>NC_138558.1:26659487-28046099 GCF_964273705.1 Natrix helvetica
CCCAGAGTGTAGGAGATGACAAGGGTGAATCCAAGGGAGGGGTCAAATGCATCATCAGCCTCAAGTCCCTTCGTGCCCACAAGACAACTAAGTCCAGCCCACCTTGAATTCCATTGACTCTTAAGTACCGCCAATTGACTTTGACCTTTAATAGTCCAGATTCTTGCAGAGCTGGGATCCCCAAACCCTGGGCAGTGGCCCACTACCAGGTCATGGCCTATTCATGACCGAGCCACACGAGCGGTGGGCCAGCATGCATGCGCATGCGTAGCTTGAATCTACACAAGGAGTTCGCTGGAGGACACCCATGCACAGTTGAAATTGTGCAAGTGACAGACTGGTGCGCACGTGCATGCATGCACAGCTCAACTAGTCGAGCTGTGTGTACCTGCGCACCAGCCTGCCACTTGCACAACCCGTTTCCCCTATCCCAGCCGGGCCACCAAGCAGCAAAAATTGTAAAGAGCTTAAACTTGCAAAAAAAAAAACTTTATATTCATTTGAACTGCCTGGATTTCTTGATTTCTCCTGAGCTTGACGTATGGTTTGAACAATTCAAGGTAGCATAGATATGGCTTCTGGCTCTTATTTCCCAGATAACAATACTGTTATTATTATAGTTGCAGAGATTGGGCCAAGACAGCTTAATTCAGCTACCTTGCAGACGCTACATAGAAAGACATGGCTACAGAAATCACCTGAGAATTCATTGTATGGTACCATGAAATCCATAAGGAAATGATATAGGTTGTATAGAATATATTTACATAATGAAAGTTTAGAATATTTAAAGTTCACCTACTGAATTTATACCTGTCCCACAGTTCCCACAGTGGCTTTTCAAATAAGTGCTGAAGCAATGGGAAAACTGTAGGAAGAAGGTAGCGATTTCTTCACATTCCATACTACTTCTGCCAATAGAGGTATACAGGTAGTCTTCGACTTACAACCATTTGTAATTTTGACCATTCAAAATTACAGTGGCACTGAAAAAAGGGACTTATAATCAGTTTTCACACTTACTGCAGTATCCCCGTGGCCCCTTGATCAAAATTTAGGAACTGGCATGTTGCAATATGAGAGTTGCAATATGGCCAAAGGGGAAGCCAGATCCAGTTAACTAATTTATAATAACTGCAATTTTTCATTTAACAACTGGTGGCAAAAAGGTTGTAAAATGGAGCAAAATTCACTTAACAACTTTTTTGCTTAGCAATGGGAATTTTGGGCTCAAATGTGGTTGTAAGTCGAGGACTACTGTGTTTCCCTGAAAATAAGAGGGTCTTGTTTTCCTTTGACCCCTGAAATAAGCGCTTGAACTGATTTTGGGGGAGGTCTTATTAGTTTTGAGGTGCAAGAGGCAGCGAGCGTAGTCACCTCATGGCTGCTGCTGTGTTGCAATATTTTCAGGGAGGGCTTATTTTCGGGGAGGCTTATTTTAGCGCATGTACTCAAAAGCCCAATTGGGATTATTATCTGGGGAGGTCTTATTTTCAGGGAAAACAGGGTATCTGTACAGTACAAGTGATTCCATTGCTCATCTCTGAAGAATGATGAATACCTTTTCTTCTCAGTTCACTGCATGCACTAATGTTTTCCTTTCTCGTTTTAAATGCACCCCTCTCCTCAAGGACCATCCTATTACAATTAAACAACTGTTACAGATTTTAAGACACAAAGAGAGAATACAGCATTGAAGGGTTTTACACAATACTGCGAGGTCCTGGAGAAATAAAAGGAAGAGTCTCGGATTTCTACAGCTGGCTGGGCCTGTTGCTGCCAATGTTACATGACTGGCACAGTAGGAAAACATTTGTAACTGGACGCAGGTTTGAAATAATATGCTGCAGAAAGAGAAAAAAAAAGGTTTCAAGCACAATAGGCTGCATCTACAAAACGCCTTGGAGTATAAAATTTCAATGCAAACGCTGAAGGAAGTGGTAGGTTTGCTGCTTGTATCACCTTTTCCAGTTGTGGCTTAAAATGGCCAGTAGGTTAATCTGAATTCTGGGGTGGATAATTGGTGAATTGCACCTGTGTTAGATTCATCAGGAAAAATGTAAATGTTGCACTACAGTTAGAAGATATTTTAAAACTTGATGGCATGATACCCTAAAATACTTCTGTTCACTCATACAGGTGTCAGCTTTGGAAGCCATATGAACAACGGATGCTTCCATGCTGCCACATTCTTGTGCCTGGGAAAGTAGGAGGGGGGATTTAGTAGAAGGAATGTAGTTCGATAAAATAGCATTCTTCTTTTCGGTCAAGAAGGTCCTGCACCTGGAGGAGGAGTGGTTGAAGTGATGTCACGAGTTGGGACGGATTGGGATTGGACCATGTGATGGACTGATGGGAGCAGGGGCTGGGTTTGGATTTTTGACTTACTGAGGGAAAGCCCGGAAACCTCAGATTCGGGTTTTCCCAGATGTGACTGTATACCTACTCAAATAAATGGGAGCCTTGAGAAAATGCCTGTCTTGGAGATTCATTGGAGTTGGGGTTTTCAGGAACGTTGACAACAGGAAGTTTTCGACTTATGACCAAAATTGAGCCCAAACAAGCTAGTTGGCGAGTTTTGCCCCATTTTACCTTTCTTGCCACAGTTATTGTTGTTGTTTTTTGTTCCAAAGTGCATTCCTCGCTGTGAAAAGAGTTTTTTATTTTTATTCTTCATACATACATTCACAAATATATTCTCATAGTTGTTGTTGTTGTTGTTGTTGTTGTTATTATTATTATTATTATTATTATTAATGTGTGTATATCTTTTAACATTTATAACAATTCTTTTCTCCATCTAAAGATTTAAATATATAATGGTCTACCTGCCATCCCATACATCCATCTTGTTTTGCCACAACCCTACTCTTCCTTCCCTCTCTTTTCCTCCTTCCCTCCCTTCTTCTCTACTTTCTTCTTCCCTCCTCTCCTTTCCTTTTTCTTCTTCCCCTTCCACTCCCCCACTCCTCCCCTCTTCTTCCCCTTCCTGCCCTCTCTCCTACTCTTACTTCCCCTCTCTTTTCCTCCTTCCCTCCCTTCTTCTCTACTTTCTTCTTTCCTCCTCTCCTTTCCTTTTTCTTCTTCCCCTTCCACTCCCCCACTCTTCCCCTCTTCTTCCTCTTCCTGCCCTCTCTCCTACTCTTACTTCCCCTCTCTGTCTTCCTCTCCTTACTTCTTGCCACACTTGTTAAGTGAATCACTGCAGTTGTCAAGTTAGTAACATAATTGCTAAGTGAATCTGGCTTCCCCTTTGACTTTGCTTATCAGAAGGTCGCACAAGGGGATCACATGACTCCGGCACACTGAAACCCTCCTAAATACATGCCAGTTGTCGAGCATCTGAATTTTGATCATGTGACCATGGGGATGCTGCAATGGTCGTAAATGGAGAAACAGTCATAAGCCACTTTTTTTCAGTGCTGTTGTAATTTTGATCAGTCATTAAATGAACAGTTGTAAGTCAAGGATTATTCTAGATAAGATTTTTTTCCAGCTGGCATGAGATCTGACAGATGATTAGCGAAGATAGTTCTAGATAACATATTATTGTTGTTGGTCCCACAGTCAGTCAGATGTTTAAACTGAAATTGGCATTTTTGTTCACTTATCATCAAGTCCTTCCCAAGGTTCTAGGATGGGCAAATGTTGTTTGATGGTGTTAAAAGTTATCCTTGTACTATGTAAACAGTTCCAAGTAAAGTTGCCTTTCCCAATTGAAGGATGGCGAGTTTGCTGGTGGTATTCAAGAGCAGCTCCAGATCAGTGGTGGGATTCAAACATTTTTTTTACTACTGGTTCTGTGGGCATGGCATGGCTTGGTGGGAGTGGCTTGGAGGGTGTGGCAGGGGAAGGATGCTATAAAATCTCCATTCCCTCCCCATTCCAGGGAAAGGTTACTCCAAAATACCCATTTCCTCCCGATCAGCTGGGACTGGGGAGGCAGAGAATAGATGGGAGCGGGGCCAGTCAGAAGTGGTATTTAGTGGTTCTCTGAACTACTCAAAGTTTCTGCTACCAGTTCTCCAGAACTGGTCAGAATCTGCTGAATACCACCTCTGCTCCAAATGTTTTCTCAACACAGTTGCCATCAGTATGGTTCTTAAGAGTCAACATTGATTTGATGACATATAATGTCTCTCTGTCTCTCATCCAGCCACCCGTCCATCAATCCACCTGCTTCTATTCCCTTAGAATTGTTGTAAAAAAGCCCACCTCATTTCTAATGTTTTCGGCCACTTAATATTTACATACTACATTAATGAATAATTTCCAATCTATTCCCACTCTGTGAACTGTAAAATGAACTCCCACCATAGGAAATCCACACTGTTTAAATATTTTTTTTTAGATGCTGCATCAGAACCAGCATTGCATAATATTGCATTGCTCTATTTTTTCTATAATTATATTGTTTATTCATGAAATTGATCCAACTTCAAATACTTTAAAATATTTACAGGATGCTGAGGAAGAGAACAGTTCATTCCACTTGGCTAGCCTATTATCCCAGGAAGGAGAAATCATTCATGCATACAATTGCCTTCATAGATTTCAAGGTGCAAACGTGAGACCCCAAACTTTAAATAATGTTAAACAACCTTGCTAAATAATCTTGCTATTTAAATTAATAAATCTCTTCTAAAATCTAAAATCACAGTCCCACTTATATCTGTAACATAGCTCTACCCAATTTGCGCGGTCATTTTGCTCACTGCAATCTCCTCCACAAAAATATTAAAAATGAGGGCCATAGTGTTAGCCACCTCACTGCAAACTATATCTTTACAAAGCATAATGACCAAGCCTGCTGCAAATCACTTTGTAGTACCCTGTTAATGGCTCCTTTTATGTATTCTCCAGGGACTGCACAGCAATCATGTAGGCCTAGAAAGCACAGCTTCTTCTAATGGTGGCCCATGGGTGGGCTGCTGGTGTTTTGCAGGGGTTTGGGAGAACCTCTAGCTAACTTTCTGTGCAGTTCGGAGAACCCCCAAATCCCACTGCTGGCTGACCCCACTCACCCCTCGCCTCCCAGGACTCCCCACGCGGCCTGCTTTGGATGCAGGTAAGTGCAAGGCGCACACGGAGGCTCAGGGAGGGTGAAAAATGGGCCTACCGGAAGTTCAAGAAGGCCAGAAACAGGCAGATAACCCCTTGCTAAAAATTTTAAAGCCCACCCCTGGAGATATGGCATGCCCGCCATACCCTGCCCGACATGTATTTTCTGTTTCTGATGGCTACACTTCTGGACATCCCAGAAGACTACTCCGAGGACACTTCCATCTTCACCCAAAGAGCATAACCAGCAATTGCTGGTAGGAAATAACCTAGGACTTTGTTGATGTTTTTAAAAATTCAATCCTAAATTGCATTAACAGAGGAATTCAATCAAGATCACGTCAGATACTAACACCCTTCTCATAAAGTAACATCATACTTGGAATTCTGCAAGTGTGATCTTGCAGTATTGAGTAGTTTTGGTCACCATGCTATAAAAAAGATATTGAGACTCTAAGAAAGAGTGCAAGAAGAGCAACCAAGATTATTAGGGGACTAGAGACTAAAACATATGAGGGACCGTTACAGGAATTGGCCATGGTTAGTCTAGTGAAGAGAAGAACCAGGGGAGACATGATAGTACTGCTCCAATATTTGAGGGGCTGTCACAGAGAGGAAGGGGTCAACTTATTTTCCAAAGTATTTGAAGTCCAGTTTAGGAATAATGGATGTAAAAGGAACAAGGAGAGATTCAAATGCAACCACATTTTAGCACTTTATAAGCTCTTGATAGGTAGTCTTTGATTACCCTATGTAATCAAATAAAATTTTGTATTGCTAAGCCTAAACCATGATTATTTAATCTGTTTTAACTCTGCTGATAAATGTAGTGCTTCTTGATTCCTTATATACCAGCAATAAGAAAAATCAAAATAAATAGCATTGATTTTACTGCTGTATTGAGTTTCTCTTAAAAGAAAAGAGAAGGAAATTCTATTTTCAAGTAGGTAACATGAACATTAGAGGGTATAGAGTACAAATATGCAGTGATTACTGAAAATATATAGCCATCCATGGGTTTCCCATTTGCAATGTATGACTGTGAAAGTTGGACTATAAGAAAGGCTGAGCGCCAAAAAATGAGACCTTTGAACTATGGTGCTGGAGAAGACTCCTGCAAGTCCCTTGGACTGCAAGATGATCAAACCGATCAGTCCTAGAGGAGATCAACCTTGACTGCTCTTTAGAAGGCCAGATCCTGAAGATGAAACTCAAATACTATGGCCACCTAAGGAGAAGGAAGGGCTCACTGGAGAAGAGCCTAATGCTGGGAAAGATTGAGGGCAAAAGAAGAAGGGTATGACAGAGAATGGAGATAGAGTCACTGAAGCTTAAGTGGACTCTAGAGGATGGCAGAGGACAGGAAGGCCTGGAGAAACATTGTCCATGGGGTCGAAATGGGTCAGACAAAACGTTGCAACTAACAACAACCTGGTTCCTATTCATTAAAGATGATTCTATAACTTCACCCTCCCTTAACAAGCTAAATAGAAATGTTAAGTCCCTGAAACTAGACTGAATCATAATTAGGGTTCATGGCACCCCTTGTGGCAGGATAAATCAAGTTTATTAGAATAATATGAATTAATATAATCTGAAATGCAGGTTTTCTAAAAAAAAATAGTCTCAATCAAGCATCATATTTTGATTTATAAGAATGACAAAATGTATTCTCTTCTATGGAATCAAATCAAAACTTCAAGAAGTAAGAATTCATTTTGGGTTGCTGGTTTACCTAATACTGCATTAAACTGGATCTATTTTTAGAGAATGAATTGGTAATCTCAATACTGTACAAAAACAAATGTGAAGATTTCACACAAGTTATTTTTTACAGCAAGTTGGTTTCAAAGAATTGGGAACAAAACATTATTATTGTGGTTTCTTTTCAGGGCCATGTAGTTTAGACGATTGTCTATAATCTTTGACAAGAGAATAGACAGTCAGCTGTCTTATGTTTATGGAGATTCTCAGTCATTCAGGTGATGGTTATCCCAATGGTGCTTTTTCAAGAGGCAACTGGACTTTCAATTTTTCTTTGAAGATTATTGCTTCTTATCCAAGAATCCTTATCCTTATCCTGAACTGAAGAAGCTTCTTGGATATGAAGCGAAATGTCTTCAAAGAAAAACCAGAAAGTCCAGTTGCCTCTTGAAAAAGTACCTTTGGGACTGCTGTCTCTTATACAGATTGCAATCTTCTTCAAAGCAAAATCATATCTCAAGTAGGATCTTCCTTAGCATAAGCAGAATTACTCAACCGAGGAGTGGTTAAAAAACAACAACAATGAGGATGTGATAAACTTCTATTGTTATTGTCTCTGATGTTTATTTTCTTTATGCTTACTCAGTACTCCTGTGTGTTTTGCACAACTTAAACACTTTGAACATAGTTTCTTCTAAATGAGAAGTAATTCTATGTCATCTTCTGATCTGCTCAGAATCTTGTTATCTTTTTTTAAAGCAATTTATGCTCTGAACAATCATATCTCCTTCACCACTGTTTTTCATGTGATAACTTAAAGTTAGAAAGGAATTTTTACCTTTAGTTGTTCCTTTTTAAACATATAAAGGATGATTATAATTATAGTCCTTGAGATTGAGCTAGCTCATTACTGAGGGGACTGATTGCCTTAGTCACAAGGTTCAGAGCTGGGAACTCACCCTATAGAATTTATTTTCATCAATTCTTGTTTTTTATCCTTTTTATTTCACAATAAAATGTGTACGATCTAGTACCCCTATTTATTTCACTCACCTGGGTTAAGAATGAGAATGCCAAACAAACAAGGGGACAGGTAATGATAGCAAGAACTAGTAAGCTGCTACATCAAGGCAGGAAGTACAGCAAGTGTGTCTCAATTCAAAGATTAGACCAATCAAAAACAGGTACACTATACTTATTTTTACATAAGCTAGACTTGCTTGCATTATTCAAGAACTCCTCCCATCCTCGAGTGACACCAAAATTTTGCTGCTGAATTTGGTGACATCTGATGGGTACAGAACAGGAACATCAGGATTTCTTAAGGACCATGGATACCTTATCCGAGATTATCCCTCTCTATCATTCCTGACCACACATAGGGGATTATTGTTTACCCATAAAATGAAAATTATACATATTTTAAAAAATCTATAAATAGTAAACTAGCATGCTAGGCTACTGGCCAAAATTTCTTTCCTAATATATAAGGAAAGAATTCATATATTCTTTCATATATAGGGAGTTCTCAGATCATACTATTCTATTCAAACTAGGATCTCTAATCTGGAAGAATCTGTTTCATTAAAGGCATGAAATATTACTTGAAAGTGGTGGCTTTGTACAATATAGTAAACCATGTTTGCAGGGTGTTATCTGCTGAGATCAGAAAACAGGTTTTAAAGCTTAGGCGTCCCATAGACATCACCCTTTTTGCTAACCAGGCTACATGTCCCATCTTCTTGTTTAAAAGACTCCTTGACTTAAATAAATAGTCAGTTGACATGCTGTAACGTACAGTATCAGTCTTAATCCATCAACCTATTGATTTAAAGCAATGCCTTTTTCACAAAAAATCCATTAAGAAGAGAGCATCCTAGGACTGTTGATTGTTTGATTAATGGGTGTTTTTGGAGTGGCCATGCTCCGTATACCACCCAAATATATCCCCAGCAAAAGGGTGTTCTTCTACAATTCAAGACTCTAAGCTGAAAGTGATCTCAAAAAGTCATTTTAGAGAGTGGAAACCTGCCTGTAAATTTTGTACATAACTAAGAACAAAGATATAAAGGTAGAAACTCGTCAAGTGACTGCCTAAGAACCTGATCACTAATGTCAGGTGGTCTACAAATATGTCTGCATATTCAGCAAGGATGTTTGTACTAAGGAACCTTTGTACATGCACCTATGATGGTCAGGATACAAGCTCATAGGAGCAAAACAAAAACACATTTCATTTTATGAAGCCACTGGTTAAAAAAAAGCAATGGCTGATTTCTCTGGAGAATTTATTCAATAAATAAATCTGCAATTAGAATAAAGGGTTACGTGTCAGTTAGGTATGGAGAAGAGCACAGGTGGACTGCACATGCATTAACAACCGGTTCTCCCAGCACCGAAAATGTGTGCGCGCGACATATGCGCATGCGTGCGACCATCCGCACAAGCATGCAGCCATCCGTGCATGCGCTTCCCTCGTGCATGAATGCGTGCGACTTCAAAAACACGGCTAAATATGACAGCACAGCGCCAAGGCGCCAGGTCACAACTACCGGTTCACCCGAACTGTTCCGAACCAGTAGCAGTCCACCACTAGAGAAGAAGTACATAACCTTTATCTCCTCCCCAAGCTTCATAAAAAGTTCCCACCAAATTGTACATTTTAATGTGACAGATGAGAAAACTATTAGAAACCTGGGAAATAATCAAACAAATGGATATCAAGTTACACCTTTAAATGTTAAATTAAATCAAGCTTAGTTTTTGTCCTGGTCCCACCATTTATTTTTCATAACTGTGCTCACTTTTTAATGCATATCCAGCATGTAACTCAATGGAGAAATATGGCTTTTGATCTGAAAAAGATTTGGAAATATGGTCTAAACTACTTAGTTACATTTTAATAGGGATATTCTTATCTGTAAGATTAAAACCTTTGGTTCGTATCAGCTTTGAGAAATCAACTTCTTTCTAGAGTTATTACAAATAGTTTCTAGGTAAAAAGCAGAATGGGACAACAGCCAATTTGTCACATTCAACTCACCATGACCAACTCACTGCAGCCAACTCGCCACAAGGAAACTCGCTGTGGGACAATTCAACAATTCAATTTAATTATTTAAAATAATTTTTTTTTAATTTTTGTCATTCACATTTTATTTTGTCCATCCTTTGGCATCCTTTCCTTAATGATTCTATTGGATGATTTCTGCAATATGAGTGTTACTCTTGTCTGGTACTGAGTTGGCTGTTACGAGTTGGCCACAGCGAATTGGCCGTGGCAAGTTGATTGTGGCAAGTTGAGTTGTCGTAAACCCTTTGTAAAGTGCAGGGACGTGCGGTCAGGGGAGGCAGGGGAGGCAGAGCCTCACCACTCTCATCATGAAAAGAAAAAAAAGGGAAAAGGGAAAAGGCACACATGGTCCGATTCCCTGCCTTCCTGAGTCAACATGAAGGGGACCACGACTCGCGCTCCGTGGTCCCACAGCTCGCGCTCTGCGGTCCCCTTCATGTTGACTCAGGAAGGCGGGGAATGGGACCACATGTGCAGGAGGCTGAGGCTGCCTCAGCCTCCTGCACACGTGGTCCCATTCCCCGCCTTCCTGATGATGTCACCAGCCTCACCAGCCATAAACCTCACCGCACGTCACTGGTAAAGTGTGCGGTGGTGGTAAAAGTAGCAGCAGCAGCAGCAGCAGAAACAAAAGACAAGAAGGGAGAGCATAAGGAAAAAGTATAAAAGCAGAATGGAGAAAAATTCAGACACCGAATTATTGTGCAGATAGGGCAATGTGGCAAAGGATGTAAACAAAACATAAAAGCTTTTTCAGTAACACTGCAACAGCATGAAGAGGAAGAAAGTTATAAATATATACCTATATATAAACACAAGGGTGGTTCAGTGTTCACTATATTTCCTAATGTGACCTGACAGTTGGACTGATGGGGCTTCTGACTCAAAGCAGATGTTTAATTCAACTTCAAACATGATTAACTTAAAATAAAATAGTTAGAGGTCGCTACTTGCTGAAGGTATCTGAATTCTGCATGTTGCAATTATTAGATCCAAAAAACAAAGTACACTGGCTCTTCTGCAGAATTTCTTTTTTTAAAAAAAACGCTTGGTACAAAGATTTTCCATAGTAAATGTATAAAGGCTTATTTTTTCTTTATTCAAAAGACCTAGATAAACCTATTTTAAACACAATTTTGGGCAGTTCACAAACAATCAAATCAACAACTATAAAAACATAAACCATAAAATAATAATTTTTAAAAAATCCGGTGCCCTAGTCATCTCCTTGAGATGCCTACAAGCAGCTTGAAATGTCATCATTCTATACCAGCACTTGGCTAACATGCAAGGACTTGATGGTGTACTGAAAGACTCAGGGGTGGGCTGCTACAGGTTCGCCTGGGTTCAGGAGAACCCATAGCTAACATTAAGGCTGGTTCAGAGAACCTCCAAATCCCACCCCTGGCTAGCCCTGCCCACCCTGCCCCTCCCAGGAGTCTCCACCCAGCCCATTTTGGATACGAGATAAATGCAGGGCCCGCGTGGAGGCAAAGCAAGGGGGGGAAATGGGCCTCCCGGAAGGCCTCCGAGCCTGGGGGAGACAGTTTTCACCTTCCTAGAAGCTCGAGGAAAGCCAGAGCCTAGGGAAGGCAAAAATGCCCTCTCCCACCGTGATGCAGGAAGCCAACTAGGCCATGCCCACCATGGCCACACCCACCCAGCAACTGGGAAGAGAACCCGCTGCTGCAATTTTTGAAGTCCACCCCTGGAAAGACTAAAAGTCTGCCAAATCTTCAGGGAGGGGAAATATTCCATATTTCCATATTCCAGTGGGGACAGCCAGGGAGAAGGCACACTTCCAAAGTCCCATTAGATTTCAGGGAAAGAACCTGAAATGTTGTGCATTTGAACAAGACCACAGCCAGAAATGGGGCAATTACTGACCTACCTTTTCTTCTGTAATATTTTTATATGCAAATATTAAAATTCGTTGGTAGGAGGTTAAATTTTTATTTTTATTTTTGCCATCTGTCTAGTTTACCAGGCTGTAAGCATAGCAGGTGCTGCTTGGTTAGCGGAAGACTTTGTGGTTTTCATTTTCTTGAGAAGCTGTCTTCAGCAAATGACAACAAAAGAACTAGGAAGCTGGTGAAACAATACTAAAATAACAATAAATTCATACAACAAAAATAAAAGCATCTGGAAAAGTAATTTCTAACATGCTGTTTACTGTGATGAGAAACTAATTCATACATTTCACCTTTTTTATTGCCCATGGCATACTTCAGAATTTTGAATGGCTGATCAAAAGGGAACTTTTTGTATAAAACAGAAGAAAAAAATGAACGTATGATCTATGGTTTTGATGATTAGGCAGGATAATACAATACAATACAATAGTAGAGTTGGAAAGGACCTTGGAGGTCTTCTAGTCCAACCACCTGCCTAGGCAGGAAACCCTATACCGTTTCAGACAAATAGCTATCCAGCATCTTCTTAAAGACTTCCAGTGTTGGGGCATTCACAACTCCTGGAGGCAAGCTGTTCCACTGATTAATTGTTCTAACTGTCAGGAAATTTCTCCTCAGTTCTAAGTTGCTTCTCTCCTTGATTAGTTTCCACCCATTGCTTCTTGTTCTACCCTCAGGTGCCTTGGAGAATAGTTTGACTCCCTCTTCTTTGTGGCAACCCCTGAGATATTGGAACAATGCTATCATGTCTTCCTTTATAGTCTATAGGATAGACTATAAAGGAAGAGAGTCATGCTATAATCATAGAGCAAGAAATAAATTTATAGTTGTAGCTAGAACTGCTGTACAACAATATCATCTTAGCTTTTTATTATTTATTTATTTTACTTTATTACTTTGTATAAGATTTTATTTTCCTTTTTAGTGTGTGTGTGTGTATTCTGTGTGTGTAATTGAAATTAGTACCGTATAAACAGCATTCTAACTTCCTGTTGGTTACTCTTTTGTCAGTTAGCTGTGGTGTTGGTTCTTTAATTCCAATGCATAATTAAGGTTTACTGCAGTCTATTTCTGCAAGAACTTTGACCCTTTTTATGATGGCTGCTTCCGCAGTTTAAACACAGTACTTTTCAATATTAGAATGGCTTCTAAAAATGTTGACCTGAATACATGAACCATCAACCACAAACCACAATTTCCAACACATCAGAAATGAATTAATAAAAAATAATCTGCAAGTATTGTGCGTAGCTTCTCATAACCTCAACAAGCAGTAAATTTGTAAAAAGGAGAAATAGCCTTAGAAAGCTTCCATTCCTTATTTTAGATTTGGAATGTAAGAACACATATTTAGTTTTAAATATTTCAAGCTAGATAGGTGTTAAACACTATAATATTCTGTATTATAATATAAGATTATAGATTTCAGAACACTTCTACAGCCATTTAATTAACCCAGACTAGTAATACCATTGTCTTGGTGGGAGGTCAAAATCAGTAAGTTGATGGATATCAACTCTTACGGATCTGGGATAGTTTTATAATACTATATTGACTGAGGCCTTCTACATTTTAAAGAAGGGTTACTATTGAATATAACAATGTGTATTTGGTAAACAACTTGGCTAATATTAACAAAATGATAGATGTTCACACACACAAAAGAGGTGAGCCTTGCACTAAATACCCCTTTCTCATCCAGTCTTGATACATCTCTCTGGGCAGTTTATTCATGTCCTTACTGGCATTCAGTATTTTCAATAATAAATAATGTATATAGTTTTTCTCTTTTCTAATATTTACATTCTATCAACCCATCTAAATCCATTACTTTTGAATACTTATGAATACATGTATGCATACATATACAATTTGTGCAAACAGTATATGCATTTGTTTCACACACACTCATGTTCCCTTCCATAAATATTTGTTTGATCTAGCAAAACTAAGGCTCCTCCCAGTTTTCAAAGAATCATAGGGTTGGAACAAGGGGTGAAATTCAGCACGTTCTGCAGAACTGTGGAAATTTTGAGTAGTTTGGAGAACCGGCAAATACCAATTCTGAGTGGCCCCAAAGTGGGGTGGGAATGGAGATTTTGCAGTATCCTTCCCCTGCCATGCCCACCAAGCTACGCCCACAAAGTAAATTTTTTTGAATTTCACCGCTGGTTGGAAGGGACCTTAGAGGTCTTCTATCCCAGGGGTGTAAAACTTGATTTCATTGAGGGCCACATCAGGGTTGGTCTGACCTGGGGGGGGGGCATGGCCAGGATGGGATGGCCAGCTTGACATTACTCATGTCGGGGGTGCTTGTGGTGGCCCGAGAGCTGTACCAGCAAAAACAGGCTCCCAGGCTCAGTTTTTGGCTGCAACAGCCTCCTGCAACTCTCTGCCACCGAAAACGGAGCTTGGAAGGGCCGTGTGCTGCCGAGTTCTGTTTTCACTGGCAGAGGTACCATGGGCCAGTCCTTCGCTATTTCCAGCGCGGCCCCACGGGCCAGATCTAAGCAGCCTGCGGGCCAAATCCAGCCCTCGAGCCTTGGGTTTGATAGCCCTGTTTAGCCTAACCCACTGCTCAAGCTAAGAGACCTTATACCATCTCGGTCAAATGATTGTCCAGTCTATTTTTGAAAACCTCCAGTGATGCAGCACCCACAACTCCAGGAGGCAAGTTATTCCACTGAATAATTGTTCTTCCTAATCCAAACACTCATATGTAACTAAATACCAATTAAAAGTAATGACTATGAACTATTTACAATGAACAGATAATATTTCATGAATCAAAACTGATAAAATCTCAAATCCCTGGATATTTGGCTTCAAAAATGTTATGTTAGGTTTAAAGATTTGGACTATTTTAAAAACAATGTTTAGACCTCCTAAATTTTAGAGAAGAGAATAACTACTAATAACATTTTTATTAGCAAAGCACATATAGAACAAGTCTTTAAAATAAGTTTGATCAACAACTGAAGAGTTTCTTTTCATATATGCCCAGCAAATGTATTTCATTTAAGAGTGTATAGAAAATTAAATCTACTTCTAAGACTGTTTCATGTGTCTTCCCAAGCAAAAGAAAAAACATCTAACAAAAGAAGGAAAATTTGCTGATTTGCTTAAAATAAGTAAAGAAACTGAAACATTTCTGATACATTTTTTTTAAAAAAAAGCTCCTTTGGTTTTAGAAAAATAGTGTAATTCATTTTGGGAACAGTACATGTGGGATCACTTTAAAGAGGTGATCCTCTATGCCACAAATATACCATTACACTATGATGAATAAATGTAGAATACAGAAATTGGAGTATTACAATTTTCCTGCAGCTGCCAGGAACACCATTCAAATTTAATATATTAGAAATAACTTCATTTTAACTTAACATTTGCAGCAGTACATTTAACACTATCCAATACTACTTCTAGCCATAAAGTATAGGGGGATGGAGGTATGCTACAAAGAGGAACAAACTCTCCTCAACGTGAATGTAAAGTGGATGCTGACATACCGAAGCACTTGAAGTACATAAATTGCCCACTCAAATTCTCAATGATTATCTGCGCAATTATTGCAGGTCTATGATTTCTTTTCAAATTGCACTCACACTGCCACTTAGTAACTGTAGCGCAGAGAAAGCACCCAGGGCTAGATAAATGCATGAGACACTTTTTCATCCTCTCCATATCACTGTGACCCCAGCCTGCCCTGACTTCCCTGTTGTTCCAGCTTTAAACGTGACCCTTATGCCTGAGGATGCACAGCAGCTGGGCCATTGTGGCAAAAATTTTGCTTACCTCACAAGGGCAACCAAAGAACAGGGGAATAAGTTTTGGCCCCTCTGACCTTCTATTTTCCACCAATCTGCCTGGAAGGAAAGCCAGATCTGGGTGAAGAACAGAGTAGGTTCCCAATAATAAGAGGACAAGGGATAAAATGATTAAATGAGTGGATAGTCTGGGAAAAGGCATCAGGTCTACACTGTGCGTGACAAATACAAGAAAAGGGTGGTCTACATTAGTGGCTGGCTATTCGTAGAGGAACGTGGATATAATGAAGGCATGCAAGAGAAGTTAAAGAAAATAAAAGATAACTCAGTCCTGGAGGAGAAGGAATAAGAAATTCAAAAGAAATTGATATTGTTTGGTATAGATGTAGAGGTGGTATCCAGCAGGTTCTGACCAGTTCTGGAGAACCAGCAGCGGAAATTTTGAGTAGTTCGGAGAACCGGTAAATACCACCTCTGACTGCCCCCCACCTATTCTCTGCCTCCTGAGTCCCAGCTGATCGGGAGGGAATGGGGATTTTTCAATAACTTTCTCCTGGAGTGGGGAGGGAATGGATATTTTACAGTATCCTTCCCCTGCCACGCTCATCAAGCCACACCCAGTACTACCCAGAACCGGTAGTAAAAAAAATTGAATCCCACCACTGGTTTGGTATAGCATAGGCAGAGGGAAACTCCATCCAATATTCTGTTATGATATCCTACAACAGCAATCAAGTAGTTTTCCTGGAAGGTGCATTAAGAGAAAATCTTTGTCCTGTCTCTTTCGTGGCCTAGTTTAACCTCAAGGGTTGACATCATAAACCATACTTTGTAGTACCAAAACTTACTATTAGTTTTCACAGTTGATTGTGGTTGTTAATTGGCTTTTTGGATGCACGTAGTGGCCCTTGTAGAGAAATAAGACATTGCGCTAGAAAGTCTTTCAGTTTGCTTTTCTTATGTTTTGGTTCTGTCAATAAAATTAAAGTACCTTAAGTCAAGCTCAGCTCTTGCTGACTTCATAGTCATGTCTGAGAGGTCGAGATTTGGCAGTGGCATGTTTTGCTATTATTTTCTTCCAGGACTTTTTCAGCTCTGAAGTGGGATATTACAAATATCCCAGCCGGTATTATTTCTCCCATCCAAATATTAAACTAGCCTAGCCCTGCTTAGTTTTTGACCCAGATGAGACCCAGATGTTGACATCCTGCTACACTCATTAAAATTACATAAAAGCTGAAGGCAGTATCGATGAATATATGCCAAAAACAGCAGCTGACTTGTAAGTCCTTTCCTTCATTCACTCAAGGAATGTAAGGCTTAGAAGCCCAAAACAGAAGGAACAGCAGGCTGCAATATTCTTAGTTTGAATGAATGTCCTTGACATTTGGTTTTAGGGCAAGATGAGTGCTTCGTAACGCATTCATGTATTAAAAACTAATGTTTCCTATTATGAACTTATTATTATTAAAGTTTAACAGCAGTGTTTCTCTCCTCTGGTTTATTTAAGAGCAAAAAATGATAGTCAGGAATATCATTTTCTGGATCATATTATTCTGTATTCCAGAACATTCTGCTAGGTACAAACTCTGTTTTCCTTGGAGACCAGCCTGGGGAAAGAATTAAGTTCCATAATTAAGTGTATGTGTACAACAGCATGTGTTGTCGCATGTCTTCTTTTCTTGTTGACAGCTAAACTGTGGAAACTTTGGAACAGAAATGGGTCCTGTTCATCGCTGTCTGTTACACAGATGGACTAGATGGCTCTTTTTCTTTTCCCCCACCCCTTGTTGTAGGAGCTTTTAGGAAGCAGAGGAACATTTCCAGGACTCAAATCACAATGGCCAAACTAGGAAAACATGAGGTTTAAACATATTTCAGGATGGCCTTCAGGAAGAGGAATGCAATATGCTTGACTGGATAACAGCATATGCGAGATCTTCGAATTTTAAATGATCACAGGTTGAATTGAGGGTTAACAATATGATAATCTGCCAAGCAGGGTATAGCTGCACATAAAAAGAATACAGGTAATCCTCCACTTATGACCACAATTGAGCCCAAAATTTTGTTGCTAAGGAAGATATCTGTAAAGTGGGTTTTTGCCCTGTTTTACAACTTTCCCTGCCGCGGTTGCTAAGTGAATCACTGTAATTGTTAAGCTAGTAACACGGTTGTTTAATGAATCTGGCTTTCCTACCGATATTGCTTGGGATTACATGACCCCAGGACACTGGAACCATCATAAATATGAGTCAGGTTCTAAACATCTGGATGTTGATCATGTGCCTATGTGGATGCTGCAACGGTTGTAAGTGTGAAAAAACAGTCATAAGTCACTTTTTTCAATGTTGGAACTTTGAACGGTCACTAAATGAACTGTTGTAAGTCGAGGACTACCTGTAGTAACTTTGTTCTATTCTACACAGCTTCTAGTGCTGTGCCCAGTTCTGGCCACCATACTCTAAAAAGTATTCCCAAATTGGAAGAGGGAAATGAAAGTAAATGGACTATAAATTGAAACAAAATGAGGAAACTGGAAATGCTCATCCCTAAGAAGAAAAGACCAAGTGAAAAATGATGGCATTTTTCAAGTACCTTTGAGGGGCACCAGAGAAAACCACAATTTACTCTCCCTGAGTAGAGACATAGAAAAACAGTCTCAAGTTACAAGAAAGTGGTTTTAAAATCATCTTAAATGACAAGAAAGCAGTTTTTAGTTCAGTGATGGAAAAAGTATTCCATGAATAAGAACAACTAAACAGCAGAATCAATTACCAAAGGAAATTATAGCATTCTGTGAAGGAAATAACTTCAAGCAGGAGGTGGCACACCTTTGGTGTGGATACTGCAATTTGGAGTTTTACACTGAGTAGGCACCAGACTAAATAACTCTTTCCAATTGTTTTATTTTAACTTTCTTAGCCAATTCTTGCTCCTTTCAACCCCTCCTTCCATTATGTACTGGGACTGGAATGAGACCACAGACAATGATTCCAGTTTTGAGTCAAAGAAAAGTACATTTCATAAGAACTAATACACAAGGGGAAACAAGCTCTATCTGTTAAAGCTCCAAACCATCATAGATTGGCTTTGCATTTATTGTGATAAATGCATTGCATACCACATTGTGGTAATTGAGAAATAAAGAACACAATGCCGGTATTAGCATTTACTTAACCCAGGGGTGTCCAAACTTGAGAACTTTAAGACTTGTGGACTTCAACTCCCAAAATTCCCCAGCCAGCATAGCTGGCTGGGGAATTCTAGGAGTTGAAGTCCACAAGTCTTAAAGTTCCCAAGTTTGGACACCCCTGACTTAACCATTCAAAGAAAATTAAGAAGCTTCTTGTATAAGCCCAAACAAACCGAAAGTAGACAAATGCAACGGTAACAGCTTTGTTGGATGTACACTCACATAGATACACACAAGCATAGTGAAACTTCTTCAAAGGTAAGCAGGTGTTTAGTTTATTCTTAGAGGAAGTACATCCTGTAGTGGTTTCCCCTTTGCCTCTAATGATAGCAGTAGCAATAGCACTTAGACTTATATGCTGCTTCACAGTGCGTTGCCACCCACTCTAAACGATTTAGAGAGTCAACATATTGCCCCCAACAATCTGGGTCCTCATTTTACCGACTTCGGAAGGATGGAAGGCTGAGTCCACCTTGAGCAAGTGAAAATCGAACTGTTGGTAGTCAGCAGAATTAGCCTGCAATACTGCATTCTAACCACTGTGCCACCACAGCTCATAATCCAATCATAGCAGGAAGACAAAACTGAGTTGATAGGGACAGCCTTGCTTCTGAAACAACAGGGACAGCCTCTTGTACACAAACTAAGCTAAAATTTTAGTTTTTTTAGTTTTAGTTAGAAAAAAACTAAGATGCAACATTGTTTTCATTCTTTCTATCCTTCTTACATTACTACTGGAGAGGCATTAAGACATTTCCAAAGACAAGACGAGAAGAGAAGAAATGAGGAGAAGGTGATATTACAAGATATCAAACAATAGCAGAAATGAGTCCAAAAGATGAGAGAGAGAGAGAGAGAGAGAGAGAGAGAGAGAGAGAGAGAGAGAGAAGAAAAAAAGAATAGGATATGCATAAAATTTGACTTTTCTGTTCAACAATATTGTGTGTTTGATTTGTAAACCATATTTAATGCATTAAGCCCATACAAATCATAAGGTGTTTACATCATCCCTATGCGTTTTTTTCAAATTACAAATTAAACAGTACTGGTATCGGCGTTGAAAGATACAAAAATTGACTGGAGTTTTACAAACATTTTGAAAGAAAGCATTGAAAAAAGAAAGATTGATTTTCAAACTCAAGGCACTGGACCAACATGGTTAAAAATCAGAAGCATCTAAACATCATTCCCAATTATAAGTGTTCAGGAGTTATAAAAATCACTCAATTATATTTGAAGTTAACAAATTAGACTACAGAAGCGTAAACAGAGTCACAATCTTGCTTTATCCATTTTATTTCTCAAATAGCCTCTTAGACACTTAGTATTTGAGAAAGGATGCCCTCAGGGTAACAAGAATCATAGGTTCTGTTTCCTTTGCTTCATTAAAATTCTCTTTCATAACAAAAAGCATCACAGACAACTGTTAGCAACATATGCTCAAAAGTAAAAGTCCACAAATAAATAGTATGTTGTATTAAAAAGTTTTAAAATGATGTCAAAGGACATATAGATACACAATGTAAGTGTTCAAAACAAAGCCTCTTTTCAAGCCAAAAGTTCCTAAGGGCATTAATATGTATACTAACAAAACTCATAATGTTCTCAAGCTTGTTCACACCTGAACTTTCATCATATTTTATAGCAATAACATATAAAGAAGCCCCTTCAAACCACAGATGGGAAAATACTTCTTTAGAGTATCTCAGATAAAAATGTTTTTAAAATTCTAGCCATTCCTACATTAATCTGGGATTTATTGCACTTGGGTTAACCAAACAAAGTTTATGTACTGTTATGGCTATTTTACACTTAACCATGTTCTAACAATGTAAATGAGCAGCATATTCATAATTTATCACAAGTTCTCAAAGATTGTGTTAAAAACAATAGGAATAAGCTATTTGTAGAGGACAATGGAAATAGCTTAAGGTGGATAGTTAAAGCTCACCTTGTTCACATCTAAATTAAATATGGAGCATTTAACAGTTTATATTACTTATTTTATACAACCAGTATAATGGTTGGTTATTTTAGGCATTTCCACAGTTCCCAAAAGGTCTATTTAATTTTTTTTTGTTTCCTCTATATATTGAAAACACTAAAGACAGAGCAGTTTTTTTTAAAAAATATGCAATTAATTATCACTACATAGTTAGTAACAGCACAATATTTAACAATTTCATCCATCAAATCCTGACTTAATTCCTGAATTTATAATGAAATGAAAAATCTAGTTGAAATGTTTCTGAGCTGCAAAAATGCATTGAATCTTTTTTCTTTTTACAATGGTAGCTCTGGTGGAGATGGGCAGTTAATAGGAAAAAAAACACAACCCAATGCTATTGCAGTGTATCACTTCAAACTCCAAATGGCAAAAGGCGGGGGATATAATATTAAAGGTAACAATGAGAAAGATTATTTAGTAGAGGGCTATACCAATTATTTATTTATTTCCATTTAATCTTGCTTTAAAAAAAAAGAAAATATTGCCTTAAATCCACAAGTCTTAAAGTTGCCAAGTTTGAAGACCTCTGCTATAACATTTCAAAATAAACATACATAGGGATTAGGCTGTATATCCTATTAAAACCTGTTGTATCAGTTTTAAGCAAACATCCTTCAGACAAAATTGCCTGCCAATTTACCACTAATAATCTTATAAATTATCATAGTTTGATATATAGGTAAAAACAATCGTATAGAACCACTTCACTTTCAATGATAAATACATGATAAATGTGGTGTTCTAACCTCATAGCTTTTATTTTTAAGCTATGCATTGCGGGTCTGTATGCTGAAGGTCTCCATTTATTTCCATACTCATGAAAAAGTTATAAATTAATCTGATATATGTTATCAGAAAATAATCCATGATCTCAATATTCCATGGAAGTACATCAGTATGACTTTACCATGAACAAGCATACAAATTTAAGGAGATAATCTCACATACACACAGAGAGAATGTAACCTATCAGAAGCCTTTCCTACATAACAATACTGAAGCTCCAGAGGAAAGCTTCCTCTACATAACTTCCACACAATTTAGCAGAGCTTTTTGTGGAAAAATAAATGCTGTTTGTAATATTTTGGAAAAGACCCTATGCATGTTAAAATCGAACTTGCATAATCCTGGTGCATTGGTGACTGTGAATCTTTAGGTTATATATAAAGGGGGAAAATCTGACTGTACCAAGCTGAAAATATTTAATTTACAGCATGGAGATCAGTTTTACATTAAACCAAGAATGTTTTACTAGGAGAAGCATGTCACTGCTCTGTTTTTTTTGTTAATACCACACAGAATGACTTGGGTGTGTAGATAAGAGGGTGTTAGTAAATTAATACTGGTCCTCCATTTCTCCAATGAAAGCAAAGTGAAGCAGAAAACCTAAATGCAATAGCTGAGTTAATTTCACAATTACAAATCTAAATAGTTAATTTAAATAGCACTGGAGGCACGCTTAAATTTTAAAAATACATTAGGGTAAATATGGCTTTCTAAAACAAAAAAGCAAAGATCTTTGTTTTCATTCCCATCTAGTTAATTCAGGTCTAGCTGCATTACTGCAAGTATATTTCACAACAGCTTAAGGATACCCACCCCTTGCTGACAGCTTTTTAGTGTTGATAATTTTGGCAGCATATTCTTGTCCTGTAGTGATTTTCAGGCATCTTCTCACCACTGAGAAAGCTCCCCTGGAAGTCAATAAACAAGAGTAACATAAATGCCAGTTTGGGGTATGCTACTTAACCATCTAACAATCTGAACAGCGTTAAGAAACAAGACAATAAATAAATATATTTTTAGAAAAAAAACGTTGCTTTAATTTAGGGTTGTTGCGATGGATTTAAATTGTAAGGAAAAGGTATCTTCTTCAAATATATTGAATGCATGCACATACAAGAGTAAGTGGCTACCTTAACCCCATAATTGTGTTTTCACACCCATTCTGTGTTTTACTGTGCTTCCATTCAAAGGCGTGTAGGCACATATTTTTTGCAGGGCAGAATGTGGTAACATTTTATCCATTTTCCTCCTTTTCTCCGATATAAACAGGCATAACACCCATTCTATTGAAGCTCAAGCCTCCACGGAATGGCCTGGATGCCATAAATCTCACTGCCACTACCTGCAGTTTTAAGCACGAGCATTCGTGTGCAATTCCCTTGCAGAGCGAGCACGGAAATTAGGCTGCTCTCAATGACTGGCTCCCAACGCTAATCCCCCGCCTGCCATTGGTCAAGCATTTTCAAGCCGTTTATATAACAGACTTTAGATAGCACCGAATTAATGGGGTTTTTTGTTTTGTTTTGTTTTGTTTTGTAAGGAAATACAGTAATAATAATAATAAAAAAGAAACGATAGGGGGAAGCCGATGGTTTAACTCCGAATTGCGCTCTTTTCCCCCTGTACAAAATGCACCTCTGGATGACATTTCCTGGTCCTTAAACGTGGGTCAAGCCTCCCGCCGCCCACGTTGCTTGTCGATTGCCGCCGTTCGAATGGACGTCCGAATGCAAAAGCCACCCACGCTGCCCAAGGGCCAATTTCGTCATCGGCGGTTCTCCCTAGGATCATGTGTCCCTTCCACTTTACGGAGAGGCGGGCAGGGTGGGGGGAAAATCCCGCGTCAAAACCCTGCTCCGGACAAGACCGGCCGCTGCAAGAGCTGACAGCCCGTAAGAAAGCGGAGAGGAGAGCGGGAAGATCTGCCAGGAGCGGATGGCACAGGAGACACACACACAGACAGAAACACGCCCTGCCGCCCGGGCTGAACTTTACGCGTCAATAAACGAGGCAGCAGCTCCCGGTCGGCAGCTTCACGCCGAGCAAAACGGGCGAAAAGCAGCCGACCTTTTCCCCGAGTATTCGCGTTCCTCTCCCTCCGCCCGGCCACCAGCCCAGCTCGGGCTCCCGCAGCTCAGGCTGCCGGCCCCGAAGGAAGCCAGGAGGCGCCGCTGAAGAGCGCGCTATCCCCTCCGCGAGGGGCGACCCAGGGGCAGGGCTCGACCCAGCGCAGCTCCCGGGCGGGCGCGCCATTCCTCTCCCAGCTGTCAAAGCTCCTTCCCCACCCCACCGCCCCAAAGCCCCTCCGGCCGCCGCTCGCTAAGGCGAGCCCCTCGGCGGGCTTTCGGCCACTTACTTCCCAAGCTCCTCAAAGAGCTGATACTCGTCGGTAAACCTGGTGCAGGTTGCGGTCGAAGCCATCCTCTTGGTCCGGCTCTGGCAGCCCCTTGACGCTTCTGAAGGAAGGAGAGAGGACGGCGGAGGGAAGGTGGATTCAAGCAAAGGGGGAGGCGGTCAGGACGGAAGATGGGAGGGCAAAGGCGCTTCTTCTTCTTCTTCTCCGCCTCCTTCTTTTCCTCAGGGCGAGTCTCTGTCACGCTCCTTCTTGGCAGCTTCCTGAGACTTTTCCGGCTGGCTTGTTTGTTTGGGAGGCGAGCCGGAGGGGAGGCAGAGGCGGGCTTCTCCGCGAACTTCCCTCGGGGTGTGCGCGCGTGTGTGTTTCTCCCTCTTTTTTTCGGCGCGCACGCTTCGGGGGTCTCTCCGGGAAGAGCCCTGGCTACGTTTCCATCCAAAATGGAAACCCGAAGCCGCCGAGAAAAGGCTGGCGTTTTACGCGGGGGAAGCAGCAGCAGCCGCAGCCCTCGGGCGGATTTAACACCAGGGAACGGGACGAAGCAGAGGCGGGGGAGGATGGCCGCCTTGCCCTGGCTGTTTCGGGCAACCTCCGAAACCGCCCCCTGTCAGGACCGCCTCTTTCTGCCGGGAGTCCCCCGAAGCGCCCCTTTCCCGAGGGCTGCCTCGCCAGCGGCGCCTCCGGGGACTCTCGCGCTCGATCCAAGGCAAGGGAAGCCCGAGCAGCAGCTTGTCCTTCTCTCTCGCTCTCTCTCTCAGCAGCCGTCTCCTTGGTGGGTCTGGCGGCCGCTTCCTCTCCTTTTCTCTCTATACTACACCTCCCTCTAGCGACGGGTGGACGAGCCCCGTTGCCGGGCTGGACGAGAGCGGAGCAAAGCAGCCACCGATCTTCCCGGCTTTCCCTTTACGTCTCTCTATACCGACTGCGGAATGTGGTGTCCTATAGGTTTTTTTGTGGCGAGTTCCATGAGCGCCCCCTCCCTCCCTGCTCCCCCCTCCCTCCCCGATTCTTTGTTCCAAGGCGTGGGAATGAGCGAACGTGTGAACGCTTTTGTGTTTTTTTTGCCAAGGAGATCGCCTGCAAGGCAAGACTTGGCAATAACGGGGGCCGGCTAAGGAAGAACCGCCGGGCCAAGGCAATCCTTTTGCACTTGGCTGCCTTTACCGCAGGGCTTCACCTTTACGAAACGACTTTCAGCCCCCACAATCGCCCGGCTTGGGAAGCAGGCGACGATCCCAAGCGGGTTCTACTCCCAGGCGGTAGGAGGGGAAGCGTCCCCGCCCCGCCCCGCCCCTCTCCTCCGCGTTCCATTCCTCGGCGTCACAATCGACGCCAAGGCCTCGTGCGCTCCATCCGGCCACTCTCCGCTTGGAAGCGAAAAAGGGAGGAGAAGAGAAGAGAGCAGCGCCGCTTCCCCGGTTCTCGCGAGACAGCCCAGCCTATTTTTATGGAAGTGGTGGCCCTTGGCTTGGCTTGGCTTGAGCTGGGAACGAAGAAGAAGGAGGATGCGCGGCTGGAGGCGATCTTGGTTACTGGGCGCTGCGTTTTTTTTAAAAAACGGAAGTCTTAATTTAAAAATAAATTCTGCATTATACTTTATAGGAATAAGAGCGTGTCGAGATAAGCACATAGTCGGCATGCTACATTTTCACACGCGGGGAAGCCTCCCGCTCGAAAGGAATTCCGAGTCACGTCCTTCAAGCTTAGATTAGAAGGCTGTGTGTGATGCCGGTACTGTATGGTTTTAGACGCGACACGGTACAAACCTTCCGCATAGTCCGTGCAAACGAGGGTGCAGATAAATGGTGTTGGGGGGGGGGGGATACCTCGCCGAAGTCCATGAAAGCAAAGGACAAAAGGGGGATTGAAACCAAAATAGGGGACTCCAGTGTTCTTCCCTTTGCAGAGCGATGCGATTTGGGCTTACACACCACTCTCTATTGGTCAGCCCGATTTAAGATACTGCCATGCTTTCTAAAGTTGCAATGTCTGCTCTTCGTTGAGGAAGCGGAGCCGCGGTCGAAGGTAGCATTAATTCCACACTTCAGAAATTCCTCAGCCTCGCCCAGTTCATTCATCCTCTTTCCAACTGACGCCAATATTTTTGAATAAGGAATATGCTACAGGGTTTGGGTATTGTCTTTTATTATGATTATGACTTACTGGAGCTAATAATGATTTTTTAAAAATCAGTACAGCTTGTGGGTTTCATTCCTGTTGGGGTGTGTGGGTGCATATTTTCATGAATTATGGCAACTCTTCCTTCTGGCACTGGTCATGTTTCCTGGAGCCTTTCATTGATAGTAAAGCAAGATCTTAAAATTAAAAAAAAAAATCTTTACATTCTACATATGGGTTCAAATAAAGCCTATCAGGTCAAGCTTATAGATATCAAGGGAAAGAACATTATAATTACAGAAACAGACAAAAATAACAAATAATAAATATGAAATTATAAGAAAACTTCCCTTTCAGTGCAGTGTAATGTAATTTTATTTTTTTCAAGCAGTCTGTACATTTTATACAGAACTTATTTTTAGAATGTAATGATAACAGAAGGAACACATTTATCAAATTATGAGACTAATAATCAACTTAATGATAATTTTAGGGCATGTATGAGATGTTGTTTAATATTGTGGTACTCTATGTGTGTTTATAATTAAAATATAGGAATATAAAATATTGCAAACCATTAAGCTATTGCCTTATTTGTACAGCCTTAAATGGCAGTGGCTTTTAAATAATGTGTGCTAATTGGCAAAGGACATTCAGACTATAATTTTATTTTGCAAATGTTCTGTCTCCTCTTAGTCATTAGTACAAATGGTTACCAAAGGAAAGATACAATCCATAACACAACACATCCTGGACATAAATTGTTTCAACTTCTACCCTCAAAACGACATAAGGGCACTGCACCCCAGAACAACTAGACATAAGAACAGTTTTTTTTTCCCCAAATGCAAGCAATAAACAATTATTTGTTAGATCGCCATTGGCATCTCTCTGGAAAGCTAAGAATCTCATTTTCTAAAGTTAATCTAGGATTTATAATCTCAAAATAAAATAAAACTAAACAAATGCTGGAGCATCACTTGTTAACATGTATGAATAACTTTTCATTGGGAATCCAAGTAAGCTAAAGGAGGCTCCAAATTCAGGGAGATTGAAGAGGAAAACATCTAACAGATAATAGCAATAGCACTTAGATTTATATACCGCTTTATAGTGCTTTACAGCCCCTCTCTAAGCAGTTTACAGAGTCAGTTTACAGACTGCTGCACAATCTGGGTCCTCATTTCACCAGTCTCGGAAGGATGGAAGGCTGAATCAACCTTGAACCAGTGAGAATCGAACTGCTGGCAGCCGACAGAATTAGACTGCAATACGGCATTTTAACCACTGCACTACCACGGCTCTTCCATAATGATGGAATTAGTTATGTCATAAGTTGACTTGTTCACAAATGCAAGCAATAAACAGTTATCTGTGAAGTCAGGTAGCAGTGGATAATGCATGAGGTTGTCATCACACAAGCAATGCAAATTATGAGCTTTCTAACATGATATCATACGGAAATATGGCCTGATTTATGACCTGATGCACATGGTATGTTAACATAATTGTGCCTTGTAGAGAGTTATGCAGAAACCCAATGTTACATCGGTTCCAGAACAGCAGAACAGAGGTCCTATGTGCTCCATCGTATCTATATCCTTAGTCCAATGTTCACATTGCCACTGAACATAATAGTATCAAGGCTTGATAAGGCAGTCTAGATCAGGGGTGTAAAACTCAAGGCTCTTGGGCCAGATCCAGCCTGTGGGGTCCTTAGATCTGGCCCATGGGGCCACCCTGGAAACAGCAAAGGACTGCCCGCAGTGCCTCTGGCAGTGAAAACAGAGCTCGCGGCCCTCTCGGGCTCTGTTTTCATTGGCAGATGGCTAGAAAAACAAACTAAAAACAAAGCAAAAGGAGAAATGTTTCCCCTTTTGCATTTGAGCATGCAAGAAGGGACAGGAAAGGAGAAAGGGAAAGAGAAAAGAAAAAGATGGGAAGAGAGCAAGGAAGGAACAATAAGGAAGGGAAGGTAGAAGAAATGACGAGGGAAGGAAAAAGAAGAAAAGGAAGGAGATTATAATGATAGAGAGGGTCTGAGGGAAGTCCTGCCTTAGCACTTGGCCACCACTGGTGACCCTGACATTAGTTGATGTCCAACTGGCCATGTCCACCTTGACCAGGGCTCCCTGAGGTCAAACACAACCCTGATGCGGTCCTCAATGAAATCGAGTTTGACACCCTTGGTCTAGATTATATGGATGCCTTCCTCCTAGAAACTGATTCTCCAGAAAGATTTGCAGGGCATTCTGAGCCATCACCTCTTGAACAGTGGGCTATTGGACATATAGTACTGGACATCATCCAAGCCCACCTACATCTAATTGCTGTGGGTAGTTGCAAGCTGTCTGTCCAAATGGTCAAGATTACAATGCAGCACTTATTGCCTGTTCATTAAAATCCCTTGGCCGTGGTCAAGCTACAATAAAGCTGAATGGAGTTTATGAATATTAAATCAGTATGACTCATGGTGTTTGCAGATAATCCCAACAGCACTTTTTATAGCAAAAGTACCACGTCATCTATATGTACTTGCTTGCTTTTTCTGTTCAAACATAGCACAAAATTGTGCTTAGGCTTTGTTTCTCGTCCTTTTTCCCCACCTTCTAATTTCCAAAATGAAAACTGCCTATCACAAAGAAAGAAGCAAAGTGCTTGTGATTTAATGCTTTAGGAAGGAAGGCTAGATTTCTGTAGTATTTCAATCTACAGTATAGCTATTATATATTCTAGGCATAATGAGACTGTTGACAAAAGGATTTTTTAAAAAAATCCCTGTTTTTCTATAAAGTTGGCAGATAAGTTTAAGACTTCAATTTTAATTAATTCTCTGTTTCATAGCTGTATATATTATAATTTTAATGCTTTACAAATAATTTTAATGCATTTACAAATAAATGCAAATAAATAATTAACATATGTTAATTATAACTGGAAATTTACTTGTAAATGTTCAACTAGTGTGGACATATAAGATATCAATTTAAATACATTAATAAAACAGCACTTAGTAAGTATAAAGGTAAAAGTTCCCCTTGCACATATGTGCTAGTTGTTCCTGACTCTAGGGGGCGGTGCTCATCTCCATTTCAAAGCCGAACAGCCAGCACTGTCCGAAGATGTCTCCGTGGTCATGTGGTCAGCATGACTAAAGGAGACATCCTTTAGTCGCAAGGAACACTGTTACTTTCTTACCAAAGGTGGTTCCTATTTTTCTACTTGCATTTTTACATGCTTTCGAACTACTAGATTGGCAGAAGCTGGGACAAGTAACGGGAGCTCAGTCCATCACGCAGTGCTAGGGATTCAAACTGCCAAACTGCCGACCTTTCTGATTGACAAGCTCAGCATCTTAGCCACTGAGCCACCACATCCTTATTATCCTTATGCTTATCTGTATACTTATTATATAATAAGTATAGAATCCCCAAATAATTGAATGAAATCAAGAAACAAGAACATACGTTCCACTTCAATTGTTAAATCCTATATTCATTTGACTGATTTCTGAATTCATTTATCTTCTGCACATACAATACTTCTTGCTTGATATTACAGCCCCTTCTAAAAATATTTAAGATACGATTCCATGTTCTCAACCCTGCAATTCTCACATTCTTAAGACACTGCAGACTTCGCTCTGTGCATGAAGTCCTAGGCATGACAGAAACATCTGCTATGGTGCACCTATTGTGGGAAGATGACATGAGAAGGGCAGATTAAGGTAAAGTACAAAGCTAATTTCTACCATTAATTTGAGAGGTGCCATTATGGAGTTAAGAGACTCACTTGAACTGGTAAAGCATAAAAGATCATGATTCCTTACTTTGACAGAGCAGGTCTCTTCTGTTTTTATCTATGTATTAGATAATCTATGCAATTAATCACTAATCTATGCAATTAATGCATCATGACACCGGAGGATGCAATGAACTAGTATGGCTATCTTTCAAAAAATGAGAGGGTAGCAAATTTACTACTTCTTAAGCTCAATTGAGCAAATGTTTCTTTTACAAAAGAGCTAGAATTGTTATTTTTTTTAAAGCTCCACAATGGCTGGTTTCTTTTTCTTTATGGGTTTTCTGTGCTTCCTTATGCTGGAAATAAGGAGTTCTTCATAAAGGGGTTAATGAATGTTTGCAGCTTCTGATCTTAAGAGTTGCATTGGGAGAGGTATTGCATGATGAAAATCACGTCTTCTCAACCTTTAGAAAATGTTTTGCATTTATGGATGACTGTCTGACCTAGATAATGCAAACTCTAGGCTTTAGAAAGAAGGACGTTTATACAGAAGAAAAAGATGACTCTTAATGCTAAACTGGGTACAGAACATATTTCCCTACAAATTAAGCTTTTAGTTTAATAACTAGTCTTGCTCAAAGTAATGTCTGGGAAGCTCTCTCCTAATGTTAGCCCCACCACAATGAACTGATGGCTAGAATAGAATAGAATAGAATAGAATAGAACAGAACAGGAGCTGGAAGGGACCTTGGAGGTCTTCTAGTCCAGCCCTCTGCTCAAGCAGGAGAACCTATACTATCTCAGACAAGTGACTGTCCAGTCTCTTCTTAAAAACCTCCAGTGATGGAGTGCTCACGATTTCTGAAGGCAAGCTGTTCCACTGATTAATTGTCCTTATTGTTAGGAAGTTTCTCTTAATTCCAGGTTGCTTCTCTCTTTGAATATTTTCCAACTGATTTCTTGCCCTCTGGTGCTTTGGAGAATAATTGGACCCCAATTATTGGGTTGCTACCGGTTCTTACTAGTTCAGGCGAACCGGTAGTGGAAATTGTAACTGGGTTGCCGAACCGGTAGGGACGGTAGGCTCACCACCACCCCAAACCAGTTCACCGGTTGCTGCGGCATGTTTTTTTGACATGTTTAATGTTCTGCCCATGCACAGACCTATTTACAGGCAACTGCACATGCACACACGAGCGAAGCAAGCACACATGTGCAAATTGCGCATGCACTGAACCTGCAGTAATGCTATCATAAACTCACCCCTGCTATCAAGCAACTACCAATTAAAAGCCATGATTGTTCCACATCCTTCCTTGTATAACACATTTTCTGACATACAGAACAAAAAAAGGGAAGTAGGCAGAAAGAAAATACAAAAGGATTATAGATGAAAGAAGTCTTCAACCCAGAATTTATCCCTTCCTATGTACGTATGTGAATCAAACAGAGCAATGGCACAATATACAGAGAATAGACTCTCAAGAGGCCTAAAATTGACTCGAAGTAGAATGCCATTGCAGAGAAAACTAATAATGAGAAGTATGAAAGTTACACTGGAAGGATGAAAAATGGTTGTGATTAGCTTGAATGTACAAAGCTGCTCCTAAATAAATTGCCCTTGGATAGTAGATTTTCTGTTGTGTAGCCATATAAGAAATGTTGTAGACTCCATGTAATATTTCTTCCAATTTCTTAAAGGCCTGGCATACATCAGATGCTATTACCAGCAGGCACAATATTTCTGAAAGAAATATAGACGTGACACTAACTTTGGCACTGAGTGCCATTTAGCCAAGTTTAAGGAAAGCCTGCAAAGATTTTTTCAAATCCTTAGTAATCCTAATGCTAACATTAATCTGCCCTAGCAATAATCTCTTTCAAAGCTAGGTATATAGGAGATGACATATTTATGTACCATATCTGAGCACTGTCTAATCCCATTTCTCCAAGGTTTTGTTTTTAAGTTGGGTTTTATAACACCAAATGATTAAAAAGTATTTTACTCCAACTGGATGCTGTTTGACTGAATTGAACTACAGTGCCCAGTAGAGTTGATGACTATGGATTATGGGGGTTAGTATAGGAATGGGAGAATGAAATGAAGTATTTTTATGTTGGTTCTTTCTTGAGGAACACCATTGATTTTAGCAATGTGTTCCTATTTGCCTGCCAGCTATTCAATTGTTGTGTAAAAGGCCATTTTATGTTGGATTGATTCCACTCTGATGAAGTTTATAACAAAATCAAGGGCTTTTATCTGTGTCACATACAGATCCATCAAATGCCTGTAAACTCATTTTAGCATTTTCCTTTAGATATACCCTCTTTGATGTCAAGTGGATAGAATTTTGTTCAGTGGGGAGGCCATTAACTGTCCCGCAAGGAAAACAATAATGAAGGCAAGATATTCCACAAGTTGGAAAAACAAGCCAAGAATCCAAAAAAAAAAAAAATGTACGGGAAGCACAACTTGGGAAAAAGAGAAGGAAGAATATTACATTAAAACCATACTCAGATCTTGGCCTTACCGTCATTTGGAAAGTTTATAAGATCCCCATTCCCCTTATTTCCTTAGGCAACACAGATGTCTTGCCATGGTACATCATAAGCACAAATGTAATAGAGTTGAAAGAATGGAATTGCGAAGTATATTTTATTTTTGTAGTGTCAGTGTTATTCTAGACTTAGCTTACATGCCTTATGAATTGGCTTATATAGAGAGACATTTTAATGTTGTAAGCGGTCACAGAACAGATTTGTGCTTTTGATGGAGGAAGGTTGCAGAGCACTTGGACTGGATGCCTGCTAAGTGTGATACAAAAAGAGAGGGCAAACATTGAGGGTGGGAATGGAAATTTAGACAAAAGGAGATCAACTCTCTTTCCTCTCCTCTAGGCCCATGATGTATAAGAATTGCCAAACTGATAGAAATAGTTTTGGATCTTAAAGCTGTTTATAATACATGGGATTCATGCCTAGGTTAGCAAACATCTTTTGGAGGCTTGCATTCCACATGTGTACTCCAGATATAGCTGAACTAGTTCTAGTGTCTGTAAAATAAAAGATACATTCACAAGTTGTCTTTGGAAAAACCTGTTCTTGCCTAATTTAGATCAAACCTGTACCTGGCATCCTAGTGGATATTACAACTCTCAGCTGTGATAGTGTTTGACCCATGCAGTTTTGGGAATGTAGTTTGCATATTATTATGAGTCTGGAATGGCTTAGGTTCCATGCGTAGTGTATCAGACATAGTAGCTATGTAATTAGTTTCAGTGATCATGGGAGTGTCATCATAAAATAAAACATAGTTTAAAAGATTGTCTTTTTTTATGTATATACACAGACAGAGGATTACCTACAATTTATAAAACCCTGAATGAGTATGCAAAATACTTCAGTGTACTCTACAGCAGGGACTGGCAACAGCCTGATCTCTTGATCCCTTGATACTTAGCAAGTTCCCACATTCACATTCACATGATCTCATTTTCTTTTTAAACAAAAGATGATTTACATTTAAATAAAATCAAATGTTAGTTGACTTGTAGAAATGCAAAGTGCCAGATTTTAGCAGGATCTTTATCTGCAAAAAAATTCTTTAGGTGTCATACAGGCCAGCCATCATTCTTAGATAGTAAAAATGATGTGCGTTTGCAACCCAGTGCTTTGCTTTGGAAAAGTGCCACCTGTCAATAAAAAAAGACAAATTCACAACAAATGATATAGAGACGGTTAGAATGTTTAGACAGTGCAACTGGGAGTCACTCAGCTTGTTTGGCTGCTATGCGCCTTTCAGATGAGTCACTCACTGAAGTGGAGGAGCAGAGCTTAAGAGGTTCTAACCTTACAGCTCAGAAGTCAGTCATCTGTAGATGGGGCTTAGAAAGATTAGGATCTGTGTGACATGAGCCTGCAGTTCTGGTGCAGTTGGATAATTAGCTATCTGTTGTAGAAACCGAGCAACAAGCTAAGTTGGCAGTTTCAGAGACTGAGGAAGAAAAGATCTTAGCCCCTTGCCCCCACAGGAAAATCCAGCTAGTAGAAAAAAGACATTAAATGAAGTTTTACAAAAGGAAAAGGGGATGGTTCAGTAAAATAGACATGCCTGAGGCAGGACTATATAAAAAGAGCTTGGGAGTCACACTTTTGTTGGCAGAAATCTTTCTCATCTTGAACCTGATTTTCTGTGCCATCTCTCTTTCCCTCGCTGATCTTTATCGCTTGCATCTTCAATTGGTCTGCCTGGAACTTCAAGCGCTGAAATAATCTTGCTTACTTTGTGCGTGTGTGCTCTCGCATTCTGTCACTGGACCAGGGAGCTTTATACCTGCTATAAATACTGATGTCCTAAATTTATAATTGCTGGCATAGGGTGTTGGTCATGTCCAATGATGGGCATTGGGCAGCCAATTTGTGAGGTCACCCATGACAGGCTTTCATTTGTGTCCACTGATTCAAAAATATTTGCTTTAGAATAGCCTCTCCTGCTTTGTTGTCCTTTACAATGTGCTGCAATTTTCACCCAGTTGTTTTCCAGCCAGCATCATCAGTAGTCATGATGACAAATGACTGTGGGATTTGAGTCTTATTTGGAAGGCATTTTATGAGTGAGTTTCTTCCAGCAATGACTTGAGCAGCTCCAAAAATGCACCTGTTATCTTCTAACATTGGGAAGCTTATCTTATGATATGCCTACAGTTACCATGGCTTTTTTTGTCAGTTTATCTGATACCTACATATAATACAAGCATCAACAAAAGCTTTGTGAGGAGCATAGAGAAGCTTCATTAAAGACCACCTCTCTTTCCTTCTTTTTTGGGGAAGAAGAAAGGAGGAGAACTGGTATGGAGGTAATACCTTGCAACTAAAAGTTGCTCAGAGTTGACAGCTCTGGCTTTTGAAAACATGTAGCTTTAATACAGAACAAACTCAAGTTGGATGGGCTGTGTTTACATGCTAAAGGGTTGTTGGTTGGAGAGAGTTCTGAAGAGGTTTGCTGAAATGAGTTGCTGGGTAAAACCCTGAGAAGTGTGTTGAAGATGTGAAGGGGAGGAACTGCCATAAGGACTTCTTTACCCCATGCAGAAGATTCTTGGTGAAATTGAAGAGAATTGGAAGAAAAGGAAATCAAAGTTTTTCGAACTAGAGAAAGAAGGGCCAGTTGCCAGCCTGAGAGAGCAATCTACAATCTGCAATTTTAGAGTTAAGTAAGTCCTTTCTTAACTCTAAAACTAGGACGATGTTGGGATATGATGTAGGGATACAGTTAAGCTCACATCATAATTTACAAATATGCATTCACAGAATTATGCTTTTAGGCTGTCTTGAATAAAACCTCCTAAACGTTCTCAATTTGCAAATTAAATTGCTTACCAACGATGGCTTAAGAGACTGGAAGAAGTTTGCTTGCTTGCCAGGTGAGGTTAAAAAATGAAACATCATGTTTTCACTTTAATATGCTTCTTAATAAAAAGATTAAAAAATCTTGAGGTGGTGTCTTGCATTGAATATCTATCAAAACCTAAGAATCCATAGGCTGCTTTGATCAGAGTCTTTATCTTAATACAGTCTGGAGGATTTTCTTTTAAGTCTTCATTATTACTTATCCTAATTTCTTATTATGAAATTGTATTTTATATAAGTATAATATTACGTGCAATTTTCTCTTATTAGACTGCAATACTGACAATCCACCAATCCTTTTCTCTTTTTATTTAAGAGTAACAATAGGAATTGTGTTTTTATGTTCTTCTGTTGCTCCTTGAAGTTATTTTAATTGAATTGTGATTGATGGAACAGCACAGATGTTTAAATAATACAATGAATATAGACGTTGTACATCTCAGCATCATCAATTTTGCACTTTCTACATGCACTACAGAGTTGTTTGACTTTGAATCAGTGGTGTTTTTTTTTAATAGATTCTAAATGTTTGGAAACATTCTGGAAACTTATCATTACATGGAGTCTTCAACTTACAACAGCAATTAGGACCTGAATTTCTGTTGCTAAGCAATGCAAGTTGTAAAGCAGTGTGTGAGAAGCACAGATTGTGGAGAGTGCAAGGGAGGAGGCACAGGTCAGGGGCAATGCTTGAGAGATTCCAAGGGAGGTGTGGTGAGGCTTGGGAGATTGTATGAGTAGCCAGCATAGTGCTACTGAAGAAGGTTTGAGGCAGAAAACATAGTCTCACCCCATTGACTTGCAACCTTTCCTGTCTGCTGGGAATGGGACAACTTGCCACAGCCAACTCACTATGGTCAACTCGCAATGGTCAAGTCACCACAGCCAACTCAGCAGGAGCAAGGTAATGCAGGAGAACTCGCCACAGCCAGCTCACCATGAGACGACTCATTGCGGGACAATTTAACAATTCTATTTAATTATTTAAAATAAATACAAAATATTTTAATTTTTGCCATTCACATTTTATTCTGTCCTCCTTTTGCATCCTTTCTTCCATGATTCTATTCCACCATTTCTTTCATATTAGTGTAACACTTGTCCCACAGTGAGTTATCCTGTGATGAGATGACCGTGGCGAGTTGACTGTGGTGAGTTGGCCATGGCAAGTTGGCCAACTTCCTCATTGACTCTCTAAGGAAGCTGGCAGGGAAGGTTGCAAAACAGTGATCTTTTGCAAACAAGGTGTGTCAAACTGGCAGCGTCATGTTGCCATTGTGTGACGTATCGCAATGTTTTCCCCCTTCACAGAGCAGGGGTGGGAGTGACCTGTGCATGATGCATTCAGCTCACAGGCCACCAGTTTGACACCCCTGATCTAGCAGTTCAAAAGCATGCAAATGCGAGTAGATAAATAGGTACTGCTTTGGTGGGAAGGTACCAGCGTTCCGTAACCCCGAGCATATGTCATGCTGGCCACATGATCTCAGAAAATGTCTTCTGACAACATTGGCTCCCTCAGCTAAAAAACGGAGATGAGCACCACCGCCTAGAGTTGGACATGACCTAACAGGGAACACCTTTACCTTTATGTGCTAGGAATCTGTAAAAATCTTGGTCTCTCTTTGCTAGGCCATCACATATGATTTATATTCCTTCCTTGCACGAAAAATTCAGAGAAGTAAACTGTTTATGCCACTAATTTACTTGCTATTCTCTCTAAGATAAGAATCAAGCTGTAATGTTTGTTTCCTACCTATTTAATCTTAAGAATATTTTGTGTTTAGTAGGCTCTAATATGATTTTCAGGCCACCAGAGGTTTGGCTTGCCCTTCGCCACACCTGTGCAGTCCCATATGTTCACTAGTTAATAATTTACATGCTGAGGAAGTTTTCCCCCCCAAGCAAAAAAATAACGAAGAGTTTTATGCTGAAGTAAGTCCAGCATGAAGCATAGTAAATCCACTGTAGCGAACATATTTCACTTCTTTGGCATGAATAGTAAAGACATCCTTAAGTCAAGCTCAATTCCAGATGATTATATCCACAGTTTTCTTGGCAGCAATTGTCCAAGTGCTTTGCCAATGCCTTTTTCCAGGATGTTTCTTCAACTTTCCAGTCTAATGCAAATGTTTATTTCATTCACAAAAGATAAATAAAACATTTTCCCACAGCAGTTTAAAAGAAGTCCCCCCCCCTTTTTTTTTGTAACATATATGAATCCATACTGGAGAAGTAATGTGGATTGCGTCTTCTAAGTAATAGGGGATATGTAATTCTCCAGGCATTGCTAATTTACATACTCAGAAAAGTTGTCCTCAAAAACAAAGAGCAAGAATCATACTTAGGATGTGTGATTTGCAACCTCCCTCCTGAATTTCTATGCTCAAACAGCCGGGGGTAGGGGGGCTGTACGTTCGATGGTGTTATTTTTGAATTTGTCTATTAAGATTAATCCCAAACTGGACCAGGTTATCATGGACCTCAAAGGTAAGTTTGCATCGCTAAAGCAGTCAGCGTGTATCTTATTATTCTTGTTATGAGATGATCTTATTCTTGTTTATGATGTCTTGATCTGCATTTTGAAAGGGGAATGATGGCAACTATAAGAGTAAAGTTCTTCATAAGTGATTAGAAGTAAGCATGGATCTCAAAGGACATTATTCAAACACATAGCTTGCTTTTTTTTTACACAGAACCATAATGTAGCTGTTTATATGAAAATATGCCCCCACTCCCACTACCCAATATTTAAAGTCTAAAGCTAGTACAGAAACCTATGCAAGCTCCCTTGAGAAAAACTGCATTCCTTCCCTATAGCTTACTACTTGTATGTATGTGAGATACTGTAAGCTATCGGTTAGAAGAACAATAGGGTCTCTCCCATTTTCACCCCTACTCCTTATGGCCCCAACAGATTGGTGTTTTCTGCCTTCATAATCTTCCAATATTGAGACCATGTAGTCCAGAAATCCTACCCATAATTAGGAAAGACTGTGCCAGTTGTTTCTGTTCAAGAGATCTCATTTGTATTCATGTATGAGTGTGCATGTGTGTGTGACTGTGTTGAGAGAGAGAGAGGGAGAGAGGGGGGGAGAGAGGAGGAGGGAGGGGGAGAGAGAAGGAAAAAGAAGGAGGAAGGGAAGGAGGGGGAGGGGGAGAAGGGAAGAGAAGGAGGGGAAGGGAGAGAGAGAGAAAAGGAAGGAGGAAGGGAGGGAGGAGGAGGGGAGAAAGAAGGAAAGAGGAGGAGGAGGAGGAGGGGGAGAGGGAGAGAGAAGGAAGGAGAAGGAGAAGGAGGAAGGGGGAGGGAGAGAGGAGAAAGGAGAAGGAGGGAGGGGGAGAGAGAAAGAAGAAGGGAGAAGAAGGGAGAGAGAGAAACATATGTATGGACCTTTGTAATTAATGCAAACAACTTTTGTGCAAAATGTATAAAATGCACACCAGGCACTTAGTAGTTACTGCTAACATGTACTACCACCGACCAGTGCATGTAACTGTACATTCCCTACAGTTGTTAACATTTCTCCTCCCAAAAGACAAGTCATGGGTAGGTTATTTTTCCGTGGCTAAGGGCATTTACTTCTCTCTCCAGGCCACGTTCTGGAGTAGCTATAAGATGATTGAAGCCATGTGGATTGTCTGCTTTTCTGGGCTTGTTCTTTTATCATATTTTATAGAGCCATCTCAGTGTAAGTTTTTTTTTTTCAAAAACTTGGAAAGTCAATGACATAACAGAGTATTAATGTTCATAAAAATAAACTATTTTAATAGTTATATACAATATATTCACATAGCTTTTTCTTCCTTTTCCCAAGAAAATAAAGTAATTGGTTACAGAGTCAAATCATTACCTTGAGGACAAGGGAGATAAGCATATAATGAAGAGATGCACCCGGGTATGTTTTTTCACAGGTCTTTCTGATTTACAGCTACGGGAAGCAGCATTCTCTTAGGAATAGCAATGGAGCAACAAACTAACCACCCGTAAAGTACAAGCCAAAATATTTGGACTTGTGACACACAATTAATTATGTCATGCTTGTACTGCAAGAGGCAGTCGGCTTCTTCTCCCGCCGTCCTTTTATTATTTTTGCAACGTATACAATTCTTCATTCAGGCTTCTTATTTTGGTGAGCTTCTTTCACGTCAGAAAATACAGTACTTGAGAATGAGCTCCATAGCAGTGGTGGGTTCCTACTGGTTTGGCCCAACTGGTCGTGGTTTGGTGGCCGGGGCACTGGAACTGGCAGTGACCCAAGCTTGCCACGCTCCTGAACTGGTTCCGCATTCAACACCATAGGCGCTGCCATCTTGGTTTTTTTGCTTCTGCGCATTTGCAGAACAATTTCTGTTGCACTGCCCATGCACGCGCAGTGCGCCCAAGAGCATCCCTGCTCCAGAAGGATTTTAGAGACTGATGGGATGGAACTTAGCTCTCAAGAGTTGTTCTGGTTCTACAATAGGCTAATGGCAGAAATTAGAAAAACAAGACTGCCTTAAATATTTGGGAGTCTTGTTGATTTCTCCCCTTTTGTTTGTTTGGCTGCATTATTGCAAATCCTTTAAGGTAGTATGCAAGGAAGATCCAAAACATGTTACAATTTTGGGTGAAAAAACTTTCTTACAGGATAAGGACTGTATGGACAGTAGGATAATGCTGGTCCATGGATAGAAGTGATAGAGAAAGTACATATCCAAGGTTCATTAGGGTGATGTTGTCTTGATGGGGGAGTTGGGAGCATGCTGACCCTGCCAATTGTTGTAGGACAGGTAGAAACAACTAGAGAGAGGCTATCCTGTAATATACAGCCCCTTAGCCATGAAGGGCTGGATAGATAACAATCGGCACTTTGAATGGCAAGGAAAATCTAAATGGCAAGGCTTGCTGTGAAGTTATACTGAAATATATTAACAACTGCTCATACTGCTGCATCCTGAACCAGGAAGGGCAGCCTCGGGTAACTGTGTTGAAATAGGACTTTCTGATACAGAAAAGAAAAGAGTGCAATTAGTACACAAGGTAAATCTGTGTAAAAGTTTTCCCAGCCACAGTGCCATTTGCTCCAATATGAGTCTAGGACAAGGGTGTCGAACTCATGGCCCGTGGGCCAGATACGTCATGTGCTGGCCACGCCCACTGCATTTAGTGAAGGAGTGAAAAGTCCCAATACATCACATGATGACGACGTGTGTTTGACACCCCTGGTCTAGGACACCCAAATTGCACACCAGTAAGCTGGATAGACCTTAACAATGAAGAATCCCTAAATCCAGAGTCATCTAGTTTTGTCAGAGTTAGAGTTAAGCCATTTCCTCTAATTTTAGACCCCAACTGCATCCAGTCACCGATCCAGAATAGGTTTTGCAGAATTAGACATATACAGGTTTGTATCACTAGTATATTGTTACCTGATCTCATGCCGGTCAACTATCCTGTACAACAGCTATTTGTAGATGTTAACAAAAAGTGGGGTAATGAAACTATGAAATATCCCACAAAGCCAAGATTTCAGGTTTACTATTTCCTTCCCAGCATCAAACAGAATTGAACCTGGAAAAGGAGAACCACTGAAACATAATCCCTCATTCCCAACCCTCCAAATCAAGCCCAAGATATTGAAAACCAGTAAGGCGTTAAGAACAACCAAGAAGGTTTGCACACACCCCATAGGCAAAATCAGTACTGTACCAAATCCTGAAATCAGTCTGGAAAGAATCCAAATTAAATTTCTGTTTACAAAACAAATGGCCCTCCATTAAATAGTTAGGACTAACAACTGCTGTTTGATTATTGCCAGTTGCAGAATAGTTTGTATTCATGGAATGTCACCTATGCAAGATTGGGTCAGGATTGCATATTGTTTCACGAGAGTGTAGCTTTTAGCCACTGCCCTCACTTACAACCAATTCCCTTATATGTTAGTGAGATATATTTATGGCTAAATTCTGCAGAATGAATTCACATGACTATAAAGCTAGTATAAAGCTCTCCTAGCTGCAGGGTTCCTTTGCTTATGTTGAATCTGCGAGATTTATTGAAACTGCTGGGAAACAGTAAATTAGGAATGTCAGGTTCGGCCACGCTCCATATGTTGATGGTAGAAAGCTATGAAGTTTATAATGTACTTAGGAAATCTGACGAGTCCTCTAAATAGAGTACCGTATTTTTTGGAGCATAAGACGCACCGGAGTATAAGACAAACCAAGATTTTGAAGAGGTAAATTTAAAAAACAATTTTGCACTCTGCAGACCTCCCAAATCCTCTGCACACCTCATTTTTTGTGAAAAACAGGGCACGCAGAGTGTTTGAGAGGCCTGCAAAGTGATCCTGTGGCTGGGGAGTAGGGACAAGCAAAAATGGCCTGTTTTTTTACAAAAACAGGCCCGTTTTTTGCCCCCCAAAAAGGGCATGCATAGCCTTTAGGAAGCTTGCAGAGTGCTCCTGGGAGCTGGGGGGGGGGGTGCAAAAGCGAGCAAAAAATGGCCCATTTTCTCTTGTTTTTGCCCTCCCCAGCTCCCAGGAGCACTTTGCAGGCCTCCTAAAAGCTATGCATGTCCGTTTTTGTGAAGGGGACAGTGTTTCGGGAGGCCAAAAATGCTGTATTCAGTGTATAACACGCACCCAGATTTTCACCCTCTTTTTTGAGGGGAAAAGGTGCGTCTTATACTCCGAAAAATATGGTATGTTGTTTAAATCTTCAGAATGATTGAAGTAAACATGGAATCGGGTTTCTTCAAATCAGCCAAGAGTGATTTTAAAGGGTGTAGGAGAGTTATTGAAAATGTTGGCTTTGTAAGATCTTCAAACACCCTTGCCATTTTTCAAAGCTGAAAAGAGAAGCTGAATGGTGTGATGAACTGATAGTGACATGAGTAACAAGCCAATTACTTTAATCGCCTTGCTGCCCTTGTCTATTTCCCTTTTCTGATAGAATCCATTGGGAAGGTTTGTTTAAAGGGAGACTCAGATTTATTCTACTCCTTTCGTTTTATCTATTTTATTATGACCTTTATGATCCTCCATGTTTCCCTAAATTCACAATCATGATCTTCCATTTATTAAATCATACCATTTATCAGACCAATCTATTTTGTAGTATAACCCAATCCAACTTTGTATGCAGTTTGCGTGTTCTTACTTTTTCTCCTTTCCCGTAAGATTAATTTTTTTATTGGTTTAACAGTCAAAAATCAATATAAAATCTTTTCTCTTCTGTTGCCTGTATATATATGTATAAACTATTTTATGTCATTGTAAATAAGTGATGGGATTCAAAAATTTTTACTACCGGTTCTGTGGGCATGGCTTGGTGGGCGTGGCAGGAGAAGGATACTGCAAATGTAAAATCTCCAATCCCTCTCCACTTCCAGGAAAAGGGTACTGCAAAATCCCCATTTCCTCCCAATCAGCTGGGACTCGGGAGGTAGAGAATAGATGGGGGCGGGGATCAGTCAGGACTGGTATTTACCGGTTCTCCAAACTATTCAAAATTTCTGCTACCGGTTCTCCAGAACTGGTCAGAACCTGCTGAATACCTCCTCTGTTGTAAATGTTATATTGTAGTGTGTTATATATGCAATTATGACATATTTCTATTTTTAAAATGATGTTGGATTAGCAATGTTGCCTGAAATGTTTATTTTTATTAAATCTAGGCCAGTTTGATCTAATGCTTAAGGTACCAGGCTAGAAAGCCAGGAGACTGTGAATTCTAGTTTTGCCTTAGTCATGAAAACTAGCTGGGTGACTTTCTCCCAGCCCAATTCAACAATGAAGTTATTGTTGTGTGGAAAATGGGAGGAGGAAGGGCTATTAGCTATGTTTGCCATCTTGAGTTATTTATAAAAATAATAAAAGTAGGATTTAAAAAAAAACAAATCTAAAATAAATACAGTTCAACTGTTTTGAATATTCACAACTGTACAAATAAAAATTATCAATAAATCAATAATAAATATATAAATAGTTATCTATATATAGGCAATGGAGAGAGTATTGTGCTATCATTTTACTTTTAGGCTTAAAGAGGTATATATAAATATTTCAAGGATTTACTTGGGTGAAACTTTGAATCCACAGATATTCATTTGATTTTATAGATGAACAAAATGCTGCCATTTTGATGCCCCTTAGAGTTTATGACTGAATAGAGACATGGGTTAATGTACTATGTCTATCAAATCAGTGTTGACTCTTAGCAATCACTTAGATTTTCTCCATGACGATATACACATCTGCATGAAGGTGAATGATAAATATCATGTTGTGATGATGCAGTGCAAACCACATGACTTACCTGTTGGGATACCAAGCATGAAAGGCTGGAGTTACATTGTAACATCACAATGTAAGTTTTTTTTATGTTGCAGTTACTACTACATACCTATATGGTTATTGAATTAAACATCTAATAGATTCAAGTAGAATCTTGTATTTAAATCTTGAATCAAACATTTCAATGAAAACATGACATGTTCAGTACTAATGCACACATCATCTAATCCAGGATTTTAATTTAATATTTTTGTAATTATTACCATTTATTTTGTAATTTACCATTTTGTAATTTACCATTTGTTTATATTTTATTTTTATAGGAAGGAACTATAGCCTGGCATATTCTAGAAAGGAAAGAAAAAATCGTTTCCAGTTTCAAGCCAGGCAAAATCTAAAGCAGCCTTTTTCGCAACTTATTTAAGTGGCTTTGGTAGCAATGTCTGAATCTGCTTCATCCAATCAAAATTAAGAGATAAACCCAAACTCTTTTAACATTTTGTCTTTTTTGTTTTGGTCTGTTTTCTTTAATCCAGTGGGGATTTTACATGTCTAATTAAATGTACAGATGGTTCAGAGTTCAAAACCATATAGTCAAGTGTCCTAGAAACTGGGGTCGATTTAGACATGAGTGCAAAACATCTCACTTATCCGTTAAGACTTTATCATTCTCTACATAGGCATTGATGTTAACCACATCTTACATATGAATTGTTCTGTTCCAATTCGAGCCCAAATAAAAACCTCAAGAATGCAGAAATGAAATGAGCCACGGTGGCGCAGTGGTTAGAGTGCAGTACTGCAGGCTACTTCTGCTGATCACCGGCTGCCTGCAATTTGGCAGATCGAATCTCACCAGGCTCAAGGTTGACTCAGCCTTCCGTCCTTCCGAGGTGGGTAAAATGAGGACCCTAATTGTTGGGGGCAATCTGCTGACTTTGTAAACCGCTTAGAGAGGGCTGTAAAGCACTGTGAAGCGCTATATAAGTCTAAGTGCCATTGCCATTTTGGTGTTGATATTTGAATTACAAATGTTGAAGAACATCGCACTTCCACTTCAGCAATGACACACTGAGGCTACACACCTTTTCCTGGAAGTCAGCCCATCATCCTTTTGACGAAGGTAAGTAGGGTTAGAACTGCAGCATAAAACTCCAGCTGAAAATCATTGATTTAAAAGGCAACTCAAGGAATGTCCTTTCTGCCCGTTAGATTTCTTCTTGGTTTTCTTTTGTTTTTTACCCAGTTTGTTTTTATTTAACATCTTATTGTTTTTATTCTCCTTAAACCATGGGCCCCACACGCCTCCATTAAAATTTGGGTTGCTCCTGGGGTCTTTCGGTGGGTAGCGAACAGGCACAGCTGTTTTATTGAACTGGGAAAGCCTCCGCAGCAGCTGCTTGACTACACCTGGATACTTCCTAGAGAGGTCCTGTCGTTCATAAGGATCAGCCGTGATGTTGAACAACCACACCGTTTTGCCAGCTGTCCATGAAACCCGTTCATTGTGCCAGCGATTGGGGCCAACATTACTAAAAGACTGAGGAGGGACCCAGTCACCATACCCTGGATTCCCTGTGAGTAGTTTCCAGTGGTTTACACGGATGGCTGACTGAATGGCAGTGTTCCATATTCCAAAGCCAGCTGCCCAAGAACCATTTCTGGCTTTTGTATATATGGGATCAATATTGTGTAAAATATCTATTCTTGGAGACCGCCTGCCTTCACTGATGGTCTCCCATACATCATAGCCGTCCAGTTGTATATCTTCATCAATCTGTCCTTCCGCTAAGGTAATCAGTGTTGGAAACCAGTCGGTTATATGTATAAGCTCCTTGCATACACTTCCCTTGATTTTAAGTAAAGGGCTATGAACAAAGCCAACTGCTCGAATCCCTCCTTCCCAGTACGTCCCCTTGCTTCCTCTGAGGGGCCAGTTATTTCCACCAGCTGTTGGCTGGCCTCCATTGTCCGAAGAGTAAATTATAACACTGTTGCTATAATAGCCATATCGCTTTAATGCACGGGTCACATTGTTGATAGCTTCATCCAAGCATGCCAGCATGGCAGCGTATCTGCGCCGATTGATATTATTAATTGATCTATAACGTTCATAATACTTGCCCGGGGCCTGAAGTGGTGAGTGAACAGCTTGGTATGCAAGGTATAAGAATATAGGTTCCCTGGGATTATGGGAGGCTAAGATTTTTTCCACTCTTTGCGTGTACATCTGTGTAGAATACATTCCATTGTCGTGATTCCAAGCAGCATTGTCATTTTCATATAAGTCATAGCCACACATTCGAGGGCTGTCACATTTGTAATGGGTGTAATAATCACCACTACCCAAAAGGGAGCCAAAAAAGGTATCAAACCCCCGTTGAGTTGGCATGCATTCTTTGCGATAAAAGCCCAAGTGCCACTTGCCAATCATGTGGGTTGAATAACCTGCTTCTTTCAGTTTCTGAGGTAGTGTCACATTGTCCAGAGGCAAGCAGTTTGGCTGGGTCGGCCGTATGACAGAATGCTGAAGGCCAGTATGGATTTGATACCTGAAAGAAAAAAAAGAAAATGCACCTTAGATAAAGGAGATAAAATTAAACTGTAAACAGGTATCGCAAACAGGATGGAATGCACAATGGAGCCTGGAGCACTGCTCTATCCATCTTTACCTGGAAGCAGGTAAAACTTACCATATTTATTGGAGTATACGACACTCCAAAGTGTAAGGCAAACCTAGCTTTTGGGGATGAAAACAAAGGGGGAGAATCTGCTTCTGCCTCCCAGCAATTTTCCTCATTGCAACAAATGGCAAGCAGTACAGAAGATATACACTGTTTGTGGTGTTACATTTCAGACTATACTTGTACAGATGCTGTTAAAATTGATGTGGCTTTCTGGAAGTATACATTATTCTCTGCTATTTAAAAGAAAATACAATAGCACTGGGCCCCTCCAGATCAAGCATTTATTTTAAAAGCTTCTTCAGTTTGTTAAGTTGTCTAGAACAATAATAAAGCAGTCTTTAAAAAATAAGTCTAATAATTTAAGCATTCTATAAGCATTTATAGTTATTGACTTACCTCCTTGCAGCAAACAGCCTGATTAGCACAAGAAAAAAAAATCTGCCTCTGCGTCCCAGCAATTTACCTCAGTGGAGCAAACAGCAAGTTTCACTTTCAATTTGGCCTCCCAATCATCAGCTGTTTCAGGCTGCAGGGATTGCCATAGCCCAGCGATGGCGAACCTTTTTGGCTCACGTGCCATAAGTGGGGGGAGTGCAGGGGGGTTGTGTGCAGGCGTGCCGCACCCATAATACAATGCACGACACCCCCCCAGTGCGCATGCGTGCACTACAGGTGCGACCCCCCCATTTTTGCATGCTTTTTTCGCCCTCCCCAGGCTCCAGAGGCTTTATAGGAGCACGGGGAGGGTGAAAACAGCCTCCCCGCCCCCCCCGGAAGGTTAAGGTTATTATCTTGACCTTTATGAAATTGATAGAGCCATCTTTGACGGATTGTTGTATGGATATACTAGAGTCCCATGAAACTCTGAATAACAGCTTGTCCTTTCTCCTATAATTGTGAAGATGTAGATGGTAACACCAGTGCAACAAATAGACAATGGATTTGTATACTTTAAAAAATGTATTTGCTATATGTTTGGCAATATAGTGGAGCAGGTTCTCGTGCTCTTAATCTTAGTCATTTCATTTACTTGCTGAAAAGGGATGGTGATCGCATAATCACATTTCTCTTAATTCTGCTTAAATATAAATTGCAGAAGACAGGCGTCTTATATGTACCCTAGAAAAAAAAAGTTGGATGGAATTTGAAGCTGACTTGTCATGCTAAGACTCATTTCCTGTAGAACGAGAACTTTAAATAAAAGCAGACCTTCCTCTCCATCCAACCCCAGCAATGGAATCTGAGAAAGAATATGCTTACATATGAGCTACTTGTGCAAATACCACAGCCAAAAAAAAGCCCTATAAAAAGAAACCTGAAATGTTTAGAATTTTTTAAAAAAAACTTCCATAATTATTTTAATTTTAATTATTCACATGTATAAATATATGTTATATCTTTATAATCAAAAACAGCCCAGTTATCATTCCAACGAATACATGGGACATATGTAAGGAATCCTCATGTTTATTGAGTGGGGAATAAGCACTAAAATGTTACTCAGATGACACTGCAGCAATTATGTTTTTGGTTACAAGTTAAACGAAACGTAAAAGCGATGCTTTTGAATTGTGATGGTGAAGAAAGTATAAACAAAATGATAGAATCAAGATCATGTGAAATGTTAATACCACTTTATAATGCCTTGGTAAGGCCACACTTGGAATACTGCATTCAGTTTTGGTTGCCATGATGTAAAAAGGATGTTGAAACTCTAGAAAGAGTGCAGAGAAGAGCAACAAAGATGATTAGAGGACTGGAGGCTAAAACATATGAAGAACGGTTGCAGGGAACTGGGTATGTCTAGTTTAATAGAAAGAAGGAGTAGGGGAGACATGACAGCAGTGTTCCGATATCTCAGGGGTTGCCACAAAGAAGAGGGAGTCAAACTATTTTCCAAGGCACCTGAGGGCAGAACAAGAAGCAATGGGTGGAAACTAATCAAGGAGAGAAGCAACTTAGAACTGAGGAGAAATTTCCTGACAGTTAGAACAATTAATCAGTGAAACAACTTGCCTCCAGAAGTTATAAATGCTCCAACACTGGAAGTTTTTAAGAAGATGCTGGATAACCCTTTGTCTGAAGTGGTGTAGGGATTCCTACCTAAGCGTGGGGTTGGACTAGAAGACCTCCACGGTCCCTTCCAACTCTGTTATTCTATAAAGTATCTGAGAACATCTTAGACTGTTAGAAAGACTAATTATTCAGTACTAGATGATATAAAACCAGACGGCTCACTAGAAACATTAATAATGAAGCTAAAGGTTAAATATTTTGAATGCATAATGTAAAAGGAAAAGTCACAGGAGAGCACATAGAAAAATGAAAGGCTTTCAAAAAAAGAGGTGACAAAGTGGCCAGATACTATTATTGATGACACAAGGGTGAACCTCAAAGAACAAGTGAAATTATGTAGATCAAATCACAGACACAACTGAACAACTGACTAGCATTTTGAAAATGGAAGGAATGGGAAGGAATACACAAACATAATTATCTCATTCACTGAAAAAACACGAAGTCCATGCTCTTAAAGATAAAAGCATTTTATCTTTGTATTTAATAGCCCACATTTTCAAAAAGCTGCAAAAGCACTGATTTAAATCTACTGTCCTGCTTCGAAAAGTCATTTATATTGTTGTTACTTCTTGTCCTGCAGCCCATACATGTAATCTTGGTTATTTTTTTTTAATCTGATAACATTTACATAAGAGGAATTTTTGTCAAAAATAAATATTTGAAAAGGTTAAAGGAATTCTAGAAGCAATCTCAAAAGGACTGTTGTAATATATTCTTGACCCTTCCTGGAATTCTAGAGCTGTATTTTATTGAATTTCTGTATGAAAAAAAAGTGTTCCTGCCTATAAACCCCATTCTCTTATAAATCTAGCTAGAGTCAGTTCTGATGAGTTCATATGCAATGGCTTGAGGTCTTGGAGCATGCAAATATTTTAAAGAGTAATGCTTCATGCAGGGACACAGTGGCTCGGTGGCTAAGACACTGAGCTTGTTGATCAAAAAGGTCAGCAGTTCACAGTTCGAATCCCTAGCAGGGTGTAACGGAGTGAGCTCTCATTATTTGTCCCAGCTTCTGCCAACATAGAAGTTTGAAAGCACGTAAAAAATGCAAGTATAAAAATAGGGACCACCTTTGGTGGGAAGGTAACAGCATTCCATGCGCCTTTGGCGTTTAGTCATGCCGGCCACATGACCACAGAGACGTCTTTGGACAGCGCTGGCTCTTCGGCTTTGAAACGGAGATGAGCATCAGCCCCTAGAGTCAGGAATGACTAGCACATATGTGCAAGGGGAACCTTTACCTTTACCTAATGCTTCATATGATACACGAGCTAATGGAAGCAACAGCAAATTAAGGACGGCACTGATTTCATTTGCCTCCCAGACATAAACAAAACTCTACAGGATTTGTAGAATTTGGGTTTAATATTACAATTGAATAGAAGAATTAGATGCATTCAGGAACTCCACAAGTAAGGGCTGACCTGGATAGCACTCTTCCATTGATGATATCCATCAGCTGACAGTAATGGTATACACTACCTGAGACTCAGGAAGCAAAAAAGAACCTTTATAACTTAAAAATATCCTTCCCTGATAATTCCATTTTCCATGGATTTGACTAGCGTAAATTGTAGCCATCAAGTCTGATTGCAGCAAATCCCAAAGTTTAACTATTTCCCCAACATTCCGCACACTTATTTTCAACAATTGACTCTCTATTCTAACATTGTAAAAGATTACTTGCATCCAGGTAGTCCTTAGTTTATAAACACACTTGGGTCTGGAATTTAGGTTGTAAATTGGGGTGATCATTAAGCAGTCCTGACTCAATTTTGCAATCAAATCCAGCATATTCAATGAACAGTTTTTTTTTGGGGGGGGGGGAATGGCAAAAAAAAAAAACCCACCATGAACTGTAATTATGTGACTATCAGCTGCCACAAGCCCTTGTAAATGTAAGCTGGTTGCTAAGGGCCCAAAGTAGGGATTGTGATTTTATGATGGTTGGAAGGGCCTTTACAAACTGTAAAGCACTCTTCCCAAGGACAGTGAGGAAGTTGTGGAGTCTGGGGAAGGCTCTGATGAGGGCTCTGTGTTGGAGGCAAAGTGGGGGCCAGAGCCGTATGCCAGTTATCAGCTGCCTTCAGAGTCAGACATCAGTGATGCAAACAAACAGCTGGAGCCTGTTCCCAAAGTGCGCCTGCGCAGAGTTGCCAGACGAAGGGAACAGCTAAAGAACAGAGGTTGACTTTGAAGTGAGGCCACGGGTGGACAATGAATGACCCCTCCCAGAGGAAATAAAAGAGGAGCGAAAGGGGAGTGGAGTTTGCAGGAGACAATTAGCTTGCTTAATTGATTCGTGACTCTCCAAGACTCCTTGCCAAATTTTGCAGATATCGACCTGGCAGCTCTCCAAGCCAGATAAGGTCTGTGACTGTAAATCCTCCCTTGAAAGACTTTGTTGGATGGGAATGAGAAGAATTCACAGTCAATTAATAAAAGGGTGTTTTGTCAGGACAAGGAGTTTGCTTCATGCTCTTGGGAAGCCTAGGTCAGCATATGGTTGTTAAGTGAATGACCACTAAGGGAGAACTACAGATAGTCATCAACGTGCAACTATGATGGAGCCTGCCCATTGGGGGTCACATATCATGATGGTCTTAAACAGGTCAGTCATAAAACTGACCTCCTTTTTTACAATTTTTTTGCAGTGGTGGTTAACCGTTTGTATCAATGCTGTGGTTGCTGAATGAAAATGGCAGTCATAAATGTAAACCCATTGTTTGCTATATGTGCAGTTTTGCCAAAAAGTAGAAATGCCAATTTTCAGCAAAAACTAATTTGGAAAACCCAGTCATGTGACCATGGAACCCTGCAAATGGCCATAAATGCACTTGTGTCACTTGAGTGGCCAAAGTGCAATCACATGACTATGGGGGGGGGGGGCGACCATCAGAACTTTGAATCTGGGTTGTAAGTGCCTGTTTTCAAGTAGGTTGTAACTTCAAACAACCACTAAGCAACTAGTCGTAAGTCAAGGACTATCTGTGCCTGTACACTTTTACTGTGTCACCTTTAACTAAAGTCCACCCCAAATAATGTAGCTTTTTTTTCAGGAGATCTGCTCTAATACCCTAATCCAGTGATGGCTAACCTTTTTCTAAGTGTGTGCCAAAATTGTGTGTGTCTACCCACCTGCATATGTGATCCCCCCACCTGAAACACACGATCCCCGACCTGCGCATGTGTGCACGACCCCCCACGTGTGTGTGGGGTTTGCCCTCCCCAGGTTCCGGAGGCTTTCCTGAAGCCTGGGGAGGGCAAAAACAGCCTCCCCCTGCCCTCCGGAAGGCTGAAAATCAGCTGACCAGCACACACATGCACGCCGGAGATGGGGGCTGCCGTTCCAGCAAATATGGCTCTGTATGCCACCTGTGGCATACGTGCCATAGGTTTGCCATCCTGGCCTAATCGTTCTAGCTGCTATTTTGCTTTCCTGTTCTGTATTTCCTAGGCACAAATTAGACAGTACTACTCTTCAAAGATAGTGTCTAATTTGGGAATTTATTCTAATTTGCAAAGACCATTCTATTTTAATATTTCATCAAACATTTTTCCCATTGCTGAATTACAGCATGGAACTACTTTACTTTGCATATTTTTAATCTTTATTTTAAAACATATTATATATCATTAGCTATTAGCAGAATATTTTGTTAATCCTTTAGACATTCAAAGTAACTGTCTCTGGAGATAATCCAGATGAAAAAGTGTTATTCATGACAATTTCATAACACGGATAGAATAAAAGTAATTATCATATACACATATGAATGTTCTGTTGAAATCGCCCTTGGGTAGCTTAATTAAAGTGTTTAAACTTCTCAGCACTCCTCCAGGAAAAACAACAGCATATTATCAAGATTAAAGTTTTAAAAGCTGGAAGACTTTAGTCTACAAATTGATTAAAAATCTGTTTAAAAGACTATCCATTGCACATAAAATTCCGCAACATTATGCCCTCCAGCAAATAGCTAAGCTAAGTTTCAGTTACGGGAGTTGTAGGCAATACATCTGACCACTAAACAGACTGGGGAAAGTTGCCTTAGCAAATGTCAATTAAATTTTATATTGTTGTTGTTAGTTACGAAGTTGTGTCCAACCCATCGCGACCCCATGGACAACGTTCCTGTCCTTCCTGTCCTCCACCATCCTCTGGACTCCATTTAAGCTCATACCTACTGCTTCAGTGACTCCATCCAGCCATCTCATTCTCTGTCGTCCCCTTCTTCTTTTGTCCTCAATCTTTCCCAGCATTAGGCTCTTCTCCAGTGAGCCCTTCCTTCTCATTAGGTGGCCAAAGTATTTGACTTTCATCTTCAGGATCTGGCCTTCAAAAGAGCAGTCAGGGTTGATCTCCTTTAGGACTGACCGGTTTGATTGCCTTGCAGTCCAAGGAACTTGTAGGAGTCTTCTCCAGCACCATAGTTCAAAAGTCTCAATTCTTTGGCACTCAGCCTTTCTTATGGCCCAAATTTCACAGCCATACATTGCAACTGGAAAAATCATAGCCTTGACTATACCCACTTTTGTTGGTAGGGTGATGGAAAGCCACTGTCAAAAGACAGCTGAACCTGGGCTACATCAATTATTTAGCATGAAACAGCCTTTCCTATTGGTTACTAATTAGCTATCATTCAGCTAATTCTATATTATCTTTGTATTCTATTATAGAACCACTAACACTATTAGAAACATTTGCAATATGTGTTTATTAGAAACTGTTCAGGCTAGATGGAAAAACTTTGATTCTTTATAGTCCTATCAAATGTGACATTAAGTTGGAACATTTTCCTTGCAGCAAATTACCACTTCATGAACAGATACTGAAAGCTTTCTTGTTCTGTCTAAAACTTACCTGTGCAACACGATCTTGTTCAGGGGTGTTTCTTATCTCCTGTTTCCTAATTTGTTCCAGATCACTGTGCATTTTAAATTGTTCCAGCAGCTCTAACTTCCTAGATCCTGATCTATGTCTGGCAGTTGTCTACATTTTATAAAAAAATACATTGTCTTTTAAAAAAAAAACACCACCACCAATATAACAACCAATTAAAGACATGATAGCACCAAAATATTTTAAAACAAAAAGAAATACATATTTGTTTTCATAAATAAAACAATAGTTAAGTAGTACATTGAAAATAAACAAAACTGAAAAGCTATCAAAAAGACATTTGGGAGATCGTTCTTTCTAAGTCAGATTCTCAAGCCATCTAACCAGTAGTGGGATTCAATTTTTTTTACTACCGGTTCTGTGGGTGTGGCTTGGTGAGCATAGCTTGGTGGGCGTGGAAGAGGAAGGATATTGTAAAATTTCCATTCCCTCCCCACTTCACGGGAAGGTTACTGCAAAATTTTCATTCCCTCCCAATCAGCTGGGACTCGGGAGGCAGAGAATAGATGGGGGCAGGGCCAGTCAGAAGTAGTATTTACCGGTTCTCCGAAGTACTCAAACTTTCAGCTACTGGTTCTCCAGAACTGGTTAGAATTTGCTGAATACCTCCTCTGCATCTAACCTAATGCTGTCAAAACTTGCTAATTGTAAGTCTTCAGGAATTCAGGGATGATATTTTGCCTGATCATCCTTGGAGTTGTTGGGGACTATTCCAAAGATCATAGGAAAAGAATTGTAAAGACAAAAAGGCCTTATTTCCAAGGGCTATCTCCTGCCTTTTGTGGATAAAACAACTATTCTAAAGTCCAGGATATTCTAACCGGACTTTAATATAATTAATGCTAGCAGAAATGGATGAAATTTGCAATCCATTAGAAAGAACCAGATGGGGAATGGGCAGGCTCATTTAGATCATAAAACACTGCTAGAATTAACTATTTAGGTCAATGTGCTTTTGAAATATTTGTGAAATCAATTTCCTGGATAAGGATGCATTCCAAGCTAAGAAAGTATTGTCACAAAATAAAAATGATATACAAACAAGATTATGATTTACACCTAATTCTTTTTTTATTTTCAGGTAGAATAAAAGAAGATGCTTTCAGTTACTGAAAACACAAAAGTCCCAAACATGATGTATGCATGCAAGATGAAATTGCTTTCATGATGTATGCATGCAAGATGAAATTGCTTTATCTCAGAGGAGATTAGCTTTGCTTTCAGGAACAAGATGTAGGAAGTTAGCATCCACACACACCCCACTCCTAGAGGAATGAAATATTTTAGGAAATATTAAAAAGGCAGATTATTATGTTTCTCTGGATGAGAAAAGGAGAAACATGTTTTAAAGCAAAGCAGCTCCCTGCCCCGCTTCCCCCTTCAGCTCCAGGGTGAAGGGATTAAGGCATGGCCCTAAAGACATGATAGAATTAGCCCTCTACCCATCTAGCAACAGAACTCACCACATGGCACCTGGGGAGATTACATCAAGATTCAACCAGGCCTGGGACATAGACAGTCTACAAAGTTAGCTAAGACCCCCTGCTCTTGGGGGTCTGACAGGCAATGGGGTATATTTCTTACACAGGAACAGGAAGCTCTAAGGCAGGTCCCAATAGAGGGTATAAATCTATCCCTCTCTCCAAACCATGTGCCTTTTTTTGCCTAGGATCTTAAGCCATGTGGTCCCATCCACCATTAAAACCATCTTTCCAAACAGTCTCTATGTTTCCAGTATCTTTCTCCCCACTTGGAACAGAACCTAGATGGACATTTCTTCCAACAAAGCTCAACATTCATTTAAAAAATATCATGTATTAAGTTCTATATATATTGAGTTTTATCCTTGTAAGCCTCCCAGAATCACCTTGAGTTGAGCAGCCATATAATTTTTAAATAAATACAATCATTTCCTGATAGTTAGAACAATTAATCAGTGGAACAGCTTGCCTCCAGAAGCTGTGAATGCCCCAACACTGGAAGTCTTTAAGAAGATGTTGGTTAGCCATTTGTCTGAAATGGTATAGGGTTTCCTGCCTAGGCAGGAGGTTGGACTAGAAGACCTCCAAGGTCCCTTCCAACTCTGCTATTGTATTGTATTGTATTGTATTGTATTGTATTGTATTGTATTGTATTGTATAAATATACTTATTTATGTATATTGGCGTGTGTGTGTGTGAAAGAAAAAAAAGGGGGGGGGAAATAAACTGACTTTTTGCCTTTTTGAAGACATCATTATAGGACAAGGATATAAATCACTCAGCTGAAATGTATCCTGACATTAAAGACTAAGTACTTGAATCATCTGACCCAATTTTGTATGCATTTACTGTACATTACCTAAACAGACTGATATACTCCTTCAAATTGTATATTGAGGGTTGTTTCTTGGAGGGAAAGGTTAAACAGATTAAATTAATTGGAAAGTCCTTTTTTCCGTTTGCTATGAGTTGCAATTGTTTTAGAATCTAGATTTTCTACTTTAGCAGTTGAAAGAGAGATAAATGGTTTTTAGCTTTAATATCCAAACATCCAAACCAATCTTAGGACTGTGACAATTTTTGCAAAGGCAATTATAATTCCTTCTATTCTCTCAGACTAGCTAGCGTTGTTTGTTATTATGGCACCTTACTGCTAACTGTAGATCCCTTGGCAGGCATTTTATTAACCCAGTCACAAAGTCTATTCAATTTATCCTCTACTCCAAGTTTTGTATTACAGAAGAGAGAAAAGCAAGTGCCTTCAGTAAGCAGCAGTTGTTTATCCCTAGACCACAAAGAACAATAGTAATGTTAAAGTTATTAACATAATAGACATTAGATACTCACCTAACATCATAGTTGGCCTTCAATTAAACTTATTCCCCTACTTATTTTCCCCAGATATCATTAAACAAAATTTACCTTTCTGTTATATATTTTTTCCAGGCAGAATATTTATACCTAGCTCTGTCCAGCTGTCTATATATTTGAGACACTCTATAACTTTATATGGGACAAAATGTAAATTCTCATAAAATATATTCATAAATTGTGATGCAAACACTGCAGAGGTCACTGCATAGCTGACATGAAATCAAAATTTGTATTTTATATCAACATGGCAGCTTTCTGATAAATCATGTAAGCGTTTACTGTCCCCATTTTAAGCAGTGCATAAATATTCTATGAATTGCATTTTTTTGATACCAAGAATGAGTCAAGGCTTCCTACTGCCTAGGGATTGTGTCATCTGTGTTAGACTCATTAAATTCTCTACAGTCATCAAACAGCAATCCCATAAAAAAGGAAGAGTCCAAAAAATGAAGCTCAAGCTGCAGAACTGCAAAGTCTACTCTTAGCCTTAGTAAAAAAAAAAGAAAAGCTGCATAAAACAGTTTTGCACTGTTAGCAGAGATTGATGGTTGAGAGAAGTCAATTCAGATACCATTATGGAATATTCAGTATGATGCTGGCAGAACAGTTCCAGAGCCAGTTGCCAAAGCAAATTATATGAGCTCTTAAGTTCATCCAACAAGAATGATGTTCTTGGATAGAGAATCAAGTAGGAGAAATTGGAGTTCTAAGCACTTTGTTCCACATAGTTCTACACAACTAAGGCAGAAAGAAAGATAAGAAAGAAAATCTGATAAATAAGGTTTCGAGACATTTGACAAAGATGGAACTAGCAAGCAGGAATTAATATAAAGCTCCAGGAGCTATACTATCTAGGACAGGGGTGTCAAACTCAAGGTCCAGAGGCTGGATCCTTTTATCTGGCCTGTGGGGCTGCCCTGGAAACAGCAAAGGATTAGTCTGCGGTGCCTCTGCCAGCAAAAACAGCTCGAGAGCCCATTTTCTCTCGCAAAGCACTCAGGCCGCCACAGGCACCCCGACACGAGTGACGTCGAGCTGGCCATGCCCACTCTGGCCACGCCTACTCTGTCCCATCCCCCCTGATGTCAAACACAACCCTGATGCAGCCCTCACTGAAATCGAGTTTGACACCCCTGATCTAGGATATTATAATCTAGAACAGTGATGGTGAATTTATGACACACATGTTAAAGGAGGCACACTATTAAACTTTAATGTACAGTAAGACCTGACAACAACTATTCTCGAAAACATGCCCTGTTTCATGTGATGCTTGCAGGCTGTGGAGGGCATGTGAGGATCAGACATGCTCTAACGACCTTCAGTCCCTCTGGAAGTCGCACAAGAGATAGACAATTGAGGTGGATTTTAACATATGCCAATTAGTGTACATTCAAAGTTACAATAAAGTTGTTCTATGTCTTCCCTTTTGTTCAGTGGGAATTGACACACCTGCAGAGTCAAGTTAGGTGTTTCCTGAATTTTTGACATGCTGAGCCCAAACGTTTCGCTGTCACTGAACTAGAGCCTTCTGCAGCACCAATCCTTTTGGGGACTTTGCATTTTCTCGGTTATTAAACTGGATGACATATTTTAGAGGTCAAAAATAAAATTAAAGTTGGCAATCGATGCAATATTTGAAATAATATTTGAAATAGTGGTATTCCGGGCGATCAGTTGTTAAGAAGACAATCTACGATAATGTTAGCACATTCATTTTAGTGACAGATGAAGGAGTTCAGCGAGTCGGAGTGACAGAATCAACAAAGCAGTCCTTCAGAGAAAGTGGCAGGAGAAAGAGTGCGGACAGCATCTTAAAAGTGATTCCTTTTATGCAATGTTCAGTTGTAGGAAGAGGATAAAGAAAGAAAAAAGAAAGAAAGAAAGCCAAGATTTCCTCTCTTTTTAAAGCTTTCTTTGCCATAGCAAAGTGGGAAAAATTTCCAAGATAAAGCACTCTCAAAAATACACACATACAATATTTGCTAAGAAAGAGCAGCTTTTGCACAGAACTATCCACTTGCAAATGGAGAATAAAATAGAATATTTCAGGAACGAAGACAGAGGGAAGGCGACACAGATGGACAAAGAATCACCTTTGCAGCTCTGAGCTCTTTGTACATAGAGTTCTGTTGTGGCTCAGCAAGAGCCGTTCGAGTTGCCACCAGACTCCGACAGCGAGGGTCCCTCTGAGTCGGCTCAGGAGGATGTGGAAGACCCTGGACAGGGTTCCGACTCTGAGCAGGGCGCAGAGAGGCTGGTTGGCCACCAGGAGGCGGCTGAGGCATGGAGCAGTGGTGAAAGCCAAAGGAAGGGGGCTCCTGATGTCATGCCTTGGAGCAGTGGGGAGGAGTCACAGGACAGTGAGTCAGACTTCAGCAGTGAGTTATTAGATGCTCGTTACCGGCATGCTACCCGGCGTAAGGAGCAATTGAGCAATTACAGGAGGTAATTGCTCTCAGCTGCTGATCATTAGACTCCTCTCCAGACTATAAAGGGACTGCTTGTGGACACACCCTTTGCAGGAATCAACTGATCATTGGAGTTGGAGAAGCTCTCAGATCTGTGCTGTACTTTGGCAGGCTGGATTGCTGCCAAAGGGTTTACCTGGATTGCTGCCAATCTGTTCCCTGGACCTTGGCAGGCAGGAGTGCTGCTAAGGTGGTTATCTGGAGCTTGGTAGCTGGATTGCTGCCAAGGGGTGTCGCTGTAGCTGGGTTGCTGCCCAGAGTGGTATCTTGACCTTGGCAGGCTGGATTGCTGCCAAGGTTGAACCTGTATGTCAATAAACATCTGGAAGAGACTTTGTGTTGGAGCGACTTGGTATACGAGAGCAGGGGGGGGTCAGAACAGAGTTCTGCTCTCTTTTTTTCTATAGGAGAATACATACACACACACACACACACACACACACACACACACACATAAGGGTTGAATTAATTAACTAACTTTGTCAGTGTTGCACTGATGACATTATTTAGCCAGGTAATGAAATGTCTGCAAGCAAATAACAAAACTCAGAGAGCACCATAGACTTCACAATTTTTCTTAAAAATAAATAAATAAAAAGCCTTTTTATTAATGCTATTATTGCTTAGATATTGTAATTAAGTATAAGTATAATCTTTATTGTCATTGTACTTAAATAATTACATGGGAAATAAAAAATAGAGATGCAAGAAGATATAGTGTAATAAAAAAGGACATTGCAAAAAAGAAATATACAACATGAATGCGTTAAGGGCCCTGTTTCATGGTTGTATTGTCATTGATAGTAACAGTTTTACTGGCTGTCGTTTATATTTATATTATACTGATTCATCTTAATTGTTTTAATGTTTTATGATATATGCCACCCACAGTCAATTGTTGAGATAAGCACTTATAGAAATTAAATAAATATTTTCACTCTCCTTTTATTTTCCCCAACCACTAATTGTTGCTTAGCTATTCATACTTTCTTTAAACTTTTACAGATGGTGTTTATATCTATTTAAGTCTTTTAGCTGTTTGTTAATTTCTTTCTTATCTTCAAAGCCATGTTTATATGTCTTAGCTTGCCTTGCTCTATAATATGTTGTAAGAGAGCCATTCCTGCTTGAATTTGGTTAGGTCTCTGTTATAAATATATACTGCGAGTTTCACCATTGCCTCATATTCTCCAATTTTGTCTCAATATCATGTGATTGGCAAAGCTTCTTGTTTTTCCAATGTTGTGCCAATTTCATTCTGCTGTCAGCATTAATTTGAATAAATTGTGGTACTTTTCATTTATACCCTCTTGAATCACTTGGTAATAAATGGCTACAAAGTGTTTTAACTTTGAAATTTTATTTTCACAATTCCCTGAATATTTTGACATATTCCTTTCCACTACTTTTGAATTGTCAAAATTCTTACTATAAGGTTAACTAATTTATGTTTCTCCTGATATCAAAATGGCACCCTTGGGTTATCATTTTTATGACTCTATCAATGCATGCAGCTATTCAGCACTATGGTTGGAAAATAAGTAAAATATATGAAGCCTACAGCATCATACATTCAAAAGGAGGAATTCATGTATGTGGGTCCATGATATACAGTAGCTATACCTGAGATATACATATCTAACTCTCTAGTCCCCTAAAAAATACAATAAATCATCTGAAAGAAATATATATAAATCACTATTTGTTAAATAGTTAGTAAAGACTATCCTATCACCACACCAAACTCGAGGAGGATAAATTCAGGCAACCATAGAGTATCAGTAATTCAGAAAAAGGTGCAAAAATTATTTGACACATCATGGGATTAGACTATATTGGTCTTGGTTGGACAGAAAATTGTTCTAGTTTAGCACTAATCTGCAGCATTTGCCCTGTCCCCAATACCCTAAGAACGTGCTACTAAAATCTGCAGAAAAAAATTGTGACTTTTCAGACAGATTTCAGGCTGATCTTGGCACTGGGTTGGGACTAGAGGTGGCATTCAACTGGTTCTCTCTGGTTCGGGCGAACCAGTAATGGCAGCTGTGGGAAGCTCTGCCACCCACCCTGACATAATGCGTGACCTTCTGAGCATGTGCAGAAGGTGGTGTATGTGAGCAAAGCGAGCCCCCCCCTTGCACGCACACTCACATCTGTGAACTGGTAGGGAAGGTAAGTGAATCCCACCACTGGTTGGGATTGAATGATAAGAATCTTATCATTAATCCTAAATTAATGAATCTCAATGGCCATATAAAGGCTCAGCTGATCCATGGAGTGAACAGCTCTACAAACCATTGTCCAACTATAGGAGGCACAAAATTCAACAGGAAGGAGTTCAGGCTAAAAGCGGCAGGTATTTGTATTCCCCGACCTTTAAGTTTACTCAAGAGTTTTTGCTGACTATATTTATCAGAGGCTTTTTGAAAGTAGAAATAAATAATGTTGACGTATCTATTCAAATGTTGCTGACATAGGGGGGGGGGGAGACAACATTGTGATAAACACCTCCAGAAATTTGGTAAGATGAGATCTATTTTTCCAGAAACTTTAAAGAACCCTGGTTTTCCCTCAGCACAATTATTTTTCCTGATGTTTTGCTGTTTCGCTTTGATTACCATTTCTATCAATTTGTACAGAAAAGGCATTAAGCTGACTGGCCATAAATGCCTGGAATTCCCTGGTTCCTTTTTTTAAAAAAAATGATATCATATTAGCTGTCTTCTGATTCTTTGAGCCTGAGGCTGACTTGAGGGACAAGTTACATAATTTTGCAACATAATCAGCATTATTACATCTGCAGTAGTCAGGTGGATGCCAACATGACCCAGTGATTTGTTACTGAGAAATCTCTCACAGTGTCCTATGAGTTGCTGAAGTAGCTTCTCCAGTTACCTCAATTTGTTTTAACTGTTAGAGTGCTCCCCTTGAGAAAGTCAATAGGGGCATCTACCCTATATCCTCTGAAGTAAAAGGTAGATGCAAATATTCCAGCTTCTCTCCAACTTCCATACGTTCCTTGATTCACTCCACTGGGTAAGTGATTCACTATGAGGAAGAGTTTTCTCACCTATCATTAAATCAGAATCTGCCTTATTGTAAATCCTTTATTTCATTCCCTGTGTTTGGAAATGAGACACAACAGATTTTGACTCTCCGTGTGATATCCTTCCATGCTTTTAAAAAGTGCTATCATTATGCCCCCTTCAGTAAGTTAAGGCCAAGCATAACAACTTTCCTCAACTTTCTCTTCGTGGGGTTTGGTTTCCAGGTACCTAATTATTTATATTTTACTTCTTCCAGCTACTCTGAAAATTGGAAATAAACACAATACTCAAGATAAAGTCTAACCAAAACAGGATGAAGTGGAATAATTATTTCCTGCAATTTGGAAAGTATATTTCCACTAATACAGGCTAAATTTCTTTTCCCCCTTTTTTAAAATAGCTGTACAACATTGTTACTTCAAGTTCAGTTGGCAATCAAATACAATTTCTAAATCTTCTTCACAATTATCATTAACAAGCCAGATATCATCTACCCTATATGTTTGAGTTTTGTTTCCTAATGAGCTTTTCACTTGTCTTTATTAAATGTCACAGTTACTTTTAGTCCACTTCTCTAACCTATTAAGGTTATTTTGAATATTTTTCCATCTTTAAGCTATTAGTTATCCAATCCAGTGTTGTGTTATCTGCAAATCAAAGCTTTCTTATCAACAAGTTATGGGGTAGTTTGTCAAATATTTTGTAAAGGTCAAGCTATATTATGTCTACAGCATTCCTACACAGTTATTACATAACAAATTCACCAAGTTTAAAAACAATAGAAAAAAATACTCTGGCAAGATTTCTTCTTGTCAAATCTATGCTGATTGACTTCTGGTAATTATCACATTTTTTCAATATGTTTACAAATCACTTCCTTTATGATCTGCTCTAAAATCTTTTCATGGAATGATGTCAGACAGATTTTAATCAGAGCTTCTTTTTAAAAGATGGGAACAACTCATGTCCTCCTGCAGTCATCTGGAACTTGTTGATAGTAATTTCTTAAGGATGATACAAAAAAGTGCGACCACTGCTGTTTTCCAAAGGAAAAATAAGAGAGACAGCATCCTATTTCTACTCTTTACCTGTTCACATTAGCCTTTTGTAGGGTACAAAATAAAATTAGCTACCATATTAGCTCTTATTGTGGATGTAGCGAAGATGTCCTTGTTCAGTTGAGATGGTTGAGAGGCGGCAGCATAATGTCTTGGCTCTTGTAGGGGATCGGTAGGAAATCCTACAGGAAAAAGGCAAGGCAAGCTTGCCCATCAATGGGAAGCTACATTACCCTGTATCTCCCAAAGCAATGTTCCAAAACTATTATGTAATATTTCCTCTAGAGAAATAGTTGACATAAATATGCAGAGCTAATCAGCTCAACTTTCCTGGGGTTGTTGGACTCTGTTGGAAATTATAAGAGGGTTACCTAAGAGTGATGGAATGAACCTATATATGTGTTGTGCAGCAATTGCCATTATTATCTCCCCCAAAATATTGCTTTACTTATGCCATAGACAGAGGAAAAATTGAAAACAGATGCTTTCCAATTAGTCTCCCATTTTATTGAGAGCTGCACATAATAACAGATACTGTATGTTGAAAGATTACCATTTTGTACCCAAGTTGTAAAACAGAGCTTATTACCACAATGTATTTTGTATTTCTTTTTTCTTCCTCTTTTTTGACATATAACCACTTTGTTTTATTTTGGCTCATGGACTTTTTTTAATGGAGTGCAATACTGAAATTGTACTTAACAGATCTTCTAGCCCAGGGGTGGGGAACTGTGGCTCTTTTGCGACTTGTGGACTTCAACTCCCAGAATTCCAGAACCAACATAGCTGCCTCAGGAATTCTGGGAGTTGAAGTCCACAAGTCGCAAAAGAGCCACAGTTCCCCACCCCTGTTCTAGCCATTTAGAGTAAAAATCTACTGAGATAAAACATTATATTTTAAATACGCTGTATCCTAAAAGCACACTACCTTTGGCTCATAATTCAACACACATTGGTTCTCTTCTATGCAACACAATTTGCTTCATATAGTGGAAAGTTTGTAAGCATAGGAAGAAAGGAGTTCAATGGCTCTGGTGCTATAAAATGGACATGTTCCACCTTGCTTAATGGAACATTGCCGAATTCCAACAAAACTACTTATTATATAAAAAGATCTGAATATAAGATACACTATGTATGACTCAAACCTCTGTTTGATGAAGACCCTTGAAATGTCAAACTGTCAGTCAATTGCTGTCAAGATAAGATCACAAAACTGATCTAGTCAATATTCTGAAGTATTCATAAACAAAGAAAACTTTCAGGAAAAAATTGCTAAGATACTAAAGCTATTTTGAGTTATTCAGTGGTCAGGAATGGAACTGAAAACAAATGATGAAACACTAGAGGACAGGTTAAACACAAGACTCCTAAACTGAAGAGGAAAATATATCCTGAAATGGCATTTTGATATAAAATAGATTAGGACTCCTTATGTTTAACTGCTGAAGAACTAATGAACTTTCTCAATTATTCCATTCATGGTGATACTATAAGATACCCATCTACAAAGAAATGGGAGGAATTGGAAGGTTCCATTGATTGACACTTCTTAGGAACTGAAGAATAGGTGAAAGTTCTACTATATTGCACGCTGTTGTAAGCATCTTTAAAAACCTGAATGTACATTATTTATAATAAGATAAATGGAGAAGGTAAATTTTTCATCTGACCAAACATATAGTGATGAAATATTCTTGCTAAAGAGGGTTCGACATTGTAGCTATTTTAGAACATAATGTGAAAGTGAACACATATTTGCACTAAACAATTGTCATTTGACATTATTTAGTTCCAGGAGAAAAAAATGTCTTCTGCCAAGTACTATAAAATGAACATTCTTATGAAATGTAATAGTAATAAAAGTCTTGAAGTACACTGAACAAATAAGATTAAATATAAATAATAAGTAAAATTAAATATAAAGATCAAACTAATCACAACTGGTACAGCAACAATGGAGGCATTAAAAGTGTTTGTGTGGGAGGGTATTTACATCCTTCTAGGATCAACTATCAACAGTAAAGGAACCAGCAATGAAAAATACACCAAAAACTACTATTTGATAGAGTAGACATGAAGGCCTTGGAAATGATACTGAGATGCTGAGATGTGTGACCAGGAGTATCAAACTTGATTTCATTGAGGTCACATCAGGGTTGTGTTTGACCTTTGGAGAATGCAGGGGGCTTGGTCAAGGCAGGCATGGCCAACTCAACAGCTCCTGAGCTCCCTTTTTGGCTGCGACAGCCTTCTGCAACCCTCTGCCAGCAAAAATGGAGCTCAGGAGGACCAAGCTCCATTTTCACTGACAGAGGTACCACAGGCTGGTCCTTCGCTGTTTCCAGGGTAGCCCTGTGGGCCAGATTGGCCTTGAGTTTGACACCCCTGGTCTATACCAACAAATAATGAGTCATGTAGGCAATGATCTATGCTAGCAAAAGTTGGACTTTGAAGAAGCAGAATAAAAACAGCATTGACATTTTTGAAATTTGGTGTTGGAGAAGACTCCTGAAAATGTAATGGACAGTCAAAGGCAAACAAAATCCTGAAACAATTCAACCCAGAGTTCTCATTTCATGCACAAATAGCCAGTCTGAAAATTCTGTTTTGGATATATTATGAGAAGACGTGGCCCCTTAGAGAAGACAACAATCCTTTGAAAAGGAAGAAAAATAAGGAGGATAAGCAGCAGCAAGATGGATGACCTCAATTATAGCTGTGACTGGTGCACTATTGGAAGATCTAAAGGATCATATTGGGAGCAAATCCTCCTGGATAAAATTTACCTTTTGATCACTAAAAATTGATACTGACTTTGAGCATAATTAATCACAACCAACCAAACAACTGACCAATCATTGCCTCCAATAACTTACTTATAATTTAACATTGTTTATGGCTAACATCTGGACTGTTTATTTGTTTTGTCCCATCATTTCTTAATTGGTACTGACTTCTGCTGGAGTCCATCTATCATTTTATTTCCATTCACTTCTTTTGACTAAAATTCTGGATTTTCAGTTTGCTTTAAATACGAGAATTATGAATATTTGTTGACATTTCAAGAACCATTTGCATTTTTCTTACTCATGAACCACTAAATCGCATAAATGTAATATAGAGCTCCCTTACAAGAAATATCAATTTCCCCCATTTTCTTACTTTGTTAGCCAATTACTATAATAGCTTTTATCCTATTAAATAATTATTCTTAAATCTTTTTTAATCATTAAGTGGCTTTCTCAAAAATTATTATACATCTAAATATATCTCTGGTATTACATCTATATCATTTATATATTTGTTCCATCTTTATTACAATAAATGAAGAGAGGTCAGATAAGGTGAACTTATCTTTGCTTTACACAATGCTTTAAAGAGAATTCATTGAAATTGCATTAATCCAGACAGATAAGAGTATGGTGGAGAAATGTGGGCAAGGAATGAGAAGTTCATTTAAATGAATTAATAAAGGAAACCACCTTTCTAAATATATACATATATACATACATACATTTCAATAGGCAGCTCCTTGAAACAGTTGAGGTATAATTTTAACAATTATATGGGAATATATTTCTTAGTAACAATTCTAATAAGCATTTGGAATTGTAGTATTGAAAGCATTAGAAACTCCAACAGATTTATGTGTAAGATAGGAAATAATATTAACTACATGAGAATATTTAAGCATGCTCTCTAGCATTCTTCAAAGATTTGAGAACATAACCGAAAAGTAGTCAAACCTTGATAATTTTTTTCTCTACAACTAGAATAGAATATATCTTTATTACAGTCATGGGCCAGCAATATATATCACTTTTTACATATATATATATATATATATATATATATATATATATATATATATATATATATATATATATATATATATATATATATATATATATATATATATATATATATATATATATATATATATATATATATATAGAGAGAGAGAGAGAGAGAGAGAGAGAGAGAGAGAGAGAGTATATATATATATAGAGAGAGAGAGTATATATATATAGAGAGAGTGTATATATATATATACATAGTATATATATATATATATATATATATATATATATATATATATATATATATATATATATATATATATATATATATATATATATATATATATATATATATATATATATATATATATAGTACTGACATTAATAGTGGATAATAAGAAAATACATGTTCTCAAACTGTTAGGGTCACTCCCTAGTTTACATGGGTGAAAAGCTGATAAATATCTGAGTAAATATAATGTTCCAAAAATTGTTAGAGATATCTCCAAAAAATTGGTACACGTTGACAACTATAATTCTATAACCAATTTTTTTTCTGGTGGACATGGCAGCAACCCAGAATTTTGCCACTGTATGCTTGGTAGACAGGTTAGAGTCCTGGAGGAGAAAGCCTACATAAAAAGTGTCTGCCCTCCCTGATAATATACTGACCTATAAACTCTGTATAACTCACAGTACAATAAAACGTGTGAGATATCTTCAACTTCTCCTTTACCACACATACATACCCATTCTGCTATTGGTGTTCTCTTATACCTGCTCTGGAGGAGTGCTGAGGGGAGAATGTTAAATCTGAAGAAAGCTATTCTGTGTTTTGGGAAGATCAGGTCATTTAGATATCTTGCCGATTTCCACACACCCTGTTTGATTCTGTCCCTACTGCAGAGAGGCAACCTATTTAGTTCTTCTTGGAACTCCATGTTCTTCATTCTATTGATTACTACTTGCTTTGCTTGGTCAAAGCCTAGGGACATTAAGAATAATGGTGAGAGCCCATAAGAGCCGAGCTTGTGATCTATCACTTGTGATCAATTGCCTGTTTCCAGGGGGAGGGGAAATTGTCAGTCAACACTAGTGGGGACAGTCTGGAAAGAAATGATTTTAAGCCAATGAATGATTATCATCTTCCAGGCTCTTACCTGCCTCTACAACTGAGATCAGAACAACTTTTAATAGACTTTGTTTTGACCTAGACTTCCCCAGCACCACAAAGCCGGGTCTGTGTCCCGATAAACCCCTTTTATTTAATTTACAGTGAATTCCTCTCCAGCAAAGTCTTTCCTCTCCTACAGTCTTTCAAAATAGTTCACAATTACCGACCTTTATGGCTTGGAGAGTAGTCAGGCCGATATCTTTCAGATGCTGCAATAGTAGGCAAGAATTCAGGAATGAACTGTCTCCTGCAAACACCCCTCCCCTTTTGCTCCTCTTTTATTTCCTATGTGAGGGGCCATTCACCATCCACCTGTGGCCTTACTCCCGAGTCGACCCTTGTTTGTTAGCTGTTCCCTTCATCTGGCAACTGCGCATGCACACACTGCCTCATTGATGTCTGACTCCGACGGCAGCTGATAACTGTCAGATGACCCTGGCCCCATCTCTACCTCCAACACAGAACTCTCATCAGAGCCTTTTCCAGACTCCAGGACTGGCCCATGTTCTTCCCCAACCTCCTCACTGTCCGAATCTGCTGCCAGCTCCACTGGCCACTGGTAGGCCACAACAGATTTAAGTAAATAGATAGATGTTCATATAGAAGGTAACATTTTGATAGTAAGCATACTTAAACAATTTTAGAAGATGCTTATGGACTCTCTTTGCTTAAGTTGTTATAACAAAGTATCTTTGGAGGTATTCTACAATCTACAACTTAAAATAGCACCAGGGATTAAAATTAACAAATTCATCTCCAATGCTGTATTATTTTAAGAGTAAACATGATCCTTGAAATTGGTTTAAAATGAAATACTTTAGAAATAAACATACAGGTTCATTTTCAGAAATTCAAAGAGAACATCAGGAATTGCTTTGAAATCCTGAACCTCAATGGTAAAGAATCAGGAGCATTATGGAATGAACTTCACCGGGAGTAAAGAATGGCAAGTGTTTTAAATTTCTATTTGGATGTGTTGCCCCTGTATGAAGTTTTATTGGATTGCCTTAAAATTTCGCAAAATTGTAGATCTTATCAAATGGCTCTCAGGTGACACATTTCTTAATAGGTAATTCATAAATAGTGCCATAAAAAGGAGATAAGGTTTGGAGAGGATCAACAAGTGAAACAACCTTAGCTTTCGTTCATCCACTTGAAACTTTGATTTAATTTTACAGATGAAAACCTCCTGGTACAAATGCCCTGATTTATTCTCCCTTCCAAGAAAGACAGGGTAAATAAAATCAGGGCAAGAATGATACTATTGTTCTATGGATGTATCTAAGGTGGATTTTAAAACCATACAAAGATTCTAAATTATGCACAAGCGATAGGTCTACTTCATTAATTAATGTGGACAGCATGGTTTTAATTACTTTATTGACTAGGTGGTTGCAGAAGGTAACCAACACTCTCAATAAAGGCTTATAAAAAGTCAACAACATTAGATGCAGAGCACAAGGCAAATCATCAAGGATCATTATATTGTTTGTTTGACAGTATGTACTGGAGGAGAGCTACCAAAAGAATCATGGAAGACATCTCTGCAAGAAAACTGATGCCCTGATATTTATATATTTTAGAAAGGAAAGGAAAGGATAGAGGCATACATATGCAGACATACTAGATGATATACCTTGTTTTCCCAAAAATAAAACAGGGTCTTATTTTCTTTTGACCCCCAAAATAAGCGCTTGGTTTTATTTTCAGGGAGGTCTTATTATTTTTGAGGTGCAGGAGGCAGCGAGTGTAGTCGCCTCATGGCTCCAGCCGTGTTGCAATATTTTCAGGGAGGGCTTATTTTCAGGGGGGAGGATTTATTTTAGCAGAGGCGCTCAAAAGCTCAATTGGGCTTATTATCCACGGAGGTCTTATTTTCAAGGAAACAGAGTAAGCATACATATCAATTAATAACTCTCAAGTTGTTTCTCTCCCTTCTACCATAACCATCTTTAAAAAATATATTAATAAAAAGAAACGTGTCAGTGGGTTGCCATAGGCATATTGTGATAAGACTTGGATACTTCAAGACCTTATTCTTTTACTGTCTTTTTCTATTCTATTGACATAGTACCATTCATCTGAAAGTTTCCTCCCACAGGCAATGTATGTTTATTAATTGATTGATTAGATGTAGCTGAAGACAAAAGGGACTTCAGTTTAGTAATATCTACCGGTATAGTTTCAGAAAAGGCCTTTGATTTAGTTCAGATTAAATTTTCAAAGCTAATAATTAGGTTTGCTGGTTTTCTAAGGGATTTTGTTCATTGGATTGCCATGGTACATTAGAGTCATCAGAAACCATAATTTCAATCTTCTTTGAGCAACAATGTGGTACTTGGTAGGGCTGCCACTTCATCCTTGCTTTCTAATTTGATCCTTGATCCTTTAGCTAGAATTGTATGGCAATCTTTGGACAATGTGGATATTGCTTTGGTGGAATATTATTTTTATATGATATTTTTCAATTTCATATAGGTAGTACAGTGTTTTAGAAAATGTTCTGGCTACAAAATTAACTGGGTTAAATCTTGCTTACTTCCCTTAGGCTCTAGCATATCATTGCAGTATGTAGAGTACAAAAATCTGAGTTTTGTTGCTTATATTTATTAATTGAGACTGCATATTCCCCCAAAATATTTTAAATAGATAGAAATTAATATGTTGAAACTTTAAAAAAAGTTTTATTAAGTGTAAATAGATGTATTAAAATTCCATTTTGACTGAGGGTAACATTAATTTTATTAACATATATATTAACCCTTATTTGATTTACCTTAGAAGTATCCCAGTGTTAATAGCAATGTTTTTTTCCAGGTTGATAGATTACTTAGGAAGTTTATTTAGGATGGTAGCTCACCAAGGCTTTCTTTAGCTGAAGTAACTATAAATTTGAGCAGAGACGGTTTAATTTATCCGATTTGCAAAAATATCATTGCACTTAGATAGCAGTCATAAATATGTAAGTGAAAATATAATGACTCATAATGCTTTATAGTCTTTGCTGGAAAAGTATTATTTATACCTTCAACAGTCATGGTCTAAGTTCTTAGAACTTCTAGTAGATAAGGAGTCTTATTTCCAGGACTACAGACTGGGAGAAAACTTTGGGCTATATTGTGATGTAGACTAGGTTCTCATCATGAATCTTTAACTCTTTGGAAAATTTCTACTTTTAAAATAGGTTGTAAACATTTTATTGGAAAATATGTGTGGAAGCCAGAATAGCAACTTTAATAAATTCTTATATAAGACTATTTTAAGGCTTTTCCCCCTTACTTTAAAGAGAATTGGGTCTTCTGAGCTCCCAACAGTGGCAGTATTTTCAACTTAAGCACATTTAATGACTCATTCTGGCTAGAAACTTTGGCTGCTTCAGAGGCACCTGTGATGCTTTCCTATTTGATGGAATTCACAACAGAAGTTAAACCAGCCACATATTGTCAAAAGTTCAAGAATGTTTTTACAGCAGATATTACTGGAATATACTAAACATGGATTAAAGAATTGGAATTTCCAGTAGTGCCCCATTAATAGATTCATCTTCTTTAAAATGTGTAAACTGTGTTGATAAAAAGCTGATTAATAAGAAATATATTTAGAATGTGTTGGATTCCCCAAAGGATGTACTGTAAAAGATGAAGATTAGATTTTTCTTGGTTAGAGATGTTCAAAAATTTTGATTTCATTAATTCATATAATATGATCGTGTGAATCTTTGGCACTTGCAGACTTGTATTTTAAGTTACATAAGTAGTTTTATGGGGAAACTGCTAAACTTTAAAGATATCAATGTGACCATCAATGATATACCAAAGCTTTAAAATAACTGTCCAGAAGGAAATATGGTTGTATCAGGCATTGTGGTGGCTAAAAGGATAATACTGAGAAATTGGAAAAGTGATATTATTCCAGATGGTAAAGTTTGCCTTTGGAAATGTGTAACTTATCTCTTTCATGCTAATCAAAAGATGAAAGGATACGCCCTTCTTGGCATAGATTTTAAGATATTTTACAATATTTTCCATTGGATTATAATATCATATTATGCATTATTTTTTGTAAGCTAGTGATTGTAGTTTAATATATAAGGAAGCTTTTTTCCTGATTTATTTTCTTCCTTTTTAATTTCTTATTATGAATTGTTGAATTTAGTTTGATGTTTGTTGTTGTATATTTTTTATTGTTGTATATTGTTGTTTGTACTTTATAAAAATGAAGAATAATATTTAAGACCAATAAAGAACAATGCTACCTAACTGATACTATTGATATGAAAAACACTGAAGTACTTTCTATGTAAATTACATGCTATTGAAATATTATGAAATCGGTAATTTTAAGTTACAACATCTACCTAAGAAAGGATGGATTTAACAAAGTTCAGCTCTTGGTTAAAGTCCCTGCTTCCAGGTGAGACATGTTAGTCTGTAACAAATGCCAACAATGGGGAGTTGTGATGCTTTAAAAAGAAAATGACCTCATAAGATTCTCTCATTAGCAAAATAAGATTCCCAGTTATCTGGAAGTAAGCCCACCCACTGAATCAACTAGACTTAATTCTGAGCAGTTATTTTTTGGAGTTGTGCTCAATTGATGTTTAGGATCCTCAAATTCGTGTGATGTCCAAGAAATAAAACAGCCCATAAGCACATCAAACTGTTTTTTTTAAAGACTAATCTATTCATTAAATAAACAAAGATGTTTTTTCCCAGACAAGGTCATTGGGATCAAGTTAATGATCTCTCTCACCCCCCACCCCATATCACATACCTCCCAGTGATGAACTGACTTCTGGACGGGGTGCACATGGGTTGGACATAGTAATTCTCTAGCTTAACTCCTTCGGCGGCGAGTCTATCCAGGGTTGGAGTCCGGATCTCTGAGCCGTGATAACCAACGTCTCTGAAGCCCTGGTCGTCCGCCAGAATGAAGATGAGGTGCGGCTGGAAAGGGGGAGGCGGCGTCTCGGAGTCTTCCTCTTCCAACTTGGCTGTCCCGTTGGGTTCCTCGGGGTCTTCTGCCGTCGTCCCCGCTAGATAGCCTTGAGCGAGGAGGCTGAGCACGGAGAAACCGGCGGCCAGCAAGCCCCCGGCTCGCATTTTCCTTCGGCAGAGCCGGGTTCAAGCGTTGCTAGTCCCTCCCGGTCCCTTTTCCGGAGGTGGAAAAGAGAACCCGGGACTCAAGGAGTCTTCTCCAAGAGGCAGAATTGGAGGCAGGAGGAGGGCGAGCCCATGGCAAACGTCGCCCGGGCCAAGACTCGGGAGTGTCCAGGGTGGGACGGCAGAGGAGGAGTCGAGGTGGTCCCGGCGGTCTCCAACCACCGACGGCGCGCTCGGCTGCTTTTCAGCCGCCGATACTGACCGCTCCTTGCTTCATCCTAACCTGATTCAGCAACCCAGGAGGAAGGCTGCAAGGCAGCTCTCGCCTGCCCACTGCAGGCAAACGGGAAGCACGCCCTATCTTTGCCACTGTCCCACCGCTGGCGGGACAGGCGCGGGGAAAAGTCCCGCGCGCACCCGTTTGGCCGACCTCCCGGATTTCTCCAGGGAAGGAGCTCCTCCACCCGAATTGCGCTTCTCTCTCTCTCTCTCTCTCTCCCTCAGGAGAGGAAAGGAGTTAGTCTCCAGGGCTTCGCTCTTTTCTCTTGCCGCCACCGGCGAATAACTCCCGCTTCGTTTCCTTTCCCTCTCCGCCCGCCCGCCTCCCTTTGCTCCCACCCCTCCCTTGGCGAGAAAAGGCCAAACAGACGCCCGCCTCCAGGCCTCGGTCCAGAAGCGCGCACGCCCTTCGTCGCCGGCTAGAATGGACCAGGAGGAAAAGGGCTGGCTTAGTAAACGCGTTTTGGGAGAACTTTGCAAATTTAGGAGCACCGGGACTCATCCAAAATAATTGTTTGGTTTTTTTTTTAGAGAGAGAGAGAGAGAGAGAGAGAGAGAGAGAGGGAGAGAGAGAGAGAGGGAGGGAGGGAGGGAGAGAGAGAGAGAGAGAGAGAGAGAGAGAGAGAGAGAGAGAGAGAGAGAGAGAGAACGAACGAACTCGGTTAAAACTAGAATCAAATCAACAATCAACGTGGTGTTTCCCATTTTGTACAACAAAAAAGTGTAAGGGGTTGGGGAATTCTTGAAGGAATGTATTACAGGTAGTCCTCCACTTAAAGGTAAAGGTTCCCCAGACACATACACTATATTACCAAAAGTATTCGCTCACCCATCCAAATAATCAGAATCAGGTGTTCCAATCACTTCCATGGCCACAAGTGTATAAATTCAAGTACCTAGGCATGCAGACTGTTTTGACAAACATTTGTGAAAGAATGGGTCGCTCTCAAGAGCTCAGTGAATTCCAGCGTGGAACTGTGATTGGATGCCACCTGTGCAACAAATCCAGTCGTGAAATTTCCTCGCTCCTACATATTCCACAGTCAACTGTCAGCTGTATTATAAGAACGTGTTTGGGAACGACAACAACTCAGCCACGAAGTGGTAGGCCCCGTAAACCCGCCCAACATCAGTGTGTGACCTCACAAATGCGCTTCTGGAAGAATGGTCAAAAATTCCCATCAACACACTCCTGAACCTCGTGGACAGCCTTCCCAGAAGAGATGAAGCTGTTATAGCTGCAAAGGGTGGACCTATGTCATATTGAACCTTATGGATTAGGAATGGGATGTCACTTACAGCAAATTCATATGTGAGTAAAGGCAGGTGAGCGAATACTTTTGGCAATATAGTGTATGTGCTAGTTGTTCCAGCTCTAGGGGGCGGTGCTCATCTCTATTTCAAAGCCGAAGAGCCAGCACTGTCTGAAGATGTCTCATGGTCATGTAGCCTGCATGACTAAACACCAAAGGTGCACAGAACACTGTTACCTTCCCACCACAGGTGGTCCCTATTTTTCTACTTGCATTTTTACATTATTTTGAACTGCTAGGTGGGCAGTAGCCGGAACTCACTCCCTTATGCGGTGCTAGGGATTCGAACTGTCAACCTTTCTGATTGACAAGCTCAGTATCCTAGCCACTGAGCCACCACATCCCTTGCCCTCCATTTACAAACAGTTCATTTAGTGACTGTTTAAAGTTACAATGGCACTGAAAAAAAGTGACAATTTTTCACATGACTGTTGCGGTATCCCTGTGGTCCAATGATCAAAATTTAGATGCTCGGCAACTTATGACGGTTGCGGTACCCCAAGGTCATGCGATCATCTGACAAGCTGATGGTGGGAAAGCCAGATTCACTTAATAACTGTGTTACTAACTTAACAACTATGGCAAGAAAGGTCATAAAATGGGGCAAAACTCATATAACAAATGTTTCATTTAGCAACATAAATTTTGGGCTCAATTGTGGTCATAAGTCAAGGACCATCTGCATACCTAGCTGGGGGAGGAATTATGTAGGGTTGCTCTGGGTTTTTTCCAAGCATAAGAATCTTCTCTAGCAACTTTATATATTCAGACTAGCCGATAACTCAGTGTTGCCCGGGTATTTATTTATAGGGGGAAAATGTCTGGACCAAAACTAATTTCTAATGTTGAATTTTCTCCCTTATCAGAGGGAGCCCTCTTGTGGAGTACTGTGAAACTGTTAACATGGCAACTCCACTACACTGCACAGTAGAAGCCATTTTAAGGCACAACAGGCTATTTCTTAACAGAACACACACAGAGAGGGGTTTTAGGGGTGTCTTACCACCACAGTATTTGTTTCCAGAGAGTAAGTCATCTGTGTACCAAGTTTGGTTGAAATTGCTCCAGGCGTTCCAGAGTTATGCTGGAACATACACGCACAGCCGTTTTTTATATATGTAGATTATTCAAGCTTTAACAGGCCAGTGAGCAGACTACTGTAATGTTATCAAGCACTGAATTGCATTTTCATTTTATGGTCCAAGGAATTGACAAGACTTCCTCCTTCACAAATTCACAGGCAAAAAATTCCTTGTCTCTGCCTTTTTTTGTGGTCTAGCCTTCCATTGCCTCATCCGTGCTTCCTGAAAAAGGAGAGAGGTCAGATATGTGTCAGACGCTCCTTGGATATGTGTCATGTTCTTCCCTACTGGTTTCAAAGGAGTGTTAAATACCATATGGCAGAATTCATATAACATGTCAAAAGCTAAACACAAAGCAAACATTGCTTTATTAATGGACCAGCTAGAAACAAAAGAGATAAATGAGAAACCTGTGTGGCCTCTTAATATAATCCCAAGGCCAGAAAAATAATATTCTAATGCTACCTAATGAAGCCACCATTGTAAAGGGGCAGAATTATTTATGCAGCTGTCGTCTGGCCAACATTTTTAACTAATTTGGCTAGGATTTGTATTTTTGCATCTTGTGTGAACTTTAGATACTGTAATGTGTTTAGTTTGTGGTGCAATCTGCTGTAGAACTCCAGGGAGATGGATAAGCAACGTTAAAAATAACGAAGTTTAAAATGATGTGTGGATGCAGCCAATATCTGTAATTCTCAACTCTGAAGGAAGCTGTTTGGAAGAAGCTTTTGGGCAAGTATCATTTATAGTGGAAGGGTGAGAATAGTTACATCTGTTGCAATTTTTCCTTTGGCTCAGCAGCCAATTGTGCAAGAATTCTATCCTTTGTATCTGTCTTTCTTGTAGTAGGAATGTTAGAAAACCAAATGTGCATTGAAAGAATTATTGCGATTAATCATTTCTTTGTTGGATTTATGCTGAACGTTTTATTCAGGAATTGAAGACAGCATCAGCTTTAAAAAAAATGTCCCATCCATAAACTTTCTTGGACTACAGAGTACTTGAACAGTTGCACGTAGAAGTGTCTTGAGAGACAAATGTGTGTAAAAGACAGTTAGGATGGTGGTGGAGAACAAAACTGAGAACAGTTAGGATGGTGGTGGAGAGCTGAACTGAGGGGATGTTAAAGAAGAAAGGAAAGGAAAAAAGTATAAATTTTTTGAGACAGTGACTATAAATTACCATTTTGGGAATGGTATTACTGGTTTTCCACTTGAACTGATTGGGATAACCACCAACGTACTTTCATCCTTCTTTTCCTAGACGGGCAAGAGGTTTTACAATATTTTTCATGCTTGTTACTTTAATTTTTCCAGTGTTATTTGCTTTTAATTCAACATGTATGCATTGCTGGTACTGCACACATGTCTCTAATTTTGAAAGACATGTTCATTATTCCTATTTTCCCATCACTGTTTCCCATTTTTAAACATTCAGGCTATTTTCTTTTTGGACTCAGTTTTATTTAAATCTGCTTTGTACTTGGTAATGGTGCTGTATGTCTTGAAAAGTCTTTACAGCATCCTTTCATAGAAGTTTATTTCACTATAAAAATACTTTTTTCAATGCTTCAGATGCAGAAAATGTGAATATAAAGTATTTATTTTCTACTATATTGTCACCATTGTGGTACCATATAAGAATATGCCTACAAAATATAACTTTAAAATAATACCAACTGGATTTCATTTTAATGTATGCATACAACATTTTTTTGCATTTTATCTGTTGCAATATTACAATCCTCTTAATATAATTAAATTGACTCGATTGGACCTATATGGTATGATTAACCTCAACCTGTATGACATTTGCCTGAATTCCTTGAATTGTCAACTATATTAAAGGGTAAACCTGAGTTTTGAATTGTGATATCTGAAATACTTTCTACAGTTAATTTTAGATCTGCCAAATGAATAAAACTGAAACGTACAAGTATACTAAAATATATATATCTGAGGCAGGTATATTAAAGAAAGCATGATAAGATGGAAGAGAATATATGTTGCTCAGGATTGAACTATGGATCTTTGGTTTTCTCTGAACTTAGTTGTTTTCTTGCAGATGTTCTATTACACATGGCTACACATAAAAATACACATATTTTTTTCTAGACACATTGGCATCTGCTATCTATCCTCTCTCTCTCTCTCCTCTCTCTCTCTCCCCCTCCCTCCCTCCCTTTTGTACATTCAACATTAAAATCCGCACATGTACTTAACAGATGGAACTTGTATTCCAGTGTTGTGATATGTTTCATCATTTTGATGACATCTCCAGGTTCAGGAGAGGCATTTGAATCCAACCTCCCTTTGTAGATTTCCCATTATCACAATTCAAGACCCTTCTGTGCAGAGGTGGGTTTCTGCCAGTTCGCCCCAGATCAGGCGAACCACTAGTGGCAGTGGTGGGAGGCTCTGCCCACCTGCCCGGACGCTTTTGTGCATGCGCAGAAGCGTCACAAGAGCATGAGATTGTGCACACCAAATGAGCAAACCAGTAGTAAAATAAATTGAAACCCACCACTGCTTCTGTGGCTCTCTTTAGTACTCTCTTCTCAGCACCTTTCAAATAAAAGTTGGATGTCCAATATCCATTCCTTCTTTTATATAACCTTTTCACAGCAGACAGTAAAGGTTCCCATCGCACATATATGCTAGTCATTCCCGATTCTAGGGGGCGGTGCTCATCTCCATTACAAAGCCAAAGAGCCAGCACTGTCCAAAGACATCTCCGTGGTCATGTGGCAGACATGACTAAATGCCAAAGGTGCAAAGAACGCTGTCACCTTCCCACCAGAGGTGGTTCCTATTTCTTCTACTTGCATTTTTACACGCTTTCAAACTGCTAGGTTGGCAGAAGGTGGGACAAGTAACAGGAGCTCACTCTTTTACGCGGCACTAGGGATTCGAACCGCTGAACTGCTGACCTTTCTAATCGACAAGCTCAGCATCTTAGCCACTGAGCCACCACATCCCTTCCTACAGATATTCGTGGTGAAATTACATAGGTACATTAAAAACTATAGCATAAAATTTATATTACAAATTGAGCATAAAGCATTAAGTTTTAGTTCTTGCAATATCCAATACTAGGAGTAATAAACATGCTATTGCTACAGCTTCTCCCATTATGCCCATAAATTTTTTGCCTTTACATTTTTTTAAATCTCATTCCTTTTCATCTGTGTCTGGTTTTCCCCTTAGATCCACTCTTTGAAACTACCAAGAAACAATCTATCCTGGCTTACATTTTAGTATTATATCAAGGCACTCGTGATGGGATTCTGAGACATTACTTTTAAAAAATGTTGGTGGATGCTGGTATTTTTCATTGTCTTATAATGGACTTAATAATACAATGAAAAATATCAGCACCTGCCAACATTTGGACTGTGCCACTTTCTATAGTGATCAATAACTGATAACATATATTAACTGTGTGGTAATTGTGGCAAATGCTGTCGAAGGTTATGATAATGTTGCTTTAATCCTTTAATCCTTCTAGCCTGTATTTTAAATTTTTAGGGGTAGGTTTTTAGGTTGTTTTTAATTTTTATCATACTGTACAGCCTAGTGTTTAATTTGATTTTAGGGGTATCTAAGTGTATTGAATTTTGTATACTGTTTTTTATTGTGTTGTCTGTACACCGCCCCGAGTATATAAGCTTTCCCAGGACAATTACAGCAACAGATTTACAATTATGCTTTTGGAACCTTGATGATGAGATCAAAATTAAACATAATTCAGTATCTCTGTATTTTTATATTGTCATTTTAATGCCAGTTAAGTATGCATTCATTTAATATGACTGATTCACTGTTACTCATTATCTCATGACTATATGATTGTATGTATGGTATATGATAATACAATGACATATATGATGATAAATATATAATGATAATGACCTAACTGATTATATCACAAATCCTAAATTTAACAGACTAACAGAAGGATTAGTCCGTTAAAGCTGAAGGTCTGTTAAATGGTGGGTTTCATTTAACTCTAATCCCAACAGCAGCAACAACAGAATTGGCAATTAGGTAAGACTAGTCTGTATCTTCCTTCCTCTTCCCAAAAGAAGATCTCAGCATGGCATATTCCACTGAGGTGTCCACAGCTCTCTTCATCTTCTCAGTCCTCTCCCTTGAACCCATGTCTGCCAACCCTGATGTCCCAGTGCAACCTATTTGACCAGCCACCTGCTTCCTTGTGTTCCAAGAGTTTTTTCTTCCCTGGTTTTCCTATCTCCCATTAACTGCTTCTGCCATTAGTTGCTTATATCTCTAGATGATAGATAGATAGATAAATAGATAGATAGATAGATAGATAGATAGATAGATAGATAGATAGATAGATAGATAGATAGATGATAGATAGATGATAGATGGATGGATGGATGGATGGATGGATCAATGGATGGATGGATGGATGGATGGATGGATGGATGGATGGATGGATGGATCAATGGATGAATGGATGATAGATTAATTAGATTAGATAGGTATAGAGATAGAGATGATAGAGACAGAGATATATGTATGTCACAGTTAATGTATTGAAAGTGTCCCTGAAGGATTAGAGCACATACAGAGGGTGCCTAACTTGAACTTTGATTCCTTGCTGAGCTGAGCTCCATTGTAATCTAATGTGCCAACTGCAGAGATAAAGCCTCTATGTGAATTGCCAAGCTTAGCCTAGATAAAATAACTTCTTGAAATGCAAAATGTGGATTCTGTTTGTTTGCTGTAATTTAAAATGTGTATTCTCAGCAACCTAATGAGAGATAATAATGCTAACATAGTTAGCATCTGAGTTATATGCCAGGAAATTTATCTTTCCCCTTCTAAGGTCCCTTGCTGAGAAAAATCATGAGGTTTCATGAGGTATGAAATAATGTTCCTAACACTATGACAATCAGTGCAAGCTGTATAAACCATAAGACGTTGGAGTAAAACATTTTTTTCTGCACGCGCCTGCTTTTCTCTCTGCCTGCTGTTAAGGTGGGAGACTAAAGGGTCACCGAGTTTTACTTTCTAGCTAGAAATAAAAGCTAATTATCAGTTGCCTCATGTTCAGAGTTTCATTGGATTTATCAGATTCTGAGCTGCATTCAAAAACCTTAAGGGTATCATATTAAAAACATACAAACCAGAGCTATATTAAATCGTAGTTTATTAAAGAAATAATTTCTATGCATATCTCACTGACCTTCATGAAGGAAGCTTATTTGGCCTGGGGTCCAAATCTCTGTTCGAGGCAGGAATTTTAATTAACACATCACTAATCAATATCAGATTCTCAGGCTAGCATATGCAATAAAAGACATCTCATTGTTTCCCCAATGTATCCATTATCAAATGGCTGTATTGCTGATCCTCGTTCTTTATATATTTTTCTTAAAGGATGCCCATATCTATATTCCTTTCAAATAAAAGTTTGGAAATGTATTGGCTCTTAGATTTGCTGACCCTTCAACATTAATTTGGCATATTCTGACAATGTCGCCAATCTGTCTTGATCTTTGGGCCTGAGAAGGCCCATTTTGTTCTACAAAGATGCCTGGCTGCCAACTGTCATTAACTGCCAATTCTTCAATGTAGTCTGGCTGTCACTTGTTGCTAGTCGTTTGGTTCACACTACCATGCTATCATGAGGAGGTGAACTAGCATCACACCCAGTGGTGAAATTCAATTTTTTTTTACTACCAGTTCTGTGGGTGTGGCTTTATGGGCGTGGCAGGGGAATGATACTGCAAAATCTCTATTCGCACCCAACTCTGGGGCAGCCAGAGGTAGCATTTGCCAGTTCTCCAAACTACTCAAAATTTCTGCTACCGGTTCTCCAGAATCTGTCCGAACCTGCTGGATTTCATCCCTGATTTCCCCCAATGAGGATCAGAAGTGTTTGCATAAAATCTACTCCTACTCGCTGAATCCCCATCTTGAGCCACATTGCACCACCAGTCCTACAAAGGCAGAAATTATGAGAAATCCACTTCTTCCTGTGCATGCTGATCTTCCTCATCTATCAATTGGTAGGCTTAAATCCAGGAAGCCCTCTCTGACACCTGCTCAACAGCTGTCTAACAACTTTGACGTCAACACAGAGTGGAAAGCCAAATGGGCTGCTGAACGCCCAGAAGCAGGCAGTTACATAGGTGACCCTATCCAAAAGGTGCCAAGTTTTGACCTTCCTCGCCAGCATTGGTCAACTTTGAACAGGATCCGTACCCAACATGGTGTCTGCCAGGACTCATTGAGACAAGTGGGGTCTTGTCTCTACCCCTCAGTGTGACTGTGGTGCTCCTCGACAAAATATCCACCACATTGTGTCCGAATGTCCATCAAGAGCGTACACCAGCCCAATGTCTGATTTTTTCAACATAGACCACCCTGTCATTGAATGGCTCGGTGGACTGGGCATTAACATTTGAACTATTGTAAGTCCATGTATTCGCCATACGCTAAATAAAAAAATAAATCAAGTGGCTTTTACTTTCCTGTATCCACACTCCAGGGGAAAGTTACTGCAAAATCCCCATTTCCTTCCGATCAGCTGGGACTCGGGAGGCAGAGAAGAGAAGGGGGTGGGGCCAGTCAGAGGTGGTATTTACCGGTTCTCCGAATTACTCAAAATTTCCACTGCCGGTTCTCAAGAACTGGTCAGAACCTGCTGAATACCACCTTTGGAATAGATACAAACCTAGGAAAACTTTATGGTTTCCAACCCCAGAAGTATTTTATAAATGAGGAACAATAAGTAAACATAAAAGGCTAACGTTTTTGAAATAGTAGACTTTCGTGAAGGGATATGTGAAATAAGATAAGTTAGATAAGATCACATGTATTATCTTTTTTTTTTTTACTGTGAGCACACTGGCACACTTTAAAAATGAAATTCGGTTGCCCACTTTCAAAAGAAAATATATAAAATGAAAAGAACTGGTGGCAGAGGAATATAGTTGTTAGTGTTTCCCTTTATTTACAGTTATTAGTAAGATTTAGACATAATGCATTTCTTCATAATTTTACAAGGAAGTGTTTTATTTTGTTTAGTGCAACCTTTTCTACATATGATCTTTTTTAGCATCTTCCTTTATAACTGTGTGAATTTAAAGGGCTCATTTACTGAACATGTGAAGCATTCATCTTACAATTAAAACAGTTTTAGTTTCACAAAAACAAGGAAAAACTGATTTAAATTCTTTACCTCTCAGGGATTTTTCCAGAATTTCTGCAAACTGAAATTTGAAAAGTAGGAAAGGTCACATGTGACAGTTATAAACAAACTATTTAATTATTGATTGATGGATTGATTATGTGCCATTACTGTTCACTCTTAGTGACCACATAGATATTTTCTTCATGACAACTTGTCCCTAGCCTGATCCTTCAAGTCAACTAATGTTGTATTCACCAGAATTGTAACTGAATTCATCCACCTTGTTGCTGGTCATCCTATTGTTCTCTTTCTTTCTACATATCCCAGCATTAGTCTTCTCCCAAGAGCTAAATCTTCGTATAATGTATCCAAAGTTGGATAAATTCAGCCTTGTTTGTGGCTTGAGTAAAAACTCTTGGTTAATTTGCTTGATGATTCATTGATTTGTTTTCTTGGCTGTCCATGATGTTCTCAGAAGTCTTCTCCAACATCAACGTTCAAAGCAGTAGTATTCTATTGCTACTATAGAATAATATTCTATTTTCTTCTTCAGAGTCCAACTTTTTCTTCTACAGAATGTCACAAGGAATACCGCAATCCTACCAAATGCAGCCCAGGTGTATTTTGTGATTACTTGTTCCTTTACTATTAATGATTGATCATAAAAGACATAATGTATCGCAACTTTGATATCTTCATTATTAATGTTAAGACTGGTTGTTCTACCTGTTGTCATTAGTTTGATCTTCATTTTATTTATTATAGTCTGTTTTCTCACTTTGCTTCTTGACTTTAATTGCTAGAGTATGCAGATCCTTTGCATTTTTGGCTGTTAGGATAGTGTTATCATAACAGAGATATTGGTGTTTGTTTCTCCAATTTTAAAACCATGCTAATTACTGATTATTCCATAATTATAGTAAAAAAAAACTTCTTAACTCTTGCTTTTTAGGCAGAATTGGAAAAATAGATATAAGAATCAACTATAGGAATGAGAAAATTTTTTAAAGAATGTACCCGAATCCTAAACCTATGATGAATAGAAGGCATAGGGCAGCCAAGGCTGTAAAAAAAAATCAATGTAATAAACGTTCTTTATGATAAAGAAATTCCACTATCCTCAGCTCTGAACATGAATATATCTCTACTCAATCTACCACTTATAAAATGATAAAATAATTAAGTATTTTAAAAATAAATTAGAGGGTTGGAAGGAGGCAGGAAAGGAGCCATTTAGTGAACTGTTAGAACAGAAATAAAAGCAATTAGCTCCTGATTATTGGTTTGCAAGAACTAATTATACAGAAGCAGGCTTGGTTGCTTTATCTGTATGCACATGTTGTTCTGTTTGCTAGGGGAACATTAATTATAGTAGCACATTTTCTCTCATTAAGAGAGTCTAAACCTCCCTTTAACTGGAAGTAGTGATCAGAAAAAGATACTAATGCAATTTGCAGATGATAATCTTGGGAAAATAGTCATCATTGTTGTCTTTTAGTACTTTCACTGCTGAAATCCTGGAATCCTACCAGCAGAATACAAAATTGCTTAAACACAGCAGACAGGCTGGGGTGGGATTCAGCCGGTTTGGACAGGTTCGGGTTAACTGGTTCCGGTTCGCCCGAACTGGTTAGAATGCAGATGAAGCAACCAACCACTGTTCCAGTGAGCAGTTGGCCCCACCCACCTGCCCCTGCTCTTTCCTGTCCTATATTTTCTTGTTTTTTAGCTACAGCGGATTGCTGCGCATCAGTTCTTTTACTCACCGGCACTGACATAGAAGTTACGTTTTTAAGCTTCAAATGGGCAGTTTTCAAAGGCTGCGTGTGCAAAGCATACATGTGGGTGACCGCCAAACCGGTAGTTAAACTGGTTGCATCCCACCACTGCAGACAGGCATGAGAAAATCCTATTTCAGGGCTACTCTTCATTGTGCTGAGAACCACAGAAAATGAAAAAAATTCTGTCAACCTCACAGGTAAACCTATTCCACAGACAATTAGAACTTGAGCAGAGTTACTAGATAGAGGCAGGACAATTCAGCCTATTATATTCAAGTGTTGGAAGAAACATCCATCTGGGTTCAGTTCCAAGTGGGGAGAAAGACACTGGAAACATGGAGGCTGATTGGAAAGATGGTTTATTGATGAACAGGCCCACTTGGGTTTGAAGTCCTGGTGCAGCTGGACACATGGAGTCGAGCGTGAGAGGTATTTATAACCTCTCTTGGGCTTTAAACTTGAGCTTCCTATTCCTGTGGCAAGGGCATGTATTCTATTGGCTGTCAGACTCCCAGGAGGCTATGCAGGGGTCATAGCTGAGGTTGTCTGCGATACATTTGGTTGAACCTTGCTGAGTAATGAAGGGGCTTGGTTGTGCCATGTGGTGGGCTCTGCTGATAGATAATACTATTATGCTGGAAGGTCATCACCCTGGAGCTGGAGGCCTTTTGTCTTGTATATAGGCTGCCCCAGTCTTTCTCAATGAGCACCAAATATCTGCTGGAGGCAGGGATCTCCAGGGAGCTTCTCTTTGTCTTTAAAAACATTTTTCTCCTTTTCTCATCCAGGGAAATATAATATTCTGCCTTTTTAATGTTTCCTAGAATATTTCATTCTTCTAGGATATGGGTGGATGCTAACTTTCTACACAGGTTTTTAAGATTTTTGTTTTGAAATTGCCTTTAGAAGCTGGTGGACAGAAAAGAGAGAGAACCTCCTTTCACCCCAGCGGGTACTATGACACATTCAACGAATTCTAGTCAATATACCTGCCAATTTCTGCTTCCATTCCCTGCTGTTGTTTATTTTACATTTATTTTCTAAGTAAAGAGAATTGCAGGATTAAAACCTTAGGACTTCTACATTCTTACTCTATTATACTGAACACAGGAAACATTTCTGATAGGGGACTAATGTAATTCACATATCAGCGAACCATGAAATTATGAAGCACAATTAAACTGCCAGCTCCAAAGAGAAATTGTCTTCTATGTCCAATCAGCTCAAGAGGAGATGTTGTGGGTTCTCCCGCCTAGGAAAGTAAACGGAATATGGATATAAAAATAGGTGTCCTGTCCCTACGGAATATGCTGCTTCTGGCAATGTGTAATGTCCCAATGCAAAGCAATGAAAGACATCCTTTTTTAAAATTTGTAAATTAGAAGCGATGCACTGGATTTGTTTTTAGCTCTTATGTCAGGGGTGTCAAACTCAATTTCATTGAGGACTGCATCAGGGTTGTATTTGACCTCGGGGGAACAGGGGGGACATGGCTGGGGGCATGACCAGCTCAACATCATTTGTGTTGGTGACTGTGGTGGTCTGAGCGCCGTGCCAGTGAAAACAGGCTCCTGAGCTCAGTTTTCACCTGCAACGGCCTCCTGCAACCCTCTGCCAGCAAAAAGGGAACTCAGGAGAGTCACCTTGCGAACTCAGTTTTCAGCTGTGATGGCCTCCTGCAACCCTCTGCCAGTGAAAACAGAGTTTGGGAAGACAGCCCGCAGCCCTCACAAGCTCCATTTTTGTTGGCAGAGGCACTGCAGGCTGGTTCTTTGCTGTTTCCAGAGCGGCCCCGCGGACCAGATCCAGGGATGAAATATTACCAGTTCGCCCGAACCGGTAGTAAAGATGCCAGCGGTTCGCTCGAAATGGTAACAAAAAAAAATCCTTGACTTTTTTTCCAATGATCAGCTGTGGCACAATGATCAGCATGGCACAGTGGCACAATATTTCTGCACATTAGGAATTCACAAAATGTATTTTGGGGGGATGGAACATTATAGGATACACAAAATATTTCCATTTTTCTTCTGGGCCAGGCTAATGTGGCACAATGATCAGCATGGCACAGTGGATTCCCCTCTCCCTTGCTGTTTGCTTACCTGCCCGGAGATCATTTTGACGTTCTGCGCATGTGCGGAAGGTCCTGCGCAGGTGTGTGTTCACATTGCTACTGAACCGGTATCAAAGGTAAGATTTCAACCCTGGCCAGATCTAAGCACCCCACAGGCTGGATCTGGGTCCCGGACTTGAGCTTGACACCCCTGCCTTATGTCCTTTGAGATGTGTTATCATTGTTTTTATTGCTGCTATGCTTTTTGATTATTATTACTCTTGGAAGCATTATGATTTCCTTATTTAATCTTAGCAACTCAGAGCTTTGGGGGCAAAGTGGAACATAAATATTAGTAAATTAATAAAGTATAATAGATTAATGAAAGAGACTTAACTCTGCAAAGATGCACTGATCACGGGTAGGATCACTATGCCATCGACATTGAAACATTTACTCCAGGGGTGTCCAAACTTGGGAACTTTAAGACTTGTGGACTTCAACTCCCAGAATTCCCTAGCCAGCATGGCTGGCTGGGGAATTCTGGGAGTTGAAGTCCACAAGTCTTAAAGTTCCCAAGTTTGGACACCCCTGATTTACTCAAATGTCTTTGAGGTCTGATATTAAAGCACTGATACCCACTGATGACAGTATCAGTCTTGCCTGATAGATTTCCATATATCATCTCAGTGTTCTAGATTTTTTAAAAAAGTATTTCAACCCCTTTTGCTTAAGAAATGATTCCTGCAACCTTCCTTACTATTTAAAGAAAGACTTTTATGCATGCATGTTTCCATGTGAACAACAATCCTGATGCTGCAGAGCCCCAGTGGCATGCAAACACTTCCTCTGGCAAATATTAGCATTGCAGCAGTATCTGCAGTGAAGATGAATGGCGCTAAGGTAGCAGTTTTGACAACACATTCAAAGCCCCACCAACATCAATGTTGCATTTGCATAAAGTGGGGTGGGTCTGTTATTATAATACGGTGATTTTTATTTTGATCTTTTTGAACACCCTTGACTTTTTGATCTACTCCAGTGAATCCTACTATGGCACCAAAATATGAATGCCTTAAGGAAGAGACTGGGGACGTGATGGCTCAGTGGCTAAGACGTTGAGCTTGTCGATCAGAAAGGTCAGTAGTTCATTGGTTCGAATCCCTAGTACTGTGTAAGAGAGTGAGCTCCCATTAGTTATCTCAGCTTCTGCCAACCTAGCAGTTCGAGAGCATGCAAAATGCAAGTAGAAAAATAGGGACCACTTTTGGTGGGAAGGTAACAGCGTTCCATGTGCCTTCGGCATTTAGTCATGCCAGCCACATGACCATGGAGATGTCTTCAGGCAGCGCTGACTCTTTGGCTTTGAAACGGAGATGAGCACCGCCCCCTAGAGTCAGGAACGACTAGCACATTCATGTGCAAGGTAAACCTTTATCTTTATCCTTTATCTTTAAGGAAGAGACTAGTACCAATATTTGATTGGGTTCTTTATGCTACCAAAATCACCCTTGCCGACAGCTGATTTAAACATTTCTGCCCCTACGTGAGTCTAAAGGCATGTTTATACAGAATTTATAGATAAATCTAGCAACAGCAAATCAAATCCGGTGCTAAAGTTTCTGTTTTTCCACTTAGGAGGTACAATGATTGAGCATTTTATAGATGAGAAAAGTGGATATGAGATCAATTCCCACAACTGATATTCTGACAGTGATAATAATAGCAATTACTCCACATTTGGTCCACAAACTCCATCTTGGGACTGTGTTATTTATGCATTATGAGTCCTTTTAGACAGCTTCAATAATTTAATTTAAAAGGCTTACACGCAGTAAAATATAGGAATATATGAAAAAGTTTCAATATATTGAGCAATGAAATACCAGCAATATTATATTACAATATTATAATCTTTAAAGGGTATGTCATTGAGGGGGTAGACATTTATCATGTAGGTAATTCTAGTAAATCTAGAACTCTAGCAAATCCCCAGATGCATGTTGAAAAAGCCACAGTTTTAAAAACTTCCTTAGTATAATAAATGATATTCTTTAAGCATAATCTATTGTATTTCCCAAGTTGTGAGGCTTTTACCAAGGAGTCTCTACAGCAGTGTTTCTCAAACTTGGCGACTTTAAGTCCTGTGGACTTCAACTCCCAGAATCCCCCAGCCAGCATAGCTGGCTGGGGAATTCTGGGAGTTGAAGTCCACAGGACTTAAAGTCGCCAAGTTTGAGAAACACTGCTCTACAGGCACACATTTTAGATCTCATGGAAGGTACAGAATTTAGATTGCTAAGGCCCTAAGCTACATAAAGCTTGATTTAAAGATTAGATCAGAAGATCTCAGAATGGTATACACTAAAAAAACAACTGAAAATATATATGGTCCTTCACGTTCAAAGAAGACACATTGTTTTCTGTAGTCCCAGTCTGGAAGCGCAGACTCTAACCTAAAGGAATAACTTGAAATTCATTGCTGTAATAACCGTAGGTGTTATTCTGTGATGCCACTCATGGTTTTCTATCAGTTTTTGGAAGTGTTTGTCTTTAAAGCCGGTGAGCATCATAGCACAGGGGTCGCCAGTGAGTTCTGTCAGCCGCTGCAATTTCTTGTACTTTTGACTTTGTGTCACAGTGGCATAGGGCTTTTTTCAAAGCACCTGTACTGCTTGGATGGTCAACTTCAGTGTCTTTTCCCAGACTCTAGTACACTTTAGAGCAGGGGTGTCAAACTCGATTTCATTGAGGGGCTTTGTTTGACCTTGGGGGCGTGGCATGGGCAGGGGGAGTGGCCAGCTTGATGTCACTCGTGTCAGGGGTCCCTGTGGTGGCCTGAGTGCTGTGCCAGTTAAAACAGGCTCCCAATCTCCGTTTTCAGCTGGGATGGCCTCCTGCAACCCTCTATCAGCAAAAACAGAGCTACGTTTTCCCTGGCAGAGGGTTTCAGGAGGCTGTCCCAGCCAAAAATGGAGATTGGGAACCCATTTTCGCTGGCAAAGGCACTGCGGGCCAGTTCTTCACTGTTTCCAGGGCAGCCCTGTGGGCCAAATCTAAGCACCCTGTGGGTCAGATCCAGCCCATGGGCCTTGAGTTTGACACCCCTGCTTTAGAGCAACTGGCAAGGCATATACTGTAGCAGTCATCCATTCTTATAACACGTCCCACCCAACTCATCTAGGCCTTGATAATCAGGGACTCAATGCTGGCAGACTGCATGATCCAAGATTTCCAGGTTGCAGATACTGTTTTGCAAAAAAATAATAATAATAACCACATAAGAATGGCGTGGAAAGCGCAAATGTGAAACTTATCGTATTTAGCAGAATATAAGGTGCACCTTTTTCCCTCAAAAAAGAGGCTGAAAATCTGGGTGGGTCTTATACACTGAATACAGAATATTTTGCCTCCTGAAACCCCACCCACTTCACAGAAATGGCCGTGCAGGGCATGGATAGCCTCTAGGAAGCTTTTAGAAAGTTCCTGGGGGCTGGGGAGGGCAGAAATGAGCAAAACACAGCCCGTTTTTTGCTCAATGTTACCTTCCCAGCCCCCAGGAGCACTATATAAGCTTCCTAAAAGCTATCCATGCTCCCCCCCTTTTTAACAAAAAACGGGCCGTTTTTTGCTCATTTTTGCCCCCCCCCCCCCCCGGAGCACTCTGCAAGCACCCTAAAGGCTATCCATGCCTTTTTTGGGGGGGAGAAACGGGCCTGTTTTTGTGAAAAATGGGCCGTTTTTGGGAGGTTTACAGAGTGCAAAAACTTTTGTTTTCATATGCCTTTTCAAAACCTTGGTGCGTCTTATACTCTAAAAAATACGGTAATTGTTTGATATACAGTGGGGGAAAGAGACGGGGAAAAAAAAGAAGGAGAGGAGGAAAGAAGAAGGTAGAGAAGGGAGGTTGAGAAGACAGAAGGGTTGTTGCAAAATAAGATGGAAGTACGGGGTGGCAAGAAAGTGTCCCCAACTGTTTTTTCTATATTTGTAAGAAGATAGTGATAAATGTTAATAGTACTTACAAGAATGTATATTTGTGAATATATTTGAAAGGAAAAAATAAAAAACTGTATGCAAAAAAAATTGTTTGATATACTTTGGTACAGAATCCAGGACTCAAATCCATATAGGAGGGAAGGAGTAACCACAGCTCTATAAACTTTTAGCTTTGTGGCAATACAGATGTTGTGTTAATTGAGCACATCAATATGCAACTGCCTAGTATGCAGCTGCTGACCTTCTGATCCTGGAGTCAATTTCTGTGTCCAAAGACCTATCACTTGAGACAATGGTTCCCAAATATTTGAAACTGTTTACATCTGTCATATGGTTATTCTCACCAGGGATTTTTTGGTTCTATAGGCTGGGTATTTGGCAAAAGCTGAGAAAGTACTTCAGTCTTATTCAAGTGGATAGTCAGGCCAAAGAACCTTTTAATTAGATATAAAACCATTTTAAAATGGCACATAAAATTTGATACATAAGCTTTTAAAAACTACATTACGCATAATAGCTACATTAAATTCTAAAAGCTATACCCCCTCCCCCCCCAATCTGAAATTTTGTGAGGCTCTCTAAGTTGTAATTTGTTTAGCTTTGTGCCTAAATCCAGCACTGCCATCTGTAAAAATATCTAGGCTATTATTTCTCGATCTTGGCAGCTTTAAGATGGGTGGGCTACAACTCCCAGAATCCCACAGCAAGCCTTGCTTCACTGGGTGTTGAAGTCCAACTACTACGGGCATCTTAAATCTGCCAAGATTGAGTTCCCTTTCATGATTTTTCCTAAATGCCCAAATAATCGGACATAATAATAGTTTTTTTTTAAAAAAAAACATAGCATGGCAAAGAATCCAAAGTTCTTCTACACTATTAATTTTAGTAAGTTTCTGACAGTCCGAAAACTTAGCCCAGCTTTTATTTGAAGTGCATCCATTCAGACTTGCTTGTTGTTAAAGGTGTTACTGATTGATAACAGAGCACAGTACTAAACAGCCAAGGGCTTGAATGAAGCGTTTCTGTTTTTCTCTACTCATATATTTGATGTGTTAAGAAAAAAAGAAGACAACATGGTTAGGCAAGCATGGAAAATCTCATAGGTTTCCTTGAATAAAATTGTCCCTCTCTCCATTCATCTGAAGTAATTTGAAGCTTCCCGTATTTTTGTATAATCATACTGAAAAAAGCAGGGACATTCTGATTAAATTGCTGCATATTTCTCCCCCCCCCCCCAAAAAAATTAAATTACCTTGGAACATATCAGCGGATAACTGTTATTATCTTGTCCATACCAGGAATTTTTGTGACCTTTGCTTTATTATAGACGAGCTGATAGCCTGGCATTGCCTGGTTATTTATTTATAGGGGGGGAATGTGCGGACCAAAACATAATTTCTAATGTTGGATTTTCCCCTTTACCAGAGGAAGCCCCCTTGTGGAGTACTGTGAAGCCATTACCTTGGCAACTCCACTGCACTGTACAGTAGAAGCCATTTTAAGGCACAATAGGCTGTATCTTTACAGAACACACACTCTGATGGGCATTAGGGGTGTCTTACTCCCATAGTACTTTTTTCCAGCGAGTGAGTCATCTGTGTATCAAGTTTGATTGAAATTGCTCAAGGCGTTTCAGAGTTATGCTGGAACATACACACCCACCCATCCATTTATATACATATATCGATTTCTCTCCACATTTTGACATTACAGATTAGTTACTTATGTATAAATTGAATCCTATAGAAAAAGTTAGATAAACATTGATCACACAATAAAAGCATAGGATTGAAAACTCCATGTTGCCCTGTTTGCTGTCTTAGAATCATTATCATGTAGATACTTCACTACCAACTTGATGTTTCTGATGCAAATATTAAGTTTGGTCCACTAGAGATAAATCTCTTTACACTTTGAATAGTGGTGCTTTAAATCAACAAAGGTATTCAAAGCATGAAAATAAACAAAACTTCAAAGCTTCTGTTATTAGAAAGTGCAAATATCTACATAAGGCAATTATTTTCTTTGTGCTTGTTAGGACTCGTAATCTAGAGGAAACACCTCTCATTGCTTTTCTTGCTCCTTTACCTAAAATTAATAATAGCATCCCCAAGCAGCATGTTTTCAGAAACTGAAGATTCTGAGAGTTGAAAACTATGAGTGAAAACCACTGATTTATATATCTGGATTCTGATCGTTACTTAAGGGTGAATCAAAAGCTTACTTGTATCCATGTTTACGCTGAGATTGTGCCATCTCAAAGTAGCTGTTCCTAGGAAATTTCAAGAAAAGGAACAAGTGCTGGTTTCTACAAGTCTTTTAATCCAAATCTGATGCCCACTGTTACCCCATATATTGTGTGAAACAATGGACAGAGGAATACAAGGGGATTATGAAACTGTGTAAATTGGCTGTTCTTGTGACAAATTATGCAGTAGCCATGCTTCTCTAGAGTCTCTGTGAATTGGATTGCTTGAAAAGATACTCATCTATAATACTGTCATAAGACTGTAGAACTGTTTCATATGAGGGCAGACCTGGCTTATTGTGAATTCCCCTTCATGAGTCTGTCTACTGCCCAGTATACATATAAAACCTCTTCTTTGAAGAAAACTGGTTCATATGTGGCTGCTATGTTCCGCACTAATAAAAGGAGTTGCTGTCTCATATTTCCTTCTTGTATATTATGTTGACTCTAAAAATATCTTGCCCCATCTTAAATACTGCAGAGCCCTTGTGTAAGTAGGCTACTAGGCCTAATGAAGTATTGATATGCCTTAAAATTTGTTTGAAAATGAATCAAGCCATATATATATTGTATGTGTGTGTGTGTGTGTGTGTGTGTGTGTGTGTGTGTGTATGTATGTATCTATCCATATATATGGATACATATATCCATGTATGTATGTATGTAGATATGTAGGTATGTAGGTAGGTATGTAACAAGGAATCCAGTTCTACTGTTTGGGGGCAAAGGAGCTTTTTATTTATAATAACATAAGTAAAGTCACCACTCTATAAAAAAGATGTTGAGACTTTAGAAAAAGCGCAGAGGAGAGCAAACAGGATAATTAGGGGACTGGAGACTAAAACATGTGAAGAACGGTTGCAGGAACTGGGCATGGCTAGTCTAGTGAGGCAAAGGGGAGACATGATAGCAGTGTTCCAATATTTGAGGGGCTGCCACAGAGAGGAAGGGGTCAACCTATTTTCCAAAGCACCTGAAAGCTAGACAAGGAATAATGGATGGAAATTGACCAAGGAGAGATTCAACCTAGAAATAAGGAGGAACTTTCTACAGTGAGAGCAATCAACCAATGGAACAGCTTGCCTTTGGAAGTTGTGGGGGCTTCATCACTTGAGACATTTAAGAAGAGATTGGACTGCCATTTGTCAGAAATGGTGTAGGGTCTCCTGCTTGAGAGAGGGTTTGGACTAGATGCCCTATAAGGTCCTTTCCAACTCTGTTAATCTGTTAAGCAAATCTTGTTGGATTCAATCATTCAATGATGGGTAGGGTGAAACAATATTCTTCAGAGATTGCCTTTATAATACAGGCTTTATGGCAAATTTATCAATACACGCTTTATGGCGAAATTTCTTGTGTATGTAAATACTGGTACAATTTGTCTGCTTAAAAACACACACAAAGCAATGGCTGCAACTTTCCTTTAAAGTGACTAAAACGGTCTTTTAAATCCTTCCATTAGAACTGGCAGCTTTAGAAATTACTATTTGTTGTAACTGCAAGTCGAATAGCACTTTCATTAGGCAGCATTTCAAAAATTTGACTTAAGAGGTTTTTGGGAGCATATTTAGCAGAACCTTTTTTAGAATGAGTCATTGTTGGGGCCTGAGTGGAAAGATGGAGAAAAAGTCAAATAAGAACCTTATGATTCTTGACGAATGTATCTTGTCTTTTACACTAAGAGCAGATGCACCAAAGACAAATTCCTTGTGCGTCCAATCATACTTGGCCAATAAATCTATTCTATTCTATTCTATTCTATTCTATTCTATTCTATTCTATAATAATGGCCACCCACCTGTGCTGTATTGAGATTCAGTTATGCTTATTATTTATTTATCCATTCATTAACTGTATCTGTCACCTGACTTCAGAAATTTTAATGACATGCTAACTGAAAACAAAATTGTACATGAAAATTACATTAAAAACTACAGCATAAACATTTACTATAAGTCTCAATCCTTACATTATCTAACTCTAGGAATAGTAAGAAACATGTAGCAGTTACAGCTTTTCCCATTATGCCCATTACTTCCTAACATATCTGTCTTTTTCTCCTCCTAGAAAATATTAACCTCATTTGCCATCGTTCTGAGTACCAGAAGCAAACAAGTAGAGATGTACTGTGGAATCTCCATTTGGTTGGCTATTGTAAGAAACAGGATATTAAACTAGCTGGGCTTTGGGCCCATCCCATTATGGCAGGCAGGGTGGCAGGCAGGGAGGTGGGCAGGCAGGATGGGTGGGTGGGTGGAAAAAATTATTACGCATCCCCTTCAACTGCTGCAGATCAATTAAAGAGAGGCGTAATCTAAGTTACAATCTCTCTGCCTGCCATTTTTTCTATCGAGTTTCTTTATGATTGTTTGAAAACCAGGCCTGTAGCCAACAGCTACTAGGCAGGTAGTTTATCCTCTTTCAGTTTTGCCAGCCAGGAAATGGTGTACCACACCCTACTTTCATGAATTGTTCTCACTTAGAAAAGGAGAGAAGTAATTTTAATTCAAAGACAGAAAGCCCTAGGCAAGTTTTACTAATGAAAAGTTCAGAACAAATGGCAATCCTTCCCAATCTTGAAGCTGTACAGAATACACACAGAAAAGTACACTTTTATCTAAATGGCTAACAATTCAACATAACTAAAATGTTTCAAAACAATACAGTAAACGGTAGTAATCAGAAATTTTGGTTCACATTGCTGTAAGACTGTCAGTCAACCACTTCTTCCTTAAGGACATTTTGAAATAGCATGCATATAATGGCTGGGCAGACAGAATGAGAAGGGTATTGTCAAACCCAACTTTGATACTTTGATTAGGGGTGGAACAAAGAGAAAACAGGAAATTTTAAAAATTAAGTCTTCGTGAATCTTTAAATGAAGTAGCTAAATCATCTGATCTGAAGAACATAACTATTAATACTTTATTTATTTATTTATTTATTTATTTATTTATTTATTTATTTATTTATTTATTTATGTTAGTTAGTTTGTCAAACATGTGCGAGATAACAGATATAAGTATAAACATAGACATGAACACAGGAAATGGGGACAAATAAATGGGGACAATAGGAAAGGGACAGTAGGCACACTGGTGCGTTTATGCACACCCCCTTACAGACCTCTTAGGAAAGGGGTGAGATCCACGCTAGACAGCTTAAGGTTAAAGTTATGGCGGTTTGAGGATGTAACAACAGAGTCAGGTAGTCCAGGCATTGACCACTCTGTTGCTGAAGTCATATTTTCTGGAATCGAGTTTGGAACATTTTACCTTGAATTTGTATCTATTGTTTTCCCGTGTATTGTTGCGGTTGAAGCCAGGGGTGGGTTGCTGCTGGCGTTACTACCGGTTCGCAACATGCGTGCATGCATGCTTTGCGCACGTGCCAGACATGCGCTGTGCGTGCACGCGCAGTTCAATGTAAATTGTTCTGTGCGCAGTCATTAAAATCCAAAATGGCGGCAGCCAAGGGGCAGCAAGGAAACTGATTCGGGGGCATGGCAGGCCTGAGTTGCTACCAGTTCTGCCACCCAGGCCTGCACGTGAGGCAGATTCCTGTGCTGCTGGATAAGTGTCAGGTTTTGAAGTTACCGGAATATCTTTCCACAAACTGTTTTCTTGTAGCGCTAATCATGAATTGATGTATATGTAAACAAGTGTCAGCCTTGTGAAGTAGACCAGACAGTAGTCAGATGAAGTAATTCTACTTTATTGTGAGGTTACATTAACAGAATCTTGCAAATCCCCCTGTCTCCTTTATAGCCCAAGAAACCAGGTAGGGTTCCTTCTGAGTTGTTTGCCTCATCCACATTCCTGCTAAAGGCTAAGCTTCCTTTTATCTGTCCATTCCCTTGGCTGCATCTCTTCTCCCAAGGTCATTCTCACATACCATTACAAGAAATATTTAAAAAGCAACCATTGTGTAGGGTTTTTTTTTAGGATTAGATAACATGGTTGATGAATCATGTCTGCTCTGTAGACTTTAGGTCAGCTTTCTCCAAAGTGGTATATTATTTCAGCCCGTTTGCAGACACCAATTTGGGAAAACTTATTTGAAAATATATTTCCTTTGTTGACCCTCCTACTAACAATCATTTTTGAATCATCTGCTGATACGTGTTAAGGCGCAAAAAAGTATATTTATCATTATACTTTAAAATAGGCTTCAAATCTTATATTCTTTTTCTGGTCTCAGATTTTAAGCACATAATATGTAATGAGTATTTTTTTTTAAATGTAGCAAACGGTATGGATTAGTTTGAAGTGTGTGTGTCTATGTGAGTCTCTGTGTGTGACAATGGATCCTCCATATTGTGTTTCCCCCTCTCCCATTTTAACTCAAAAAACAGAAAGTTATATAATTATACCCTCTCTCTGCAGGGACATTATATCTGGCTCCCAGCATATGTTTGATGTGAATAACAAAACTATTAACACAAATAAAATAAGCTATAGGAAGTGGCATTCTGGCAATCAGATGCTCAGAGTCAGTTCTTCCAAGGATATTAGCATTCTAAAAGCATTCACTGAAATAAAAACCAGGCCAAGAGAGCATATGGCCCTTAGATTTTTCTTAGATGAGGTCATTGCAAACTATGATCTCTCCAAGAAGAATTTTTCCTCCACAGACGTATACACACCATTCTCAGATTTTAGACATGATGCACAGAAATTATTATACTTCCAACTTTTTGGATAGTCTCAGTCATATTATTATATTCTAGGAAAATATCCACAGCTTTCCAGAATGACTAACAGATTGAACATCAACATCAACTTTTATGATTGTTTTTATACACGGGTTGAAGTTTTTTTTTTCATGCCTCACACAGACATTCCTGTAACCACCACCACTACCTCCTCCTCCTCCTGTTTGTTGCCAGTCAGCCAGATGTTTGGATCTGGCATTTTTATCCACCTATCAAGTCCTTTCCAAAACCTAGGACAGGGAGATGTTGATGTTTGATGATGTTAAAGGTATCCTCACAGGACGTAAGCTGTTCCAAGTAAAACTATTCCTTGGTGTACCTGTAACATTCCATGGCCATCTATGCTCCTTGGTAAGTAGAGTCTGTCAGTAACACTGCATGGATGAAGGAAAAAGATTGATTGTTATTATTTGTTTGGTCTTCCTATCCAGGGCTTTTAGTTCTGCTTGAGTCCAGCTGTGTGTCTAATGACCGAAATTGCCCATGTGTTAATTGCCTGGATGATATTTCTTCCACTGAGTCTGGACTTTAAGATCACCTTTACTCTCTTGGTGCATTCACTTCTAAGCTTTTTCTTCCCTTCAGTGAAGACTTTGAGTGTGTTTGATGTCATCAGCTTGAAGAATTCTCAGGTATTTGTAGTGATCGTATTGAAATAGACCAGTGGTTCTCAACCTTCCCAATACCGCGACCCTTTAATACAATTCCACATGTTGTGGTGACTCCCAACCATAAAATTGGTGTCTCGGTTCCTAAGACCATCGAAAATATGTGGTCTTAGGCGACCCCTGTGAAAGGGTCGTTCGACCCCCAAAGGGGTCCCGACCCACAGGTTGAGAACCACTGATATAGACTCTTGATGTTATTTTCATAGGGCATTTTGAGTCCTTCAGTTTTCACTAATTTTCTCCTGTTGATGCCCAGGGTGGAAAATTTGTCCAATTCCATTGTGATATCTTGGCTGTATATACAGACAGTGGAGCAGCCCGGAGGTGAGTTTCACATAATTTTACCACCGATTCGCCATGCACCGAAATTGTAATTGTGTGCGCCTTCCACGCATGCACTTTGCTCACGTGCATGGCTTGCATGTATGCACGGCTTGTACGCGTGTGCACGGCTTAGAAAATGTGACTAAATAGGACTGCACAGAGCTGGGGCGGGTGGGCGGGCCCGCAGGTCACCACTACCAGTTCACCCGAACCAGTCCAAACTGGCTGAATGCCACCACTGGAGCAGCCATTCTATTTCAGATAGTGTTTTTCCATATAACTTCAAATTGTCTTTGTAAAGTAGATGGGGTAGCGGTAATATCAGTAGTACTGATTTCTCTCTTGACATTAACCTCTCCCAGTCATTCACCATTGACTAGCAACTGTATCTTCCAATATTCCATCAATCTTTGTATTAAGTTTCTGATGTTTCTACTGATTCCTATTATTTCTAGGCACTTGATTATCCAATCATGTGGCAGGGAGTCAAATGCCTTCTTTTAATCAATCCATGTCAGCTTCAAGTTGATCTTTTTTCTCTTGCAGATTTCCAAAATCATCTTCTCAATTAGGAGATGATGTTTTGTTTTTCTGCTGTTTGGGCAGTTTCTATTCTGCTCAGGTGGAAGTTTTATATTTTTTAGATGCCATTGGATTGCATTAGCTACCATATCAGTCAGCAGCTTGAAACTTGTGGGACGGTGGGCAATTAGTCCGTAGTTGCCTGGTGCTGGATCTTTCATTATCAGGTAGGTTTAGCAGGAAGTTAACTTACATTCAATTTCACCTTTTGCAGTGTGTTGTTAAATTGCTTGGCAACAAGTGGGTGTACATCAGTCAGATGTTTCAACCAAAAATCATGCAGTTCATCTTCGCCTGGTGCTCACCAATTCTTGATCTTCCTTGCCCCTTTCTCCATCATTTCTAGTGTTATTATAAATTATTGCATTTCAGCTTTTTTTTCCCCTTCTCCACACACTTTATCCAAATTGCATTCTTATATTTTGGGGGGTTGTCCCATAACTGCACTGTTTCTTCTTTGTCAGTTGTTGACTTGTTCATTGCATTCTATCCATTAATGGATTGGTAGAAACATTTCTGATTCAACTGAAATTGAAGATTCTGCCTATGGTGTGCAATTCAAACTTTGTATCTGCTGATCTTCTTGGCTAGAGCTTTTGTTTGCTACTTGATTATTTCCTGTGCTTCCTTATCTTCCTTATTTGTAAGTGATAATTCTTGATTAAGCATTCTTTGGTTCTTCCATGTTTTCTATCATCTCTTCTAGCTTGCTTGCATTTGATCTTTGCTTGCTGAGCTTGTTTTTACTTTGATCTTCAGTTTTGGTCATGCAGTTTGGTTTTGGTCTATCTGTTTGTTGATTTTGCATTGAATTATGACTGTACCTGTGTTGTACATTAGCTGGTTTATTGCCCTGAGCTGATGCTTATATTTGATATAATAGTACTGGGATCTTTAAATGCTTCTGCTAGCTTTTCCTTTCTTGGTTTGGTTTGGTTTGGTTTGGTTTATTTGGATTTATATGCCGCCCTTCTCCAAAAGGACTCAGGGCGGCGTACAACATTAAAAAAAACACATCCCAAAAGTTAAAAAAGATTAAATCCATTTCAAAAAAACCAAACCGAATTTAAAAAAAATACATTTAAAATAAGTTAAAATTAAAATTAACAGGCCAGGCCGGCTTGCTGGAAAAGCCAACTTTTTAGGACGTGTCGGAAGGACCGGAGGTCAGGGATTATGCGGAGCTCCGGGGGCAGCTCATTCCAGAGGGAAGGCACTCCCACAGAGAAGGCTCTCCCCCTGGGGGTCACCAGCCGACACTGCCTGGCCGACGGCACCCTGAGGAGGCCAACTCTGTGGGATCGTACTGGATGGTGGGAGGCTACTGGTGGCAGTAGGTGGTCTCGCAGGTACCCTGGTTCTTAACGAACATCAGTGCAGGCAACCTTATTCTATTGCTTTGTTCTGTTCTAGATGCTCAGATGTTGTAATTCCTCTTGTTTTTTAGTTAGAGGTCTTGTTCTTTCTGAGGAGAAGGAAGAAGACAGGATGCCTGGTTTGGGAATGAAAACAATTTAATAGCTATGCTGGCTTTATCTTCTACCAACTGTCTCTGGTTTGCTTTTATAGTTGGATCTATTTCTAGCAAGGCTTCAATTTTTTTGCCCTGGAAAGATCTTTGTAATTCTTCTAATTCCACTTTGTGAATACTTTATTTCATATTATAAATCAACATTGATCTGCTACCTCTATTCTATTATTTTTGATTCTAAATATTGTTCTTTCCAGAAGTATGCATCTTTTCAGACATCCTTTTCTTGTTGGATTGGATTCGTAATAGCAGATCATCATTTTTTAAATTTTGTTTTCAGTGTTCATATATTTGTGACAAGTAAACAATGTTTCTTCCAATAGTCCTATAGCTGCTGGCTCTGGTTGTTGGCTGAGCAAGCTCCATTTGCATGAGCAGCAGACACTTGCATAGGAAGCTCCATTTGTGTAAGTGGCAGGCGCTGGCACTTGCGCGTCAAGGTCCACTTGTGTAAGCAGTGGGTGCATGCGCCCACCGCTTATGTAAATGAAGCTGCTTAGAATAACAGAGCTGGAAGGGACCTTGGAGATCTTCTAGTCCAATCCCCTGGTTAGGCAGGAAACCCTACACTACTTCAGACAAATGGTTATCCAATATCTTCCTAAAACTTCCAGTGTTGGGGCATTCACAACTTCTGGAGGCAAGCTGTTCCACTGATTAATTGTTTTAACTTTCAGGAACTTTCTCCTTAGTTCTAAGTTGCTTCTCTCCTTGATTAGTTTCCACCCATTGCTTCTTGTTCTACCCTCAGGTGCCTTGGAGAATAGTTTGACTTTCTCTTCTTTGTGGGAACCCCTGAGATATCGGAACACTGTGATCATGTCTCCCCTAGTCCTTTTTTCTATTAAACTAGACATACCCAGTTCCCTGCAACTGTTCTTCTCTCTACCCCCACTCCACTGGTCCGCAAAACAGGAAAGTTTGGAAGAGCCACAGTTTAGTGGAAAGTTCCAAAAATTATTCTTGTGAATGTACTCTGCAAATTTACTAATAAGAAATGGTAAATTTTGTAGTCTGAAAGAAATTATGAAAGTGGTAGGGCACTCCCGGCTTATTGAGTCTAAAATAAATTCTTATAGATTAGCACAATGAATAAATTCAGTATAAATATAACTAACATTAAAAGCTAAAATGAGGAATAAAGTTATAAATTGTAGTATTGCATTGATAACAGCTTTCATGTCATATTTTGTAAATATGGCAACTGACAAACAAGATGTCATAATCAAAAATATATTACTTCAAAATCTGCACCCTCAATCCTAATTTGAGGGTGCAGGAAGACATGGAGGAAAACAAATGAATGTAATAAATGCTTAACTAGAGATCCAGACTGACAATAGACTTGATTTCGGTCACAACAGTTATAAATCAAGCATAGACAACTATTATTTAAATAGAGAGGTATGGAAGAAAGCACCATTCAGAATGTATGTATTATTACATAGATGCATATTAAATTTAATATGTGTCTTCATCTAATTATAATTAGGATGTCATAACAACTTTTAAAAAGAAAAAAAGGAGGAAAATAGGAATAATTGTAAACTCTCAGGCACAAGGAACCAAAATGACAGGATATGCTAATTAACTACTTTTTTTATCGCAGCATGCCTATCTACAAGAATCTCAGTAGGCTGACTGCCTTCTCTTGGAACAATCAGTTAACCTTCAGGGTTCTCCAGGAGATAAGATTTGCACCACTTTCTGTTGTGCAAGGACTCTAAGCTCACACCCGCTGTTCATACCTCTTTCCTCTGTAGCTAGAGATTTACCCCATAAGCAGATACAAAAAAAGTACAATTGTTTCATTTTTAAAAAGGTTGTAATTCTCTTTTCTATCTGTTTTTCAAGGAGTAAATTCCACTGAACTCAAAACCCTGCTCTGAATAGCATTCTGAGGATGAATATGTGTGAATATATTCCAGCACATCTTTTAAAACTGATCTCACCTTTGCTTTTTAACCATCCAGAGATGGCAAGCATCATGCTCTCATGCTCAGTCTGCATTAACATGACTTTTACATTTGTAGGGTAATGTCAACAATCTGGTGATTAAAGAAGAGGTCAGAGAGGCAAACCACTGTGAGTCTATTCCCCATATAGCCACAGACTTCCTCTCCCTTTAATACTTCCCATCTGTTAAATCCTAGCCTTGTGCTCGTGGGTGACGTGAGACTAAATGAATTCGTACTTGTACAGAACATATAGATTTGTTTGGATTCCCCAACTGAAGACAAGCAATGAATGTTATTATTTCCATGGCAATAGACAGTTCTACCAAAAATACAATTTTATGGTTTAATTTTGAGGTATCACCAACAGAGTGAAAGGCTTAATGAGAAAGAACAATTCTTAAATTAAAAACTTACCTGTGAAGCAGAAACATTTTTTAGAGTGAACGTTTTATTTCTAGTTTTTAGTTGGTAATACAACTCCATAACTTCATGCTGTGGGTCAAAGGCTTCTCGTAGCCCAAAGCCATGGCATGCCAAAACCTCTGAGCCACAGAACCAGGGGTGGTATTCAGCCAGTTGTCTCAGGTTCGGGAAAACCAGTAGTGGCAGCTGTGGGAGGCTCCACCTGTCCACCCTGACGTGATGCGTGAGCACTGTGCATGCACAGAAGGCGGTGCGCATGCGCAGATGAGGTGTGTGCAAGCGGAGCACGCAAGCCTGCTCACATTTGCAAACCGGTAAGGAAGGTAAGTGAACCCCACCTCTGCACAGAACCTTTTTCCCCCCAGCCTCCCTGTGTTCATGCTTACATGCAGCCTCCCTAAGTAGAGAACTATCTGTAGAATACATATCTTCTTTTTACATGCCAGGCTTCTTTCATAAAGTAAGGCCCTGGGCAGGGTATGAATGAAGGCTTGTCTGGCATGCAAATGGAAACTCTAGGCAAGGCATGAAAGACATTGGCGCAAAAGATGGTGCAGTAGCAGAAGCAGCCAGAACCCACCCCTGGCTATATGCAATGGTATAGTCTGTATAACCTTTCAGCAGAGAAAACGTTTGTGAAACAAATTCTACATACATAGCATGTAGAATCAATCCATAACAAAATATGCCTGGCTTTTCACATTCTTCATGACATGCTAAATTAGACATCACCACTCAACTAATAGGACACTTACTGCAGCCAGGATTGGGACAAATAAGGGAGAAAAATATATTTGAAATGCTGCTGCTTTACTTGTGGTAATAGGGTGTCAGCAGCCATGTTCATGTGTTTTCTTTTTAACTTTGCCATTTTCTAAAGTCACATACCAAATCACCATGTCTCATTAACCTGGAATGCATACAAGTAATTATTCCATGAAGGATAGGAAGTTCTGTGTTTTATATGTTATATTTAAACACATTCCTTAGTTTCAGCTCATATGCGAACAAATCTTTATAGATTTCTTTGAAAGACAAGCATGCTGAAGCAGATGACAATGAAAAGAATACTTGTTTGAATATAACAGTTTCGCCTGGAATTTGTGTCCTCAGAATGTTCTGAGGTCTGCAGAATTGTTGATCCTGTCCCTGCACCTTCCCTCTGAAATGAGATCCTCCCTGAAATCCTCATGGCCTCCACCCTCCCAGTATTTCAATGGCCCTTGAAGACATGGGTCTTTGCCCAGGCCTTTGGCAAGGATGACTGAAGTTCTTCTTGGGTAGTACGAGTTATTTGTGGCTTTTGTCCATCTTGCCATCTTTTACATTCTTATTCTACGTTTCACTGTTTTATTTTATGTTAAAAATGTTTTTTACTTGCAAACGGCCTAGAGTTGTTGGGAGTTGGGCTGTTTCCCACCACAACTGATATGTGGAGTTCTTGGTATCTCTGAACTTGGTTGTTAGCTTGCAAACATTTCATTAGATAACAGCATCTTTGCGAGTGAGTGTGGTATTTGCTGCCTGTTTATATTTAATTACTTATTTATTAAATGTATTGGCTTGCCAGGCGGCGACTCTAGGCAGCTTTGCAACACTGAAAGCAATAAAATCATCTATCTATCTATCTATCTATCTATCTATCTATCTATCTATCTATCTATCCACAATAAAAGTACAGATTATGACTAAAAGAGAAAGGGAGTAGAACCTACAAGTGGGGAGGTGGATCTGCTATTGATACATCAGCCACCTCCACCTTCAGGCCCTATGGAAGGTTGGAGGTTGGGAGCCAATCTCACCTCAGGGAACAAGATGGTCCAAACAGCAGGAGCCACAATAAAGAAGGGCCTTCTCCTGGATCCTGCCAGCTGGAATTCCCTGACTGACTTCTCTGTCAGAATAGAGTCAGTTCCATTATTCCCTGTTAATTTTGATATGTGTGGGGTGATTTTCTCCTTGGTGGTTCCTTGATTAGCTAAAGCAAGAGGTCACCTCTGCAGAAAGCTTTGGGAAATACATTGATGGACAGTCCCAAATGAGTTAGCTGAGTTCTCTTAAGACAGTAGAACCATTGCAAACCTGTGGCCCATGTGCCAGAGGTGGCACGCAGAGCCCTTTCTGGGGCATGCGCGCCATCACCAGTTGCTCTTCTGGTTTCCAGCACATTAGCCAGCTGGACTTCACCAAAAAGGTTCACCATCCCTGCAATAGGATGATCTTGTTTTCACAGCAAGCTAAAGTCTAGTTTGCAGGTGAGTGAGATGAAAATACTGAAAGCAGTATCTGACTCATCCCTGAATCAGAAAAGGATGGTTACAAGCAAAACAAAACTTTTTGAAAAGAAAGTAACCCAAAATTATCTTACAGCAAAGATAATTTTCCACATTGTAAATCACCTGAGAAGGTGATGAAATACTGTATATTATAGGAAAGTAATTGACAGACAGCAAGACAGATCTTTTCTCCTCAGCAGATGTATTTGCTTTTAAATTTTAATTTTGAAATCAGATTTTCCACCTTATATTTTCAAGTCATTGGCAAATATATTTCAATGCTAAAATAAAAATGAAATGTTTACCATGATATCTTCCAATTTGCATAACTGATTGAAGACCGGAAATAAGCTTGCAACTAATCACTGCATCCTTCGATATGGTACCTCCAGATAATTTTAGCAGAACACACAATGTCAGCCAACATAATCACAGTAGAAATTGACATGAGGTATTAGACTATTGTCCTATGTCACCACCCATAGCAATGCAGTCTTGGTTTGATCTTTATTTTAAGTTTCATGAAAACCAAAACAATATTGATAAATAAGAAGTCCATTTATTTTAATGTAATATGGTTCCAAAGACAAACAGAGAAATATTGGTTGGCACTGAAATCTAAGTGTGTATTGTTCTACTAGATAAAAGAAAAGAAATAGTGTTCTGGCTTTTGTAAAGCCTAATATGAGGATATTGATATCCATGCCACATTTAACTTGTTCGGTAAATTTGAATTCTTTTTACCTTACTTATTGGCTGCGTTGAAAAGCAGCCTCAAGTGCATCTGAAACTGATTTGGTTACAGAGATTTGTCTCCACCCCCCAAAAAAGCAGTGTGCTACAGTGTGTGGTGAACAGCAATACAACTGTCCCTTCCCCAAGTGTGTGATGCACCAACTGGTATATTACTGCCTGATGGGATCCTTCCATTATTTGGTTAACATGGATTCTTCTAGAATTGATCTTTCCAGTTACAATCTGCAAGGCACCATAGCAGTGGTGAAATTCAATTTTTTAACTATTGGTTCTGTGGGCGTGGCTTGGTGAGTGTGGTGTGGCCTGGTGGGCCTGGCTTGGTGGGCGTGGTAGGGGAAGGATACTGCAAAATCTCCATTCCCACACTACTCTGGGGACAGTCAGAGGTGGCATTTGCTGGTTCTCTGAACTACTCAAAATTTCTGCTACCGGTTCTCCAGAACCTGTCAGAGCCTGCTGGATTTCACCCCTGCACCATAAGCACTCTGATTATAGTATGTATTCTTAAAATCATATTGCCTTTCCAACCATTTTACTATAGTTTTCTCCTACAGTTTTATTCTGGTACAACCTTCTGGTGTTAGAATTTTGAATTAATGAATAGACTTTGTTTCATGGTTTTTGCCAACAGCTGTCATTCTCCATTGTTTAATTATTCCCTTTTGTGGTATATCTTGTCATTTTCAAAATATACATCAGTTTATCATTAATCAGTCAAGTTGTCATGCTCTCCATATTTCTATATTTTAATACCAGATGCCGTGCTTTAGGTGCTAAATGAGATTTGCCAATGTATCATCTTGAACTTTGTTCATGAAAATAGCAGCTTCCAGGCAGAATTGGGAGCCTGGAAATTGTCCCTGAGATTAAAGGAGAAGAAAAGTTTGAGACTGAGTGGAGAATGAAGGGTAAACCATGAAAATAGCTGTAGGTTTTGTGAAAGCAGTAAGGGCAAATTTTCTGAAAGCATATTTCAGTAGGTATGTGGCTGCTTGAATATTATACTACTGAAGTTTTACACTGGAGTTTACACTTCTTTCCTCTTGAGAAACAGAATAGAAGGAAATGCAACTTTAAGGGAAGAGAACCAATTAGTGGCTACTGTGGCAACACCTATTTTAATTGTATACTTTCTATTTAAACTCATTAGGAAATGGAATTAGCTCTCAAAACTTTCTGATTCATGTTATAGTAAACCTTTCAAAATATTTGCCCTTAAGAGTGGATGTGTCACCGTGAAAGACCGAAATTGGTGAATGTCGACATTCACCGGTGAATGTTGGTGAATGTCGACATTCACCGGTGAATGTCGACACATACCAATTTCGGTCTTTCACGATGACATATATAACGAGTCAGCGTAACGCTTTACTTTTGCTTTTCAATTCGCGGTCCTGGAAACTACTCGTTCTAACCGCGCAGGATCGCAGGTTTTTTTTTTAAAAAAGTCCGCGAATAGAAGATGCTTAAAAGGAAGCGAGGAGTCGAGGTATTAGGGTAAGGGTATTAGGGTAAGGGTGTCGAGAGGATAAGGACATACACCAAGCGACTATGTGAATGTTGACATTCACCAGATTTCGGACTTTCATTCACCGGTGAATGTCGACATTCACCAGATTTCGGACTTTCACAGTAACAGATGTTCTGTTAAATTGTGCTACAACTGTATTTCAAAAATTTGGTAAGAAACTGAACTACTACTTGTATATCTCAATTTTGCACTACGGGGTGGATTAATTTTTTAAAAACAAATTTGTAAACGTTTTCCCGCCTTTTCTTCTTCAAGAAAGCAAATAGCTAGGCTATAATATGACATCTGAAATAAAGACTGTATGAAATATAAGAGGCACCTACGATAATAAAAAAAAGGTTAGTTGTAAAATAGATTAGGAGGAAAGATATAAATTTATAACTGGTTCTGCCACTATAAATATTATATTTGAATGGTTGGATATATTTTAATTTGGAAGCATAGCACAACTACTCCATATCCTGATTTTGATATGCTGGAAGATTGATTAGATATGCATACATGTTAAAAGTCTGCCTGCTTGCCTGCCCATCTATCTATCTATCATTTAACTATCCTCTATCTAACTCTATTGATCTATTACCGTATCTCCCACATTTTTAAAAGCTTAGAAATAGTCATATATTATTGACTACTAACATAAAAAATGACTGCTCTCTTTAAATATCAATCTGGCTAATCCTCAAGAAATAATCACAATATAAGCTTTCCATTTTAGGCAAATATAAGTTAATGTGTTAGTTTTAATTTTACTTTTTAAAAACATGATCTTCAAATAGTTTCCTATGCCTGGTTAGAGGCATTTATCCTTTGCCAGAATGGCTTATCTTAGAACTTGGCTGCAGCACCATCATAAAAATGAGTTTCTGCCACAGTCTTGAACAAAGCAAACAGTAATACAAACTATCTAATGATAGAAACAATTAAAATAAATCTGATGTTAAATGATGGGAAAGAATTTCTCCCTGCCCATTGATATAATACTTCATTGTCTACAGGAAATGAGAAGCATTTTTTAAAATATTTCAAATATTTTCTAAAGGCGTAAATTTAGTCCAAATATTTCTCATCCATGCACACTTGCACAGCCATTGTTTTCTGTAGTATATGATTACTGGCAACTCTTGGTTTCCTAGATTTCTAATCAGGAATGTTAAACATTTCAGTCCATGCTTTATTAAAAGTATCACAGTAGAAAGTATAGCTGATAATTCATGTCCAAAGATGTTTCCTTTAAAGCACAGAAATCAAGTCGTTAAAGCCATAATAAATCTGTTTTTCTCATTACATTCTTATTTTTGTTCTGTGGAAAGTTATCACCCAGCCCTCTCCCAGAAAAATGAAGTATCCTAGGAAATATTGAAAAGGCAGATTATTATATTTTCCTGGATGTGAAAAAGAAACACATTTTAAACACAAAGTAAATTCCTGCAGCTTCTTGCCCATCCCCACTTTGTCAATGGGCCATTAAGAAGGCCAAGCTAGTCCACTTTACATAATAAAGAGTTCTCCCCATCAGCTCCAGGGGGATGGGATTAAGGCATGATAATATTGGCACTTTACTCAACTGACCACATGGCATCTGAGAACTCTGAGAATTCAACCAAACCTGGACTCAGCCTAGAGAGTTGCCCCTGCATGGGCCCATGTGAGTCTGACAACCAATCAGAATACATTTCTTACACAGGAACAGGAAACAGAGAGGTGGGACTGAACAGGTTATAAAAAACCTAGCAAGCCCCCCCCCCAGCCCTTCTCTTCTTCCCAACATTGAAGCATGTGATCACCTTTTCTGTTCAGGACTCAAGCCATGTGGTCCTGTCCACCATTAAAACCATCTTTCCAAGCAGCCTCCATGTCTCCAGTGTCTTTTTCCCCACTTGGAGCTGAATTCAGAAGGACATTTCTTTCATCAGTTCCTTTATTTTTAATTCATAGATTATGATTACAAAATGAAGCATTGCTTAAGCATGAAAATGGAGACTTCTATGCTCCATACCAATATTTACTAATTTCTATTTAAAATTATCTCCTCTTGCATGGATATAGAATGTTCTTAGAATACTCTCAAGTTCTTCTTTTATTGTAGCAGCTATACAGTTGTGGAATGCATACTTGCATAACCAGAATACTTAACAGATGAAATATCTTTTAAAGAAAAATTATATAAAAGGAAAGTTGGGTTCACGTTGGCAGCTTGCTGCTGAAATTTGCCCCTACTGTTACAGGTTAGGATCTAAAGTACGGTAAAGTTAATGATGGAAATTTTAGCTTGCATTTCTCAAACTTCTGGTTTCGTAAGCGCACACATGCACAAATATTTTTAAAGCACTTTGTTATACAGCATGAGTGTCCGATCAAAATAGAAAGTAGGGCATGGGGGAAAGAATAATTCCAATGGGCATAAATTTGGACCCCAGAGGTAAGGCAGTGGTGGGATTAAAATAATTTAACAACGTTCTCTGCCCTAATGACCACCTAGGTAGGCGGGGTTCGGTGGTCATGTGACTGGGTAGGCGGGGCCAACTCAACATCACTCATGTCAATAGGCACTTCGCCTTAACTGTTACAATGGAGTTAACTGGAGGGGCAGTTTCAATGGCAGGGCAATAAAGATTAGGCTAGAAACAACACCAGAATGTTTCCTTCCTGCCTTCCTTACAAGATTAGCCCTGTGAAATGGAAAAAAAACAAAATAAGATTTCTTCCAACAACCGCTTCTCCAAACTGCTTAGAACAGGGGTGTCCAAACTTGGGAACTTTAAGACTTGTGGACTTCAACTCCCAGAATTCCCCAGCCAGCATGGCTGGCTGGGGAATTCTGGGAGTTGAAGTCCACAAGTCTTAAAGTTCCCAAGTTTGGACACCCCTGGCTTAGAAAGTTAACAGTTCGAATAGGTGCAAACTGGATGAATCCCACCACTGAGGTAAGGTTATTATACTTTTTTGTCTTTATTTCCCTCCTAGAAGTTTCAGAATATTAACCCATTGGAACACTATGAAGACAGTTCTAGAACAGAATGAAGGATTCTATATTCTTGAGCACCATAGCATAAATATAGTTTCAATTACAGGTAGTCAGTCCTTGACTAATAGCCATTCCTTTAGCAGCCATTCAAAATTATAAGGGCACTGAAAAAGACATCGGTCCCCCCATTTGCAATCATTGCAGCATCCCCACTGTCTCATGATCGAAATTTATTTTGATGTATTTATGACAGTTTCAGCATCCTGGAGTGGTGTGATCACCATTTGCAACCTTCCCATCTGACGTATGACAAGCAAAGTCAATAGAGGAAGTCAGATTTGCTTAACAACTGTGTACTTTGCTTATCAACTTTATCAACTTATAAAAATTGGCATGACTTATTTAACAATTGCCCCATTTAAAACCCAAATTCAGGTTACAGTTATGGTCAAGGACCACCTGTATCAAGTCTAATAAACAAGACTTTTATTTCCCTGTTCGTCCATAAACAGGACTGTTGGAAAATGAACTAATTTCTAGCAGATTAAATGCGAATAGTTAAAAGATTGGTCTACTATGGCAGAGACCATAATGTAACACACTAGTCCATATTGTTCTCTGAAATAATATTTTCCCAGCTCCTTTTTTAAAAGTTGCTTTTCATTGTACTGCCTGAGTAATCTAGGTATTGTGTTTCTGTTTCTAGAAATAGCATTTTCTAAAAGTTTCTAAACTCTAGAATAATAGCTAACCAGTGGTCTCCTGAATTTTTTTCCTCAGAAAAACTTTTTTTTTTAAAGCAAAAGCTCTCAAACTGTGAAAAAGGTGAAATGTTCGACTTCTGCTTCTTTGGTCATATTGTGTTACTGCCACATGTATCATTCCTGCCTTTGAAAATACTATTTTGTTAGCTACAAAATATTGCTGGCTAATAATGCAGTCAAAAAAACCAGCTGATAACTAAAGAATAGGGAGGTATAATCAATGTTGATATTGCCAATATATTTCTATGTATGCATGGAGGTACTTTTTAATATATTCTGCTGTCCGGTATGGTCCCTTCACATCATATATTTGTGCCTTTGATTTTTCTTGCCCTGCCCATATTTAGAACTTTGTATTTCTCCTTGTTGAAATTGTTCTCTGTGATTTCTACCAAACTAAAGTTCTGGATTATGGATTGAAAAATGTAAGTAAGTACAATGTTGTTACATGTATGTTACTATTAGAAGTTCAGTTTCATAGAAGCAGATGGAGAGCTACAAACTCCCTGTGGTAAATAGAAAAAGCGTCTTATGTCAGAATTGTGAATCCAGTTTTAATATTAACTGAGAAAAGTATAAATATACGTAGATATATACAGTGACAGCATTGATTAAAAACCTACCTCATTAAAAGAATTTCTCATTAAAAACACACGACTCTTAATAGCAAAGCTTAGTTTGAATAAGTGGGCAATAGGAATAACATTTTCTAGCCACTCTCATGATGTGCATTTGACAGTATAAAGCAAATGAAAGGGAAGAAATACGATTATGTATTGCCTAAGGATTTCTTAAAACAGAAATCCATAGAGATTAAAGAGCTTTCTTGAATTACTGAGGAATGCATATCCATAAATTCACTTCTAGATGTATATATTCTGTAAAAAGATCCCCTTTGTTCAGCATGAAAAACCATGTCCCTAAAGCAGAAAAGCAGCTACATTTTAGTAGCTTTTGTTGTAGCGGGAAATGGAGGATTTATTTCATATTTTATTTTATTTTCTAAACCATTTGGATGTCCCTCACTCACCACTTCATATATCACTTAGCAAAATTAACGGTTTCTCCAGAGAGCTTTAAAAATCCTTTGTGGGTACACCATAGCAATTAATTATCCGCGGTCGGCCACCATTTAAAATAGATTAACAAATTACTAACTTACTACATAATATCAATTAGTAAATCTAAAGTAGCTGTTTTATTAACCATTTACTAACTTGTTCTTTTAGAGATGAACATTGCAAATTGGTGCTACTGATATTCCAGGCTTAAATTGAAGTGAGGCACCGATGAACATATTTGCCAAATTTTCGGTTTCCTGGTAACACTATTGTCTTGTTCCAAGGAAATGAATATCTCTACCCTACTGTCTGATCCCTTAGTCAACTCTTAACTACATAAACCAGTCTTAGAAGTGCTTGGATATGGAAGGGAGCATTACATCCATTGCTAAAATTATTGCCACTTCTATCGAGTCCCTTTTGGGAGAGGGGGCGGTATAAAAGTTTGAAATAAAGTAAAAGTAAAGTATTGTCTCCAACTCTGATAAATTTAAGGGAAGTAATAGACTTTGGTATTTGTGTTTTCAGCATTCAAGTTAAGGTATAGGCTCTTCATCTATACATATATACGAAGAATATATGATAAACCATTATTAAAACACCAACAAAAATCAAATCCTGCATAAAACAATCGCTACCTGCTATTTCAGTTAAAACATATCCTTTCCACATTTTGTAAATTGGACAATATAGAACTCAATCCATTGAATGTTGTACAGCAAAGGACAAGCACAAAATCAGATTTTTGGGGTAAAAACCTTGTTCCATTGTAAGAGATATTTTATAGTTTGAGAACAGAAGATGAAAGATGTTGAGCTATTTCTCACATTTAAAAAGTAAGTTCATCAATCCAATCTTTCTCATAAATCATCATAGGAGCCAGACTTTGTTTCTATTATCATTCATGCTATCATGGATCCACTGTAAATGAAATGCCTGAGATTTCTCCCAATAAGCATCCATGGCAGAATTTTTAAAAAGACCTAGCGGTGATTAATCTGTTAGGTTAATCTCATTTGCAGGTAAAACTTGTAAATATTACCTGCAAATGAGATTAATCTGTTAGATTAATCTCATTTGCAGGTAATATTTGCAAGTTTTATGTAAGTAATCCTGCACTGTCCACCAAATAGCAGTAGCGCAATAGTGCTTAGACTTACCGTATTTTTTGGAGTATAAGACGCACCAAGATTTTGAATAGGTAATTTTTTAAAAAAGGTTTTTGCCCTCCCTTGCCCCCAGGAGTACTTTGCAGGCCTCCCAAACCCTCTGCGTGTCCATTTTTGCGAAAAATGGGATCCGTGGGGTGGGGTTTTGGGAGGCCAAAAATGCTGTATTCGGTGTATAAGACGCACCCAGATTTTCACCCTCTTTTTTTGGGGGGGAAAGATGCATCTTATACTCTGCAAAATATGGTATATACCGCTTCACAGTGCTTAACAGCCCCCTCGAAGTGGTTTACAGAGTCAGCATGTTGCCCCCAACAATCTGGATTTTTTTCATTTTACCGACATCGGAAGGATGGAAGGCTGAGTCGACTTTGAGCCGGTCAGGATTGAACTCTTGGCAGTGGGCAGTCACCCTGCAATACTGCTTTCTAACCACTGTGCCATCATAGCTCTTGTTAAATGTTAAAGTATTTGTTAAATCACAAAATTTATAATTTTATTCAGGAGAAAAAAATATCAGATGCTGGATCGTGTTACTTCACTTCTATCTTGTGCGTGCATTTCTGTTCTCTTCTTTACTCCTGCTGATCTTCACAAGCAACATTTATTTGGCTGGGCTTCATTCCACTCCAGACTATGTTTGCGCCAGCTGGAAGTGTATTCAGAAAGCAAAAATGCAAGGCAAGAAGCAGAATCTGAACAGCTGTCTAAATACCATGTACTCCTCCCCCACCCCTTTGCATGTTACAGAAGAGCATTCAGATACTTTGAGTACAGTATCAATGCAAGGAGTAATCAATCAATATGTGAGATATTTTCTTGTAAATAATAGAGACATTTTTTCAATAATTTAGTGATATACTGTACTTCATAAGCAAGAATGTAGCATGGCTCAGAATGTGAAATAAGGTAGTTGAATCACAAAACTCGACACAAACATCATAAATCACTTTTTTCAGCGCTGTTGTAACTTCAGTCACTAACTGAACTGTTGTAAATTGAGGACTACCTGTATTTCAAAGTATTTAATCCTACACTGCATTTTTATCTTGCCAATACAATTAGATTATCATTTTCCTAGAAATTCATGCTGTATAGAATGTCTAAAATACTGTAAGTAAAGGTTCCCCTCGCACATGTGTGCCAGTTGTTCCCAACTCTAGGGGGTGGTGTTCATCTCCGTTTCAAAGGCGAAGAGCCAGCGCTTTCTAAAGACATCTCCATGGTCATGTGGCCAGCATGACTAAATGCCGAAGGCGCATGGAACGCTGTCACCTTCCCACCAAAGGTGGTCCCTATTTTTCTACTTGCATTTTTACATGCTTTTGAACTGCGAGGTTGGCAGAAGCTGGGACAAGTAAGGGGAGCTCACTCCATTATGCGGCACTAGGCATTTGAACCGCTGAACCGCTGAACTTTCTGATCGACAAGCTCAGCGTCTTAGGCGCTGAGCCACTGTGTCCCTTGAAATACTTTATATGCCTTATTTTCTCATTAGATTTTGCTCACAGGAATGTTATTTTCAACAATTTTTTGTGAAGTCTGCATTGAAAGAGACTTCTTGGTTTTAAATATCCATTGTCGCTCCTTTAAAGACAAGTAACTGGTATTTCCATTCTCTCTTAAACTCAGTGATATGAAACAGAATGTTAATTTCAAGTACCTCGTATACATTTTCATTTCACTGCATCCTTGTGATTTTGTTGTTCTTCAGTTAAGTCAATACCTCGGTAAACAGGACTCGTGGGGAAATCCAAACATTGGAATAACTGCTGGGATTATATTCAACTAAATAACTTAATGGATACATTGCTTGATGTGGTATTTCAAAAAACTGAACCTAACTTTCTGAGGGACACCATTTATGTATGAGGCCAAGATCAGTAATTTCCCTCTAAATTTACCCATGGCCATTTTTTTTCATAGTTGGAAAGCTTTTGTCATTTTAGAAAGCTTCTTTGGATTTAATTTATGGTTTATTTTATAACTGATAGTTATGTAATTTTTTTGTACTTTTGAGTCAGTGCTGACTCTCAGCGACTGCTGGGACAGGTCCCTGCAGTTTTCTTGGCAAAGTTTTTGGAAGTGGTTTGCCATTATCTGCTTCCTATGGCTAAGACAGGCTGACTGGCCCAAGGCCATCCAGTTAGCTTCATCTTTAAGGTGGGACAAGAACTCACAGTCTGCTGGTGCCATAAGTACTATAACAAACTAGCTCTTCTAATTAGGCCAATTAGTCAATGATATATACAAAGCTTTCATTTCAAATATAAGCAGGGGTGGGCTGCTGGAGGTTCGCATGGGTTTGAGCGATCCTCTAGTTAGGATTCTGCCTGGTTCAGCGAACCCCCCAAATGCCACCCCTGGCTGGCTCTGCCCACCCCTCCCCTCCCAGGAGTCTCCGTGCAGCCCGTCGTCATACCAGGTAAGTGACGGCTCACGTGGAGTCTTGGGGAGGGCGAAAAATAGGTCTACTGGAGAAGTTTGAAAATGGGCCCTTTCCAGCCTCCGGAGGGGCTCTGGAGGGGCTCTGGAGCTTGGGAGAAACCGTTTTTGCCCTCCTGGAGGCTTGAGGAAAGCCTCTGGAGCCCAGGGAGGGCAAAATCCCCCCAGCCATGGGGCAGGAGGCCGACTAGGCCACACCCATCATGGCCATGCCCATCCAGCAATGGGGCAGCAAACCCATTGCTGGAGTTTTTGAAGCCCACCCCTGAATATAAGTGTTTATGAAATTTTGTACCCTTAAAAATATGAATAAAAATATCATATCCTGGAATATTTTTCTACTAAAAGTGATAGTATGGTAAACATTATTTTCTTGAAACCATTCAACTTCCACGTGTACTTAAAGATCGTGCCAGAAGTCAAGAGAGAGTCATCACTGGCTAACATGTTCAGGAAATCAACTGATAGATGCCTGCATTATTCACTTCTAGCTTGCTGAAGCAACATCTACTGGTAGGACATGGGTATTTTTCTCCTTCGTCACTTACCAGTAGATGAAATACATCAAATATTGAATGCTGCTATCTAAATATGCAATAATAATTAGCCAGAAGAAAGAAAAAAGAAGGGAGAAAAAAAAAGCTTCTGCAACATTTACCTCTTTTATGATTTCAGTATCAGAATTAAATCATTAAATATAATATTTTGGAATGTTTATTGATATGAATGCTGACAGGGAATTCCTAGAATTGATAATATATTACTGTACTATATTTATGAAGACAGATTTCAAATATTTATTCTAAAATTGTTTAGTATAAATTTTCCTCTTTCAAATTTTTGTCTTTTTCACAACATAAACTGCTGACAACATTTTTTTTCCCCCAAGAAAAAGAAAGCTATCAAATATCTATAACAAAATTTCTTTCAAGCCTTAGGCAGCCTTTCTTTTGCTACAGTTCAGTTGAGCTGAGTCCCTTGCTCAATTGAGAGGGCATCACTTCTACTAGCCAACTCCTATTGTATTAGTGGTGGTCCCTTTGGAACTGATGATGCCCTTAGGTTATGGTCTTTGGATATCACTGGCTCAGCAGTTGACTGGTGTTTGGTTAGTGGACTTGTCATTGAATAGCTTAAAGTAAAGTATACTGTTAATGTATCTGTGTGATTTTTCCTAATGATATGAACAAATACTGTAAATGTTCTCAGTAGTGAAATATTCTTTTCTATGGCAAGGAGGCAACTACTCTCTAGTTCGCCCCCCACTAGTAGAAAGAAGGAGCAAGTTTGATGAGAGAATAAAATGGATAGGAAGTAAAAGAAATTACTTGGAAAATGTCTGGGAGATTCATCTCTTGAACTCAATTATGACTCCAGTGTTATAATTCAGGCTACAAAAATACAGTTAAAAGATGAAAAATTCTCTCAAAATGGACGTTATCACTTAGAGGTGTACTCACTTTTGTTGCCAGCCGTTTAGACATCAATGGCTGCCCATTATTTTGAGGAGACAGCACATTTACACTGTTCTACAAGCTGTATACTCACTATTTTATATTGTAGCCAAGTGTCATTTCTTCAGTGTTGTCACATGAAAAGATATACTTAAATATTTACAAAATGTGAGGGGGTGTACTCACTTCTATAATATACTTGCATATGCTTATTTAGTTTAATCATACATAGGACATAGAATTATATTATATCAGCCCACTGCTACACAGGATTGCTGATACATTTTGGATGGCAAATACTCCTTAACAATTAAACCCATAATAAGATTACTTTACTTATTTAAACACATCAACAATATTAAAGGGGGAGAGCGGTTAAATAAGGAACAAAATCTAAGTACTTATATACTCACTATCCATGCTTGAAGATGAACAAGTATGAAATATATTTGAATATAAGTAGCTTGGGTTGGTAGTTGGGCTGTTGGGCTGTGCTCTGAGCTTTAAACAAACAACATCCACACTAATTTGCATCACATAAAAAAGGTATTTAAAGGCCAGCGCTCTGATTGACGAAGACAATTCAAAGCGCACTGACTACCCTGTTTTCCTGAAAATAAGACCTCCATGGATAATAAGCCCAATCAGGCTTTTGAGAGCATGCGCTAAAACAAACCCTCCCCCCAAAATAAGCCCATCCTGAAAATATTGCGACCCAGGAGCAGCCATGAGGTGACTACGCTCGCCGCCTCTTGCACCTCAAAAATAATAAAACCTCCCTGAAAATAAGGCCAAATGCTTATTTCAGAGGTCAAAAGAGACCTTGTCTTATTTTCAGGGAAACACGGTATATCTCCTTGAATAGTGGCGAAACGTTTGCAACCAAATTGCCAAGCTCAGAGTTCAGACCAACAGCCCAGATAACAAGTATCTATGGAGATTCTCAGCCACCCAGGTCATGTTTATTCCAAACCTTTTTGTTTGTTTTTGCAAAAACAAACAAAAAGACCAGTTGCCTTTTGAAAAAGCACCTCTGGGACAAGGACAACAAATCTTTTCTCTTTGTGTTTTCAGTTCTGTTAAGTCCTCGAGGCTATGACGCCATTGACTATCATTGCCGGCTCCTGATTGGTTAAGACGCAAGCAGCCAGCTGGCGGGAGAATGCAGCCATTCTATTAGTTCAGCATTTGACAGCTCTGGTATAAAAAGGGCTGTCAGCTGTCAAATGTTGCTGTTTGCCGGTTTGAGGTTTGCCTTACATTTTGCCTTGTTAAACTGTTAATAAAGGTTGTGTTAGCTTCAACCTGCCTTGCCTCAGTTCCTGCCTGCCTCGTTCTCCCTACAGAACACTGGCGATGAGGATGGGATCAGGACTGAGGTAAAGGAAAAGCAAAGTCACTAATAAGAGCTGCCTCAAGTCACAGGCGACGAGACGTCGCTCCAAGGCTAATTCCTCAGTTCCGTCCTTTTAAGGATGGCTAGTCTACCGGCATTCAAGGCATTCAGCCCGACCACTGAAAAATGGGATGCCTACCTCAAGTGGTTCGAGTGCTTCCTGGAGGCAAACGACTTCACCGGTTTGTCAGCTGTCAAATGTTGCTGTTTGCCAGTTCGAGGTTTGCCTTACATTTTGCCTTGTTAAACTGTTAATAAAGGTTGTGTTAGCTTCAACCTGCCTTGCCTCAGTTCCTGCCTGCCTCGTTCTCCTTACAGAACAAGTTCCCTGAATAAAACAAGCAGGAACACATTTTCTAAACTTTTATTATTAAGCATCCACTTAATAAAACCACTTCCAGTTGCCCTCTCCCTCCCAAATATGAAGCCAGCTGAATAGAATCAGGACTGGCCATATCAGAACTAAGGCAAAGCTCTTTAAGTGGTGAACGGCCAAGAGTCCGCAATGAAACTGTGGTGTACCGGAACAAATTATAACACAGTTAGTACAAGAATGTCACCTCAGAAAATTTTAAGGTACCAACACAATCACCTCAGAAGCAGTGGTCTAGCTTCCTTAGATATCAAATTATATCAAATTATAGCCTTTGGGTTGAATCTGTAATAGCGCTAGCATTTCTGGCGATTATTTTCTGTATTGTAGGCAACATATCTATGTGTCCCGATTCCCAATTGTAGCGTAACAGATTTCAAAAAATCCATCCAAAAGAGTGAGGACACAAATCATAGCCTTCCAGCTTCATTGTGACAGCTGGCATGTTTTATATGCTACTGGCAGACAGAGCTTGATTGTATTAATTCAAGTAAGATCTAGACAAAAATTCTAGAATAAAATAATAAAAATAACAAATAAAATCTAAGTTAAAATCATAATTTAGCATCCTATCTGTCAGTTGCACATATGCAAGAAAATAGCCTAAGCTACAAAGTAATATTAGTCTTTAAACCATGAAGTCATTAGATACTAAAAGCAACCAGGTAATAATACCAAAAGATTTAGTGAATTAATTGTTAAAAATATCTATCATGGATTATTCTTTAGGTTCTGATGATTTTTTTTAAATGCCCCTGCTAAGATAGCACAATGATACCATCCTGGTTTCTTTCCTTTTACATTAGACATTTCATATATGTTAATAGTAAAATAAAGTAGTGGACAATATCAGTTAATTAATTTTACAATAGGAAACTATCAATTATTACTAAGTACACGAACATTCATGTAAATGAATATCGTCTTTAAAATAATTGCAGGTGAATTGGCATGTTTTGCAGTGAAGTCTTCTAAAAAAATTTAATCTTCTTAAATGGATCATAATCTTAAAATTCATTGGTTTTATGATGATGCTATTATGATATCATGTCATAATTCCTGCATAACAAATAGTAATCTCATTGGTCCCAGATTAATATATTAATATTATGATTCCATTTTATTGTTTAGTAAATTCTGAATCAGAGGTTATATCCACACTTATCATTTAAGATACATCTCTCCTGTGCTCGTACCAGTTTAAGCTTAAACCAGGTTAAGAAAATTTGGGATTGATTTTGGCTTGACAGTAGCTTTCTATAAATTACGGTATTAGATATTCCAATTGAACAGCATGTTACCACATTCTCTTATGGCTGTCCCAGTAATTAATTACCAATTATTTTCCTGCAGATTGGATTTTCTGGAAAAAGAATAATGCATCAGAAGAGGCACTCCAAATGAACCTCTGTTCCATATTGGATTTCTTTCCCAATAAACAGCTGGAAGATTCATAGGAAAGATTATTACAGTGCAATATTCTTATAAATTAGACTGGGAAAAAACCCTTCAATTCAGACATTCATACATTTTGACTGAGGTACAAAAGAAAGAAGTGAACTATGGCTCGATTCTGTTGGCTTTGCTTGTGATTTTCCTGTGCGGTTTAAATCCTTGCAAAATGCAGAGAACGTAGGAATTTTATGTTTTATTTTATATGCACGAAATCACCATGCATGAAGGAATCATTATGTAGAAGTAACACCGTGATGGAAGCAACATGCCCAATACATTGGTGATTGAACCCAGTGCACAGCTGGAGTTTTTGATAATATTTAGGTTGTAAATTTATGCACAACAATTTAAACTCAATAGACTTAAAGTGGATATACTGTGTTAAATCTAACTGAAAAATACAACCAGTTTAATGCCTGCTCCTTTGAATAAACTCTGCTAAAATATATTATCCACAGAAGGAAAGGCAGATGGTCTGTTTCTAATACTCAGCATTTCCCCAGATAGCTACATCTTGCAAATGAATTGCAGGTTTTCAGTCATCTCAGCACACAGAGCTCATCTCACTGTTAGCTATTCATTTGCCAAAACAGGCCATTAAATGAATTGACAGGCAAGCTAGATTTTTGCTGTATTGTTTCTTTCTCTTTTGATGTGATGGACAGGTTGTGCAGATGCCAGGAAAGAAAGAACTTCCACCAATTTCACCAGGATCTTAATTAAAACTCTGCATTGATAATATAATGCAGTCGTTACACTTGAATTAAACATGTTGTGGAAGCATTTGGAACTCACGTGAACTGTTGCTGGCAAATGTTATGATTATTCTGGCTGATGTAATTCACTGAAGTGATAGTAGTAGAACTACGCCAAATTCTCAGCTACACAGCACATGAGTGGCCAGTGCTGTATTAACCTGAAATGATGCGAGCTTTATTGGCACTGCTAATTCATACAGGCTAGAAGGGTTTGTTGCACTGCAGCCTCTCTCTCCATTAATTAGTGAGTGAGGAATAACACTGGTGCTTAAGATCAACTTGCTCAGCTTTCCAACATCTTGAATGTGGATCGTGAGCAGGCTGAAAACAGAAGCTGTCTCTGAATTCATTCGGTAGTCTTGTCTCTTCATTGTCCTATGAAGCATGTAGTGAAATAATGATAAATCAACATTCAGGATTGTTTGTATGCCCTTCTCTCATAAGCCCAACTCTGTGATTTCTAAATGAAGAAGCACTGTTTCTTCACTTTAAAAGAATAAATAAAAGGACCTTTTATTTTAAAACATTTATAAAACATTATTTTAAAACAAGTATAAAATAAATGTCAACATAAAAGAAAAAAGTGAGAAAGGATACAGTATACAGGATGGGAAATAATGTATCACTAAATGTACAGTCATTTAAAATATTAAAATATTAAAAAACAAGAAAAACTATTTTAAGTCCTAGATTCCTTCCCACGTACTGGATTGGCAAAACATCAAGCAATCTATGAAGATCAAACTGCATCCTTATGTCAAATGCTTCCTACTTAAAATGATACTACAGGTAGTCCTCAACTTATGACCACAATTGAGCCCAAAATCTCTGTTGTTAAGTGAGGCAGTTGTTAAGTGAGGCAGTTGTTAAGTGAATTTTGTCCCATTTTACGACCTTTCTGGCCACAGTTGTTAAGCAAATCCCTGCAGTTGTTAAATTAGTAACAGGGTTGCTAAGTGAATCTGGCTTCTCCATTGACTTTGCTTGTCAAAAGATCACAAAATATGACCCTGGGACACTGCAACCGTCATAAATATGAACCAGTTACCCAGCATCCAAATTTTGATCATGTGACCATATGGATGCTGTAATGGTCACAAGTGTAAAAATTGGTCATAAATCCCTTATTTCAGTGATGTTTGAATGGTCACTAAGTAAAAGTCAAGGAATCCCTGTATAAGTATCTGCACTTGCCTTGTTGTGTGACATGTAATAAATGGGAAAGTTGTTGCTTAAATTTAGTCAACTTCCATTGTGGATACATACTATTAATTTTGTTATTGCTGCATATTCCTCAAAGTAAGTTTTCAAGTCCGATATTCTCGGCAGAGATAATATCTCTTTTCCAATGTTGGCCCAAATTTTCCCTGTGCTCATTAGTATATGTCAGAGGTAGGCAATTAATTTTCCCAAGGGACCACATGAGAACCTGGGACTGTTGTGGAGGGCTGCACCAATGCCCTGTCCCCGCCACCGACATTGTGTTGACACTCTGTCCTGTGCTGATGCAGCCTCACCCTCTGCCAACACCCCCCCACCAATGCCGCTGTACCAACACTCTGCCCCTGCAAGCACCTCATTCTCAATGCTGCTTATACCCCTGTCCTATCTACATCACTGAGACGCTGCCCTTATGAGAGAAGGGCATACAAACAATCATGAATGTTGATTTATCATTATTTCACTACATGCTTCATAGGACAATGAAGAGACAAGCACACACACACACACACACACACACTCTGTCAATGCCACCCCCATGCAGGCTGGATATGGCCTGCAAGTGGCAAAATGCCCAGGTCTGGTTATATCATATTAAATTATGACATTAACCAACAATGTCAGTGGTTCTGAAAAGATCCCTGGTGGAAAAGAATTCTTTTTTTTAAAAAAAAAAACCTTTAAAGTAATCCTATGTATTTTTTTTCAGTACTTTTGAAGTTTTCTTTATTACCTCTCTCCCTCCCCCCAATAATTTCTCTTAAATGATACCTCGTGGTAATTTTTTATTGAATTTTCCCATCAGTTCTCCCATTGTTATACAATATAATGTAATTGTACATTTAAAGAGGAAGATGATGTCTTGTTGATAGCACAGAATTAACTATAGAATTCCCTTTCAGTGAGGGCCTTGCTAATTTTGAAAGCATTTTTTTCTTAGATATTGTACAAATTATTTGCATATCTTATCTGCTACATCTGTTTGCATTTATGATATAATTTCTCTTTCTATTTTCGAACTGGATTGATTTTAATTTTAAACTATTTTAAAAATTCCTATCCATCCAAAATGATGTGTCTGCACTAGAAAGATGGCCTTTCAATTTTCGTACAAATAAATGATTAAATGATGTTCTTTGAATTTTTTGAAAAATAGCAATGACAACTAAATAATACATTTCCTTCTTTCTTACTAGTTATGATATATTCTTAGTAATATGAGTGTTTTGAATATAATAGATTTCAGCTAGAACGAGAAGAACTCACAATATGTTACATTTAATCATCCAATTTTGAAACATAGATGTTTGGCTAACTTAGGCTTTTGCTTGAGGGAATTGGCAACTATGCATTATTTTTCATGAAGCAAATTTTCATTCCAAGATCCTCTGTTGTGAGCAAATTTATTCTTTTTTAATTATATTGTGCTAGGCACACACGGAAGTCATTCAGTCTACATACTATGCCAGGAAAATAAATAAATCTCTCTAGAGATTAAAAGATTGCTCGTAAAGAACATACAGTATGTGGTCATTTATCTGTCACCAAAGGATTGGTGAATGTCTTTACTACTCAAAGCATGAAGTGCTATTTGGTTTCAGTACAGCTAAACTTCTATGTAAATCAAATTATCTGTTTTCCATTAAGGGCCACCTTGGACTATCGAAGTTTCCATTTGCAAAACAGAACAGTAACCAATTACAATATTCCAACACTCTCAAATTGGTGTGATAAAAGTCCTTCAAAATCATACATACAATTTAGCTTAAGAAGAAAATAGATAAAAATTTACTTTATGTCATGTTCCCATGTCCCCATGTATGAATTTATATGACTTCAATCCCTTGCATGCATGCGTAGCATAATGAGACATCTGTATCTGTCTTCTCTGAGCATGCAATATATATATATATATATATATATGTATGTATGTATGTATGTATGTATGTATGTACATAATGTTCATAATGTACATATATATATATATATATATATATATATATATATATATATATATATATATATATATATATATATATATATATATATATATATATATATATATATATATAATGTTGTTTTTGTGCTGATAAATAAATAAAGGGGGACTATTATAGATGCATTTCAAGCTATTTAGCTCTCATCAGCTAGCCATACCCTTACTGGGATTTGAACCTGGGATGTGTTACATATTAGGTGGATTTGTTAGCCACTACACCACAGGCTCTCCTCCTTTTATCAGCTAAGCCAGGGAAATAGGTATGTATTTGTGTTATTTATGCCTGGATGGTTTTCTGTGATGAGCCGAAGGACAGAAAGAGGGAGGAGTGAGCTCCCTCCCATATTTGGGCACACACACACACACACACACACACACACCATTTTAAAAGTGTTTTTACATCTCCTTTCTAAAAATCACTGAACAGGATCCAGATAGCTCCTAAAACTAATATTATATATAATCATCAAAACCATGAAGATTTGCACATTTCTGAAAGAAGAAAATCATTGTGTAACATCTGGCTACCTGTCTTTGAAGAGTTTCAATAAAATTGGAGCACTCACATGGTGCTTCCTAGTGGTTAATGTAACTACATATACTTTACATATAGAAAATCATTTCTGTACATCCGTACATGAAGTACTTGAGTAATAAATGTAGAAAACATATGGATTATTAATTTCCACATAAAGCATTTTTCCTGGGAAAATAAGAATGGTTGTGAAAAGAAAAAATGATTAAATAATCTGCACAGATTCAGTCTAGCTTCCTCCTTGCTCAAAACTATTTCCTCTCCTCAGCCTTACCAGTGTAATATCTTCTCAAATCAATCATACCTCGTTGTGTGTATGCGCATACATGTAAACAGCCTGAGCAATTTTGCTGCATTCATTGTTATATAGTCCATTATTTTATCCATATCATGACACCTTTGCCTTGATGACATTTGTATGTAGTAGGTAGCATGTTCTTAGGCAACAAAAATACACTTATCTTCTCCTTTATTTTGTAACCTATTATTTTTAAGCTGCTACGTGTTCTAGTAAGGAGCACAGGGGCTCCAATTGTTAGGACACTGTTGACAAGTAGCAAGCCTGTGTTCAAGACCAAGTGCTGCAGTGGGATGGGGTGAGCTCCTGTCATTCGCTCCAGCTCCTGCCAGGAACATGAAAAGAACCTCCAACTGTGCATTCCCTTGGCAGTAATCATTAAAAGTAATCATTAAGTGCTCATATATCTTCCTCCACATTTTGTTTTACTGTAAGAGTCCAAACCCACCAGTCTTGTTTCGAAGATATCATCTATCAAGATAACTAGAACTTGTAGGACATTATTCATAGACATTGTCAGAATGCACACAGTGTGGCTATTTTGAGACAACCCAAGAACAAAATACAGTGAACAGAGGTTTGTCTTTCAAATAGTGGTTTATCTATAAGGAATATATACCAGGGATGTGCGGTCAGGGGAGGCAGGGGAGGCAGAGCCTCACCTCTCATCATGAAATAATAATATATAATAATAATATCCACGAGGGAGTTTCATATATATAAGAGGGAGAGGAGGGAGGAGGAGGAGCGCACGCGGGGCGGTTCCAGGTGGGAAACTGGCGGAGGCAGGAGGGTTCTCGGAAGCGGCAATAACCTTCCTGCCTCTGCTGTATTTTGCGCACTCCTCGCGACTGCAATAGACGTCCAGAAGTGGCAGGGGCTTGATGACGTCACCACAGCTGCCATGCGCGGATGGACGGAGGTAGCCAGAGTGGCGCCGAGGCAGTCCGGCAGACGAGCGACCGAGGATGCACAGAAAAGCACTGAAAAGCAGCTGCTGTTGGGGATCGCGGAGCGCGAGCCAGCAGAGCGTGGTCAGGAAGGCGGGGAATGGGATCACATGTGCTGGAGGATGAGGCAGCCTCAGCCTCCAGCACACATGGTCCCATTCCCCGCCTTCCCGATGATGTCACCAGCCTCACCAGCCATAAACCTCACTGCACGTCACTGATATATACATACACGTACTATGCAAAGTCAGGCAATCAATCATCAACTACAGCACGGAAGCACACACTGAGAGAGAGAGAGAGATGCCCTCACAGGGCCTCTCTTATAAAACAGCCTCTTAAAGTGATAGTTAAATAACCGTGCTGGCTCATTCTCACTGCATCATCATTTCAGTATTACAGCATTACAACATTACAGCAGCTGGTCAGCTATTAAATCATCATTACCCTGACAGACACCATCAATTTTCTGGTTTGCAAGAACTATCTGAGTCCTAACAATTATTCCTGAAATATATTGAATCATTGGTATGTCCCTTGATTCAACAGCTCTGCTTTCCATCATTTAGGCTACTCTAGAATTTTCCTTAATTGCTTGCAATTTTCTGAGCTAATTTTTTTCTTTATTTGGCTATGCAGAATATCTGATGTTTCCAAGATTCCCAAATATTTAGCTTGATCAGGTGCTAGACTTTTCAACTCTGTTTCATATACAAGTTGAAGGCATTCTTGTCAGTTATGATTTTTTGGTATCATATTTATCAAGTCCAAATTACATTATATGATCACTACTGAATAACTGAATAGCTTTAGTACTGATTTTGATTTGGCAAACAATTTTAAGCAATGTTAAAAGTTGCTTATAAAGCAAGTGCTTCCTATGCCTTAACTGAGAATTTATAAGCTAAATGCAGTATTAATAAAAATGTTGTTAGGAATTTAATTACAATTGCTAATAGAAAAATTTAAATCATGATATTGTCTAAGTAAATTATGAAAAATTATATACATCAGTAGACTTAAGAAACACTGCTAATATTTGAACATTTGGTGACTGTAGTTTTTCTCTTCCTCTTTTGGTTGATATTTCACTAAACTAGTGCCCAGTAATATATATGTGACAGTAATAATAATGTATTAATATGAATAGCACATTGATAGATAGACTCATAAGCCACTTTATTCTTTTAACAGGTGTTTGTCTGATATTAGCAGCCAATGTTAGATGAGAGCATGAAATCATTTTTCCCATGTATACATTTACAAAACATACATATTTAAGCTAAAATTTGTATGGCTTCTGAACCATATAATTCTATTTTCAGTGCTAGAAAGTAAGAAATGGATTGAAAATTGCCAACTTTCAAGGTCTCAAAATCAGGGGGGAAAAACAGTTAATGAAAACCATGTTTGAATTTTTAGAAATACTGCATTTTTATTTACACATACACTTGGATGCAAATCTCCCATGTGTTTCTTTATACACTATCCCCAAACATTTGTTGTCGTGTTTTATTATATTTAGCCAACAAAAAAGTAATACTTATAACAGAACATTGCGTACTGATTGAGAACATATTTCTGGATTCTTAGAAATTGTTTGCCAATAATTCTGTGGTGGTAAATCAGATTTGATGGAGAAATATCAGGATACAAATCAAACATTATTTTAGATGCAGTAATGAGATCATTTAGAACTTAGAAAACCTCATAACTGTTGTTTGCTTGATAATAAATAAAATATGGATATCTTATTTATTTATTTTTCTTTTTACAGGTAAAACAAAATGACTGCTTTTTTCAAAAATGGTTTCATTTAAAAGTTTGGCTCTTTCTTTTAAAATCAGTGGTTACAGGCTCACAGGGACCAGGTCACAGCATCTGCTTCCAAAATTGCTGAATTTGATTAATGTTAATACACTAGATCAGTGATAGCTAAACCTTTTTGTCGTCGTGTGCGAGCACCCATACGCAACAGCACATGCTCGTGCCCGCACCCATAATGCAATGCGTGTACGACCACCCCACACTCCTGCCACCCCCCTGCGCATGCGCATGTGAACCCCCCGCCCCCCATTTTGGGCCTATTAGGCACACATACACCCCCCCTCCTGAAATCATAGGTATTCCTACTGAGATTTTATGAGTACAATAAAAATAATAATTCCTAAATAATAATCATCTAAAAAGCGTTTAGTGAATTAATGCACTCCTTGAAACCTGTTTGAATTTTCACCATGTACTTTTGTCAATAAAAAGGCAGTTCAGAGTAAGAAGCAAAAGGAAATTGTTCATATAACAGTAGTTAATCTAGGAGGCTTGGTTTCCCTTTTCCAGGTGTACTGCTAATTTGCTGTGTGTTGATAACATTCCCAGTTCTTTTTCTTATTTCCGTTTTTTTTTGTCAGACATGAGAGATCGTCATTTAGATTTATGAGCCAGTAACCAAACAATTTTCATTGCTACAATTACCCAGAAGCAAGAAATACATTATGTAACATTTGTTAACATCTACAGTCATTTTTGTAAAGGAAGCATATTTTAAAAGACAGTTTCAATATAATACAGTTCAAGCAGATAAAACAGAAACATTTAAAATATTCTAATTTGTACTTTTCTCAGGGAATATAGTTCTTGCACCAAAAGATATTTCCTTACCAATAATAGGGAAAATGACACTGACAGTCATTCTCTGGAAGCTGTAAAGCAACAACACTCAAGAAACATAATACAATCCCAACAATGCTCCTCTAATTTTGGTGATTTAAAATTATTTGTGTTGATGGAGCTTAAAATTGTATTTCCGTCGTTTTTTGCAACCCTGCTACACTGCTAATTCATGTTCAGTTTCAATTATAATTTCAAGATACTTTTCATTTATATTATTAGAAAGCCACATATCCCCCAGCAATGTCAGTACCTATGCATTTGATTTATTTTGCATAAGGGAAAAGAAATCGCAGATGGCTACATTTAAATTGTTATTTTAAAGTTGCTTCTTTCAAGTGGCAAGATCTTTTTGATTTTCTAAACTGTTAACTGTCTCATTCAATTTTGTGTGCTGTACAAATCTGACACATTTTCTCCTTTATATAATTCAAATCATTAATAAAGTTGTCTCACAATACTGGCCTGAGACAACCCATTTCATATGTACCCTACCGTAGAAAATGAAGAACAATTGGTGAGAAATAAATATCATTTTCAAGTTAGCTATATGTCCATTTAAGTTGTTATTAGAGCCCAAATTTTAAACAGCATGCCATGGGTATTTTATCAAATGTTTTGCTCAGATCAGGATAAAATTCATAGCATTCCCACAAGCTACTGAAATAAGATTAGACTGATAAAATTTCGTGATAAACCTGTGCAGCTCTCTAGTAACCACTATATTATTTTCAAAGGGCTGATAGATTGAACACAGTATAATCTGATTAGAATCCTTCCATATATTGCTGCTAGACTGATTGCAAAGTCCTCTCTTCTAATGATGTATGGTTATGTGGTATACTCTAGTTTGCTATTTAAATTGGTTGTATGATTTTTTGAATTCTGCTAGGTAAGCCATCTACGTTTAAGGTGGTAAAAAATAGGCCTATGTCGATCAGATTCAAGCTATGAGTCTGTTCCTTGAACCTAATTCTTAAAATTACCGAATTGAGTGCATACCTTATTTTTAGAGAACATTGAGAATAAGAATTGAGTAGCTTTGTTCTTTCGTTGTTGTCTTTTACTCAGCTTTTCTAACAATGTAATGTTAAACATATCTGAAGAAGTCTTTTCTGTATTCTTAACATCTTTTAGTTTAAAGACCACAATTTCTGTGATGTTCAAAGAGAGTTTGGGTTTAAGAAATTTAAGAAATTAGAAAAAACATCTGTGCTGAACATCTGTGCTAAAGTTAGGTATACCCGCACTAGAGAAAAGGGGAAAGACATATTCCCAATCCAGGTAACTTGAATAATTATTTCCAGAGAAGGCCAACAAATGATACGAACCGAAACAAGTTACCAAGGCAACTGGACTTGAAAGGGACAAAGTGAGAACAAAGGAAAGAAATGAGCTGATTAGATACCTTTAATTGTAGAAGTCTTCTTTTGGGTTTTTTTTTAACTTTGATGCAGGGTTTTTAAATAGATTTTATGGGAAAGCAAGGTCTATGCTTTAATAATATGTTGCACCAATCTCTAAATCAGAATTCCCATGCATGAATCAAGACCAATCAAGTTTTTTTTTTTCATAATTTCTACCCATACCCCAGATCTTTTGTTTAGAAGTCTGATTAATTTCAATTAAACCTGTGCCAGATAAGGCTATGTAGGATAAAAACGTTCAATGTTTAAAATAAATCACCTTGCAGCATTACCAAATAGTCTAAGCTAAAATAATACAAAAGGGTAGAGAAGATCCTTTCGAGCATGTCTTTTTCGGAAAGAAAAATGTTTTTCTTTTTTTAAAAAAAGAAAAACATTTATAATGTTTTTTTTAAATAATACACCATTTATAATACTGCATTCTAACCACTGGTGGCACAGTGGTTAGGATGCAGTACTAACTCTACCCACAGTCTGGAATTTGATCCTGAAGGGCTCAAGGTTGACTCAGCCTTCCATTTTTCTGAGGTCAGTAAGATGTGGACCCAGAGTGTTCGGGGCAAAACGCTGATAATGTAAACCACTCAGAGAGTGCTGTAAAGTATTATGGACCAGTATGTAAGCCTGAGTGTTATTTCTATTGCTATTACAAATAAAGCATTGATCTTTTATAGATCTCAACAATAAATTTTCTTCACTTTGAGTTTTCATTACTTTTTCATTATTAGAAAGGTGTCAAAGACAATGCAGCGTTGAATTGACTATCTTAGTGGGAAGTTTCTTCTCCATCTTCAGATTCAGAGGATTTCTGGTAACTATTAGATTTTTCATAGCATTAATTCAATCATGCGGTGCAAACATCTTGATTTGGCTGATAATTGTTGCTAAGTCACCCAGAAAGCCAGAGCTGGATGCAGGCCACTGAAATTTGGTAGCCAAGTTTTCTTTCCTTTTAATTAAACTATTAAGATGAGATGGCCATTAAAGCAAACCCAAAAAAAATCTAGAATGAATTTGTGCCTTGAGATGTGAGTCATTTATTACTTTGTCAGTAACTTTTTCTAGTAATTTGAAGTAAGTTTTATGCATTATTTGAGTCTTGTTTCATATTGAGTCTTGTTTGTCTTACTAGTTCATGTTGTAGATGGAACCTCAAGCTATAACTGGAACAGTTGTGCTTTTAGACTGTAGGAAGTTATCACCTAGCCCTCTCCCAGAAAAATGAAATATCCTAGGAAATATTGATAAGGCAGAATAGTATATTTTCCTGGATGTGAAAAAAGGGAGAAACACATTTTAAACACAAAGTAAATTCCTGCGGCTTCCAGCCCATCCCCACTTTGTCAATGGGCCATTAAGAAGACCAAGCTAGTCCACTTTACATAATAAAGAGTTCTCCTCTTCAACTCCAGAGTGATGGGATAAGGCAGGATAATATAAGCCTTCATTCAACTGACCACATGGCATCTGAATTCAATCAAACCTGGATTCAAAACAGCCTAGAGGGTTGCCCCTGCATGGGCCCATGTGAGTCTGACAACCAATCAGAATACATTTCTTACACAGGAACAGGAAACAGAGAGGTGGGACTGAACAGGTTATAAAAAGCCTAGCAAGCCCCTCCATTTGCCCTTCTCTTCCCTTCTCTTCTTCTCCACCAACATTGAAGCATGTGATCACCTTTTCTGTTCAGGACTCAAGCCATGCGGTCCTGTCCACCATTAAAACCATCTTTCCAAGCAGCCTCCATGTCTCCAGTGTCTTTTTCCCCACTTGGAGCCGAACCCAGAAGGACATTTCTTTCACCAAGACTACACAATTTTTAAAAGAGAGAATTTAAAGCATTCTTCTCTACATCTAACAGAAGTAACAGAATAACAGAGTTGTAAGGGACCTTGGAGATCTTTTAGTCCAACCGTTTGCACAAGCAGGAGATCTTATACCATTTCAGACAAATGGATTTCCAGTCTCTTCTTAAAAGCTTCCCATGATGAAGCACCCACAACTTCAAAAGGCAAATCATTCCACTGTTAGGAACTTGCTTCTAAATTGTTACTCTCCTTGATTAATTTCCATCCATTGTTTTTTGTCAAATCTTCATGATTTGACTACCTTCTCCAATCTGCCAGGATAATTTGAAGATGTTTGCCCAGAGACCTGTCTCAGTCTTGTCTCATAGCAATTTAGAATTGCACTGTTTCTACAGTTGTCCCTGTTCTTTGGGGTATTACCCTGGATTGAAGGCTAAAGTTCTTTTTATGCTATGACACTAGGACAAAAATATAATCCACATAACTCAGATGCAAGTAAACATTTTAAGTCAATACTTAGGGTCTCTTTAGAGTCCCTGATAATTCTGGGAAGATTCTGCTTGCTTATTATTGATGCATATTTTAAAGAATAAAAATAATAAAAGCCCATAAAAGCAACAACATGGTGGAAATTGACAAAAAAGTTTTTGGATACCAAGTTTTTTTTTAACTCTATTTGCTATAAAAAAAAATTCTAAAACAACACATACCTTCAATTTCTAATAATATAGCCACTGAAAATGCCTTGTAAATAACCCTACTTTTTTTTCCAAATTGAGAGATTTACAATAAGGATGATATTAATGGTGTCAATTGCAAACTGGAATGGAACACAATATCTGGTGTTTTACCATTGTTCCGTGATCCAACAGCAATGACAACCCACAAGTATCTTTACACAATATATCAGTATAACAGCTTAGAAAAAGAACAGGCGAATTGGAGAGAAAAATATCAGTTTCAATAGTGCCTGAAGCAGTTTTGCAATATCAAATGTTCGGTAATCATTTTCCCCCCAACCCTGGAGCAAGTTTCTGAGATAAAATGCTGCACAACAACATTCAAAATGAAAAAAGCAATGTGAGCCTTAAGGGCTGCCAATAGGAAAATGGCATCTAATGCATTACTTAAGGATATTTCTTTATTAGGAATTACCATAATGTCTGTAGAACTCTTTGCGTTGCTGAATATTCAGCAAAATGGCAGGGATAAGTAGGGAGAAGACCTGCTATTTAAACTATGAAATAATGATATGGAAACTAGAATGTATTGATTTTGAAAGTAATTTTACTAAAAGCAAGTTTGATTAAGCGAGAGGAAGAACCTCTCAAGCTCCACAGTGAGCCGGATTTTCACCAAATTCACTGTCAAATATGAAATGTTATTGTTCTATCTTATTTGTAAAAATAATAAAGGCAGGATATAAACTAACAAACAAAGATACATACATATCTGAAATGTGATGGAATGTGAAAATGTGACTTTTCAGTGAAAAGTCAAACAATATATCTTTGGAGAATGGATACTAATTTCCCAAATTAATACAATATATTCTATTCATGTATTTCTTTATTGCACTTATAAGGTTATAGAATTGTCAAATTAAAAATCAAAACTTTTGCTTTGGCCATTAGGTCAGAAAGCTATATAATAAAATACACAAATCCATAATTAATAAAACCAAAAAGTAGATGTGTGGTACAATAAAATAACAATAATACAGAAAACAAGGGCAAGTGATGCTGTTTCAGAATTATAGGAAGACAAAGAACAATCTTAAAAGCAGAAACAGTTGGAAAAGAACAGTTGTTAGAATATATGCTTCCTTCAGGTCCTAAAGCAGGGCTATCAAACTCCTGGCCCACAGGCTGGATGTGTCACATGCTGGCCATGGCCACACCCATTTTAGCAAAGGGGGAAAGTCCCAATATGTCACATGACACCACCATGATGACTTGAGTTTGACCCCCCACCCCACGTCCAAAAGGAATTAAGGTACAGCGATTGGTTGAGGCCAACAGGTGGAAGAAAAAAGTCCAACTTGAATGATTTTTTCAGGGGTCCTTGAAAAAACTGGCAGATATAAACAACCTCATTGTTTCTTTCTGAAGTTACTTACAATTGCTATCCTTTCATTTTGAACCTGCTGCCAAAATATTCTAGCTATGAATAATTATGCATTTGTAGCTTGCCATGTTGCTTTGATTGTCTGTTTATATATGTTTGCTGCTTATCTTAAGATTGCTGGTTTATTGCCAAGCAAAGTGTAAATCTCATAGCCATAGAACATTTGGTCTTGCTGAATGGATTTCCTGCAGTCATTCCCTCTTAGCTCAACTATCTTCATTGTGTTGTCTCAGGGGTATAAAATGAAGAGTGGCTCCCATGTGTGTCACCTTGAATTTCCATGCAAAATGTGAATGTTGCTATTGAGGTCTATATAACTGTGAACCTCTACAGGAAACTTATGGATTCTGAAGAGGGGTAGTGCAACATCTTAAAATGACAGAGAGCTTCACTGTCTAATCAATGAAATTCTCAAAGCACTTTGAGACTGAAAAACATTAAAAGTGCACCATTATAGTGCACTTATGCTACAATGTGTTTAATTAAATTAATCCTATTACTGAATATGAAACATACAGTGACTGAATCAAAAGTCAGCTATCATAAATTATATTTGTAAAGTTACCTAGAGACCAAAACAGAAAAAAGAAAAGAAAAATAGTATGTGTGAGAGGTTAATATTAATCACATTTCCTACATTGTTCAAATGCAGCCAGAACTATTTAACTGAGTTGTTTAAATTACTGAGAACCTATCCTAAGACTAATCATCTCCTGCCAACTCAATAACTGCTGGTATCAAGGGGCAGCTCCCAACTGTGAATCTGCAACCACATGTAAAATTGGCTTCATTTCAATCTCCATGGAATGCTTTCACTGAGCGTTCCTCTATTGCATCTGGATTCAGTGTTAGCCTTTTCTGCCTTATCTAGACCCCATACAATTAAGTAAGAGTGCCAATTTATTTTTTCAAATTACAACAATAGAACGAAGTTATATTAGCATGCTGATGCCAGAATCCTATTTCAAAATGCCAAATAACATAACTAGCAGTTTCTGATAGATGTTAGAACAATATAAAAGACAGGGCAAGTACCCTAGGATACCACAGTCTTAGCGGTAAAACAATAGTTCCCTAGAATCATCACCTGAACGATGTTATTAGGATGGACTAGAACCATTGCAAAATAGTGTCAATAAGGCCTGTAGAATTGTTTTTGTCAACAGAAAATTGCAAAGAAATCCGGAAGAATGAATAATTAATAAATTCAAACAATTTCTGACATTAGTTATTCTAACAATCATTTAAGAAGACAATTCAAAAAGTCTTAAGTATAATTAGGTGAGACCCATTCAGATGCCTATAGAAATATAATTTTAATATAATTTTAGCTTTAGGTATTTGGGGTCTGTGGTAACTTAAGTTGTAAATCAAGGACTACCTATAATCTATCTGCCACCACGCAAAGGTATATGGTGCCACCAGTCTAAAATTGGCTAGACCAGTGGTTCCCAAAGTGGACAGTACCGCCCCCTGGGGTGGGACGACTTAGGGGGGTGCTAAGAGGCAAGGGGGGTGGCAGGGGGGTGCTAAGAGGCAAGGGGGCCCAGCAGGGGGGGCGTTAAGAGGCAAAAGAGGTGGCAGAGGAGTGCTGGAGGTGTTCTGCTGTACTGTACTCCCAACTCGCCTAGCTTAGAGTGCAGGCGCAGAAGGGAATGCGAGGGGACAGAAAGCGAGAGTCTTTCCCCACGCATCTTGTGTGGAGGTGGTGGCTCAGTCTCACCTCATCAGGAACCTGCGATGCCGTGCCTTTGGGAAGGATTGGGTCTTGGCCGCGCCTTCAATGGGTGGAAGGGCTGGGTTCTTCTTCATCGCACGAGATTGGCAGTTAAAACTGCTCCTCCAGCTGTAGGGGGGGACGACCAGCCATGAACCCCTAAACGTAGTGATGGAGTTGTCTTCCCTGCTTCTCGCCGGCTTTGCCACCTTCTCCACGGCCCGCTGTTATTTAATGAATGGGCATGTGGGTGAACAGCTTCACAAGAGCCGAAGGTCCTGTCCCACCCGACATGAGCGCACGGAGACCCTCAGCCGGTCTGTCATGCTGTGTAGAAACTGAGCTGCTGCCTCCGTAAAAAATTGCAGGGGAAGCTGAAATTTTGGAATGTGATTCTAAGAGGAAGAGTGTCTACTCCGCTTGAACTACTTTCTTATGTAACTAAGGATTGAACAGCGTACAAAAGAGGTTGTGGACTATAATCCTTTCATGCTGGGGCAGGGCGCGATTTTGCAACTACTTCATAGATGCATATTTTTTTCTATAGTATTAGTATTGTTAATAGGATTCTTTTTAAAATTATCCGGATTAATAAACAATCTTAATCTTGCCCACTGCTGGAAATACTCCAGAAAATGTGTTTTAAATTAGTAATAATTTTTATAGCATTAGTTGGCTGGCTGATCTGCTGAAAGATGGAGGCACGTTTTGTTCAGAATAGTTAGTGGAATTGAGACAAGGGGTTCTCAAGCATTGACACACCTAATAAAAATAGCTTACAGTGCAGTTTAACATCATGTCGTGACTACATCTTTGTGTTTCCCCCCAAAATGAATTGTCATTGCCCTGATCTCATTCCCAGTAATGAGTGAAATATATTTAATCATTAGTTGAACTAGCTATAAAGTGGCATTTATCCATGCCCACAGAAGCGGTAGAAAAAAAAATTTGAATTCCACCACTGGGTGGGGGGCACTGAGGATCAGTTTGTAGCACCAAGGGGGCGGTGGACTGAAAAAGTTTGGGAACCACTGGGCTAGACAATGATTTATCCTTGAAACACACTTACAACTACTTCCTAAACTTTGTGCTCACAACTAAAAAATTAAGATACTTAATTATGGTTTAATTATGTCACTTCATTGTTTTAGAAATCCATCGGAGCTGGGTAGCTAATATACATTTAAATAAATAAATCCAAATTCAAATAGTTAAGAATCATCTAGCTCAATCTCTGCAGTTGGAGTGTCATCTACTGGATATTTTAAATCTCTCAGGATTCATTGTTGGTTAAAGATGTATGCATGAAAAATGGATAGATGATTTCATTATTGCTTAGGAAGCTAAGAAAAGAAATATTTTGACTAAATGTTAGGTTGAGATGCATGATACTTTTAGCTGATAGCCCCAGAAGATGTGGCGCTCTCCTTCACTGAGATTTTGATGCAGATGGTGAATGACCTCCTCTCAGTTTTGTTGCAATATCAGATTTCCTAAACTGGGACGTTTGACTTGATGATCTCTCAGGTGCTGTGCTATCTTAAATTGACTTCGATGGAAATAAATAGATAAGAGCCTGACTCTACATATAGAACTATCTCCTTATACTTTTCTTCAAACACTGGGAAAACTTGAACCTGTAATACACCCTATATCTTCATACTTTAGTTTTGGTCCTTACTCCTTAGCCATTTTCTATGTCTCACCTGCAGCGTTATCTGTTTGGAAAATAAATAGAAAAGGTTTGAATAGTGTTCATGTTTATTCTTATATTCACTGATAAAGAGATATTCCCAAGACAGGCAAGTGTATCTCTTCAGGATGAAACTTGCCCCATACTTGCTGTCTTATTGTGCATTCAGTGGTACTCAGAAGAAAAGGGAAATTTATTTTATATAGCATTGTCTGTTCACATCTCTGTAACATCTGCAGCTTTAAGTGTGGCATTACCTAAGTTTCCAGATAATGTCCTTTAAGATTAACCTTTAAACAAGAAATAGTTTGCATGATGTAACATGCATTGTAACATGCATGATGTATTTCTCTCTACCATTTATTCTAAGAACAGCACCCATACTGCGATAAGACAGCGTTTGGTTCAGTAAATGTGATCATGTTAATGTTAGCAGTGTAATAGGAAAAAAAATAGTTAAAAGAAAGAAAGAAACATTTGAGATCTCCTGATCTTTAAGTGAAATGAATAGCTGCTTTGAATCCACATTCAAATTGCACATGCTATTTTCTGGATATGCTTCCTGGGGGAGCTGCTTTATTGCACCTAAGGTCTCTAAGCTCTTTAAATCATCTTGCCACCACATTCACTGCCCAAAAAGAGTTGGCTGGACAATATTGATTTTAGAGTAATTACCTTGAGGAAATCTCTTAAAACAGTGGGCCAGAGTATCAGTGACTGACAAGGAGTCAGGATTAAAAGGGGAAAGGGAAAAGGAAAACAAAGCAAAGCAAAGCAAAGCAAAGCGAAGCAAAGCAAAGCAAACTCTGCCTTTAGACAGTTCTGTTAAGCAAACTGATAGTTGTAGAACTTCATGAGGAGTAGGCTAAATTAACCCTAGGATCATTTACTTTTACCAATTGCCAAGCCATTTGAGTGGGCCCCTGAAATATCTAAATCCAGCTAGCTTTATCTTATAAGTTCTCTTGCATTTAGTAAAAAATAATTTGTATATATCCTTCAGGTAACTTTCTTAATTCATTAAGTGAATATTTCAGCTAATGAAATGTAAATAAATGTTTTAAACATGCAATTAATCATGTTTAGAGATGTATGCGTCATGAACTTATTATTTTACTATTTCTTCTGAACAGACAGACAGAGCTGATCTTCAGATGATTGTTCACAATGTGTTGGAAACATGTCTTTGCAGAAAATATTCTGGCCCACTGCAAAATTTAGGTTTCCAAATGTACCTAACATTGATCCCTAAATCTGAGAAAAACTTTACAAATATAGCACTTGAACATCTTGGATATTACTAGGTACAGATTTACAGATGTATGTCATTAAGGTAAAGGTTCCCCTCGCATATATGTGCTAATTGTTCCTGACTCTAGGGGGCGGTATTCATCTCCATTTTAAAGCTGAAGAGCCAGCGCTGTCCGAAGACATCTCTGTGGTCATGTGGCCAGCATTACTAAACACTGAAGGTGCATGGAACGGTGTTACCTTCCCTCCAAAGGTGGTTCTTATTTTTCTATTTGCATTTTTTAATGTGCTTTCGAACTGCTAGGCTGGCAGAAGCTGGGACAAGTAATGGGAGTTCAGTCCGTTATGCGATGCTAGGGATTCAAACCACCGAACTGCCGGCATTTCTAATTGGCAAGCTCAGCATCTTAGCCATTGAGCCACCCTTTGTATGCCTTTACTTGAAATTAAAGTAGTTTGGAAGAGTCAGTGGAGAAGACTCTGATGTGTTAAAAAAAAGCTCAAGGCAATTGAAAAAGAGGCTGATGAAAAGTAAGAGGCCAGGTTCTATGACTGGTGATAGAAACATAACCTTACAATAACGCAACAAAGAACTTAGTGTTACACAGATCTGGCAAATTGATGGTCATCATGTCACAAAGAGTTGGATACAACTAAAAACTTAACAACAAAAGTAAGAGCTACCACTACCTCAACTTCATTCAAGTCTGTCATCTTAATTCATTTATTCTACGAAATATTTTGCACAAGCGTCTTTTGCATACTTGTGTGTATTTTCCTTATAGAGCATGAGCAAATCCCCTGCCACATGTTGTATGCAGTGCCCTGTTTCATAGCCATAGAATACGCCCATATTCTATTACCAAAAATTGGAACAAAAACAACCATTTTTGGACAACCATCTTGATGCCTCTATTTGCATCTTAAACATTCTCAATTTCCTCCCCCAAATGTGAAAAGAACTGAAACCCTTTTTCCTCAGTGACTTCAACATCATTTGATATACTCTCAACAGCACTTATAACTCCCCCAATTTAAAATTGAAAGTAAAAAAGATGAAAGTACTTCCCCCAAGTCGGAGAAAAAATTCTTAAATTGAGTTTTTGGGTATGCTCATTTCTGAATGTAAGCATAAGTTAAACTTATTTTTCCTTCTATTTCTTTCTGTTAAAGGTTGTATAAGACATTGGACAAGAAAGCTGTGGATCTTGACATACATAAGGCACATTCAATTTAAATTGCTTCAATGCTATGTATCCATAACTGTTGAATCAGAAATCTAGAAGTAGGATTTAAGGCAGGGGTGTCCAAACTTGGGAACTTTAAGACTTGTGGACTTCAACTCCCAGAATTCCCCAGCCAGCATGCTGGCTGGGGAATTCTGGGAGTTGAAGTCCACAAGTCTTAAAGTTCCCAAGTTTGGACACCCCTGATTTAAGGTGAAGGAACAACTTTAGCTTTCAAGATTTTAACATATTTTTCTACCCAACACCAGTAGAGGTCACTGCTTGACCAACAGTGAACCTAAAGGAGACTCAAGTTCTGATATTACTAAATTTTAAGAAAATAAGTGTTTCTCTGAACAGGAGCACAATGATGTGATTTAAACTGTTTGAACAATCAATTTCATGAATAATGTCCCTTAAACATTTAGCATGATTTTGCTTATGAACTCCTAGAATAGAATAGAATCATTACATTGCAGAGAGTATGTCCTCCCTTGTAAATTGGTGAAAGAAAGGAAGAAATCAAGGACACCAGTGGTGGGTTTGTACCGGTTTTACTACCGTTTCACTCGTATGCATGCACGCATGCGCAGAAGCATCTGGGTGGGTGGGCAGAGCTTCCTGCCACTGCCACTACTGGTTTGGCTGAACCGGGTTGAACTGGGAGTAACCCACCTCTGAAGGACACAAATCTCTAAGGACTTTTCTCTGCTGCAGAGCTAGCTTTTCTTGAACTGATAGAAAACTATTCTAGCACAGCCCCCTCATTTTGGATTCCTAAAAGTCTTTCTTTTATAATTCCTTGAGTAGTGATGTGCTGATTCTGCAACTTCGGAGCACAGAGCCTATGCATAACTTTCCCCTTTGAACATCACCAATGTGTGGGAAAGCCTTCGTTAGTCATGACGAAGAAATGGGCATGGGATGAAATCTGAAACTTTGAGCTTCTGTGTCTTTTCTGTTGGTAAATAAAGATTAAACACTTCTACCTACCTACTGACCCACACACAGACAAAAATATCACTCACAGGAAAAACAGGAAAACGTAGCACTTGCACCATTATGCAATTTTACTTTACGCAGCAACAGCAGCAGCATCTGCAGCCTTACATTGGCATTTACAAGATAGGTTTTAGACAATTGCAATTGGTCCAGTTGCCCTGCTTGCATCTACTATGCCAGTGTTAGCAAATCTTTTCAGCACTGAGTACCGAAATGGGAGGGCGCGCACGCAGGAGCGCTAGAAACCGGAAGAGCAGCGTGTATGCACAAGCCAGGAAGCTGAGCTTCTGGTTTCTAGTGCCACATGCGTGCCGACCACCTAGTCTTTTGGTTTCTGGCATGCATGTGTGCGTGAAGATCAGCTGACTGGTGTGCATGCACACACCGGAAACCAGAAACTCAGCTTCACAGCACACACATGCATACTGGGTGTTAGATCTGGGCAACGAGAGACAGACTGCGGACACGTAGTGACTTAACAGCTCTTTATTAGTAGTAGTAATGATCCAGCTTGCTCTGTGGTCGGAGGGTTCCCCTTTTATAGGGATCGGGTACGCCCCTCGACCAATCAGAACGATACCTGTTTCCCGCTGTAGCAGCGGACCAGAGGGGAGACTTACTACGATATATGCTAATATCTAACACCCCTCCCCTCCTAGATGGAACGTTGCGGTAGGTAACATAGTCTTTTAGGTATGTGGGTGTTTGTCTTGCTCGGGAGGAGCGTCGTAGTTCGGGTTGGTTAGAAGTGGTTGCAGGATCGGGTGTTTTTCCTGTTTCACGTTCGGTGGTTTTTGTGCCTTCGTTGCTAGGGCGTTCTGGAGTCTGCTCGGTTGCGTTGTCTGGGGTTTGCTCTGCTTCGTGCGTGTTTTCTTGTTCCACGCTTGGTTCGCAGGTGTCGTAGTTTCCTATGATGGGGCTCTCGCGTGGTTGACTTTCTGTAGGCAGGGAACTCTCGTCTTCGTTTCGAAGGTCTGAGTGTGCTAGGCGACCCCGAAGTTGATCGATGTGCCTTTTCCAGTTCCGCCCATCTTCTAGTTCTAGCAAATACGATCGTGGACCCGTGATGCCAATGACCTTTGCCGGCATCCACAATGTTCCCCCTGCATAGTTGTGGGCGTATACTGAATCCCCTACGCTGAAAGACCGAATTTTACTTGTGGAGTCTGGGGGAGCTGTGGCAGAGTAATTTGGGTGAAGACAGTCCAGGTGAGACCGTAGACGGCGGCCCATGAGTAGTTCAGCAGGACTCCTACCCGTCGTTGCGCTTGGGGTAATATGCTGAATTAGGAGGTAATGGTCAATGCGTGTTTGCCAATCACCTGGACCCATCCTAGCGAGGGCCTCTTTTGCGAATCGCACCATTCTCTCCACCTGTCCGTTTGATGCCGGATGGAATGGCGCGACGAGGGCATGCCGAATTCCCTGACCTGCTAAAAACGTTTCGAACTGCATGGCTGTGAATTGGGGCCCGTTATCGGAGACTAGGAGGTCGGGCAGGCCATGAGTGGCGAAAAGTCGCCGTAGAAACTTAATGACTGCCTCTGCCGTGGTTGAAGTCATTAGGACTACATCTAGCCATTTTGAGTATGCATCCACAACTATAAGGAAAGTCTGACCCTGGAATGGCCCTGCGAAATCGATGTGTATTCGCGACCAGGGTGCTTTAGGTTTCTCCCATTCTGTGGCGGGCGCTTCCGGGGGTGCTGGTCTCGATTCCTGGCATGGGTCGCAAGTGGCCACCCACTCCTCTATTTCTTTGTCCATGTTTGGCCACCAAACGTAACTTCTTGCTAACGCCTTCATTCTAACAATTCCCGGATGACCCATATGTAAAGCCTCTAATACATTCCTACGTAAAACATACTGAATAACAACTCGATCCCCCCACAATAAACAACCTTGTAACACTGAGAGTTCGTCCCGTTTTGCCCAAAACATTTTGAATTCCGGGCCCACGTTTCCCTTCGGCCACCCCCTCCAAACCCAAGTTTGAACCTGCTTTATTACATTGTCTTTAGAGGAGAACCTTGCAACGTCGTATGAAGAAACCGGTCCAGAGTCCAAACAGTCAATGAGCAATACCGGTACTTCTGGAGTGGGGTCTGGCAGAATGTCAGGTAATGGGCAACGGCTGAGTGCATCTGCGTGTCCGAGAGTGGAGCCCGGTCGATGAATCAATTTGTATGAATACGCAGCCAGGAAAACAGTCCACCTGGTCATGCGTGGAGAAAGGGAGACCGGGGTGGGGCGGTTTCCCGCCAAAAGTCCCAACAACGGTTTGTGATCTGTAATTAGTTCAAAATCGCGGCCGTAGAGGTATTCATGGAAACGCTTTACTCCAGCTACAGCAGCCAGCGCTTCCCTGTCCATTTGGCTGTAATTCCTTTCGGCCGATGAAAGAGTTCTGGAGTAGAAAACGATGGGTGCTTCTTTTCCGTCGGGCATCCTGTGGCTGAGGACTGCTCCCACTCCGAAGGGTGATGCGTCGCAGGTCAATACCAGCGGTAGGGTCTGGCTGTATTGGACAAGCAGTGAGTCAGTGGTGAGCAGGCGCTTTACCCCGGCGAAAGCTGCAGCTTCGGATCGTCCCCATTTCCATGGTGCGTTCCTCTGGAGTAGACGGTGTAGTGGCTCAGCAACGGTCGCCTTCTGCCTCAGAAAAACGCTGTAGAAGTTAAGTAATCCGAGGAAAGCCTGCAACTCGGTCTGGTTTCGTGGTGTGGGGGCGTCCTGGATCGCCTTAATTTTCTTTGAAGTGGGGTGTATTCCCTGACCATCGATTCTATAACCCAGGAATTCTACGCTAGGCACGTTAATTTGGCATTTTTCCTTTTTGAGGCGGAGACCCTTTTCTCTGATTCTGGCCAAAACAGTTCTGACTCTTTTATTTAATTGCTCCTCGTTTGCAGCGGACACCAAGATGTCGTCAAAATAGGGGACGACTCCCGGTATCCCTTGCAAAAGTCGTTCCATGACGCTCTGGAACAATCCTGGGGCAATACTCACACCGAATTGTAGCCGGTTGCATTTGAATGCTCCTCTATGCGTCACTATAGTCTGGGCCTCCGCTGTGGCGCTATCAACTGGCAGTTGCTGGTAAGCTTGTGCCATGTCTAACTTAGCAAATACCTTTCCTGGTCCCAACGAGTGCAATAAGTGCTGTACTACAGGCACAGGATATGCGCTCTGTTGTAGCGCGACATTAATTGTGCATTTATAGTCCGCGCAGATGCGGACTGATCCGTCTGGCTTGACTGGGGTCACGATGGGTGTTTCCCAGCGCGCGTGATCTACCGGCTCAAGGATTCCTTGCTCCACTAACTTATCTATTTCCTTATCTATTTTTGGGCGGAGTGCAAAAGGCACTCGTCTCGGTTTAAGTCGGATTGGCGCCACCTTGGGGTCTAAATTGAATGATATTGGTTTACCCACATACTTACCCAGACCGGGGCTGAACACATCCTCGAACTCCTTAAAAATCTGTTCCGCGTTGCTGTTTCTCACGGCGTTGATTCCGGTGACTTCTAACCCCAGGGCTTCAAACCAATCAAGCCCCAGAAGGTTCTGCAATGGCGCGCTGGCTATGGTCACGGGCAGCTGGGCTTCGATGTCCTTAAAACGGATGTGGAATGTGCCTTGGCCCACGATGGGGACTTGGTTCCCCTGGTAGTCTCGTAGCAGGACGTCTGGAGCGCGTAGTTGGCTCTTTCTGAGGCTAGGGATAGCCTGTTTCATGGATGCCCATGAAATAATCGTCAGGGTTGATCCTGTGTCAACTTTTAGCTCGCAGGGTGAGCCCTCCAAGAGGACTGTGACTCTCAGCCTTTTGGGCCGCTTAGGGCGGACCTGATGTATTGTGGTGAGATACGTTCGCAACTCCTCTCTCTGGGTCAACTCTATCTCATCGTCTACATCCTGAAAATACTCTCGTTGAGCGTCTTGATAGAACGCTCTTTCAGCTCTTTGTGTGTATTCTCTCTGGGGATACGTTCGCTCAGTTCCTTGTGAGTAATCTCTCTGGGGATACGCTCGTTCAGCTCTTTGGAAATTTTCTCTCTGGGTAAACACTTGTGGATTTCTCTCTGGGCGCCCTTTTTGATTTCGCCAAGCCCCTGGGTTGGGCTTCTGTTGGCGGTACATGGGTGGCTGCCGTGTGGCAGGGACTCCGCTCCGGCACACTCGTGCGATGTGCCCAAGTTTGTTGCAATGCGAACAAACAACGTTCCTGAACCTACACGTAGACCTGGGGTGATTCCCTCCGCAGCTTGCGCAGGGCGGCAAACGGAATCCGGGTCTCCCCCCAGGCCTCAAGTGACTGCTCTGCATCAGGTGACTGTCCTCGAACTCGGGATTCTCGTAGTCGGGGCTTGTGTCCTCGTAGTGTACTCTGGTTTGCCTCGGTGCTGGCTGGTTTACGTTGGCCCCTCGTTGTATGGTCACCGATGAGTTCTCTGCTGACTCTGACGCTCTTGCTTCATTCAGCGCTATCTGTAGGGTTAAATTCGGGTTTGCCAACAGCTTCTTTTGTAGAGAAATGTCTCTTAACCCACAGATGAGCTGCGCTAAGATGTGCTCGTCCAGATCCCTGTACTCGCAGTGAGTTGCTGCCTTTCGTAGGGCTGCAACGTATTGATTGATGGATTCTCCCGCCTTCTGGTTCCTCATGTTGAATTCCTTGCGGCAGACATGGCGGGAAGGTTTTGGCGCGTAATGAGTTTGCAGGGCCTGTTGCAACGCCGTCCACGATACTGCCTGTATTGGAGTAGGCGCGGTGAGGTCTCTGGCCGTATTGAAAACTTCCTTTCCACAGTAGCCGAGGAAGATGTTTTTCTTCCTCGCGTCGGTGATCCCCGTGTATTCGTTCGCTTCGAGGAAACACTCGAAACGAATCATGAAGGCTTCCCATTCGTCGTTTGCTGGGTCGAAAGGAGCGGGGGGAGCATGCATCGCCATCTTCTCTGTTTGAAATTTCCGCGCTGCGGTGATCTGAGATGGCTGCCGGAATTTCTGCCGAATTCCTGGGCTGGATCAAATCCGGAGATTCTGGAGGTAGCGTTCTTCGTCCTATCTGCCCCTCAATCCCACCTTCGTCGCCAATGTTAGATCTGGGCAACGAGAGACAGACTGCGGACATGTAGTGACTTAACAGCTCTTTATTAGTAGTAGTAATGATCCAGCTTGCTCTGTGGTCGGAGGGTTCCCCTTTTATAGGGATCGGGTACGCCCCTCGACCAATCAGAACGATACCTGTTTCCCGCTGTAGCAGCGGACCAGAGGGGAGACTTACTACGATATATGCTAATATCTAACACTGGGGAGCTGCTCTTCCAGTTTCTGGTGCTCTCACACACACACGAAGACTAGCTAGCGGGCTGGAACCTGGGCGATGGCTGGCATGCTCGGAGAAATGGCTCTGTGTGCCACTTCTGGCACACGTGCCATAGGTTTGCCATCTCAGTACTATACAGTATAAAAAACAGGGATGAAGGATCACAAAAAACAAGGCGCCCACTGTTGGGAGAGGAGATTAATAGAATATGCGTTTTTATGAAAAATGGTCCATTTGGTAGGGAATAAAATGGTGTCAGAGGAAAAGAGGGAGAATGTCCACGGCAACTTAATGTGGCCAGTAGGTTTCCGGCTGTTTAACGGATTTCATCACCAGTGGAATGGGCAGCAAAGTACATCATATATTATACATATTACCATTTGTGAGGAAAGTGTACTTTAAAAAAAGCAATAAGAACTGGGGTTGCCTGTTAGAAGATATGAAGATGGGCAGGGCAGATCTCTGAATGCCATCATGGAATTTGGGGTAATTTTTAGAAGAGTTAGAAATTGTTGGAAGTATATCATGTAGATGGTATATGAAGAGAGAAAAGAAAGGAAAAAAAGAAGGAAGGATGGGAGCCAGAAAAAAGATGGAAGATTATAAATGTGAAGTCAAAGGTAATGTGTAGGTAGACAAGAAAAAAAGAATGAAGAATGTTGTGAAAATCATAAACTGTAACCAGCTTGTTGGAAATGGGAGTAGTGAGGTGCTGTGTGTATGGTGGAACGGAACTGTAGCTAATTATTGACTACAATAATCTACCTTTGCTAATTATTAACAGAAGTATTCTACTGATACAGTGAAGGACATAAATTGTTTGTGACACACTATGAAGGAAGAAGTGAACAGGTCTAAAATAATAAAATCTTGAAGTTCATGGGCATTGTTTCTAGTTATGAAGAACATTATCTGTGCCATTGGAAGAACTGAAGGGGAGAATTGATTTTTAGATTTCTTTAGGCAATTATTTCTTGGTATATGGAAGTCATTAAAGAAGGTACTTTTTAGTAGTGGCCGTGCAAATGGGGAAATTACATTTTCTTTGCAGTTTTTGCTAGTAGTTGTAGCAAAAAGGTGTTAGAAGTTACATTTATTGTAAATGTTCTGCTTATTTAAGTAGAACATTGCTGAGGAGGATTTTTTGTTGTTTTAAAGGGCAAGAGGGTTAAAATAATTGGGTCTATTTTTTATCACTATTAAATCTGTATACTACTAAATCAGTCAGATTCTCAACAAGATAAAATATAAGCAAACATCTACTCGGAATAATTGTTACAAACTTATGGTCTTTAAGCTGTGAGATACCACAAAATCTCCCCCATGCTAGACAACTTCAGTATAAAGTAAACTTTGGTATAAAGGTCTAAGCCACGACATACCACAGAATCTCCTCCATGGTAGACAACTTCAAACTCAAGGAGAATGCCTCTTGGGAGTTGTGAGAATGGGTGCCACTTTTATATGGATGGTAATTTTCCTTTCCATCAGGTAACCATCCCAATATGCATCCAAATAACATATATAATCAACATTCAATATATATTTAATTAAAAAGAAGGTATTAATTACCCATAGCATCTCCACCCCCAATGGGGGTGGAGAAGTTCAAATTGAAATTTTCTGAAACAGGTTGCCACCATTTTCAAAGTGATATGATAGTGAAAGATGCATCAGTACCTGGGCGATATGGGGAACATAGGCATGGTTATGCAAAGAGAGATTAACTGAGCAGGTTCTCTTTATAAAATGATGAGTGGGGCTCACATTTGGCAGAAGAATTTACACAAGATGCAGGAGATGGAGGCTTATCTTTAGGACATCTCCATATTCTAGAATACCCTTTTCCCAGAAATGAACTGTCCTTATAGTCTGGGTACAAAAAAAGTTGTGAAGATTATTTTATACAGTAGGTTTTTGTCCCTAATAATATTGTGTGTTACTTTTCAATGTTTTTTTAAAAAAATATTAGTTAGTTACTATTGTTAGTAACTATTTTTGTAACATTTAATTTAAAAAAAGGTGGTAGAGAATTTGCAAGGTCATTTGTGACCATTTCTACAAATTTCCTGAGTTTTCAGTGAGCACAGATGCTCAGAAACCTGATTTGAAAACTACCTGGGAGCATCTGATTCATCTCAAGTAGCTTACTTATGATGATAATGGAGATGATACTGTAAAACCGGAGAGAGAGAAAATGCTTTCACTGTAATAAAAAAGGGAGTTTACATACCATAACCATAAGTCCCAAGTTCAGACATGGTTGTAGGATAACTTCATATTATCATCTGAGTAGAAATCAAGATTCAATAGACAACCTACTCAGCTTTCATTTATAAAATAGAGTAGAGTGTGTTTTGCCTGTAATCTACAACTCTTGAGATGCAACCGCCTGTAACATGCTAATGATATTTCAGCCCAAAAGTCTGGTAGATTTCACCAAGCCATTTTATAGTGCATGGCAGTGAGAATGGAATTTCAAAGCACCTAAAGATTCAGTGAATGACTTCAAGAAGAACTTGCCTCATCTCCTGTTTTGTTGTCTGTTGCAGATAAAGCAGAACATTTCTCCATCAAGGCCAAATATATGATAGACATGTGCATACTTTCAAAGAAATCTGAACAATCTCATTAAATGACCTGTGGAATGACCTCCCTCCGGATATTAGGAATACCTCTGACCTCCGCTCCTTTCGTATTAAGCTTAAGACCCACCTATTCCAAGCAGCTGGCCTGGCTCAACTTTGATCTAACCATATCGCTCCTGACTTGCTTTTACTGGGTATTTTAATTATATTTAATTTAATTATCTAGGGGTTTTTAAAGACTGTATTTTAATTGTTTTATTTATCAGCCGACCTCCTCCTTGTGTATGTCTCGGTATATGTCTCTGTTATATGTTTGTTTTGTCCATATTTATTTCATATGTTTCATTGTACGCCGCCCCGAGTCCTTCGGGAGAGGGAGCGGCTAAGAAATAAATATTTATTATTATTATTAAAGTTAGAAAAATGTGGATAATATTTGTGATTTTTTTTATCACCTGGGTAAAATAACATTAGATGCTTTTTGTGTACACTACTTCCCATTACAATAGACTTGGAGAGGAGAAACGTATTCACTGGAGAGAAATTAAGAATTTATCTTCTTGGTGCTGATGATACTGTGAGGTAGTATTTAAAAATGACCTAATTATTACCATTAAACTGTCTTAATCATACATTTAAAGCTAAAGTTTTAAATTAATATTCTGACTATAAACAAAGCAAAACAAAAACAAATTAATATACAAATTAAACTAGGCAAGAAAATGGTAAGAGAATGCCCCTCCATTCTAGATAAGTTCAAATCATCAGGACCAGATGGTTACATCACAGAATATTGAAGGAGCTGGCAGATGTCATCTTGGAACCACTGAACCATGTTTTTCAAAGATCCTGAAGCACCGAGGAACTCCCAGAGGGATGTGGTTCCCATCTTCACAAAAAAAAAAGGGGGGGGGAAGAGTGATGTGGTTCCCATCTTCAAAAGTGGGGGGGGGGCAGATCCAGGAAACTACAGACCAATCAGCCTAACATCAACACTTGGGAACGTCCTGGAAAAGGTAATCATGCAACAGACTTGTGAACACCTAGAAGCAAGCAAAGTTATAACCAGAAGCCAACATGGGTTTGTCAAAAATAGATCATGCCAAACAAATCTTATTTTATTCTTTGACAAAGTGACAAAATTAGTGGACCAGAGAAATGCTGTACATATAGTATACTTGGATTTCAGTAAAGCATTTGACAAAGTAAACTACATCCTACTTCTGGTAAATTAGAAAAATGTGGAAAAGACAATATCACCACCAGATGGATTTGTAATTGGCTGACAAACTGCACTCAAAATGTAGTTAATGGAACTACATCTACATAGAGGGAAGTAAGCATTAGGGTAGCCCAAGGTTCTGTCTTAGTCTCAGTACTGTTCAACATCTTCAAAATGATTTAGATAAGGGAACAGAAGGGGAACTCATCAAATTTGCAGACAACACAAAGCTGGCAAGAATAGCCAATACCCCAGAAGATAGGCTTAAGATCCAAAAGGATCTTCACAGACTTGAACACTAGAGCTTATCTAACAAGATCATGTGAAGTGTTAGTACCGCTTTATAATGCCTTGGTAAGACCACACTTGGAATGCTACATCCAGTTTTGGTCACCACAATATGAAAAAGATATAGAGATTCTGGAAAGAGTGCAGAGAAGAGTAACAAAGAGGATTTGTGGGCTGGAGACTGAAACATATGAAGAGCAGTTGCAGGAATTGGGTATGTCTAATCTAGTGAAAAGAAGGACATGATAGCTGGGTTTGCAGGGGCTGCCACAAAAAAGAGGTGGTCAATCTGTATCCCAAACCACCAGAAGGCAAGATAAGAAGCAATGGATGGAAACTAATCAAGGAGAACTAATCCAGCAACCTAAAACTAAGAAGAAATTTCCTGACAGTGAGAACAATTAACCAGAGGAACGGCTTGCCTTCAGAAACAGTGGGTGCTCCATCAGTGGAGGTTTTAAAGAAGAGATTGGACAGGCGTTTGTCTGAATGGTATAGGGCAGTGATGGCGAACCTTTTTTGACTCCCGTGCCAAAAGTGGGGGGAGCACAGGGGGGTCGTGTGCGGGCATGCCACACCCATAATGCTATGCGTGTGACACACACACACATCCGTGCGCATGCACACGCGTCCAGCCCTACCCCACTTTTGGCGTGTTTTTTTCACCAGGAAGGAAAATAGTATGTCCTTGCCAGCAGCCAACACATAGTTAAGAAGATTAATAAGGGATTAACCCACAGTGAAGAATTAGGCAAAAAACTCCACCCTATTAAAAGAACCCCACCTCACCAAAATATATATGTATATAATCAGGGCCAAATTTCACACTCACAGTGTTGATGTTATCTAATAAATAGCCAACAACCAGGCTCAGAGAATAAACGGACTCAGCAGGAAACAAAACATTTGAGCTTTTGCCAAAAATTCCTAAACATTTCCAGTTTCCTATGATCAATCGACAATGATCAGTTAAGAGTTTTTCTCTATTGTATCCAACCGGGCACATACCTACCTTGAAATATTTTCTCTGTGTTACCATGACACTGTTTATTTTACCCGTTTTACTTATCTGTACATCATAAACGTCTGATAAAGCTAGCAGAAAACATTTTGCAACATAATCCAATAAATGCCAATCGCAAAACATCCTCCCCCGCCAAAGCATGGAATTTGAACTATATCTTGGAGTGAGGCACCAGAAGAAGGACATGTGTAAACAAACCTAAACAATGAACAGAACTGTAAGAAGAATAACGTAAGAGAGATACTTGAGAGTTTACAACTGGAACTTTCTAAATACAAGTCCACCATATTATGACTCTAATAAGTATCCTGAGAAGAACCTGAGAATTGAAAATAACTGAAAGGTCCAGGGCTGCATACTAGCATGATTCTGAATTAATTTCAGAGATGGAAAGAAAACGGAGAATAACTAGAAACACCAGGAAATCATTAACTAATCTGAGAATAAGACAAGCACTACCAACCACTATTCTCCAAGGCACCTGAGGGTAGAACAAGAAGCAATGGGTGGAAACTAATCAAGGAGAGAAGCAACTTAGAACTGAGGAGAAACTTCCTGACAGTTAGAACAATTAATCAGTGGAACAGCTTGCCTCCAGGAGTTGTGAATGCCCCAACACTGGAAGTCTTTAAGAAGATGTTGGATAGCTATTTGTCTGAAACGGTATAGGGTTTCCTGCCTAGGCAGGGGGTTGGACTAGAAGACCTCCAAGGTCCCTTCCAACTCTACTATTGTATTGTATTATAATTTAGTCTTCTCCATCAGAAACCCAGTTTCTATAATGTGCATCATGAAATTTAATTACCCTACCTGTGGAATCACTAAACAGGTACAAAGCTAGTTGATCTTCAATTAAAACACCAGATTATCTCAGATCCTTAAAAAAACAATAATAGGGTGATAAGAAGAGAAAGCTGACTATATTAAAGTATTGAGAATAAAATGAATAGAAGCAACCAGAGTTGCCTAGATACTGATTTACACATCAACTATACGTACTTGCTTCACATTTAAATCCTTTTAGAATATTACTCTGTGTGTGTGTGTGTGTGTGTGTGTGTGTGTGTATGTGTACACATCTATGCATCAGGCATGAAATCCTTTTACCTTCGCTACCGATTAGGAACTGGGAGCGCGCGCACATGCACAGAGAGTCCATGGTGACTTCTGGGTGGGTGGGCAGAGCCTTCTGCTGCCACCACTACCGGTTTGCCCAAACTGGTGCGAACTGGCAGAATACCATCTCTGTTAATACCACTTTATAATGCCTTGGTAAGGCCACACTTGGAATACTGCATTCAGTTTTGGTTGCCACGATGTGGAAAAGACTCCAGAAAGAGTGCAGAGAAGAGCAACAAAAATGATTAGGGGACTGGAAACTAAAAGATAGAAGAACGGTTGCAGGAACTGGGTAAGTCTAGTTTAATGAAAAGAAGGACTAGGGGAGACATGATAGCATTGTTCCAATATCTCAGGGGTTGCCACAAAGAAGAGGGAGTCAAACTATTCTCCAAGGCACCTGAGGACAGAACAAGAAGCAATGGGTGGAAACTAATCAAGGAGATAAGCAACTTAGAACCGAGGAGAAATTTCCTGACAGTAGAACAATTAATCAGTGGAACAGCTTCCCTCCAGAAGCTGTGAATGCCCCAACACTGGAAGTCTTTAAGAAGATGTTGGATAGCCATTTGTCTGAAACGGTATCGGGTTTCCTGCCTAGGCAGGGGGTTGGATTAGAAGACCTCCAAGGTCCCTTCCAACTCTGCTATTGTATTGTATTGTATTGTATTGTATGCATAAACAGTATTTCCTGGCATTTATAATGCAATTATAGACTTCATTGTGGCTCTTAGCTTCTTTTTGAACCATCTTCGGTTCCTTCAGTGATGGTCAGCCATTGATTTTCCTGGTTGTTAAAGCAGGCAGCAATAGGTCTTGTTGGTCTCTGCACCAAGAATCCAGAGGAGTTACTGGTGATAAGGAATAATGGGAGGCAAATAGCTGTAGCTGTACAACTCCTTACTTAAGGCTTCTGCATGGGACATGTTCGCCTGCACTTGCTTTCATTTTTTATTACATTGTGAGCCACCCAGAGTCCCCTTCGAATTGTGAGATGAGTAGCATATAGGTGCTGCTGCTGCTGGCAGTAATTCATTCTTTACATAAGGTGCAAAGCCTAAACATCAAAGGGTGTTTTCTTCCACTGATACTCACCTGTTCCTGCCTCCTGGTTCAGACAAACAGTTCTCTCGCTAAGCCCTGCCTTGAAGGTATCTCAAATTACAGAAGATAATACAAGATTATAATGCAGAAAAATCACAATAATGTTCATTTATTATGGTTTTGTCCTAATTTAATGTATTACATCCTATACCGTATTGTCCACATAATTTTTATACCCTGTTTCCCTGAAAATAATACCTCCCCTGTAATAAACCCAATTGGGCTTTTGAGTGCATGCGCTAAAATAAGTCCTCCCCTGAAAATAAGCCCTCCCTGAAAATATTGCAACACAGCAGTAGCCATGAGGTGACCACGCTTGCCTCCTCCTGCACTTCAAAAATAATAAGACCTCCCCCCAAAAAGGCCAAGCACTTATTTTGGGGGTCAAAAGAAAACAAGACCCTGTCTTATTTTCTGGGAAACATGGTCTATAATTATATTATATTACATTACACTATGTTATTATATTTATTATATTATATTTATTATATCATCTATCTATCTATCTATCATCTATCTATCATCTATCTATCTATCTATCTATCTATCTATCTATCTATCTATCTATCTATCTATCTTTGCTGATGCTTTATTTTGCCATATACTACATAAATAAAACTATAATGTTAAAAAAATGTTATACAACCTACCTGGGAAAAGAAAAAAAACTTATAGGAAAAAATAATAGTGTAAAGGAGATAGGCTATTGAGTGTGTCATGCTAATCATGAACGGATTGGACATTACAGAAATAGGATATCAGATTTCCAGGGGCCTTCCTCCAGAAGCACATGAATGCTCCTGATCAAGCATTAAGGAGTGCTGTTGCAGAACACATAGCTTACTGCCCTAGGAAATGAGCTCTTTGTCAGATCATGTTGAGGCCTTGCCAAAAAGATCAAAGCAATGAATGCAGTTTGTACGCAGAAGAACTGGCAATGTTTACATTACAAGCAGAGGTTCTGCTTGTTCAGTTAAAGATGCAAATATTAGGAATACAAATGGTGTGCCCTTGTGAAGGAAACACTGTAAAGTGCAGCCTGTATGTATTTTATGGCACAAGCCATGAATAACTATTAGAATGGAATGTAACGGAATGGCAGGGAAAGAATAGAGCAGAAGAGAAGAGAAGAGAAGGGAAGGGAAGGGAAGGAATGGGAATGGAATAGAATAGAATAGAATAGAATAGAATAGAATAGAATAGAATAGAATAGAATAGAATAGAATTCTTTATTGGCCAAGTGTGATTGGACACACAAGGAATTTGTCTCCAGGGCATAAGCTATTAGTGTACATACAAGCAACAAGTGATGGGGCATAGATCATAAATAATAAAATACAATAATCATAAATCATAAGATACAACATTCAGTGATAGTCATAGGATACTAAATAAGCAATCAACATAAATCATAATACAATACTAATAAAAGCAATCAATATAAATCATCAAAGTTATGCCATAAGAAGCTAAGAAAATGAGTAATAGCAAAGATGAGAAGGATAATTGTAATTCAATCCTAGTATGTGATTTGACATCCAAGGGCATAAGACAGTGTTGTGGGAATTAGTTGTTTAGTAGAGTGATGGCAGGGACACGGTGGCTCAGTGGTTAAGATGCTGAGCTTGTCGATCAGAAAGGTCGGCAGTTCAGTGGTTCAAATCCCTAACACTGCGTAATGGAGTGAGCTCCTGTTACTTGTCCCAGCTTCTGCCAACCTAGCAGTTCGACAGCATGTAAAAATGCAAGTAGAAAAATAGGAACCACCTTTGGTGGGAAGGTAACAGCGTTCCATGAGCCTTCGGTGTTTAGTCAGCCACATGACCATGGAGATGTCTTTGGACTGTGCTGGCTCTTTGGCTTTGAAACGTATATGAGCACCGCCCCCTAGAGTCAGGAATGACTAGCACATATGTGCGAGGAGAACTTTTACTTTCAGAGTGATAGCATGAGGGAAAAATTGTATTTGTGTCTAGTTGTTTTGGCGTACAATGCCCTATAGCAGGGCTGTCAAACTCCCGGCCTGTAGGCCGGATGTGTCAAGCGCTGGCTATACCCACACACAGTTTAGCGATGGTGGGGGAAGTCCCAATATGTCACGTGACTCCGCCGGGACGACGTGAGTTGGACACCTGTGCCCTATAGCATTGTCTTGAGGGAAGAAGTTGAAATAGTTTATTAGTGGGGAATCCAAGTTAAGAAAGGATAACAACTAACTGTAATGTGATAGAATGTGGTTCAGCAACATTTTCAGTTAGTGAGTAGCTTACCTAGAACACCAACCAGTTATTGGTACTTAACATTAAAAATAATGAAATATTATTTGTTTTTAATCTATATATTTATTTAATATATAATCAAGGATTGTTCAAAGTTACAGTGGTGTTGAATGAATGATAATTACAACTGGCTTAATTATGGGAAGCTGGCAGGAGATTACCTCTTAACAATTATGGAATTCAGTTAATAATGGCAAGTATGATTGCAGGGATTGCTATCACTAAATAGCTTAGCCATGCTTTATGTCAGCATTGCCTAGCATGTAAATTCTGGACACAATTGCTGTCACAAGTTGAGGACACCTCTATCTATTATTTCTATAGGTAGTTGTTGGCTTATATCCATTCATTCAGTGATTGTTCCAAGTTACAGTGGCACTGAAAAAACTTACAATTACTGCTTGAAGTTCCATCAAATGAAGTCCATTTGATTCTGGAGTCTAGGAATAGTTTGTGCAATGAGACATGTTGTTCATGCTTTTTCTAAATTGCAGCATTCAGCATTATGGCTTGTTTACCCGATGCATCAGATAATGGACACATCTTTGTAAAAGAGTCCTGCAGTGGATTTCCTAACTGTAATGCCACAGCCAAAAATGATTGCCTAGATTAACCTACAGTATTTCGACAATGGCAGGATTCCTACTAGTGAATCACAGCAGATTTTAGCACTTCCACTCTCCTTGCGTTCTGATACAACTCAACTGTTGACACATTTCATATTGTTTCAGTATGCTGCAATCGGAAATGCCTACTTTTGGCTGATCCATACACAGTGTGACTGTGCTTGGTAACCAAGTAGGTTTGGCTGGTGGAATTCATCTTCATGCATTGTTTTGTTCTAAACGGTTACAAAATTCTAATTGAGAAACAGGGAATAAACAGTCCTGCAACAGTCCATGACCAGCTTCTCTAATTACAAAGATTAGGGCTGGGCAAAGACTTGGATTGAATAGATTATATCAAGGGCTAGTGAGGTATGCCTGTGAAATAATTTCACGCTAACCCATTTGCTCTTTCAGGTTTTAGGCGCTGAATATTTGAATTTTTACATACAAGACAAGACAAAGCAAAAACCTTTGAAATATAAAAAAAGAAATATTTAACTTGTATTCAATCTGGTTGTTTATTTAAATGAGCTTCAACTCAAATCAGAGGTGGGTTACCTAAGAAGAGGCTCGTCCTGGAAGCTTCTGCGCAGATATTAACATCTGCCTGTCAGGCCTGCAGCCGGTTCCTTTTGGGATCTTTGGCCTAATATTTTGGGGGATCTTTGGCCTCACACTAATATTCTATTCTACTATGCTGTTTCATTAGGGGGGAATTGGGAGGGGGAATAGTAAGAAGTAGAATGTGATGTTGACAAAATAAAATTCCTTTCTAGAAACCAAGGTCATCCTTTGTTTCTACACCTCTGCACCTGACCAGAACTGGATGGGTGGAACTGCCAGAATGGCAGTAGAAGGTTGGACCATGTGATGGACTTGTGGGAGTGGGGGCAAGATCATGAACTTTCAACTGGGTGGGGAAAACCGGAAAGCTTTCAGATTCGGGTTTTCACAGATGTGCAAACATGACTCTCTTAATAAATTGGAACTTTGAGCAATACTTTGCCTTGGACTCTGATTTAATTTTGGATGTTATTTGAAACCCTGTCTCATTATGGTTTTTATTATTATTTTTAATCCCAACTTTATTATTTTTTATAGATAACTAAAGGCAACAAACTGATCTAATACTCATTCCTCTTCCAATTTCCCACACATTTTTGTGACGTGTAGAGAGCTAAGGTGAGTTGAGAAAGATTGACTGGGCCAAATTCACCTAGCTGGCTTTCATACCTTAAACGTGACTAGAACTCAATGTGTCCGGGTTTCTACCCTGGTGTCTTATATGATCCAGGAATATATTTGGGTAGCTAATGAGGAAATGACACAAGTAAATATTACAAATTCAGAAGAGAGCTAAGGCACATGACAATTACAGAGATAATTTTGCGCTTCAAGGTTTGGATCAATGATTTCAGGCTTGTCTTAGCTTAGTGAACTATGGCAGCTACAACGTACAAACAAGATATACATTTAATTAAAAATACAAATAAATAAAAGTCTTTTTCACTGTTTCAATACTGGGAAATTGTTGACTAAAGAATCATTTTACTTCTCCTTTATAGGATAGGAAGAAGGTCAGGTTCCAAATTTGGCAGCTAGAACTGATGTTTGGAGAAGGAAGAGAAAGTATGGGAGGGAATCTTTCCTATCCAATAAAAAAGGTGATAGTAAATTATTCTGGAATAAATTGTAGCTTTCGGCAGATGAGTTAGGCTCTATTTTGGGTTTAATGTCCAAATTACAGGTGCATATATGATGGCATACTGATTTTCTTGATGTCATTCGGCGTTACATAAGCACTGGATGGGAGTGTATATGGTGTATTGATGGAAACTAAAACTATTTCTGTGTAAATTAACTAATCTGCTCACCACATTTTCTACAGGACTTATCAGATTTTCCACCATTTACTATCATATTTTAAATTCAGAACAGAATTGCTTTTTCCTGAATCCAAGAAATTAGGAAAATATGCTTCATGGGGTTCATAAGTAACAGATTGCCTTTAGACAGAAAAATGCTGGAAGAGGATATACTTTGGCCCGCTTGGGTATGATTCAGTCTGGATAAGATCTAGGTCGCTACAAAAACCCCAAAATACATTGGAATTAAGTTCACATGCAGCAACTTTAGCCCTCAGCAATGCTAACAATTGGGATATTAATCAATCAAATGCTAATCTGGGCTATACCTGTTTGCCTCCTACACCTGCATCTTACAAGGGAAGACAATGGGAAATGAAGGAACAAAAATCGATGAAACCTTATTGGCTCCAGGCTTACGGATTTCGGGTCATAAATACCTATCGTCAGTTCTATTTTTCTTCTAATCCTCTTAGATAGATATTTATTTTTTATACTAATAAGGTAGCCTTTGATTTACAATAATTCATTTAGTGACATGTTTGTTTTGTGATCAAAATTCAGACGCTTGGCAATTGACTCATATTTATGATGGTTGCTGTGCCTTAAGGTTATTCAATCAACTTTTGCAACTTTCTGACAAGCAAAGTCAATGGGGAAGCCAGATTCAGCTAACAACATGTTACTAACTTAATAAGATTAGCATGATTCACTTAACAACTGGGGCAAAACAGTCTCACTTACCAACATAAATTTTGGTCTCAATTGTACTCATAAGTCGAATAGGTAATGCCCACTATTTTCCAGTACAATTTCATCCATGTGAAGTAGGTTGAGCTGAGAGAGAGAATGATTATTCCAAACCAAGGGTAGGCTAGAACTGAGTCTTCCTACGCTCCTAGTACCAAATCCCAACCGTTACAATACATTCTGCACTGTATGGGAAATCAGTGATGAAACTTTGGTTCATATAAGATAGATAATTTTATTGTCACTTTTTTTACTACAAGCACACTGACCCACATTAAAAATGAAATTCTGTTGCCTGCTTTCAAGAGAAAGTGTGTATCTACTCATGCATAACACATATATACACCCGCTATAGTAAAGGTAAAGGTTCCCATCACACATATGTGCTAGTCGTTCCCGATTCTAGGGGGTGGTGCTCATCTCTGTTTCAAAGCGGAAGAGCCAGCGCTGTCCGAAGATGTTCTCTGTGGTCATGTGGCCAGCATGACTAAATGCTGAAGGCGCACAGAACGCTGTTACCTTCCCACCAAAGGTGGTCACGATTTTTCTACTTGCATTTTTTTACGTGCTTTCGAACTGCTAGGTTGGCAGAAGCTGGGACAAGTAACAGGAGCTCACTCTGTTACGCGGCACTAGGGATTCGAACCGCCGAACTGTTGACCTTTCTGATCTACAAGCTCAGTGTCTTAACCACGGAGCCACCGCTCCCCTCATGCTATATACATACATAAATACAAACATAAATAAATAAATATTAATTTGATGTGACTGAATCTGGATGTTCTGCTTTGGATCTCACAAAGCTTCCTCCCAGAAGGTAAGAAGGAAAACAGGTCATGAAGAGGATGTGTAGTGTCCCAGACAATCCTGAGGACTTTGCTCAAGCATTACTTATGTGCTATTTCCTGGATAGAAGGAAGGGAACTACCAATGATCTTTTCAGCCATCCATCTCTGCACCGCCTTCCTGTCTGAAGCAGTACTGCAGGGCTGTCAAACTTGTGGCCCAGGGGCCAGATGTATCATGCGCTGGCCACACCCACGCCCAGTTTAGCAAAGGGGAATAAAGTCACAATATGTCAGATGACACGCATTTGACACTCCTGCAGTAATGCTTCCAAACCAGACCGTAATGCAATATGACAGGATGCACTTGATCGTCCCTCTATAGAAAGTGGTAAGGACATGGGAAGGAAGATGAACTTTTATCATGTGACACAGAAAATGTAGGTACTGCTGAGCCCATTCCACCAGTGTCTCACTGTTGAGCGACCAAGTTAGGCTACTCATTAGCTGCACACCCATAAACGCGATATTGCTAACCACCTCCACAGGTAAATCATTAATACACAGAGGTGTGTGGCTGTGCCTGCCTTAAGTCTAAGTAGGTTTGAATAATGCAGCACTTCTTGTGTGGTGTGATATATATTGCTCCTTGCCCAGTTGCTTCAGTCTGTAAGGAGGCATTCATCTACATTGCATTTTTTTTCCAGGTACCTGATGATTACTGTTGATATATTTCTTCATAAAAATGAATTGGGAGGATGATAGTCCCACAAACTCCCAAGTAAGGTAATCACCCTGGAGCAATGTACAATGAGAAGAACAGAAAAATAATTGGAATGGGAAACGTCTTATAAATCAGAAAAGGGTGACATTTATATAATCCAAGGCAAATGTACTAAGAATAATTTTTATCAGTCTATACAAGGCCTGGCAGATCTGGCACAGTAAATGTGCCACACTGAACATTATGTCTTGCTTAATAATGTTTCTATTATCATATCTATGCAATGTCCATATTTTACCAGGTTTGGTAGTTGGCTGAGAACAAGCAAATATGATCTAGCTAGAAATAAATGGGGGGAAAACCCCAAATGACTTTAAGACATATGCATTTTAATTTTTTTAACTCATTGCATCAAGAAAGACATTAACAAACGGCTATAATTACGACAACTACCCAGATTTGGAGCATAAGAAAGCCCTGGTAAAACTGAATGATTCAAACTGTTTCTTTATGACCGATTGCTTTTATCCAAGATAGAGACTTGTTTTTCCAATAATAGCTCAATGCTAATCAATGATTTTTAAAAGACTCCAAACTACAATGACAATGTTCACAATTATAACTTTGAGGCAATAATATTGGACTTGCAGAATGTGGGCATTCCAAATCTAAACTATGCTGAATTCAATAAAGTTCAGCTCTATGTATGTTAAGGGCAGAAAAAATGGGAGGGAATGATGACCTCCACAAATAACTTTTTCCCTGCTATCTAATGACTATTTGATGTCTCTCAAAATTTTAAAAAAAATCTAAAGAAGATGTTTCCAATTGCCAATGTCCTGATTTCAACAGGAATTCCATAGCCTAATGGAGTATTTAAAGTCTGCAACTTTAAATACTCCATATGCCATTTGGACTTGTTTCCCACAGAAAAGAAAACACCGGGAGCCACAAAACCTGAGGCTTACGTAAAGACATGCGTAGAAATTACCATGATCTCAGTGGCTGTTTATCTTGGAAACCTACAAACTCACCTAATTAGCAGAAGCAAATGCAGGAATAAAGGAAAGGTGATGCACAGCCGTTATCTATTAGCTCATTAACTCACCAGAGCAAAGGCATGAGGTATCCTTGGCCTGAATAGCATTCTTGATTCACTAGGGAAGATTTGGGGGAGTGAACCTGTTATTGCAATGTGTTGTTGCTCTGTGCTTTGCTTGTAAAAACTTTGTAAAAAGCCAAATAAACTCTGCGAGAGGCAGACAGATATTTTGGACACAAACTGCGTGATGGATTTCTGAAACCTACATCTGGTGCCGAATCCCGGGAACTCTCGCACCCTTCAGGATCAAAGACACCCTTCGGGGGAGCAACAGCCAACATAATTACCTCCCGTCTGGAACAGACCCCAAAGCGCGCTTCGTCCTACGGGACCCCTCAGAGGTAAGTATGGGTTGCAATCTGTCTCACCAGCAGCAAAAACATGTTCAAGAACTTAAATTCTTGTTACAGAAGTCAGGTGTTACCACACCTGAGGCAGAAATAAGGAAGCTAGTTGGTGAGATAGGGAAACATTGTTTTTGGTACCCTGAAAGGGGAACGCTTCGTTTATGTGACTGGGAAAAAATAGGGCAAACTTTACATCTTGAACCCAGAGCTCCAGTAAAGACATTAGATTGCAGGATGGTTTAAAACAACAAATAGATAATTCTGAGGCTCAGATGAAGTTTTTTGGTGAAATTAGCAAAGGAAAACGCCACTTTTGAATGTCGAAAGGCAATCATTGGCTTTGGGAATGATCCTGAGTTGGCAGAAATGATTAAAGCATGTCAAGATAGAGGAACAGTCTCTCATCAGGCTAATTTATTGGCAGCCGCTTTCTCGCAAGGCAGCAAACCTCAAGGAAAATGTTATAAAAGGGATTGTCGAAAGTTAAGGGGGGAAATGCCTGCAACTTCCCCCAGCCCTTTCCACCAAGGGCTGAAGCTAAAAGCAAAATGTCCAAAATTATTTCGTTGGTTGATTTATACATTTACTTAGTTCTTTTTGCTTCAAATTTATTCATTGACTTTGGTAAATCACTATATGGATGATATTTTAATTGGAGCCCCAAATATACCACTTAATTGGCTTTCAGAAATACAAAATGATTTGACTGTTTATGGGTTGCAAATTTCCCCAGAAAAAAGTACAACTACATGCTCCTTATCTGTATTTGGGTCATAAGATGTTGCATTCCTATTCTGCCCCGGCATTTCCTTGTTTGAAATTGCCTAACGTTATGTCACTACTTAACTTACAACAGTTATTGGGTACTCTTAATTGGGTAAGGCCATATTTTTCTTTGCTGACACATATTGTTTGAATTACTGGCCAAAGGAAAACAACCTGGAGATGTTATCGTGATTTCCTCAGCTGCATTTGCTGCAGTTGAGGAGACTAATGATCTTTTGAGCATTCAATTTGTGAATCGCATCCCTCATAAAAATTGTCAGCTAACTCTTTTGATGTTTTTAAGATAAAAAGATTCCGTTTCAAAATGTTTTGCCATTTTTTCAGACAGTTGTTGAATTGATAACCTTGGGTTTGTTGTAGAAATTGGACTGACTTAATTAATATTATTTTTCCTATTCCAAAATTTGATTTTCAATTTCATTTTCAGAAAAACTTATCTCTTCAGTGTGCTTTAACTGACTACGTGGGTCGTATTGCCTAGCATTAGCCTAAAGATCTTCGGCTTGCGTGTTTAATGATTTTTTTTCCTGTTCGGCCCTTACTTTCATTTTCTCCTCTTTCACAAGCTATTACGGTGTTTTTCAAGTGGAGAGTGAACGAGAGGAGTAATTGCTTATAAGGACTCTCATGAAAGTTTCCTGCCCTGTTGTTCCTGCAACATTTTCTTAAAATTGTTTGTTGCTATTTTAGCTTTTTATATCTTTTCTCAACAAGCTTTTTAACTACATTTCTGACTTTCATTATGTGTGTCAATTCATTTTTAACCTTCTAGGTCTTTACATCACACCCAAGATTGATTCTTAACCTTATGGCTTTGTTTTTAACTTTGCAGCAATTATTATGCTCACAATAGCAGTTATTTGTTTTTTTCAGGACCTTTTTCTTAAAGCAACAGGTATGCAACTCAGATGCAGCTGTTCATGTTTTAACTACTTTTTTTTTCAGATTTATTTTTTTGATTACTTTTTTTCCATCAGAATGCCAGAGGGCTGGCACAAGCTTGCCATATTCCAATTGACCAGGCCAAGCAAATTGTTTCATCTTGCCCCCAGTGTTTTGGGGCATCCCCCTGTGGGGGCACAGGTGTTAATCCCCATGGTTTAGCCTCTAATAACCTATGGCAAATGGATGTCACCTATGTTCCCTCTCTGGCTCCCTAGAAGTAAATTCATTTATTTCTTTTTAATTTTTGGGCACGTTTCAATGAGGAGAAACAACTAATCATGTTATATTTCATTTTTTTTCAGCCATTACTGCTTTGAGCAAACTTTCTTTTTAAAGACTGATAATGGCCTGGCCTATTTTTCATTGGCCTTTTTGCAATTTTGTACAACTTGGAACATTTTTCTAATTCATGGGCTTTTTTACAATTCCACAGATCAAGCCATTGTGGAACGTGTTAATTGGTCCTTTAAGGACTGTCTTCTCAAACTAATAAAAAAGGAGGGATCTCGGGTACCTAACAATTTGGTGTATCCCAATTTGGCTAATTTGGCATAGGTAACATAATAGATTTAAAAAGTTTGTTTGCCTCCCCTGCAAGGGGGACGAGGATATGTTGTGCTTGCTTCTACAGGTTCTTGTGGATTCCAGTACTTTGTGTTTGTCCAGCCAAGAATATTGTGGTATCAGTTCCCAAATCCAGTTCTAGAGATGACCAAGGTGACTTTTCAGACAGCACAGCTGCCAATACGATCTTGTTGGACCAGCTGTCCAGTGACCACCAAAGCGCAAGCAGTGCTGTAACAACGACACGTGGAACAAATCCCCGAGAACTTATGCTCTGCCATTTTTGCCAATTCCTTTGTCATCATTTGTTTATGTTTACTTGTTCTGTCATCTCACCAAAAAACTCACTTGAACAATGACTGAAGTAAAAATCTATGGGTGCAGCTAGCTAACATCACACACATGGATGTCTTCTGCTTATCCGAATCGTAGTACATGGAACATTTACTTTCTACATGCTTGGATCCTGTTTGAATCCTGTCTGCAGTAATTCAACACTTCATTGGTTTGAACTATAAGACTATATCTAGTTAGGAATTGATTGCTTATGAACCGCCCCCTGATGCAATTGCTTTGTATACTCCTATAGTAGCAGTTCCTGAAAATATAACATGTGCTAAAGTAGTTAACTGTACATCTTCAAGTAAAAAGCCTTACTGTTTTCATATTAGTTCACCTACTTTAAATTGTACAGCTTTTGAGGAGGTTTCCTTTCACTTTGCTAATGTTTGGCTTCCGCAAGGATGGTTTTTTACATGTGGTCATGAAACTTTTAATTACATTCCTGCTAATATTAGTGAAGCGCAATGTTGCTTTAGCTAGCTAAGTCCTGTGTTGCTTTCCAAACAGCAACTTCAGACAACACTTGTGACTCTGAGACAGCTTTGCTTAATAAAGTAGAATATGTAGCATTGGCTATATTTATAGTGGGTGTGCCAGCACTTGCTGCTCATGCTCATCTTAATATTAACGCTGTTGCATGTGATTTGGTAAAAATAATTAATGCTATTTTTTTAGCTATTTCAGCAATTAATTATGAGCTACAAACTTTGCATAAAGCTATTTTGCAACATCGTGCTGTTATTGACTATTTGCTTTTTCACCAGCATATGGGTTGTGAAAGTTTTGATGGGATGTGTTGTTTTAATCTTTCCGATGAATCCAGAATTATTCAGCGTCAGCTCAATATTTTACATAAATTGACCTCTGATTTGAAAATTGATACCCTAGGATCTTGATGGGAAAGCTTTTGACCCACAGGTCTGTTGGGAAATATCCTACGTTATTTAGTTATTATCTGTGCTATTGTAATTGGCGGGTGCTGTTCTGTTCAATGCCTTCCCTCCCTTTGCAAAATGTGCATTACAGCTTGTTGCCCTAAACCCCCTCCTATATTGCCTCAGGGTCAGGTATATGCCCTGTATAAACAATTGCAGGGATGTTCCTCTCCTGAAGGGTAGCCCCTCCTATGATGCCTTGTCAAACAAAATAAAAAAGAGTGAGATGTAGGAATGAGAGGTAAGGCTTACGTAAAGACATGCGTAGAAATTACCATGATCTCAGTGGCTGTTTATCTTGGAAACCTACAAACTCACCTAATTAGCAGAAGCAAATGCAGGAATAAAGGAAAGGTGATGCACAGCCGTTATCTATTAGCTCATTAACTCACCAGAGCAAAGGCATGAGGTATCCTTGGCCTGAATACCATTCTTGATTCACTAGGGAAGATTTGAGGGAGTGAACCTGTTATTGCAATGTGTTGTTGCTCTGTGCTTTGCTTGTAAAAACTTTTTAAAAAGCCAAATAAACTCTGCGAGAGGCAGACAAATATTTTGGACACAAACTGCGTGATGGATTTCTGAAACCTACACACCACCCATAGCCATGCCTACCCAGCTTGTCATTAGGGGAGAGAACTGGTTGTTAAAAAACACCAGGAACCATGAAACCATTTTGACATATCTCTCTCTCTGGCCCCTCTCTCTGTATCTGTCTGTCTCTATGTCTCTCTCTTTCTCTCTGTGTTTCTCCCCCCCACTCTCTCCGTATTTCTCTCACTGTCTGTCTCTCTCTATCTCTTTCTCTCTCCCTCTCTCTGTAGTTTTCTCTCTCTATGTCTATCTCTCCTCCTTTCTCCTCCTCTCCCCCGCTCTCTCTATCTCTCTCTATGTCTCTCTCCCCCTCTCCCCCTCTATTTTCCACCCTGTCTCTTTATCTCTCTCTCTGTATCTCTATGTCTCTCTCTACTCCCTCTCCATCTTCCCCTCTTTCTCTCTCCCATCTCTCTGTGTCACTCTCTCCCCCTTCTCTCCCCTCTCCCCTTCCCCCTCTCTGTATCTCTCTCTGTGTGCCTCTATGTCTCTCTCTCCTCCTCTCTCCCCCTCCCCCCTCTCTCTGTATTATCTCTGTGTGTGTCTCTATGTCTCTCTCTCCCCCCTCTCTCTGTATCTCTCTCTTCCCCCATCTCTCTTCCCATCAATCTCTTCTTTAAAAGAGTGTTGGAGGAGTGTTGGAGTGTCCCAAAGCTCTGGAGGCAAGTCATGTCATTGATTAATTGTTCTCACTGACAGAGAAATTTCTCCTTATTCTAAGTTGGTTCTCTCCTTGATTAGTTTCCTTCTGGTGCTTCTTGTCCTGCCTTCAAGTGCTTTGGAAAATAGGTTGACCCATCTTCTTTGTGGCAGCCCATTAGATGTTGGAATACTGCTATCATGTCACTTCTAGTCCTTCTTTTCATTAAACTAGATACCCAATTCCTGCAACAGTTATTCTGATCATCTGTGTTGCTCTTCTCTGCAGTATGAGAAGTAGTAAAAAGAAAATTCAAGGTGATTAAAAAAGTGAATCTAAATCAAATCTTGAGTCCTTTAGAAAGGCTACATTAATGGCTCAGACCATGATGGAACCCATATTTCCCAGCTAATCACAAGTGACTGTAAAAAGTTCCAATTTTGTTGTTGATTCACAAAACAAAATAGTTGTTCAAAATATATAGCATGTGGGTAATCTCAAGATCTCTCTATCCTCCGGAAGAATTACCAGCAGTCTGAATCTTGCATCAATGTGCATTTCAGCCACAATATCCTTCACAAAATGCAGACTATCCCTTTGCCTGCCTTGCGGGAAACACCTCAGTTCTCTTCTACAGTCTTAGTCTGCTGAGGTAAAAAGCAAATATAATCATCTAAAAAGCAAGATACGGTCAATTCGAAATCCCTAGGAAGTTTTTATTCTGAAAGTCATTGTAGGCAGACTGCAACCTCCCAGTTTAATACCAAGTGACCCCATAGAAGGAAGCCACTTGCTACGAGAAACTGAACATCTAGGGAACCAGACATAAGATGAATAAAGGTCCACTTATTAAACAGCCTCCCTTATTCATTTCATTCTCAGCATGATGTGGGTATTTCTGACATTTCCAATGGTCTCAACCCTTGTCCCTTCCCGGCAGATTTATTCTATACTTCATTGCTGTATGTTACCTTATGCCTTCTCTGTTGAAAGTTATTTTTATATTCTTCCCTGCCATGTTGTTTGGAATGCAGTTTTTAACATTTTGCCTCTTTGGGCAAAATGTTTGTTCCAGCTAGCATTTAGCCTAAAATTCTCAAGCAGATTTTTCATCTTATCTATTTTATTATTAGCAGTCATTAATTGAAATCATGGCTTGGGCTACTGGAAGCAATTTTTGGACACTAAGATCATCTAACGCTTAGCAGCAAAGGAAGTGACATTGCTTTTGCAGGGTTAAATAGATGGCCTGCTTGGAATATCAGACAGACAAGGTTCATTAGCTTGCAAAATTCCAGATTAGCCCACTGAAAAGTTATTTCCCATATTTATACATGAGGAGAAAAGTTTCTTCATTTCAGATAAAATACAGAGAGACTTTCATGATCAGCAAAGGAGATACTATACCTCCAAGAATATTCAAACTTTTATAGATTTTGTTTCCAGTCGTGCAGCAAATATCAGGACTGGCTACTTGGATAACCCTGGGTACATGTCTGTTTGGCATGGTCAACCAAGTGTTGTAAGTAGCTATTAGAACACTAGTTGGGACATTAGGAAAGTCCAGAGGCAGGCATAAAAAAAACCTTCTGAATCCAGATTGCTCATATGGCAAAACGAGACCCCTGCTCTACTGCTCCTACTGGAGAAAATTTGATCCTTTGACCAAATAAGCAGTAAATTCATCACAAAAGGTATAGCTGCATTTCTTCACTGCTAAATTTGTTGAGTTCACTCGGAACCAACAATTTTGGTAACTTCAAGTAAAATCTCAAGGTATGCATTTACCACTTGCATGAAGTACAATAAATGTGGTTATCACGCAAATGTATGAAGCATTCCTTTGCACTGGCTAGAATAGAATACAACACAAATTCTATGCAGATTAATCTAAGACTTTTCACTATGTATATTCCTCCTACCATACTCTGGTTAGCAGGCACAAATATGCACACACCCCTACACAAACTCCACATGCAACACACTCTACCACACACTGTTTGAGTTTTATGAAAATCAGTCTCTACACAGCTTACTTTGTAAGTAGAATAGACAAAATTAAATTTCACAAATTTAATAAACATCATATCTTTGTGTTGTCCCCAATATAAACATCATATCTTTGTGTTGTCCCCAATTTGGGTCTGAGCCTGATGCCAAAGCCAATGATGGACGCCAGACATGAGGTGCAGGTTTTCTGATTGCTTTTTATTGGAGTACTCCTAAGGAAAAGGGTTCCTGGTCAAAAGGCCAAGAACAAAGAACAAAGGACTAAATAAGCTTTATACATTTTCATTAAAATAGAAGGCGGGACAAGGTGAGATAACAAGAAATATCATCTAATAAACATTTTAGTAATAATTCTACAATTTGTTCTATTGGTCTATAGCTGTCCCATTCCTAAGCTTTGGCTAATGAATGCGCCAGGAGTTATCTAATATACATTTCATTTGCTGCCGACCATCTCTATTCCTAACTTTTAGCTGAAGTCTGCAGTTGTCTAATTCTTGTTACTTTTATAAACTTTCTAACTACCCATAATTACTACAAGCTTTACACATGCGTATTTCCTGTTGATAAGCATTCTTTGTTCTTGTGAGACAAACCCCCACAATTACAGTCTTCCTGATTTACTTTCAAGTATGTGCCATGACCTTGGTTTAGTAGCCAGCCATCATTTGAACCATATGATTGTCAAGTTCATTTTTAATATTTTGCAAATATTACTGTTCCCCATGTAGTTCCAAATTACACATAGCTATATCAAAAGATGACTTTTGAAAGGGATTAAAGAAAACTGCAAATCATCTGTTAATCTACAGACACACACAACTTTTTTTAAGCAGAAGATTGCTTTGGCATTTTAATTAAGCCAATTAAATGTGAATGACATAATTAATATTTCTGACAAATTAAAAAGTACACTTCAGTGGTAATTTTTAGAGGAGCTTTGAGGACCATAAAAGGCGTTCATGGACTGAATGGAACTCTGCAAGATATACTTGTACCTAGGGGTGGGCTTCTAAAATTTCAGCAATGGGTTCTCTGCCCAGTTGCTGGGTGGGCGGGTCCATGGTGGGTGTGGCCTAGTCGGCCTCCTGCACCATGGCGGTGGGGGGGGGTTGCCTTTCCCAGGCTCCAGAGGCTTTTCTCAAGGTTCTGGGAGGGCGAAAACTGCTTCCCCCAGGCTCTGGAGGCCCTCCGGCCTTCTGGAACTTCTGGGAGGCCTGTTTTTCCCTCTCTCTGACCCTCCATGCAGCCCTGCACTTACCTCGCATCCAAAAAAAGCCGCGTGGAGACTCCTGTGAGGGAAGGAGACGGAGGGGCAGCCAGGGGTGGGATTTGGAGATTCTGGCTGGCATAACGTTAGCTATGGGTTCTCCCGAACCCGGGCAAACCCGTAGCAGCCCACCCCTGGTTGTAACTGGTGTTACAGAGTAGGTAAAGAAAGATTCAAAGAAATTAGAGGGTAACAAATGAATACCAGGACAGTTGGGCACAACTCTGAGATGGAGGCCCTGCCCCTCAGAATCCAACCAGTTTTGGTGATGCATGCCAGGTCAGTCCTCAAGTCATTGATATGGGAAGGTTCTTTACAGTCTAACTTGGCATTCAGTAAAAATAGCCAGAAGCCACAGCCACTGATGGAATTAATGATGATTGGGAATTGGGATTGAGCACAGAAGGAGGGGTGTACATAAGTGTACCAGCGTGCCTACTGTCCCTGCCTTACTCTCCCCATTTATCTGTATTTACTTCCTTTGTTCATGTTTATGTTCGTACCTATACTTGTTATCTTGTACATGTTTGACAAATGGATTGATTAATTAATTAATTCTCACTGACTGAGAGATGTTATACCCACCATCCATCCACAAGAATGATTCCAGTACTTACCCTGATCTTCAGTCCGTATCCACAGTATTTGATGGAACCACAGAAGGAGCATTTGTATGAAATCTAAGGTGAGCAAACCAAAAGAAACTCTAATTAAACATCTTAAAAACTAGATGTTGCTCAAATATTTTTAAAACCTAATGTGGAGAAGAGATATGGAATATTTTAACTAAAAGGAAATACAATAGTGTTAAGCTTTTCGTCATGTTTTGTCTAATAACCACAATTAGGAAAAAGACATGTAATCATACAATAGAAGGAATACTGCATATATTGATGTAAATCACAGCTCCTTCTAGCCACAATGTATGTTGGTTGGATATAAGGTTATTTAAGATTCCATCTTTTTTCTGAGGGTGATGAGATCGCAGAGCAATAAATAGTTGCTTCTAAAGCTGAAATAATTCAATTTAAATATACTGTATGAATTTAAACAGAGATCCCAAGATGGGATAGGGACAGGGCAAGGTTGGTGGTTTCCATTTTCTTTTCATTTATGTTATCCAAAACCAAACATAGAAACAAGCAATTTGTATATAAGCTGATTCTTATCAGAATAAACAAGCATTTCTGCTTCAACACTCTGTACTAAGCAGTTTCCCACCTTTCCACAGATAATCTGAGATAATCCAAAACAGAGGGTACTCTTGAATGTTTCACCAGGTATCCCATAAATCTTAGTTAGTGACAACTGCTGAGCCCAATGGAGCTGTATTAGCCAATCTTTTATGGTTATAAATCAACAGAAGATGGTACAGTTCCAACAGTTGCACAAGCTGTCCTTTTAGTCATTATGGCATCTCCAACTGCCAGTCAATTTTTCCCATCGCTCAGCTTCTTCTCCCCCAAATCCTCTTGATGTGTCCTCCTGCAAGTTTTAAGACTTCCCTCCTTGATGTTAACTCTACCCTTCCTTGTCCTTTTAACATTATGTCCTATGAAAAGCAAAACTACTGTCTGTTCTCATGCTCCTTGTCGGTAAAAGCAAAAGAGAAAGTTAGAAAATAGATAGCTTTCCTTCCTCCCAACACTTGCTTCAGACATGTGTAAGGATTAATAACAAATGCATTGCTAACTTCTAGCTTGTCACAGTTGCATTAGTATTTTAGATTTTTTATTGTTATTTTACTTTTTTTATTTTATTTGCATTCACAAGTTTTGTTCCATTTTTATTTGTATTTCTATTAAAGAATAATTAAATAGTTGAAAGAACATTTCAATTTGGGGTCAATATAAATTATGGAAAGTGATTGTACATGACTAAGGAATTTAAATATTTATGTCAGGATGAAAATTTACCATGCCACATGGCGAGATAGGTGGCAAATAAATTTAACAAATAATAATATAAATTCACAAAGGAAAATCTTTTGAAGATGAAGATCTTCACTATAATAACCAGGTTTATGACTCCAGTTCATCCATATAAGTTGCTAATTTGCCTATTCCATCCCTTAACTGGGTTTTTAAAAAAAACTACTATTAAAAACACCTGTCTCACAGAATCATAGAAATACAGAATTGGATGAGGAAATTAATACCATCAAGCCCATCCTCCTGCTAAGTGCAGAAATGCAATTCAGCATTTATCATAAATGTGTCCTCAACCTGCAGTTGCATATTTAGCACATACTTTATATCCCTATGAACTAATTTCTTCTTGTATTAATCTTGTAGTTAAATGCTATTCTTAAGATTTACTCAAAAATACTTTTTGATAATTTGTTATTCAACATCCTGCTTTTCAGAATAAGGTAGGGCATGTTCTTTTGCATTATACCCTTACAGTTGCCTGGAGATCAGAGAACATGCCAATGTGCAGTGGACATGGAATCTATAAACTACCACCTTTATGATAAAGTAAAAACATTATTAAATAACCTATTGTTATGCATTGGATTGTCACTCAGGAATGCCAGATATTTTAAATCAAATGGAATTCAGAGACAAGATTAGGATTTAATCATGAACATAGCATTGTTAAATTTGATACAAAATTCCAGTCGAATTTTTGGACATTTTAATTGCCACTAAGACAAACCAGATTACAACAGACCTTAAAAGAAAGCTTACTGATATGAATTCATTTTGAAGGATGGTAGTCATCATCCTTTACATCTAAAAAGGCATTAGGATTATTAAGATGTCATTCCTAATTCATTTTAGGAATATTATTTACAAACATGGAATTTATTGTGTGGCATACCTGTTAGACAGCAAAGAGAAGCAGATGCATGAATACTGTATTGGCTCATGTCAAATATATGATGCTGAAGAAAAGGATGGGAGACCTCCTAAGAGAAATAGACTCGCTATAGGACAACATTTATACATGGTTTTTACATATTGTCATAAATGTTAAGTATTTTAAAATCTTAGGCACAACAAGCAGTATAGCTAAGGAAGCCATGCTTATCCAATGTCAAAGTATCTCTGAAGTATTTTGAAAGAACGATACCAAATCTCCTTCACATTATTTTATGTCCAATTTCAAAATCTCCTTCATATTATGTTCTATTACCGTAAATAACAGGGCAGAACGTATATCAGAAGATATTTTATTTATGGGCTGCTGCAGGCAGTTTAGTCCTAGGAATGTAGGAGGATTACATTTCATTTGGACTTCTTATTTAGTTACCTTTTGTAATAGTATTTACTCTTGAGTAATTTCAAGAGTATCTGCAAACAGAGGCAAACAAAATCATATCCAAAGCCAACATGACATGGCCAAAAACAGATCATGCCAGACAAATCGTATTGCATTTTTTGACAAAGTGACAAAATTAGTGGAACAGAGAAATCCTGTGGATATAATTTACTTGGGCTTCAGTAAGACATTTGATAAAATAGACCAAAATCTATTGCTAAATAAGATAGAAAAGTGTGGAATACACAGCATCACCACTAGATGGATTCGTATAGAATAGATGATACCTGGCTAGTGGTAACCGTGAGAAGGATCTTCTAGTGGATGATAATAAATCAAGCCAAATAAAGTGCTTTCATGCTCTGTGTGTGTTTGCGCCCACAAGAGCACCTTAAAGTCAGTGTTGATTTTTGGCAGTTACTTAGACAAATCCCTGCCATTTTGGGGTCAAAATTCCAGAAGTGATTTGTTATTGTCTCCTTCCTAGAACTCAGAGAAGATCACTGGCCCAAGAAATTTAATCAGCCAATAATGAGGGATTCTGAGAGTTGTAGTCCCGCAATAACTAAAAATTAGCAATTCGCTTTTACTACTGATGTTGAAGAACAGACATCGCTTCTGGTGCCTGAGAAAATCTTTTCCTTTACTCTTTTATCAGACTTTGGTTATAATTACTATAAAACAAAACATAAGACAATAAAGATGCAGAAAAAAAGGGGGAAAGAAAGCTGTGCAATATATTATTTTATGTGAAGAATAGCCTTCTCTTCTCCTTTGCATGTTTTCTGCTATTTCTAATGCTTAAGCTATCATTTTCCTAAAGCACCTGAATGAGCATCAAAGGACAAAGGTATCACTCTGAAGGGCATTGTTGATTGCAGTGAAGTTTCTGTGGGATCTTTGTTCTGTTGATTCAGTGTCTTTTCAGATCAAATGAATGATAGGAGGTAAATCTGTCAGCAGTTTTGAAACTTCATCTTTATTACCCTTTGCCTCACGACAAAACAATTAAGTCTAGTAGATTGTCTGTCTTTTGACCAATGAAATTTTTTGCCCTTTCCTACTGGAGAAAAGCGATTCATCATTCTGCTGAAATCCATTGTCCTTTTGAACGACAGTGTAGTATAGTGTTGAAGCAAAGTAGATAGACTATGGTTCAAGTTTATTTTCAGCTATAGAAATCTAACTTATACTCCAGGTTCCATTGCTAAAATTAGGCCATCTTCTTAAGGATGTTGAAGATGTGCCTTTTGGAGTAGCATCCACCTCTGAATTCACACAGCCCCGACATTGCATTTAGGAAAGTCTTGAAAAGATGTTTATTTTTTCACCAGACCCCAGAGCAAGGTGATTTGTGCTCCACAGAGATTGGAATATTATTTTAATATTTTTATGCTTTCCGCTTTCAATATGGTAACTGAACACCTACAGAATATGTATAATTTGCATATGCTGCTGATAGCGGTCTTTTCAATTTAGGTATCTAGTTATGGATCCCTGGACAATTAACAATTGATAATCAGCTCAAATGGCACACCTGATATCTGTTTCTCTTAGAGGCATATTCCTATATTGCCAGCATCTATGGTTTCTCTTTACAGTCTCAGCTCCAGTGAAGACTAGCTCTAAATCAAAAGCGGAGGCAGAAATATCAGCAATGAGAATGTGGAGTAGAAAAAAATCTGGGTAATTTTTAAAAACTGCAAAAAGAAAAAAATGCATTTTACTATGGATATTTCAGTACTTGAATCCTCTTATAAAGACTGCAGATTTCAAACACTTCTAAACAGTTCTTAAAGTAATTATGCTTGAATTGGTTTTAATAATTAAGAGGGGAAAATTACATGAAACTCAATGAAATCTTACAGTAATGTAAATATGAAAGAAGAACTTTGTGATTTCTTAAGGTTCTTCTGCTCCAAAACACATGCCACTCTAAGTGGAACAAAGAAGCCCCTACAAAGAATTTTTCTTAGAAAACTTACAAAATAAGTGGTCCTTGACTTATGACCAGTAACTTAGTGACTGTACAAAGTTATGAGACACCCCCAAAAATTATTTATGAGGTTACAATGGCCCCACCTCCTCTGTGGTTACATGATTTCATTTTGGCAACCAACTCACCTTTATGGCTGTTTACAATGCCCTATGGGCTGGTGACCATGATGTTTGATGTTTTTTGCCAATTTGCAGCATTTACTTCTAATTTCCAGCATGAATGGCCATTGGGTAAAATGGATTCACTTAACAACCATTGTGTTCATTTAATGACCATGGCATTTGCTTAACAATTGTCATGAAAATATTTGAAAGATCGGGTATAGACATGCAATGTCTCAATTGTATAACCACAGTGACTTACGACCATAATTCTGTTGTTATCAAAGAATCTCTAGTAGCCTCCAGGGGCACTGCTCCACACGTGTCCGGCTGTGAGACCCTTTTTCTTAGGTTGGGCTCAAGGTGGGATTGCTGTTGCTGTACCATCCTCTCTGCTCCATGGCAGCTCGCCTATCTGGGCTCTTGGACCTCAGCGCAGGGCTGTTGGTGGAATTTCTCAGGTTTATAGTTCTGGGAGATTTCAACCTGCCATCCCTGAGGACGGGGCCGTAGTAGCCCAAGATTTCATGGAAACCATGACTTCCATGGGCCCGTCCCAGGTCATCCAGGGCCCGAGGAGGAATAGTGGTCACACACTCAATTTAGTGTTCTTGTTGGAGCAGTGCCTATGTGACCTGGAATTGTCCTTGGTCCCCTTGTCATGGTCAGATCACAGTCTGGTGGCAATGAGTTTCTCAACAGCTGTACCACAACCCCCGGCAGAGAGGCAGGACCTATTAGAGTGGTCCACCCCTGTTGACTAATGAAACCAGATGGATTCCAGAAGGAGCTGGGAATTATAACTGCAGATCTACTGTGCAGTCCAGCTAAGCTCTTAGTCACTGCTTGGAATAGGAAGGTGACTGAGGCTATGGATAGGATCGCACCCGTGTGACCTTCCCTCACCCATAGGCCTCTCTGTGCCCCGTGGTATACAGAGGAACTGAGAAGGATGAAATACACAAGGAGACATCTAGAGCGCCACTGGCAGAAGACAAGAGATGAAGTCAATCAAATACGAGTAAGAGCTGCTATTAAGGCTTACCTTGTGGCAATTCATGCGGTGAAGTGTAAATACTTCTCCACACTAATTGCATCTGCAGATAATCATCCAATGATCCTCTTGAAGGTGAGCCACTTCCTCCTAGGGAAGGAGGAGATTGAGGTCAACCTGAAGGGGTGCACTGAGGAATTTACAGATTTCTGGAAGACAAAATTGCTTGACTTTGTTCCCATTTAGATGGCAGCATGGTTGCTGGTTAGGGTTAGGGTTAGGGTTAGGGTTAGGGTTAGGGTTAGGTTCTTGCCTAGTTATCTGGGAACAGTTCGACCCTGTTGCTCCTGAGGAAGTGGACAGGATCCTAGGGAGTAGGCACATAAGCACTTTTGTTTTAGACCATGTCCCTCCCGGCTTGTGAAAGCTTCCCAGTAGGTGACAGTGGATGGACTCTGTCAGTGATTAACACTTCCCTACAGGAGGGGGTAGTGCCCCAGCACTTTAAGGAGGCTGTGGTCCATCCTGTTGGATAATTTCCAATCTTCCCTTTTGGGGGAAGGTTTTTGAGGTGGTTGTGCAGCCGCTCCAGTGGTTTCTGGATGAAACAGATTATCTCGACCCCTACCAGGCAGAATTCAGGCCTGGATTTTGGACAGAAACAGCATTGGTCACACTTTTGGATGATCTCTGGCAGGAGTGGGGTGGGGGTAGTGCAGCCATCCTTGCTCTAATTGACCTCTCAACAGCTTTCAATACCATCGACCATGGTATTCTCCTGGAATGGCTTCGGGGAATGAGATGGGAGTGGGAGGCCTTGTGCTATCCTGGTTCACTTCCTCCTCTACAGCTGCTCTCAGTCAGTGTTGATAGGAGGGGAGAGATCCAGCCCTTGTCCACTGCTTTGCAGGGTTCTGCAGGGCTCAGTACTCTCTATGGTCCTGTTCAACATTTATATGAAGTCGCTGGATGAGAACATCCACCACCATGTACTGAGGTATCACCAATATGCTGATGACACTCAGCTGTATGTCTCAGCCCGTAGTGAGTTAAGTGATGCCATGTTCTCCTTCTCCCAGTGCCTGGAGGCTGTTAGGGGCTGGATGTGGATCAACGGGTTGAACCTAAACCCTGGCAAGACTGAATGGCTCTGGGTTTAGGGTTCATTGGCTCAGTAGAATTGCCACCTTTGGTCTTGGATAGGGGTAGGCACTACCCCAAACAGATCCTGTGCGTAATCTGGGGGTTCTTTGGACTCACGACTCCTGCTTGAAGAGCAGGTGGCGGTTGTCGCCAAGAGGGTCTGTGCAACTGTGGATTGTGAGCCAGTTATGTTCTTTCCTGGACCAGAAATCCCTACTTACAGCCACTCATGCTATAGTCACTTCCCGTCTTGACTATTGCAACACGCTCTACATGGGGCTTCCGTTGAAGAGAATCTGGAAGCTCCAGTTGGTGCAAAATGCAGCGAACCATGTGGTTTTGTGCAGACCCCAGCATGCACATGTCCTGCATCACCTCTCCTGTAGGAGCGGCATTGGTTGCTGATTTGCTTCTGGGTGTAAATCAAGGTATTGGTTGTCACCTTTAAAGTCCTTCATGGCTTGGGGCCATGTTATTTGAAGGACTGTCTCTTGCCCGTCACATCTACCTGACCCATTAGAGTGGGGAGGCAGGGAATGCTGCAGGAGATACACCTGGTGGGACCAGAAGAAGGGCCTTCTCTATGATGGCTCCCTCTCTCTGGAACATCATTCCACCAGAGATTAGAACGGTCCCCACTCTAATACTCTTCCAGAAGGCACTGAAGACCTGATTCTGCCAGCAGGCCTGGAGAACCCAGAGTGGGATGAAGCCCATTAAATAGCTTGTGCGATCTATGTTATGTTATGTTATGTTATGTTATGTTATGTTATGTTATGTTATGCTATGCTATGCTATGCTATGCTATGCTATGCTATATCATATCACATCACAACACATCACATCATAATATTATATCATATTAATATATGCAATTCTTTTTATTAATCTTATTGTTTTAAATGAGTTTTTATATTCTGTAAGCCATCTTGAGCCGCCATGGGTGAACAGGCGGCAATATAAATTCAACAAACAAATAAATAAATTCCAGGCTTACTTATGGTTATAGGTCAAGGACTGCTGATATATTTATTTGAAGCTAGACATGCCTTTGAAAATTCGGGCAAGCCACTTCTTAAATGCTGCACATATCCAAATCCATCAATTAACTCATATGTGTTGAAAGTGGTATCTACATGTCGTAGGTTTTTCTGAAGGTAATTGTTGAAACTGTAGATCACTTTATTTGGCAAAAATTTGCAGTATGGGCCAGTAATTGTGAGGAGTAGTAATATTTTATTATCAGAGTTTTACCAGATCTTGCAGGGATAAAAATATAGTGCATTATACTGTTGTATAGTATTTTATGTTCTCTGTATCAATATCAAAAAAGAAAATAAGGGAAGAGAGATTAAATAGCTTAATAATGCATTCCCTTATTCTTCTTTGTAAAGAGGAATTAAATCCAATCAAGAATTTGTTTGCTTCACCTAAACACTTGAGCAACTCCATACTTTCCAAGTGAGGATTGGTGATTAACAACATGGCTTAGGACTAGAACATTCCCTCCCGCCAAACACATTTAAGCTATGATTAATCTCCAAATTAGTATTTGGAGACACTAATAAGAAGCATAATCTATACCAAGCCTAAAGTTGCTTAATTTTGCTTTCAACTTCCCAATGATGACAGAGACAGTACCTTCCCTTCTTTTCCAGTAAATATCCAGGCATGTAGGTCAAACATGATAGTTCTTACTCTTCACAAAAACCTATTTTTTTACAATAATATATACAACAGGACTACATTGTACCATTGATTTGTTTAAAGTACCACAATTAAAGAGTATTAATATACCAAAAGACAGATAAGAGACAGGTCAAATCTATGTAGTCACACATTGACACAACTGAATAGAACATAAACAATTGTTATAGCAAAGAATAATCCTTTTCCTTCCTTCTCTGTTAAGGCCCCAAATGCTGCAATGTTTCACACAAGTGTGCCATGGCAATAATCTCTGTGGGAACTTGAAAGGCTAAACATAATATTTCCATAAAATATTGAGACAAGAGCCATTATTAAAACAACATTGGAAGGGTAATTTATATCACATTTCTCAACATACAAATTAGGTGGGTTGTTGTTTTGCAACAGGAAGACAATAAAATAAAGCTTTCTACAACCTGGATTTCCTAGAGTTGCCATTGTGTGGATCTCTAGGTTTCACCATTCCTTTTCAATGTTAATATTATATAGGACTAGCTTAATAACCATGCTCCACTAGAAAATTATGTGACCGGGCTTGATAAATCCACACTTACAGCTTGAAAATTAATGAGTAATACCATTGACCTCTCCTCTCTCATTCTCTCCCTCAAGCTTGCCCCACAGAAACCTCCCCTATCCTATCCCTTTCTCTCCCTCAGGCTTGCCCCACAGAAACCTCCCCTATCCTATCCCTTTCTCTCCCTCAGGCTTGCCCCACAGAAACCTCCCCTATCCTATCCCCTTCTCTCCCTTAGGCTTGCCCCACAGAAACCTCCCCTATCCTATCCCTTTCTCTCCCTCAGGCTTGCCCCACAGAAACCTCCCCTATCCTATCCCCTTCTCTCCCTTAGGCTTGCCCCACAGAAACCTCCCCTATCCTATCCCTTTCTCTCCCTCAGGCTTGCCCCACAGAAGCCCCACCTATCTTATCACCTTCTCTCCCTCAGGCTCCTCTCCAAACTACCAGCCAGCAGGCCAGATGAGTCACACTCTGGCCACACCCATGTCCAAGTTTTCAGGTTGGGAGGGGGAGTAGAACGTCTAACTCCTTAGCATCAGTGTGATAATAATAATAATAATAATAATAATAATAATAATAATAATAATAATAATAATAATAATAATAATAATAATAATAAACTAAATTAATTAAATTAATTAAATTAATTAAATAATAATAAACTACGGAATGGTCAATATCAAGCGAGGAATTTTCCAGGGTGATTCACTTTCACCTCTTCTCTTCATCATCGCGATGATCCCACTATCAGTAATCTTTAAAAAAATGAAATTAGGCTACCAAACAGCCAAAGAAGCTGAAAAAATTTCACATTTATTATATATGGATGATTTGAAACTCTATGGAAAGTCAGAAATAGAAATCCAATCATTGACAAACACAGTCCGAGTATTCAGCACCGATATTTCAATGCAGTTTGGCATGGAAAAATGCGCCACTGTATCCATAAAAAGGGGCAAAATCACTGCGTGTGAGGGAATTGAAATGCCCAATGGCCAACTAATTAAATGCAATGAAAATGAAGCCTACAAATACTTAGGCATTTTGCAGTTGGATAACATCAAACATGGAGAAGTAAAAACTATTGTCAGGAGAGAGTACACCAACAGAGTTAGAAAAATTTTGAAATCTAAATTAAATGGTGGGAATACAATCAAGGCCATAAATACCTGGGCAATACCAGTTATAAGATACACAGCTGGTATAGTTAACTGGACACAAGCTGATTTGGACATTTTGGACCGAAAAACCAGGAAACTAATGACAATGCACTACAGTTTACATGCACGCGGTGACACTGATAGACTATACCTGCCCCGAAAATCAGGTGGCAGAGGATTATTACAAGTGAAGCAAATAGTTGAAGAAGAAAAACATGCACTGGCTGATTATTTAAAAGAAAGTCAAGAATATCTATTAATCGAAGTAAAGAACAAAAATCTATTGAAGGCCCAACAGACGAAACAAGAATACAGAAAAGATGTGATAAAATCAAGAATGGAGAGTTGGCAGAACAAAGCATTACATGGTCAATTTCTGGAAAAAATAACAGATAAAGTGGACAGTAAAAAAACTTGGTTATGGTTAACAACAGGTACATTAAAGAAAGAAACAGAGTCACTAATCCTGGCTGCACAAGAACAAGCTATCCGAACAAATGCCATTAAGGCCAAAATCGAAAAATCATCTGATGATGCCAAATGCAGACTCTGCAAAGAAGTTGATGAAGCTGTTGACCACATACTCAGCTGCTGTAAAAAAATCACGCAGACTGACTATAAAATGCGGCACAATTCAGTGGCACAAATGATCCACTGGAATTTGTGCAAAAATTATAATATTAAAACAGCAACAAACTGGTGGGAACATAAGCCTGAAAAAGTCATTGAGGGTCAGATTGTCAAGATCTTGTGGGATTTTCGCATACAAACGGATAAAATACTGGCGCATAATACATCAGACATCACACTGGTTGAGAAAAATAAGGTTACTGTTAGATATTAACATATATCGGAGGAAGTCTCCTCTCTGGTCCACTGCTACAGCGGGAAACAGGTATTGCTCTGATTGGTCGAGAGGCGTACCCGAGTACTATAAAAGGGGAACCCTCCGGCTACAGAGCAAGCTGGATCACTACTACTACTAATAAAGAGCTATTAAGTCACTTCGTGTCCGCAGTCTGTTCTCTCGTTGCCCAGATCCAACATTGGCGACGAAGGTGGGATCGAGAGGCAGATAGGACGAAGAACGCTACTCCAGAATCTCCGGATTTGATCCAGCCCAGGAATTCGGCAGAAATTCCGACAGCCATCTCGGTCACCGCAGCGCGGCAAATTCAAACGAGAGAAGATGGCGATGCACACTCCTCCCGCTCCATTCGACCCAGCGAACGACGAATGGGAAGCCTTCATGATTCGTTTCGAGTGTTTTCTTGAAGCGAACGAATACACGGGGATCACCGACGCCCGGAAGAAAAACATCTTCCTCGGCTACTGCGGAAAAGAAGTCTTCAACACGGCCAGAGACCTCACCGCGCCTACTCCAATACAGGCAGTATCATGGACGGCGTTGCAACAGGCTCTACAGACTCATTACGCGCCAAAACCTTCCTGCCATGTTTGCCGCAAGGAATTCAACACGCGGAACCAGAAAGCGGGAGAATCAATCAATCAATATGTTGCAGCCCTGCGTAAAGCAGCAACTCACTGCGAGTTCAGGGATCTGGACGAGCATATCTTAGCGCAGCTTATCTGTGGGTTAAGAGACATTTCACTACAAAAGAAGCTGTTGGCAAACCCAAATTTAACCCTACAGATAGCTCTAAACGAAGCAAGAGCGTCAGAGTCAGCGGAGAAATCATCGGTAACCATACAACGCGGTTTCAGCGAAAACCAGCCAGTACCAAGACAAACCAGACGGATCAGTCCGCATCTGCGCGGACTATAAATGCACAATTAATGTCGCGCTACAACAAAGCGCATATCCTGTGCCTGTAGTACAGCACTTATTGCACTCGTTGGGGCCAGGAAAGGTATTTGCTAAATTAGACATGGCACAAGCTTACCAGCAGCTGCCCGTGGATAGCGCCACAGCGGAGGCCCAAACTATAGTGACACATAGAGGAGCATTCAAATGCAACCGGCTACAATTCGGTGTGAGTATTGCTCCAGGATTGTTCCAGAGCGTCATGGAATGACTTTTGCAAGGGATACCGGGGGTCGTCCCCTATTTTGACGACATCTTGGTGTCCGCTGCAAACGAGGAGCAATTAGATAAAAGAGTCAGAACTGTTTTGGCCAGAATCAGAGAAAAGGGTCTCCGCCTCAAAAAGGAAAAATGCCAAATTAACGTGCCTAGCGTAGAATTCCTGGGTTATAGAATCGATGGTCAGGGAATACACCCCACTTCAAAGAAAATTAAGGCGATCCAGGACGCCTCCACACCACGAAATCAGACCGAGTTGCAGGCCTTCCTCGGACTACTTAACTTCTACAGCGTTTTTCTGAGACAGAAGGTGACCGTTGCTGAGCCACTACACCGTCTACTCCAGAGGAACACACCATGGAAATGGGGACGATCCGAAGCAGCAGCTTTTGCCGGAGTAAAGCGCCTGCTCACCACTAACTCGCTGTTAGTCCAATACAGCCAGACACTACCGCTGGTATTGACCTGTGACACATCACCTTTTGGAGTCGGCGCAGTCCTCAGCCACCGGATGCCAAACGGAAAAGAAGCACCCATCGCCTTCTACTCCAGGACTCTTTCATCGGCCGAGAGGAATTACAGCCAGATGGACAGGGAAGCGCTAGCTGCTGTAGCTGGGGTAAAACGTTTCCACGAATACCTCTACGGCCGCGATTTTGAACTGATTACAGATCACAAACCGCTGTTGGGACTTTTGGCGGGAAACCGCCCCACGCCAGTCTCCCTTTCTCCACGCATGACCAGGTGGACTGTTTTCCTGGCTGCGTACTCATACAAGTTAATTCATCGACCGGGCTCCACTCTAGGACACGCAGACGCACTCAGCCGTTGCCCACTACCGGACATTTTGCCAGACCCCACTCCAGAAGTACCGGTGCTGCTCATTGATTGTTTGGACTCAGGACCGGTTTCTTCTTACGATGTTGCAAGGTTCTCTTCTAAAGACAATTTAATAAAGCAAGTTCAAACTTGGGTCTGGAGGGGGTGGCCGAAGGGAAACGTGGGCCCGGAATTCAAAGTGTTTTGGTCAAAACGGGACGAACTCTCAGTGTTACAAGGTTGTTTATTGTGGGGGGATCGAGTTGTTATTCCGTATGCTTTACGTAGGAATGTATTAGATGCTTTACATGTTGGTCATCCGGGGATTGTTAGAATGAAGGCGTTAGCAAGAAGTTACGTTTGGTGGCCAAACATGGACAAAGAAATAGAGGAATGGGTGGCCACTTGCGACCCATGCCAGGAATCGAGACCAGCACCCCCGGAAGCGCCCGCCACTGAATGGGAGAAGCCTAAAGCACCCTGGTTGCGAATACACATCGACTTCGCAGGGCCATTCCAAGGTCAGACTTTCCTTATAGTTGTGGATGCATACTCGAAATGGCTAGAAGTAGTCCTAATGACTTCAACCACGGCAGAGGCAGTCATTAAGGTTCTACGGCGACTTTTCGCCACTCATGGCCTGCCCGACCTCCTGGTCTCCGATAACGGGCCCGAGTTCACGGCCATGCAATTTGAGACATATCTAGCAGGTCAGGGAATTCGGCACGCCCTCGTCGCGCCATTCCATCCGGCATCAAATGGACAGGCGGAGAGAATGGTGTGATTCGCAAAAGAGGCCCTCGCTAGGATGGGTCCAGGTGATTGGCAAACACGCATTGACCATTACCTATTGATCCAACACATTACCCCCAGCGCAACGACGGGTAGGAGCCCCGCTGAACTACTCATGGGCCGCCGTCTACGGTCTCACCTGGACTGTCTGCACCCAAATTACTCTGCCACAGCTCCCCCAGACTCTACAAGCAAAATTCGGAGTTTTAGCATAGGGGATTCAGTATACGCCCACAACTATGCAGGGGGGACATTGTGGATGCCGGCAAAGGTCATTGGCATCACGGGTCCACAATCGTATCTGTTGGAACTAGAAGATGGGCGGAACTGGAAAAGGCACATCGATCAACTACGGGGTCGCCTGGCGCACTTAGATCTACGAACAGAGAACGAGAACTACCTGCCATTGCAAAGCCAGCCACTCGAGAGCCCCAACACAGAGAACCATGACACCTGCGAGCCAAGGACAGAACAAGAGGTCGAGCGCGAAACGGAACAACCCCCAAGCAACGAAAGCGAGCAGATTCCCGAACGCCAAAGCAACGAGAGCCTGCAAACACCCGGAAACAAAACACAGAAAGAAACCGATCCTGCAACTACTCCTAACCAACCCGAACTGCGACACTCCTCCCGAGTAAGACAAACACCAACGTACCTAAAGGACTATGTTACTAACCACAACGTTCCGTCTAGGAGGGGAGGGGTGTTAGATATTAACATATATCAGAGGAAGTCTCCTCTCTGGTCCGCTGCTACAGCGGGAAACAGGTATCGCTCTGATTGGTCGAGAGGCGTACCCGAGTACTATAAAAGGGGAACCCTCCAGCTACAGAGCAAGCTGGATCACTACTACTACTAATAAAGAGCTATTAAGTCACTTCGTGTCCGCAGTCTGTTCTCTCGTTGCCCAGATCCAACAGTTACAATCATAGACATCGCAATACCAGGTGATAGCAGGGTCGCCGAGAAGGAATATGAAAAAATTGCGAAATACCAGGACTTAAAAATCGAAATTCAACGATTATGGCACAAACCAGCAGTGGTAATTCCAGTGGTAATTGGCACACTGGGTGCTATTCCAAAAGCACTGGAATTACATTTAAAACAGTTAAAAATTGACAAAATCACCATCAGTCAAATGCAAAAGGCCGCACTGCTTGGATCCGCACACATATTATGAAAATACGTTACGACGTCCTAGGCCCCTGGGTGGGGCCCGACTAGTAATCAATGCCAAATCCGGCGAAACAACTGGCCGCTGTGATACAATTCTGTTGATGCAACCATAATAATAATAATAATAATAATAATAATAATAATAATAATAATAATAATAATAATAATAATAATAATAATATACGAAATACTAATGCTCTGATGGTCATTTTGAAAAGTCCTTTCTTAGCGAGCACCTAGAAGCCAAGAGGAACATATGTGCCAAATTTCAAGTTTGTAGGCTTTATGGTTCTGGAGATTTCATGATTTCTGCATGAATGTTTTCGCATTTGTATATGTAGATTGCATAGAAAAATTGATTTTAATTTTCCCCTTAAAAGGGATATTTTCATATTTTTTCTATTGCAACTATTTTTTAAATCCACAGGTTTATTAACTACTTCTAATTGTTAGCAGACAGAGGATGATTGATGACATGGACTTAGAAAATTTTCCTTCAGATAACTACAGAGAAATTTTTTTAAAGTAAAATATTCATCTACTATGAATATTTTTTGCCATGTGAGTTATGGAAGATTCAGTATATGACACATCTACCATGCTATAATTTTATGGGGATTTATAAACCATATTAATCTGACCCCTGATAAAACAATTGTTGAGTAGAGGGGGGGGGGATTGGAATGTTTCTTTACTCCTAGTAATCCAAAGGTATATTACTATCCATAATATGCAAATTTTTGTCTAGCAGTTTTAAGAATGTGATAGTGAATGTTACGTAAAATGGATGGGTTTTATTAAAAGCTTCTTTTACAAACACACATACACACTTTTTCTGCATCAATTCTTTGTTATACAGATTATTTTGTGTAACTTTTTTATTTTCATTAATATTTATACATTCTGAAGCTACATGATCTCTTATAGCTACATGATCTCTTACAAATGGGTGGTTCAGGAATTTCTATTGTTCTAAACCAGGGGTGTCCAAACTTGGGAACTTTAAGACTTGTGGACTTCAACTCCCAGAATTCCCCAGCCAGCATGGCTGGCTGGGGAATTCTGGGAGTTGAAGTCCACAAGTCTTACAGTTCCCAAGTTTGGACACTCCTGTTCTAAACCATATAGTGTATGTGTATGAGGTATGGTTTCTGGCTGCTGCTACTGCCCATTTGCTCAGGGATGTGCTGCGTGCACTTGTGCACTTGATGCACGCATGCATGCATGTGCAGTGCAACAAAAATTGCTCTGCGCATGCACAGAATGCAAAAACAAGATGGTGGTGCCTATGGCGCCGCCGAGAGAACCAGTTCAGGGGCGTGGCAGGCCTGGGTCGCTGCCAGTTCCAGAGACCCGGGCTGCCAAGTTACTACTGGTTCAGCCGAACTGGTCCGAACTGGTAGGAATCCACCTCTGATGTGTATGCCCATGGATTTTTGTGAATTATATAAACTGGATTAATAATCTAGGTATGTACTGATCAGCAGGGGAAGAGATTCAGGGCAGTATGAATCTAGAACCATGCACCATCAGTAATTAGATTACTAATGCAACGTTGGCTTCCACCGCAAGTCAACAAGCCCTTCCGTAGGCAAATTATGCAAAAGAGCAATTACAAAGGAACAAGTTTGGAAGCAGAGTCATAAAAGGCCAATCAACAAGAATATGTGTAGCTGAGGTTTAAGCAGTCCAAAGTGCTTTCTGAGCTTGGTTTTTTTTCTGGTAGACATGTCATTACCCAAACTAGCTAACATCATCAACACTGATGATGATGATGATGTTTGGGTAATGAAACATTGCAAGAAAACAAGCAAGCTCAGGAAGCACTATGGACCGCTAAAGGAATCAGAATAAAGAGCAATGCAATGCTAAGGCAATTTCACTGAAATTGGGATGGATTCTCACTCAGTACAGATCATAAGAATTCTTAATTCCAACCTAATAGATAGATTAGGCATGTGGATTTCATAAATTGGAACCAGTTTACCAATAGTTTCAATTTCCCTCCCACTGATACCTTCAACAAGGCCTAGCCATTATATGTCTTGCTTTAATTTGTATCTGAATACTTCCTTTCCTCCATATAGGAATTGATGTAGTTCACGTTCCTTGTCTGATTTAGCTGTAGGATTAATTCTTCCATGTCATCAATGAGATCAGTTCCCAGATTAATTATTTCAGCATTTGACACTAGGATGTCCATGGTCTTTAGTTCCATCTGATAATAAAAACACATCCAAAGAAGACATTACATAAGAAAAAAGTGGCAGCCATTTTCTGACAAATGACATCAGAAAAGAATAGGACTGAAATATGCTAAATCATTTTGGATCCCTTTCAGAAGTGGATGTGAAGAAAAGCATGGCAAGCGATCTGCTATCCATTCACACAATTTGCACTCACCCAATCTGCCTTAAATCAGCATGTTTGGATTGACTTTTTTTAGGCATTTGTTTGGCTTGAGCAGTGGAAGTGGGAAACATCTCCCAGAGACATCTTGCTTCCATTCCCATGCTTAAATCCCCCCGCCCAATCCCAATCAGTGATTCAGATGCAGTGACTTAACGGTTAAGACTGGGCTTGTTGGCTGGAGAGCCAGTAGCCCAGGTTCAAGACATGGTGAGCTCCCATCCTTGTCCCAACTGCTGACAACCTAGTAGTTTGAAAGCATGCAAATTGAGTAGATAGATACGTACCACTTCAGTGGGAAAATAATAGCGCTCAGTGATGTGACATGCTGGTCATATGTCCATAGAAATGTCTTTGGACATCACTGGCTCAATGGCCTTGAAACAGAGATGAGTACTACTCCCTATAGACAGCAACAATTAGCAGAAGAAAATCTACAGGAACTCATTTACCTTTACCCTTTATGCCAGGGGTGTCCAAACTTGGGAACTTTAAGACTTGTGGACTTCAACTCCCAGAATTCCCCAGCCAGCCAGTCTTAAAGTTCCCAAGTTTGGACACCCCTGCTTTATGCCATAGTAGTACTTAAATACTATTTAAAATTTTAAAAAAGAATAAGTAAGCCTGCAACAGGAGGCAATTTTATTAGTAGTATAAAAATAACTAGTAGATAATATTTATTATCACATGCTCAACATACATATTATTTTAATAACCTAATAATTTGTAATTTCTGGGGGGGAAAACTCATGGAAGTTAAAATGGTAATGCAACAATAAAAATCTTTCTAGTTTGCACCAGAGACCAGCTGATACACAGTGACATTTGTGATGACGAAACTTAGTTGTTTTGACTGGCTGTTTTTGAGTACGCGGGAGGAAAAATGTAAAACAATTTTTGCTAATTCATTCTAGTATGGCTTTACTTTTCATTTCACCCACGACTAATGCAATGGTATAACCAAGAAATTAAATTAATGTTATTATTAGTCACCAGATTATAATTGCATATATGTAAAGTGTTGGGAACAACGTATATTGAAATACCAGCACAATATTAAAGAAACTTGGGAAAAAATCCTATAATTGTTTTACTGACACTTCCATTCTAATTCAGAGGTGGGCTGCCAATTTTTTTTACTACTGGTTCAGGTGCACTCGCGCGCAATGCTTCTGGGCATGCGCAGAAGCATCCAGATGGGTGGGCGGAATCTCCTGCCGCCGCTACTACCGGTTCGGCCAATGCAGGCCGAACTTGCAGCAATCCACCTCTGTTCTAATTGATATATTAATAAAAATAATTGCTAATTGATTACATTGATCTACATCACTATCTTTATACGGCAGATACAAGGTAGTCCTCGAATTATGACCATTTGTTCAATGACTGTTCAAAGTTGCCGTGGTATTGAACAAATGGTATTTATGCCTCGCCCCTGAAGTTACAGCCATTGCAGCACCTCCATGGCCTAGAAACCAGTATCCTGGTTTCTAGGTTTCACTACAACAAACTGGCTCTCTTTAGCATATTCACTGGATTCTCAGGAAATCCAATTTTGGGACTCAAAATAAAATCCATTTTCATCTATATTTCTGTATGTTTAATGAATGACAATGGAAATTATCTTATAATTAGCCACGAATTGTACTCTATGCTGCATGTGTTTATCTTTTTTTTTTTCAAAATAGCTTATACAACAGCAGTGCTTATATATTTTGTATATGCTTTTTTATAATGTAAGTTTAATATAATCCTGTTTTTAGAATGTCAATTTTTATTTGTCTACACTGAAGGTCAGGGCGAGCATGCAACCAGGCACTGGTAGCCGGCACTATCACAAAGCACTTTATTCACACATTTCTACCAAAGAAAATAAATAATAGAACTCATTGTTTACACACTCCCTGGCCTTTCTGTAACAATTGTCCCCTTTCTTCCTAAAGACTTTTACTTGCTCTATTATATTGGCCATTAATAAAGACTTTATCCAGGTTTGACCAGATTATAAGCACCTATGATGTTAAATGTATCATAGCCTTCTTGGCATACTTAGAATTCGAATTTTTGGCAAAATTAGGACAATGCCCCCTAACCCTGCTACAATTGAAGGACCGGGAACTGATGCAGATAGTTGAATGTGCTTAATACGCCTCCAACCAATGAAATATTCACATTTTTTAAAAGTTGAATAACCAAGTAAGCTGAGAAAGGGAGAAAAATTTGTAGCATGGGTGGGAGAGTTCTCTAGAATTTCTACATAATAGAAATTTTTACATAATACAGTTTTATTTCCTTCCAGACATACTACTACAACTACCACTGCTGCTACTACTACTACTATTATTATTATTTAAAATAATAATAATATTACCAATGTATTTAGATTTATATACGCTAGCTATCAATCTCCTAATTTTGACCGGGGGGTGGGGAATAATAATAGTAGCCACCATCCCTTCAGGGAAACATAACACATACATATTTTTTTTTAAAAAAAAGAACTGAGTTCAAGCTCTGATTTTTCTATTGAAAGCAAATTATTGTCAGCATTGCTATTCCAAGGTCTTTCATTCTGGAAATCTTTGTAGTCTTAATGTTTTATCTGTAATGGAGATAAAATCTCAGATAGAACCGTGTGTACCTCCTGGAATTTTAAAAGAGAAAATGGGGACATGTGTACAATGAACTTTGGGATACTTGGAAAAAAGAAAATAGCCCTAAAAGACTAAAGCCGGGTAGACCAATTTGGGGTATTCCAGATATGTCAGAATTTTGAGAGTGTAATGTTGCTTCCCTAAATGCTTCTATACATGTAGTCATTATAAAAGCAGATAATTTAATAAATTATGATTATGATAATTTAATAAATAGCATCAAAGCTGAATATCTATATTTGGATGGTTGTGTCCTGAATGGTTTGACTTGGTTAAGTCAACATATCTTGAATTCTACTAAAAATTCCTAGTATTAACATTCAATAAACATTCAATAAATAAATGTTGCAAAATAACTTAGCTGTTTATATATTACATGCAGAGATGGTATTCAGCAGATTCTGACCAGTTCCGGAGAATCGGTAGCGGAAATTTTGAGTGGTTTAGAGAACTGGTAAATACTACCTCTGACTGGCCCTGCCCCATCTATTCTCTGCCTCCCGAGTCCCAGCTGATCAGGAGGATTTTGCAGTAACCTTCCCCAGGAGTGGGGTGGGAATGGAGTTTTTACAGTATCCTTCCCCCGCCATGCCCATTAAGCCACACCCACCAAGCCACACCACACCCACCAAGCCATGCCATGCCCACCAAGCCACGCCACACCATGCCCACCAAGCCATGCCCACAGAACCTGTGATAAAAAATTTTGAATCCCACCACTGACTACCTGAATTATAAAAGCTGAAAAATTTCAAATTAGTATGCCATGATTCTCAACTAGCTATGGAAGCTCAAAATAACTAAAACAAGGATATGCAATAGTAATCAGTAAATAAATAAATCCCTATGAAGGATAGTAATATAGCATTAATAATAAATAGATTACTATTAAATATGATAATAGCAATTTTGCAATTCAAAATTAATTAAATTAGTTTTGAACATATTGATAATTTTGCTTGTCTCCATGTGAGTCAATATACAATCAGGCATTTCATTTATCATGGGAGCAGAACTGAGGATGCAATTTAAGCAGACTCATCACTTCTTTACAATAGTAAAACTGTAGTTACGATTTAGGGTTGCTGCAAGCCACTAACCATTGCGCAGTCCTCTATTCTGAAAGTTAAATACTAAGTAATAATAAAATATGCTTCAGACTTGTTATTGTTGTTGTCAGTTGTGAAAATGGTGTGAATCAAAGTTTGAATGACATTTTTTTCTAACATGAATTCCAGCCATTTCATTCTAATTTCCTATCTAACCCAATTGTCTAATTATCTCAACTCCTGGACATTTTATGCCATGGATTAATTATAGGGCTCTAAGGGTTTTTCTCTCAACACTTTGACTTTTGCCCAGCTACACATTTTTAAAATTAGCAGGTATCATGATTTATATTATGTTTTTGTATCTCAAAATCTGAATTCAGGCTTGATCCTGGATATTTATTTTCTTAAAATAAGTTTCTTGAAACCAGCTACGTTTGTGTGTTTCTGTGTTAGAGAAGCATAGTTGTTTTTCAACATGTAAATCATGGTGACACCAGAACAAGAACACCTCAATTGTTACAGTTCCACTATTTGTTTTGTGGAGTTGGGGCTAGCTTTCTGGGGATCCTCATTACCAGTGTAAGCTCTTAGGCAGATCATCTCTAAGTCTTGCTCATTGCAAGCTGCTCTGTTTAGGCCCACCCCTCCATTGGCAAAATCAACCTTTCCTAAGCAGTTAGAAGTAAGCTTCCTTTCCCTCAAATCCAAAGTTACACAAATGTGCAAGCATTTAATTTCTACAGATCTTTCAGTCAGATCTTTGTGACATGCTGTTGCAAAAAAGCAACTGGGCAAAAGGAAGTACAGGTAGTTCTCTGTTAACAACCACAATTAACTCAGTCATTAAGTGAGTTATTAAGTGGTCACTAAATGAAACTGTCACCATGCTTATGATTTTACTTCAGCTTTTCTTTGATTTACAGACATACAAAGGTGGTAAATGCTAGAACTGGTTGACAGTTGCTAAATTACGTTTTTCAACCACTGTAAATGTAAAGGGTCACTAAATGAGGCAGCCACTAAATGAAGACTACTTGTAGGATGGCAGTCAATTATGGTTTATTTGTGGCTGTAAAAACAACAGCAATGTAGGACAAGGGAGGAGTTGAAAGGTACGTACCGTAGGTGTTTGTGATAGAAGATACTCTGTTCAATAGCTAAGCGCTAAGCTGCATAGGCTTTATGTGTTATCACAGCTATCTTAAATTGTATTCGTAAGAAACTGCAAGTCAACACAATGCTTCAGAAATATTTGTGATAAATCTCTCTAGCCATAGTGGGGGTTTTTTTTGTTGCACTAATTGCACATTTTAGGTCAGTCTCAGGAACAGCCCAATAAACAGCATACAAAGAGGAACATTAAAGGATTTCTAAATCAAAGGAAAAATGATTGATTAATGAAATTAAAAAACATCAAAGCTAAGTCAGAGGTTTGTCAAGCTAAAGGAATATGCACAGGGAATCCAAACAAGTCAATTTTAGAGGGAGCTAATCCTGTTACATATATGCAACATCAGAAAATATGATTCACAACAGAGCAATTAAGACAGTTTGCATCACTAAGGATTATAAAATGCTATTCCACGTCCCATTCATCTGAGAACTGATCTGAGGTGAAGATTGTATGTAGTGTGGTGCCAAATTATTCAGAAAAGACTCCTAGAAAACAATAAAATCCAATGTATTAATTATTACAATTATTGATGCTTCCTTCAGGCTTATCCAAAGAGTTCAACACAACCTAATACAAATTCCCTAAGGACCAAGTAATATACGGCTTAGTTACAATATATCCATCAGGATATCTCAATATTTTTAAAAGGACTTTGGTAGGAATTTTTTTCAAATGTGTCAATTCTTATTTATACTTCAAAAAGGCATAGATAATTGTGAATGAAGAATTAACAAAACCCTGTAAGATGTAAAAAGGGACAAGAATATCCTTTGTCACCCTTACTACTTAGTGTTAAGTACTAAAAGTACTTACTTTAATGCTGGAAATATTGAACAGAGGTATAAGTTGGGATGAAAGAAGAATTGGAGTGAAGATTAAATGAGAAATATAAATTAAGGGCATATGAGTCATGGTAGCGCAGTGGTTAGAATGCAGTACTGTATTCTACTTCTGCTGATCACTGGCTGCCATCAATTCGGCAGTTCAAGTCTCACCAAGGTTGACTCAGCCTTCCATCCTTCCGAGGTTGGTAAAATGAAAACCCAGATTGTTGGGGGCAATAGGATGAGTCTGTAAACCACTTAGAGAGGGCTGTAAAGCACTGTGGAGCGGTATGTAAGTCTAAGAACTATTGTAATTTGCTGATGACCTTGTAATAATTTTGGAAGACCCTCTGAAAAGAATATCAATACTAATGAAAAAACTAAAGGATTTTGGGATGTTAGCTGGTTTTAATATTAATAAACAAAGCTGAAGATATCAATAAAGAATATAAAAGTGAAGAAACAAATGTAACTGATGGGAAAATGATTTTAAGATTGACAAAAAAGTGAAATAGTTGGTATTGACATGACTAACATGAATTGTATGTTATACCACAATAATTAATATTTATGACATAGAATGAAATTAAGGACATGTAAGATGGAAAACGTTAGAAATGTACTGTAACTTTTGAATTTTTGAATTAGAGGGGCATAAACTGAGATTTGGATGGTATAGTTTTCGATAATGAAATTAATGTAGATTTTAAGAATTACTTTATTAGAAGTGCCATACCGAGAATTCGGAACAGATATAAACGCAGACTGCATCTGAAAACGCATTTAGGCTTTCAGCACAAGAAGCACTTAATAGGAAAGGAACAATAGATAAAGGTAAATGGTTATTTTTTTTTAGAATTATTAGAAAAGGACCATGGACAATATAAAATGAAATTAAAAGAGCACCTGGCTGCAGAGAGATTTAGTTTTAAATGATTTTCATGTGCACAGTTAAGAGAAAGATTTAAGGCAGATAATAAGAGATTTTTCCTTTCTTTGGTGAATTTATTAAACATAATCTGGCTCTTTTTCAGGGTTATTTTTAAGCCAAATGGTTTGTGCATCTCTTGTATGCGTCTTTGTAGCTCTTCTGGGTCTAGCCAGAAGAGAATAATATCATCTGCAAATCTAAAGTGACTTAAATAGGCACCATTGATTTTTATTATTTTATTATTTTAAAATCCTCAGGGACGACAGCCTGAATTTACCCTCCTTCCATCGTGAAGGAGATGTAGTAGGATAGCCAGCACAAACAGGCTGAAGAACAGTTTTTATCCATGGGCTGTCAGACTCCTGAATGCGAAATAAAATCATATCTACGTAGTACGATGGACTTGCAGGGCCGGTACAACATGTAACATATTCACACTGGTGCAGTAGGACTGGGTGTTTGTTAATATGATTTATTGGGTTAGGGGTTTTCTGTCTTCACTGTGAGTTGCATTGTGTTTGGGTGTGTGTGTGCACTGAGGGAACTCAACCAATCTCATTGTACATATGTTGTGGGCTGACAAATAAATAATAATAATAATTATTATTCCTAGTTACCCAGTCTAGTTTGTGAAATGCTCCTTCAAGGCAGACTGAGAAAAGGATAGGTGATATTGTATTGTCTTCTCATATACATTGTCGTATGTTGATTTCCATTTTAAGATCATTAAAGTGTTGTTTTTTTCATATATTGATCGTAGTTTATGTAAGCAGTGCCTTCGCCTTGGTTGAGCAATGTCTTAATTGTGTCCGTAGTCAATGAAAGCTATCCACAGAGGCATGGTGCACTCATGTCTTTTAATGACTTGCTGAATAACCTGTATAACCACAGCCACAATCTGGCTGTGATCCATTGTGCTGTAGCCATTTCTGAACCCTGCCTGTTCCTTTGGTTGGGCATCATTTAATGTTCTCAATATTCTTTTTGCTATTATTTTGGTGAAAACCTTGTAGATGACTGAAAGAAGGCTTATTGGGTGATGGTTCTTTAAATCATCTTGGGCCCCTTTCTTGTGTATAAGAATCACTTCAGCATTTTTCCACGCATCGGGTATTTTTTCTTCTCTGAGGCATCTTGAGGATAGTTTCGCTAGTGTATTGTATAAACTGTGACTTCCAGCTTTCAGCATTTCTACTGTAACACAGTCATTTCCGGAGGCTTTGCCATTTTTTATTGATTTTATGGTACTTGATACTTCCTCCACTAAGATATCTGGCATTTCCTCTTTCATGGATGTTTATTTTTGAGTGATCTAGATCTTGAATAGCTCTGAATAGAATTTTCCAATTATTTCTAACATTTCTTGTCTTGTTCTACACACAGAACCATCTTCATGTTTTAATGCAAAAACCTTCTTTCTTGTATTTATAAGTTTGCATTTTGCTCTATTAATCCCTTTGTTTTCTTTAATTGTTTTTTTCACAAGCTTTATATTAAACTGACGTGTTTCTTCTTGGGTACATTTTCTTGCAAATGGTCTTGCAAAGTTCAACATACTCCAGTTTATTAGTGAAGCTTCTGATATTCTTCATTATCCATCATTTTTCATTTTTCATTAAATCAATAGTTTAATCAGAGATTATTGCTATCTGGAGAAGAACTAGACCTGGTAGTAATAGATCACTACATATATCTTGGCCAACAGATCTCAATGGAAGGTGATACAATAAAGGAAATTGAAAGACATGTTAAACGTGATTGGCAGGCATTCAGCAAGCTAAGCATCATTTTCAACAATCACCTCTCCCTTTGCCTGTAGAGAAAAGTTTTCGATCGGTGTGTGCTAGTTTTTCTAACATATGCCAGTGAAATACGAATACTAACGTCAAATCGACACAAAAGCTTGAAATGGAAATGGGCTGGTCACATAGGAAGAAGAACTGATGGCAGGTGGACCAAGGCACCTGGTAAGTAGAACTGCTCTATGATGCTTCTTGTCAAAAAGCTAGTAAATGTATTGATTAGAGAGAGCTGCCTGCAGTCTGTTTGTAAAGTGAGCTCTCTGACCCATGTTCCTTTGTTGACTCTTGCATGTTGTTCATATGAATCCTGTTTGTGCAAGAAACCTTCAACTTCTGACTTATAGACTAAGGTGACCAACCGTCCTCCTTTAGGGAGGACAGTCCTTCTTTTGTAAGTTTTGTCCTCCCTCGAAAAATGTCCTCCTACATGTCCTCCTTTTTGATATTTGAAGACTAATCTGTTGCGCGTTATGTGACGTATTTGTATTTGACATGACAATTTGTCAAGGCTCGGTATAGTGCAGTATAAGATGCGATTATGAGACGCATGTGCTCCGCACAGGAGACCTTGGGAGAGAGCGCCACGTGCAAGTGGCTTTGTTTACTTCTTACCAAAACACAACACGGCACATACACACGCAGTAGACTGAGATTGAGATTGAATGTTGATACTTTAGCTGCAACACTTGCCGTAAAATTCAATATGAAGGATATTTCTTGTTCAGATATTTCCAATATATTGTTAGAAGATGATACATTGACAAAAAATATTAATTCAATGGAAAAGTACTCATTTAAATAATAATTAACAGGTATGTAAGCATAATTACAATATAAAATGTTACAAATGTTTTTATTATGCATATATCATATTTTAGTGTATTATTGTTGCAATGAATAAAATATTTCTTTTATTTACGATATTTTTTTCCCAATTTATTTGTCCTCCTTTTCATTGTAAAAAAGTTGGTCACCTTATTATAGACTAGCTGACAATCCTGACTCAACTCTTGGAACCTTGCACTGAATCTGGACTATTCTTCTGCATGCACCTATTAAAAGCAAACCACTCAGGTAAGGGTCTGTCAAAGACTCTGCTTTGATTTGTTGTCTCCTTTTATAAACCGCTAATTGCCATACCATAGCAATTGTATGTATTTGAAACTAAAAGCAGGACAATACTAATGTATTGGTACTGGTAATGATCTTATGGTAGTAAAAAGGAGTTCTAGAGCATAAGACCTCCCAGTTTCTAATCCAGCACCTTAACAACAAGGCATACCCTACCAAAAAAGTCTCTGGTGTCACAACATTAGTAACAGTATTAGATTTTGAAAATTTGTCACATGTATGATTGTCTGTCCCACCCAGTGATTCTGTGTGGCATACAATAATAATACCTACTATTTCCTCATCTTGGAAAGTAGGATGGTCCAGAGGACAGAGGCCACGGCAGAAAAGTCTCATGTTTTCTTCTGTTGACAGAAAGCAATCTTGCTGATGGACAGAATCCTGATTCCCTTCATCTAATTTCTTTTCAAATTTGTTATGAGCTCTTAATTCTTCTTAAGATAAGAAGAACTAAATTGATTAAATAAAGCAAAGGAAAATATAGAATTATTTTTAATATTATTTAGATAACATAGTAAAAGCAATATGTAAGGGTAGGTGAAAGTCACTTTTGGTCTCAACAGATTTTCACTAAAAGCTATATGGGTCTTAATTATTTGCTCCCAAATATCTACTTCAGAAGCATTCTTTTATGGCTATGCAACGTTCTGTTTCAGTTTCCAAAATACATTTTGGAGTGTGCAGTGTCATGAACCTAATATTTCTATCTACTTCTTTAAAATATCCTTTTTTTTCTCGCTAGGATAGATGGGCAGTCACACAAACAGAAGAATGAAATGATATGCTAAAGTGATTAATATTCATATTTCAGGACTTTCCAAGGTATCTTTTTATTGCAATGTAATATTATGCCAAATGTGTCCCTCTAGTTTTGAAACAATTGTTCTGTGGTTGCAATTCTATCCCCACTTCCTGTGATATTACATAAAATAACGCATGTATCAAAATAATTGATCGCAAATGGCAAAAACAAATGAAGTTTAAAGGATCTTCCACCCTGTTTAAAGCGTTATCAGTCACCCAAGTCTTAGGGTGGTGATCATAACATAGCAATAAGTATAAATGTTTCATAATTAACTCCTCTGGTTCTGTTTATAGAATCTCTATAGCAGAGGCCAATAGTAAGATATCTGATTGACAAGAAAAGCTATTGCCAATCAACATAAATACTAAGGGCTATTTGGATTGCTAAGCGTATATAGGCATATTCCCATGTTCATTTTTTGTCAACCTTTCCAGATAAGCAAAGTCAGGAATTAAACAATGCAGGATTGTCTACGGAGAGATTCTCAGTTATCCAGGTCATAGTTGTCTTAAAGGTGTTTTTTCAAAAGGCAACTGGAGTCAGACCTAGATTTATAGAAAGCTTCATTTTTAAATATTACATACATTGCCTTAAAATCACAACATCCATACAAAAAGGCTTTAAAATTGCATTGCCCAAGTTCCTTAAAAATCAGGCTATAGCAATGATTGCCAATCATAACTAATTGTTCTCCATTCTGAGACTGAATATTAGTTACATTGGAATAATGGGAAAACAATGCTGCCGTCATTTCTTCTTTTGAACTTCTTTTCAGTGTATATAGTTGACTTTCTTTGGGAAAAAAATATTTTACAGAAAAATTTTGAACTGCTCCAACAGAGCTCTTTCTATTTTCTTATGAGCCCTCTTCCCCTATCAGTTGGTATATAGGAGGATAAGCAGAAAACCTGTGTCCTGCATTGTTTTATGCTGTTCAATCATTTTTACATTTAATTATGTGAAAAATAAAAAAGCTTTTTTTCCCTACATCTGGAAAGAAGGAACATTAAGGAAGGATGGTCTGATCTAGGGCTCTTAATACAGACGTTGGTTACAAATTAATCAAAATTTGTCTATGATCATCTCCTTTTCCACTAATGCTACCATCTCTCCAGTAGTGTGCAGTCTTCCTGCCACCTGCCACTTCAATTAAATCCTAAGAGAAAATATTACATGGAAACTCTTCCGATTGGGCTTCTTCAAATCAGGCTGCCAGAAGTGACAACAAGGTGGAGCCCATCCCAGTAAATGGAATTGCAACATCTGCCATTGTTTAGCAGTCAAGCTCAAAACCAGCAATTCAAATGAATTCAAAAGAAGATCTCAAGAGCCCTATGAATGAGATAAAAAACTGAAACCTTCTTTTGTAAAGACGATTTTTAAAAAAATGAAATTAGGGATTTCAGCAGGATGTTTGATTAATAAGCTATTGAAACAATGTATAAATTTAGCAATTTCCTTTCTTCATGAATTATAATTATTATTACTTAAATGACTAAGCACTAATGCACTAACAATGACGCCTAATAAAACAATTCGGTTCCATAAGGTAACTCTCTGCTTCTGTCTTCAGGAGCTCATTGCCCTGATTAACTGGATTTGGCTTGGTAGCTCATTAAATTCCCTGTGCAGTTTTACATTTCTATCAGGAGGTCATGTTCGCAAAAGAGAGATGCCCTCTAGATAAGCTTGCAAACCTTATAAAAGGCTTTGAATATCATCAAAGGGACCTTACATAGGATTCTGTCAAATGAAAACACACATTGAAGATAGCAGCATTTAGGTTTGACCATAGTGACATAGTTATTAAGCAGATGTAGTAACTGTTGTTTCTTTAATGATGTCGCTTTGTTCTGGACTTACTTATGATGCATGCCCGATTGTGAGTTTATCATAGGTTTGGCTGAAACACTTTTACTTTGCATCACAAATTACATGTAAGGGGATACCACGGATCAACTGAGTTTTGGTATCTATCCAAATTAGTGAAAAGATGGTAAGGATAACTTTACAGCTTGAAAGTTCTCTTCATATGCATTTGATGCATACAACACATACATACTTCCAAATATGTCATAGAATTATCTTCGCTGTATATTTACTGGAAATAACTAATTTAGGCTAGTTAGCTCTGGTTAAAGAATGATGGAAAGAGAATTAAACTTGGAAAATAATTAGGAGGGTTAAAGGATATCTGATAGTCTAAATTCTCAAAATGTCCAGATGTTATTTAAATATGATTTTTTTCTTTCTTTCTTTGTCTTTCTGTCATTGTTTTTCCTGCACTGAAAATGAAGAAGCATACTTTACAGAGTATTATTGTTTTTAGAGAACAAATAGCTACATCTTTAAGGCAATTTGGACTCTACCTAGGAAATTGATGCCTTTGCCTATTCTCCAGTTACTTTCCCATTTGATTTCCCTTCAACCTTTCTTTAACAATAGACAAGTGTATGGAAATACCTGACTCTTAGTAATAGAAATTGGAAATATTCTTTATTTAGATCAATCTATTATGAATTATCTAGAATATTTACATTAAAACTGGACCTTCTTTGTTATACTAGTTTCATATTCCAATAAATGACTGAAATAATAAGTTTAGTTTTTGAAAATCACACCTCCTCAAATTACACATTATACCGATATATTGGCCACTCATACTTTCAGCTTTAAGCCATACTTCATGTCTTGTGCAAAGCTGTTAAATGCCTCTACTTTTTCTCTACTAACAAATCATAGATTTAATTTTCATTGCTTTCTCCCCTTCAACTACTTTCATCAAGATTACTGAAAGGGCAAATTATGAGTTCATTAGAAATAATAACATTATAGTCTGGCATATAGTCGAGTCAGTTGTTTTTGTTAAGTAAGTAAGCTCCCCGATAGGAGAGCGAGTGTGCAGAGAAGCGTAATAAGAGTGGTATGGAAGAACATGCACAAACCAGCATACAGGGGCACTGAATAGTATAAAATATAGTAGTTTACTATGTGGAAATATAGAGGTATTCAGAGTTCAGTTTACAGTCCAAGTAATACACGGTTCAGTCAGTCAGTTATCAAATAGTCAGTGTAGCACACAAAAGAGCTAACAGTAGCAAAACACAGTACCTCTCCATACACCGATCAGCATTTAACAGAGAGCTAACAGCCATTCTGGCTCCCTCTTATGGCTGCTTGAGGTAACAAACCAATTACATCTCTCTAGCATTTAAAGTAACAGATACATTTGTTACAATCATAGCTTATATACATTGCCAAGCCAAGCCTAGGGTTACATCCCTAACATTCTCCCCTCTTGGGTTGTCAATGTATTTACACACAACTTCACATTTTCAATCCATAAACATCACAACAATGAATTATGTGTTTCTTTAACACACAATACAGTACATAATGTATGTTCAAGATACACTGCATAATGCATCCCTTATCAAACATAGAACCTTTTATATCAACATCATCTAACTCATCGGGGTTTACATAATTTCCATCCATAATGGTTTACATAATTCCCATTCACTCCAGTTTTATGCTTATATACCCATTTGCGTCCCCTTGCATATTTACTTGAAGGTAGATCAGTCTTGTCAAGCACTCCCAAATCTTGCAATGACTTAAACTCACTGTTCATTGTGCCTTGCCCTATCTTTTATCCACAGTTGAATTCGTAGTCAGTTCATTGTATGTAGCAGGTACCTTATCCACCTTACATGCAAGAGATACCTCATACCTATCAGGTGGCCACGTTACACGAGTTGACCTTCTGGATAACTCAGGGCTTATAGGTGGACTATCCTGAACGTCCTCCTGCTTTATCACTTCTTCCTTCTGAGTAGACTCCTTCCCTTCATCACACGTTTCTGGTATTCCTGATACATTGTTTTGTTCTACTTGGGTTTCAATTACTACCTCATCATTAGTTTCTAGTTTGTTCCCACCAACATGCTCCAGAAACTTTGCATTAGAACTGTGGTAGATCTTAATTGTCCCTTGTTCCCAAAACCTATAAGATTTATGGTTTGAGTCATAACCTACAAATATTAACTGCCTTGCACGAGTTCGTCCCTTTGACCTAATCTGTGCTGGAATATGAACCCATGCAGGAACTCCAAACGTATGAAGATAACTTAAATCAGGTTTTCTACCATGCCAACGAGTAAATGGTACTCCTCCAGTAGAAGCATTTATAACGATGTTCAGTAGATGATTAGCACACATCATTGCTTCATGCCATAGTGTTTCAGGCAATCCTGAATCAACTAACATGGTTCTAGTCATGGCTTGTAATGTTTGCCCCCTTCATTCTACAAACAAGTTATGTTGTGGCCTATAAGGAGAAGAATGTTTATGCTCAATACTAGCTGTTTTTAACATTGTTTGGAACTTATAATTGGTAAACTCCGTCCCATTATCAGTAACTACAGTAATAACCTTGGCTTTAATCTTTCTTTCAGCAAACCTTAGCCAATTAAAGAAATGTTGAAACGTTTCTGTCTTGTCTTTCATTAAATAGCAGAAACCGTATATTGAATAATGATCCATGATACTCAAAACACAACAGGCACCTCCCAAACTGGGCTTTATAGGTCTAATTAGATCAGCAAAAACAACTTCCAGAGGTTCCTTTGTTTTAAACCCATTACATCTGTTTGCTGGAGTAACCTTGCTCTTTTCCTGACTACACACATTACAATTTAAATATTTACTGCAGGGTTTTAACTTTACTCCTTCTGACAACTTAACAGTTTGTTGCAGCATCTTGAAATTAATGTGCCCCATACACCTATGTAGCAGATGTATGCATTCATCATGTGGTTTCACATTATCATACACTGAGTTAGCAATATGGTCATCAGATATAATATATAAACCATTTGTTAATTTGGCAGTAATCCTATTACCTTCCTTTTCTATGATACAGTTATCTCCCCTAAAGGTTACTACATAGCCAATATTAACTAGAGCTCTTACTGATAACTAATTAAATTTCAGTTTAGGTACATACAACATGGATAAATGCTCATTTACAAATGAACACCTTGCCATACCTTCACCAGATGCTTTCATCCTCCAACCATTTGCCAAAGATACATGTTGCTTGCTGGTAGACATTTTTATAAAACAATTCTTATTTCTAGTAATGTACTGTGATGCTCCACTATCAACAACCCATGAATCATGGCTTATTGTTGCATTTCTAGAGATAGTCAAAGTAGACATACCTAAGTTGACATTAGCATTTTTCTTAGCCTTTCTAGTATTCTGTTGTTTTGCATGTTTACAGAATCTAGCTATATGCCCCTTAGCCCCATAAGAAAAACATTTTCTAACAGTTTAGGCAGTTGAAGGCGACTCTTCATGTTGTGGTGGTTTCTCTCTCAGTTGTTCTCTTTCCAACCTTCTTCTGGACTCTTCCAACAGGCATGCAGTTATGTCAGTCAATGTTACTTCATTTTGGGTTAGGACCTCGAGGGAAGATACAAAATCATCATAACTCTCATCCAGTGATGACAGAATGATGTAAACTTGATGTAACTCTGAGAAAATAAGTTCTTTTTCATGTAGCTCTTGGAAAACTCCTTTCATAAAGTTTAAATGAGCTAACATATCTCCACCCTTCAGAAGACATTCCCTAAACAGTTTGTGGGTAAGATGTATATGTGAACCTACAGTGTCACGTACATATATCTTCTTCAAATTCTCCCAACATCTTGCTGCAGAATTCTCCCCACGAATATGAACTAATTGTTGGTCAGTCAGTGTTAGACCAATTATACACAACGCTCATTCGTTGCATCTTTGAAACTCTCCTATCTTCGTGGCATCATCCTCGTCATCTGGAGTCCAAGAAGTTACGTCCGGTGGATTCTGTACAGCATCCCACAATCCCTCAATATGCAGGAGTAGGCTGCACTTCATTGACCAGGAAACATAGTTTGTTCCATCCAACCGGGTTATCAGTGATAAATTTGCTGATGGTGCGTGTGCCATCTTCTCCATAATAGTAACACTTACAAACTAAACAGCTATCTGTATACGGTATTGCGTATCAACACCAACTCTCTTTTTAGCTACGTCTGATACACTCTGGGCCATAACCAGTGTTAAGTAAGTAAGCTCCCCATTAGGAGAGCGAGTGTGCAGAGAAGCGTAATGAGAGTGGTATGGAAGAACATGCACAAACCAGCATACAGGGGCACTGAATAGTATAAAATATAGTAGTTTACTATGTGGAAATATAGAGGTATTCAGAGTTCAGTTTACAGTCCAAGTAATACACGGTTCAGTCAGTCAGTTATCAAATAGTCAGTGTAGCACACAAAAGAGCTAACAGTAGCAAAACACAGTACCTCTCCATACACCGATCAGCATTTAACAGAGAGCTAACAGCCATTCTGGCTCCCTCTTATGGCTGCTTGAGGTAACAAACCAATTACATCTCTCTAGCATTTAAAGTAACAGATACATTTGTTACAATCATAGCTTATATACATTGCCAAGCCAAGCCTAGGGTTACATCCCTAACAGTTTTATGGGGTAAATATGTGGTCCAGGGATGGTATTCACTTTTTTCCCCTACCAGTTTGCAAATGTGAGTGCATACACCCCGTCCACACGTGCGCGCAGCCTTCAGCATCTGTGCTTTGATTGCACGTGTGACTTGCACGCATGCATGTGGCTTGAAAACATGCCTAAATAGAACGGCATAGAGCCGGGACAATTTCCATTACTGGTTCGGGTGAACTGGTCCAAACCGGCTGAATACCACATCTGATGTAGTCCTGTATATTTACCCCTGTAAAACGAATACCTGTGGATGAGAAAAACCAAGAAACCTGGATTTGAAAATTCTATAGGCAAAAAAATTAACCCTGCCTGCAAAAAGGCAATGATTCAAATCCTCCAGCTGCCTTTGCCCTTTTAAACTAGTAAAGGACACGTCCGTGAATTCATTAGCTTTGCCTTTACAGAGAGTCAAACGTTTACTGCAGATTTACAAGTACAGTGAACAAATTCACTTTGATTTTTATGATCATTGGTTTGATAAAAATTAAATCTTGTAAATAGATTTTGCATAATTGTCCATTTAAGAAAGAGAAGGTTGAAGGCTCATTTATAGGTAGAACATCCTTTCATTGAATTAAATATGAGGACCGTGTTGCTAAGGAAACTAAACTGTTCAGGGCCGTGTAAAAGAATATTTTGAATATTCTGAAATTTTGGAAGATAAGCTATGGGTAGCTAGGAATGTTTTAATCTTAAAGCTGTTTGTGAAAGGAATAAAAATGAAGTCTCATTTTTGAGTCTGGAAGAAGTGAAGTATCTTTGGGTATAATATGGGTACAGTAGGTTAGAGTGTTTCTTTGAGTGTCTTAAATATACCTCTAATCAATATGTTTTTAAATAAAAGCAAATACTATAAAATATCAATACTTTTTCAAACCTGTGTTATAAGCGCTGAGCTTTTGAAATTTCTTTTAATTCACATGTAGTATCTTGAAGGAAAGGATAAAAAGAAATACAACGTTTACCCCTATTTTTCTGATAGCAGCTTTTTTATATTCAAGATTTGAAGAAGGAGTATTTCTGAAATACAATGATGGCTTCTTTTTTTTAACTCTCTGGGATATGAAATGCTTTAAACAAAAGGCTGTGTTATATAACATAATGGTCATTTGACCAAATTCTGCTTTGTGGTACATCAATGCTTCTTTGTTAGGGTGACATCTCTAAAATATGCCTTTGTCCTGAGTGGAATGTTTCTAGAGGCGTTAAACATAAGTAGCTTGGTAGGCAGTTGGTAGTCTCAGAATGAAATATGCAATCAAGTCATTTAAAAACTAATTTTAAAACTGTATATTTTCTATATCATATCCAGTTCTTTACCTTACTGAAACTTAATCCTGAACAGTAGAGGCTAAACTCTCTAACTCAAGGCATCCAAAATATTTTATACATAACCTTTTGTATAGCAAAGCATGAAATAAAGGAGTATCATATTTTCTTTTTCAGTATAACAAGTTGTTTATTCAGTTCCTTTTGGACTTTGATGTCTCTGTTCACCTATGGAAGTATTGTGAGAACTATACCTAGGAATATTTAATAGCTACCATATTTTTTCAGAGTAAAAGCCGCTCCGGAGTATAAGACGCACAAAGGTTTTGAAGAGGCAAAAAAAAAAAAAGTTTTTGCACTCTGCAAACCTCCTAAAAAGGCCCTATTTTTGTGAAAATAAGCCCATTTTTTTTTCAAAAAAAGAGCACGGATAGCCTTTAGGAGGCTTATAGAGTGCTCCTGGGAACTGGCCCGTTTTTTGCTCATTTCTGCCCTCCCCACCTCCCAGGAGCACTCTGAAAGCCTCCTAAAAGCTATGCATGGCCATTTTGGTGAAGGGGGTGGGGTTTCGGGAGGCAAAAAATGCTGTATTCAGTGTATAAAACACACCCAGATTTTCAGCCTCTTTTTTGAGGGAAAAATACTCTGAAAAATATGATATTTAACACCACTGGCAATGCTGCTACCCTTCAAAAAGACTTTGACTATGTTTCAGAGTGGTCAAACAATTGGCAACTTCAAATCTCAACCAACAAATGCTCTGTCTTACAAATTGGCAAAAATAATCCGAACACAAAATACAAGCTGGGTGGACACAACCTTGTAGACGACTCTCACTCTGTCAAGGACCTTGGAGTACTCATATTTAAAGATCTAAGTGCCAGAGCCCATTGTAATAACATTGCCAAAAAGGCATTAAGAGTTGTTTACCTAATCTTGTGTAGCTTCTTCTCTAGTAATATACTACTGCCAACCAGGGCATACAAAACATTTGCTAGACCAATTCTCGAATACAGCTCATCTGTCTGGAACCTGCACTGGACATTAATACCAGGGGTGGTTTCCTGCCAATTTTAACCTCTTCTATAGAAGAGGTTCCAAAAATCTACAGTGCCGTTTAGAACTGGTTCCAGCTCCCTCCCCCCGCCCGTCCGCACATCATCAAGATGAAGAGCGAGAGGAGGAATTCTGGGAGTTGAAGTCCACAAGTCTTAAAGCTGTCAAATTTGAACACCCCTGAGGGTTTTTTCTAAAGAGTTAGAGGTGCAAGGGTCTTGTAACTTGACAGTTTTAAGACTTGCACACTTCAATGCCAGAGTTTCTGAGCCAACATGACTGGAGGAGGAATTCTGGGAGTTGAAGTCCACAAGTCTTAAAGCTGTTAAGTTTGAACACTCCTGGTGTTTTTTTTTTCAAAAGGGTTAGGGTGCAAGAGTCTTGTAACTTGACAGCTTTAAGACTTGCATGCTTCAAATGCCAGAGCTCCTGAGCCAACATTTTGGTTGCTAAGCAAGAGCGTTGTTAAGTGAGTTTCACCACATTTTACAAGTTGGCCACGCCCACCCAGTCACATGGCTGGCAAACCAGTCCCACACAGTCACATGGCTGGCAAGCCATTCCCACACGGTCACATGGCTGGCAAGCCACTCCCACAAAGCAGGCCAGACCTACAGAAGAGGTTCTAAAAAATTTTGAAACCCACCACTGATTAATACAATCGGGTGACTCCAGAGATACTTCACAAGAAGAGTCCTTCACTCCTCTGCTTATGGCACCAGAACACCTTATGCCACCAGACTTGAAATTTTGGTTTTAGACAACTTAGAACTACGCCATCTTTGGTCTGACCTAAGCGTAGTAAGTACATAAAATTATCTGCTACAATGTCCTACCCGACAATGACTACTTCAACTTCATCCACAACAATACACGAGCACACAATAGATCCAAACTTAAGGTAAACTGCTCCAAATGCGACTTCTGCAACAGAGTGGTTAATGCCTGGAATGCACTACCTGATTCTGTGGTTTCTTCCCGAAACCCCCAAAACTTTAATCTTAAGACTGTCTACTGTCAACCTCACCCCATTCCTAAGAGGTCTGTAAGGGGCGTGCATAAGCGCACCAAGGTGCCTACCATCCCTGTCCTAATGTTTCTTTTTATTCGTATCCATTTCCTGTATCCAAAACCATGTTTATACATATATACTGTATGTTGTCTAATACATGCTTGATGAAACAAATAGATAACAAATAAAATAAAATAAATTTGGAATCATGTAAGATTTGTCTTGTCCTTTGATGAAATTGGGCAACTGCTTTAACTAACAGTTATTTGAAGATTATTGAAATACAATAAATTGTCATATATATGGTTTTATATATATTATTTAATAGTAGCAATAGGAAGAAGGATAATTTGGATCAGATACCAAAATACTTTTAGTCAATTATTAGTTAATTATTACACATTAAGCTATATGAATCACTAATATTTCACATGTCCCATTCTCCATGTGACCAGATGATGGCATGGAAAAGGACTAGATCTGCCAATAACCTTGAGGAAATAGCAGATCTCTGCAATTGATAAGATGAAAATTATCTCATATCTCACTGCACATCGAAAGCACCTATTCACTAGCCTCATAAAAGGGAACAATTATGGCTCTTTTATTATATATTATAGAGCTGATTAGGCTTAGCTGTACCAACAGAAAGAATTGAGAAGAATTGCAGAGCTATTGTGTGAGGAGTCAATAGTCTCACCTGCTTCCAGAAACAGTTACAGATCTACCCTTAGATGTAAATAATTTAAAAAATAAATAGCAAGTAGTTCATATCCTGATTCTGAACCAGGAACACTGCATGGACAAGCAATCATGATGACATAACAGTTAAACCTCATTATTTTTCTACAACATCCTACACTCCAGTACAGCTCGTGCAATTCAATATGATCAAGTTATCACGTTTTTAGAATTTGAAGAAATTACAGGAAAATGAGATAACCATGACTTTGAATTAATCCTTTGAATCTGGGTATCAGATCAGGATAAATATAATTGCTGGTTAATTAGAATCAATTAGCCATATTATAAATCTCCCACATTTTCAAATAAGAAACAGTTTAATATTGCTTCTCTTATTGCACTTATAGGTCTCTAACATAGCTTCACCAAACTCCTCCTACACACATTTTCCTAAATAGGGCCTGTTTTAAATGAATTGAGGATTTACTGAAATTGGAATAGAAAATAAGTTTAGAAATGATTTAAACTGGTTTCTGGATTATGATCACAATTATCCAAAATTCACTTTTCTTCTGAGGAAGTCTAAAGCAAAATGTCCTTCACTACATTGAAGGAGAATCGTGAGGGAAAAACCATCCCTGACATCATTATTAACATTGATGTGTGAACAGGGATAACAATAAGAGAATGTACACTGATATTATTGATTAACTAGGAAAGTCTCACTTACTTTGTACATGTTATACAAGGGAATTCTCTGGAGAAAGCAATTATGTTTGGAAGACTTAGCGGTAAAAGGAAATCAGGCAGTCAAAGCTGACAGCAGCCAGAGCATAGAAAAACTCAAAGAAACCGTGGAAGATCAAAGATGTGGAGAAACCTGGCCCATAGGATCATCAAGACTCAACTGAACCGATAACATCACCATCACCAACTGAACACAAAAACATAAGCACACATAAATGTTAACCATGGTGTGAATAAACTACAAAGTCAGACTGATTCTGATTAAGTAGGAACCTAACTAATTGATTGGAAACCGGGATCCTCTGGGTACATTATGCAAACTTTCATTCATGCAGCCACATCCTAGCTTTTTTTTTTTAGGTCACTGGTTATTTCTTCAGGTCTATGGCAAAAGAAAGAATGTGGTCAGCTTCCCCATCACTGTTGTAATATTGTTGTGGACTACAAATAGCCCAAATTGTCCAAGAACAACAAAGTTGCAGGGTCTTATTTTCTTTGGAAAAACAAACAGGTGGACTTGTGATAAGGCAAAGAAATATTGGGTAAGATTCACATTTTAATAAAGAAGATCTCAAAATGAATATTAAAAGAAAGGCGAAAGATTTGTACGATGTGAAGAGAAACGAGAGTATAAAAAAATTAAACCAAAGACCTTTTTTAGGCTTAATGAACAAACATTTTTTTAAAAAGAAATCTGGAACCTTGCTGTTATGTATGTTGTCAGCAGCAAGAATGCTTTAAGGCACAAAAGTTGAAAGATACTTTGATTCCCACAATAGAGAAATGGCTGAAAAAAGTGATAGAACTAGCAGAATGGCTAAATTAACAGGTTTAGTTGAAAAAAAAGAACATACCCCACATTGTTTGTACTTGGGAACCACTTCTGGATTTTGTGGGAGAGATGGAAAAAATGAAATATTGACTTTGTGTTTTGCTGATTAGATACGTTTGTTGTTATAGAAATGGCTAGTACTTGTGAAGTATGTAAAAAGACAAAGTTGAGGCTGTAATGTCATTATGTTATTTTCTTCCACTAAAGAGAGTCAGAAGGTAATGCTTTTCTTTCTTTTCTTTTCTCCTTTACTGTACACTTCTTTCTTTCCCCCTTTTCCTCCTTAGTTTTCCCACTATTTTCATTTTCATTGGTATCTTCTACTTTGATAAATTTAATAAAAACAATTGTTTAAAAAAAGAAAATAAAAAATTGTTAAAAAACATAATTCCAAGAAACAGTCTGCATTTTTGTTTCTTTTTTTAAATGTAATAATTTTATCAATTTATAATTTATTATAATAAAATTATTTATAGCAATTTCAATTTAAACAAACTACTACAAACTAAAAAAAATAGAAGGGGTTAAAAAAACAAATAGAAGGGGAAAAAAGACAATAGTCAAGAGAAAAAAAGAAGAAATATGTTTAAAAAATTACTTTCCCCCTTCATCAGCAGTATAAACAATTTAGTAACTTATCACCTTCTCTTAAAATAAGAAGCTCTTTTTCCTATATCTTTCTTATCTATAAATCAATCTTGTAATTCAGTTCTGAGAGCAAAAGCCCATTAAGAGCTGGACTTTTAGCATCCATTTTAACTTCGATCAAGTAAATCAATTTTAATTATTTTCCTTTACTTTTAACATCTTGATGTTTAATTCCTTCAAATAATGTATTGAAACTTGTTTTTATCCAGCTCGCTCTTTTGATTTGCAACTTGAAAATCCCCTTTAATAATTATGACATCACTTGGTTTCATTTGTATATCCAATGCAGCATCTTTTTCTATATCAATCTTGTTGCCTATCTTTTTTAAATCCATCTTCAGTTCAGTCTCAGTGTTGTCAGGTAAAACTTGTTCCTCTTCCATTACTTCTTTTAAACACAGTCTATCTATAATGGCAGACATTTTTGAAATTAACTTCTGGGTCCATTGTTCAAAAATATCTTTCAGTATGTCCAATGGTAAAAAATATTGCTCCCCTTTTGTATTAGTAAGTCAATCTTAAGTGTTCTCCCTTAATTGTAATCTTTAGTACCTTCAGGTTTCCTCTAATGTCCAATTTCAAAGCTTCACCCTATCATTTTAAAGTAATTCAAAACAAAAGCATTTTGTCATAGGAAGAATTGCTATAATTAATTTCAAAATCTTAATTCATAGTCCATTTGACACGTTCCAAAATCAGTGTTCGAATTATATTTTTTCTGTTTATTAAAAATGTTTAAGTTCTTGAACTTGTATTTAAAAGTTTTTTTCACTGAGTATTGAATGAAACTCATCCAGTGCTATAAAACCTGTCAATTCAAAGATTCATAATAGTTAAAACGCAGCTAACAAGCAATTTCTTAAAATAATTGGGAAATGAAATATGAAAACTCAGTGTCCCTAAAGGCACCAACAATACATTAAGTGAACCTGGCTTTCCTTTGTCTTCCAGAAATCTAAAACATCCAAGATCACTGTTTAGTGGTCTGTTTGTGATAAGTAATTGACTGGAGCACTTGTGGGCAATCTCAGGTTCTCTTCTTATCAGAAGAAGAATTACAATGAGTCACTCTATTTGAAGGCTCTTCTTTCCACTTTTATAGAACTGTCTTCTGCTTATAATTCCTTTCCCAGAAATCCAGGAAATTTTAGAAGCACTCATTGGCCCACCAAATTAATCCTCCTCGGTCAATATTTCTTTTTTTAAAATATTATTACAGATTTTCTGATGCTGATCAATAGGAGGTATAAATCTCATTTCAGAGTTGACCTCAAAGTTTAGTCAGCCAATGTTATTGCATTAAATTGGACTAGGTTCTAAAACATCAGACCAGAATACAATTCTGTGGTCGATGCATATCCTTAGTATTAACTAATAAAGCTGTAGGTGTAGGAGAAAAGCAGGAAGAACTGGAGGTAGAGTTAAACACATCATAACTTTAGAGTCTTTGCATTACCACAAGACATCCAAGTCCAGCTCCCTCACTCTTGAATTCCATTCCATCTTTATCCATCTAGCCCCATTCTTGTGTATAGGTGTGAGCAATAAATCTTTCTGAGTTACAAGTCAACTTTTGGTTCAGATCCTTTGTGCCTGACAGTAGGCAAAATAGTACTGGGTTGTCTAAGGGGCATTTTCTCTTTTTCTTGAGAATGTTCTTCAGTATCTGAAGCCTTGCTTGGCAAGTGCTAACACACTTCTTTAATTTATTACATATAGAAAATTACAATCTAAGATTTGGCACTAGATAAAATGATTAAACAATTTAACAAATAAATGATCTGATAAACATTAATATGATTTGATAAATATTACATAAAACTCTTTAAATCCCTACTAATTAATGTATTTAAATATCTTATTTTTGATAGGCATAGTTAAAAAGCTGGGTTGTTGCCTCTGTACTTTTAGGATTTGTATTTGCAAGTCAAAATGTAACATGCTCAGAAGTGGGGGTTCCTGTTTTTTTATTTTAAAATATGGCAGATAGCATCCTACTGAAGAATTTTATTAAATTCACAAAACTATAAAATAGGATTCACCTTTTCAAGATCATTACTGTTATAGGGACAAAATGTTTGAGTGATGGGATTTTTTGCAATCTACGGAATATTTGATGTTGCTAACCGAGTCCCTTTTTGGGAGAGGGGGCGGTCTAGAAATCCAAGAAATAATAATAATAATAATAATAATAATAATAATAATAATAATAATAATAATAATAATAATAATAATAATAATAATAATAATAATAATAATAATATTTTCTTCTCAGTTTCACACACCAGTGAAGTTCATCTGAAGTCTTCTAGATGAACGTATGAATCTGTTGCATATCACAGCCGAGCGAATTTCACCATAACATCTCAAACCAGATGACTCATATGAAACCAACTGCTTGAGCCTTTGATTACTAGGAATATACTCTTTGTTGTATCATTAGTGTCATTCTTAGAATAAAATAGAGATTTCTATCTTGTGCCAGTGAGTTCATAGTCACTTTATCTTAGCTCATTGTTTTTCCTGCCCTACTTTAAAAAAGTTAGCAGTTACAAACCAAAACACCATCCTTTAGCATCACTGTTTATCAGAATAACTTACAACATACATAAAATTTATAGAAAATGGAACTTGCAAGGGTCTACAACAGTGGTTCCCAAACTTTTTCAGTCCACCGCCCCCTTGCTGTTACAAACTGATCCTCAGTGCCCCCCACCCAGTAGTGGAATTCATTTTTTTTATGACTGGTTCTGTGGGCGTGGCTTGATGGGCGTGGCTGGGGGAGTCATGTGACTGGGTGGTTTGCATGAAGGAATAAAGATAGTAACAGTAAAATTCAAAACTGTAACAATTAATTGCACATTTATTCAAAATCCAATTTAAAAACCTTTGTAGTTAGTTAATTCAACAAAATTGTTGAACATGATCCAGTGATACCAGGTTTTCAAAGTCTGATAGTCATTTATCAAGAATCTTAGTAACTAGTAACTTAGTAAACTCAGTATAATTTAGTAACTACTTCACTGTTCAGTAAATTCTTAATGTGATGGATGGGCTTGATGAAGTGATACCAGTTTCCCAATGTCTGGTTTTAAGTCACTTAGCAGGAGTCTTAAATCACCACATTCAATTAATCTGGAGTCATTTTCTTTGCTTGGAGAGAAGTTGGATGACCACACTGAAGCCACGTTCCACCAAATATGATGTTGAAAATGCAACAAGGAGCTTCTTAACCACTGTCCATAGTGCAGGATAGTGATCAGAAATTTCTTTCTGTAACCAAAACTCTTGGTACGGTATCTTGAATTTTGGCTTCAGCTCTGTCACCAACATTTGCTTGAATTATTTGATGAGATTATTGCATGGTACCTAGGGATTCCCAATATGGAAAGTGAGAATGGGAACATTTTAACAGATCTATATGTTCTTGGGTTATAATTTTCACTAAAGAACCATGGAGATGGAAAGGGAAATATAGACAATGGAGTCCAATCCCCTTCCTCAACAGTTTGGAAGCAAAGAATAATTCTAGCAAAATGTAGCCTTTTACCTCTTTGGGGAATAATTTATTATTATTGTTATTGTTATTGTTATTGTTATTGTTATTGTTATTGTTATTATTATTATTATTATTATTATTATTATTATTATTATTACTATTATTACTATTATTACTATTATTACTATTATTATTATTAATTTATTTATTTTTCCCAATACAACTCATGCAAAGGGTCATCGACAACTACATTACATTTTCCCCACTCATATTTGTGATTCCTTATAACTTCTTTAAACTAAACATTTTTAGTACAAATCAACGCATTAACATATATATCACTAATGCAGTTTCCTATCTCTTCCATTGACATAATTAACACCTTATGTATTGAATATAAGTATATCAAGTATAGGTTAAACATGAATTGAAAAAAATCTAATTCAAATGTATAAGCTGTGAATTTATTATATAATCACAGGCAAACATTGCACTTATGCCTAAGTCCTCTACCCACGCACATTATAAGACAGATAAAACTATCTTAGCTGGCTGTTGTAAATATTACTCTGCTAATTCAACAAGAAATGCTACTGCATGAATCCTTAATGCAGAACACAGCTAAAAGTGATTTTAGCAATTTTCTTCCCAAGTTAATTCAACATGTATATCCAAATGTTCCTCTTATTTTTTCCCCAAGCACTAGGGAGGATTATATTCAAAACCAGAAACTTTTGCAGTGTGTCTGTGTGTGTGTTTGCTTGCTTCTGGTCTCCAGAGTCAGAGGGCCGGTTGGGACCCCCAGAGGTCAGCTAGTCCCACCCCAGACAGCACCCCCCACCCCACATTCCCCAGCCACACCTCCTCTGGGAAGGCTCCAGTGGGGGGGAATGCGGAGCCCCCTCCCCTTCTGCTGCTCTCCCCCACCCTTCACTCTTACTCCCTCCCTCTCTTCACAGCCCGGATGGCCGCAGCACTACAGGGACGGTGAGCATGGATGGGCCGTCGCCCCGGGGAGGGGAGGTCTGGCTGCCAGCAAAGGGCTTCCGCCGAGGCACCCCATGCATGCAAAATAGCGAGCGAGCGAAGGAGGATCAGGCAGGGCACCGAGGCCCCTTCACCTCCCACTTTGTCTTGATGAGGTTGCTGCAGCTGCCAGGCACGGACGGATGGAGGTAGCCAGAGCAGCCTGGGCGGGCGAGCGGGTGAGTGATGGAGGATCAGGCAGCTCTCTCGCTCGCTCACCCACCCCCCCAGGCTTCCCTGCCACTCTGGCTACCTCCGTCCGTCTGCGCCCACAGCTGCAGCGACCTCATCAAGACAAAGTGGGAGCAAAGGGAGGCGAAGTGGCCTCCCTTTGATCACTCGCTCCCCCCCCCCGTCCACACTATGCTAGCCCTGCGCTCACTGATTGGCTGGCTCACCAATCATCCTGCCCACCTCTAGGAGCCCTATCTATAGAAAGCCAAGCAGAAAAAAAAGATAACTGGGTTTAGATAGGGCTCTTAGAGGTGGCCGGGGCGATTGATGAACCAGCCAATCAGTGAGTGAGCAGGGCTAGCATAGTGCAGATGGGTGGGGGGAGCGAGCGATCGAGCAGCTTCTGGATGGGCGGGGGTGAGTGAGCGAACTGGTTCTGAATGGCGAACTGGTTCTGAATGGCTCGCTAGAGGAGGCCACCTCCAGCACTCCTTTGCCACCTCCTTGCCTTTTACCGTCCCCCTAAGCCATCTCACCACCCCACTTTGGGAACCACTGGTCTACAATCTTCAATTTTGTTTAGAAATTTGCCTAGCTACCTGAAAAAAATATAAAAGGGGTGGTAGGTACTCTAAGAATTAGAAGATATGGCAGGCATTTCTCTAATAAACCTGCACCTTATTTATTTATTAACCATATTTTTATGAAGCCTTACTTATACATGAAGACTCTGGGTAGCATATATCAATAAACAGCCACAATTTAAAAAACAAACAAAACCCAACACTCTGCAGCAACAATAGACACAATCAAACAAACCACACTGTATCAACATAGGGTCACCAAGCCTGCTGACTGAAACATGTCTTCAGGGCATTTCAAAAAAGTAATAAGGTGAGAACCAATCTTATATCTCAGTGAATGATGTTCCACAGGGAAGGAGCCACTATAGAGAAGGCCCCCTGTAAGAATTGGTGGGATCACACCAGTGGTGGGTTGCAGACGGTACGCCCCAATACGTGCATACCGGAGCCAGTCTGGAGCACTGGATACCGTTCTGGTACAGTGCTGCAGAGGGCCCACCCACCCGCCCGAGCTCCTTACCGGAGTTTAAAGGCTTTTGCGCTTCTGCGCAGGCGCATGGCGCATACAGCACCTGCACGACACTCCGTGGAGCAGCTGGAGCATCAGCATTGTGGAGATGCTTGAACACATGCGCATACTGTGCACGTGCACGCTGCGTGAGTCCATGAGGATGCTGCCGGCCCCGTTCCAACTGTACCAGTTGGAACGGGATTTGCAACCCACAACTGGACCACTCCAACTCTCAAGAAGAAATTAATCATTGCTCAGACCCACTCATACATCCACTCCCATGAGGGTTCAATCAGCCAAGAAGGGCTGTGGTGGGATTCAAATAATTTAACAACTGGTTCTCTGCCCTAATGATTTCTTCCAACAGCTAGTTCACCAAACTGCTCAGAAAGTTAATAACCGGTTCTCCCGAACTGGTGCGAACTGGCTGAATCCCACTGCTGAAGAAGGACAAGGATAGAAGAGACAAGTAGCCAAACTAGCAACTGAGAGACTCCTGTCTACTTCCTCAAGTTCAATGGGCCCAAACTTCCCAGGCTGCCTTGTAAGATGTAGTCCCCATCACCTCCATAGTCTGTGCTCCAAAGCTGGAGCCCAACATAGAGTGAACGTGGCTGATTTTATCTGCCATATGCGCAGCATATTCTTCACAGTAATCCTTTAGGTAGATTTTGGCCTTACTCCCTCCAAGAAGGGACTGAGTCATCCAAAAGACGGTTGCGAGGCAACTATTGTCAGACCCACGAAGGCAGAGAAATAATTACATTTTGCCACCCTTATCGCCATGAGGTAGACCTGAACAGTTGGCTCTAGATCGTGTTTGGTCATCTTCATTCCCTTTCACCAGCAATACTCTAGGCACCTTTTAGCTCACTTAAGTTCCCTTATTCCATTGTGCACCAGAGGGAAGATTGAGAATCATGGGGAAGATTGGGCACACCCATTCAGATGTGATCCAATCTAAAGCTGCTGCCACTTATTATTCCACGTAACTACTAAGGCGTCAACCAGCCTAAATAGCAGGCTTTTCAGAATGACCCCAAATTCCCTCTGGAACTAATTGGATCCATTAATTGCCTGGGGAAGACTCAGAGGTGGATACTTACCGTTTCAGCCTGGTTCAGCCAAACCAGTAGTGGTTTGGCGGCATGGGTCGCTGGAACTGGCAGCCACCCAGGCCTGCCACGCCTCTGAACCAGCTCTCCTACGACGGCGGCATCTTGATTTTCAGTTCTGCGCATGTGCAGAACAATTTTCATTGCCCAAATTTTTTTTTTCATTTGTTAACGTTTTGCGCATGCACAGACTTATGTATGTAAAAATGCACACGCACGCACCGAACTGGCAGTAATGCCAGCAGCAAACCACCCCTGGACAGACTGATCCAATCTACCTGCGGAGAGGTGTGGCATTCAAGAAATGGAGGCTCACCTGTGAGTGGTCTGTCCATGGCAGGGGACAAATCAAAATTTCCAATTCCAGAACCCTCTTATCATTCTTCCAATAGAAAAACCAGCTTTATTAAGAGTAGTTATATTTGATCCTGTGTGTGTTACTTTGGACCTTTCTTTTACAAGACAGCATTATTGTTGACACAGGGAGGTTTCACTTAGAGCAGGGGTGACTCTGGTGTTTTGATAAGCTGTCAGAAACAATTTCTAATTGTAAAGAGATTCTGGCCTTTTTAAAAAAAAACAGGTTGAGTTGTGTTAGAAAATCATGAGTTTACTTAGGTTACTCCCTGGGACTTGGAGACTGAAAGGTTTTAGTAATAATCTTAAAACGAACAAAATTAATAATCCTAAATAAAGTTCAGTTAGTATTTTGATTTATTTTTTTTGAGGCTCAAACATTTGCTCGGCTAAGAACATTTAGTCTTCCTGCTTCATTAAGTCTAAAATATGGAAAGTCCTTGACTTACAACCACAACTGAGCCCAAAATTTATGTTGCTAAGTGAGACATTTGTTAAGTGATATTTGCCCCATTTTACAACCTTGCTTGCGACAGTTGTTAAGTGATTCATTGTAGTTGTTCAGTTAGTATCACGGTTGTTAAGCGAATTTGGCTTCCCCATTAACTTTACTTGTCAGAAAGTCACAAAAGCTGATCACATGTTCCCGGGACACTGCAACCGTCATGAGTCAGTTGCCAAGCATCCAAATTTTGATCATGTGACCATGGGGATGCTGCAATGGTCGTATGTGTGAAAAAGTCATGTCAGTTTTTTCAGTGCCGTTGTAACTTAGAAAACTCACTAAATAAACTGTTGTAAGTTGAGGACTACCTGTAATTTGTGAAACTCCTTAAAAAGGGCTGTCACAGGGGTGGAGGTACTTCAGGTGGGCACTGTGCAGACCTGGCAGAAGCTAAGTGAAGACACTTCTGAGTGTGAGCAGGCTGATGGGGCTGCAAACTGGCCGAGGGGAGTTCCAGCACTTGCTACGGAATGCAGATAATGGAAAATGCTCCAAAGCAGCACATCTTTGCAAAATTGGAATGCATCACAATCGTACATTCTGAAATTTAATTCCATGCACATTTCGCAGTTGTTATATACTTTGGCCACCTAATGAGAAGGAAGGACTAACTGGAGAAGAGCCTAATGCTGGGAACGATTGAGGGCAAAAGAAGACTGGGACGACGGAGAATGAGGTGGATGGATGAAGTCACCGAAGCAGTAAGCATGAGCTTAAATGGACTCTACAGAGGATGGTAGAGGACAGGAAGGCCTGGAGGAACATTGTCCATGGACCCCATTGTCCATGGGGTCGGATGGATCGGATACAACTTCGTGACTGACTAACAACAACAACAACAACAAATCTAAAATGAAGATATTATATATATAATGTTGTATTTGTACTGATAAATAAATAAAGGGAGACTAGTATAGATCTATTTCGAGCTAATTAGCTCTCATCAGCTAGCCATACCCTTACTGGGATTTGAACCTGGGCTGTATTATATCTTAGGCAGGAGTCTTAGCCACTGAGCCACAGGCTCGCCTTCTTATCAGTTGAGCCAGGGAAATAGGTATGTATTTGTGTTACAACCCCTGGTATGCCTAAATATGGGAGGAAGGTCACTACTCCCTCTTTCTGTCCCTCGGCTCATCACAGAAGACCATGCAGGCAGAAAACCATATTTTTATTTTTAACGTTGCCTTTTTTTATTTGTGTTGTATTTGTACTGATAAATAAATAAAGGGAGATTAGTATAGATCTATTTCGAGCTAATTAACTCTCATCAGCTAGCCATACCCTTACTGGGATTTGAACATTAAACATTTGCACATTAAAATATTTTCAATAGTTTATTATTTATTTTATTTATTTGTTAAGCAGATTTATATGGCTGTCTAACTCATAGAAGGTGACTATTTTTTTTTTGCTTGGGGGACCAAATTGTGGGTCTTCAGTCATCCAATTACAGTTTCAGTCCTTAGTGTAGTACAATAGGGATATAACAGCATGAGAGAACATCCGTAACTGTCTGTTCTGAGAGCTTAAGGAAAAAATATACAGTATAAATAGCTACACAGGCAAATATGATGTTGAATTATGCTCCTAAAATATAGAGTTTGAACAATTCTAGTTTTATCAAAATTATGCATGTAGATACCAAAAATATATACTACTATTGATGTTAAAGAATGGATTCAAGATACTGCATGTGTTCTTTCTCAATAGTCTAAAAATAAATATATAAATTTTAATAAGATTGGGTTAATTTTATTTTGAGATCCTGTGGGTCTTTTGTTTTCTTTTTCTAAGTTATTTTCACTTACATTTACTGTATTTTATTCATTCCCATGCATGTACTTTCTTATATTATCACTACTCTTATTATTCCTTTTGATTATTAGTTTTTTATAGTTCAATAATTATCATAAAAAAACATAAAGTAGCATACCCATCATAAGCAACATTTTCACCGTGTTCTATGGCTGAAATGCTTGCTGTACCCACTGAGTGACCATTAGAACTAATTCAAGATAACACCCATCATTGCTCTTTCTCTTTAGAGTTGCTGGAGAATTACTTATGACTTATTTGATCAATGATCAGCAGTTATTACAAAATGACACAGCAGTAATATGACATAAACAGCTACTAGATTATAAAACTGAAAAAGGGAAACTTAAAAAAAATAGAATTAAAACTATATGTAAAAATTTAACATCAGCAGATAAGATGACTCATGCGGGATATAATATTTATCCTCACCACCTCCGTGCTAGTTTTGTGATAGTTGTTTGCATACTTTCTTGTACTTTTTACAGCCACCATGTGAAAGGCTGAGGTTGTTCTTCACGGAATGAAATATTGCATTAATGAGGTAGAAATGTTTTATATGCTGGTGGAGTTATGTATTAATGCTTTTGACCCAGTACAGCTCAGTTGTGAAAAAGCTGGAACAGTTTTAGCAGATTCTCACAAAGAATAATTGTTTGGGTTTTTAGGTGTGGCTTTGATTCTTTCCACTACACTACAAGTAAACTCCCTCTGTGAAGAAAAAGGAATAAAGCATAAACCATCCCACTCTCCTGCTTAACTCAATATTGGTCATAACTTTCTGATCATGTCTTCTGCCTCTTTTTCTGTCTGTGACGGATCAAAAAATCCTACCTGTCATGGGTAGAAGCCTTTCTAGCTCGAGAGTCTTTTAATTAAAAATAGTAGGTTATGAGAAGTTCAACCATTAAAGCCAAACAATTAGGAGCACAGCTGATATTTTCATCCATACTTCAACAGATGAAGGTGAACATCCAGTGAGGGAATGGAGGACATTAGAAATAAAACACTGGCTTTCAAGGGATGGTGCCATAGAGAGAAATTCGGTTTCTATACCATGATCTATTGTCTACATGCAGGGCTTGTAGCAGAGAAGGACCTGCCCCTCACAAGAACTGGGAAGAATATATTTGGAAAATGTCTGCCTTTGCTTATACAAAGGGCTTTGGACTAAAATTGAAGGGGAAGGGTGACCAATCTTTAGGATTTTTAAGATTTAATTCAAAAAATAAACCCGAGACAACTAATCAAACAATGGGGTAGAGAGTAGTACAGTGGTGGGTTGTAGGCGGTACGTCCCGGTACAGGAATACTCTGGAGGGCCCACATGCACGCACACGCTCCTTACCTATCTTTAAACTCTTCAGCACTTCCACGCACGTGCATGGCATGTACAGCGTCTGTGCGATGCTCTGCCAAGCAGCTGGAGCATCACAGAGGCTCATGGAAGTGTCGCTGGATGGTAAGACGCATGCGCGCATCCATGTGGATGACGCCGGAACCGTTACAATGGAGTCTGGAGTCCCCCTGGAGTCGTGGGAAGGAAGGAAAATCCAGGTATAAAACAAGAGATGTCGGAAGCAAATGTGGGGTCAGCCATAAAAGACACAGATCCCTATACACTATGCTCAAATTTTGAGGAACAGAGTGAAGTACTAGTACACGAGGGCAGGTATGTTATTGTTGCCATTGCCAAAACCTGGTGGGATGAAACTCATGATTGGAATGTACTGTTGGAAGGATATAAACTGTTCAAAAGAAACAGACCTAACAAAAGAGAAGGTGGAGTTGCATTACATGTAAGAAGTTACTATGCCTCTACTGAAATGCATAAAACTAAGGACGAAAGCCTTCTTCAATGCATGAGTTAATATAAAAGAGCAAAATAATGACTTGCCATAGGTGTATACAGTACTATATGCCACCCACCCACCAGAGGAAATAGATCGATTTTTTTTGCTAATGTTAGCTAATTAAGCTATGAATTAAGGTGATATTATGTAGGAAACATGCCACAGTAGTAATGGGGGATTTTAACTACCCTGATATCAACTGGTAGACAAATTCTGCACCAAATAGGAGATGAAACAGGTTTCTGATAAGCTGGCTGACAACTTTGACATCCAAAAGGTAGAGGAGAACACTAGTGTCAGCTATGCTCTACTTAATCCTTACTAACAGAGATTAAATGGTAGAGGGGGTTGAAGTTGTAGGAATTTGGAGGAGAGTGACCCTGTCATAGTGGAATTCAACATAATATAGGCATAGGTATTGTCTTTATAAGGGACGTGGGGGCTCAAAGGCTAAGATGCTGAGCTTGTCGATCAGCATCTTCGTAGCAGTTTGGCGGTTTGAATCTCTAGCGCTGCATAACAGAGTGAGCTCCCGTTACTTGTCCCAGCTTCTGCCAACCTAGCAGTTCAAAAGCATGTAAAAATGCAAGTAGAAAAATAGGGGCAGCCTTTGGTGGGAAGGTAATAGCATTCCGTGTGCCTTTGGTGTTTTGTCATGCCGGTCACATGACCACAGAGACGTCTTCAGACAGTGCTGGCTCTTTGGCTTTGAAACGGAGATGAGCACCGTCCCCTAGAGTCCAGAATGACTAGCACATATGTGCGAGGGGAACCTTTACTAATGCGTTAATTTTGATATACACACCTATAGTTCCTTAGACTGTAGACTAATGCAAACAATTTCATTCAGTTAGTTAAACAATTTAGTTCTATCAATTTAGGATTGAGCACTGTCATGTTTAAAAAAAACATGGCTTATGCCATATAACAGTAGTCTATCCTATACACACCTGTAATTGGTTGTTTCTCAGCTAGTTAATGTATTAGCAAGAAGACCTAATTTCTGCTTGAAACTCAGAGGAGGGAGAGGAGGAGGAGGATGGGGGGGGGAGGAAGTTCTTTTTCTGTTAAAAGATTTCTCTTGTGATCACTTCTGTTTCCAAAATTCAAAGTTGTGTGTGGCTATTTTGGATTTTACTATCCACACAAAAATATAGAAATCAGTTATAGGAAAATCCATCATGCATGCAGGAATGCTAGAATTCTTAAAGCATTCCAGAATGTTCTCTGTTTCAATATATATGAAATGCTGAATAACTCTTGGGGGAAAACAAAAAACTCCATTAAGAAACAGAATTATTTGGCAGAATGGCATGGCTAACTAGAATTCCTTAAAAGGAGTTTCCACATGGCAATATTTTATCCGAGGTTTGATTGTCTCTCATCTGTTCATTTATTTTAACTTTCAGAAAGTTGAGAGATGATTTATCTCCATTCTTTCCAATTTTTACTTCAATGTTTCTACATTTAAACCGGTATCTTGCCTGATGATATCTGTCATATATGTTGTTTGCCAGATTTGTTTTTTAGGCCCTCCAATCATTCCCAGCATAATTGATTTTTCTAAGAAATTGTATTTCATCACAAGATCAAAATAAGACATCCTTTGTTGGTAATTAGAAATTCTCTGATATTTCTAGATTAATTTATCCTTGTTAATCCACAATATACAAGTAACCCTCTTGAAACCCATATTCAAAGGAATCGAATTTTCTTTTGTCTGCTTTTTATTTCTAGCTTTAACAACTGTAGTTGTTTAAAGAGAAAACAATAGCTTTTACTATCATACTTTTGGTATTTGCATTTTCAATGAATATAAATTAAATAAAGTGACCGTATATAAGCTTAGTTCATTTTATTCCCACTGTTAACTATTTTGTAGCCTCATAACTTTGCTTTCTAGTTTTCAGCAGGTTGGAGGTGAAGGATTGGTGCATCCTTGATTTTAATAGTTATCATTATTTGTTGTAGTCACATAATTAAAAGCTTTAGTAGAGTAGCAATATCAATAGCACTTAGATTTATATACTGCTTTACAGTGCTTTAGAGCCTTCTATAAGCAGGTTACAGAGTCAGCATATTGTCCCCAACAATTTGGGTCCTCATTTTACCCATCTCGGAAGGATGGAAGGAAGAGTCAACCTGGAGCCTGGTGAGTTCTGAACTACCAAATTGCAGGCAGTTGGCAGGCAGCAGAAGTAGCCTGCAGTATTGCACTCTAACCACTGTGCCACCATAAACCTAAAATGTAGTGCTTTTCATTATCCATCTCTTCTGACTCCATCTAGCAGTTCTTATTTCATGTATGGTTAAGGTGTGGCTTGCAAAATTGAGTATTATTTCACTAGCATAAGACTTTTAAGTAGAGGTGGATTGCTGCCAGTTCGGCTCAACCGGTAGTGGCCCGGAGCAGCTGAGAGCGAACCGGTGGCTCTTTTGGCCTGCCCTCTTGCCCGTGCTCTATACCTGTTTTTATGGCAAAAGACAAATTGCACACACGCGCACAGCATGTAGTGCCTGTGCAAGACCTGACAATCAGCTGTTTGTCGCAGGGGTGGTGGATTACGCACACGTGCGCAGCATGTTCAGCAAACCGGTAGTGAAGGTAAGTGCAACCCACCACTGGACTTAAGTGCAATTGTTAGTAGTTTAAGGTGTCTCCTCTTCCCCTTATTCTGCAGTAGAACATACATTGATCCATTGCTGTCCCTTGGCTACTGCTGCATTTTCTGTATCTTGCTCACCAACCTCAAATATAACTTTAACTCATGACCTCAATTCCTTTAGGCTTGGGAGATACGTTAATGGAAAAAAAAGTAAGAAGAGTTCATTAGGCTGTGTTTTTTTAAAAAAATCAATAAAAGATCTTAATCTTTTAACTTGTGTTCACTGAACTTGATTTTCTTCTTTAGACAATTCATTACCAGATGCAGTCTGGTAGTAAACCTGACAATTCAACCCTGAGCTACAAATATTTTCCAGAGTTGAGACTTTCATTTCATGCACTCCTGTTGAATCAGTTTCCTCCTCGGGGCAGGAGGACCTCCTTGGATTTCTGAGAATGGATTTCAGTTAGTATATAAACATAAATGGGCTTATTTTGTAAATAGTTCAAAGTAAATCACTTCCTAATCAAGATCTGTTCATTTGGGATTGAATAATAGCTGTTTTCTCCATTCCAGTATTTAAAGGTTGATCCCTAACTCACAATTTTTTTTGGCAACCTAACATTAGTTAGCTCCTTAAAAAAAGAAGTTTCTATGTGGTGGAAAGAAAAGAAATTGGATGGCAATATCATTTTAAAAAAAGGAAAAACACGCTGCCATGTTCTTTTTTCTTGCTGGTTGGGTAGCTTTTAAAGTGCCTTTAAAGCTAAAGAATTCTATTTATAGAAGTATTCCGCATCTCAGTTTTGTTATTGTTGTTTTTCAAAAAGCAGTGACTTACATTTTAGGCAGTCAGGACAAATGGGCACATCATATAGCAAAATCCATGCATTCCTATGTAAAGGAAGTCATATACCGTAGGCGTAGAAAACATATTATTGCCATTGACTTTTCAATAGTCATATTGTTTGTTGTCTTTTATTTATTAATTTTAAAGCCAACTTTAATATCCCAAAGTCTGTTATTTTTTCCATTAACAGTTCTATTCCTTCCAGAGTCTTCCAAAGTTGTTATCCGGTCATCAGCAAATGCTTTTAATTTATCAATTTCCCTTTTAATCTTCACTCCCAAAATTCTCTCACCTTGATTGATATCAATACTTCAAAAACCATAATAAATAACAATGGTGATAAAAGTATCCTTGCCTAGTCCCTTACCAGTCCCCTCACAATTTTTGTTAATTTCTCATTCACAATGATCTATGCCTTTTGTGGAATGTTAACTGATTTTACGTATTTGATAAAATTCTCACCAAACACCTTATCATCCAAAATTTTAAACAAAAAAAATCAGTTCAAATTGTCAAAGACCTTTTCTGCATCAAGAAAAATTAATGCTGCTCATTTCTCATTATGTTGCTCCATGTTCTCCAAAATATCCGATACATTTCTAATATTAACTAATTCTGTTTTTATGTAAAAACTGAAGCTGACCTTCATAAACAATATCCTTTAAAACTATCTGTATTCTCTCACTTAAAATTATCATAAATAATTTACAATCATTATTCAATAATTATAGAGTGGTAATAATTTTTTGATGAGGCAAAATCTTGACTTTCTTTAAATACTAATGCTATACTAGTCTCTATCCAACTGTCCAGTATCTTTCCGATCTGTAAAATAGACATCACCATGTGTTGCAATGGTTGTAGTAGTCCGTGTTCAATATGCTTATAATAAGCCCAACTGGTAATATTATTTTATATAACCTTAAACTTTTTGAGAAAAGATTAAAATTATTAGAAGACAGCAGCTTTGGACTAATATAACAATTAATTTGCAACCCCTGTACCTGGCTGGTTTTGCAAGCTGATTGGTTACAGCAGGGATGTCAAACTCATGTCATCATGACAGCATCACGCGATGTATCGGGACCCTTCACTAAACCGGGCATGGGTGTGGCCAGCATATGACACATCTGGCCCGTGGATCGAGAGTTTGACAGCCCTGAGTTACAGAAACTTTTTTGTCTTCTTTTCTGAACTAGGCCCTCAGATAAAACACAATGAAGCAGATCGTTATTATCTGAAAGTGAACAAGATGGAATCAATTTGGTCTGTTTTTGGGATAGAAGGACATATGGACTTGCTGGTATGTAGATTGTTTTCCTTTTTTGGATGAGTAGTTTGATTGTAAGATTCAGAGAGTTTACAGTGATGATCTGCAGAGATGTCAGATGACAGATCCAAAGATATCAGGTCAGTTAAAGGTTTGGCTGCTGCTCTTGTTAACAGCCATGTTTCTTTCAGTTGATCCAGTGTTCTCAATATTTCATCTTGTTTGCAGTTTGGTAAGGTTTCAAGAGTTCATTAATCCTGTTTCTAGAACTTCATTAGCACCAACATGCCTGAGATGTAAACCAAGGAGTACAGACCAGAGATGGTATTCAGCAGGTTCTGACCAGTTCTGGAGAACCAGTAGAATAAATTTTGAGTAGTTCGGAGAACCAGTAAATACCACTTCTGACTGGCCCCGCCCCCATCTATTTTCTGCTTCCTGAATGATCAGGAGGAACAGGAGATTTTACAGTATCCTTTCCCTGCCACTACCAACAAGCCATGTCAAACCCACCAAGCCATGACTACAGAACCGATAGTAAAAAAAATTTGAATCCCACCACTGGTACAGACCTATTTCCATTTTGGAAAACATGAAGTAGGTATATTTGAACAGTAGAAAGAAAATATTTCTTTTTGAACAGCAGTCAGGAGATGGTGGCATAGTTAAAGGACAGTAGAATTAATGTATAGGGTAACATTCTAGGAAACCATTTGATAGCACTCAGATCAATCATATGATATTAGCACTGAAGAAATGAGCTAAGTGATACAATGATAACTCTTCTCATAGACCAATGACCAACAGTGGTTGTGTTGAGCAGTAATAACAATGTTAACAATAAGCAATGTTAGTTCTGTTAAATCAACTGAAATATATAGCTGCATTAATTTGGGTTTCTTTGGTAGGAAATGAGGCTGTAAGCTGTGCCTGTACTTGTCCTTTCTAATCTTAATTAGTTCCCCTGAAGAATTTTGTTTCCTTTGGTTGACCAGTAAACCAATTGGAGTTGTTTCAATATTTAGTACCCTGAAAGCTGTAGGCATATCTGCATAATTTTGTACGAAAGGTTTCAGGGACTATTTTTAAAGAGTCCACATTTGTGTTTGAATGGGTTAAATATTCAAAAATTAGAATTGCAGTTTATGCAATTAATATTGTCTTGCAGCAAAGCCTGTTGCGAATTCTTTTGGTGATTGATGCTCTCCTTTTTGCAATGCAAAGTAGAGGAGTAAATTATTTTTAAATATCTGTTTCCAAATCCCAGTTCAATATATTGTACATACTGGAGGTAGTGATTACATGGAGATCATTTGTTATTTTGTTATTATTCTTACTCTCAGTTTCCTTGTTGATCAAGTGGTCCAATTTTTTTGCGTCCTTTATTAATTTAGGCATGTGTCCTCTCTTGTTCTTCCCCATTGCTTCAATCATGAAAAAAAATAATTCCAAATTTCTCTGGCCATTATTAATATTCATAAATCCACAACCTAAGCACTCTTTTGCTGTATGACCCAAAAAAAATCATATTAATTTTTTAAACCAAATTTACATTATTACATACACTAATAATTTACATTAATATACAATATATGCAGTATATGTATTAGTATACTAATATAACTAATGTACCAGTAATTAAGATATAAGGCTTGGTTAAGGTTAATAGACATAAAGATAGACGCAAGTGTGAGGTTAATGTAGTCCTAACTCTCAGGCAACTCCACTCCACTAAGATGACTGTAAAAAGAGTTTATTGTCCATGGTCTCCTCATGAGGTAGAGCTGTTAGAAGCCATGTGGATTATCTCAATGATCTCTGTTTGGTTCTGAAGAGATTATGCCAGATTGGATCCAGTATCCAGTAGTTCCAGTATCCAGTAGTCCATTCTCCTCACAAAAGCTGTCTTTCTAGAGAAAGCCAGCAAGGAATCAGCTTGCCATGGCACATTCAGGAAGTCTGAAAACAGTTCCACATAGCAATCTTATGCTGTTCATCCCCACTGCTGATACTGGCTAGAAATGAATAAATTGGGTGAATAAATTGCTGTTCAGATTTCAACTTTGGCAATGATGCTGGCCAGTATCAATGGTTATCATGGTTACTGCTGATGGATACCCACCACCACCACTCAACGTGCACCAGGAAAGCAAGTACCAATTGTATTCCCTTCCTTGGGTAGGTCTTTAACATTAGTTTCTATTTGAGGGAGTAAACAACGTTTAGTACTCACAGAACCCAAAACTCCAAACCCCTGCTCAGTGCCAGAGTTACTCATTGTAAGCACACACACCAAGTCCATTGATGGACCAATGAAAACCATCTTTCCACCATTGTGGCTATCACCTTCTAGAATAGGTAGAGTGATCAGTGTCAACTCTGAAATGGATCAAGCCCATACTAGCCATCTTCCGTTTCTCAAGTTGCCACACAGCTCAGGGATGGGGGAGAGGAGTAGAATGTGAACTAGCCAAAACAAGCTACTATCTCATGGGAACCAAGGTCATTCCCAACATGTGCCAGTCAGAGACTGAGACTGGTCATCAAGGAGACATAAGAACACCTACTTGGACAATGTGACCTGTGTCACTAGGGGAGGGGGGAATCTCTTAACTTTTAACTATGCTGAAACTGCAGGAAATAACCAGAGCTGGTTTTAGGATCATCTGTGCTTGAAATGATGTACTCAATAAAGCAGTTCTTTTGAAGAAACGGAAAGTCTCGGCGTGCTGACACAATTGGGGTCATTAGCCAGAACCTTGACAATCAGTTTAACTCTAGCCCTTCTATTAAAGGTTCACCAGTTCAGTCCAGCAGCCCAGGCAAAAGAGTCATGATGCCTCAACATGCAGTAGCCATGTGGAGTAGTAGAACTGTAGATAAAAAAATAAAGTATGGTGAACAGACCACATAGCACCAATGAGCTTGGCAGAGTTGGAAGGGATTACCTTTGAAGATAAGACAAACAAAAGTTGCCTTCATGGTAGGCAAGGATCATTATATCATATCAAGCAGAAAATGCAGATTATGAGTTTGGTTCCAAAGAACAAGCCAGTACAACCTTTTACACCATGATAATAAATGATGCCTAAGGCATTTTGACATTAAAATATTCCAACCTACCAAAAACTGTTTCGAGTATGAATCAAAACAAAATATGGATTCTTAAAGGTTTGAAAAAAGGAACAAAATATGTTCTGTTCTGACATAGCTGATTTTAGTGATGTTGTAATAAATGTTTTGGGTTGCCATTTTGTTGTTTATGGTAAATTTGTTTCTTTAAAACTCTTTTTCAGTCTAGCCAGTACAGTATCAGGATCAATCATGTCTCTGTTACTGTTATCTTAGACTGAATAGAATAATGTAGGAATGGAAAGCTGAGAGAAGCTTGCTTAATAAGTTACTAATGCTTTAATAACACACACAAAACAAAATACAAGCCTCTGAAATAGGGAAGTTAAAATTCATGAGGGAAGTTAGAATTCATGAAGGAGGTGATATGCATATATACTGTGCTGTGCTTTATTTTCCAGGTAATTAATACAAAAGTCTATGCATTTGCATGCCCAAGTATGCTTGACAGATAAATTTACTGATTTGTCAAAATTATATGGCCACCCATATAATGTGATGTGACTCTGGGTAGTGAACAATAAAACTGACCTTAAACATTCTATAAAACCAAGTATAAACAATGAACATAAATAAGCAAGATCATTAGAGGGAAGATATTGCATATAATACAGCCAGTGCCCAGGTTCCTTATAAGTAGGATATCCATTTGCTGGGGCAGGATGACAAGTTTTACATATTGATAATACTCAGTGGTGGGTTTCAAAAATTTTTAGAACCTCTTCTGTAGGCATGGCATGCTTTGTGGGAGTGGCTTGCCAGCCATGTGACTGAGTAGGAGAGGCTTGGCAGTCATGTGACCGGGTGGGAGTGGCTTGGCAGTCATGTGACCGGGTGGGAGTGGCCAAGATGATGTCACTGCATTCTTTGCCCCAATGGATGATCTACAAAAAGAAGATATAAAAAAGGAAATTTATTACTTTGTGCACTTACTACTTAAATAAGATTAAAATAAGTACACAGAACAATAAAAGAGCTACTTACAGAAGGAAGATGACTGTCCTTGCCAGTCTTCAATATCACTGACTCCAATGAATGGCCTGCACAAAGAAGATACACAGAAATGAACTCTTCCATTGCATGCACTGCATTAGGATGAAACCAACACACAAAACAGTAAAGACAGCTACTTACAGAGGAAAGATGATTGCCTTGCCGGTCTTCTACATCACTAACCACACTTGCTCCAATGAATGGCCTGCACAAAGAGACACAGAAAGGAAGACTTTAATTGCATGCACTACCACATTAAGGATGAAACCAGCACACAAAGCAATAAAGACAGCTACTTACATAGGAAAGATGACTTTCCTAGCGGTCATACTCTGTTGCCTCTTCAACCTGTTAAATAATACTAACTGCAAAAGAAATAAAACAATATTGGACTTGATTGTGGTTGTAAGCTGAGGACTACACTACAAGTAACAGAAGGGACTTCTGTTTTCACCCAACAATGTACAGTCTTTTCAGGAAGGTCCCCCAACAAACAGGAAAGATATAGTTTTTCATCTAAAAAGTTAGATCAAGAATGAATGTCATAGGTAGATTCACAGAGTAATACAGATTTCTTTTTCTGAAATTTATTCCTCAGTTCAAAAAACAGGAATATATGAATTAGGTTCAGTACTTAGGACAGACCAAGTAGCTATTCAAGGCTTAGTGGTGTCATGGTTAGAAGCAGTGGTAAAGCAAGATATGGATTTAAAAACAGAAATATTTTGTTGGGTATTTCAAAGGGAGTACAATACATATTTAATTTTACATGTTAACAGCTGCTGGAATTGTGTTTGCACAACAGTGGAAAAACAGAGAGATGAAAATGAATAAATATTAGAATGTGGAGGAATGAATAAATTGACAATTAAAATCAAGAAGGCTTCAAATACTTTTTCACGTGGGATTTGTTTTTATCAATTGCAAACTAACAGAAACAGAAATTAGAAGTCTAAAAGTATGAAAGAAAACACCAATTATGTAAGGAAAGGTCACTAAAATGTATAAGGAAATATCATTAGTACTTGATCATTATTAATGTGTAGATAACTGTGGGTCATTACACACACACACACACACACACACACACACACACACACACACACACAACTATGACAGCGCCAGGAAAACACCAAAAAATAACAATTTCCCCCCAAAAGACTGCAGATGAAACCAGTTTTTTCCCTAACCCTAAGGACAGGAAAGACAAAGCCACTGGAATAAAAACTATCAAGGCATTGTGGGAAATTATAAAGGACAGTACCAGGAAGCTCACAGAACCAGCAACCACTTCTATGTCAGTATAGAAACTATTACTTCAGTGTTGGATAAGTGGGCTGGTTTAACTTTGGAATGTGTGCATTCAATGCATGCTCTTATTTTTTGTGTTTAGAATCTTATTCATGTAACTCAAAGTGATGAAAACATTGAGTAACCCCTTCTACACATAAGCCAAACCATTGCCCAAAACAACACAGACTGTAATCTAAACAAGCTGACTTTTCAGTGCAGTAACCCACCTGAGCAATGATCCTTTTGCTTCCTTATGGAGGTTTGTTTCAATATTTTTAAAAATATTAATAATCTCTTGGCCAAATCTATGGATGGTAGGTACCATTTAGTATAGAATATTACTGCATTTATTCTTGGGCCTAGGGAGGAGGGAGCAGCAATTTGTCTCAAATTTCTATGCTCTGTTATAGTTAATACATTTTGTGTTTATTATGGTAGAAAACGTAAGTATTTTCTTCTTTATTCTACTGATATGGAATGTTTCATATACATCATTTGAATATTTTGTTCTGAACTTGCATTTTCTGTTTCGATTCAAAAGGTCGGCAGTTCAAATCCCTAGCGCTGCATAACAGAGTGAGCTCCCATTACTAGTCTCATCTTCTGCCAACCTAGCAGTTCAAAAGCATATAAAAATGCAAATAGAAAAGTAGGAACCACCTTTGGTGGGAAGGTAATAGCATTCCGTGCACCATGCCGGCCACATGACCATGAAGACGTCTTTGGACAGTGCTGGCTCTTTGGCTTTGAAACGGAGATGAGCACCGCTCCCTAGAGTCAGGAACAACTAGCACATATGTGTGAGGGGGACCTTTACCTTTACCTTATATGACCTTCCTTTTGTATTACATATTTTACTATACACAGGTAGTCCTCCAGTTCCAACCGTTCATTCAGTTATGATGAAGCTGAATGGACTGAACACTGATTTTGAAGTTCTGGTCATTGCAGTGCCCCATAGTCATGTGAATGAAATTCAGGTGCTTAGCAACCAGCTTGCGCTAATGATCGGTTGCAGTGTACCATGCTCAAATCATTGCCTTTTCTGATTTTCCCTCCCAGCTTCCCACAAGCAAAGTCAATAAAGAATTGAGCAGGGAAGGTTGCAAGTTGCTTGGTTAAGTTTCTCTCCTTCCCCACCAGCCTTACTTTAGTTGCACGCATCCTGTGCCCTTCTTCCCTAGCCTCCTTGCACTCACGCGTACTATATGTCCATATCTCACGCTCATTTTCCTGACCTCCATGTGCTTATTCACTCACACATAGGAAGGCATGGTCTCCTACTCAGCCCTCCCTGTGCTTGCATATACTCCACTCCCTCTTACACCAACCTCCCTGTGCTCACACGCATGCACGTCTCCCCCCACTCTCTTTCCTGGCCTCCCTGCACCCCACACATCCATTACCCAACTTTCCTGAGCTCACACACACTTGTGAGTGCCCTTGCCTTCTTTCTCCAACTTCCCTGAGCTCACACACATACAAGCTTTACAACTTAACAACACCAATCTGGCCCAAACTTCAGTTGTAGCAATGCTGTTGTAAAGAACAACATCACATGACTCTATTGCTTCGTGATTGAAAACTCATCAGTCTCTATTGCTATCATTAAGCAAGGATCGCAAGTCATTAAATGAGGCTTCCTTGCAACTTTTTTGCTAGTTTCCAACAAGGAAAGCCAGTGGGGAAGCCAGCAAGAAATCACAAATCCTGAATGGTTGCAAGCAGGCTGGCAGATGGGTAAGTGGCTACTGCAGTACAGTGTGTGTGCCCAGATGCAGGATGACTACTGCAAAAAACAGGAAGGCATGCAGGTGGTACAAGTATAGATGGGCAAGGGTAGCTGGCACAGAATATAGGAGGACATACAGGGCTCATTGGGGGGAAAAGTGGCAGGAGTGGGAGTGATTTCAACTTTCTTGCCCGCCACCCCATTTACTTTGTGGGAAGGTTGCAAAGGCAATCATGCGACTGTGGGGCAGTGCAACCATTGTAAGTGTGAGCCAGTTGACAAGTGTTTGGATCCTAACAACATGAGGGGCTCTGGGACAGTCAAAAAGTTCAAGGATAGGTGATTGGTACCACACCTTCAGTGCCATTATAACTCTGAATGGTCATAGAATAAGTGGTCATTGACTGAAGCCTAGCTATACTCATTATTTTAAAATACAAACATCAATCAGCATATCTTGAGAATAGTTATCATGCATACCAAATGACTGATCTCTATGGAGATTCTCAGTCATCCCAAGTCATGGTTGTCCCAAAGGTGCTTTTTCAAAAGGCAACTGGACATTGTTTTTCCTTGAAGATGTTTTGTTTCTCATCCAAGAAGCTTCTTTAGAACTTCTTCCCTTCAAATGAGAAGCGAAATGACACTTGTCTCACAGCTGCTGCCTGATCTTGGGAAGAGATCACACTGTTTTGAGATGTTCTAGATGAGTACCTCAAGTGCACTCCAAAGTTTTTTGTACAGATTAAATCCAAATTGTGACAGCTCTCATAACATACAAGTCTGTAGGATATCAATTAAAGACATTCTAGATTCCTTGCCAGGGAGGAAAGAATAACAAGTATAGAAGTGATGTCAACATGCATGATATATGAGTGTTCAATTACCCAAATACAAAAAATCTGATCCCTTGTTTACTTGCCAAGCAAACCCTACAAAGTTCAATTGTGACAGATTTAATTATTAAAAATAGCTTTATAACAAGTGTGTAAACTGCCTGAGTATTTGCCTGCCTTGAGTGCAGGTGTCAAATGGCACGTTACCCATATTGCCTAACAGTGCTTCTGACAAATTAATTCTGGTACTAGCTATACATATTGCCCATTCTTATGAGAAGAGCCATACACTTGTTTTAGATTACCCAAACAGAAATATGCTTAATGGAAATAGGAGAACAATCTTGGCAAAAATACACAAACCAAGATGAATACCAAATATAATCGTTTCTATGCTAGTAGATTCTAAACCAAGTTGGGAAAGTAGAATTAAAAGCAAACAATAAAAGCAAACATAAATAAAGTGGGTATTATAGAAAGATGTACAAAAATGAGTGGGTGATGTTATCCTTTACATGATAATGAAACAAGAGAATCAGTATTGGAGATAATATCAAGTCCATAAATTAATTTAGAATTTTATTTTTCTACCCCTCTTGAGATTGCCTGCCTGATTTTATTTTCAGTTTGATCCAGATTGATTCTATATTCTTATTGTCACTCTCCATTATATATTTCCTATGATATATTTATCCTGCCTTCATTATTAAGATACTGGATGATTCCAGCAGTGTCAAGACCAAGCCATAATGATATAAAAATAAACAGGTATCTTGTGTTTATCTTACAACAGCATGTTTAAAATAAACCAAGCATATACAGGGCAGAAGGCCAAGCCTTGGGGGTAAATAGCATAGTATATTAGCACACCGCTCCACCCAAAAGTGAAGCTTCAGGAAGAAGATATAGCCTTGGTGTTAAAGAACGAATTGTTATTACATATAACTCATTTGCATGCCCTCAGATGTCTAATTGGTGCCACCTGGGATTGTTCATAATTCATAAAAAGGTTAAATATTACCTGTGCCCCTAAAATTCCAGAATGCTGTTCCATAAGATTCTAACTAAAAACAGCATTAACATTATAAACAATCAATGATTTATTAGATGTGATGCTAGACATAAGATTCAGCAAGACAAAAGTGATTTATTGCTAATATAAAAGAAAGCTTCTTGACTGAGCAATTCTGCAATAGGAAAAACAGTCATTACAAACTAGGTCTAGGGAATATAGTCTTGATAACCTAAGAATCTGTCTAAAATCTATATGGGGCCTGCTTGTCTCTGGAAGTGGACATTTTGTCCCAAAGATGCTTTCCCAAGAGGCAGATGAACTTTCTGGTTTTCTTTGAAGAAAAAAAGTAAAACCAGAATGTCCAGTTGCCTCTTGAAAAAGCATCTTTGGGACAACCATGACCTGGATGACTGAGAATGTCCAATAGACATTAAGTGGACATTTTCTTACAAAAATCAGGGGTTTTCACAGAAAGTACTGAAAGCATCCAACTAATTGCCCATGTGAATGAAAACTGTTTATGGGGATAGAAAGCAATTGTGGGATCAAATATACTTTTTCAATTGATTTTCTAGATAGCCTAGGCTTCACTGTACTAAACCAATATTAGTGGGTGCATACTGTTCCTACTGACCAGGACCTTCACTTTGGAGACTACAGAGGAAAGTGGCAGCTGGAACTGGAAGGCTGCCTAGCATTGCTTTGCCCATGCAGCAAATCTTGTTTGGACGTTCAGGAATGGAGAGAAATGACAATTAGTTTCATCTATACCTTAAAACTACCAGACCAATCCGCCACCATCTTCCCCTTCTTTTGCTCTTCAAGGTACTACTGTAAATCTGCTCTCCGTTGTCATGGTGTCGGGAGACCTGGACGCCATCCAGGACGCCCCCCCCCCCGCCCATTGGCAGCCACGTGCCTTTTTCGCCTTAACCTTCCCCCCCCCCAAGGCTGCTTGTGTCACAGTCGCAACTCGCCTCTCAGATGACCCCTCCCCCCTCCTCGCCTGAGAGAGTCTCTAAGTGGCCAAACGGCTTGGAGGGAGGGAGACTCAGTCCCGCCTGCCGGGAGGTGGAGATGGGGATTGCCCCACGGAATGATCTAGGCAGCCTGGCTAGCGCAAGCGGTCAGAAGGCGTCCGGGGGCTTCTGGGAGCGGCTTTCGGCACGGGAGGTGGAAGGAAACGGATTTCACCGCCGCCTGATCTTCTCATCTGTCTCTCTCTCTGGGGACTTTTGGCTCCTTGCAGCAGGCGAGATTGAGGAGAACATCTCCAAAACTCAATGTCATAGCGGTCCACGGGCGGAGCCGATGCCGAGAAGCCGATTCTGAAGTCAGTGGAAGACGGCAGGGAAAGAGGAGAAGTCCCGAGAAGTTGAAAGAACCCGGAGCTGCAGAAACCCTCCTTTTGCCTTGAAGCCTGAGGCGATTGCGAAATCTCGCAGCAGGTGCAGCGGCTAAGAGAGAGAGACCACCTTCCCTCCAAGCGCAGCTACCGCCGCCGCCGCCGCGGACTCGAAAGATAAGCGAGAACGCGCGCCGAGATCACCCGCTTCGTTTTATAGAGAACGAGAAAAAAAAACCCTTATCGCCGCGGGAACAGAAGAAAATAATAATAGTAATAATAATAATAATAATAATAATAATAATAATACTTCTATAGCTGCAGAAAAAAAGAACATTCCAATACTCGGGAAGCCGATTTGGACCCTAGGTAAGTCTGCGCTGGCGAGAAAGCGGAGAGAAAAGAGTACCTTTCGCTCTGACGAGAGCGCGCGCCAGAAAGAGAGGAGAGGGTTGCTGAAGGTGAAGTTGGCGCCGAAAGCGAGGTGGGCGGGGGTGGGGCAAGTGAGAAAGTTGGAAGAGGATGCGCGCGCCTGTGGGAGAGGTGCAAAAAAAGAGGGAGGGGGAGGGGGGATGGAGTTACGCGCTCACCGGGGCGAGGAGGGCCGGCTACGGAAGGCAGCTCGCCAGAAACTTGACTTTGTGGGTGCGTAAACCCCACGGGGGTTGGGGCGGAGGTGGAAATTGGCTGAAAAGGTGTGGGGAGCGACGAATGGAGGATGTGCGGCCGGGAGAGGAGCGAAGGATGCCGGAGGTGCCGATGGGGTGGTGGGATAGAGTTTAATATGGAGGGGGCGCATATCCTCTCCTCTGCCCTCTCCTAAATATATCGCAGCTGGCGAGTCACTTGGACCTCTGACGGCCTCGCCGCAGCCTGTTCCTGGCCTCGGCCGTTTGCAGGGTAGAGCCAGAAGTGCTCTGAATTGAGCCTTGGGGAGCGGCCTTTCCTTCCTCTTTCCCGGAGCTGCGTCCCCAATTACCTGCCTTTGCCGAGTCCAAGCGCCCCGTCCTTTCGCGGCCGGGTTCGCTGCCTGTAGGGGGCAGTCTCGTTTCCTTCGCGGGTGGAAGGCTGCAGCCGAACGCGGAGAGGGGACTGGGGGCCGACAACCTCAAGGGGTGAGAGGCTTCTTGTGAGGGAAAAACTCTAGGGGGAGTAGGAATGCGGAGCTGGAGGATGGAGAACATCCTGTTCTGGCCTTGGGTGCTGAGGCGAAACTTCGCTCCTTCGGTGGCAGAGGAAAAATGGATGAGGTTGCTGGAGGGCAAGGTTATTCAGGGTAAATAATATAATAACACACCGGCCCCACCCCAGGTCGAAACGGAGCTTCAGAAAAAGGATACCGTATTGTGCTTTGCGCTAAAAAGCGCAAGTTGGTGGTTATTTTAGGAAGAAATGAAACCCCATCTTTGAACTTCAAGGAAGTAGGACCGGAAAATAGGTGATTCCTGATAAGTCTGGCCATGCTAAACCAAGGTCGCTAAAGGAAAAGGAAGAAAAATGAGAAAAGTTGTCTGGCTGGCTAACAGTGGGTCAAATGGGGAGTTGAAAGAAAAATAGTTTTAAACGGGGAGCACCCAACGTTTTTTGTTTTTTTTTAAGCCAGGCAAAAAGTTACTTCTGAAAATCTTGAGTGAAATTTGCCAGCCTTTCACTGATCATTGAAAGGTATTGGTTTTTCTCTCCGGAACAGCAGAAAAGGGAGCAGAATATGAAAGATATTATGGCCAGAAGATTAAATATAATTAAAATGAAAAATAGGGGCTATATTTGGTGCTTATTAATGCAGGATTTAGTTCTGGTCCTTGGACAAAATGATAATGGAAGGACATATATTTATGCACATACTGAACTGGATCAGGGAGTATAACCAAAACCAAGTATAACCAGGACATATATTTGTGTACATACTGAAATGGATCAGGCAGTATAACCAAGACTTTAGGGAGATGAAATGTCAGGTGCAATTTGACTTTGCTGACATTCTTCAGCTGTGCTACTGCAGTAATCAACTCCTTACTATCTGTTTCTTCTTATTGCTATTGAGTCTTAACATCATTTGTGCTTCTCAGAATACTTGTCATGTAGGGTATTTATTATTTTCCTATTAGATTTTCAGGCTAAGATAACCAATGATAACTCTGCCTTGCCTTTTTATCGCAATTTTAAACTACAATAATTGTGTGGAGAGAGATTAGTGACAGTTATGATTCTAACATTAAAAGTGAAGTGCGAACGCCTAGTACGTGCTAATTGCTAAATAATGATTCATGTAGAATAAATCAAATAACAAAACAGAGATAATGAATTGTATGTATGTGGCCTGCTTAGGCAAGCATTCAGACCTATTAAAATATTTTCGTGCCACAAAATTCTCCTTTCAAATTGAGTTAAAGAGGATAGAATGATTCATGAGCACATGTGAACTATTGAGAACATGATATGGAGATGTTTATAAAGGGCAGCCATGGGAAATGTTACCAATTCACAAAATAATAATTTACCAGAAAGAATACAAATATTGTTAGTCCTCCCCCCCCCCCGCCCCCAAATGTCCCATTTGGATTCTCTCAATGACCCAGCTTACCTTTTTTTACATTCCAGGCATTTTTCCAAAAAAAATCCCCACAAAGCTACTGCAGTTAATTAATATTATTGTTTTCTAAGAATGTCTTATTAATTAAATTTATGTTTTCCATCTCTCAGTCACTTGTTCTTTAGCCCTTTTGCCTCATGTCATCACATTATTCATCTTGCTTTGAAATATGCACATCAAATTCTGTTTCGCAACAGTGTCTAGAAATAAATAGGTCCTCACTATGACTAGTATTGCCAATTGAACTTTAGCCTGTATACATTCATTTGCAATTGTTTTGTATGTGAATTATTTTATTTCCAAGGAATAAAGGTATAGTTTTCTTCACTTTCCATTTTCATAAATGGTTTAGGCTAAAAAAAAACCTGCATGCTGTACTTAATACAATACATACAGTCTCTTTGCTCATAATTCTGAAATACTAAAATATTATAGAACTTGGTTGATCGAAGCAAGGAAGTGTGCAGAAAGAGAGGAACATAGTGTATAACACATAACACGTAGGATTAACACATTTAGCCATAACACATAGGATTAAAGCTGCTGTGCAGTGAAGGAGGAACATAGTGCACTATCATGGTCTTGTTAAGCTAAGAAAAATGTCATGGGGCACCCTTAGTAGGGGGGAAATAGTTGCCCCTACCTGGGATCAGATTGGGCACCTGGCTTCAAGCTGGTTAATACTGATTTGGTAGTGGACAGGTGGGCAATTTGGATTATATCACTGAGAACCTATTGAGAGAAAACAGTGAGGTCTTCTTAGGAATCTACCCAGCCAGATTTCAGCCTGTAGTAACTTCATTGCCAAGGCTGGGATAGTGTTGATCTACTGTGATGTGTTACCTGCAGCAAGGATTGCTATTTCAAATGTGAGTGGATATGAATATGTGTTCAATTAGATAGTAGGACAAGCTAGGAATCCTTTTGGTGGACTACTTGCTGTGCCCTTCCTTAGGATCCCTTCCTATGTGACTAGACCTGGTTGCTAGACTGTAGGTAGAGATTTCCCCCTTGCCATGTGTTGGTACAGGGAAACGTCAGTTTCCAGGTGGAAGGGGCTGAGTCTTGTAATGCTAGGAATTTCATTGGCCTCTATGACAACCGAGAGTCAATCCTAGGTTATATTGGCTCCGATGCATGTAGACATCACGTATTAAACTTAGGTTTTACATCTGATTACAATTGTGTAATCTGGTTATGGATGTTACTATTATCTGCCCGTTGCCGTGGACAAATCACTTACTAATCCAGATGCCACCTATTTCTTCTGCAGGACCTGACCCATTTAGATGCCTTCTTCCTCTGGTCAATCCCCTTGTTTACTGAGAACTTCCATGAGATAAGGTGGCAAAAATAATGTCCAGTGCATAGGTAGAAAATAAGGTAGACTAAATTTTACTGAACAGGGGTGTATGTCCCAGTTTGAACATACTTTATGGCAGACGTGTCAAACATGCAGCCCACAGGCCGGATGCAGCCCGCAATAGGCTGAGAGTTGTCCCACGGGGTTTACCGGAGACAGCAAGGGACTGGCCCGTGTTGCCCTGGCCTACCCCAGCTACGCTCACCCAGTCGGCCTCAACAACCAGGCCACGCCTACCACAGCCCGCCAAAGGCAAACAAAATCCTGATATGGCCCACAATGGGATCGATTTTGACACCCTGCTCTATGGCATACATGTTTCTACTTTGTTTCTGCTTTTGCTGATTATCATCTGGTAGCCTTTTATGGGTAGTTAATTCCCTTTTGGAAAGGAGCTACCATCTGTCCTCTGTGACTAGTTTGCTCAATATTTTGCTTTAATTTTGATTGTATTTGAGATCTATTGAGGAATTTTGCCAGGTTACTTCCATTTCATTTTGGCCTATTACCTCTGAGAAAATAAATAGGGTGCTCTCTAAAATGTCCTTGGATCCTTGTTCTTCTTGGCTTCTTCAGAAAGCTAGGAACAGGAGGTGATCAGGTTGTTCCCTGGATCTTAGAAGCTGCGAAAGCCTCACTGCAGGATGGGTTGATGCCTGCATTCCTTAAAGAGGTATTGAATTGCTCCCTCTTTAATGGGCCATGTGTAGATTTGCATCTATTAGATAAGTGACTAATATCTACCTTTCTCTTCTTAGCAAAGATTATAGAAATAATGGTTTGCTATTATCCCAACCCTCCTCTGTCAGGATTCAGAAGTAGGTATGAGACAAAGATGGTATCAGTTGATTGATGATGTATGTCAAGACCATTACAGAACTAGTGTGTGCCTGTCCTGATCTCTTTGGATACACCAAACATGGAATTTTTCTGCATTGAATGAGGATTGGGAACTTGTTTTATAGGCTTCTGCTCCTTCCTCAGTAGCTGGTTCACATCAGTGGTGGTTTGTTGTAGGATTTGGCCCAGTGGTTGCTCTACTGGATGCAGCAGGATCTTTCCCACATTCTTCCCAGTTATTGAACATTCACATGAAGCCACTATGGGAGCTCAACTGGCAATATGAGATTGATATCATAATTATGACCTGTTGTATGTTGGAAATATTATTAAAGTCTTTTTCCAATGTCTGGAGACTATGAGGGTCTGGATGGGAGAGAACAGCTTAAATTGTACCCCAGCAAGGTGGAGCTATTTTTTGTACATGAATTCCTTTATGTTCTCTGTTTTGTCTTGGATGAGGGTTGTACTGCCATAAAAGCATTTCTGTGATATAGGGATTTTCTTAGACTCCAGATTTCATCAGGAAGTGGAAGCCATGCCTGGGGGTGAGGGTTTTGCCCAGTTTTGGCTGGTATGGTAGGATCTGATTACTTGATGGCGAACCTATGGCACACATGCCAGAGGTGGCACACAGAGCTCTCTCTGCTGGCACACGTGCTGTTGCCCCAGGTCAGATATCCGTGGCGTTTCTTTTGTGAGCTTCTGTTTCCCTGCAAACGACGAAACAAAAGCTCACGGAAAAAAAGATCTTAGCTCTTGCTGTGCTGCCAGTGCTGGGATGCTCTGCCTCCCACCAGCCAGCTGGTCTTCGGGTCTCTGTTGCCCATGCGTGCATGTCCATGCATACGTGCGTTCACCTTTCAGTTTGGGCATGCGCGGTTTAGATGGATAAAAGGTTCGCCATCACTGACTTACGCCATGTCTATCTAATTGGTGTTCTGAATCATACTATGTATGAACCTGCCTTTAAAGGCTACCTGGAAGTTTTAATGGGTGAAAAATGTTTACTCTGGGCACATATTATGCCTGTCTTGTGGCCTCTGTACTGACTTACTATCAGCATCTAGGTGCAATTTAAAGTGCTAGTTTTAACCTATAAAACTTGTGATGGCTTGGATGCTGGGTTATCTGTAGAACCACATTTCCCAAAAGAATTGTCGTGCCACTTTGATCATGCCAAGAAAAGTAGTTAGTTAACTTTCATTTTTGGGAGATTCAGGGGTGGGTTGCTGCCGGCGTTACTGGCTGTTCGCTTTGCATGCGTTAATGCTGGTTCGCTCGCATGCACGCATGCCGACCATGCATTGCTTGCGCATGCGCAGTTGCCTGTGAATTGTTCTCTGCATGTGCAGAACATTATAAAATGCCTAAAAAACATGCTGGCAACAGTATGGGTGACCGGGGAACCAATTTAGGGACTGGGCCAGCCTGCTGTGCCTACTGGTTCAGCGACCCACTCCCAATTTCCACTATCGGTTCACCCGAACTGGTGCGAACCAGTAGCAACCCACCTCTGGGAACATTAGGCTAAAGCCCAGAAGCGTGGTTTTCTTTTCCTTTTTTTATTACATATTTTTTATTATGACACTTTTATATAACTCAAGGTGACAATCACACCTAATAATCCTTCCTCCTCCTATTTTCTCCTTAACAACAAGCCTGTGAGGTGAGTTGGGTTAAAAATGAGTGACTGGACAAAGTCATGGAGCCAGGTTTCATCCCTAAAAGAGGACTACATCTCAGGTCTCCTGGTTCGTAGCTTAGTGTTTTACCCAATACACTAAACTAGTATTTCTTATGAAAGGGCCTGCATTCTGGAATTTAAGGAGCTCAGATCAATAATACTATCTGTTTCCTTAAAAAAAATTGAAAATAGATTTTCTGGAGGCTTTCAAGTGTTCTTTTTAAGCCTGTTTATAAGGCGTTTGTCTTTGGTATCATTGTGTTTATTTAGTATTGAATGCCATCAAGAGTATTTTTATGATTCCGCTGAGTCATTTTTATAATTCTGGTGGCTTATAAATCTGAAAAATAAACAGCTCTCCAGACCCAGTTAAAAAAGAATTGGTATATAGTATCTTGGACAAGATTTTAGAGATATACATTTGAAGTCACAGCTAAATACACAGCTAAATAAATGTACTTGAGGGTGCATTTTGTACTTCCTGGTGGTTAATACAATTTAAAATCATTTGGTATTTCTGAAGTGTATATGGTAACATTAATTATACACCATTTACCTTATATTTTCTACCACATTGAATGTACAATATTTTAATGCTTTACCATTTAGATCTAGAAAAAACTGAAATTGTATATTGAACCAAAATGTATATTGAAGTCAGATTTTTTTTCAATCTCACATCCCAAAAATCTTTTTGATATGTAGTTTGCCTTCTTTTTATGTTTTGTGATAGATTTTATTCATGTTAATTCTTGGAAGAAAGTTTAGGAATATAGGCATTTGGAGTAATTATAGCTTCAGTTGTACAAATAGTTTCCTTTCCATTTTCATAAATAATTTTGCTTGGCCATGACTAAACATTTGTCTCATATTGTAGATGCTTCCGACACACGTAAGAAAAAGAAAAAGCTCCTTCTCTTTCAAATGTACAGAATGTACATCTTGTTCTATTCCTTTACTGTTTCTCAAATAAATAGGTACATCATTACATATTTGTAAGGACCTCTCTCTTCCATATCTTTGTGAAATTTAATCTTCTACCTTAGCCATGTAATTCACAAAAAGTAGAACTAGATATGGCATAGAATTGACAAAAGCCCAAGGGAAAAAATGACAGGAAAGGTGATACTGAAATAGGAAAATAAAGCCAGGTTAGTGTGGATACAGGAATGGAAAAGACTTTGAATAAAATGAAAACATTGAATAGCAGTAAAGAGGATATCTGGGAAAGGAATAGTTTTCCATCTAGGGGATTTGATGTTGTATTGGTTGTACCCCTGAAGCTTGAATATTTCCAAACCAGAGATGGGTTGCTACCAGTTCGCACCAGTTCAGGCAAACTGATAGTGGTATGTTAGCCTGGGTTGCAGAATCAGGAGCAACCCAGGCTGGCCACGCCCCTGAACCAATTCCCCGGTTGCCGCTGCCATTGCCAGCATGTTTTTAGTCCTTTTTTGCAGAACATTAAAAATTTATAGGCAACTGCATGCATACACGAAGTGAACCGATAGTAACACCGGCAGCAACCCACCCCTGTTCAAAACAGCTGTCATTAACGGGATTTGGATAAATAGATATATAAAAATATAACTCCTCCTTGGTCTTAAAGGCAACTATGTCTTTACTTGTTATATTTCATAATTATTATTAACATAATCATAACATGTTCATAAATCTCTGATTTGTTGCATTCAAATAAGAAAAAAACATAATGCCTTGGTGAAAATTATTTCCATTCTTAAATTCCCTTATTCTTAAATAGCACTTCTTTCCTTACGGTAAAGTCTAGCAATTCTTGTATGCATAACAAAACGGAGCAAAAATTGAACCGAACTAGCCAGTTTATCTTGTGGTAAAGGCACCAGTTTAGAAACCAGGAAGCTGTGAGTTCTAGTCCTGCCATGAAAGCCTGCTGGGTGACTTTGGGCCAGTCACTCTCTCAATCCAACACACTTCACAATGTTGTTGATGTGGGAACAATAAAAGAAGAGGAAAATATTACATATCTTCCCCTTATTTATAATAATAATACAGGTGGGATATAAATAAAATAAAAAATAAACATGGGAGCGTAAACTATGGAGATGGAAAGATGGTTTGAATCTGGTTGTTTTTGAAGTCTGTGCAGTTATACAAAGGAGTTGGGAAAAATTTGTTCAGATAACAAGAAATCTGAAAACAACAGTAGTACAAATGGTGTCACTAATCACTGAGCATCACAGAAGATTCAAACAATGCTTATCTTTGTCCCTTAACCAAAACTTTGATATATTCAGAAGCAAAAGTGTCAGAATGTTTATTAATCAGATATACTGGTATAATCTATGTAAAAAAAGAAATAATTGATTTATTTGATTTTTTAAAAGTCTACTATATCTAGTTTGATAGGTTTTATCTTTTTAAACTTCTTTTCAAAAATTGCCTTCAAAATTTGCCTCAATTGTTATTTTATGGAAAATTCACTAGCAGCTTGAAACCTTGCAATGGAATTACACCAATACCAACATTTTTATTTTTTCCAAAGCCCCCCAAATCTGTTCTTATCCAAACGTATGGCTTTTAAAATTGTTAGTTGGAAAAGCTCCTACCAAACTTTTTTTTTAAATTCTTTGACTATCATAGACTCACACAGCTGTCCCCCTACTTCGTCTAAGAAACAATATGTTTCTTTGTCAGCATTTGGAAAGGAATAGCATAATTGCTTCTATTGTTTATGATCACCCCGGCACCCCGCTGTTGTCTCTGCCCTTACATACTAATGCAATGGTTTAAAAAAATGGGAAAATCTCTTTGGCCCAGACACAAGAGTAGGCAACTAAATGCCTGTTTCTGCATTAATGAGACATAGGTTGCTGATTAGGACAGAGGACAAGACTGATTTTGAACAAGGTCACAGTTTCAGTGTTTGGCATCTCCAATTGAAAAAAATCAAGGGCTAGAAAGACCTCTGCTGGAGACCTTGGATAATGACCACCAATCCAATACACATGGTATGCAATGCTGCATCCCTCTAAAGGGGTATTTGGCCAAGGTACCCATAAATTTCCTATTTATCTTTAAGAAATACCATAAATGCTTATTAGCTAATAAAATATAGCTGTTTAACTATGAAGGTTATGGCTTTCAATAGCTACTAATCATTTAATCTGTTTAGTTAATTCTAATTTAAAGACATTGGAATAGGCATTTACTCCAGCTAGCTCTGATTTTGAACTATATATTAAAAACAGTAAGTGTGATAAAATGAAATAAATAGGAGCATGCAGTAAAATGGATGCATTCTAGTATTCTACATCAGTATCTCTCAATTTTCGCAACTTTAAGATGGGTGGACTTCAACCCCAGAATTCCTCTGCCAGCATGAGGAATGGCTGGTTAAGCAATAATTAATCTGAAATTAAATGAAATATTTCATAAGATTTGGCAAACTTAATGAGAGGGCTGTGTGAACATGGTAATTGCAGCAAGCCCCAAAAGTAATTTCCCTCCATTTGTCTCTAAGGATTGCTCCATTTAAGAGGTATACATCTAATTTGTTAATATACAGCAGGAATGTCAAACTTGATTTCATTGAGGGCTGCATCAAAGGTTGTGTTTGACCTCGGGGGGCAGCTTGACGTCACTCGTGTTAGGGGTGCCTGTGGTGACCTGAGTGCTCTGCCAGTGAAAACAGGCTCCTGATTTCCGTTTTCTCCTGGGATGGCCTCCTGCAACCCTCTGCCAGTTAAAACAGATCTCGGGAGGGCCGCAGGGTCCTTCACTGTTTCCAGGATGGCCCCACGGGCTGGATTCTGCCCACAGTCCTTGAATTTGATACCTTTGGTATACAGCACCAAACAAAGTCCAGCTTACTTTCATTTTCTACCCTTAGGATGGCACCGCTATAATGAGGGGTAGTCAACCTTTTTATACCTCCCGCCCACTTTTGCATTTCTGTTAGTAGTAAAATTTTATCACCGCCCACCGGTTCCACAGTAATGGTGATTTATAAAGTAGGGAAGTAACTTTACTTTATAAAATTTATAAAGCAGAGTTACAGCAAACCCCTACCGCTCACCATGAAAGCTGGAACGCGCACTAGTGGACGGTAGGAACCAGGTTGACTACCACTGGCTATAATGGATGAGGCAAATGATCTTTTTGCAGACCAGCAGTGGCATTATATGTTATAGATGAGATCATTTGTGCCTAGTCTTGAATTGAAGTTACCTCCTACTACAATCTGAGTTTGAGGATGATTGCTAATCTGCTTAAATCACTAATTTTCTAGCTCCTGTCATATTCCTTTGCTCTGAAATTTTACCTCTCATATAGGTAAGCAAACATTTTTAACAGCACATTCTTGAATAGAACTAGTTTATTACAATACAATATGCCTTCAGTTTGATGAAACTGAACTTTTTTTTAAAACAAAGTTTTATTGGTTTTTTTATATTTTACAAAGGGAAAAGGTAAGGGAAAGGTTACAAATTTTGGCAGCTGCGAAATACGGTAGGTGCACCCCCCCTCCAAACTCATAGTATACATTTGCATAAAATTCAATATTCAGTAATAACATATAGTCAGTGTGGTAAATTCAATTGGTAATTTCGATCAGTTTATTTCAGGTGACTTTTCTTACTCATTTGTGTGATCTGAGCTTTCTTGATGTCGCCCCATCTCCCCCCGCTGGCAGAGCTCCGGCCCCTCCCGTGTCTTGTATGTCTGTTGAGGAGTCTACTGGTTTTTCTAGGAGTAGTTTGTTTTTCTCCATAAAGGCCTGCGCCTCTATGGGTGTATTAATTCTAACTCTTGTTTCCTCCCAGAATATTAACATACCTTCAGGCATCAACCATCTAAACCACACCCCCTTCTGGTATAATTTATTCGCCAATTGCGAATAATGTTTTCTTTTTCCCCTCACTTTCTTGGGGATCTGTTTCAGGATGGTTATCTCCTTATCTTTGTATGTCAAGGCTTGCCCCCTTTGTGCATTCAGGATTTCATCTCTTGTGCTTTTCCTAAGAAATTTAATGTGTACCTCCCTGGGAACATTGTGTGTTCTAGCGTAAGCTGAGTTCACTCTATAGGCCAGGTCTATTTCCCACCCCATCTGTTGTTTCTCCTTCTGAATATACTCAGCCAAAATGTTTGTCATGATGTCCCTTATATTTTCATCATCTGTCTCCATCACGTTTTGGAATCTAAGATAAAAAGACATTCTCTCAAACTCTATTTTCATTTGTTGGGTGTCAAGTTCTTTGTTTCCCTTCTGCACACCCTCTATCCCCCCCTCCCTCATCTCAGCTGCCCCATCCTCCAAAAGATCCAGTCTCTGTGAGTTCTTATTAATTTTATCCTGGTTCTCTTTAATTTCTTCTTTCATCTCCTTCAGTTGTCTCTTTATTTCCTCTTGTCCCTGTAGAATTTGCTGGAACATTTGATGAAACTCCAGGTCCATAGATTTAGGTTGCTTTAAGGCTGTTAACGTTGATTGTGTATTAGGACTGGAGGTTGCAGGTGTCGGGGCAGAGGCAGCAAAGCCTGACTTTCCAGGAGGTGGTCTTTTAGATGCCATTGTTTATAAAGTAAAGAGTCCAGTCAGTATAGAGAAGGATCAGTCAGAAGGGTAGAACAGCCAGGAGAGTCCAGGAGACAGAGGGTCCAGGCAGAGGGGAATTTTCTATTCACCCTGGCAGAAGAGCAAAAGTTTTTCACTCCAGGGAGTTCAAAAACAAACAATCCACAAGAGAATTGTCCGAGTAGCATGGAGACAAAGACCGGAAGCCTGAGGTTTGGAAGGTGGAGTCAAGTTTCACATTTCATAAAGACAACGGAAGTGTGCCATCTTGCCCTGCCAGCTTCGGGTTTCGAGGCAACAAATAAAGTTTTCAAAGTTCAAAATTCCCAAAGCTTCCAGATCTCATTATATTATAAGTTTAGGTCCAAAAATCCACTTAGTAAGGGTGTGGCATCTTTGGTTTGGCTCTCCCCCTCCTCCTTCCCTTGGGGCTGAGAGCACACTTGTTTCCAGCCGCTTGTCCGAGGGGGGGGGAAATCCCCCTCCCCTCCAGCCACGCCTCTCCAAGTCAAGCCGAGAAATAAAGTTTGCACAACTGACAAATTTTAAAGTTAGTAATGGGAATGGAGGAAGTCTACGCCTCACCGCACTGCCGCCGCATCCTTCAGCTTTCTTTATCTCCACACAGCCTCACAGCGAAGATGCTGGAGCGTCTCCCCTTCGTGCTCCTCAGTGCCTGGAGCGAAGCGGGGGGGCCCCGCCGGCCACCACCGATCCAGGGGTCCCCCCGCCGCGCCGCTCCTCCGGCAGAACGCCTCTGCAGGGCGTCCTGTGCCCCCCATTGATGAAACTGAACTTGACTAACTCTTCGTTTGGTCCATCTCCATCAAAGACCCTATTGCATTTAGTGAAATTGCAGTGTTGATCAAATATTAGTTCTTTCATCTATGTTGCCTATAAAAAGCTAAAATCAAAATTATTGTAATGCTCCAGCATCTAGATCTCTTATCTCTCGTGCTGCAGTTTTCCAGCATAATAAGGAAACATAATGAGGGGATAGTAATTGCCACCTATAAGCATGAAAAAGACCACTATAATAAAAAACAAATGAGAAAAACGGCGTAGAAAGAGCTCAGATATCTGCTAAAGATATTAAGCAATTTTAAATAGAAGACACAGAGAGACATAACATTACAGGAAGTGAATGGTATCTTTATTGTCTTAATAAATGTGTAGCCCATGATTCAGAAAATAGAAAATTATTGTCTCCTAAGTGGCTGCAGTTAGAAGTTGGAAAGGGAGAGATTCAAATATTTATCTTGATCCTTTTTTAAAATAAACATTTATTAGCAATTTTAAATGCAGAGTAAAAACTAACAATAACTAATATTTAGAATGAAAAAGGAGGAAAAAAGCACAAAGACAAAAGTACAGAAATCAAAGAAAAGGAAAAAAAGGATTGTTAAAAAGTTTCAATTTTCTTTCATAGCAGCTACAAATATAAATTAACCTCTTACTCTATGGTTAAACATTGTTTATATTTTATGAATAATCTATTTTATTCTAATCTTCAAACCCAAGTATTGTGACTTCATTTTTTTTTCTGTTTCCCTTAAAAAGTCCCATAAGGGGTTCCCAATCGTCATTAAACTTAGGCAGTTTAATTATAAATTCCCTACATTGATCCAGATTTGTAGTTAGTGTCCCAAAATTATTTTCTGGCACAGTCATTTCAATTTATGACCAACCATAGTACTGGATTAAAAGTAAAACAGATGAGTTCAATGTCTCTCTGATCTGTACATAGTAAGGAAAAAAACCTTTAAAGGACAAAGCATTTGTATGCCAAAATGATATCCATTACAAAACTTTTGAAGATCGAACAAGGAATACATAAATTATCAGAAAATGCCTCATATGAGCTTTGCTCATTTATAAACATGGAATTCTGGGAGTTGAAGTCCACAAGTCTTAAAGTTGCCAAGTTTGGACACCCCTGCTTTATAGATTCTTTGTCTGCCACTTGCTGTATTTCTGGCTAATTCCATCAATTATTGTAGCTTTTCAACTTGATAATGACTGGAATGCCTGTCTAATTTCATCTCGTACTACAGGTCTTGTCAGTAAGAAATATCTCATAAGGTATCTGGCTGTTGGCATCTCTGTTCCACAGAAATAATGAAATTATGCCTTTTCCTTTATCATTAAAGTAATCTGCCTCCAGCATCTCCCTATATTGATGCTACTCTGTATAGCTGCTTGTTTTCTTTACTTGGGCACCTGGGCATCTGAGATGATATTGATATTTTGGGATGGGATATATTTTTGGCATATACTCCTGGTATTCTTGGCTTACCCTTCCCATGAACACTGACTCTTCCTCGATGGAATTTGGGGGCAGGGGAGAAGGAAGGAAGGAGAGAGAGATAGAGAGATGTGTTATATAAAATTAACAAATATAAAAAGAAATTATAGATTAAATAATTACAAAAATATTCATAAGTAATACCTTCTGCACATTACTGTTACAATTTTAAATGTTTGCAGTTCTACTAGGCGCTGCTTGGAGTGTCCAAGCATGGTTAACTTCAGCTTGCTGCCCAAGGACTGAGTTTAAATCTTTAGTGTAGCCATGCCTCCAGCTCCCTTCGGAGGTCAGTTTGAAAAACTCAGTCGCCCTAAAAGGATGCATTTGAGATTTCCAGTCCTTGGATATCAAGCTGAATTTCTCCCAATTAGTTTAGTGTAGCCTTTTTAATTCCTTCCACAGTTGTAGCCTTAGATAGACCTAGGTTTTTTGTTTTTTCCCATTGCAAGAGGTTTATTCATCTAAATAGCCTTCCTCATGCGCCGACCAGGCTGCTGGAGCGTTTCCAGCCTCTTGTGCTTCCACGCGGTTCTGGCAGCACTGGGAGGCTTGTCAGCGGCCACTGGCGAGCTTAGGGGCCAGGTAGGGAAGTCAGGTGCCCCTGCAAGCCGTCGGAAGGTCCCTCTTAGCTCCGAAGGCTCTACTGAGCACTCCGTATCACCGACGGCAGCCCGGTGTGGCTGCAAACTTGTGGCAGCCATTTTGGAAGAGAAAAAAAGTGTGCACTTTAAATCCAAGCCATTTTTTTCTCTTTTCTTGTGCTACAGCCTGGTCACTTAGCAGATCGCCGCTGGAAGGGGTGTTGGTCAAGTGGCCGTGCTCTGGGTCTCCAGGCAGGCCTCTTCCTCCCCTGAAGATCTTGATCGGCGGCTACCGGGACTTTGGCTTTCCTGGCCATTCCCTGTCCTGATATTACCAGCATGGATCTGCGAACGCCCTAAGAGCTTCCTTTTGTCGCCATTTTGTTGCTGCCTCACCTGCTAGAGTCATTGCCTCAGGATTTCATCAAAACCTGGGACTCCATTGATTTGATTATTGATCTTTAAAATTGTTTACATTTTCAGGGGGGGGGGTGTTGCTTTTTTGCAAGTCTGCCCGGCATGGTAAAATGTGCCCCTTCTTGTTTTTTACATTTCCAGAATTGATTAGAAATACCATTATATATCCATGATAATTTCTCTGGAGTCATATACAAATGGTGCATCATTTTATAAAATTTCTATCAAATTATAATACAGTGTAATTTCAGTAACTTTATCTAATTCTCTCTCAAGTCAGGGAGAAAAAAAGGCATTTTTAAAAAATAATAAGTAAAAAAAACCCCTAACTTCTGACTTTCTTCAAACAGTTATGAATATAAATTACATTAAACTCTTGTTCTAAAACTCACAGTATTTCTGTGAAGATAAGCAGTTCTAATCATCAAATCTGAAAAGTAAAGTCATTTCTTCCTGTTTCAAGCAAAAAGTCCAAGAGTGATTTTCACATAGAAACAAAACTAGGCAAAAATGTTGTATGTTGTTCAATACCATCAATTACCTTTTTATTTATATTAAATATCTCTCTTAATTGTGCAAATGAAATTTGGGGGGGGGGGCTGAAGGGTACTGAATGTTTTAAAGTAGTGTTCCCTAAACTAAAAAAGAACAGCCAAATAAACAATAAAAACTGGGATGAAATGTAATTTGTCATTTCATATCTAATCAATTGTACTTTTTAATTATTTTAGATGTTGTCACCGTACAGAGACAGTTTTTAATAACTGCATATCTTGTACATACTCCAGCTGCAATTTGTCCTATTGGTTTCCTTTAAAGACTTCTAATATCATTTTTATTTTGAGTAAATCTGTACTGGAAATATCTTAAGATGACTGATACATAATTTGCAAATTGAGAAAATTAGTTTTCTTGCAGATAAACTTTACAATTGGTATAAGTAATACAAAAACAGGTGTGTTTTTACTTCTGCCATGGAGTGCCGGAGTCCAAAAGGGCAGAGATAGGAGAGAGATAGGCAGGTCAGTTGAGTTCAATGCACCTGTGATAGTAAGCATGGGAGGGTTGTCAAGTGCCCACATTTTGATGACTGCAATATCTGTAATTTCAGGGACTAAGATGAAGTTTTGTTCAGTGCTGCCATTTGAATGGTCATGATCAAATGATGGCACCTTGAGGACTATCTGAATAGATATAGCTATTTAAGGTGTCGTTATTCTTTTCAAGTGTCTAGAATAAACTATCACGTCACAGTATATTTCTATCTTGTTGCAAAGTGAGATAGCTTTTCTGAGACATCTTCTTACATTCTTTTTTCCAAAATAAAAATAGTGTAGATCAAAATACTTGTCAACTCCTATAGAGGCATTGCCTGTGAGTAAAGCCATGCAATCCCTACACCAGGGGTGTCAAACTCAATTTCATTGAGGGTTGCATCAGGGTTGTATTTGACCTTGTGGGGCCAAGGTCAGCGTGGCCAGGGTGGGCGTGGCCAGTATGACATCACTTGTGTCAGGGGGGCACCTGTGGTGACCCAAGTGCTCTGCCAGCCAAAACAGGCTCTCAAGCTCTGTTTTCAGCTGGGATGGCCTTCTGCAATCCTCTGCCAGTGGAAACGGAGTTTGGGAGGGTGACACGTGGCCCTCATGAGCTCTGTTTTTGCTGGCAGAGGCACCGTGGGTCTGTCCTTTTTGTTTCCAGGGTGGCCCCATGGGCCAAATTTAAGCACCCTGCAGGCTGGATCCAGCCCCCGGGCCTTGAGTTTGACACCCCTGTCCTAGACTATAATCAGTGAGGTTGATTCAAGCACTTAGACTTGTTTGGTGAGCCCTGCTAGTTGGTTTGTGTCAACCAACAAGTGTCAGGAGTTTCAAATAGATTCTTCCTCTTGCAATAGATAATTTACAAACTATACACAAATCAAACAACTAGGCTCACTTAACAAGTCTAAATGCTTGAATCAACCTCACTGATTCTAGTCTAGAGAGTGCATGGCTTTACTCATTTTAGTTTAAAAACAAAACAAAACATTGAAGTTGTTTTGCTGTTTTCCAGTTTTAATTCACTGCCAGTCACCCAAAATCAAAGAACAGGATGGCCATCCCTATACATGGTTTAAATAAATAGATAAATAATAAATAACACACACACACACACAAACACACACACAATGTTCAGTCATTTATTTTATTCAAAGTACAGAATGGGATGGATTAATTCTGACTTTGGTGCTAGGAGTCACAACTCATCTTCCCAATTTTGCTTTGAATCAAGCATTAATTACTCTAGTAGTAGTTCAAATGGAGCCCACTGTGAAACAAATTTAAATCTTTATAGCACATTGTTCACCTGTGAAAGTTTCCATAAATACCCTGTTTCAAATATATTGGGGTTTTCTTTTTTGTAAATTATAGGAAATGCAAGAAAAAGAAATGTCCTGCTAAGAATGATTTTCCTTTTGCAGATTACACTTACACCTTCTTTACAACATGTCCCAAGTGCCATTTGCACGAACTGTACAAGTCCTTTGCTGTAATAGTTACTTCTCAGACTGATAAAGTTTCAGAAGACAGTTCTGTAAGCTCCTATGTTATCAATGAAGAAAACCATTACTTTGCAGGTTGATAGAAAAGCTGTTAGTAGGAAGATAAAAAAGGCTGTGCCCTACTGTACTTTGGAATATATTGATTTATGTGGGAAAAGAATTTAAGTTACTGGAGTTCTTGTCACCCCATCCCTTTCTTATCAATCAATCTTACTGAATAGTTTTTGCAAGAATCGTCTTGGAGAAGTTATTTTTAGTTCAGTCAGTTGCCAAAGTATCTACCAGTAACTTAAAGGTTCTTCGGAATTGTGTACCTTTAGCGACTACCCAATCACAGCACGTACATTTACATTGATTTAAAGTGTTTTACTTGCATTGGGTAAAGAGGACTTTTTGTTGGGTAATAAAAGGAAACATTTGGGAAACACTTGCCCAGAAAGCTTGGGTCCTTTTACTTGACATGCGAGCCCAGCAAACCACACCTGATAGATGAAAAGGCATAAGACTGCAAGTTCCAAAATGGGCCCTACACCTCTTTGGAGTGAAGCCCCCTTTTACATGGTTTTGGAAAGCATTGCCATGAACCAATCATGGCAACATATATCCAGTGGTGGGATTCTAATTTTTTTACTACCAGTTCTGTGGGCATAGCTCGTTGGGCGTGGTGTGGCTTGGTGGGCGTGGCAGGAGAATGATACTGCAAATCCCCATTCCCTCCCCACTTCTGGGGGAATGATACTGCAAAATCTCCATTTCCACCCCACTAATCTGCTGTCCAGCTCTGTTCTCCTGTGCAGGGCAACAAAAGAAGACCCATCCGATCAGCTGGGACTCAGGAGGCAGCGAATAGCTTGGGGGCAGGGCCAGTCAGGTGGCATTTGCTGGTTTTCTGAACTACTCAAAATTTCCGCTATCACTTTGGCAGAACCGGCTGAAAATATAACCGGCTCTGCATATATCGCTCTAAACCAATAATCAAAATCAAGATTTTTGTCTACATTTCAGTAGTAATAGTAACATACAGGTAATCCTCAACTTACAACAGTTCATTTAGTGACTGTTTGGCAACTGACTCATATTTATGGGATTTGCAGTTTCCTGGGGCCATGTGATCCTCTTTTGCGATCTTTTGACAAGCAAAGTCATTGGGGAAGCCAGATTTACTTAATAATTGTGTTACTAACTTAACAAAACTGCAGCGATTCATTGTGGCAAGAAAGGTCATAAAATGGGGCATAATTCATTTAACTAATATCTCACTTAGCAACAAATGTTTTGGGCTCAATTATGGTCATAAGTTGAGGATTACCTATAGTTCAACCAAAGGTTGCAAGGTATACTGAGATCACAAGAATATATAGTATAATGTATATAAATCAGTGGTGGGATTCATAAATTTTTAACTGGTTCTGTGGGCACGGGTTGGTGGGTGTGGTGTGGATTTGTGGACATGGCTTGGTGGACATGGCAGGGGAAGAATACTGCAAAATGTCCATTCCCTCCCCACCCCACTATCCTGCTTTCCCGCTCTGTTGCCCTGTGCAGGGCAACAGAAGGTTGAGCCAATCAGCTGGGATTCAGGAGGCAGAGAATAGATAGGGCGGGGCCAGCCAGAAGTGGTATTTGCCAGTTCTCCGAACTACTCACAATTTCTGCTATCGGTTCTCCAGAACTGACTGAATACCACCTCTGATATAAATCACATAATAATAATATCAAAAGTTTACGATCTTGTGGGGCCATATTACTATAACTGTCCAGCGATGCATGCAGCCTATGGGCCATGAGTTGGACATATGTTATCTAGATGTACAATGATTTAGTTTAATTGCCTTTCGAGTGTCCTAGTAAACACAAGTACATGAAAACTAAAGTGGGGACTTCAATGGACATACACATCATTTACAGGGGGAGGACAAAAATCCCTAATGGGATTACTTAAACTACCAACCGCTTCTCCCAACCATTTAATGTTTTCTGGATGGACTGTTGGGAAAATAGCCTTGTTATTAACCTCTCAAGATTGCTAACCTCAATCTCATTTTTTACGTTTAAATAAAAACAACATTATGCATTTTAACTACAAAAAACCCTTTAATGCTCTTTAATTTTTCAGTGGGTTTCCAAAATCAAAATTTATAAAACTTGGGAAGAAATTGGCACAAGAGTTTATTCAGTACTTGGATTGCTTGTTCAGCCAAAAATTGTTGTGGAAAAAATTCAGATAGACCAGGAGTCAATGTAGGCTCAATCAAACATTTCTCTATTGCTTTTTTCTCTTTTTTTAAATCTTGTGCCATGTTGAGGGAGACCCAAAATCCAACAAGCTTCTCTTCATAACCATTTAAAGTCTAGAAGGATCTTGCAGCGTTTGGCCATTGAACTGTATATTGTATTGTAGTTCCAGCTGCTATGAAAAGACCCCACTCTTTCCACAAGGTCTCGTGCATATACAAAAATCTAAAAGTATGCTGAAAATCAGTATAAATATTCAAAGGCAAAACATGGAAGTTGCAATCTGAGGGTTGATGTTTGGTGCATGTGTGGAGAGGGGGGAAGGGTGTCAGGGATTTTTGCAATATAAAATTTTAACCATGTTTTTGTTGCAAAACAAAGACAATTTTACAGTAATATTTTATTTCAAAAACCCATTTCAAAGCTATTTCACTCTATCCTCCCAACAATTATGTGACTAAAGATTGACACATAAAAAACCCTTCGTTTCGGTCTTAGTGAAGGGATCTCTATTTCTGATGTTTTAGGATGCATCCAAGAGGATTATATTCTCGAATTCTACTCTGTTCACCTTCCATTTCGCACTGTGGGTTGTTTCCTGTTTTCTTCCTGATCCCAGAAAATCCAGTAATGATTTAGAGGTTGGCAGATGCTGGTCTTGGCATTTGCCGGAAGATAAAAACTCATCAGTGCATCACAGGTGAATCTACGATGGTCTTGGTGTTAACAGAGAGTCAGGTGCTGAGAAAAACCCAGCATGCTTCACCGGTGAATATATCCTGGTCTTGGCACACAGATGCTGAAGCCTCGTCAGGCCAGCCCTAAATGATTAGATAATAGAAATGGACCTATACTTGTTCCTGATGACATCTTTGAAGATTAAGAATGTAGCCCTTCCCCAGCCACTTTGGCCTCATTTCATCGCTTTTTTTGGTGCTTTATGTTTGTATCTCTGGCCTCATTCTTATGCCAGCCCAAACACCCAACTTCAGTTTATTCAGTGACACACTCATTCTTCCTTGCAGGGGACATTCACACATCTCTCAGCCATTCCCTTTACATTTACCAGTATTAAGTCTGTTGGCTGATGGTTCAGGATCAGTTTGGCAGATGCAGATGAGGCCCCTTGGCCCTATTCTGGCACCAAAATAGTCCAAGAAAGCTTGAGTCCTTTTACCTAGTATGCGAGCCCAATGAACCATATAAGGTAGGTGGAAAAATAATAAGACTTTCTATCTGTAAATAAAAAGTTACCCAGATCAAGCTCCAAAATGGGCACACTTCTGCTAGAAGTGAACTCCCCTTTTATATAATTTTGAAAAAGTGTGCATAGCTCAACCAAAAGTTACAAGGCATGCCAAGACCTTTATCTTATCAATAGCATTCCAACACTAAAAGCATTCCTAAGTAACCTGGTATCAGGATCTTGTCTATCACCTTAGTGGACAGGCATTTTGGAGCACGAAGGCAGATGATCGGGCCTCCATCTATTGCTATCATCCCTGCTTAAGAAAGCAGGTCAACCAGTGCACTGGTGGGATTCAAATTTTTTTACCACCGGTTCTGTGGGTGTGACTTGGTGGGTGTGACATTGCTTGGTGGGCGTGGTAGGGGTAGGATACTGTAAAATCTCCATTCACACTCCACTCCAGGGGAAGATTACTGCAAAGTCCTCATTTCCTCCTAATCAGCTGGTACTCAGGAGGCAGAGAATAGATGGGGGCGGGGCTAGACAGAGATGGTATTTACCGGTTCACTGAACTACTCAAACTTTCCACTACCAATTCTCCAGAACAGGTCAGAACCTGCTGAATACCACCTTTGAATCAGTGGATAACCATGCCAATAGATACAAAGCACCATCCCCTGAAGCTATTACTATATGCTAAATAATAATTAACATATATGTTAAAATAGGCTGTCCCAGCACACTAATCTTGGCTTTCAATCAGGAATGACAGCAGTAATGTTCATTAAAAACTTAGCAGGTTTTTGATTATTCTAACAAAAATATAATAATTGAGAAAATTTCATTAAAGTTTCTACTGTTTGTATTGCGTTTTTACTGAAATACCATTGTTTTCTTTCCTATAAATTATCAGTTAAGTCTTGGATAGACTTGAAAATGGCTTCCGTGAAGCCCTCGACTGCGTATGCAATTTGAGAAATGTGTTCCATAACAAAGAATTTGATAAAGCATTGTAATACAGACAAACATACTCTTTTGGTTTAAATTTGGGCCATTTGTCCTCCTCCCCTCCAGAGGGAGACAAAACCTGTCTGGTTTTATGAGCCTTTTTTCTCCTTTCAATATGGCATCTTGATGCTCTCTTCTAGAGTAAGGTCTCATGTTTAAGGCCTCCTGGTAGGCCTTGATCTCTGCAGTAGCAATATCCTTATTTATATCTTTGTTCTTCTCAAATCATCAGCACAAGTAGATGATTAGGTTTCATTTTCTCCCATAATTTTGCTTGAATGATTGCTGACAAGTCTCTAAATTAGATGATTTCGCTGCCTGCTTCTTCCCTATACCAATTTTTCTTTTGGAGGGGTTTCATATTAGGAAGTACTTCCATTTTGTTATTGCTGCATTATTAGTAGCACACTGCAAGCCTCAGCAGGTAAAAATATGGTTATGTTCTTACGTTTACATGCCTTTTTTTCTTCTGATATAGTAATATTTCCTTTGCTCTTAAATGATAGTAAAGTAAATAGGCTCAGTTTATTTAGAACCAATGGCAATGTAACCCTGTTTTGGATGATGATGATTGTGATTAACAGGAAGGTTTGATAGTGGTTGGCTCTAATTTGTTTGAAGTCATGTATAAAATACTATTATGTTGAGTTCTGATATCACAGAATCATAGAGTTGGAAGAGCCCAGTCAGGCCCTCAAGTCAAGCCAGTGCAGAATTTATTTATTATTTCTACTTTGCAAAACAGTATTTTAAAAATATCTTTCTCCCCCACCCCACTCCTCTGAAATTTGTGAAACAGATTAATGGATATATTGTGGAATAAGTTGTAATAATGAACAGCTAGTCATGAAGGTGATAGATAGGCGTACGTAATTTTACTTTATAACTCTGTTTCTCTTCTTTGGAGAAGACATATATTTACATATTTCTTTTTTGGAGTAATATGTAAATATATGTCTGTTGATCTAATGAAACAGCTTTTCCTAATTTTAACTTATTGTGGTTTTATGCAATTGATTTTTGTACTAAGCTATGTTTGCTTAACTATCCTTTATTGAATAAACTAGAGTTGGTTGGGTTCATACATCATTATAAGCCAAAATTACATTTTCACTTAACATGATATGGGAATCGGTCATTGATTAATTAGTCTATATTTTTGTACTCTCTTGTTTCTAATGCATAAATATATATTCCTTATATTTTATTTCATAATCATGACTAGCAATACTTGCTCTACATGAAATGATATAAATTGTAAAGGCACTTTAATCCTCAATTTATGTTATCATACAACTCAATTTAGAAATTATTGTGAACATTTATTAATATAATGAACATGAAAATTAAAAATCAATTGATTTGGCTCTCCATTTTCTGTCTTTTTCATACACAATATAACAAACATAGACAATTTTCTTTTACCAGAATCTTAACTACTATTTAATTGGCCTACGCAATGTATTAAAAATGGTGCTTCCTTTTATAGGAGAATATTTCAAATAATTAAATAGATTCAGTCTTTTCAAGTCTCACACTGTTGCTGCGGATTCTGCTCTCAGTTGTCTCTATGTTCATTTTTATTTCTTCCCAGGAAGGTGGCAGCATGCAAACACTGAGGTATGAAATACTGCTTATGAAAGGCTTACCCCCTTAAAATATCTTGTCAAACAAAAGTTTGCTAAGCATGATTCTTTCAGGAAGTTTCTATTTAGAGATTGGAATAAGGAATAATGGTGCAGCTATGCTAGACATAGCATTTCGAGAAGATTGTTTAAAGAGGTTTTTTTTAATTCCACCTTTATTATTTTTATAAATAACAAGGTGGTAAACCTAATACTTGTTTCTCTTCCTATTTTTCCTGAAACAAAAACCTGTGATGTGAGTTGGGCTAAGAAAGACTGGCTGATCCAGTCAGCTTTCCTGCCCAAGGCAGGACTATAATTCACGATCTCCTAGTGGTGCCTTAACCACTAGTGCAAACTGGTTCCCTAGTCAAAAATCAGAATCAGTCAAGGTTTTGAAATAATTTAAGATGTTCAGTCAAGATTTTAATCAAGGATTAAAACCATACATAAATTTCAGTACAGAATTAAAACATCAACAATCTCACAATCCAAATCCACATTGTCTAAGATTCAAACAATAGCTCCATTTTTTTAAAAAAATAGCTTGCCCAACTAGCTGATCCAAATGCTTGGGGGAAATAAGTAGATCTTCAATTCCTTACAAAAGATTAACAGATTTGGGGCCATCTGGACTTTTGAGATGCTGTTGTATAGAGAAGGTACTGCCTGATTCCTGAGTTCAAAAAGATGTCACTGCTTGATGTAAAGGACCTGAACCATGTTCTCCCTACTTGATCAATTGGGGTGAGCAGACACTCTTGACAGATATAGCGCAACAGTATATTTCATTAGCTACATTTGAAATTCTTTCCTGAGATCATAAAGACTCTTGAGCATCATAGGTGACATATTTGCCCTAATAATCTTCCCTGTCTCTGACCTAATTGAACAGCAGAAGCCTATTGGCTGGAACTCTTCAGAAATGTTTTTTCTGATTTCAAACTACCACATTCTAACTGAAATTCCACCATATACATAAAGGAATAGCCTGCTAACTGAAGGGACCTGGATAAGTGGAAGGAAAATGAAAGTAGACTAAGAGAAAATAAATTTACTATTGTGTGTCACAGGGGTAGGCAGAATAGTTTCTATAATTTTGCAGGTCCTATCTCTGATAAGCTAGATTTCTTAGGGAATATTTGAACCGTGCAATCTTTTTTTTTACTATGATACACAGTCACTAGACTAAGTGCTAATTAAGTGCTCATTAGTAAATGAATATACGGGTTCAGGAGAGTTAGGTAAATACAGTGCTGCGATTTCTGCCCTGTTTTATTATCTGTCAATGGTGTAACAACTAAGCAATTTAAAACCTCCTGGTAACATGAGAAGTACAAACTGAAGCTGCAAAGATTACTCAACAGGTGACCCTGTAATGCTGTTCACTAGTTAGAAGAGCATATCTGTAGCCATGGATACTCTTCTTAATGAAGATTTAGGGTGATCAGAAAGAGTGCAGTGAACTGAACAAAGAAATGGGAAGATGTGAGGTAACATCAATCTATTTATATTGTTTTCATTTATCTCTGTGAGAGATAATTGTCATCTTTCTCTTTTCCAATTTAATACATCTCTTGAAAATATATAGTGATTATCACAGGTGTATATCAGTATGTGCATGTATAGAAATATATTCCACAGGGAAGTTTATGGCCAATGAAGTGTGCAAATAGTGAACTTTGCAGTCCAATTCTGAGTAGTCAAGGTCCACATGATCTACCAGATATTCAGCTGACTAAATTTGTACCAAATCCAAATCCTGCACAGTCCAGACACTGTGTAAACAATTATTTTGGAACTCTTGTACTTGATGTGTAGTAAATAATTTAGGACTAATCTTAATCTGTCTTGTCTTTCTCCAACATTGTAACCATTTTCCTCTTCCATTTGACATTTGAAAGTAACGTAGTCCAGCTGTTCCCTTGCATCTTTCCTCCCGATCAGCTGGGACTCTGGAGGCACAGAATAGATGGGGGCAGGGGCCAGTTAGAGGTGGTATTTGCCAGTTCTCCAAACTACTCAAAATTTCTGCTACCGGTTCTCCAGAACCGGTCAGAACCTGCTGAATACCACCTCTGTCCTTATGTTGGATATTGTGGGTGATTCCTGTTTTTCCGGTTGGTGAGTCTTTCAGTATGCTTAAGATGTTTGGGGAAGCTTTCACTGCTTTTTGTGATGCAGTAATGCCAAGAGGTTGTAGTAGGCTGCGGTTGTCTCAGATATATTCTTAATATATAAGAACATTATCTTTTTCATAGGTTGTATTGTTTGTGGTTGTATTAACCTCTATACCTGAGCACATTTTCATGATAATATGTGTGCGTAGTTGCGCTAGGAGGTGTTGTAGTGGTAGCTTATTTTCTCTCCAGCATTCTGGGATATGACAGTGTGCTTTTTGTTTGTCTGAATAATGTTCTTGTGCAGTTCCTCTTCTCGGACATTGGGTTGTTGCTTAGTATGTTTGCAATTTGCCATTGTTTTCTCTGCTGATAAGGATATCTAGGAAGGATAATAACTTGTTTTCTCTAGTACATCCTCCCTTAGAGTAGGGGTGAAATTCAACAGGTTCTGGAGAACTGGAAGCAGAAATTTTGAGTAGTTCGGAGAACTGGTAGCGGAAATGTTGAGTAGTTCGGAGAACTGGCAAATGCCACCTCTGGCTGGCCCCAGAGTGCAGTGGGAATGGAGATTTTGCAGTATCCTTCCCCTGCCACATCCACCAAGCCACAACCACAGAACCAGTAGTAAAGATAATTTGAATTTCATCACTGCCTTATAGTGTTGTATGTGTCATGTACATTTTGTAGTTGTTCTTTTCTTATAGAATTATATTAATCCATGCATAATGGATTAATGATTGGGATTTTGTGTGTGTGAAAACTATTGCGTCTCAGCTCTGAATGGGATGGGTAATCTCAGGGTTGTTCCTCAGACTTGTCTGTACATTTGTCTATAGAATTGGAAATAAATGTGAGACAAAGACAGTAAATTCCATGAGTATGGGAAATCCAATTTTTGTATGTTCTGTTAACAAAAGAATGGAATCTAGATTCATAGATATGAAAAGTGCTGTAATCAAATGAATTTTGAACCATAAAATGTAACAAAAGAATCCATTGCAGTAACATTATACAGGCAATGTGTACCATACATATAAATTACAGAAACACCCATTTTTTATTATTCAAACAATCATTCATTCCATACTTCATCTATTCACTTTATATATCACTTCCAATCTGAATTATTTCATGCATTTTCTAGTGCACTGTTTTGGCCCTTATTTGCTTTCCATTTATTCAATTAAACAATAATCACAAGATTCCAATTATCAGGCACTGGTGCAGTTGTCACATGTTAAATGTCAACTATTCCATAAGAAACCATAATTATCTTAATCCATTTTTTCTTGAGCACTAACTTGTTTAGCAATCAAATGCTTGCTAAATTCTTGAAACATCATTGTTCCCATACAAATTAAAAAATAATAATTCCAGCATTCTCTTACTTCAGTTCCATCCAAAATAATTCATTACTTTTATGTTAACTCTACTGGAGGCTCTATGTCATTTTATTCATTTAGCTGACACCAAGAGTAATTTTTCTCTATTTTTTTAACCATTCTCAGTACATTCTTTGCCATTATATCTTCTAAATGTATATTATTCAATATCTTTCTCTCACCCTATTTTTACAGCATTCTTTTTTCTAAACTTTACCCTCTTTGCCGTTAGCATTTTACCAAGTGTCCTTTTTCATATTTCCTGTTATCATATGTTTCTTAATATACTGATTATACGTCTCTTCAGATCAGTGGATGACTTCTCCCAGTGACCTCATTAAGATGTTAAAGAGCTATAGGGAAAGAGCCAAGCTCTGTGACATCCCATATGGAAATAGCCACAGATGTGACAGCTCCTTATACTTCTTACTGAAACTGATTATCAAGATAGAAGTGGAAATGGTTGATAGTATCAAAGCCAGTTGAGAAATCTAAGAGAAGCTAAAGGTATGTGCAGTTTACTGTCACACTCAGGATATTGTTATAAAATAACCAATATAAAATACTGTACAGATAGTCCTTGATGTACAACCATAATTGAGCCTGGAATTGGGTTGTAAGTAGTAGTTGTCATTAAGGGATACCCCCATGCGACTGCCTCACTCACTCAATGACCACAATCCAATTTCTTTCTGTTGCTGTTGTTAAATGACTATACAGGTGTGCCTCAAGGGGTGGGAGAGGATTGGGAGGCATAATGCCCATCAGTTGCAGGTTGCAAGGAGGCCTCAGCTGGCTACGCCAACAGCATATGTACCGTATCTCTTCCACCTGTCAGTCCCGAGACTCCTATGCCTTCTGCCTGCTCCACTGAGCCCAGAAGGCCTCCGCTCGCTAGGGCCACTAGGGCAAGATCTCCTCCCTCCCTGGGTCTCCCCTGAAGCGTTGGCTTCTGCTCTGGCTCACCACTTGTGGAAGATCTCTACCAGCTGGGCCCACCAACTTGCTATGGACTGGAAGGCCTCAGCTAACTAAATACAGCAGCATGCAGACCTTCTACTTCTCCACTTCTTAGAGGCCTGGGCCTTCTTCCTTGACCCCATGACTTGGTCCACTTACTTTTCCCTTTCTGTGTAGTGCTGATAGGTGCACCAGCAAGTGCGAGGCTCAGCAATCTTTCTCAAAGCTAGCCAGGAAGAGGAAGTCAGCCACCAGGATTTCTACATACCGATGGGCCAGGTCATTCAAGGCCTTCTGAGTGTGATGGGGCAGAGAGAAGGTCCATGTCTCTTGGGAGTGCTGGGGGAGGGAAGCCAAGAATGGGGCTATCTGGCTGAGACCCACTGTGGTGGGAGTTGTGGAGTCCCACTGTCATAAGAACAGGGATGTGTCAAATGCCTGGATTTTGATCATGTAACCATGGGGGGCATTACAAAGGTCAGAATTTCAGGCAGGAGTCATAGGTCCTTTCATTCAGACCCAACATACCGTGTTTCCCCGAAAATACTGTCCTGAAACTAAGGCCATGCCATATTTTCGCAGTGGGCAAAAATATAAACCCTCCCCCCCCAAAATATGCCCTAGTGAAGGGGTGGGTTTATCCAGAACAGGGGGCAGCCCTTCTCTTCCCTGGTCACCTCAGGGCTTCTTGGCCCCTTAATCGGATCAGCTGGGCCGCTCCATTCACAAAACAGCTGATTCGCGGGTGCCGCTCAGGCCTCTGCCTCCAGCAAACTCTGGTCGCTTTTGCAGCCAATTGCGGCTGCAAAAGAAGCCGGAGGCCAAGCAACACAATCCAAATGCCTCATGCCCTCCTTGCCTAATGGTGACAATCACAGCTGCAATTCCATCCATGGAACAGGAAAAGAAGGCATGGAAATCCATACACCTGGGACATCGGAAGAAGCCCTGCAAGGAGACGCTGCTGCCGAAGTGCAGGAAATCCCCCCCCCCCACCTCCAGATCGTCCTTTCAAAGAGGAGTTTCACCAGGATGAAGGTGACACAAATGCCGCCTTCAGCCACCTCTTCGTCCTGGTGAAACTCCTCTTTGAAAGGACGATCTGCAGGTTGAGGGGGGGAAGATTCCTGCACTTCGGCAGCAGCGTCTCCTTGCAGAGCTTCTTCCGATGTCCCAAGTGTATGGATTTTAATGCCTACAGGAAGTCGCTTCTCACCTACGTATATTCACATTGAAGGCTCGAAATGGGTTTTTTTGCAAATGATATTCCTGCCTCTCCCCCTTTTCTGAAGATCAGCACAGACTGAGAACAGGATAAGAGACGAAATCCCCCCTCCCCATTTTGAAGAGGTTTGAAAACACCACATTCCAAGCCTTCACATTATCCAGGATTGCAGAATTGAAGGCATGTGGGAGGGAGGATTTTGTCTCTTATCCTGTTTTCAGTTTGTGCTGGCCTTCAGAACAGGGGGAGAGGCAGGAATATCCCCCTCCACATTTTCAAGCCGTTCGCAAAAATGTTCCATTTCAAGCCTTTAACATATTCCAGGATTGCAGGATTGAAGGCTCGGAATGAGGCATTTTTGAGAACGGCTTGAAAATGGGGAAGGGAGATTTTCCTTCCTCTTACCCTGTTCTGAAGCTCAGCACAGACTCAGAACAGGATAAGAGGCAAAAATCCCCCCTCCTTTTCCTGGCAATCGTTCTTTCCTTGGGATCTCAGGGCAGACGCACATCCCCCAAAAGCTCTATCTGAAGCCTTCTCTGCGTCTGTACAGAGCTCCCAAGGAAAGGATGGTGTGTATGTGTGTGTGAGAAAGAGATCCCTAACCGCCCCCCCCCCCCAAGGCAGCCACATCCCTCCACTAACCTGCTTTCCTGTTCCATTCTCCACTGCCATGTGCAGGGCAAGAAAAGCAGTTTGTGGGACTTCTTCCAACTTCGCAAGATTTTTTTTTTGCGAGAACTTGGAAGGTATTTTCTGGTGTTTTTTTTTTTTTTTTACCATAGGCACACAGTCTACTTTTCTTGTCCTGCACGTGGAGCAGAGAATGGAGCTGGAAAGCAAGTTAGTGAAGGGATGTGGCTGCCTTGGAAGAGGTGTGTGTGTGTGTGTGTGTGTGTGTTCGTTCGCTCTACCAGGAAAAGCCCCCCCCCTTGCGAGGCCAGAGCAGCCCAGTCAGCTTGTTCCGCGGCCAGCAAGCAGGGCAGGCGAAGGCCAGGATGCAAGGAGAACTTGGGTCATTGTGGCCACAGGCATGCAGAGGGTGGGATGGAGAGGGTGGGGCTAGTGGGTTTGCTGCTTCCTGCACCTGAAAAATAATTAGCCCTCCCCCTCTAATAAGCCCAAGGCCATATTTCGTGGATCAAAAAAATATAAGACCCTGTCTTATTTTCAGGGAAACACGGTAATTTTGAATGGTCGCTGAATAAATGGTCATAAGTCAAGGATTACCTGTTCTTAGTGCTGAAAAATACAGTATGTGTTGCCAACAGACAGGATATCTAATCATACGAACTTAATCATATGTTCTGGTATCACAAAAACTTCATAAAGATTCCCAGAATTTTATAGAAATTTGCCTTTGTTTAACCTTGGTCAAACCAACCAACTTTGAACTTCTTCCTTTTGCTATTAGTAGTCTTTATATTTAATTCATTTGGATGTCATAGGATTTGATATCTCACTTTTTCTTTCCTCTATCTTGAAGACTTTTTGTTGAGGCTTTAGCAAACCTCTTTTGTAAATCAAGTAATGGTCATTATTCTTTTGGGTTGTCATTTCTATTTTTACTATCATCTTATTTTATAATCCACATTTTTCCTGTATTGAAACAGTTTCTGTATATGCTAATATTTCTGCACCAAACAAGATTTGTTTCACCTCTTTATCATATAGATCTTCCATTGTATTCCCTTTTACATCATCTCGCAGTACAATTATTTTAATTTTTCATTCCACACCCCATTTTGGAATTTATCTTAATACTAGAATAAGAATGATAGAAGACAACATCTTATTTGTTTCTTATACCTTTCTTTTTATCAAAACATATTTTAAAAGAGTTTATTTAATTTAACATATACATTTATCTTCATTCTTGCCTAATCCCTAATATATAATTTAACAACTCATTATAATTTTTCAAGATGCATTATTATTACCGAAAATACGACAGGGTCTTATATTTTTTTGACCCACGAAATATGGCCTTGGGCTTATTAAAGGGGAGGGCTTATTATTTTTGGGTTGCCAGGCGGCTGCTCCCTTGCGACTGGGTTCCTGAAGAGCCGGGCACAGCCTCAGGGTCGAATGGCTGTGTTGCGCTGTCATAGCAACAACACAACAGCCATGAGGTGACCAAGCTTGCGAGCAGCCGCCCGGCAACCCCCTTTCCAGCCGGGTACAGCGCCGCTGACCGACCTAGCAGTACCCGGAAGGCACCAAGCAACGTGAGCAACTGTTTGCCGCCCTCAGCCTCCCGAGGCTCGGTGCCTTCGGAATGCTACTAGGTGAGTGAATGGGGCTCTGCATGGCTGGAGAGGGGGGTTGCGCAGCGGCTTTTCCTCTCCCTGCTCGTGCGAAGGGCATCTCCGCTGCTGGTGCCGCCCGCCGCTTGGGTTTTTTTTTTCAAAGCACGGAGGATGGATGCCGCTCTGGAAGTACGCTCTATAGTTGTGGGCTGCAGATTGTACAACCATAGAGCGTACTCCCAGAGCAGCATCCATCCTCCGTGCTTTGAAAAAAAACACCAGGTGGCGGGCAGCGCCAGCAGCGGCGGTGCCCTCTGTGCGAGCAGGGAGCGGAAAAGCCACTGCGCAACCCCCCTCTCCAGCCTTGCAGAGCCCCATTCACTCACCTAGGGGCATTCCGAAGGCACCGAGCCGCAAGAGGCGGAAGGCGGCGAATAGGCGCACGCGTTGCTGGGTGCCTTCCAGGTACTGCTAGGTCAGTCAGCGGCACTGTACCCGGCTGGAAAGGGGGGTTGCCGGGCGGCTGCTCACAAGCTTGGTAACCTCATGGCTACTGCGTTGCTGCTGCAACAGCGCAACACAGCCATTCGACCCTGAGGCTGTGCCCGGCTCTTCAGGAGCCCGCTTGCAAGAGAGCAGCTACCCAGCAACCCCTCCCCCTCTTCAGCTGGGCACAGCGCTGCTGATCGACCTAGCGGTACCCTGAAAGCACCAATCAACACTAGCACCTTTGCTCCTACCTCGTTCCCGCGGCTTGGTGCCTTCGGGATACCGCTAGGTCGGCGAGCGGTGCTCTGCCTGGCCGGAAAGGGGGGTTCTCCAGGGCGCTTATTTTCGGGGGTGGGCTTATATTTTTGCCCACGCGAAAAATGTGGCAAGGCTTTAGTTTCAGGACAGGTTGTATTTTCGGGGAAACACGGTATTTTAACAGTAATTAAAATTACTACAAATAAATAAATAAAAGACAAATGCTAGATTGGGACCCTGCATACTTGAGAATAGTTTGGGAGAGATATTTCATGCATGAGTGCAGTACTTTGCTGTGTTTAAAATAGCTCAATTTCTGTAGTTGGGTGTCTGAATTCTCCCATACTCCCCAGTGCTATTGCATTAAGAGTTACATTAATGTTACCAAGAGGATTCTTTAGAGCAGCAGCATTTTATATATGTTTCAGGCTCCTATTAAAGCATGATGTATGCAACACTATATTACCCTGGGTAATCATGAAAAATATTTATTAGCATTTAAAAGCCACCAAAGCAAATTAAACCAAAGTTATATTACCTGGGGGTACAATTTCTGATAATGGAGTAACAAACCAAGAAATCTATTCTTTATATTTTTATTGGAAGTATCACAAAAACGTATTGTGGAATGTGTGTCAAGAGTAGAATTCTGACATCTAAGTTTTCTGTTCGTCTGTATTAAAATGTTATATATTAACAAGTTTATATTAGGCTGGTTTGATATAAAGGTTCACATATTCCATTAGCTGGTGATTTACCCGTTTTAAATATGTCTTTAGCTATTTCATATAGTAACATCATAGTTTGTGAGGCAGCCGCGCGTCATGCGAGGCCTTCTTCTGGTCTTGGGAGGAAACTGCTGGAAAGCCTTGTGTGGCCAACAGCTATTCCTAAAATGCCAGGCCAAGCATGCTTGATCAACAGTAGGAGCAAGAAGCTGGCCACGGCCAGCTGGGGCAGTAGAGTGCAGGGTGACATAAGGACAGGATGGGGGAGATAGGCAGGTAGGGGTTGCCATCAATATAGACAGGTTGCCAAGCACCTGAATTATGATTGTGTGACTACAGGCGTGCTCCAAAAGTGATAACTTCAATGAGGACCAGGTGTAAATACCAGAGGTTCAGTGTGTTGTAACTTGGAATGGTTGCTGAACAATTTCTGTTTGTCTAGAACTCTGTCCCATCTCTTCTTCATGGTACATTATTTATTAGAGCTACAGTATGCAAATCTTCCAAAAGAGGTGCTTTGCAAAAAGGAGAAGCGCATATGAATCCCTTCTCTGAATAATTAAAACAGTGGCATCTTTTTCCAGGTTCGTGTGACAGTTTCATAAGTTTGTCCTGTCTTTATGTGCATAGTTTGGAAAAAAAATTCAGTACTTTAATGACTGAAAGAAAAGTGTTTTGTATACTATCCCCCACACTGGATTACAGAGTACTACTTAGGAAGCTTTTATACATCATTATGATTTATAGAATGAAGTAAGATCAACTGAGAAGGTAACTAGGAAAAAAATGTTCTGGTCACTCTATCTACCTTTAATGATGATTAAATATTAAGATATCAGCTGGAGAAGGTTACTATGACGTGGAAATAAATAGCATACCTTACTAATATCTGCAGATCTTAATTAAAGATAAATATATTGTGAGCTATTGAACAACTGGCAATATATAAGTAGCTATATATTTCTGGCATATGCCTATATCTTACAATGCTTTCTAGTTTCTCCTTTTTTATATATATATAATATAGCTTAGTGTCTTCCTAGCATGGTTTATTTGGATAATTTTGTTCCTAGGAAAACAAGTTTTTTTGCCATAAAAATCTCATCTAAAGTTATATTCTAAAGCTTTTTTCCCCTTTGATTTTCAGTAACATCAGTTTCATCAGTTTTAGGGTTTAAAACAATTTCCCCAAAACCTGATGCCCTCCAGAAATGTTGGAATACATCTCCAATAAAATAACTTGAATTATGGGAATTGTAACATAACTGAATAGTACTAGGTTGGAAAAGACTGGCTTAAAATATCCAATTGTTACTAAGTAATGGCTTTAAAAATATGTAAATGGCATTTCAGTTGTGTTGAATAACATTTTTGTTTATCATTTCAGCTATGAAGTCTTACATTCCATTTTTCATTCTTCTGTGGAGTGCTGTTGGAATTTCAAAGGCTGCCAAAATAGTTATTGTGCCGCCAATTTTGTTTGAAAGCCATCTATATATTTTCAAGACCCTGGCTTCAGCCTTGAATGAACATGGCCACCAGACTGTTCTGCTTCTGTCTGAGGGCAGAGAAATCCCTCCATCAAGTCATTACAGACTACAGCGATACCCAGGGCTCTTTAATACAACCACCTCAGATGAATTTCTTCAATCCAAAATGAGGAGTATCTTTTCTGGAAGACAAACGGCGTTGGAGCTGTTTGATATTCTGGATCACTATTCCAAGAATTGTGACATGGTTATGGGCAACAAGAAGCTCCTACATGCCCTGAAACAGGAAAAATTTGACCTGCTACTAGTAGATCCTAATGAGATATGTGGATTTGTTCTTGCCCATCTTTTAGGGATTAAATATGCTGTTTTTTCCACTGGCCTTTGGTATCCTGCAGAAGTAGGTGCACCTGCACCATTAGCATATGTCCCTGAATTTAATTCACTTCTCACAGACCATATGAACTTCCTAGAAAGATTTAAGAACACTATTGTTTATCTGGTTTCAAGATTTGGAGTCAATTTTTTGATTCTGCCAAAATATGAAAGGATAATACAGAAGTATAGTGTACAGCCAGCAAGGTCCATGTATGAATTGGTTCATGAATCCAGCCTGTGGATGCTATGTACTGATGTAGCACTGGAGTTTCCAAGACCAACACTACCAAATGTTGTTTACGTGGGAGGAATCTTGACCAAACCAGCCAGTCCTCTACCAGAAGTAAGGTTTGCTAAATTTTATTGTTATGAAAGATTGCACAACTATATGTGAATAGTTTGCATACTTACTTATTCCTAAGATTGGGTTGTTAGCATGCTACTTTATTTTGTTTCTTACACGTTCCTTCTTTCCTCTGTGGTCCTCTTGTAAAAACAGCTCCGGAGAATTTGTGGGAGTACTTTTGATTTGGAAGGAGAGGACATGCAAGACATCAAGAAACTAATGAATAGAATTTTTAAGTTTTAAATTGTCCAACCAGCTGTTTGTCACATTTACACATGAAATCAAAAAACATCTAATTCTAGTGTAGCAGTAGTGGGTTGCAGGTGGGTACACCCCGGTACGGGCATACCTATGCCTGCCCGGAGCACCGGGTACCGTTCTGGTACAGTGCTCCAGAGGCCCCGCCCGCCCGAGCTCCTTAGCTGTATTTGAGCTCTTCGGCGCTTCTGCGCACACGCACAGTGCAAAGCGCCTGCACGATGCTCGGCTGAGCAGCTGGAGTGTCGCGGAGGCATCACAAGAGGTAAGTACGCATGCACGCGCTGTGCGCGTTCATGTGGTGCACCCTGGGCCCTATTGCAACCGTTCCGGTTGCAACGGGATCCAGAACCCACCACTGCAGTGTAGTAATCAACACCAGATAGTACACACTGCTTGATACTTAATAATTGTTATTTCAGTAAGTTTAAAAAGCAGAAGAGCTTCAAGCCAAGTTAGTAAAAATTAATTGATTGGTTTTTATTAAATCTGTGAAAGAGAAGTTTAAGATTGCCTAAATATATGCTATATCTATTTGTGATGAAGACAAATAATTTGTCTTAAAATAGTGCAGTAAGTTTTAATTTGAATGATAAGTCACAAGGATTTGTTTGCTTTCTTTTGGACCTGAGTGTTTTTGTGTGATTCAATAAAAGATCTTATATTTTTTAAATATTGTATGAGTCACATAAAACATTGAAACATTGTTTGCAGTTGTATTAGTGTATGCTTTTTAAATAACAATTTTACTGTACTTTTTTAAAAGTACAGTAACATTTTAGTCAAAAGGTGCAAACAAGCATTTTTCTTAATCATCTTTTAGCGATAAATAGTTACATAACATAAAAACTAGTTTTTAATAAACTCCAGAAAATTCTGACGATTATATCAGTGCAGTCTTGCTCTTTAGCAGTTATCCATCATACATTTCTTGCCGTTTTTTTTAAAAAACTGTCCCTGTTTTCTGCATTTAACCCACTTGCAAACATTTTCTCTTTCATCCCTCGTGAATAGCAGCTGGCGATGTGCTCGGTCTTCATTGTTCAGGTGCTGAATGGGGAAAGAGAAATAAATACCTCAATCCCCCCTACTTTGGCAGCGTTACTGAACGTTCTGATATTTCTTTTTTCATTCCAAAAGTGGTGAGGGGTCCAAATTATAATAAGTAAATATGGGAATCTTAAACTAAAGAAAACTATCACAATTTAAATAAATTAAATTCTGCTTTTAAATCTAGTAATGTGGAGCATATGAATATAAGGGGAAACAGTTTGGAAAAATTAAAAAATGCAAACTGCATTGAATTGATGTTTCAGTGTAAATTAGTACATATTTAAAGATTATACATTTTCTAAATTTAAAGGTCAATATTTTTTCAGCTTTTCAGTTATATTTTTTAAATGTCTTTCTTTCTTTAAAACTGACAGAGGATTATGAGAGAATGATTGCAAAAATAAACCCAAAGTGTTCAAAATCAGAGGGATTTAGACTCTGCAAATTGAGCTAAAGGATTCATGTGGCTTGCAGATCACCTATGTTTTGTTTAATAATAAAACAACTAACTCTAAACTACAGTATTTTCAGTAAGGTTTATGCATACTTGTAATAGTTGACTTATTTTACTAAGCTGACTTTAAACCTATGGAACCAGGGGAAGCAGGACTTTGTCAAATTAAATTTGTCAGAATATTCTTTTTTGCTAACTTTTTGTGAAAATGAATTTTATGAGATGATTCTCCCACATCCTGGTCAGGTCTGAATTTGGGAAAAGTCTAATATTAATTTCAAATCTAGTATAAGGGGATCTGCCATGTATTAGTTTCTTTTTATCATTACAAGTTATTAATATGGATGAATATATAAAAGCATTTTAAAAATCACCGAAAAGCCAGCCCTGATTGAATCACATAGGTGTGTGTGTCTGTGTGTGTGTGCTATCATATAATCCATGGGTAATGTTCTTAGCCAGGGAAGTTGAATCACAAATGAGGCCTGTAAATATACAGAATTATTCATATTCCTGCATGTCTTAGAAACACCTTCCCGCTCCAAGGGAACATAGTTATGATAGCCATTTCCTTCAGCCCTAATGAGTCTGTTGGGCAATTCCAAAATATTGACATTTCAGCATATAACAAATTTCATGAGTCAAGCAAGACTTGAGTAAAAATGGAGAATAAAATTGTAAAGGCTCTATATTTGCCTGCCTGCGATGTGTACTTATCCTCCTTACTGAGCATACTGTGCTTCTGGGGAAAAAAACCTGTTTATTAAGGAGATATTTTCTTTCCTTTTCCTTGTTTTCTTTGCATAAAACCCAGGTTTTTAAAAAGTGACATTTGTAAGATGCTGTTTTCTTCAGCACCAAACTGGAAGTGATAGAAATCACTACCTTGCTATAGAAAAAAAATAGGTTAAGTCTGTTTACATTTTTACAGAAAGTTAACAATGAAATTATATATTTACACAAAATCCTTCTGTGAAGATCTTACTCAAGCAACAAATGGTTTGAGTAAAGTTCAGTGATGACGCTTTGTTACTAGGGCCGTAAAAATTACTGGACACGTGGATTGCTACCATTTGTCAAATGAACTCAGGAGACTGCCAATGCCTTTCTGTCAGTGGAAATTTTCCAAACTGGGACTCAGATAATATTGAGCTTCAGATAGCCATCCAGCAGCCCTGTTCCAGGTGGCCAAATCCCTCCTGGATAAAGAGGAGCCAGTGGATCTCTTAAATGAGGCTCTGAGGAAAAATTAACAGCATTTGCTAGGCAGACCCAATTTTGGTAAGAGGCAGTTTTCCTGTACACCGCTTGGAGAGTCCAAGCAATGGGTTAATTCAGTCTGCTTGCCCTTAGGACTGAGGAACTATTTTTCCTTAAGCCACACCTCCTCCTGGTGTGCTCAATCCCCCAGAATTCTTCCTCAGTCAGCCCGTTTGGACGTATTTAGTTAGAGCTCTGAGCTAAATTGATCCTTTTTTTGGCTTGGACTCTCTAATTGCGTTTAAAGTTTTTTCTCTAATATTCCCCAACCTCGTGAGACGTTTCTCTCTTCAATTCTGCGACTTTCTTCAGTAGAATCTGCACTTGAAGGCCAGGAGGTAAGCTGGAAGGTGGTGGGGGGTGCCCCTCAGCCGATCCTCTTGGGACGGCTTCGGAGGCCTGCCGCTTGTCGTTTAAAACGGCGCGGCTGCAGCGGCGAGGTTCCTAAGTCCCCAGGCCCCTCGTTTGTTATTTTCGTCGAAGTTTTTTCGCTCCCCGGCCTGCTAGAGGACCTCTGCCGCAGGGAGGAGTGGGCGATCGTCGCCATTGCGAGGCGCGTTCGCCCCTCGCTCTCCCTTAGCCCCACGCTGTTGCGGCGGCCATTTTTAGGCGCGAAAATAGCGCGCCCAGCCATGGCCGCCATTTTGCATCAGCCTCGTTGTCAGGAGGCCGCTGGAGGTGGCAGGGCCTAGCAAGGGTTTCTCGGGCTAGGATCGCCACCTTCGCCATTTGTCTATTTTTGCGAGCGGCGCTGGTTCCTGTGCCATTCCAACGGTCATCATACCGGCTCAGGGAGGAGGCCTTAAGTAAGCGCAGGCCTAAAGATTTTTTCTATAGTCATTCTCCTCCCTGCTTCTCCTGCGGAGCCTTGCACCTCGGTGCAGGCCCCAATCCTACCCCTGGGCCTCCGACTGGTGTGAAACATGGGATGATTTCATAGTATTGATTCGATTAATTGTATATATGGCAATTTTAACGATCATTTCGTTTGTTTCCCATTACAGCACCCAGTCTATATCTATCCTTCTGCCTTATCATAGCCTTGCTCCATCTTGTGTGGTCATTGACTATGGACCTGCCCAGTCCTCCCGATTCCCAAGACGCTAGGCCGAGCCTCTCGCAGGCCCCTAGCAAGGGTTCCTCCTCTTCGGGGAGTGGGGGTGCGGGCAAGAGTGGTGGGGGTAGCTCTGGGAAACAGCGTTCCAGAACCCCTTCGGTAGCTGAGGCCAAGGATGCTGAAAGGCGCCAGCGGGCCCTTGACAAGCAATTCGAGAAGGCCAGACGCCAGGCAGACAGGGTGCAGTCCCTTTCAGGAGCCCCTCCCTCCCGGGAAGATCTCCAGTCGGTCCTCGCCGAGGAGGTGGAATCCCAGGACCTATCCCCTAATAGGTCATTTGCAGAGCCGGCTTCCCCGGTCCCTTCTTGGGCCTGTGAACAGGTTCCTCCCCCTGGGGATGCTAGCATAGACGATATGCAGGGTGAGGCTTCACCCCCCCTAGAAGAGGGCTTGGATCCCGATTCTGACTCTGAGGAGTTATCGCCCCGCATGCAGGAGCTAATGGCCCGCGCCATTGCCAAGGGCATCACGGAGGCCATGAAATTTAAAAGCCCTACCGCAGCGGCCCCTAGGGGTCCCAAACCCGATCAGGCAGCTCCGCCCCCAAGCAAGCGTGCTCGCCATCCTTCCCTGGAATCCTCGGTGGTCAGCGAGGCCTCTGCCATTGAGGACCCTGACCCGGAGGTGCTAGGCCTCTCGGACGACGAGGACCTTCCCCCCGAAGCGCCCGCCTTTGCGGGTCTCTTCAAGCCCAGCCTTTTTAAATCGGTCCTTCACAAGGTCAAGGCTGCCACCAGGGTGGGGATCAAGCCCAAGCCGACCGCGCCGGCGGATGATGCCCCTCCGGCTAATCCCAATGCGGTCATGTTTGATGTGCCAGCGCCCCAGCAAGAGCTGGTTCCGGTCCCGGGGCTGTTCCTCGACTTAATCCAGCGCCAGTGGGCTCAGCCAGCCACGCAATCCTCTCCCAGTGGGGTAGATAGGAAGCTTTATACTATGGAGCCAGTGTTGGAGGACCTTCTGGCCCTTCTCACTGTCGACCCGCCCATCGCTGCGCTCACTTCCAACTCCTCGCTACCGGCCGACCTCCTGGAAGGCCTTAAGGCGGAGGACAAGAAGGCGGAAAAGGCGTGCCACAAGACCCATCTGGCGGCTGCCTGGGCCATCAGGGCCTCTTCTTCCGCTTCCTTTTTTAATAGGGCCTCTGTGATCTGGCTGCGCGAGCTCCTAAACAAGCTCCCGGCGGGAGACATCCGTCTCCACCAGGACGTGTCAAAAATAATCGCGGCCTCCCAGTATGCCGCTGACGCGTCCCTCAATGCCACCAAATTTGCCTCCAGGGCCCTCGGTTCTAACATAACTTCCCGTCGACTGATCTGGCTCCGACATTGGCAAGCGGACCAGAAAAACAAATGGAAACTGGCTTCCGCCCCCTTTAAGGGGTCCAAATTGTTTGGCGAGTCCCTGGATCCTCTCCTCATTGAGTCCAAGGACAAGAGGAAGATCCTACCTTCTCTAAATAAAAAGCAGGAACGTAAGGCCGCTCCCTACTCTAGGAGGCAGTCCTTTCGTGCCTCCGAGCCTTCCACCTCTGCCTCTTCCTTCTCTCCCTCTAATAGGTCCTTCGGCCAGCAGGGCGACAGGTCCCAAGACAGAGCGCCTTTTCGGGACAGAGGCAGGCAGCAGTTCGGCTTCCGCAAGTATAACCGCGGTGGGGCCTCCAACAGGCCGTTCCGTAAGTCAAAGTGACTGCCAGGGCTTGGCGCCCATCGGGGGTCGCCTCCAGCTGTTCGCCTCCCATTGGGCCCAGAACACCGAGGATGCTTGGGTTCTGCAGACAGTCAGGGAAGGCCTCTCCCTGGAATTCCTGTCCCTTCCCCCTCGGACCTTCATCCGGTGCCCTGTCCCGTCCTGCCCCCAAAAGAGGCAGCGTATGGACCAGGAAGTCCGTCATCTCCTAGACATCAGGGCCGTGGAACCAGTTCCCCAAGGCGAAGAGGGGAAGGGGTTTTACTCCATCCTCTTCCTGGTACCAAAGAACTCGGGGGGGTGGAGAGCCATCTTGGACCTCAAGAACCTCAACAGGCATATCGCCTACCGGAGGTTCAAGATGCAGTCTCTGCAGTCCATTCTGGCGGGGATTCGACAGGGAGATCTTCTCACATCTATAGATCTCAAAGAGGCATACCTCCACATCCCCATCCGTCCTCAGCACAGGAAGTTCCTGCGCTTCTATTATGCGGGTCGCCACTTCCAGTACAAAGCTCTTCCATTCGGCCTCTCGTCCGCTCCTCGGACGTTTACCAAAGTGCTGGCGGTAGTGGCGGCTCAGCTAAGACGCAGGCCCATAAGGCTCCAGTGCTACCTGGACGACATCCTGATCCAGTCGTCGTCCAGGCAGCAGGCCCTTCGGGATCTCCAAACCACTATGAGATCCCTCAGAAATCACGGCTTCTCTCTAAACATAGAGAAGAGCCATCTCACTCCAACCAACAGACTTGTACACCTGGGGGCGGTGATAGATACCAACTTGTGCAGGGTTTTCCTTTCCCGAGACAGGTTGACCGGTCTAAGGTCCATGACCCACAAGGTGTTGAGCTTGAGGCAGGCTCCAGTGGTCCTTCTGTCGCAGCTGCTGGGAAAAATGATCTCCTGCATTTCCATCGTGCCGTGGGCCCGCCTGCATTCCAGGTCTCTTCAGTGGCTGCTGCTGCCGCACCAGAGGGCATCCAGGAGCAACTCTACCAGGCCGATTCGAGTTCCCCCGGACGTGAAGAGGTCTCTCCGCTGGTGGGTGTCTCCGGCCATCCTCAAGGGCCACCTATTCAAGGAACCCGAGAGGTTGATCATCACCACAGACGCCAGCCTCTCCGGCTGGGGAGCCCACATGGGGTCCCTGGTTGTTCAGGGCAAGTGGTCCCAAGTGGAATCCAGCTACAGCATCAACCTGCTGGAACTGAGAGCTGCTCGCCTGGCCCTGCGCCATTTCAGCCGGTCCATCCATCGTCAACATGTGCTTCTGATGACGGACAATGTGGCCACCAAGGCCCACATCAACCGCCAGGGCGGCACCAGATCCAGAGCACTGATGAGAGAGGCGGAGTCCCTGGGACGCTGGGCGGAGCGCCATCTGGAATCCCTTCGCTCCGACCATATCTCCGGAGTGGACAACACACAGGCCGACTGGCTGAGCAGGACGACCATAGATCCTGCGGAGTGGAAACTGGACCCTCGCCTGTTCCACCAGATGTCCGACAGATTCGGGACTCCGGCCGTAGACCTGTTTGCGTCCAGGGACAACAAGCAGCTCGACCGCTTCTACTCCCGGTTCTTCACCCCGGGGGCGGAGGGGACAGACGCACTGCGTTGCAAGTGGCCCCGCGAGCTACTGTATGCCTTCCCTCCCCTGCCTCTCCTTCCTCAATTCATCTCCAAAGTCATCGCAGAGGGAGCAGAGGTCCTTCTCGTGGCCCCGCATTGGCCCCGCAGGTCGTGGTTTGCCGACCTTGTCCACCTGTCGGTGTCTCCTCCGTGGCGCATTCCTCCGGACCAGATCTCCCTCAGCCAGGGGGCCGTGATTCACCCAGAGCCCCAGTGGCTCCAGTTGGCCGTCTGGCACTTGAGGGGGACCAACTAAAAGACCAGGGCCTGTCGGAGGAGGTAGTGAACACCATTCAGGCGGCTAGACGCCCTTCAACCACTAGGATTTATGATGCGTCCTGGGCCGCCTTCGCCAAGTGGTGTGAGGAGCTGCTCATCGAGCCGACGACCGCGCCTGTTCCCAGAGTGCTTGACTTCCTTCAAGCGGGACTCAACAAGGGCCTGGCCCCGAACACCCTTCGACGCCAAGTGGCGGCTTTGTCTACTGTCTGGTCGGGCGACCACCTTTTGCCTCTCAGCAAAATCCCGAAGGTGCGTCTTTTCCTCAAGGGCGCTTCTAACCTTCGCCCTCCCACCGTTCATCGCTATCCTACTTGGCAGCTGTCCGTGGTCCTGCGGGCCCTCTCTGGCCCTCCATTCGAGCCTTTACGCACTACTTCTCTTCGATTCCTGACGCTGAAGACGGCCTTCTTGATTGCCATCACGTCAGCTCGCCGGATTTCGGAGCTGGCGGCTCTCTCTGTTCGCCAGGATCTGTGCGTCATCCACCCTGACAGGGTCATTTTGAGGCTGGACCCGACCTTTACCCCCAAAGTAAACTCATGGTTCCATAGAGCGCAAGACATTGTGTTGCCAAATTTTTGTCCTCATCCGTCGCATCCCAGAGAGCGATCCTGGCACAATCTTGATGTCAGGAGGGCCCTGAAGGTCTACATCGCTCGTACTGCGGAATTCAGGAAGTCAGAGGCTCTTTTCCTCTCTTTCCAGCCCGGTTCCCTAGGGAAGAAGGTCACTTCCTCCACAATTGGCAGGTGGCTTCGCGCTTGCATTGCGACTGCCTATGAAAGTCAATCCAAGGCCGTTCCGCGCGGCATCACTGCACACTCCACACGAAGTGCTGCTACTTCAGCGGCCTGGGCCACCCAGGCCTCGATCCTGGACATCTGCAGGGCCGCTACGTGGTCCTCTCCTTCTCCATTTGTGCAACACTATAAACTGGACATTTTCGCCTCGGCTGAGGCGTCTTTCGGCAGGCGTGTGCTCCAGGCGGTTGTGTCAGAGACCGAATCCCGGGAGCCTTCTTCTGCCCACCCAGATGGACAATAACTTTGGTATGTCCCATTGCTTGGACTCTCCAAGCGGTGTACAGGAAAATGACCATTGGCTTACCTGAAGAGTCCTTTTCTGTACACCGCGGGAGAGTCCAACCCACCCTGGCTCTCAAGGCCGGGATTCGGGTTCCTCGTGTCAACAGTACATCATCTTGGACGCTTCGCTCCGTCCGCACGAACTGACTCCTTCTAAGAATTCTGGGGGATTGAGCACACCAGGAGGAGGTGTGGCTTAAGGAAAAATAGTTCCTCAGTCCTAAGGGCAAGCAGACTGAATTAACCCATTGCTTGGACTCTCCCGCGGTGTACAGAAAAGGACCCTTCAGGTAAGCCAATGGTCAATCCCTCCAGAGGCAAATTTACCTCTGTGACAACCCTCATAGTTTCTGTGGGTGGTTATTTATTATACTGTGTAGTAATTAGTAAAACTGTAGTAATGTCATGAAGAAATACTGCTTTTTCAGAATATAGGGAAAACAAAGAAAACACAGAACCAAAGAGAAATTTCCTGGCAGAACAATCAGTGGAACGACTTGTTTCAGAAGTTGTGGGTGCTCCAACTCTGGAGGTTTTTAAGAGATTGGACAATCATTTGTCTGAAATGGAATGGGGTTTCCTGCTTGAGCAGGGAGTTGGACTAGAAGACCTCGAAGGTCCATTCCAATTCTGTTATTCTGTTGTTATTGTTATTATTATTATTAAAGTTTACTTATGAAGCATACTTTATTTGGGGGCTTGAGCAGGGTTATAAACTTTATTAAGAAAATGATGAAAAAATGCTGACATGCTTCCATCATACTCCCAATAGTCCCAAAGAATTTTTTTAATCTTAGAGGAAAAAAGAGAGGAATCACTCGGCCTCCTTAGATTTATCTTACATTTTGCTTTGCCATCTCAGTAGTGCAGAACAAATGAAAAGATTGGATTTGGGAGGGGTGGGGTTGGATGAAATGAGATGAGATGGTGGGAGATCGGGCTTGAAAAATGAATGGCAAATGTTTTGTTTGCAAGCCAATTCATTACATTTGTCTGTCTGTCTATCTCTCTGTGGTGTATGTATTAGCACACCATTTTGCTGCATTAATGGGAATAATAAGCATAGTGCTTCAGAATCAAAAATGATACCAAATAATGCAAGTTTGAGAACCTATGTGGTCTAAACTACAAATACCAGCATTCTTTGCTGTTAGCTGTCCTGGTTAAGAGTTAAATTTCACTATGTCCCAGTGTGAGATTTCCATGGAAACAGAAAATGAAAAATCCTTTTGTAATAATGTAATATTTCCAAATCTTGTAGCAGAAGCATCAATGAGCCACAAGAATTTTCAGAGGATATCTTAGCGAATTAATATATAATTAGTCCAGGAGATGTGATGATGGATTTTAATAAAAGTTTGATTTGATCTAAATTCTCAATTTGATTTTAGACTTTATTTTTATAATTTATGTATTTATGTGAAGATTGAACCAGAATCACTTCATATAAAAATATACCTCTACAAATAAATACTCAGGGCTTCATTGCAAGTATCTTTTTCCATAAATGATTTGTCACAAAAATATTAGTAAATAGTCACTGATGCTTCTGCATCTCTGATTCCAAGAGCTGAACAGAGAGCGTTTTGGACGTTGAAGCTCAGTTATGTTTGTATTTGCGTGTGTTGTTTATCTGAAACAAAGCTCAGTATTAGGCACCACTGGTTACTGCCAGCTGGGACCTCACACTATATAGTCACAGCTGTGCATTTAGCATTTATGCCTGCAAAGAATAGCTAATTACAAAAAACCCTAAGAGGACAAAGAACACTCAGTAGCATAAGTACAATACCATATCTGTCTTGTAATCATGTATTTTAAAATACTAAAATGGTTAAAACTCTGAGCAGCATCTAATAGGAGAGACAACTTCAGTTAAACACGTTCACCCACTTGGTCCTTTTACTTCTAGAATATAATTTTATATAAGTTTTGATTTAATTTATGTTACTTATTTATTTTTAGGAATACAGAGTCTGCCCTTTTCAGAATAAAGTTTTCAACAAGCAGACTATATTCATTTCAATTAAACCTTGTAGTGGTATTTTATTTTTTTCAAAAAACTATAGTGACGTTCATAGTCCTTTTAACATAGATTTTTCTTTTAAAAAGACTACAAATTATGGGTGACACCTAGTTTTTCATAGTTCTTATATCAGTATTTTATTGGTGGAATATATTCTAGGCAGTGTTTCTCAACCTGGACAACTTTAAAGATGGGTGGACTTCAACACTCAGAATTCTCAGCCAGATATTCAAACAATTTTATAATTTTATTGTATGAACCATATTATATTACTTGTCATTTTCTTATATTAATGTTCTGCATAGGGTTTAATAGAGGTTTTGACATTGAAGATATTCAAGTATCTTTTATCACTAATAAATATGGCAGAACATAACTATCACATTTGTAAATTATTTGTTATCTATCCAATTCTTTCTTTTTTTCTTTTTTAATCCTTTATTATTTTTATAAATAATTAAAGGCTGTGAATATACTTAATATTCCTTTGTTCTACTCCCCCCCCCCCCAACAATAATAACTGTGATGTGAGTTTCGCTGAGAAGTGTGACTGGTCCATTTGATGCCTAAGGCAGGACAAGAATTCACCAACTCCTGTTTTCTAACCTGATGCATTAACCACTTCATTCAATTATTCATTCACCATTTTATATATTTATGAGTCCCAGGTCATTAGAACAAAGCAAATTATAGGAATTTCTGGCAATTCCACCCATGAATCATGAGAAAATTGAGCATTAAAATGGTTCTGGTCAGGATGAGTCTGCTCCATGCCATTGCAAGATTCCACAGTTACAGCAATAGGCATATCAATGCAGAATCACCATGATACAAATCTCAATATTGCCCTCTAGAGACTTGCTAGATTTGATGGTAGAAAACTTTATTCATCTAGAGCAAGAGTGTCATGGCGGCGTCACATGACATATCGGGACTTTTTTCCCTTCCTTAAAATGGGTGTGGGCGTGGCCATCTTGTGATGCATCCGGTGCATGGGCCAGGAGTTTGACAGCCTTGATCTATAGTTTTATCTCTGAGTGGTGAATTACTTAACTTGCCATGTAACATATCAACATGAGAAAATAGTATCCTGCCTTAATTGCCTGCCAGATGATCCGAGGGGAATAAACAAAAGTTGTTAAGTTTAGTCACCCTGCATTCAGTCTTGGATGTCCTGGCTGGAGATTAATTATTCTTACTAATTTTGTAATTGGGTCCTATGATGACAGCTACCAGAATGTCTTTGCAAGTTTAGGAACTGTAGTTCTGTAACTGAGGGGGAGGAGGTGTCTGTTTTTCACACTTTCCACAAGTATCTTATCTTTCTGAACTGGTGGTACATTCTTTCTCAGACTTGCTGTTTTTTATTTTGACTATAGTTGTATATAATGTTGAGGTGGGAAGCCCGCAGTTAGAGCATACATATACAAATCCAGTGGAGAAACAATAGTAATAACTGGAACTGTTTACAATATTCAGGCTGCTGCATGTTTTCAGTCAATCATTCAAATTGTGAAGTTTCTCTTTGATGGTTCTCTAATAGTGGTGTGAATAAACCAGCGGGGTGGCGTGAAATTGCCCTCTTTACTCAACCTCTATCTGAGGCTGTGGGATTGGTGTGTGTGGCCTGGCATCTCTTCCTTATATCTTACAGAGAAAGACAGTGTGCTGGCATATGTTCCTAGCTGCATGAATTAATTACAGTAATTGGTTCTTGATAGATGATGGGATTCAAGAAATAAATATTTAGCAATCCATGGCAACCCTGGCTGTGTTCAATATTTCAGTGGATGGGAGCATGGTCTAAATTCATTTGCAGATACCAGTGTCTCTAGTTATGTTGCAGCTTGATTGCCAAGCTGGTCAAAAAAGTATTTAAGATGATACCGTGATCTCATCACTCACTGCTAGGTTTGCTGAACTTAAAAGTATCCAAATATAGCTTTGTATCATGAACATTCATATTTCACTTTGGTAAGGCATTTCTGTCGTCTCCCATGATCAAGCTAAAGGCATGAACTAAGACCATTCAGTACTTTCTCCATGAAAATGATTATACTACTAATAATTTATTAAACATGTATGCAGCCCAAGATAAATTATAATAAAACAATAAAAAATAAATATAAAAGATACCCAGCATGACAAAACTCCATATCTTACTTTCACTTTCTCTGGAGAAAGAGCCAGTTCTTCACAATTCTTCTAAACAACAGCGAAATGATGTCATTTGGTTCTTGGGGAAACCTCATTCAAGAGTGCAGGTGCTACTACCAATAATGCCTGCATCTGGTTTCTCAATAGATGACCATTGTTTAATTGAAGGAACCGGGAGCATGCTCGCCATGCAGGATTAATCAGCCAAGCAGATGTTGCAAGAAACAGATGGACCAACAAATAACCTGGTTATCTACCTTGTAAATCTTCGTAGGTAACAACCAGCACCTTAAATCACACCAGAAACAAAGTGCCAAAGCAAAGGTTTTTTTTCCCCTGATGACAAGCGCTATTATATGCATCCCATTGGACAACATGGGTGGTTGTCTGCCCTTTAGTCTTCAAATAGTTTCTGCTTTTCTGATAGGTAGGTAGGTAGGTAGCTAGCAAGGGTGGGTTCCGCCCCGCACTACTGCCGGTTGGTTTTGTGCACACATGCTGTGCGCATGCAATAGAAATTGTTCTGCGCATGCATAGAACTGAAAAACAAGATGGTGACGGCAGCGACCGGGGAACCAGTTCGGGGGCATGGCAAGCTTGGGTCACTGCCGGTTCCAGTGACCCAGGCCACCAAACCACTATCGGTTCAACCGAACCGGTAGGAACCCACCACTGGTAGGTAGAGAGAAGGAGGGGGAGAGAGAAAGAAAGAGAGAGAGAGAGAGAGAGAATCACTTGTTGTATTTTAATTTTCGGTGTCCTTTGAGCACTTATCCACCTTGATTGATTGGTGTTAGTCTCTTAGTGGTGTTCACATCAGCTTGACAGAACAGTAGATTATGTTTATTGATAACCTTAATTTGCATTTAGTTCTCCTTTGTCATAGTGCTTTTTTATTATTAAGGTAGTCTTGAGTCTCTGTGCAGGACAAATTCTACCTAATTTCTTCCTAATTTTTGAGGAAGTCTAGGTAGACAAATTAAGTAGACAAATTCTACCTAATTTCTTCCTAATTTCTTCCATAAACCCTCTATAACTCAGGTGAAATATGTTAGATCTGCTGTTTATTCTGGAAAGATGGGATTCCCTAAACCTGTGATGGCGAACCTATGGCACGCGTGCCACAAGTGGCACGCGGAGCCATTTGTCAGGGCACGCGAGGCGCTGCCCTGTCAGCTGGCCAGCATGCATGCGCGCGCTGGCCAGCTGAGTTCACCTTTTTAAAAGCTATTTTTCGCCTTCCCCAGGCTCCAGAGGATTTATAGGAGCCTGGGGAGGGCGAAAAGAGCCTCCCCGCCCCCCCCCAAAGCTTCAGGGACCGTCCCTGAAGCCTTCGGAACGCTTAAAACCACCCTCCGAGCAAACCGGAAGTTCCGGTTTGCTCGGAGGGTGGTTTTAAGCGCTCCGAAGGCTTCAGGGAAGCCTCCGGACAGTCCCTGAAGCCTCCGGAGGGCCTCCGGGAGGTCAGGGGAGGCTCTTTTCACCCTCCCCAGGCTCCTATAAAGCCCCTGGAGCCTGGGGAGGGCAAAAAAAAATGTAAAAATGGGCGCACTGGGGGGGGTCGCGCATTGCATTATGGGTGCGGCACGCCTGCACTCGATCCCCCTGCGCTCCCCCCACTTGTGGCACGTGAGCCAAAAAAGGTTCGCCATCACTGCCCTAAACAATGCAGGTAGCTGTCAAAATACTGGTGGCTAATACACTCTGTTGCTATCTGAAAATACATCCCTAGAAATGGGATATCTGCAGACATTAGACAGATCAATCACTAATAATTCTTTCAATGCTAGGTGTGCTATTCTGAGCATATTTCACACATAGCCAGTCTGAAGATAACTTTTTACTTTTGTTAGCCATTTCTGTCTAAATATCAGATTTCACTTTGCAATCTTTGGGCATATGGTGTTAATACCTTAGTATTTTCCAGATGTGACCCACTTTTAGTTTATTACCCTTGTATCTGAATCAGATATCACTCTGAAGGCTACTTGTGAATTTGACTATAATTGAAGTTTTTCAAGTCATCTGTGAATTCATACACACTACCTATGCTTCAAGGGAAAGTAGCTCAGCTTTGATATTTCTTTTTTTTAAAACTGTTTGAGTCAAGTCACTTTGAGCATAGGATAAGAACATCTGAAACAGTAATTGGACTATTGATTGATTGATGAATCTTCAATCAAATACTATATTATTGTTACGACATCACACTTATGGTGTGATGTATTTCCAATAGTATGTTTGTTGATAGCAAGCCAATTATTTCCATAGGATCTGCAAACATGGGTGAATGGTGCTACTGAAAATGGCTTTGTTCTTGTATCATTTGGAGCTGGAGTGAAATACTTACCTGAAGATATAGCAGATAAATTGGCACATGCTCTGGCTAGACTTCCTCAAAGAGTAATTTGGAGGTAAGATATTAATATTATTTAATTTATAAATAAAGTAGGATTGATGAATGTTTTTGTTTTATGGAAACCGGTGGATCCTAGAGTGAGGAGTTTATTCCTTTTCTCATTTTTACATAAAAGTTTCCATCTCGTTCTTGAAAAACTTTCACAATTTCAGATGTTGTATTTCAGTTTCAAAAGCAGTAGTGTGAAATATTGGGTGAGATGCAGTACTCGCCCATTCTACCAGGTTAGAGTCAGTAAGAGGCAGGAGAGCTATTGGCTCATTTTGCTTCATGAAGCAGTCTACCCAAAAGATTATTTTGCTGGATCTTAGGAATGCCTAGTGCATTTGCTGAGCGTGAGGGCATGTGTTGTTAAATGTTCTTTCCAAATGGAAAAACTGCTGGAACAAACCAATGTCGCAATCCAGGTCAGTCAATATATGGTAACATTGGGTGTTTCTGGTCAAATTGTACAGTTCATTTAATCTTAATTATTAAGTAAATAGAAATTGATACATTATGATGCAATGTTAAACAAAACGTATTTCTGAAAATGTAATGCGCATATATCATTTAGGGATATCTGTTAACATTCAGAATTAAAAATCGGTGACTATAAAGCAGGTATCTGAAATAGGCTGCCTGCCAGTTGATTCAGCACTAAGTTTGTTTTAGTGTAAAGTTGTTAATCTTCTACTGGTGCCTTATGATTGTGTGGGTATTATTAGAAGTGATTAAGGAGTAGTGCCAGTATGTCAGGAGTATAATTCATGGTTACCATGAAAACTGTCCCAGCTGCTGAACTAAAGTAAGTATGTATGCCTTGGTCTCAACAATCTTTGTTTGAAAACCTCCAGTAATAGACATCTATAACTTGAGTAGGTAAGCGATTCTATGTTTTATAGCTTGTACAATCAGGAAATTCCTATTAATTTCAAATTAGGATACCTCTCTTTAAAGCTTCCACTTATTGTTTTTTGTCCTATTCTGAGGCACTATGGAAAATAAATCCATATTCTCCTCCATGTGACAGTTATTCAAGTATAGAAAAACTATTGTTAGCTTCTTGTTTTTATGCTGAACCAATGATGGTGAGCCTTTTAGGCTAACTTGACTGTGCTGATGTGACATTACCCCTCTCAAATGAAAGGAGAACAATTCTCCATTTCCCCTCTATCTAGGCCACTCTGAACAATAGCACTCGGCAGCAATGCCAAGGTTGGGCCTAAAGTAGAGGCCCTGAACTCAACTTCAACTCTAGCACCCCCCACAGGCCACTGAAAGAGACCACCTCATGCTGTTCCCCAAGGTATGAGAGCCTTGAGGAATGGTGCAGTTGCCCCCGTGGTGCAGCACTCTAGGATCTGCAGCACGCCACCAAACTTTCAGGTGATGTTCTTTTTCTGTTCACAGGCCCCTGTATGCTCCTCAGGGCTGTTTCATATTGCACAAGGCCTTTGTTCTTGAGGCAGCTTCAGAGAATACTGTTTTATCCCCTGCCATGGTCATATCACTTCCTGGTAATCTCCAATTCTTTGGTGCCACCATTCTCCATGAAGAAGGAAAGAGAGAGTTTTTGAAAAGTTAAGGGGTATCTAGAGCCCACTCCCATGCTGTCTCCCAGCATGGAAGATCTAAAAAATATTCCACTATTTTGCTTTATATTCTTTTCACTGCACTGTAAATTGAATTAAACAAATTCTTCAATGCATTACACTACCTTACTCAGTCTAGTGCATTTTCTATTACAATATGATATCTAACCTCCTGAAACTAGTTTTTAAGAGTTACTCACTTTAACAAATGTCAGTACATTTATTGTACCTATACGATTACAGTATGTATATATGGTGATATATCTATAAATACATGTACGGATATATTTAATATTTAAGTTCATATTGTTTTTTTTTTATTTATTTTTATTGATAAGTTGAACGTTGAAAACTAACAATACATTACTGTATTCTTTTTGGAATGTAGTTTTATGTTTCTATTTCTTTTGTATTTTAGATTTTCAGGTAAAAATCCCAGGAATTTAGGTAACAATACAAAACTTATAGAATGGTTACCACAAAATGATTTATTAGGTAAGTATTGTTGGAAGTTATCATTTAAAGTTAACCTCTTGTACCATATTTGTTTTTTAATACTAGACTTACAGATAATCCTTGACCTGCGACCACAATTGAACCCCAAATTTATATTGCTAAGCAAGACAGTTGTTAAGTGAATTTTGCCCATTTTATGACCTTTCTTGCTACAGTTGTTAAGTGAACCACTTCATTTGTCAAGTTGGTAACACACTTAAGTGAATCTGGCTTCCCCACTGACTTTGCCTGTCAGAAGATCACAAAAGATGGTTACATGATCCCAGGACACTGCAACCGTCATAAATATAAACCAGTTGCCAAGCATCCGAATTTTGATCATATGACCGTAGGAATGCTGCAACGGTCATAAGTGTGAAAAGTGGCCTTAAGTCAGTCACTTTTTTCAGTAACTTTGAACAGTCACTAAATGAATGATTGCAAGGCAAGGACTACCTGTATTTGTAATCTAAATCTGTATAAGAATATTGTTATCATTAGATAGCAGGCCATTTCTGTTAGCTTCAGATTATAGGTGGAATGATTTTTCTGTTATCAAGATCTACATTCCCTCAGAGGCAATGTGTGAGGTGGATGGGAATGAAATCACGAGTGTCTTGAGCAGGTTGCTACAGACTAAGCTATACTGCTAATTTTTTTATGATAGACGATTAATAAACACAATTTAAATTTGAAAACTGTATCAATTGAACATTCATAAGCCTTATATATTTATATGCAGTATATTCATACTGAAGTACAGGTAGTCTTGATTTAGAACTGCCTGAGAGAGGGACTGTTTGCAAATTTGATAGTAATCAATTGGTCACTTTCTGATCAATGCACATATTTACAACAGCAAAATCCTTCAGTGTAAAACCGATTAAGTCAATTTCAGGCAGCAGCCATGAGTGTTCTAATCAACTGATTAAGAAGGCAGAGTGTACCTTACTTAAGCAATCTCCACCTTGGGAGGAAACAAAGAAAGGGTCAGACACAGGACATTGTATGAGAAAGCTTTATCTGAATAAGATAGCAGCAATCAGCAATTTTTCAACCCCTCTCGCCCTCTCTAAATTACATGATTCTCTTAGCAACTATGAGATTTTTTGCCAGAACTAACTACAGTCACTAAATGAGGACTACCTTTATTATAGGAGAACTATCTAGTTTCTTAAATATTGATATCAGCATCCCAAGTAGACCAGATAGGAAACACAATCAGATAAACTCTATTTTATTGTAGGGCTATATTAACAGAATCTGCAAATATGAAAGTATAAACGCTCCTGATGTCACTTTATATAGCCTGATAAAGCAAATCCTTTCTAAGTTTATTTCTCTTCCTGTTATTCAGATGTGAAAACCCTGCTCCCCTTAACTGATCATTCCCTAAACAGCATCTCTTTTCCTCATAAGTAAAGCTGATTCTCACATGCTATTATATCAGGGGTGTCAAACTCGATTTCATTGAGGGCTGCATCAGAGTTGTGTTTGACCTCGGAGGCCAGGGTGGGCATGGCCAGTGTAGGCATGGCCAGCTTGACGTCACTCATGTCAGGGGTGCCTGTGGTGACCCGAGCATTCTCCCAGCGAAAACAGGCTCCCAATCTCTTTTCAGATGTGACAGTCTTTTGCAATCCTCCACCAGTGAAAACAGACCTCGGGAGGGCTGACCACTGGCAGAGGCACCCACAGATCTTGAGTTTGACACCCCGTATTACATCATCTTAGGAAGTTTTGTTATCACTCTGGCAATAAAAGTTGCTGAGTACTATGCAATATATATTTAAATTTATATATATGTTAGTTACAGATCCTGTCTTTCCTCCAGAGGTTCAAGACAGTGTATATACTGTTCCATTTAATTTTCCTCCAGAACCATATGAGATAGTTACATCGAGACAGTGACAGATGAAAAGTCACCTAATAAATATCAGTGGCTGAGGTGAAAATGAATTTGGATCTTCCTAATCCTAGTCTAACAAATTAATTTTTGCTGAGTACTCTGTCAATTTTTTAAAATTGTTTCCTACTAAAAAAATCAACCTTTTGGGAGAAATACCACTTAAGGATTTACATTTCTTCTTAAAGTTATTCTCAGGTTTAGATAAATAAAACATCTGGTTGTAAAAATACATGCTTTCAGTTTGTAGTATTAATGTAAATTACTGAAATGAAAAATTCCTCTTTTGTTACAAATAAGGCTAAAAAGATGGCTAAATTCAGATATATTAATGTTATTTATTAAGATAGTATCTTGAGCAGAATGGGGGTTTTGTGCAATATATATTTTTGTCAACTCTATAGTCATTAAGAAAGTGAAGTCATTTTTGTCAACATGTTTTTGATCTCATTTGTAGTCTAATGTAATGAGTACAGTTATTTCATTTTCTGTGTCCTATCTATGGTAACAGCGGTGAGAAATTCTACGTGTGCTTACCATCTCATCTGTAAGGGAAAAAAAGAGTCAAAGATTCTGAGTGGGTTTTTTTTATTCCAATATTAAATTCAATGCACATACAGGTTTTAGATACATGGATTTTGTTCTGGGTTGTGATTAAACACTTTTCTTTCCTGTACTTTATCTTTTGCTGCTGTAGGTCACTCTAATATTAAGGCCTTCCTTAGTCATGGTGGTCTGAATAGCATTTTTGAAACCATGTACCATGGTGTTCCTGTGGTGGGAATCCCTCTTTTTGGAGACCATTATGACACCATGACTCGAGTGCAGGCCAAGGGCATGGGTATACTACTAAACTGGAAGACTCTTACGGAGGATGTGTTATATAATGCACTGGTGAAAGTTATTAATGATCCCAGGTAAGAATTGTCTTTTCTTTAAAAAAACAAACAAAGTTTGCTAAATTTTCAGTGAAATAAAAGTTTATAAAGAGCTTATGGTAATTATGCTGTCCTAACCATCTACCATACAGGTAGTTCTCGACTTAACAACAATTTGTTTAATGGAGGTCTGGGATTAGGATGGTATTGGAAAGGGTGTTTTATGGTTTGTAAAGCACTTCTAGATGTTACAAAATGTTGCATCACCACTTCTGCAATCAAGTGATTTGCGATTTGGGAGCTAAGCATCTTGTTTGTAGTTATGACTGGTTACTAAGCATTCCACCATAATATTCCATTTGCAATCTTCTCTACCCACTTCCCAGAAAGTCAGTGAGGAGGCTGGCATGGAAGGTTGGTGCTGCCTGCTGAGTAGATTTTGGCAGGGAAAAATTTCAGCTCCTGAATGGAAAGATAGAGTAGTAAGGAAAGGAATCTGGGGTGCCTCAGGGGAGCTACGGGAGGTCCTGGGAGGGGAGGTGCAGGCAGCTTGGAAGTGTTTCTCCACTCAGGAGCTCGAAATTGTGTTTGGATTTTGACAGGGAGGAATTTCAGCTCCTGGGCAGAACCTGCCAGAATTTCCCCCTCCCACTTAGGCATCCCATGCTCCTTATCTGAGGTTCTGTCTTCTCAAGAACTTACGAGATTGCTTAAGGACAACGAAGATTGCCAGGATTGCAGTTGCTCAGCAAAGCAACTGAGGTTGAAGTTGAACAACCAAGATTCCAGTCCCAACTGTGATCATAAGTTGAGAATTACCTGTGTAATAAATTATGTTTAATTATGATAAAATAGTATGGGAATGTTAGAATTGAAATGCAGTAATGTTGTTGTTGTTGTTGTTGTTGTTGTTGTTATGTTTTTAATTTTTATTTCACAGCTACAGGCGACAGGCCCGGAAGCTGTCTGAAATCCATAAAGACCAACCAGCTCATCCTGTTAATCGAACAGTCTACTGGATTAATTACATCCTTCGTCATAATGGAGCACAGCATTTACGATCTGCAGTTTACACTGTCTCTTTATATCAGTATTTCTTATTGGATATTGCCTTTGTTGTGCTACTTTGTACTGCCTTACTCTGCTACATTTTGGCCAGGATAGCAAAATTTATTTGCAAGCAAAGCAAACATTTTTGGTCCACTGATGAACATGTTACTGTCAATGGACATTACCAGAATGGGATACCAAACGGCAAGTATAGAAGAAATGGTCACATTAAACACGAAAAAAAGGTGAAATGAGCCAACTACTCAATGTACATTAGCAACAAATCAGTACTATAATTAAATTTTATAGCTGTAACATAGTCTAACACCTACTTAAAGTAAAACAATAAACAGTTCTAATGCTCCCCTACAGTATGCAATCTTATGCAATTACATTCTGCAGAACTAAGAAAAATCTTTTAAAAAATGAAGCACAACCTAAAATACAAAAAATATTTTATTCTTAATACTGATAGAGAAAGGTCATTCTGTCACTGAAGTTTCTAGAAGCCTTAATTCTCTGAAGTATTTCATTAGGTATATTCATGTCTGCTCAATTTGTGAATAATATGTGTGTCTCAGAAAAGGAATGGTTTCCTTTTACTTACAAAGATTCTTCCTTTTTTCATGCACATTTATATTTTAGCAAAGAAATCTTGATTCTATTTATCTAAGGTTTAATTTGTTATCTGACAATGATGTTAATTAAAGTCATCTTTCATAGTGTTCAGTACATAGAAATAAACAACCTGTAGAATTATAATGCAGCCATAAAATCATATTCTTAAAAGGCATTGAAGAATATGATGATGATACACCGTAGTTTTGATATACCACATAACTCTTCCATTTTCTTCCATTTCTTTAAAGAAAAGGAAATTGCACAAGAGTACCATAAGGTGTAATTTTATATTTATGTAAATTTTAGTTCTGTCCCTTACCTTTCCCTAATTCATCATTTATGCCATAGTAAGGTTGTTCTCTTTCAATAACTACAAGGGCTATGTGGATATAATAAATTGATATAAAAATAAATGAAGCAGAGAGAAAAATATTCTGCACTGGCTCTTTGGAAAAGGATTATTCTTGTCCCTTGAGCAATGCAGAATCAAACCATTTTTGGTTTGTTATAAAGTTGAATGTCTTAACTATTATATTACTACAATTAAGTTTTTGTTTCCCCCCCCCCCCAAACCATAATGGTTCAGAGGTTCACTTAGTTCTGTCTATAATCTTTACAGTAATCTAGTCCATGTAATCCATGTTATCTAGTTGCCAACATCATTTATTTGACTCTAAAGGAGGTTATTTTTTGGTCAGTTACACTGTTTTTGTAGAGGTTTGATATCATGCATGACATTAAACCTATAAACTAGTTAAACACTGTGCCTCTTCCTACACTTATAACATTATTTTTCTGCACAATGCTTTTTCAATCACTGCAACCAATATAGGTATCTGTTTTTAAACAGAGAATGGGAATACAGGGCATTAAAAATATTAGGATTGTCCCGTTAAACCAGTGTTGGCAACTATATGTTTATTAAATTTCCTTATCATCCTGTTTACTTGGAATTTGCACTGCACATGTTGTGGGTGTATACTTTATTTATTCGCAGTTTGAAATCCCATGTCTGACAGCATTAGGAATAAATGCAAAAAACAAATCTAAACTGTGTATTCACTAACGGGAAAAGTTCTTAAAAACTGTAAACTAAAATCATCTTCATACACAGTGACATGATGCTTCATTACCATCCCATCAGGAGCCTCTATATTATAGCAATAAAGTAGAAACTGCAGAAGCATTTCTAAAATTTGGTACAGGCATTTGTACTTTCCAGATACTTGAAAGGGTGTGGTGTTATTAATATGCCTATAGCTTTATCTTTTTACAATCCTATCAATATGTGGCAACTGAGGAAACACAAAGAGGCAATGAGTGGTGGGAGAATGACAGAGCCTAGAGTGTATGAATGAGCTAGTTTTAATGTTTTTGTATTGAAGAAAGTACACAAACACTGACCGGATGATTAAGAATAATTTAATCTCCACTGTGATAAAATTTAAGCAATAAACATGGATTTAATACTGAAAAAAGTTGTTGAAAGTATATCTTTATTCAAATATATTGTTGTATGTGTAATTAGAGCTGCACGTACTGTCTGTATATATGAATAATATATATTGTTCTATTTCTCAGAAAATGAGAGAAGAGGTGCATACTTGTTTAGTGTTAGATATTTGTTCTAACTACAGTGGTTTCAACCAAGGTCCTCTGTTCCGGCGGGAACAAAGGTTTAATCCTATTGGTCGAAGGGTCTGACAGTCCCCTATAAAAGGGCTGCTGTCAGACACAGCCTTCGCTGGATTGTTCTCACTTGTACTTAATAAAGAGCTGTTGTTACCGTTAAGCCTGGGTGTGCATATCCATTACCCAATCTAACACTGACGACGAAGGTGGGATTGGAAGGCAACTAAGCAAACCAAAGAGGGTAGCAATCCAGCAAGTACATCCAGCCCGGAGCTCAGCGCGGCTTTGAGCAGCCATTTTTGAGCAGCAAACTCAAAACGCCCTCTGAAAACAAAATGGCCATGCATGCCCCACTGATTCCATATGACCCAGTCACCGAACACTGGGACTCGTATATGCTACGGTTTGACTGCTTCCTCAAGGCAAATGACCTCATGGGCCTTTCTGAAGGCCGCAAGAAGAACATGTTCCTCGGATACTGTGGCTGGGAAGTGTTCGAGATGGCGAAAGACCTCTCTGAGCTGATACCGCTACAATCAGTCGCCTGGTCCGTGCTTCAGACGCTGAGGAGCCACTATGCGCCCAAGCCGTCCAAGCACGTTCACCGGCATGAGTTTAACATCAGAAACCAGAAGGAGGGCGGGTCAATTAATGGGTATGTTGTGGCGCTCCACAAGGCTGCAGCGTACTGCGAGTTCCGAGACCTGGACGAGCTGATTCTGGACCGCATAATTCAAATCGCGTCTACCGCCTTGCGCTAGCTGCAGAGGAGACCATGCCAGATTGGCTTGCCGTTGCCATGACGCAACCTGCCAATGCTGTGAGCGAAAGGGGCACATTGCCAAGGTGTGCCAGAGCGAATTCCCTGCCACTGCCTGGCAGCCTTGAAGTGCACCAAACCGCCAACAGAGGCCCAGCCAAAGGACCTGCCAGAAGCCACCATGGCACTAAGAGGGTGACAATAGAGTCACCTACCATATGTCAATCAGCCAAGTCCGCATCAGGCGACCAAAAAAGCTGAAGGTCACAGTCCTCATCGAGGACTCTCCATGTGAGATGGAGATCAACACCGGGTCATCACTGACCATCATACCGTGGTCTACCCTGCAGCAGGCTATCCCTAACCTAAAGAAGCAGCATCTTCGCACCCCTGACATCCGCCTACGCGATTACCAGGGAAACCGGGTCCCCATTGTGGGCAAGGCACCTTCCAGATGAAGTTCAAGCAGTTCAGAGGGAAACTCCCAGTGACAGTGGTCAGCGGCAACCTGCAGAGCCTCCTAGGGCTAGATTGCTTCCAAGCCCTGGGCCTAGAAATGACCGGTATCAACACCTTGAAAGATGACAGCGCTGAAGCCATCTTTAAGGAGTTCGAGGACATCTTCGGCATCGGTCTGGGTAAGTATGTGGGGACTCCAATTTCCTTTAGTTTGGAACCCAACATAGCCCCAATAAGGCTAAAACCCAGGAGAGTACCTTTTGCTCTCCGCCCAAAGATTGACAGGGAAATTGAAAAGCTCATAGGCCAAGGAATCCTAGAGCCGATCGATCACGCACATTGGGAGATCCCTATAGTGACACCTGTCAAATCTGACAGGTCTGTCCGCATCTGCGCGGACTACAAGTGTACAATAAATAAAGCGCTACAACAAAGCACCTACCCTGTACCCATTGTACAGCACCTCCTTCATTCATTAGGCCCCAGAAAAAATTTCCCTAAATAGGACATGGTGCAGGGATACCAACAATTGCCTGTAGATGGTGCTACGGCGGAGGCCCAAACCATTGTGATGCACAGGTGCATTCAAATGTCACTGCCTGCAATTCGGTGTTAGTATCACCCCTGGACTGTTCCAAAGCGTCACAGAACAGCTTTTGCAGGGGATTCTAGGAGTAGTCCCCTATTTCGACGACATCTTGGTATTGGCTGCAAACAAGGCGCAACTTTTAAAACATGTACGAACAGTTTTGGCTCGAATTAGAGACAAAGGCCTCCATCTCAAAAAAGAGAAATGCCAAAGGGTTGAATTCTTAGGGTACCTAATCAACGGCTCTGGGATTCACCCGACCACACAAAAAATCAAAGCAATTCAGGACGCCCCCACACCTCGCAATCAAACCGAGCTGCAGGCATTCCTCGGGCTCCTTAATTTCTACAGCATCTTTCTTAAACAGAAAGCCACCGTTGCTGAGCCCTTACACCGTCTCCTGGCTAAGAATGCGAAGTGGTCCTAGGGCAAAGCCGAGGCTGCCGCATTTGCCGCGGTAAAACGACTCCTGTTGGCAGATTCCTTCCTGGTACAGTACAGCCAGACCCTGCCATTGGTGCTGCCTGCGACGCTTCCCCGCTCGGCGTCGGCACCGTCCTCAGCCACCGCATGCCCAACGGAACCGAAGCCCCTATTGCATTTTACTCCAGGACCTTGTCTGCCGCAGAGCAGAACTACAGCCAGCTGGACCATGAGGCTTTGGCTGCAGTGGCTGGAGTAAAGAGGTTCCATGAGTATCTTTATGGCCGGGACTTCGAACTGGTTACGGACCACAAGCCGTTGTTGGGCTTCCTGGCTGGGGACCGACCTACCCCAGTGTCATTATCACCCCACATGACCAGATGGACCATCTTCCTAGCTGCCTACTCCTACCGTCTCATCCACCGACCAGTGTCCACTTTGGGGCACGCTGACGCTCTAAGACGCTGCCTGCTGTCTGAACTTCTCGCTGACCCTACCCCCGAGACGCCAGTCCTCCTCATTGACTGCCTTGAGACTGGGCCTGTCTCGTCCAGTGACGTTGCCCGTCACTCTGCTAAGGACTCCACCATCAAACAAATTTTGAACTGGGTGTGGAGGGGGTGGTCCAAGGGGCCTGTTGAGACTGATTTCAAAATGTATTTTGCCAAACGTGATGAGTTACCGGTTGTAAATGACTGTTTACTGTGGGGGGACCGGGTTTTTGTTCCACTCAAACTGCGCATTGCAGTATTAGAGGCTTTACACGTAGGGCATCCTGGAATTGTCAGGATGAAGTCTTTGGCTAGGAGTTTCGTGTGGTGACCTGACATGGACAGGGAGATCGAAGAATGGGTGGCTACCTGCACACCATGCCAGGAGTCCAGACCAGCTCCCCCAGAGGCGCCCGCTAAGGAGTGGGAGCGACCTCAAGCACCGTGGTCTAGGGTGCACATTGACTTTGCTGGCCCAGTTCATGGCCAGACATTTCTCGTAGTTGTGGATGCCTACTCGAAATGGTTAGAGGTAGTCCTGATGACCTCCACTATGGCAGAAGCAGTCATCAAGGTGCTACAGAGACTTTTCTCCATGCACAGCCTGCCCGACGTCTTGGTCTCTGACAACGGCCCCTAATTCACGCCCATGCAATTTGAGACCTTCTTAGCAGCTCAGTGAATCAGGCATGCCCTGGTCGCGCCGTTCCATCCGGCCTCCAATGGTTAGGCAGAGAGAATGGTGAGATCTGCAAAGGAGGCCCTCTCTAGGATGGGCCCGGGAGATTGGCAAACATGGGTTGACCACTATTTGCTAATTCAGTGCATCACACCCAGTGCCACTACTGGGAGAAGCCCCTCCGAGCTCAGGGGTCGCCAGCTAAGGTCCCACTTAGACCAGCTATACCCCAATTATTCTGCCTCATTGCCCCCAGACTCCACAAGCAAGATTCGGACATTTAGCGTAGGGGATTCGGTATGCACCCACAACTATGCCGGGGGAACTCTATGGATTCCTGCTACAGTGATAGCATCACCAGCCCTCGCTCTTATCTCCTAGAGCTCGGGGATGGTAGGAATTGGAGAAGGCATATTGACCAACTCCATGGTCGCCTCTCCAACTCCACTCTTAGACAACCAGAGGTAACTCCTGCACGAGTTAGCCAAAGCCCTACCCAAACGGAGCAAACACTCCTTCCACGGCTAGCTCAAGCCAGAGGGTACCGGGAAACTTATCTGGTTTTGTTGCAGACCCGCAGCGAGCTCCGAGCGAACCGGCTCTAGAAGCTCCAGCCGCGGCCTGTGAAAGGTTCCAGGAGCTTCCACCAAGCGGAGCTGCAGAGCAAACAGGCCTATCCAACCTATCCAAGGAAACCCCTCCTACTGAACTGCGCAGGTCAAGCAGAGCTACCCAAAGCCCGCCTACCTGCGTGACAAGTAGGATTGTCCCATCCAAGAGTGGAGGGGTGTTAGATATTTGTTTCTAACTACAGTGGTTTCCAGCAAGGTCCTCTGTTCCGGCGGGAACAGAGGTTTAATCCTATTGGTCGAAGGATCTGACAGCTCCCTATAAAAGGGCTGCTGTCAGACTCAACCTTTGCTGGATTGTTTTCACTTCTTGTACTTAATAAAGAGCTGTTGTTACTGTTAAGCCTGTGTGTGCCTATCCATTACCCAATGTAACATTTAGTATATGCATTCAGTGTCATTTTATGAAATATTTAATGTATTTAACAATTTTCCAGAAGCATTTTCAAATAACCTCTATGTTTATCACCCATATTGCTCTCTTCCTTAGCCCCATTCCAATGATCTTCAATTTCTTTATGTTCCTTCAATTTAAACATATTGGGTGATAATTTTTAAGAATGATGAATAGCTATCATTTTTAAATAATGCACCGCTTTGTAGAAAGCTTATTGCCATCTTATTATGTATCAAGGGTTTATTTATTTTGTTAAGTGCCTTATCAAATGTTGCTATATCTTATAGCATTTTTAACTTTCAGAATAGCTCAGGAAGAATCTTAGGCTGAAAGATAGTGGTCTGCCCAAAACCAGCTCCAGATCTTCAAGAGTGAGGAAGAAATTGAATCTAGCCCCTCATATCCAGGATTATAAAATGCATTTGATTGCCTTGTATGTTTTGGTAATTAAAATAAACAAGTATCTTTGAGCTTGCAAGCTAAAGATTCTTTGACATATTTTCATAGCCCAGTTCTAAATAAATAATCAAAATACATATTGGCAGTTGATAATTTTTATGTGGTAAATATGCACATATATTAAATAGACGGTTATCTTTTTTTAGCTCTAAAATAGCAAAGGTACTAATAATTTTGCATCTAGTAGTACTGTTTTGTATGGAGACAAAAAATGACCCCAAAAACACATTTCTAATGCAGTTCATAGAGATCAAGTAGAATTATAACCCTTATCAATGTATTAATTAGATATAAAAACCAAACTTCACTAATCTTGACTTTAAAATTATCCCTGAATATTAAAATAACAACATTCTGAAGAACTTAAACTGAAGAGAACGTGAGATATATTTGTTAATTTAGGTAGCTACTTTTTTTTGCATTTATCATGATGTCTTCAGTTTACTCTCTAAAATTAATATTTTGCTTGAATACCAAAGATGATGCTTGACAGTTTTATTCAGTTAATTAAAATCTAGTTGTCTGACCACTTTTGAAGGTGTTTATAATGATTAAATACAGTATAGAAGATGTTTAGATAAATAGGAATGCCATTTACACTATTTTATTATTAGCTCAGTAACGATGTCAATATTTGCGAATTCAGAATGTATTCAGAAGTTAGGCATTTGGAAATGAAATGTGTTATAAATGACAACACATACAACAATGCATATTTAAATGAAAATATTTGTATTTTTTTAAACAGATCAATAAAGAAACAGATTATAATCAAAGTATGAAATAATGCATGCAAAGTTACATGAGTGACATATACAATGAAGAACATTTGTATCTTGAAATATGTTTCACTTTGATTATTTCATTATTTAGCAAAGGGTCAAACTACAGATGTGTGTTGTGTGTAAATACATAGATACATACTTACACATACATTACACACGCACACACACACACATACACACACACACCAGAGACTGGAATGTAGCATTTTAAGACATTTTTTTAAAAAAACCTTTCATAGATCTATTGGCTCAGGAAAAAAAATGCAAAGCAGAAGTGGGAAAGGACAGACAATATAACCTGATAATACAAAAATAATGGTTTGCACATCACAATATCACAAAATTAACCTTTATATTTTACATTTGTATCCTGATATCCAGTTGAAATATACCATATGAGTAGTTTGTGTCATGATGTACGTTTTATTACTTGTCCTGCACACATGATAGAATAGGTTTCTATATTATTCATTGGGAGAAAGATATGATATAGAAGATTTATACTTCTCTCATACAGCATTATCACAGCACTGATAATCTGAATTTTAAGATTTGATCTGGATTGGGATTAAAGTAAAGGGGTTAGCCTTTGTTTCCTCTGTGATGACCCAATGAAAATTGCTTCCCACTGTTCTAATTGCTTCCTATCTCGAGAAAATCTTTCATTGACACCAATCACAGTTTTGTTCATTGGAATATGTGAATAGTATTTAAATCTTAAAGATTTCCCCCCATTATTTCCCATCCCAAAACTTTAGCAGCTGTAGGGTGATTGTTCCCACTCAATATTCCATTTATAAGTGGCCTTGCATTGGTTAGTACTCTGCCAAGCTACACTAGAATATTGTGCAATGTTTTAACAAATATGTATTTTGTATTCTGGGAATTATTGTTCCAATTTATCTTGGAGCACTACATTGAAAAACCTAATGTACTAAAGTGGAACAATGATTTTTTTTCTGGTGTGTTATTAATTTCTGACTGACAGAAGTCTTCCAAACCTGAGCTTGCTAAGAAACATGTTCTAAGTTGATAATAATATAACCAAATGTAACAAATATACAGTGGATATAAAAAGTCTACACACCTCTGATAAAATGTCAGGTTTCTGAGGGGGTAAAAAAAATTAGACCAAGATAAATCATTTCAGAATTTTTCCATTTTTAATATAATATATATAAGCGTCACAATTCAATTGAAAAACAAACTGAAATCTTCTAGAGAGAGAAAATAAAAATAAAAATGTACAATAATGTGGTTGTATACTGTGTCACCCAATTATAAATAGGGATGTGACTGTATTCAGAAAAACCAATCACATTCAAGCTGATATTAAATAATAATCAGTACAAATCTGTCATCAATTAAAGTAGGAGTTTTCTAACATTTACTTAGTTGCCTTTTAGAGCAAAAGTCATGGTCAGGAAACAGCTTACAAAGCATCAAAAGGTTATCATGATTGGAAGGTATCAGTCAGGAGAAGGATACGAAGAAATTCCCAAGGCATTGGATACACCATGGAACACAATGAAGGCAGTCATCAAGTGGAGAAAATTTGGCACAACACTGACATTACCAAGAACTGGATGGCCCTCCAAAATTGATGAAAAAACAAGAAGAAAACTTGTAAGCCAAGAGACCTACAGCAACATCAAAGGAACTACAGGAATTTCTGGCAAGTAGTGGTTGTATACCACATGTGAGAATAATCATCTATATTCTTCATATGTCTGGGCTGTGAGGTAGGGTGCCAAAATGAAAGCCTTTTCTTACAAAACAAAAAACCAAGCCTAGCTATGTTTTGCAAAAACTTACATCAAGCCTAACAAAAAGCATGTGGAATCTATATTATGGTCTGATGAGGCCCAGGTTGAACTCTAGCCATAATTCCAAAAAGTATGTGTGGCACAAAACACTGCACATCACCAAAAGTACACCATAATCACAGTGAAGCGTGGTGGTGGCAGCATTATGCTTTGAGGCTGCGTCAGCTGGAACTGGGGCTTTAGTCAAGGTGGAGGGAATTATGAACAGTTCCAAATTTCAATCAGTTTTGGCCTTCAGGCCTCTGCTATAATGCTGAAGGTGAAGAAGAATGTCACCTTTCAACACAAGAATGGCCTAAAGCAGTGGTTCTCAACCTGTGGGTCGGGACCCCTTTGGGGGTCGAACGACCCTTTCACAGGGTTCACCTAAGACCATCGGAAAACACATATTTTTGATGGTCTTAGGAACCGAGACATCAATTTTATGGTTGGGGGTCACCACAACATGAGGACCTGTATTAAAGGGTCGCGGCATTGGGAAGCTTGAGAACCACTGACCTAAAGCATGCATTTAAAGAACAAAAGAAAGGCTTCACCAAAAGAAGATCGGAGTTTTGAAATGGGCCATTCAAAGCCCAGATTTGAATCCAATTGAACATCCATGGGGTACCTGAAGAGAACTTTGCATAGGAGAAGCCCTCCCAATCTCACAGATTTGGAGCATTTTCACAAGGAAAAATGAACGAAGATTCTCAAGGTAATATATATCATGCTCCCGAATTCTGTCATAAAATGGAAAGATGCTTCAACAAAGTATTGGTATAAGGGTGTGCACACATATGCAACCACATTATAAGCTTTTTATTTCCCCCCCTAAAAGATTTCAGTTTCAATTGAATTGTATAGCTTATATAATATAGTAGCTGATAACCCGGCATTGCCCAGGTTTTTATTTATAGGGGGGAAATATCTGGACCAAGCATAAGTTCTAATGTTGGATTTTCCCCCTTACCAGAGGGAGCCCCTTGTGGAGTACTGTGAAACCGTACTGTGCTGTGCTGAACAGTAGAAGCCATTTTAAGGCACAACAGGCTGTATCTTAACAGAAATCACACCACTAGGGGTGTCTTACTCCCCACAGTATTTTTTTCCAGAGAGTAAGCCATCTGTGGACCAAGTTTGGTTGAAATTGCTCAAGGCATTCCAGAATTATGGTGGAACAAACACACACACACACACACATATGCTGGTCTTGTTGTATTCGGGTCTTTTCCCGTATAAGATTGAGATTGTCTTGGCAACATTTTGGTGAGGTCTCACTCACCATCTTCAGGCTGCGTTTTGGGCTTAAAGTGTTGTCGGAGCTGCCGTCTTTCTATAAATCTGGGTGGGTGGGTGTGGAGTGCTGGCTTTGTTTCAGTAAGTGGAATGATTGGTCATGTGGTTGTATCATGATCGGTAGATTGGTGCTAATTGGTGCTGGCTGTGTGTCCATTGTTGTTTCATGTTGTAATGGCCTGGGTGGTGGGTGGGGCTCATTTGTTGACAAGGGCTGGTTTCCAGATGTCTGGTAGGCGGGAGGTATCGTCATGTTTATTCATGTTGTGGGGGTGTTTCTCTATTTCGATAGCTTCCATAATTATTCTCTTGTTGAAGTGCTCAGTTTTGGAGATTAACCTCGTTGCTTCAAAATTAATTTCATGTCCACAACATGAATGAACGTGACGATACCTCCCACCTACCTGACATCTGGAAACCAGCCCTAGTCAACAAATGAGCCCCACCCACCACCCAGGCCATTACAACACGAAACAACAACGGATGCACAGCCAGCACCAATCAGCACCAATCTACCGATCATGATACAACCACATGACCAATCATTCCACTTACTGAAACAAAGCCAGCACTCCACACATCCCCACCAAGATTTATAGAAAGATGGCAGCTCCGACCATGCTTTAAGCCCAAAATCCAGCCTGAAGACGGCAAGTGAGACCTCACCGAAACGTTGCCAAGACAATCTCAATCTTACATGGGAAAAGACCCGAATACAACAAGACCAGCATACCTACACCTGTGAAAATTTAGGAATAGATGATGGATGGATGGATGGATGGATGGATGGATGGATGGATGGATGGATGGATGGATAGATAGATAGATGATAGATAGATAGATAGATAGATAGATAGATAGATAGATAGATAGATAGATAGATAGATAGATGATAGATAGATAGATAGATGATAGATAGATAGATAGATAGATAGATAGATAGATAGATAGATAGATAGATAGATAGATAGATAGATGTAGGTAGGTAGGTAGGTAGGTAGGTAGGTAGATAGATAGATAGATAGATAGATAGATAGATAGATAGATATAGAGATTAAAGATGAAAAAAATTCTGAAGTGATTTACCTTGTCTTGATTTTTTTAATATCTGAAAAATTGGCATTTTAATGGGTAAATAGACTCTGTAAGCATTTAGAAGAACATTTTAATATCTAGTTGTTTCTCAGCAATGATGATGGAATGTTTTGCAGTATACTTTACAAATCTAAGATATAGCACATGACTGGTTGGGGAACTCTGGGAGTTGACCTTTACCCATCTTAAACCTGCTGGCTTTGAGAAACATTGATCTAGCACATCTGGTATCCTTTATCAGTATTTTCATGGTAATATATTTGCAATATAAAATCCTGTACATCTGCTAATAAGGGATGGAATCCAATCTGACACTTAGCAGTTTTTCTCATCACAACTGCTTGCTTGGAGGATTGGAGCCAACATGACTGCACGGTAGGCAGCAAAGAATAAATATTTATTTTCTGTCAAAAGTTCATTCTGCCAAAGGATGCTTGCTGCATTTTTGTTGCATTTCACCAGACCATTAACACTGGATTATGGTTTTTGTTCCAACAGCTTCATAGATATTCCTCGCTATTTTTATTTTTCTTGAAACTAATTTTCTCCTAAGTATACCTAGGTACTCAAAAGAAATATGAATATTATTAAAGAAAGCATTGGGTATGTTAAGTAGATTCAAATATGATTCTATGTAAAAGATCTACGTTTTCTGCAAACAGCCGATTTTATGTCAGTTCAAGCAAGTTCAGTTCACAAGTGAAGAAATATTTTAATTTCCCAATGGAATTAAAAAATGAACCTGTTTTTATATGACCAGGACTTGTTTTCAGAAATCAAAATATCTATGCAGTGACATACCTTTGTATGGTTAAAATCTTAAAATATTCAGGAATGCATTTTAATTAATTATATTGAAATCCTACATACAGGTAATCCTCAAGGTACGACAGATCATTTAGTGACTCTTCAAAGGTACAACTCACAAAAGCCATGTACAACCATGATTCGAAGATAAGAATTTTACAAAAGTTATCCAGCCATTTGCACTTATGAATGACCACGCGGCTTCATAACTTTCCAGATATGCCGAAGCATGCGCACCTATCTCTTTTTCCATCCCCATCCTTCCTTTGCCATGTCGCTAGGAGACTGGGCCTGTTTTGCCCCCCTATTCCACCCTTCACAATGGCTTGTTTACCTTCCTGAGATTTACAGGATTCAGTATTATAGGCTGTTTTTACTGGGCCAAGTGGAGCAGCCATTTGCAAACTGAACTCTGCAAAGCAGCATTTCCCCTGCCTTCCGTCTTTATGTATGGTCTCTTTAACTCAAAACAGGATAATGAGACACAATTTGTGCTTTGCAGTTTCTATTTTTCCTTGTGAAAAAAGTTTAAAAGGAAGGGGGAAAACAAGAGCAGTGAGATGGAGAACAACGAAGGGTTAAGTGTTAAAAGGGCAATGCAGGGGGGGGAAGCAGCTTTCCTTCCAGGTTAGACTTCAAACAAGGCATTGCCCTTTTAACCTACACCATATCTCAGCCCATAAAATGATTTCACGATCCTGGGAAAAGCTATAGGAAATATGATACAACAATTAAAAAAGAATCAATAAATAACTCAAGACTCAACAGCACATGGAACCGACACACTGAACAATAAATATCTCAATTTGTAAAAATGTAAGTTTCATTTGAATCTTCCACAGCATTATTGAAATTGCAAACATATTTGCTTTTATATCTAGATACTTTAATAACAATACAACTAAAATTAAGGAAAGAAATATAAACCTGAACTTTGCTAAAAAAAAAAAAAAAAGGTAATGTTGAATTTTGGTTAAGTCTTGATCCCACACTCCATTTTATTAACATCTTGCTCATTTAATAGTAGCTAGAATTTCAATGGGATTTTAGACACCTTTGAAAGCTTTCCTGTTTCCATGTTTTTAAAAATTCAATATATATCTTATATTTTTGTATCTTTGTCAAATGTATAAAATATTCAGATTTACTAGAGACTAAGCATATTGTATTTGTTACCATATATAGTCCATTTTGTTATATACAGCACATTTAAAGTTTAAATATTTTAAAGCATTTCAAATGTAAAAGAAAATGGAGATTTTTCTAATCCTAAATTATTGTGACAAATATATCTCATTTGCACATGAATTCAGAAATGTAAAAATTAAATTTTTTTCATTTATCAAAGCCATTAGTTGATCCTAACGAGCAAAAGATAATGAAAATCTGTACTATTCTAAAACAGATTATTATAGAAGTCCATTCAGACCATGTCAAAAGCTTTTTCAGCAGCTAACAAAATAAGATAAAATGATTAAAATGTATTTATAGCTATAGTCATATAATCAATTACCACACAAATAATATAAGATGCTTGCCTGTTTTTTTTTATAAATGCAGATTACGATAGCTGTATTATGGATGGCATTATTATCTATAGTTTTCTAGCTAATATTGCTTTTAATATCCATATTAAGCAAACATAGCTATCCCGTCTTGTAGGATCTTTCTCTAGCTAATGTAACTGTGATACAGGCCTCATAAAACAATGAAGAAACTATACAGAGATTAAATGATTGATTAAAGACCAACAATCTAAATGTTACAGTTTAAAAGATCTACACCATTCAGCAAGATATCACTTTCATCCAGGAACTTTGCCCAATTTCATAGATTATTGACCGAACTTTATTTCATTGACCAATAAAAATACAATCAATAAAATGAACAACTCATTTAATGCGGATGAAGCTTTCACATAATATAATAAAAGTTTGCTACTTTTAGGGAAATGTATTTTGATTAGTTGACAGATAGTGCAGGTAAAAGCTATTGGAATTCCTTGGAAATTTAAATAAAGGGTGCTGGGGTTGTGGTGTGGTTTCAACCAGTAAAGATACAGTATATATCCCAAAATTAAATTCAAGTTTATTGACTCCTGCTTTCTGTTGAAGTAGCGCATTTGGAACAATTCAATGAAAGATACTTCTTTGAAATTTTATTCGAATCTTTTCTAAAGTGATCACACTGTTAAATGGTTCCAACTGAGCCCTGAATAGCAATTGTGCTCCAGCTTTAGCTGAAAGCAATTGCACTGGAGATAAACTGCTTCTCTGGAAAAATAATAAGTTGTATAGTTGATACAGACCTTTGCATTGGTAGATACATGATCTAAGTGTGCATTTCTGCTACCTGAGACTTGGAAAAATGTTCTTAGATATCTAAAAGTCTTAACCTACTCAATTTTAAGTTCCACCTAAGTTCCAGCTTCTCTGTTTTGGGCGTTTAGAAAAAGTAATAATCTTAGTGTAATTTATTATTAGTTGCTCCTCAGTACAATGTTGCACAAATGATCTCAGAACTCTTTTAAAACTAATGGCGGTTAATGACAGGATTAGTGTATCATCAGCAAATAGTAATAAACGTATATGTCTTTGGGAATAATCTAGGGGTCTAATGTTGATCATCCTGTTCTAAACCCAGCCAGTGCACCCCTCAGAATGTCGTTGGTTTCAAGCCAATCAATCAGTTTCTCTTGAAAATATTTGGCCTGCATTTTGCTGATCTACGTTAGCAAACTGACTAAATGGTAGTTAGCTTGATCATCTCTTTTGTCCTTCTTACATATTGATATGATGCTAGCCAAGCCCCAGTCCTTTAGTATAATGGCTGAATGATTTTTTTGTCATAAGAAGTGACACTACCACTGCGATCCACCATTCCATTTTTATTATTATTATTCATACATAATTAAAATTTGAGCCTCAGGCTTCATCTGGTTTAACTGTTTTATTATATTTCTGATCTCTGAACATGTGACTAGGGGCCAGTGGGAAAGAGAGATTGCATCCAACTTGCAAGTCTGCCACTGAATTCTCTGTTTGTCCCTATAGGGTTAAAAAACGGGGCTACCATCCTCCAAAAGATGGCAGAATTATGTTTCACTGGCAGCTGAAAGCAAAAGTTACCAGGATATCCACATAGCATTCGTTTTTTAGTGAATTAATTAAACTGGGTGGGTTTTTTTTTCAATTTTACTAGGTCAGAAATTGAACAAAAGCCAGGATTCCATTTGTATAAGTTAAAGTAACATTTAGAGAGATCCAAACCAGTAGGGAAATTCCATTTTTTTTACTACCAGTTCTGTGGGTGTGGCTTGGTAGGCGTGGCAGGGGAAGGATATTTCAAAATCGCCATTCTCACCCCACTCTGGGGCCAGCCAGAGGTGGTATTTGCCAGTTCTCCGAACTACTCAAAATTTCTGCTACCGGTTTTCCAGAACCTGTTGAATTTCACCCCTGATGCAAACTTCATGCCATTCATGATTGAACCAAACATGATGTGTTCTTCAATCATGCCCAATTATAACAGATTGGGAGTCAGTTAACAATGATTGGTTAAGTTGTTTAAATTAGCCAGTACAATGTTATCTAACTATATGCCCCTTTAGGATTTAGTAAAGAGTTTTGGTTGATTCCCTTCTAACAAGGTTGGTGGTTATTGTTGCTTGCTGAGATGTCTATTTGGAACAAGTAGGGCAAAGTCATTGGCCACTGTTATAGGTCCCCAATCAAAAGTTTTTCAGGTGCTGGGTAACAGGAAAGTGGTAACTTTCAGATCTACTAACAACTGCAAACCTTGAATTAAACTTTAGTCTAGTCGAGGGGAGTGGTGAAATCTATTTTTTTTCCCCACGTGGGCGTGGTTTGGTGGGGAGGGTGTCATGTGACTGGGCGGGCCAACTGTTTTTCACTTTTTAAAGTATTACTTTCCTGCTGGTTTGGGCGAATAGGCAGGAAGAAATGCTTTAAAAAGTTGGGGGGGGAAGCTTCCCATGATCAGCTGAGCCGCGCAATCCTCGGAAGCTTTTTTAAACTATTGGTTCGCTGAATCAAGGACAATCGTCCCCACCAGTTCATCCAAACTGGGAGGATTCCACCCCTGGTCCAGGAGTATCAAACTAAATTTCATTGAGGGCCACATCAGGGTCATGTTTGACTTTGGAGGGCTGAGGGCATAGCCAGGGTGGGCATGGCCAGCTCAACATCACTGATGTCGGGCTGCCTGTGATGGCCAGGGTTTTCAGCTGCGACAGCCTCCTGCAGCCCTCTGCCAGCAAAAACAGAGCTTGGGTGGGCCGCACACACCCCTCCAGAGCTCCGTTTTCACTGGCAGAGGCATTGCAGCCCAGTCCTTCACTATTTCCAGGGAAGCCCATGCACGAGCTGCATCAAGCATGTGGGCCTTGAGTTTGACATCCTTGGTCTAGTCTAAGAAAGAAGGTATTAACTGGCCCTGTGGGTAAATTCAGTTGGTAAACTTCTGAAAAACTCAGTACCGTGTTTCCCCGAAAATACGACAGGGTCTTATTTTCTTTTGCCCCATGAAATATGGCTTGGGCTTATTATCAGGGAGGGCTTATTGTTTTGGGGTTGCTGGGCGGCTGCTCCCTTGCGAGCAGACTCCCGAAGAGCTAGGCACAGCCTCAGGGGCGAAGCAGCCATGAGGTGACCATGCTCATGAGCAGCCGCCCAGCAAATCCCCCTCTCCAGCCAGGCAGAGCGCATTCACTGACCTAGGGGTATCACTAAGGCGCCAAGCCATGTGGCGCTCTGCCTGCCCCCCAGTTCCCACAGCTTGGCACATTCGGGATACCCCCTAGGTCAGTGCATGGAGCTATGCCCAGCTGGAGGGGGGTTGCACGAGCGCCTGTTCCACCCCCAGCCTCACCAAGACCTTGCGCAGCTCTACCAGGGTGCCGCCCACCGCCGGCACTCCTCCGAGCATAACTTCCAAGCTCCAAAACTCCGCTGCCGAGTCTTCCAGCATCGGCCACTCTAGGAGTGCTCTCTATGGTGGGCCGGCTGCTGGAAGACTCTCTGTCCAGAAGACTCTCTGTCCGGAAGACTCTCTAGTTTTGAGATAATGAGGTTTTTTTGTGGGAGAAATGCTTCAATTCTTGAAGTTGACTGAAATTGCCAGGGCATAGCTAAATAAGCTGTAAATATTTCTGGAGAATTCCTAATAGGACCTTAATAAATGATAAATACAATAGTAAGAGTTGCTATCTTACTTATCAAAAAAATAAAACATCCTTCACTGTCAAAATCATCATGGTTCATATCAATTTTAAGATTACTATTAAATGTATGCCCTACATATTGAACATCCACTAATATAAATTTGTCTAAGCCCCAGCCCTTGAAAAAAATATTTAATAAGTGTCATGCCTCTAATAGCATAATAATATTAGGTGTAATTTTTCTAACTATTTGTCCTCCATGAAGAAGTGATTAGAGATGGATTCTGGCATATGTGTGGGAGATGATTTCTGCTAATTATTTTAGAATAATTGTTGAAAGTAATCAAAGAAATTAAGTTTAGATAAATACAAAGTTTTTCACTTGGAAAACAAGGACACAATATGGGGATATTTGGGTTGGTGTTTTTGAAAATAAACTTGGACTAAGTAGTTTATTTATTTAGTGACTTCACATCCATGCTAATTCTGGGACAAGTGCCATTAGTTCATTTGGCAATATTTTTGGGAAAGTGATTGCCATTCCCTGTTTCCTAGGGTTGAGAAAGAGTGACTGGCTCGAAGACTCCCAGCTGTCTTCATTGCCTCAGACAGGAATAGAACTCACGATCTCCTAGTTTCTAGCCTAATGCCTTCACCACTACAGCACAGGCTCTCAAGTAGTTTATTAAAAACAGAATATTAGTTAGCAGCATGATAGCTGCACATGCGACATAGTATCAATGAAAATCTTGCCAAATCACAGGATGTAATTGCTCCAGGACACCGATTGAGTACTCTCCTTTTCCAGCCAATATATTTTAAGAAGATGTAGAGAAACTGAATCAGGGTCAAAAGGATAATCAGGAGAGTAGAAACTAAATCCTGCAAAGAGATATTGAAGCAGCAGAGCTGTTTAGCCTTGAGAAAACATGCCTGGAGAGGTGGAGAAATATGATAGTGCTCTTCGAATACTTGAAAAGGTATCACATACAAGTAGATCAAGACCAATTCTGTCTCAGTACAGAATACTGGGTTCAGAATAATGGTTTCAAGAAGACATTCAATGTTTTGAAACGCGTTCCGCTAGTAAGAGCAATTTAGCCCTTGAACCTGCCGCCCAGAAAAAGGGGGGAGCTCCCCTTTACTTAATGAGTCAAGCCCCTTCAACTTGATGATTTTGTGCTTCTGCAGTGTATATTACAATGCAGGGGTGAAATTCAGCAGGTTCTGACAAGTTCTGGAGAGCTGGTAGCAGAAATTTTGAGTAGTTCGGAGAACCGGCAAATACCACTTCTGGCTGGCCCCAGAGTGGGGAGGGAATGGGGATTTTGCAGTAAACTTCCCACAGGAGTGGGAAGGGAATGGGGATTTTGTAGTATCCTTCCCCTGCCACGCCCCTCAAGCCACGCCCACAGAACCGGTAGTAAAACATTTCAAATTTCGCCACTGTTAGTGTGTATGTGCCCGTGTATGGCTTTTTGAATATATACGTAGAATAATTTAGCTGTAGTGTATTTCTTTTAAGTTAGTATGTATTGAAATCATTTTATAAATTCAAAGTCTCCCAAATGGAGTTGTGGCCAGGATATGTCATTACATTATAATAATTTTAAAATGAGTCTATAATGCCTGAAAGGAAGAAGATAACACAGCTACTATTCTATTACCTTCCTTTGTCTTTTGTCTGGTCTCGTAAAACACTGAAATAATTAGCAATAGAAGTGCTAACTGTGGCTTACATTCAAGAGATTACAAAGGCCGCCATTATTCAGCCTGAAAAAAAGACACAGTATGTCCTCCCTGAGGTGTTTATAAAAAGACAGTGATAATGGAACTGCGTCCCCATTTTCTCTTCTATAGAACGAGAAAAAAGTACTTTGGGATGGACATGAAATGAAGAATGAAAAGAAACATTTCCACACCCGCTGGGTAGGTTTAGAAGCCATCCCACTTAAAACATAACAGTGAAGGGAAGTGATGGTAGGATACAGAGTTACAGGAAAGAGCCGTTAATTGATGCAAACTAGTTAGAGTGGTATTTTAGTAATACTCTCATTCCATTTTCAATCAAACACACATTTTCAATGCTAACATATAATTTTGAGAGGGGGACTCCTTAACAAAATAGTGTTATAAATATATGTGGGATATTTAGTTCATCATATATAGTAACATTTCAAGACTGGAATGTTTAAATAAGAAATTCATTCACATCCTTAAACTGTAATGATCTTTGTAATAAAAAATTAGCAACCTTATAGATATCAAACTTCATGTCAAAATGGAACATTAATATGATAATCCAATATTTTAAGAGCAAGTGTCTCCAGTACTGTTTACCTTCTGATATAATTAACTTAATCTGCACTTTGAAAATATTAGCTGAGGAGCCGAGTAATTTTTATTAAATTAATCTCATGTTCATACCTTTAATATAACATTTAACATTTTAAGGACACTTTACCAAAAGTGGGTTTCTATCGGTTTGCCCTGGATCGGACAAACCAGTAGTGGTGGCAGCGAGACGCTCTGCCCACCTGCCTGGACACTTCTGCACATGGACAAAAGCAGTGACGTGCGGTGAGGTTTATGGCTGGTGAGGCTGGTGACATCATCAGGAAGGCGGGGAATGGGACCACGTGTGCTGGAGGCTGAGGCTGCCTCATCCTCCAGCACACGTGATCCCATTCCCCGCCTTCCTGAGCACGCTCCGCCGGCTCGCGCTCCGCGATCCCCAACAGCAGCTGCTTTTCAGTGCTTTTCTGTGCGTCAGGCATTTAGGACATCCAGCTATCTACCTAAACGCCAGACACACAGAAAAGCACTTTGCCTCCAAGCCACTTCATCTTAATGACGTCGCCGACGTCGCTGCTGGGCGCGGCCGGCCGAAGGTAACCAGAGTGGCGCCAAGGGGTCCGGGTGAGCAAGCGAGCGATGGAGGATCAGGCAGCCTGATCCTCGGTTGCTCGTCCGCCGGACTGCCTCGGCGCCACTCTGGCTACCTCTGTCCATCCGTGCATAGCAGCTGCGGTGACGTCATCAAGCCCCTGCCACTTCTGGACGTCTATTGCAGTCACGAGGAGCGCGCAAAGTACAGCGGAGGCAGGAAGGTTATTGGCGCTTCCAAGAACCCTCCTGCCTCCGCCGGTTGCCCAGCTGGCACTGCCCCCCGCACGCTCCTCCTCCTCCCTCCTCTTCCTCTTATATATATGAAACTCCCTCGTGGATATTATTATTATATATTATTATTTCATGATGAGAGGAGAGGCTCTGCCTCCCCTGCCTCCCCTGACCGCACGTCCCTGAAAATGACAGATTTATGAATGATATGTTAAGACCTGGGAGGACAAAGATTAACAGCCAATAGGTAAATTCACCTCTTTGCAGCTCATTTTAAGTTATTTAATAAACTTAATTGGTTATACCATTGTGAATCATGTTTGAGTCTCTCTCTCCCTCTCCCTCCCACCCTCCCTCTCTAATCTTATTTTGGAGTATTAAGTTATAAGTTTCCACTTTAATTCTGAATAAGAAACAAAATAAGAAAAAAGCTCCCCAGTTATAATATATACAGTACAGGCTCAAATTCAAAGACATTTGGAGTTTAACAGTAATTATTATATGCAGATGGTATGTCCTATTTATAAATTATCATTTCATATTTCTTTATTGGTCTATTTTTCTATAAACAATATATTTCCCCTAGTTATATTTTGACACAGAGAGCATTTCTTTCATTTTTTTTCTACAATTAACAATGTATTATACTTTCTTTATTTCTTAATTAGTTGCATAACAATACTAATCATACTACTATTCCCTTTAATCTACTAATACAACTTTTTCCCCCTTCTTCCTCTTTTATCCATTTTCTCTTGGGCTCTCATGAATTCCACTTTTAATCATTTTTCTTCTTCTCCCCCTTTCTCCTAAATTCTTCTCCCCCACCTCCACCTGTTTTTAATGGTTGCAGTATCTTTTCTTCAGAGCATTCATTTTTATTCTGCTATCTTTCCCCAGGGTTTTCCCTGTTCGGCTGTGTCTTCTTCTCTTGCCCTGCACAGGAGAACGAAGCTGGAAAGCAGGTTAGTGGGGTGGGAGGGAATGGGGATTTTACAATATCCTTCTCCTGCCACTCCCACCAAGCCACGCCCACCAGGCTACACCATGCTCACAGAACCGGCAGTAAAAAAAATTGAATCCCACCACTGGCCTCTCTTCTCATGTAGTGGCCAAAATCTTCACTATTCTTTCAAAGAATAGTCAGGGTTGATTGCCTTGAATACTGGTTTGTAAAAAACAACCCATGGAACAAGTCTAAGCTTTTGGTGACATCCAGTGGTAAAAATAAATTTCCTTAGAAATTTTCCTGCCTGTGAGAGGGAAGCTTTTTGAAAATGAACGTACGTTGTTATTTAATTTGGAGGAAAAAGAATAAGAATGGCACCCTGAAGATTCAATCTCTCCCTCTGTTTCTTGCTAAAAAAAATGGCTTGGCCCAGTTGCTGTTCCTTCAAACAGCAACTTCGAGGACAAATGACTTTTATCCATAAACTATTTTGGGGCAGAAAACAACTCAGGACCACCACCCCTCCACCTAATGCAAACCATACAATATCACCTAGAGCAGTGGTGGGATTCAAATTTTTTTACTACTGGTTCTGTGGGCGTGTCTTGGCAGGCTGGTGGGCATGGCAGGAAGGTTACTGCAAAGTCCCCATTTCCTCCCGATCAGCTGGAACTCAGGAGGCAGAGAATAGATGGGGGCGGGGCCAGTCAGAGGTGGTATTTACCGGTTCTCCAAACTACTCAAAATTTCTGCTACCAGTTCTCCAGAACTGGTCAGAACCTGCTGAATACCACATCTGACCTAGAGGTATTTTAGTTGCAAACTGGACAAGTGGCATCAGAGCATGGATTATAAATGCGCCCCAAACTATTCAATGGATTAAGACAAAACAGATGCTGATTTCACTGAATTAAAAAATATATTAATTGCATCAATGAATAAGGCATCGCTTATATGCGTGTGTTCTTTTTGCAAAATTATAAATAGGTAGCAACTTCTGGATGTTCTACTTGGAGTAGATGATCCTACATATTCCAGGTACCAGGCCATAAATGGCTTCATAGGTTAGAATGAACAATTTAAATTATACCTGAAAATCAACTGACGATTCAAGCAGAATTCACAAAATTGGTGTTATGTGCTTCCAATGACAGAACCTGGAAAATATGCCTGCTTCTGAATTTTGAACTAATGGTAGTTTTTGCATAGTTTATAAGGGTTTTCCCATCTAGGATCACAAGTGACAGATCAGCCAATATTGCAAGACTTCTATCATGTCACCCATAGTCCTTCTCTTCATTAGACTAGACATGCCCAGTTCCTGTAGCTGTTCATCATAGCCTCCAATTCTCAATTCATCTTTATTTTTCTTCTCTGCAGTCAATACCAGGCTAATTCATTCAACATTTTTGTATTATAGCAAAATGTAGATATAATTAACCACTCGGCAGCATACCTAAATTGCTATTAAAATTTCACCAATGCAACAAATGCTATTTTAGTTTTAATGCAGACACCAAACGTCAGTTGCCCCAAAAGAATAGAACAGAAAACTGTTTCTGTGTCCTGACCTCTTACCTTCATTCTGTTTGTAGGCCAATGTTTGCAGAAGGTTTGTCTTCAGATATTTTAGTTTACATAACTAAACTTACATAAACACATAAATTGCCTCAAGCGGTGCGATTTGAGTTTCGATAGCAGAAAAAGCACTTATCATATGAGTGAAGGTTTTATTGGTGGGATATTTTTGTTTCTTCTCTCTGCAGTTTTATATATGCATCCCCTCAAGGTTTTCCAACCTTCCATTTTATGTTATGTTATGATGGTACGTGTCATTGTGGAGGTAAAATGCAATTGTTCCCCAACATTTGACTTGGATGAAGCTGGATTTCTTTCTTGTGATTTTAGGTGCAATTTTATGCTAATTGAGGTAATATCTGAAGGACACCCCTCTTTCCTTTCTAAAAACAGAATTGGAGCTTCTGTATTAAAGGGACGATGAAGAAAAAGTGCAGAGGAGAGCACCAGGATGATTAGGGGACTAAAACATACGATAAATGGTTGCAGGAATTGGGCCTGGCTAGTCTAGTGAAGAGAAGGACCAGGGGAGACATGATAGCATTGTTCCAATATTTGAGGGGCTGCCACAGAGAGGAAGGGGTCAAGCTATTTTCCAAAGCACCTGAAGGCCAGACAAGGAATAATGGATGGAAACTGAACAAGGAGAGATTCAACCTGGAAATAAGGAGGAACTTTCTGACAGTGAGAACAATCAACCAATGGAACAGCTTGCCTTTGGAAGTTGTGCGGGCTTCAGCACTGGAGGCTTTCAAGAAGAGACTGGACTGCCATTTATCAGAAATGGTATAGGGTCTCCTGTTTGAGCAGGGAGTTGGACTAGATGACCTATAAGGTCCCTTCCAACTCTGTTAATCTGTTAAATTATGCCATCTAACTTGTCTCTTTCCCAAACTCTAAAACAAGCTCTTTCCAAATGTTAGTAATTTTACTATATCTGTCTATACAAAGCATTAAGAAACCTAAAGGAAGAGAATGGAAAGAAATGATAACAGATGAATGGAAAAAGAAATAAAAAAGGGGGGGAAAGTAAGGATATTTAATAAAGAGAAAAGAAATCATGTGTGTATTGTGGAGGTAATGGGCTTTCCCCCTCCTTCCTTTCTCCAAACACTGGAACCAGGATCTTGCAATGAATCTGACTGGACAGAAATGTAATACAGACTAAAGGAAGGACTTACCATATTTTTCAGAGTATAAAACAAACCTTTTTCCCTCAAAAAAGAGGCTGAAAATCTGGGTGCGTTTTATACACTGAATACAGCATTTTTTTTTGCCTCCCAAAACTCTGCCCCTTCCCCAAAATGACCATGCAGAGCCTTTAGGAGCTTTGCAGAGTGCTCTTGGGGGCTGGGGAGGGCAGAAATGAGCGACAAACGGGCTGGTTTTTGCTCAATTTTGCCCCCCCCCCCTCAGCCCCCAGGAGCACTCTGCAAAGTTCCTAAAGGCTATGCATGCCCTTTTTTGATAAAAAGTGGCCCCTTTTTGCAAAATAAATGGGCCTTTTTTTGCTTGTTTTGGGGGGCACCCCCCAGGAGCATTCTACAAACCTCCTAAAAGTTATTCATGCCTTTTTTAAAAAACAGGCCTGTTTTCACAAAATACAGGCCATTTTTGGGAGGTCACCAGAGTGCAAAACCTTTTTTTAAAATTTGCCTCTTCAAAACCTTCGTGCGTCTTTTCCTCTGAAAAATACGGTATTTGCAAAGGGAAGATTAACATGGATAATAGTTGCAGGAATCAGGTATGTTTAGTATAATGAAAAGAAGAAGTAGGGGTTACATGATAACAGTGTTCCAATATCTAACGGGCTTCCAAAACAGGGGGCCAGCCTATTCTCCAAAGCACCTGACACCAGGACAAGAAGCAATAGGTAGAAACTAATCAAGGAGAGAAGCAACCTAGAACTAAGGAGAAATTTTCCGACAGTTAGAACAATTAATCAGTGGAACCAATTGCCTCCAGAAGTTGTGGGTGCTCCAACATTGGAGGCTTTTAAGAAGAGATTGGACAACCATTTGTCTGAAATGGTAAAGGGCACCTGCTTGAGCAGGGGGTTAGACTAGAAGATCTCCAAGGTCTCTTCCAACTCCCGATAGATAGATAGATAGATAGATAGATAGATAGATAGATAGATAGATAGATAGATGATAGATAGATAGATAGATAGATAGATAGATAGATAGATGATAGATAGATAGATAGATAGATGAGATGATAGATAGATAGATAGATAGATGATAGATAGATAGATAGATAGATGAGATGATAGATAGATAGATAGATAGATAGATGATAGATAGATAGATAGATGAGATGATAGATAGATAGATAGATAGATAGATGAGATGATAGATAGATAGATAGATAGATAGAGAGAGAGAGAGAGAGAGAGAGAGAGAGAGAGAGAGAGAGAGAGAGAGAGAGAAGGAACAAAAATCACTGCTTCTTGGGCCACAGCCCTTCTCTTTTCTATGCTTTGTTAGGCCACTGCTCAAAGCAAGTCATGAAAGAAGCAATTGAGAAAGAAGCAAATAAGAAAAAGAAGTAACAAGGTGGGTGGATAGCAATGCTTTGGCCTCCTTATCCACCCCAGTGTCTCAGATTGCAGCCATTGTATGGGTTGGAGAGCACTTTCCTTCTTATCGTGTGAGCTATCAGGACCACAACTCTTATAAAGCTCCTTTGACATGGACCACAAAGATAGGCTTTGTTCTGAGAATTCCTCTTGAATTTCTGTTGATACCTTGTTCAAGAGGCAGGTCAGCAGGAAGAGGGTTTTGCCACAGCTCATTGATCACTAGAGAAGCAACAGGGGCACCCATTTGATTCTAGCAGATTGCTTCCCAACTTCCCAACTTTGAAGCTGTCCTTCAAAATTCAGAAAGAGTTCCCTGCTTCTCCGTTTTCACCAGGAGGATGTAGCAAGATCAATACTAAGACTCTGCCAAAATCTGAGTGTCTCAAAACATTCCTTCTCGCTTGCAGGAGTCTTTTGTTTTTCAAATCTTGGTGCTTAAAAATCACTTCTGAATATTATTCTGATGCTGTTTTTGAGATTGATTAACTGCTGCAGTTGGAAGAGGATGCAAGAAACCAAGGAAAGTGTAGACTGTTGGGCAGAGAGTTGCTTTTAAACGTTATCGTATAATAAAATACAGAATCATCACGAACAAGTTTAAAAGCAACAAAAACCATCTGAATTCCACTAAAAATCTTTATTTTAAAAAGGAAAGCAAAATTGTTTTAAATAAATAGAATAAGACCAGGTAGGAAAAAAAATGGTGAAGACCTGTTCTGCAGAACTCTAGCAATTCAAAGGGTTGTCACACTTAAAGTCTATCATGGCTTCAGATCTGGCTATGGCTATCTTTGGGAACATCTTCTCTCAGTGGTATCTGCCTATCTGATCAGATTTAAAAGAAAGAGCTCCTAAATGTCTTCTACAGAGAACAGGTCTTCTCCAGTACTCTCTCTCTCTCCCCCTCTGGAATAAAATACACATTCCCTTCTCTAATCCTAACCCATCTACTTTCTCCTGGATATTACATTGTCTCTTACAGCAGCGCAGGGGTGGTATTCAGCAAGTTTTGACTAGTTCTGGAGAAACGGTATCGGAAATTTTGAGTAGTTTGGAGAACAGGTAAATACCACATCTGGCTGGCCCCGCCCCATCTATTCTCTGCCTCCTGAGTCCCAGCTGATTGGGAGGGAATGGAGATTTTACAGTATCCTTCCCCTGCCACGCTCACCAAGCCATGCCCACACAACTGGTAGTAAAAAAAAATGAATCCAACCACTGCAGCAATGGCCCCATACCTTTTGGTCACCAGGGACCAGTTCTGTAGAGAGAGGTTTTTCCGCATACCAGAAGGGTGATTTCACATGCTGCCTGCATCCTGCAAATGGAGCATCGCTTGCTTGTACGGCCCAGTTTATGCATGCTGCAGTCAGGTGGTGTCCATGGCCTGGGATTGGGGCCCCTATAATTTGCTTCTGGGACTCACAAAGCCATCAAGACCTGGTTGTTGGATTACTTGTGACTTTGGGACTTGAATAATTCGATCTCCCTCCCAATCCACAGTAGTATATCTTGACCTCAGCACCTTTAAGTTGTGTAGACTTCAACTTCCCAAATTCTCCCTATCATCAATTCTGGGCAATGAAGTCCACACTTCTTAAAGTTGCAGGGCTTGGGAAACGCTGCTGCAGAGGAATGTTTGTTGATTAGCTGTTTTTCCATGCGATGTGTCTATTTTGTTTTTAGAAGTGAGGAAACCATGTTGAAGTAAAAGCATCTCCTAGAATATCCTAAGGGTGGCTCAATGGCTAAGAGCTGAGCTTGTCAATCAGAAAGGTTGGCAGTTCGGCGGTTCGAATCCCTAGCACCTCATAACAGAGTGAGCTCCCATTACTTGTCCCAGCTTCTGCCAACCTAGCAGTTTGAAAGCACGTAAAAAATGCAAGTAGAAAAATAGGGACAAACTTGGTGGGAAGGTTTAGTCATGCCGGCTACATGACCACAGAGACATCTTTGTACAACACTAGCTCTTTGGCTTAGAAATGGAGATGAGCACCACCCCTAGAGCCAGAAATGACTAGCACGAATGTGTGGGGGAAATTTTACTAGAACATTCTGCATAATCCTACTATAGAAACAGTGCCATGCACAATGATTTAGTGTGTTGTCTGCTCTTCAGTGGGAGTCTGTGAACGTTATTCTAACTTAACACAATGCAATTTCAGTAGACTTCAGATGATCGGAAGTCACTTGTGAATTGTGCTTCATTAAGCCACGTTGAAGTTAGAAGCGTGCAAAGATTAAATCATGTTCTTAATCCTGCAGTTGATAGATATCAGCCATTTGCTGGGGTCCCATAGGTTAAAAGGAAGATTTGCAATTTTTAAAAGATGTTGCCTGCACTCTAGGTGAAAGATTTTGGGGTGGGCATAACCTCACAGCTTTAGATTTGGCATTATGTGGCAATACAGTCAGAGCATGTTAATATGGGAATCGATATCCAACATCCAGTGTAGTATGACACAAACCACATTTGGGAGGAAGTCATTACTGAGCCTTTTAGTGTATTTATTTTTTAAAAGATGTTAACAGCAATACTGGTTGGCTTAAAACTGTACCTGTTGATTTCTAAGAAAACCCTAAAATAAAAGGATAATTTGTCATTAATTTGAAAGGCTTAAAATCATGCTTTAAAATGGAAATACTGAATGGTCTAAACTGAACTTCTGATGGGCTTTTGTGATGTAGTGTTGCCTTTGAATTACGAACTTAGTCAGTTAGTTTTTTTATTGTGGCTTCAAGAAATATGTTCATAAGTGAACTGCAATCATCTATGAAATGCATAGTATAAGAAAATGGTGAATAAAAATATAGAACATTAAAACACATCTATAAAACCATCCAACTAGAATTCCTGAGGGAAATTAAAGCGAAGTCTGGGCTATGAATAAGATACACATATGTAGCAGGAACTTCAGCTGTCAAAGTCTGCAGGATCTTATAAGATGCTGCGCAAAACCTAACAATGTGGGCTGAAACCATGTGTCATATGCCGAGACTGAGTGATCAGGATATCTGCTCATTAGAAGGAGAAGAAATCTGAGTCAGGAAGGGAGAAGTACATGTTTCCTGGTTTCCATTCTCACAAGGGCAAAGCCGTTCAGCTAATGCTACTTTTAATACAGTATTTACCATCGAAACTAAAAGGAAGAACATGACATTGGGTAGAGGAGAAAGCTTTCCTACAGCTGGGTGTTTATAGCTCTGCAAGATAACAGGCAGCAAATCTCATATTTGCTGATGACAGGAAGTCTGAGGCCTTTCCTAGATCCGCTTGCTGTCCTTCACAGCTTGTTTTGCTTTATCATATTCCATTTGGAGAACCAAAGACAGAAAGAAAACCAGGCTTTGAAATTTAGTTATTACAGCCTTAATTCTGATAAAGTGATACTTCTGGAGTATTACTGGTGCTAAGCCTCAAGGATAAGTGCTTCAGACAAAGGTTTATGGAACAAGACACACCCTGACTTTGACTTTTAACATGGCTCTCTCTAGCCATTGATAAGAGCTACTGTGATTAATTTGGGTTATAGCCTCTCCAAGGTAGTAAAAAAGGAGATCCAACAAAGCCCATCAAGGTACCAGGACAGTAATCTATATATCTATCTATCCCCATCCATCCATCCAGCTCTATCACCTATCTCTATCTATCATCTCTCTCTCTATCATCTATCTATCATCTATATCTACTGTATCTATCTATCTATCTATCTATCTATCTATCTATCTATCTATCTATCTATCTATCATCTATCTATCTATCATCTATCTATCTATCTATCTATCTATCTATCTATCTATCTATCTATCTCTATCATCTATCTATCTATATCATGTCTGTCTGTCCCACATCTGTCTATCTTATCTATCTTTACTGTCTGTCTGCTTGCTTTTCGGACTTTAACATATAGAAGGTGCTGAGGATGTGGCTATCTCTAAAATGACTATATATTTATAAATAACATATTGCTTATTGACATAGATAAAGAAATGATAACACCACATCCTGTTAACATTTTTTGAAACAAGTGAAATTATTTGTAACTTTTTTTTAGTTCTAAGAGTATAAACCGAGTAAGAACAACAACTCAGCAAAAAATATTCCAGAGTCACTTGCTATATTCACTGAACACAAAAGGAAGAGAATGGAAGAACACACTTTATGCAAATATAGAAGTGAATTTCTCCTCAGAAATCTCAACTATAAAGAATCCCAGTAGATTTTTGTGCAGGTAGCAAACTCTTATATGATATGCAGAGACCAAACTTAAGAACATTTGTATATATTTTCACAACTTTTTATGTTTTAATGTGAAGAGACCACGATGAAGAAGAGCGTTTTTATATATTTTCACGTATTTATGGTTTTATTTTTAGAACTATAGCCCTATATCTAGAAGTATGTTTTGCAGTAACTACTGTTTGACCAAAAACTGCTAGAATTTTTGAAGACACGACTATGGGGATATTACATTTTCTTTGGCTTTTACACAGTTAATTGTACTACTTGACCACATTTGAGCCCCAAATTCTGTTGCTAAGCGACATTGTTATGTGAGTTTTATCCCATTTTAGGACCTTTTTTGCCACAGTTGTTTTTTTAAAATAAATTTTATTTTGTTTGTACAAACTTCACATCTTTGCAACACATTACATTTTTTACCTATCTGTTGTGGCTGTTTTATCTATACCAATAAATCTTTTATAACTATGACTTCATATGTTTGTGCATTTACATTATTTCATACTTTTTTTTCATTCTATATATAATATGTTATATGTTCTATGTATAGCACTTTTTACTACATTTATGTCGTTTTGTAAAATATATATTAAATCTTTTATAACTATGACTTTATATATTTGTGCATTTACATTATTTCATACATTTTTTTCATTATATATGTAATATTCTATATATTCTATGTGTAACAGTTTTTACTACATTTACATCGTTTTGTGTAATATTTATTTGCTATAGTCTATCTCCTATTTCAATCTTTTAATCCTTTTCCGGTTTTGTAGTTGTCTATTGTTTTGTTTATCTTTCTTCCTTCCTTTTTTGCTTTCCTGCTTTTCCCCTCCTTTCCTCTAGGCAATTGTACAATAAATCCCATATGGAGTAGTATTCAGATTCGTCTTTCTCTTTTAGTTCTTTCGTGAGCCTATCCATCTCTGCACATTCCAATATTTTTTTAATTACATTTTCTTCTGTTGGTATATAATTCCTTTTCCAGTTTTGTGCGAATATAATTCTCGCTGCCATAACGATGTGTGAGATTAAGCATCTAATATTTTTTTCATAATTTTCTTTTATAAACCCTAACAAAAATAATTCAGGTTTTCGTGCAATTTGATGTGTAGTAATCTTCTCTAGACAATCTTTTATTTTTTTCCAATACTTTTTCGCAGCTGTGCACGTCCACCACATATGGTAGTATGTTCCGTGTTGTTTGTTACATTTCCAGCAGATAGGTGAACACTCCGGGAACATTTTTGCAATTCTCGCTGGTGGAAGGTGCCATCTGTAGAACATCTTGTACATGTTCTCTCTATAAGCTATTGCCATCGTTAATTTGTAGTTTATTTCCCAAAATTTTTCCCATTCCGCCAATTCTATACTATACCCAAAATTTATCACCCATGTTATCGTTTCTTTCAGTTTCTTCTTCCAAATTTTAATTAGTGATATATATTTTTAATCAATTTTTCTTCGATTCCCTGTAAAAATTTATCCAGCTCTTGCGGCTCCTTATAGAATCCGTCTCTTTCCCTGTTTATTTTATACCTTGCCTGTATTTGTAAATAGGGCCACCAGCCAATATCTATTTCCTCGTCTTTCAATTCTTGCCTTGCTTTTAGCCTTTCTTGGTTGTCTTATATGTCTTTATATCTTATTATCTTGTTTATGTCCAATACATTTGGGTATATCAGAGCTTCCATGGTGGGTAGCCAGGTTGGGATTTTATTATGTTTTGTTTTGATTTTTAACCATGTTTATAGTAGAGCTTTTCTAATTAAATGTTTTTGGAAATAGCTATGAATCTTGTCTTTCCCATCCCAGATAAAGGCATGCCAACCCAATTCCAAATTATAACCTTCTATTGTTAATAATCTTCTGTTTTTTTTAAATTGATCCAGTCCTTTATCCAGGTGAGAGCTGCTGAATGGTAATAAAGCTCCCAATTGGGAAGTCCAAATCCTCCTCTTTCTCTACTGTGTCTTGTAACAATTTTAATTTAATTCGTGATTTTTTCCCTGACCAAATAAACTGTGCAATTAATTTATTTAAATCTATGAAAAAAAATTTCCCTAGGCTAATCGGCACCACTTGAAATAAAAATAAAAATTTTGGTAGTATATTCATTTTAATGATGACAATTCTTCCCATTAAGGATATTTGCAGTTTCCTCCAATTTTCCAGATCTTTCTTAATCTTCTGAATCATTTTAACATAATTATCTTCTTTAATTGTTGAGTATTTTTCCCTGTCAGCCAAATTCCTAGATACTTTATTTTTTATTTATTTTTTGCTATTTGCATTCCCATGTTTTTCTCTAATTCTTGCTCGTTTTTTAGTAAAATTCTTCGTAATGATCTTTGCTTTGTTCTTATTAATTTTAAGTCCCGCTACCTTACCGAATTCCTCTATTTTTTTTATTAATTTAATTCCTGATTTTAATGGATCCCCTAATATGAACACCATATCGTCTGCAAATGCCTGTGTTTTATATTCCTCTTTTTACATTTCTAATCCCTTTATTTCTTGATTGTTTCTAATTTCTGTTAGTAGAACTTCCAGTGACAGCATAAATAATAAAAGTGATAATGGACAACCTTGCCTCACTCCTTTCCATATCTTAACTTCTTCTGTAGTGTCACAGTTGTTAAGGGAATCACTGCAGTGGTTAAGTTAGTAACATGGTTAAATGAATGACCACTGACTTTGTCAGAAGGTCACAAAAGGAGCTCACATGACCCAGGACACTGCAACCATCGTAAATATGAGTTAGTTGCCAGCCTCTGAATTTTGTTCACATGACCATGGGAGGACGCAACAGTTGTAAGTGTGAAAAACTGTCATAAGTCTCTTTTTAGTGCCATTATAATGTTGAACGGACGCTAAACAAACTGTTATAGGTCGAGGACTATCTGTACTGAAAAGGCTCTTGGTTATTTGTATTGCTATTTATTGCTCTTCACTGCCTTAAAGCATCATAAAAAAGACTATAAACTTGATAAATAAAAATATGTGAAATAGAAGTTAATGGAAGTCAGAAAATGCTGGTTAGATGGTCTTTCATCTCGAAACAAGACAAACTTAGAACTTCTCTTCTTCTTTCCAAAAATGTAAAGAGAAAACAGTTATGGAATTAATAGCACGATACCGCTTGCTTGAGATTTCTCTCACACCATTGTTTGAGTTATCATTGAACATATTTTATCAGAAAAGAGAACTTCCAGATGCCTTGGTAAAAAAAAAAAAAGTTTATTTTCCATACAAAAGTGCCAAAATAATGACCAACATTGAATTCTAGTTCAACCACCAGCTCATTCTAGTAATCAAAAGAAAAAGCATTTTTTTAAGTTCACATTTTAAAAATGACATTCTTTTTTTTCACACATTTCCACAATAACCCGAGTCCCTAGGAAGAGAGAAGTTTGCATTCCGATTAGCTGCTGAAGTCCAAATATCTAAGTTCATGTAGGCACGGAATGGGTTAAATCTCGGGTAACATTCCTGCTTACATAGGACCGCCTGGCTCTCCACCTGGGCTGAATGCTGAGTGGCAGCGCTGATGGGGCAGCAGTTGTCATAGACATCATTCTGAGGGGCCCAGATGGAACCGAAGAGGCCAGACATGGGTGACAAACTCCTGGTGCTCGAGAGGTAGGACTGAAAGGCAAAGAGAAGCTATGACTGGAAGTGCAAAAGATGTCTGGTTACCAGGAACAAAGCAGTTAAATAGCACTTGAGAAACTGAAGCAAGCCAGCTAAGCTGAAAATTAAATTAAAATGGAAACAAACATTTTATTTTTATGCACATTTTGCTGAAGGATCGGCCCCCTTTTTTAGTTTTTTTTTTCTTTTACAAACATATCAATATATGAGCAGTGTGGCACCTGGATGTCATATGTTCGAATACGAATAAAACTAATAAAATTACTGTATTTTTCAGAGCATAAGACGCACCTGAGTATAAGATGCACCAAGGTTTTGAAGAGGCAAATTAAAAAAAACGTTTTTGCACTCTGCAAACCTCCAAAAAAAAAGCCACATTTTTCACAAAAACGGGCCCGTTTTCTCCCCCAAAAAGGCATGAATAGCCTTTAGGGGGCTTGCAGAGTGCTCCTGGGGGTTGGGTGGGGGCTAAAAATGAGCCAAAAATGGTCCATTTTCCACTCATTTCTGCCCTCCCCAGCCCCCAGGAGCTCTCTAAAAGCTTCCTAGAGGTACCCCCCCCAAAAAAGGCATGGATAGCCTTTAGGAAGCTTATAGAGTGCTCCTGGGGGCTGGGGTAAAATTGAACAAAAAACGGACCATTTTTCACTCATTTCTGCCTTCCCAGACCCCAGGAGCTCTCTAAAAGCTTCCTAGAGGCTATTCACGGCCATTTTGGTGAAGGGAGCAAAAAAATGCTGTATTCAGTGTGTAAGATGCACCCAGATTTTCAGCCTCTTTTTTGAGGGAAAAAGGTGCGTCTTATACTCTGAAAAATACAGTAATCATAATGATTACATTCAACCAACTTATATATTTCTAATAGTAACACATAATTATATTAAGTTGCAGTCTGTCATTATTCAATTATTCCATGTTTTCTCTTGTTATTGTTCTTATTTTATTATATAAAATGTATACATTAATATTCCCCTTTTCTCTTATTTTCTATCTCTTAATCTAACTTTTAGTTATGTCACCCTTTATTAAAAGACGTTTTCTTTTTATCCTACCTAACTTCTAGTCATGTCACCTACCTAAAAAAGGAAAGGAGAGAAGGAGAAAAAGAAAAGCAAATCAGAACAATACCAATAAAAATATATCATCTATCCATCATCTCTTGCCCGCTTCAATACTTTAATTGCTATGCTTTTCTTTGACTTGCCTTGCATATTCCGCTCTTGGATCATTGTTAAGGACCAGCCTTAACAGAGTCTTTATGCGCTCACAGCCCCATATTATCTAAGCATGTTCTCCAGGTAAATGTGGACTGGAACATTGTGTTTCCCAAACCCTACTCCTATGCCTTAATCACTGTGCCAGGATTATAAATCTATTTTTATATCCAGAAAAAAAAATCCAGCATTTTCCCATTTTCTGTTATTCATTTCATCACCTGCATAATGAAAATGTGTATTTAAATATGTACTAAACAATGAAATCTGTGGAACCCTTACGTGTCTTATTAAATGTGCCAAAGTTACAATCAAAACTGAAATTGAAGCCACCTAAATTTTGAAATGTGAATGTTAAATACCTCACACTTAAAAAAAAAGAAACCTAAGAATATGTAAACGACAACCTCAAAAGACTATATTTGAACTACTATCACAGAATGCATGCAACAGTCCACTTATAATACTTACTGTTGGGTTGACATAACTGGTGGGTTCCCATGTTGGAGGAAGGTTAGGTGGGGTATTCCATGAAGACTGACAGCTGTGATCAATGAAGCCTGAATTTTGAATTTCTTCTGTGCACGGAAATCCATTATGGTAATTCATATTTTCTTTATTTTAGGAGACAGAAGGGTTTTCAGTAGTAGTCAACTTTGTATCAAAGTGCAATTCTATATATTGTATGAATAAACATATATAATGCTCCTTATTTACATTAGCTATCTGAATAATTACTATATGAATCTTGATCCTGTTTATATGCCCAGCTGACCGAAGCACATAATAAACTCTGGCTAATCTTCATAAACCAAAAGGGGTCAGTCCAGATTAGTATTCACATGGGAGGCCTCTAAGGCTATTTGGGAAAATTTTAAATTCCCAAAATAAGGCAGTGGAAAACTACTTCCCATTGCTACCATATTGATATACCTGTATAGTCCATCATAAATAGATCGGGACTTAAAAGTAGACTTCATTTTTATATCCTGTTTTTTGTTCATTTGTATAGGAGAGGAGAAGACAGTCTATACCAGGGGTGTCAAACTCAAGGCCCGAGGGCTTGATTCGACCCATGAGATGCTTAGATCTGGCCTGTAGGGCTGCCCTGGAAACAGCAACTGGCCTGTGGTGCCTCTGCCAGGAAAACGGTGCTTGGGAAGGCCACATGTGGCCCTCGCGAGCTCCGTTTTCACTGGCAGAGGGTTGAAAGAGAACATCGCAGCCAAACACAGAGCTTCAGAGCCTGTATTGTTGGCAGAGCGCTCAGGCCACCACAGGCGCTCCCCTACATGAGTGATATCATGCTGGTCACACCCACCCTGGTCACACCCTCCCCAGCCCTCCAAGGTCAAATACAATCCTGATTTGGTGCTCAATGAATTCGAGTTTGACACCCCTGGTCTACACTAAATAATAACATAGGTTGGATGACTGAAGAACAATATCCATTTCACAGATATTGAAGGTGAAGGAGACTGAAAGAGGCAAGCTGCCATACATAAAGAGGAAGTGGGCAACTAAGTAGAGTGGATAAAAGCCAAGAATCCAGTCTAAAAGATCCTTTTGGGGAGATAGATAAGAAGGAACTAAGTTGTTAAGGAAAAAAAGGAAAAAATGACAGACAACAGAAGTTGGGCCAACAAGGAAAGAGTAGTTGCTAGTCTTGTCAATCAACAAAGCAAAGGATGCAAGGATTTGGGGAATAAAAGGGCTCCTGACTCTGAGTTGTTTTTGGATCTTCTGTCCATCTGTCTAGTGCCTGCCAGTCTAATTGAGAAAAACATGGGACAGTGTGAATGTGTATGAGAAAGCACAAATATATATCTATTGTAATCAATAAAGTTCTACTGTTGCTTTACAGTCACCAAGTCTCCATGTATTCTAAAGAATCAATTGTGCCTTGGTATTTGGTTGAAAGTCATTTCAGTATGGATATTTTCCAGGGTTGTGAGTGAGTGTGAGTGTGTGTGTGTGTGTGTGTGTGTGAGAGAGAGAGAGAGAGAGAGAGAGAGAGAGAGAGACAGAGACAGAGACAGAGACAGAGACAGAGACAGAGACACTAAGCCACGCCTGAGAGTATGGGGACAGTGCAATATGGACAGGAATTTTAAAACACATTTAAATGCTAGGATAACAACCAAAGCTGTTCAATGGAATTCTGAATGTCTATTTAAGTGTACCTAAGGTAAATGTAAAAGTTCCCCTCACACAGGTGCTAGTCCTTCCTGACTCTAGGGGGCGGTGCTCATCTCCATTTCAAAGCCGAAGAGCCAGCACTGTCTGAAGATGTCTCCGTGGTCATGTGGCCGTCTTGACTAAACACCAAAGGTGCACGGAATGCTGTTATCTTCCACCAAAGGTGGCCCCTATTTTTCTACCTCCATTTTTTTACGTGCTTTTGAACTGCTAAGTTGGAAGAAGCTGGGACAAGTAACGGGAGCTCACTCTGTTACACGGGGCTAGGTGTTTGAATCGCTGAACTGCCAACCTTTCTGATCGACACGGTCAGTGTCTTAGCCCTTATTAGGTAAATAGTGTACCTATTTCCAAGTAATAGGTAAATTAGGTAAATAGTGTACCTATTTCCATGTAAAATACTAATGGTTCTGTAGAAGACTTACCATACTCATTCACTTCTACCGGACAATACATGTTAAGCTGGCCATCACAGGGTGGATTCCAATCAACAAAGCTATTGAAAGATTTAAAAAAAAGTCTAAGAAAAATTTCAGAAAGACTGAATTAAAACCAATATCTTGCTCAAACGTCACAACAAAAAACATATTTCTCATAAAATAGCCTAATCGGGATCCCTCCATTTCTTCCAGATATGACAGGACAACTCCCAGCTCCTACCTCCAACACACAATCTCAGACTATGAAGACCATAGTAAAAATATATAAGCGATAATAAACAAATAAATAAACCTGCCCATTATGTAATGAAGGGTTTTCCTGGATCAGGCACGATACATTGTTCTCAAGACTGTAATTCATGCTATTTGTCAGGCAGATAGGCTGGGGTGACCACAGATCTCCGCCTGGATAGAGACCTAGAAAGGCAAATAAAACTTATAGCATGTTATATATTTATACAATATATATATATATATATATATATATTTTAAAAAATGCAAGCATCAGCATTACAATACTATGCAACACTGTATCTCCACCCAAACAAATTTTATAATATACAACATTCTAACTACGTAATTGGCTGAGGCTTATACAGTTTTGATATAAAAGTTCAAGTACAATATATTTGAAGGGCGTAAGGCTGAAGATCATCCATCATATGAATTTGTTATGATTTTTCAGCCAGTATCAAACTCTGCAAATTCAGGAGATATGTGCTGAATGGTACGGACGACTTTCTCAGAGATTCTCAGATTCTCAGAGGACTACACTTCTCAGATTCTCAGAGGACTACACTTTGTCACGTGACATATCATGACTTTTTTTCTCTTAGCTAAACTGGGCGTAGGCGTGGCCATTGCGTGACATATCCAGTCTGTGAGCCACGAGTTTGATAGCCCTGCTGTAGACCAAAGCTGAATTCTTAGAGATTCTGGGAAAGATAATATATTTGCAGAAAGTGATAAGCTAGTCCCCAGCTCTCCTTTTGTAACCCTGTCCATTTGAGACCAATAGATTTTAGAGGAGGATGCTGAATTATTATATTCACGGGACTATTCCAGTCTTTTCAAATGCGCCTTCCAGAAGCAGGTGTATTTAAAAACGGGAGTCTGTGGGAAATGGAAGAACAGGAAGTGGATATTTGTTCTGAAAATGCTGGATGAGTAAGTCCTTCTGCTTTAACTACTTTATGCTCCCATTCATCATTCTCATTTTATGACTTAGATGACAATTAATTAGACTAACAAATGAGCAAAGAGGCTTAATTTGCTTGTTCATTTATTTATATCTGGCATGTTTGTACCTAATTTCTGCCATTTTCCTAATATCTACCCATAAAAAGCTAAGTAAATCCCATCACTATAATATCTCAATCTATTTACATGAAAGTTGGTATTCTTGGTTAAGGTATTCAGAGAGGAGGAAATGCACTTGCAAACTTATTTTATCTCTAACAAAACTTCTCATCAGACTTATTTTTGATCTCTTGTGAACAATAAGCTGAGTACTTTTATGAAAGATTGCAATTTACAACAATAAAAACTAATGCAAATCTAAAAAGCAATAAAAAGTAAAAATGAAGGAGAAAAGACAAAATCAGAAAAATCAGAAAAACAAGAATATAGTAAGGCAAAAAAGAGAAACATATAAAGAAGTGACTTCCTCTTTCATCAAAAAATACAGGTAGTCCTCCAATTAGAACTGCAACTGAGCCCAAAATTACTGCTGCTAACCAAAACAGATGTTAAGCGTGTTTTGCCCCATTTTATGACCTTTCTTGCCACAGTTGTTGTGAATCATTGCAGTTGTTAAGTTAGTAACCCAATTGTTACGTGAAACTGGCTTTCCCATTACACTGCTTTTGTAACTGAGGACAACCTATATGAACAATTTTAGTAATTTATCAATTTAAAAATTACATTTTAAAAAGTTCCTTTCCACTTATTTATTTGACTAGGATTTCATCTAGACTTTATCTTCTTTTAAATGGATACTGCCTGTAGATTCCATCCAATTTTGTCAAAGGGGCATTATGCTGGATGTACTCAATGCAGCTTCAGATTTCTGAATCAAAGTTTCAGTAAATAAGAAATTAAAAAAGAACAATTAACAATAACAAAATCTCGAGGGCACATTATCTTTCAATAGAGGAAAAACAGAAAGAAACACAAGGGAATTTTAATATCTAATGCATTCCTGTTAAGTTAGTGAAATTTAAGCAACCGTTCTCATCCTAAATAAGCTACCTATTTTCACTTGAGTTACATAAATTGGATATATCAGAAAGAAAATGAATAATGCAGAACTGTTTGGATGATCTGCCTTATATTACAAACAATAAAAATTATGCGTGAAATTCTGATATGATTTAGTTACCATATCAGATCTTTTTAAAATAACTAACCTTCATTTTTGTCTTGATCTGTGGTTATATCAGTGAAGCTGGGACACAAATTCTCTGGATACTGTGTGATACTGTTCACTTCTCTACTAAAATTAAATATAAATATATTTATATTTTTAATAATCAACATAACTTTTCCACTGCAAAGAGTATAACCACGGTTATGTTTATAAATAGACATATATATATATACACATATATTCTAGGCATGATATCTAATGTAACCAAGTAAAAAAAGAACTATACAGTTTTTTGATCAAAATATTTGCATGGCAGCATCTGTTTTTTTGTCTGATCTCAAAATACAAAGCAGTCAGATTTGATTAATATTATTAAGAAAATCTTAAGACTTAACTACAGTGAGAGAGAGAAATCATCCCATAGGCCAGCAATGGCAAACCTTTTCTGGCTCGCGTGCCACAAGTGGGGGGAGCGCAGGGGAGTCGTGTGCGGGTGTGCCGCACCCATAATGCAATGCGTGACCCCCCTGTGCGCATGCACGCACAACAGGCGTGACCCCCCCATTTTTACATGCTTTTTTCGCCCTCCCCAGGCTCCAGAGGATTTATAGGAGCCTGGAGAGGGCGAAAAGAGCCTCCCCCCCCCCCGGAGGCTTCAGGGACTGTCCGGAGGCTTCCCTGATGCATTCGGAGTGCTTAAAACGACCCTCCGAGCAAACCGGAAGTCACAACAGGCAGAAAATGGCTTTGAAAAAGGGTGAAATCAGCTGGCCCGCACGCGCATGTGCACTGGCCAGCTGACAGGGCAGCACCTTGCGTGCCCTGACAAATGGCTCCGCTGCCATAGGTTCGCCATCACTGCCATAGGCTATGGCAAACCACTGCTATATGGCTCCCCAAAACATGGACATAGAATTTAAAAATATATTTATCTTGTTAAACCAAAAAGGGGGTACATTAAAATAAACAGTTAAAAGCATTATCAAATGTATAAGTAAGTTTAGAATTAGAATATTTGCTTTTCATTTCTTTGTTAGTTATATTTGAAACAGTTGGTCTGTGACTGATCAATAGAAAAGAGGAACTATTAAAAGTCTTTACCTGGTGTTGCAGATGTTGTGGGAAAGATTCAAAGTGATGGGCGCATCAGGTGAAAAATCATTACATGAAATACTTTCCCCTGCACAAAGCAAATTTAAGAATCAGGGACTAGAATAACATGTACAATACACTAACTTTGGGACTATATGATTTAACAGGCAGTCCCTAAGAGGACTTTTAGCATCTTTCTAGAGATTTTCTTTATTCTCTGTAGAATCCCAAAAGTCACAGAAAAGGGAAAAAATTGAGGAACAAACATAGCACTCCCATCCAGAACTAGCATTTAAGACCACAATGCCAGTAAGAATGAATTCATAATGTACAAATTTGATAGCAATAGCACTTAGACTTATATCTGCTTTATAGCCCTCTCTAAGCTGTTTTCAGAGTCAACGTATTGCCCTCGACAATTTGGGTCCTCATTTTACCTTGAAGGATAGAAGACTGAGTCAACCTTGAGCACTGGAGAATTGAACTGCTGGCAATCTGGAGAACTAGCCTGCAATACTACATTCAAACCACTGCGCCCCCATGGCTCTTTTGATAAATAACTATATAAATTGCCTTCAGAAATAATATATTTCAATGTTCCTTTAAACTATGCTATTAACTATGCTATTAACAACTCATGAGACTATTAAAATGCATTTAAAGTTAATGCATAAATTTAATAAGGATTAACAAGAAAAGCTAATGAAAAGACTTGATTGTTTATACAGGTAGTAAGGGGGGTGGGGTAGTAAGGAGTTTAATGTAATGCAGTGATGTCTTCCCAAAACAGAAAAGAGAAAGAACATGTGTCCAGATCCCACATACTTGAAGGAAAGAAAAGTCTGCTAGGAATCTTCTTATCTCCATCTGAACTGCTAGTGCTGCTCCAACTGCCCCAGCTGCCCCGACTGGCCCGGACACTTCCAGAAGAACTTCCACAATCTGAACTTGAGTCTGAACAAAACCTCTCCAAGCACTTCTTCTTAGGCCACTGGTAGAAACCTTCTTTGGGAAGCAGTTAACAAAACCAAATGTTAACACTTGAATCATTGCATTCTCACAAGAAAACATGTGACTACCAAGATATCAGACTTTCTCTTCTATTCCTTCTTTTGTTAGACGGAACGATTAAGCAATTTAAACAAATGGCAGACCAAGAGAGAGCTCATTTCTAAACTAGGACCATCCCAGAAGGTTAGACATGTTCAAGGTTTTATAAATATTTTTTTTGTCACTGGTTCCCATTCTCCTAATCCAGTGACAGCTAACCTTTCTGTCACCGCATTCCGACCTGCGGGCTGGAAATAGCATGCAGAATCATCCCACCTTGAATGTGAGGACTCACTGGCCTTCGTGTATGCAGGAGAACTGAAACCCACAAGAGCAGAGTTCCGGCGCGCATGCGCGCACCAGCACCTGAACTTCTGGTTTCCAGTGCGGGCATGCACCTGACAAACAGCTGGCCATCGCACATGCACGCACCAAAAACCTGGAAGTTCAGGTGTCGTTGCACGCATGCGTGCTGGAACTCTGCTCTTTCCGTTTCAGGGCTCCCACACGCGAGAAGACCAGCTGGCCGGCACAGGAAAGCAGAAAAGGAGCCAGAGACGCCATGCATCGCTGGGCTGGCTGTGTGTGCCAATTCCGGCACGCGTGCATAGCTTCGCCACCAGAGTCAAACAGTCAAATATAAAGGCTAGGATGTTCTCCTTATTATAGCATCAAATCAAATCATTTTTTTTTTGTTTCTTGGATTTGATTTGAGGTTTAGGTTTAGGTTTCTTAGGTTTATTTGGATTTATATGCCACCCTTCTCCAAAAGGACTCAGGGCGGCATACAACATTAAAAACACACATCACAAAAGTTAAAAAAAGATTAAACCCATTTCCAAAAAGACCAAACCGATTTTTTTTAAAAAGAAACAATACATTTAAAATAAATTAAAATTAACATTAACAGGCCAGGCCGGCTTGCTGGAAAAGCCAACTTTTTAGGGCGCGTCGGAAGGACTGGAGGTCAGGGATTATGCGGAGCTCCGGGGGCAGCTCATTCCAGAGGGAAGGCGCTCCCACAGAGAAGGCTCTCCCCCTGGGGGTCACCAGCCGACACTGCTTGGCCGACGACACCCTGAGGTTTTGAGGATTGAAATAACAAAAAAGGATTTCAAATGAAAAACTGGCTACTATTGTTTGCCTTCCTTTTGCATTTTACTACCTACCTGCTTCCCTGTGCCCAGATTTATCATCTCCTTTGCAAGTTTCCCCGTTGCTTTGAGCACACCAATTTCTTATGTTAATAGTAGTTCTAAGTTCATGTCTTTCGCTGCACACATGCTTCACTTCAGCCTGTTCAGGAACCCTGTAAAAATGTACCCCAAACAAGAAGAAAAGCCTTATTTTTTTCCTTTCCACTCTGATCAGTGAATGAATAATGGCAACAATGCATATTAAGATTAGATGCTTGGGTTAAATAGCACATGAACAGCAACTGAAATACCAAATGTTATATGTTAGCAAGAGAACGAGTGAAATAATTATAAAATAATACATGGCGCCAAACTCTCCCGTTCTTACACAGAATTACTATTCCTTTTTGGCAAAGGTTTCTGATCCAGCCAAACAATTCTGTTTAAAAAATAATGTCTTCGTTTTCTCTCTCCTCAGAGTCCTTTTAGCATTCATTCTAAAATAGTGCAGAAACCCCATGAAACAGCAGCAGCAATGGTAATGGAAGGAGAGGAAGGGATTGGAAAAAGTCCTTCCTCCTTTAGACAGGGACATTCAGAAATAAAAATACACTCAAAGATTGCTAGCACTCTCTGAACATACCCAATAAAATTTAAGTGGTAGAAACAGTGCTGATCTTCTAACTTTAAAATGTGAATATGTGATGGTAGTTATGCATACCGTGAAGATATGTTTATATGCTTCTTCTTATTTTTTCTGTTTGTCCTATGTCTATTCCAGCTCGTATTGGGCGTGTGTCCTTCTTTTTTCTCTTGAGACCCATTTTTTCGGTGAACTTCTTCCTGCTGAAAGACACAACTATTTTTTTAAATATGTGCTGGAACCATATTCAATATAACCAACTGTTGAGAGATTACCATTTTATGATACTGAATATATTAGCGTAAATCTTTTTTCTATTTCTTCTCTGATACTTTTATTCTGTTTTGAGTTAGAAAGGGCTGGAATGGGAGCAAAAATAAGTAGTACAATTTTGACAAAAACCAGGTCAGTATCACTATTAGCAGACCTACTATAAATGCTCCCTCTGACTTACTTCCTTGTTTTTTTCTTTTCTTTTTCATTCACTCACTCATTCACTCACCTTGCTGTTCCACTGAGGTTCAAAGTTTCCTGAAAAGTTATTTCAGCTTTGTATTATATAGTTGCAGCCAGGGTTAATCAAAGAGAAAATTAAAGTTAACTTTCATGCACGCATATTTTTGTTCTGGTGTTAAGATCACAAAATTGTAAATCTAAAGTGCATCAAAGAATATAAATAACCTCATGTAGTGTATGCAGCATCTAATTTGATCTAAGAGACTATGGAAAGCTTTGAAATAATTCTTTTTAATTAAATCATTTAAACTTAATTTGTAAAAATGGAGCTCATTAACCCACTTCAACCAATCTTTATATTTTGAAAGTGTTTATTCTTTTTAACAATTGTTTATAATGATTGCTTGTACTTTATTGCTAGTAATATCAATTGTTGTCACACACACATAGGGCATGGGGCATACTGATAGACAATTGTTAAAAAGTATGAAAGAAGAACTGAAATATGGCTACTATATCAAGTTCATCTTGTTGAAACCACTGGGCTTTTATTAGCTTTGATAAAACTTTCCACAAATTGGATCATATTTAACCCCCATCCGCAACCTATCATATTGTGGTTGTTGCTGCTTTTTTTTTTAAAAAAAAGGAATTATTGCAAAGAAGAGATATAAAAACAAACCTCAGCAGAAATCAATTCCCGTTTTCCAGAATACAGTAATTCATCTTTAAGTCCTTTATTGTCTAACTTCTCTGTGGAAAGCTGGTCGCTAGCCTGTTTTTGCAACGTCTCACAGTTTCCTGTTTCATTCCTGAGAGGCACTTGCTGACTATTCCCTTAAGCAATAAAGAGACATGTACTTTGTAATAACCGCTAATAAACCATGAAAAATTGTGGACGTGTATTACTTGAAATTTATAGTAAAGGTTAGTGTCATGTTACATTGGATTTTAAATTCTCAATTTCTTAGTTGAACGTATTCTTTCATGAGATACTTTAGAAAAAATATTTGGGTCTGACTAGATAGATAAAACATTGGCAAAACCCTTTTCGTGTTCTGGAAAGTAAAATAAATGCGAAGAAAACTATGCTTATATTTCAATCACATAAAACTTTCTCTGAAGGAATTTCCTCATTTACAATTCATCTTAATCCTAGTAAATATGCCTAAAATTGCAGCCTTTGTGTCATATCTGTATATCTTTTCTAACTGTTAAATGCTGAAAATCCAATTAAAAGCCACGTCTTAAAAGTATTAAAATACTTGGGGTTGCAATATAACGTTACGATTGCTAAAATATTTGACATAGTCCAGCTTCTATGGCCATAATTCTAGCATTATTTTGAAAATTCTAGAAGCTAACAAAAACTATTTTCTCTGCATGCATATTTCTCTGTTGCGTTTATTCCAAACAACACCTTTTTGATTAAAAAAAAAAATACCTCCATTTTTCCGGGAACTCTCTTGAAATTCTGCTTGTTGTTGAGGTGAAGATCTTGGAAAGCGACTCTCAGACAATTTCCTTGATGACTTTGAAGGACATAACTCAGGTTCTTTGAGATCAGCTAAATTTTCTGAAGACTTAAGATTCGTTTCCTTAGGAAACATATTTGTTTGAAGGCCCTCCTTCAAATTGCAATCTGAAGAAATGTTTTTCATAAGTGTTGCACTTTTCAATGCACTTTCGTCTTTATCTACAAAGTTCCCTGGATGTGTTAAGTTCTTTTGCATGTTCATGTTTACGCTATTTGCATATTTCAAGCTCAGCCAGTTTTCATTAACAGTACAAATGTCTTCCTTCGGTGACGAAATAGGATCTTCAATTGACTGGTTCGGCTTATCATCTGTTGTCAAAATGTTGCCGCTAGTTGTTGTGCTTGATTTTTGTTTACCGTAGTATACAGAACATTTATGTTTCTTCTGAGAATGGCTGTATGTTGCCGGACTCCTCTTGGCAGCATTTTGGCTACGGCTGGTGGCAGAGCCCACCAAAAGGGATCCTTTTCCTTTTCCTTTGTCAGAAGAACTGTAAGTTTCAGTGAACGCTCTGCAGCTACTCCTGATTTTAAAATAAAATTATAAGACTTACTATAAAAAAGGATTGCATGGTTGCACTTGCACTTAGACTTACATACTGCTTCACAGTGCTTTTACAGACCTCTCTAAGCGGTTTACAGAGACAGCAGATTGTCCCCAACAATCTGGGTCCTCATTTGGCCGACCTTGGAAGGATGGAAGGATGAGTCAACCTTGAGCCTGGTGATATTCGATCTGCCAAACTGCTGGCAGCCGATGATCAGCAGAAATAGCCTGCCAGTACTACACTCTAACCACTTTGCCATCACGGCTCTTAGTTGATACTTCTAAAACAATTTCTGAGTTTTCGATGTCCTTCAGTTTTATATTTCCTGCCTCCTTTACTATAAGTCATAACAAGAATATTCATTTTTTTCTTTATTTATCTATTAAACCTATATGATGTCCATCTTGCCTAGATTTTTGTCCCTCTTCCACTAGAGATACCGCAAAATAGCAAATATACATATACTCTGATATGCAAATATGGAAATCTAGATTATGTATATCCAAACCTTTTAAAACAGTAACTTGTCTTATTAGTATAAAGCAGCAGTCATCCCATCTAAGATCTTAGGAATACCAATCTATACCACAATCTATAATTTTTAAATAAGATTTCTAGGAATTTTATATATAGAAAGGTAAAAGGCATTACTTGTAAGTTTCAGAACTGATGATATCCACAGAATTGTTGTTTTGCAGTGTAGAATTATGATTTGACCTCTGTCTTGACTTCATGAATTCTGTTAGAATATACTGTGCTTGCTGGAAAGCTATTAAGATCACACCAAATAAGGACAAACTGCAAGTGCAAACACACGGATAGAAACAGTACTGCAAAATGTGCAAAAATGAAAGTCCATTTACTCTCAATTTAATAAAATACATTTGAAGGCACAAAGAAGTTATAGTCAAAGGATGACTACCATTATAAAAGCTGCCATATCCTAAACTTTGTGTGGTAAGGGGTTCAATATGCATGGCATGTATCCTATCCACACTATTTTAAAGTCATCCATGATCCTGACAGATTCCAGAATTTAGCATAAATTCTGTCTAGCATAATGCAAAACCCACTAAGGAACGGTAAGTGGGATGTAGGATTTTTCTCCACCAGAATAAGTGGGCTGTCAGAGTAGCAGCACCTTCACATATTTTAGTTTCTGTTTTACAGCTGAGATTATCCTCTTCCTGATAATGTTCTCCAATGTATGTTCTTCAATGCCTGATAGATACCAAGCAATTTTGTTGAGACCAACTATCTGTATGAGTAATTGTAAGAATTTTGTATTCAGCAATATTCATCCTCTTTTATGATGAAATTTAAAAATCGACTAGAGGAAAAGATTAGTGGCAGTTCATTTTAAAAAAATCTATATGTGTTAAAATAATTTATCAATTATTCCTGTATGATTACAGAGTTTATTTCTCCTTAGGACCCCACTGAAAGCATCCTGAGATTCTGCTTTACCTTACAAAGAGTACTGTGAGCCTCCAGAATGATTCTTCCCAACTGGGTCCTGGTACCACATCTGCACATATGGGTAAAAGATGGTGAGGAAGGGTCACGTTGAGTGTAAAGTGAAACTCGATGCCAGCAGCAGTAACCAGAGTCAGCTCACGAATAACCCAAGAGGATGTAAAATCTGGAGTAAAACTGCACCAGAAAAAGAAACCAAGACAATGAAGTTAGGGCCTTTTTAAAATAGCTCTGTCATAGTTGCTTTTGCTAGGAACAAGATCATTATGGGTAGTTCTCCAACTCCAACCATTCATTCAGTGACCATTCAAAGTTGTGGTAGCTTTGAACGTGTGGTACTTATCCCTAGTCCTCTAAGATACAGTGGTCACATGTTCAAAATTCAGGTGCCTGACAGATCACCTGCACTTATAACTTTAGGCATGCTTCAACTCCCTTCACGGGTCTATCTTTTCTATCCCTGAAGCCTGACTCCTCTACTGGGTGCTCCTCCACCCAGTTGACCTTCATTATCTTCTTGCTTCTACTGCTGAAGAGGTATGCAAGGCTTTCTTGCCAGGGTCAAACATCCTTGTGAGAAGCATGTATGACCTTCATGAGGTTTCCTTGTGAGAACTAAGAAGAAGATCTCAGTGGTCAGCAGCTGCCTTGTGGAGGACCAGACTAGGTATACCTTGTCAGCGGTAAGAACAAGAAGATGGCGAATGTCAGTTTAGCTTCAGATCTCTGCAGCGCATGCGGGAGACGCGTGTGGATGTGCTAGGCCCAAAAATGGGCTGGGGGGAGCGGCTCCTCCACTGCGCCCCATTTTTGGGCCTAGGAGGCTTCAGGGAGGCCTGTTAGGCCCAAAATGGGACACGAAGGTGGGGGGTGCGCATGTGCGGGGGCGTGTCACACACGCATTGCATTATGAGTGCAGATGCACGCAAACTTTTGGCACGTGAGGACAAAAAGGTTAGCCATCACTGCACTACTTCTTCATAAAAGAAGAATACTTTTATGAAGGCACTCCTTCTCTTTCTCGCTCTCTCTTCCCTCTCCCCTCCCTCCATCCTCTCTCTCATACACACACACACATATACACACAGGCTTAAACTATGAACAAACTGTTCTGCTGAGGAGGAGACATTCTGAAGCTATATAACCACATGATGGCCTCATTAACTGCTCTAGTCAAGAGTAGTACCAAAGAGTCATCAATATAGACATGTACCAAAGAAAGTAAGAAAATGGTAAAACCCAGGGTACAGGATTCTAAGAAATATTTTCCATTTTTAGCAGAAAGATGAATAGTGAAAAAGTGTAATCATTCCAACACAGAATGAGACAATGCTTTGAATGCATAATCTTATTCTAATATATTTGTTGCAGTCTCTTTTAACCTCTCTCTTATCTAATAACTAATATATGTGAAATGCAAAGCAGTTCAGGAAAGAATACCATAAGAAGAAATGCCTTTGCCAGAAGGATAAAGAAGGCTAAAAACACTCACAGATCTGAATTAGCCTATGGAACTTTTCTTTTTAGAGCATTATTATTATTATTACAGATAACTATGACAAAAAAACCCAACCATAAATAATGATTTAAGCAGCCAGCAAAGCAAACTATATCTTGTTAAAAGATCTCAACATCTAAAATAATGTTGCAAGTTACAGAATATGTTATTGAAGTAAACATTTGTTAAAATCCTTACTAGAAAGAATTTGGGAATTATAGTATTTTCTATGAAAATGTTTTATGGCATGAATATTCTGCTCATTATCAGTAATTAAAGACTATTGTAAGAAACAATAATTTTATTATAAAAGCACAAATACTTACACAATGCTAATGTCGCGTGAAGAATTTGGTGCCAAAAAGAACTCCCTGCAGTCAAGTACTTCGAACCCAAATCCTTGACAGTTGTACCCATTAATTTTCATAGACATTATAGTAATAGGAAGATGACCAATGTTCTCGACTTTAAAGTTCTTTGTGATAGACAGAATATGCTTGCCATCTTTCAGTTCTGAAAATCATAAAATAGATACATTGTATTTTTATAGCAGTCTATCTACTTCAGTGTTCTATAATGCTAACAAATCTTCAAATAATGCTGCTATGATACATTCATTTATATGCAAGGCAAGGCAGTTAGGTGGGAAAAACAATGATATGCAATGACTCTCCGTTTTCCCTGTATTAATGCAAAAAATATCAGTACTACATTATATATCATCCATGCATTTATGGCATATATTTATGATCATAAATAGCCACAACAGGAATCAGAGATATGTGACATATCTGCATGTTATGAACCTAGTCTCTACACCTTTCTTTTAACCATACATATCTGTACACTGGAAACTAATCCCATTCAATCCCTTATCAACAGACAAATTTTGTACTCACGTCTTCTGCAGTCCATAAGGGTTGACTCTGGCACCTTAAATCGAAGAGATCCGCCAGCCCCAGGTAACCTTCCCCCTACTTTCAGTAATTCTCTTGCTCCAATGCCTTCAACATGAACCATATCCAGAACTGTCAAATTATTCCTGTAATAAATCAAGGAAAAGTTAAATCACATTTAATTAAAAAAAAATATTAGCACCATCACAAATCACCCAACAGCATACAATATGTGCAATGTATCTCAAAGCAAAAAATTGAAAACATGCAATGAGAATTCCTTTTCCTAATGTATGCTGTTTCCAGTGGTGGGTTGCTAACTGGTTTACTACCAGTTCGCTTGCACGTGCACGCAACACTTCTGCACATGTAAAGAAGTGTCTGGGTGGGTGGGTGGAGCCTCCCACCACTACCGGTTTGGCTGAATCGGGAGCAACCCACTTAGCCAGTTTCCCTGAAAATAAGCCCTCCCTGGATAATAAGCCCTCCCTGAAAGTATTGAAACACAGCAGCAGCCATGAGGTGACCACGCTCACTGCCTCCTGCACCTCAAAAATAATAAGACCTCCCCCAAAATAAGACCAATCGCTTATTTCGGGGGTTAAAAGAAAATAAGACCGTCTTATTTTTGGGGAAACACGGTATTAGTAATGAATTAACTTATCCTAATGAATTAACTTATTCTGAAGACCTCATGGATAAGAACACCTTGAATTAACACTGGCTTTAATGATGGGAAAAAGATGTTTTCAATAATGGAAAGATGAGAACATTATATTTCTCTGCATGAAACTGATTACTGGAAGTATATAACATTAAATAAATAAATAAATAAATAAATAAATAAATAAATAAATAAATAAATAAATAAATAAATAAATAAATAAATAAATAAATAAATAAATAAATAAATATAATAAAATAATTATATATATATATATTGTACTGATAAATAAATAAAGGGAGACTAGTATAGATCTATTTCGAGCTAATTAGCTCTCATCAGCTAGTCATAGGTATACAACCAGGGGTTGTAACACAAATACATATATATATGAACTCTATAAACCATAGCGTTTGCAAGAGGGGTCCCCAACTCCCAGTCCACGTCCTGGACCCAATCTGCAGCCGGTTGGGAACTGGGCCACACAAGCCACAGGCAAATGCATGCGAAATCATCCCATCTCTACCGCCACTGCCAGTCCATGGGGTTGGAAAGGTTGATGATCACTGGTTTACATCACCTCGTATCATTTCAGATGTGAAGCGTTTTTAAAAATCTGCAATGAACTTTTTAGCTTCACTCTCAGTAAAAAGTAGACCTACCTGACTAATATAAGGGACGTTACTCTCCTGTAGTCAAGAGGTGTAAAGACAACACCAACTCTCTTCATTTCTAGAGGCTGCAATTTCAAATGAAGCATCTCAGAACTAGACCTGCGATAATCATGGCCTTCCTGTGGTTCACCCCCCCCCCAAGAAAAATAAAAATAATAACATATTATTTATATTTGTATTTTTGGCATCACTTAACACTATGTGAAGAGCATCTTTAATAAGTTAAATTAATAAGATTGTATATAAGATTCATAAGCTCAACAAAATATTCTGATGCCCTTTTCTGTTTGTAAGAAAATAATTCTTTTTCAAATTCTTTACTAAGAAATGAATGTTATTGAGATGAAGGCATATGGAATACTGTTATCTTCCCACCAAAGGTGGTTCCTATTTTTCTACTTGCATTTATACATGCTTTCGAACTGTTAGGTTGGCAGAAGCTGGGACAAGTAACAGGAGCTCACTCCATTATGCAGCACTAGGGATTTGAACCGCCGAACTGCCAACCTTTCTGATCAACAAGCTTAGCATCTCAGCCACTGAACCACCGCATATAGCCATTATATAGCATCAAATAACCAGTTTTCCATCTTTTTGCTATGACCCAGCAACTAAGATATGGTAAATCTAATAAATAAAAACTGACTACAACTAGCAAGTTAATCTTTCTTCAAAGTTTTCTCTCTTCATTTGCACTGGAAGCAATCTTCTATAACTCTGAAAAATATGGAGGTGTTTCTACCAAACTTTTTTTTCTTAACTCCTGTCATTAGTTACCTGTGGTAATCATTTTATTCAGTGGTAGAGCCAGGTTTTTTTTTCCAATTTTTAATCCTGACTGATTAAAGTCTGCATTCTAACTAAACTTCGCTCTTTAATGTATACTCTCTAATAATAATCTTTCTGTGACCTAACCTGCATTATTTGATTGTTCCATAAAAAAGAAAAACCTGCAATAGAGACAATGAGTTTTTTTCTTTTTTAAAAGCAAATAAATATTGTAAATTAAAAAAAGTTAATTCAATATTTCATAGCAAATAATAACCCTTAATAGTTGAGTGCCTTTTGTGCATATAAGCAACACATTCTGAAAAAAGTTGCTAGAGAATGTATTTAATGCAGATCTATTTTTAAATTCCCTATATTTGTATGTATTACATCACTTTAATACAAGACATAACTTACCCGGTAAGTATACTCTTCTGTCAATCTGAATTCAGTGGTTGTATAATTAATAGATTGTATATTTGCACCAAACCTGCATCAAAATGCATTAAAATGGTTATACCCCCAAACATAAAATACAGCACAGAAATAACTACAAAGCTCAAGTTATTTAAGTTTCTATTTAATTCAAATATTTTGTTTTGAAAGAAAAATATTACCGCGTTTCCCCGAAAATAAGACATGGTCTTATTTTCTTTTCCCCCAAAAAATAAGCACTTGGCCTTATTTTTGGGGAGGTCTCATTATTTCTGAGGTGCAGGAGGCAGTAAGCGTGGTCACCTCATGGCTGCTGCTGTGTTGCAATATTTTCGGGGAGGGCTTATTTTCGGTGGAGGACTTATTTTAGCATGTGCGCTCAAAAGCCTGATTGGGCTTATTATTTTCAGGGAAACAGGGTAAATACACGGGATGCACTACCCACAGATTTTTAATTGGCTGTTTTGAAATATTGCTCTTGTGATTGTACTGTAAGAAAGGATATTACACAGTTCAAAAGTATATTATAAATTTTACTGCCAAAAGACATAACATGGCCACCATTAAGAATTTTGAGACAATTAGACATATTTTCCTACACAATAGCCACAGGAGATTGTTACTTTTGTCCAACTGAAAAAAGCAGGGCCATGTCATCCTGATGCATGTGCAAAAGAGATGAAAGTGCCACTGTAATTCTGTAGTTCTGTCATTCTGCTTCTCTACCATCCCCACTTTTCCAGCCTATTGCTGCAAATCATGAGAACCAGTTTAGTCTAGTAGTTAAGGCACTAGGGGTTTGGCACCAGGGGTGCCAAATTTGCGGCTCGTGGGCCTGATGTGTCACACGCTGGCCACACCCGCCTGGTTTAGCGAAGGGGGAAAAAAGTCACGATACGTCATGTGACAATGCTGTGACGACGCAAGTTTGACACCCCTGCACTAGACTAGAAAGTGGGAAAGACTGTGAGTTCTAGTCCTGCCTGAGTCATAAAGGCCAGCAGGATGACACTGGGTCATTCACTCTCTCTCAGCACAACTCAGCTCACAGGGTTGTTGTTGTGGATAAGGAAGTGCGTTGTATATGTTTGCTGCCTTGTAAAACAATAGAGGAGGAATGAATGAGCAAATGAACAAACAAACAAACAAGCGAATGAAAGAACCAATGAATGAAAGTAGAGGATCATATCTGCTATCATTTATTCTTAACCTCTGTATGTTCTTTGCCATGGAAGGAAAAACAACTGGCATTGGGAGCTCATTAAGAACACAGAAGACCTAAAGATAGGGTGTCAAACTCGATTTCATTGAGGGCCGCATCTGGGTTGTGTTTGAACTCAGGGGAAGGATCGTGGGCATGGCCAGCTCGATGTCACTCATGTCTGTGGTGCCTATGGTGGGCCGAGCTCTCCCAGTGAAAACGGGCTCTGGAGCTCCGTTTTCAGCTGCAACGGCCTCCTACAACCTCTACCAGTGAAAGCGGAGCTCTGTTTTTGCTAGTAGAGGCAGCGCGGGCTGGTCCTTCACTATTTCCAGGATGACCCTGTGTGCCAGATCTGGCCCCTGGGCATTGAGTTTAACACCCATGACCTAAAGCATGCATGCATGCACACATACAGTCTCTTCTGCTTTCTCTATTGCTTTCACACTTTTTTGATAAATTTAATAAACTTACACTTTATTTATTTATAATTTGTTCTATTCCAGAGTGACCTCAAGTTAGTATAAAAGTAATAGAGACCTAATGGCTAGTATCACATCTCTCCCACTACACATATTAAGTACCACAGATATGGATGGAATTTTTTGTATGGGTTCAATCGAGGAATAATAAAATAAAAGTCATATTCAAATGTTAATTACCATTTCCTGAGTAGAATCAGTGGAGCTCGAGGATCAGGATAGAAAGACAAAGGCAAGAGTTGCAATGTAACTGGGAAATATGAAGGGTTTCTTAGCGTAAAATATTTTACCTAAACAATTAAAACACAAGAATTCAAGTTATCAATATACAGTTTTAAGGCATTTTTGGAATGTTATAAATCGTAATGCTTTTCCTCAAATACCGGTATTTACAATTATACATAATTAGCATATTTTATATGATTATAAATGTCAAAGAAATTATAATGGATGTGCAATGTGCTAAGCTAAATTATTGGCTTCAGTCTGGTTTTACAATTTTCCAACACAGTTGATGTCAACATTCTTTTAAATTGATGCAATAACTACACAATTTTTTTTGAGATCATAGTATAATATATAATCTCACCATGCTATTCATTGGTGCGGCTGCACTGAAGTTCAGTGTAAGACCAGCCTCTGACACCAAATGGGGAAAAGATAATGCAGATGATTCTTCTTCAGGATTTTTTTGATAAGCAGCTTGAATAATTTCCCTAAGATTTCTTCTGTTGAGATAATACATATAAAACAGTGGTCAATGTATTTAATGCTTTTATATAAATATCAATTACATACTTTTGGGTGGGAATATTTGTGAAATTAATTCTCTTTTTTTAAAAAAAAAAAAACTTTATTTATAAAGTTTATTAGCCACCCACAGGGTAACTCTGGGCAGCTTACAATCCTAGGAAACAAATATACATAAACATTTAAAATATACATAAATCAATACAAGCAAAGGCTATGATCCAATTACAGATGGGGTGAGTGGGTGGATGTTAATTGATCAGCCACCGCCATGGTTGATGTGATGCTCTCATTGGGGCCCCAACTGAATGGCAGAACCAGGCTGGCTCTTATGAAAATTGAGGATGGTTGGGGTCAACCTCACATCAAAGGGCAAGATGTTCCAGCAGCCAACGCAATGGCAGAGAAGGTCCTTCTCCTGGACCCCACGAGCCACAATAATCAGGCTGACAGGGCCTGCAGCATGCCTCATCTGCCAGCACAGGTGAGACAGGCCAATTTCAGTTGAATGAGATGGTGCCTCAAGTAGCATCAACCCTTGCCAATGGTTTTACTCCACTGCTTATAATATTTTTAAGAAGAAAAAGTTAAGACTAATTTTGATAGTGGCTGAACAAACAAGGTAACAATGGAATGAGAGATAAAGACAATTGCCAATTGGGAACCTGTCTTCCAAGCCCTTCCTCCCAAATCTATGGCCTGCTTAGTCAGAAAAAAGCTAAGTTCACCCTATAGCTGGCATTTTACCCATAAGTGAGTCCGAACAACTTTTTCTTCATCCTAATTTGAATTATGACTATTTTTGCTACGTGCAGAAATGTAATCATAAACCACAACTCTAGCTGCAGACAAAATTGCAAAAAAATATATGTATTTATTATGCAAACCTGCAAATTTCACTCTGCTTAATTTTTTGCCATTTTTCATGGAGTTCATATGCAAGATCAGAATCCACATTCCACGTCGAGCTGTCGAGTGAAAGACTTCTTTCCCAAAGAAGGTTTGCTAAAATGAAAATAATACGCAGTTGCACTGTTACACAATGTTTATTTTAATTCAAACTTCTCTGATCAGCATCACATTTCAAAAAAGTACCCAAAAATCGATACCAGTGATGGTTAACCTTTTTCGGCTCACGTGCTAAAAGCGGGGGGAGCGCAGGGGGGTTGTGCGCAGGCACGCCACACCCATAATGCTATGTGCGCAAGTCCAGCGCACATGCATGTGCTCCTCCCCCTGCACGCATGCATGTGTGAGCACAGCTCCCCCCCCCCACTTTTGGCATGCTTTTTTCACCCTCAGGCTCCAGAGGCTTTCTAGGAGCATGGGAAAGGCAAAAACAGCCTCTACCCCTCCCCCGGAGGCTTCAGGAGCTTCCCTGAAGCCTCCGGAACACAAAAAACCGGGCCTACAGGCAAAACGGAAGTTTGGGAATGGAGTTCTGGTTTGCTCATAGGGCTGTTTTTTGTCCTCTGGAGCTTTCAGGGAAGCCTCCTGAAGGCGCTGGAGGGCGAAAAATGGCCCTACGAGTAAACCGGAAGTCTGTTCCCGAACTTCCGGTTTGCCTGTAGGGCTGGTTTTTCATGCTCCAGAGGCTCTGGAGGCGAAAAATGGCCTCAAAAGAAGGCTGAACTCAGCTGGCCAGCGCGTGCATGTGTGCTGGAGCTGACATGGCAATGCCTCGCGTGCCCTAACAAATGGCTCCGCGTTCCACCTGTGGCACGCATACCATAGGTTTGCTATCACGGATCTATACTTTTTTTAAAAATTAAAGAACAAATTTTACCTAATACAGAAGACTTATGCAAAAAAAATGTTATTATTTCTCTTGCTCAAGGCGGCATCTGACTTATCTTTCCTCTGATGTACTGCCTTGCCCCATTTTCCTACTGTTGTCAAAAAGAATATATACATCTAAACCTCTGTAGTACAAAATGTTAAGCAGCAAGGACAGAATATTGCTAAGATCTATAAAGAATAGTGTTGCAAAGAAATGAATGCTAGTTATTGTATTTTACTTGATAACAGATTCAAACATTATTTTTTTTCTACATTTACCTTTGTCTGACATTCTTAAGGAACAGTACATATCATGATGTGCTATGGCTTCAAAACGAGTCTCTCCTTGCTGAAAGATAATTGGGGAAAAAATGGTTAAGCAAAATTATCTTGCAAAAATAAGTTTCTAAATGTAAGCCAGCTTGCACTATGATTTACTCTTATGTTTTATGTGTTTCAGGAATTTTTAAAATACAAATACAATACAAATTAAATGACATAATTTTAAAATTTGTGTGTCTGGCTTTAAAAAAAAATAGAAAGAAATATAGAGATTGTACATTCCTGTGACCTAAAACTTTCTATTTCTGTCACTATAATAAAAAATGTTCCAGAAAATTCTGTGTCTTACTTAATTCAGATTCAGGAAACACTGCTTCAATTAGCTATTTATTTAATCTTTTAAATACAATTTATATGACTGCCCCACTCAAACATTATGACTACAGAGGGCAATAATTTTTTTTAAAAAGGGAAATAATTTCAATTAAAATTCAAAACATTAATAGGTGACCAGAAAAATCTTAATTCATATACTAGCTGGATACCCCTGCTTTGCAATGAAACTATGTGATTGGGCAATACAGGAGAAATCCAATTCACTCTACTATTCAATGCATTCTGTATTCATAAATTTAGAGCAATATAGTACCTGAGACAAAGCAGAATAAATCTGTAATGGAATCTCAAATATCACTCCAACATTTGTAGTCACAAAAATACTGGAAAATAAACTTGTTACAGATTCTTGTATGTGATACTTCAAGGAAAACACATTCCAACAGCCAGGAGGTAGAATCAGAGCTCCTGTGAAGTTCAGAACCTAATGGCAAAAAACTCAAGATATAAAAATACTATTTGGGTTTTATGTCTTTTGATTCTAATCCTAGTGTATATGAAAATAAAACAGCAAACAAGGATTATATTTGTCCTGCTACTTCTTTCTGCAGCAAAACCATTTCCTTCAGTATCTAGAAATTCCATAAAGCCAAAACTATGAAGATTATCAATCATTCTTCAAATATATTGGCCCAAAATGAAATGTGATTATCAATTCAACATTCAATGTCCTTACAGTTTCACTGGCGTCTCACAAATTCAGTTACAAGTAGGATAATTTCTAAAATGTGCACTGATGCACATTTAGTGGCATTTTAGAAGCTGTTCAGAATAAGAAAGTTAAACAGCTTACTTCACAGCTAACAAAAACTAAAATAAACTGGGAAGGCCACAACTGGATCACTGTAGTTTACTCAGCAGTCCTTTGGAGTGGCCTTGTACTCATTATCACCCAATATCCAAATCACAGTAGAGCCTCACATTGGTTCTATATGATGCATTTGCACTGTGCATTAATGTTGGTAGGATGCACTAAACTGAATTTGAAATTTATATTTTATGATACAGTGATAAATAGTTGTTTCATATAAATGTTCATAGCTTATACCAGTGACAGATAAGGTATCAGTATTTTATATAGAATGAATGAATACAAATACCGTGTTTCCCCGAAATTATCATGCCCTGATAATAAGACCATGCCATATTTTTCCTGTGGGCAAAAATATACGCACTCCCCCAATAACAAGCCCCCTGGACAACCCCCCCTCCAGCCAGGCAGAATGCCACTCACCAACCTAGCGATATCCGGAAGGCGCAAAGCCGCAGGAGCTGGGGGAGGGGGGCAAAGACGCTCACATTGCTTGATGCCTTTGGGATACCGCTAGGTTGATGGGTGGCGCTGTGCCCAGCTGGAGTGCTGGGTTGCCAGGCAGCTGCTCTCATGAGCAGCCACCCGGCAATGCCCCTTTCCAGCTGGGCAGAGCACCACTTACCAACCCAGTAACATCCCAAAGGCACTAAGCTGCGTAGTGCTCTGCCCGGCTGGAAAGAGAGGTTGTGAGAACACTTGTTCTGCCTCTAGCTCGCGTGTCTCCCAGCCTCACCATGCCCAGCTCTCCCTGCAGGGCTGGGCCAGGGCACCGCTGCCGCCACCATGCTCCGAGCATAACCGGCTTCCAAACTCCGGAGATCCGCTGCTGAGTCTTCCGGCAGCGGCCGCTCTGGGGCTATGCTTTATGGTTGTGGGCTGGCTGTTGGAAGGCTGGACCGTGGTGGCGGCAGTGGCAGAGGCTGGGAGGCAAACGAGCTGGAGGCAGAACAAGTGCTCGTGCAACCTCTCTGTCCAGCTGGGCAGAGCACCACGCGGCTTAGCGCCTTTGGGATATTACTGGGTTGGTGAGTGGTGCTTTGCCCAGCTGGAAAGGCATTGCCGGGCGGCTGCTCAGGAGCATGGTCTGCGACAGTGCAACACATCTGTTTGCCCCTGAGGCTGTGCCCGGCTCTTCGGGCGCCCGCTCGCAAGAGAGCAGCCACCCAGCAACCCCGAACCAATAACCGCCCCCCCCCGATAATAAGGCCCAAGCAAAATTTGGGGGGGGGGGTCAAAAGAAAATAAGACCCTGTCTTATTTTCGGGGAAACACAGTATAGATATATACACAAACAAATTGCAGAAAGAAAAAGAGCTATGACTGAGCTGAATGAAAGCACTATTATATAGATGGTTATTTGAGGAAAAGTGAACTAGGAGACCAGAAGTTAAAAAAAATTACCTTTAGAATATCCTTGGTTTGCCTTGACACATACACATCATTTAGCATAATGCTAAAATCGAAATTATTTGTAAACCATACAGACCAAAATGCTGATATATTGTGATGTGGTTCTATGTGAAATATCACTGCAAATGGATTAATGCCAAAATATCTACAGAGATAAAATGCATAATTAAATGTGAAGACTGTCAATAATTTTAATTAATATTGTATGAATATATCTATATCAAAACAATACAATGTAAAAATATTTTTTTTAAAATACAATAAAAAAGAAAATTAATCTGGAAGCTGCCTGCTTCCTCCCTTCCTTCCTCCCAATGTAGCATTACCACATTATGATGATGATGATGATGATGATGATGATGATGATGATGATGATAATCTTTGGTGAGATTCACAGCCTTTGGGGCTGGTTGGTAGCTCAACAGCTCGAGTCCTAACCAAGGACTTAGGAACTGTTAGGGTAACATCGGAGGATATAGGTTGTTCCAAGTAGGGCAGTTTTTTGTATAGTCAGAATGTTTAAGTCAGGTAAATTTAGAATTTTCAAATAGCAAGGTAGCCCTTTAGGTATTGCTCCAAGGGCTCCAATTACAATTGGGACAACACATGATTTCTTTTTTCACAGTCGCTCAACCTCAATTTGCAAGGATTTTGTGATTTTTTCTTGCTGTTTATCTTCAATTCGTGCATCACCAGGTATTGCAATGTCAATGAACCATACTTTTTTCTTTTCAATTATTGTTATGTCAGGTGTGTTGTAGGCCAAGTGCCTGTCAGTCTGGATCCTAAAGTCCAACAAGATCTTGCCTTTCTCATTTTCTAAAACCTTCTCAACCTGATGGTCCCAGTGGTTTTTGCTGTACTCAAATCCAAACTTTGGGCACAATTTCCAGTGAATGATCCTAGCAACGCGGTCATGGCGTTGTAGGTAGTCAGTTTGTGAAATTCTGCTGCACCCACTGATTAAGTGGTCGACTGTCTCATCTTTCTCATTACAGAGGCTACATTTGCTGTTGGTGTTAACATGTTGAATTTTTGCCTTCATGCAGTTTGTGGCTAAGGCTTGTTCTTGAGCTGCCAAAATAAAGCCTTCTGTTTCTTTTTTCAGTACTCCTGATCTTAACCAGTTTCAAGTTAGTTTTTGGTCAGCTTTGCCTTCAATACTTTTCAAGTATTGGCCATGCATAGCTTTGCTTTTCCAATTTTCAACTCGCTTCTCAATTACTTCTTTCTTATAGTCAGCTTTTGACTTAGTTGTCTTCAAAAGGCCTCTTTCATTAACTTCCTTGATCTTTGGTTCTTCACTTTTCTGGATGTAATCATTCAAGCTGTGTCTTTCTTCTTCCACAGTCTTTGCTTTTTCTTCCAGTAGCTTGTCAGCTCCATGCCCTGGTTGCCTAGCAGAGGGAGCTGAGCCCTGTAGCTCATTTTGCGCAGAATGAGGAGCCATAGCATCCAATAGAACCCTTGTTAATCCGCGCAACGGTTCAGCCGGCATAAATTTCATTTTTCTCATATTCACCATGTTTGAATGGGTTGTGGAGCAAATTTTGTCTGGCCCTTCACCTGAGACCTGCCTGATATGGTTGCACCTGTTCAGCATAGCCCTTAGGATCACTAGAGTGTGCAAGCCCCTCCACCATGACAAGGTAAAGCTGATTATTATTGTTGTTATTGTTTATCATCATCATCATCATCTCAATATATAGTAAAATCTATCTGTTCCAAATGTCATTAAAATCAATACATCCCTCTGGAAATTGTTTTTAAATCATGTCAAATTAATTATGATATCTGAATTAATTCTAATTTAGAGAATATGCATTCTTCTATTTTTGAGGATTTTGCATTGTAGTATGTTGTTACAAATTTGCATTAAAAACTCACCCTTCTATCACTGGATGCAAAAGACACGGCTTAAGTAAAGTTGTTCTATCCAGTAGATTAACTCTTTCCTCGTTGCTTTCATGACCACATAGTGTACCTATGTTAAAGAAAGGGAGAAAAATGGATCCAGGAAACTACAGACCAACCAGCCTGACATCAATATTTGGGAGGATCCTGGAAAAGATAATCAAGTAACAGATCTGCGAACACCTAGAAGCAAGCAAAGTTATAACCAGAAGCCAACAAGGGTTTGTCAAAAACAGATGTCAAACAAATGTTATTGCATTCTTTGATAAAATGACTAAATTAGTGGACCAGTGAAATGCTGAAGACATAGTATACTTGGATTTCAGTACGACATTTGACAAAGTACAACCTACTTCTTGGTAAGTTAGAAAAATGTAAAATAGACAGATCAACACTAGATGTAGAAACAATTTAATATAATGTGATTTACGTTTAATAGTCCTATCAAAAGGACCATGAATTTAAATAATATATACTTGAAATGTTCTTTAAAAGCCAAATTATACAGTATGCTAAATTAATACATTTTGCTGCTTTATTAGAAAGGTAGACAAAATATTAAAAGGAAAATAAATAGTTTTTCACTCTGAACAAAAACAGATCTATAAAATATCAGTTCTTTTTATTGCACAACATATGAAAATACTGTACCTTTACAAATAATAGAAGCTACTTTTGTGAAATTCATAGTCAACGATGGTAGCAATATTGGCTCAAAAAGCAAAGAAAATATTTTTTCCTGGGTCAAATGTTTTATATCCTGCAAAAAAGCAAATTATGCTATCACATCATTTATTTCCAACATAGTTGCTATAAACAACTAAAGGCAAAGTTTCAAGTCCCTGCAGTTTGTCCCATCAAGCCATTCTTATTCTGAACTACTACTATTGAACAAATCTATTAATACAGTTTATAGCCTGTTAACATAGTTTTATACTAAGAATTAGCACAGAATTACAAATTTCTTTTGGATCTTTTTAAACGATCACTTCCCCACTCCCTATTTGTGCAAATTATTTCATTCACAATTTACACCAAAAGTATGTCCTAATCTGCTTTTCAATACTCATTGGAAGTGATTGATTGTTCCCCTTTGTTCATAAGAGATGAGAGGAGATTGTTGAAATGTCTAATTATGCATAAAGACATTGAACAGAAAAAATATTTCCCCAAATATAAATCTTATATGTATTTCACATTCTCCTTAATCTACTAAAAATCCAACACACTTCTCACTTTATTGGCTAAAAGCTATTTGAATCAGCCTTTCCACAAAAGTATTTGATTATCCAGAAAAAGGGACACTTAAGGGACAACATTGTTTTGATTTTATTACTACTACTGGGTACTACTATACTATTATTATTGTGTGGTTAATCTTTGGTGAGATTCACAGCCTTTGGGGCTGGTTGGTAGCTCAACAGCTCGAGTCCTAACCAAGGACCTAGGAACTGTTAGGTAACGTCGAAGGATATAAGCTGTTCCAAGTAGGGCGGTTTTTTGTAGAATCAGAATGTTCAAATCTGATAAATTTAAAATTTCCAAATAGCGAGGTAGTCCTTTAGGTATTGCTCCAAGGGCTCCAATTACAATCGGGACAACACACGATTTCTTTTTCCACAGTCGCTCAACTTCAATTTGCAAGTCCCGGTACTTTGTGATTTTTTTCTTGCTGTTTATCTTCAATTCGTGCATCTCCAGGTATTGCAATGTCAATGAACCATACTTTTTTCTTTTCAATTATTGTTATGTCATGTGTGTTGTGGGCCAAGTGCCTGTCAGTCTGGATTCTGAAGTCCCACAAGATCTTGACTTTCTCATTCTCTAAAACCTTCTCAACCTGATGGTCCTAGTGGTTTTTGCTGTACTCAAATCCAAACTTTGGGCACAATTTCCAGTGAATGATCTTAGCAACGCGGTCATGGCATTGTAGGTAGTCAGTTTGTGAAATTTTGCTGCACCCACTGATCAAGTGTTGTTGTTGTTGTTACTATTATTTACTTTATTCATTAAACATGAAACCCAGTCAACTGAATATTTAAAAATGTATCACAAATACCATTGACAGGTATTAATGGTTGATACGGTTTGCTGTCAGCGTCCTAGGTATCAACCAAGTACCTTCTTAAAATATACGATGTTCTGTGTAGCGCAGTTTTTTGCAGTTCTGCTGGTGTTATTTCAGAAAGCTGCAAATTGTTGATGTATCTTATAAAATTCTTGGACATCGTACCAAGTGCCATCATTATTATTATTATTATTATTATTATTATTATTATTATTATTATTATTATTATTATTATTATTTTCATGGCAGTCAGTCAGATGTTCAGACTGGGGTTTGGCATGTTTGTCTACCTAATGAGTCTTACCAAGGACTTGGAATGGGAAAATCTGGATGTTTGACAGTGTTACAGATATCATCGCAGAATGGAAGCAGTTCCAAGTAAAGCTGCCTTCTGCAATTGACTGATGGAAAATTTGTCAATGCCTATGGTGTTCAAGTGGTGCTCCAGCTGCTTTGGGATTGCACCCAAGGTGCCTATTACTATCGGTACTAGCCTTACTTGCCTTTGCTATAGTCATTCTATTTCTATTTGTAGGTCTTTGTATTTTGTTATCGTCTCCAGTTCTTTCTCTTCTATTCTGCTGTCTCCAGGCGTTGCCACATCCACTATCCAGACTTTTTTGTCTTTCTTATTGACAACTGTTAAGTCCATGGTGTTATGTGGCAGGTGCCTGTCTATCTGGATTCTGAAGTTCCAGAGCAATTTAAGTTCCTAATTTTCTATCTTTTTCTATTTTATGGTTCTTGTTTATTGTTGTTATTGTTATTATTATCATTATTTCTAAAAACTTTCACTCTACTGGTTTCCAGGAGAGTTCTTTTCTTGCACACCTGATTCAATATTTGACTAGTACCAAAAAACTGAATTAATTTCTAAAACCAAATTGGGAAATAAAGAATGTTCTGTTCAGCATCATAAACATGTTGGTAACAATCCTGTTTGCATTTTGTTCCTTGAATTGAGGATTTTCTATTCAAATTTCTTTTTCAATAAAATCATAGTTTGCTGTATTATAACGGGCCCGGGCATGATGGGATCAACAAGAATTTGTGAGCAATTTATTAAACATAAAAGCGTAGAGCAAAAATAATATTAAACACAAAAATATAATGTATATATATATTTAAAAATTACCTGCACATATAGAAGGTTGTTCCCCGAATGTAATAGATACAAGATTACTGAAGAACCATCTATACAAAAAGAACAAAACCAGAAGCAAATGTAAATTCTCTACTATGACACTATACTATGGTCTAAAAAAAATTAAATTTAAAATGGTAATATATCTTGGCCTTACCTGAGGTCTGTGTTTTATCCATTGCTACATAAATTACAAAAAGGTTCTCCAGTAAATATTGTCTAAGATCCACAAATTCATGCTGCACATTTTCCATTCGGACCATTAAACTTATTTCTAGCAGTAGGTCATTGGATGCAAAGCAACAATTCTAATACAAAACGAAAGGAAAATCCAAAAATGACCACAGGTGAATAATTAAAAGCCTATAAATGCAAGTCTTAAAAGTGGGTGTTTCCCACACCAAAACAAAACTGTGTGACAAGCAAAGGAACGCTCTGATGGCATTCTTCTTGTATGCTATGCACTAGCTCAGGGATTATTATTGTTGTTGTTGTTGTTATTATTATTTTGGCATGGATACCCCAAAGAAGAGCAGTATCATACATATTACGTTGCTTTCATATAAATAGTTTAAGTTTAATTAAGTCTATCTGATGATTATATGTAAATTGAATTTATAATTTACATATCATTAGACAACCATGGAAGGGGTAGTAGTATCACTATTGAGGATGCAGTGTTATTAGATCCACTACTAGATCTAGATCTACTAGAAGTCAGTCTGCAAATCTGAAATGGAACTAAAAAGTTTGACCATGTTAAATAAACAGAATGAATGAAGAGAATGAAGCAGTTACCTGAAGCTCTACATGCCTGCACTATGAAGAGGGCAGCAGTAGCATCTCACTGCTAGTCTCTTCTAGTTATTGAGAATGGTGTTATGAATCCCTCAGCCTGCCCTGCAAATTTTAAATTACTCTCCTGCCTTCATCTGCCATCTCATGACCAATGCTGAATGTTTCATATCATCAAAACTCTGGACTGATTTCCATCTTGTTGTCTGATTTTAACTTTAACTTCTTTAACAGTATTAAAGAAAAAGCTTTGTTTGATATTCAACATTGTATTGGTAGAAGGACATTTTTGGAAGCTAACTGCCATTCACTCCAGAACTTCCAAAGTCTTCCATTATTCAGGAGTACAGGTAGTCCTCACAAGACTTTGTTTGGTGACTATTCAAAGTTACAATGGCACACGAAAAAAGGGCCATGATGGTTTTTCACACTTACCACCATTGCAGCATCGCCATGGTCACGTGGTAAAAATCTGGATGCTTGGCAACTGGTTCATATTTAACATGGTTGCAGTGTTCTGAGGTCATGTGAACAATATTTGTGATCTTCTGGCAAGCAAAGTCAATGGGGAAGCCAGATTCAATCAACAACTGTGTTATTAATTTAACAATTATAATGGATCACCCAATGAAATCACTTTCTTGTGGCAAGAAAGGTCGTAAAATGGGGCAAAAACTCCCTTAACAAATGTTTCACATAGCAACATAAATTTTGGGCTCAATTGTGGTCGTAATTTGAGGACTACCTGTAACCCCTCCACATTTTGTTGGATGTGCAAAGGGCGTCAGGACGCCATAAAGAGTTATGAAAGCTAGTCTCCAAATGCTACCTTCTACTAATATGAGATTATCTCTCAATGTTGACTTCTCCTTCCACAAAAGTAATCCAGGAAGAAAGAGTTCTTGAAACTATTTTTTTTCCATAGATGGAGTAGTAAACATGACAAAATTAGTATTTTCTAAACACTAACAGATACATGTGAGAAGTGCTGATTCTGGGAAAGGATCATTCTGGATAATTTTATAATGTTCCATTCTTCCTCTGAATACCACCAATCCAGCTGTTCTTGGGATTGGAACATCCCAGAATTTAAAATGGCACATTTTGCACATTCTTAGAATCACTTTAATAACAGAAATTGTGGTGTCTACACCCTTTTAAGACCCCCAATATAGTAAGAGAATCAGGAAGACAGGATAGCAAACAGCACAGAAACCTATGTTAGATAATATCCAGCTTAAAGTTGAAGAAAAGGAATATCTAGAATAAAAGTGATTCTGTTTAACAAAGCTAATTATTCACAGAATAGAATGTTTGAGCAATTATTAAATAATTCTAATAATGTTCATGAATAAATATTAAAAAGGGCATTTAAGCCATATATAACTTGAAAAAGACCTGATAAAGATAAAGAAGGGAAAATTAGTTTTGAAAAGATAACCTTAGTGTACATGCTAATGTATACCTGAGCAATGAATCAGAACTGGTTCATATCACATCTAACAGCAGCTTAGTATACTGCTCATAGATAAAATGCTTATATTTGTAAAAGCAAATTTAAGAGCAAACATACATGCCATACCTTAAAATAATGATACAATTTGTTATGTAAACTGCATTCAAGACGAACTTTTACATGACTGACATTCCTAGTTTCTGCCTGAAAAAAATACATAACCAGTAGTTTTATAAAATAGTTCAAGAAATTGAAATCTAGAGGAAAATAAGGAGAAACCGATAATATCTAAGTAGAACAAAAGGTTGTGTCAAAGTACACAGAGTAGTACTTTCTTCTGTATTAAAATCTTGGGCTGGGTCTCTAAATACTGGACCAAAGGCTGCTGATCATAGAAGCCTTTCATTATATACTGTATACAATATACTTCAGATATTGTAAGAAGATACAAATGGCATGTATGCTTTTTAATATTGTAATTTATGTTATTTGTGTTTAAATAATAAGTAACCACTTGAAAAAGTATTTATAATTTTGTAAAAGCAGATTGTCAGATGTACTTATTGAAGAGTTTGCATACAAAATATAAATTATAAAAACATTGGTCCTTACCTGATACGCTCATTTTCTGGTAGAGTAGAGACAGCAGCCAGACTGGGTATGCTCCGTCCATTAACCAATCAGACTAAGTCTACACTTATGATTCATCGGGCCCTTGTGGCTCCTCCCCAGTTTCAGATGAAGGAAAACTGTAGACTCAAGTGAGAATTGTGAGCAAAAAATGAAAGTCCATAGTCACTGTATCTCTCTCCTCCAGACAAGGAATTCCCTTGTGTGACCCATACCAGGGCGGGGCTGGCTGCTGTCTCTACTCTACCAGAAAATGAGTGCATCAGGTAAGAACCAACGCCCATTTTCCTGTTATTGTAGAGACAGCAGCCAGATTGGGACGTACCAAAGACTGGGCTGTCCAGTAGGGTGGGAAATTGTAAAAAAGGTCCATTAGGGCACAAGCACTTGTTGCAGCACCCTGCACCCATAGGCCTCGTCAGCCGATGCATACTTGTCCAACTTGTAATGACGTATGAAGACTGTGGGAGACACCCAGGTGGCCGCCTGGCAGACTTCTTCCAAGGTGGCTTGAGTGGACCAAGCCGCAGATGTCGCAGTGCTGTGTGTAGAGAGAGCTCTAATGTTTGCAAGGACCTGTATGGATTGAAGTTCATAAGACAGTTTAATACAAGCTCTTATCCAGCGCCCCAGACTAGACGATGAAGCCTTGGTACCTAAGGAGGCCTGGCGAAAGGAGATGAAGAGAGCTTCCGAGTGGTGGAACGAGGCGGTGCAGTGGATGTAGATCTTGAGGGCACGATGTATGTCAAGAGTGTGCCACTTGCGCTCCCTCTCATGATGAGGAGACAGACAGAAATCAGGTAAGGTCAACTCCTGACCTTGGTGGAAACAGCTATTGACCTTTGGTATGAATGTCGGGTCCAGTCTTAAGACAACTCGGTCTGGATGGAACACGCACAAGTCATGACTGAAAGAGCAGCCAAATCAGAAATACGTCTGGCTGAGGTTACAGCCACCAAAAACAGCATTTTAAAGGACAACAGTTTCAAAGAAGTGAATCTCATAGGTTCAAAGCGCACAGAAGTCAAAGCCTCTAGGACACGAGGTAAGTCCCAAGTCGGATATCTATGTATGACAGGGACATGCAGGTTGGATGCTCCATGGACATGCAAGTTGGATGCTCCATGGAGAAATCTCTGGATCAAGGGGTGAGAAGGTAGATGTTCGGATGCCAGGCCGCCCAGAACAGAGGCCAGAACGGCCACCTGTCAGCGTAGTGTGATAGGGGTAAGTCCCTGATCAAGCCCCCTCTGCAGGAAGTCCAATATCTGCGGAATGGATGCCCTAAGTGGGTCAACAGTCTGGTTGGAACACCACAGAGCAAAAGTCCATCACGTGGCATCATAAATGCGGTTAGTAGAGTTTCTGCGTGGTGCCTGAATGGAAGCAATGACGTTGAGGGAGAAGTTATCGGCTGTTAAGGCTTGCCGCTCAATCGCCATGCGGTTAATTGCAGCCACTGGGGATCAGGATGACAAACTGACCCTTGGTGTAGAGACAGGAGAGACCATGGGATGTGCCATGGGGTGGAGATTGACAGAGTCACTAGGTCAGCATACCAAGGCCGGCATGGCCAATTCGGTGCTAGCAGCAACAGTTCTGCCTCCTGCTCCAGCATTTTTTGAATTACCCTCTGAATGAGGGGAAGGGGAGGAAACGCATACAGGAGACCCCTGGGCCACTGGCATCTGAGAGCGTCTACTTCTGCCATGGGGTTCATGAACCTCGAGTAATAACTGGGTACCTGGTTGTTGTCTGCCATCACGAGCAGGTCTAGGACTGGGAGGCCGAACCATAGTGTCAGTCGATGGAAGAGGTTCGGATGGATTCTCCACTCTGCCTGATCTATCATTGTCCAGCTCAGCCAGTCTGCTTGGACATTGGAGACCCCTGAGATGTATTCTGCCCTGAGAGATGACAGGTGAGATTCCGCCCACTGGCACAACAGGTTGGACTCCTGCATCAGGGACCAGGAACGAGTTCCCCCCTGTCTGTTTATGTGTTCCAGTGACGTGCAGTCAGGTGAGGCAAGTGAGGCACAGCTTCACCACTCTCATCATGAAAAGAAAAAAAATGTGAAAGGAAAAAGGCAAGAGCTGAGGTCAGGCTGAGCTAGTTACTGCCTCACTGTGGATGACTCTGCTTAACTGTTAAAAAAAGCCTCTTAAAAAGCACCCTCTACTATGAGGCAGGAGAACTGCATGCGTACTACAGCATGGCTCTTTGCCTGGCTTCCTGCCTCCTCCTGTGGTCTCCTCACTGGTGCTCTCCCTCCCCAAGTGTAGTGACTTCCTCTCCAGGCCCCCATTCATTTCTCTCTCTCACACACACAGCTGGATAAAACTATATAAAAATCTAGCCCAGCTTCCCTGATTACAAGTTTGAAAAGGCAACGTGGCTCCACCTGCAATCAAACTACACTTGGGGAGGGAGAGCACAAGCGAGCACTGAGGAGACCACAGGAGGAGGCAGGAAGCCAGGCAAAGAGCCATGCTGTAGTACACAAACTTTCCCCCTTTCTTTTGGAAGGCTCTGATCGGCTCCCTCCGGCTTCTCTGCCTCTTCCCTCCCCCCAGCCTGCCAGCAGGAGGTGGTGGGTGGGCTTTATTGTGTTCCAGGCATTTCCCACCCAGACAGCAGGCTGCATTTGCAATGGTGGAGGTGTTTGGGGAAGGCAGCAGGGGAATGGGGGGGGGGATGGCAGAGGAACTGCTTTCAAGCCACTGGAAAAGATATCCAATCCAACTTTTTTGTGTGTGTGGGTTTGTTTGAGAGTGAGTGAGAGAGGGAAGTGGGTAGGAGAGATAGTCCAATCCAACTTCTGTGTGTGTGTGTGTGTGCGTGTGTTTGAGAGAGGGGGAGGAAGGGAGAGAGGGAGGAAGGAGGGGAAGGGAGAAGAAAAAGAAAGAAGGAGCAAAGGAGAAAAACAAATACTGTCGCTTTAAATTGGAACTGAGCATGCCTGGCTGTGGAATTCTGGGAGTTGAAGTTCACAAGTCTAAAAATATTTGAAACCCAGCACTGTGTCAGTGCCTCACCAGTCATAAACCTCACCGCACGTCACTGATGTGTGCCTTGGTCGTGGTATTGTCGGTGAAGACTAATATGTGTCAGGCCTGAACTCTGTGGTGGAAGTGTCTGAGGGTGAGGCGAACCGGCTGCAATTCTAGCCAATTTATGCTGTTTTGGCTCTCTTCGAGGGACCACTGACCCTGAGCCAGTCCTGCATGTGTGCCCCCCATCATGTCAGACTTGCGTCCGTCGTTAAGTGTGAGACGGCACGGCTCTCTGAACAAGGTCCCTTGCAAAATCGCGGGGGACTGCCACCATTTGAGAGAGTGTAATACCTGTCTGGGAAGGGGGACCCTGAGAGGAGAGCTGCCCGTCGGCCTTTTGATGTGGAAGCATGAACCATTGAAGGCTCCTGCTGTGAAACTTGGCCCACGGGACAATCCTGAAGCAGGATACCATCTTGCCCATGACTTGGGAGAGAAGAAGGGATGCCTTGTGAAGACGTAGCACCTTCCTGACAAGTTCCCTCAGACTGAGAATGCAGTCGTTGGATAGGAATACCCTCTCCGCCATGGTGTCTATCAAGACCCCAAGATGGAGAAGGTGAGTGCTGGGAACAAGGTGACTCTTTTTGAGATTCACCCCGAACCCGTGATTCCGCAAAGTGTGAATGGTGAGGGCGAGATCTCTTTCTGCCTTAACCAGAGACCTGGACAACAAGAGGATGTTGTCCAGGTAACAGAGAATCTGAACTGGGGATGACCTGATGTGGGCGGCCAGTGCTGCCAGTACTTTTGTGAATACCCTGGGGGCAGAGGATAGACCGAATGGAAGAGCTCGGTACTGGAAGTGCCTCCCCCATAGGGGAAGCGGAGATATTTTCAGTGGTGTATGAAGATGGGGATATGAAGGTAAGCTTCAGTCAAGTCTACCGACGTGAGGAAATCGCCTTTCCGGACCACCTGGAGGATGGTGTGCAGAGAATGCATTTTGAACCGCCGATAATGTGGCGGTTCAATTTTAGATCTAAAATTGCTCTCCATCCCCCGGAATTTTTTGGTACCACAAACAGGTGGGAATAAAAACCCTGCCCTTCCTGATGGGGAAGAACCGGTTGGATGGCCCGGATCTCCAACAGATGCTGAATGGCCTGTTCCATCAGTGTCCTCTTGCGAGGACACCGAGAGACCAGGCATGACATGAAGTGTTCCTGGGGGATGGAGAGGAATTCTAGCATGAGACCAAATTTGACAGTTTTGAGTACCCAATTTTCTGTTGTGGTCTCCTCCCAGTGGTGGGCAAAGAACGCCAGGCGGCCTCCGATCAGAAGAGAGTCCAGATAGTAATTTCCTACGTGAAAAATGGTGGTTGCCCCCTCCACGGTAAGATTTCTTGGAGGGGAAACGCTGTGGGTTTCTATTGGACCTGTCCTGGTGAGATCCCTGTCTGGGAGTGTAGGATTGGAATTGTGGATGGGGGAAGGAAGGTCCCCCGTCCACCGGCCAAAAAGGCGACCTCCTATAGAAGGGAGCGGGCCGACTGTCCTGTTTCTTGTAGATGGATGAAAGGACCTTGCGCTTGTCTTTAGATTCCGTGAGGTAATCTAAGGGATTACCAAATAATTGGGTGCCACTGAATGGGGAGGCTGCTGCGCCACTTGGTATGGACATCCGCCTGCCATGGCTTGAGCCAAAGCAGATGCCTGGCCGTGACCGAAGAAGCGAATCTAGCAGCATTAAGGGAAGAATCAGCTGCAAATTTCAACCGCTGTCCTGATCTTGTTGAGATCCCTATGTGATCTAGTGTCAGTAGGAGCAATGCGCTCCTGAAGCTGTTCAATCCAAACCAAGGCACCCTGGAGAAAAAGGAAGTGGCCATAGAGGCCCTAACAGCCCAGGCCACAGCCTGATAGTTTTTGACTAAGGTTTGATCTGACCTTTTTTCCTCAGGCTTGAGAACCTCCTCAGGGGCTCCAGAGACCACAGTAGGTGAAGACAGGGCTGCAACTGGTGCGCCCACTGGAGGAGTCTCAAAGAACTTGGTGAGGTCTGGTGCAATGTTGTAGAGATGTTTGTCAAGGTTGGTTGGCTGTGGGCCTGTGCCTAGAGACTCCCACTGCTTCTGGATGATGTTCAGGAATATCTTGAGAACAGGGATCACCTCTTTTTCCACTGTGGGTTCGGTGAATGGGGTACTGGGACGCTCAGTTGAAGCCAGTTCTGCCGCTTTATCCTGTGAAGTAGAAGCTGAAGCAGAAGATGGTAAGTTAGCAGCTTTAATGGCCTTAAGTAGAAGGGACTTGAAACGATCAGTTTTGAATAATCCAGTAAAGGCAGGGGTATCTGGGGTGACCACCTCGTCAGACAGGTCTGAGTCCCGCAGGTTATCTTGCTCGCCACCAATTGAGGCCTGAGAAGTAGAGGCAGAGGGATCAAGTTGCTGACCCGCAGCAGAAGATTTATGCTTATGGCACTCCAAACGGCTGCTGTAGAGTTCATGCCTTTTTTTAAAGCTTCCAAAATGGCCGACTTTTTTCCTCTGAGGCTTTTCCTACCTGCAAAATGGCCACCGAATACCAAGTATGGCCAGGCGATCTGCAGAATGGCCACCGGACTCGCCTGGAACTGCTGCGTGCAAAACAGCCGGTCGCGTGTCCCTCCGACTGCCCAGAATCAAGGAGTGCCGCGGGGAAACAGCTGTGGAGCCGTAGCTCATGAGCTGGCCGATCTGATTGCAAAGCAAGCTTTCTGAGAGAACTCGTGGCCGCAGGCAATCAGACGGCTAAGGAGAGGCAGCCAGAGATCAGTTTCGAATTTCCTTCCAATATGTAGAATAAAGGATTATTTAAGGTACCAATTTAAAGGAGCAACAAACATTTTTGGAAATATTCACCAATTAAAGATATAATTAAAAAATTTGGAGGAGAGATCAATTCTCACAGCCAGTCCAGGTTGGACTGAGTCTGAAACTGGGGAGTAGCCGCAAGGGCCCGATGACATCATAAGTGTAGACTCAGTCCAATTGGTTAATGGACAAAGCATACCCAGTCTGGCTGCTGTGTCTACGATAACAGGAAAATATAATATTTAATAAATTAAAATAGCATTGTTGCTCATTCCATTTCATTCTTACATTCAAAGTTTCCACAAGGGGGAGCTATAAGATCTTATTTAAATTCTTTCTATAAGCACTACATTTTGTGGAAATATTAATACCTAAGGTCCAAATTTGTGTTTATTAGCACCTTTGTTAAAATACAGTGCAGGAGAATCAGCAAGACCTACAGTTATACACTGAACAAATATTTAATAAATCAGTATAATGACTAGTAGACAACTGAAACAATCAATGCATCTTTTAATAAACTAGAAACTATTTATGTTGTCATGGTATAGAGTAAGCAGCCTTGCTATATTTAAGGCTAGTAAACATCTGTTACCACGTTTAATTTAGCAAACCTGTTCCCCTTGCTTCTGCTACATCACGCAGAGCCAGTGATCGAGTTTGCATGATTTTTTCTATTTAAAATAAGATCCAAACTTATTATCGTCCTTTTTTCTATGTGTATTAAGAGTATATGAAAGTGTATAAAACGTACACTTAAAAAAAATATTTATCCATAAAGCAGTCAATAAAACACTTTTTTTCCTCATTAAGCTAGAACTTTTTTAAAAAAGTTCATATAGCAGTCCATAGTTCTAGCTCCATTATCAATTTTTCCTGTTTGCAAAGTGGGAAGCCCAGCCCTTAGCATGCAAATCACACCCTTTAGTTATATTCTTTCACATATAAATCTAATATTTGTGTTCTACAGACTTCAATCCATTTTTATTCTGTCCAAAGTTTCTAAAGACAATGACACAAATGGAAATAAGGGGGGGAAATCTTGGAAAACACACTGATTCGTGTGCTGAAATTCACATTGCTGCTTTTCCTGCTCTAAGGTGGTCAGTCAGTATGCTAATTCAACTAATTCAGTTCTGGATAACAATCCATTATAAAATGGCCAATCACTACTGATCAATTATAGTGCTTCAGTAGAGAAGTGCTACAAGGAACGACCCAGATTTCTTTCCAAGCTGAGGTTCACACTTAGCTTTTCAAATACAAATCACCAAATAATACTCTAAAACAGTGTTTTCAATCTTGGCAACTTTAAGATGCATGGACTTCAATTCCCAGAATTCCCCAGACAACATGGCAGTTGAAGTCCACACATCTTAAAGTTACCAAGATTGAGAAACATTGCTCTAAAAATATTGTTTAAATTATTAAACAAATTAAATATTATTTGCAATTAAACTTAATTAAAATTAAATATGTGATTACCCAAGTCCTGAATTTAATTATTTCTCTGTATCTATCGCATTAGATATTGCAATGTTTAGAAGCATGCAGCTAAGGAAATCAGATTGTGTATTTCATAGTATTACATAATACTATGTAAAAGAGCTTAAGACTGCTTTATGATATAACTTTCTCAATGTTGTTATGAATAAGTAGCAGCAGCAATCAATGTAATGAAATCCTTAACACTATTTCTTTGTAAGCAAGTTGAAAAGACTTTTAAAAATCTCATTAAGAGATTCTCTCTCTGACAGTATCTTATTTAAGAGTTATGTACCAAGCAGGTTTGCGTGTCAGAAATTTTGCCTGCTTAAATTAGCTGGTGAAAGTGAATGAGAATTATGTCAAAGCATGGATGCATGAGAAAGCAAAACAGATAGCTTTATTTTTAGAGCAAAAACCTCAGCACAACGGAAACATACTTGTCTGCAAAACCACAGCCTTTAGTTATCAGTTACTTCATCAACAGGGTTATTTTTCCCCACCATTTACAAATTCCCCACCATATTAGAATCTTCAAATTACATTACCCATTTTCAATTCCAGGTCACACTTAAAACTCCAGTTAATACTGTAGTTAATAATAAATAAGGACATTAAGAGTAATATATATTTAAAGGAATACAGTACCAGTGTTTGTGAGATCTGAATACTATTGATATGTGGAAGCAGCAAATAAGTGTTTGCTAACTCCTGTCTAGAATCTTCTGAAATGGCCTCTGAAGTTCCGGTTCCAAATACCTAGTGGAAAACTGCATGTTATATTAAATATTTCCAACAATAAATATAATAAAGAACTGCAATCTTTTATAAACACTTTTAGGTAAAGGTAAAGGTTCCCCTCTCTCATATGTCCTAGTCATTCTCGACTCTAGGTGGCAGTGCTCATCTCCATTTCAAAGCTGAAGAGCCAGTGCTATCCGAAGATGTCTCCATGGGTCATGTGGTCGGCATGACTAAATGCCAAAGGAACACTGTTATCTTCCCACCTATTTTTCTACTTGCATTTTTACATGCTTTTGAATTGCTAGATTGGCAGAAGCTGGGATAAGTAACGGGAGCTTACTCCGTTACACGGTGCTAGGGATTCGAACTGCCGCACTTTCTGATCAACAAACTCAGCGTCTTAGCCACTGAGCCACCACGACCCAACAAACAAACACTTTATATAATGCTATTTTAACAAGATGTTGCTGTATTAAAACAGCAAAAAGATATTGTTTGCAGTAAACATCTAGTTTATAGATGTTATAAATAAAATATTTTTTCAGGAAACTTCAGATTCAACTAACCAAATTTTATTTAGAACATCACAACTACTCTCCCCTAAACAACAAATAAGCAGTCCTAAGTATAGGACAGAGATAGGGAACGTTTTCTTAACCAGACTACCTGCAGGTTCAAAATATGTTCATTTGTAATTTTTTTTAAAAAAAACCTTAATATATCAAGTTTTGAACATATTCATGCTGCCCCCCCCTTTTGTGTGTGTGTGTGCGCGCGCGCGCATAAAATGTGTTTTACATTTAATAGGGATGAATTTAGCAATATTTAGAGTTGAGGCATTCAAGGGTCTAACATGAATTTGGATCTGGCATGGATTTATTTATTATTATTATTTCACCTTTATTATTTTTATAAATAAGCGGTGAACATACTAATTCTTATTCTTATTCTTCCCACAAGAGTGAGTGTGTGTGTGTGAGAGAGAATTATTATTGTTGTTGTTGTTGTTGTTGTTGTAGCTTAGGGAAATAGAAAATTGAGTACAGTACACTACAAGAGCCCTCATCTAAATTACAAGGCCTGTGCCGCTACAGTGAGAGTACAGAAAAGTTGTTGCTTCTCTACTCTTGTGACGCTTTTTAGGGCTACATGAAGAGGGCAAACGGTATATCAACTTTCACTATTTAAATTACAATTTGGTCTGTTTCCTTGTTTTACAAAAGTTAAAGCTACAGGTATTCCCCAAGCTTGGGTATTTATCCAAGTTCCATGCTAGTATAAAAACTAGGGCTGTAACCAAAGCATTATATTCTTTTATTTATTTATTTATTTATTTATTTATTTATTTATTTATTTATTTATTTATTTATTTATTTATTTATTTATTTATTATTTATTTATTTATTTATTATTTATTTATTTATTTATTTATTTTTACCATACAATCCTTAACTAACTCAGAAGCAGAGTCTCTCTTTATCAAAATATTATATATTCTTTTAATATGAAATTGTCCTTGGTCCCTAATTTGCTCAGTCAACTCATCATACGTATTCTCAATACCTATCCTCATATCTTCCTTAAACCTAAATTGTAACTGTTGATATTGAAACCAAGTCTGAACAATCTTTTTATCTTTTAGTTCATCTATCAACTTTAGCTCCCAATGATTATCTACCCAATCCAATAGTTGGGCATATGTAGTTTCATCGTGCCTCTGTGTTATACTAATATTTTCTATCATATGCCTTGGTATTACCCAGTCAGGAATCTTACATTGCATATTTGGCTGATACTTCTTCCAGACTCTTAACAACGCAGACCTGTATATATGCGTTCTAAAAACAAAATCCTGCTTTTTACCATACATTAAATACGCATGCCAACCATAAAGCAGATCATATCCTTCTAGATTAAGAATTCTCTCCTCCGTCACAAAGCATTATATTCTTAGATGACATGATGCTGAAGTCTTCATTATAGTGTGTGCATGTGCAGAGTTGCCAAATGAAGGGAACAGCTAAGGAACAAGGATCAACTTGGGAGTAAAGCCACAGGTGGATGGTGAATGGCCCCTCCCATAGGGAATAAAAGAGGAGTGAAAGGGGAGGGGTGTTTGCAGGAGACAATTGGTTCATTCCTGCATTCTTGCCAAGTATTGCAGCCTCTGAAAGATATCGGCCTGGCCACTCTCCAAGCCTGATAAAGGTCAGTAATTGTGAACTATCTTGAAAGACTATGGGCCGGGTATTTGCTGGAGACGAATTCATTGTAAATTAATTAATAAATACCGAGACAAGGACTTGGCTTCACCCTGCTGGGGAAGCCTAGGTCAGAACACCTGGTAGGAAAGAGAGGAAGGAGTGTCTGCTTTGCTCCAGCATAGAACTGGTTAAAGAGGCATCTATGCAAACTACAGACACACGCCTTTCGCATGCCAGCTTCTGACACCCAGTAAGACCAATTCTGCAATTAAACATAAAAATGAAGCATCATAACTGCTTGTAGAATGAGTCCAGCGTAAAGCCTAGATTGTGTCCTCATAACTTACAAAAATAAATCAAGGCCAAATAGTATAACACAGTTTAATATTATGTGAGATGAATATCAAAATATTAAAATTCCCAACAAGGCTACTTGTCTTTTAAAAGATATTTTTTAAAAAATTCCAAAAGATTATTCTTTTCATTCTTTTAATATCCATGCAAAACCCTTTCATGATAGCAATGACTAGAGCAGCAGATACCTTTAAATATCAACTTCTTGCGCAGCATGTAATGTTCTGCAAACTGTATTTGTTTGGACCGTACATCTTTGACAGCTTTCTGTTGTTGGTCCATTACACCATCATTTGAAATTAAGAATGTTCTGTGTCTTAAGCTGGTAAATGAATAATTACCTGATATGAAAATATTCCATGAGACGAGGTATTTATAAATAATGAACTTTCAAAACTGCCTTCTTCTATTGGAAGAAAAAGTACTCTGAAATAAATTTTTCCCATTGCTGGAATCACCTACAAATAAAATAAAAAGCATCTGATGTTCAATATATTAAATTGCCATTAATTTATTACACTTATAAATTACAAAGAGACAGTCATTACTTCTTTCTTCTATTCTGATTAAAACTAGCCAAGATATACTCATTTGAATATCACTTCATCAAATCTAGAACCAACTCCCAGAAGTATGACACTGTTCTTCTACAACCCATAGGAAATTATTGTCTTCTAGGTATCATAAAGAGTCATGGTGGCATGGTTGATATAATGCAGTACTGCAGGCTAACTCTGTCGACTGCCAGGAGTTTGATCCTGATGGGCTCAAGACTCAGTCTTCCATCCTTTTGATATCAGTGAAATGGGGACTCAGATTGTTTGGGACAATATGCTGACTTTGTAAACCACTCAGAGAGGGCTGTAAAGCATTGTGAAGCGGTATATAAGTCTAAGTTCTATTGCTATAATAGTGGTGTTCTACCGTGTTTCCCTGAAAATATGACAGGGTCTTATTTTCTTTTTACTTACAAAATATGGCCTTGGGCTTATTATAGGGGAGGGCTTATTGTTTTGGGGTTGCCGGGCGGCTGCTCCCTTGCAAACTGGCTCCCGAAGAGCCGGGCACAGCCTCAGGGGCGAAGCAGCAATGAGGTGACCAAGCTCACGAGCAACCACCTGGCAAACCCCCTCTCCAGCCGGGCAGAGCACCATTCACTAACCTAGGGGGTATCTCTAAGGTGCCAAGCCACGTGGCGCTCTGCCCACTACCCAGCTCCCGCGGATTGGCACATTAGGGATACCCCCTAGTTCAGTGCATGGAGTTCTACCCGGCTGGAGAAGGGGATTGTGCGAGCACCTGTTCTGCCCCCAACAGGCATGCCTCTAGCCTCAACATGTCCAGGCCCAGCTCTCCCTGCAGCAGCCCCCACCGCCGCACTCCGAGGTTCCAAACTCCAAAACTTAGCTGCCAGGTTTTCCAGCAGCGGCCGCTCTAGGAGTGCGCTCTACGGTTGTAGACTGGCTGCTGGAAGACTCTCTGTCCAGAAGACTCTCTTATAGAGAGTTACAGCAGCCAGCCCACAACCATAGAGTGCACTCCTAGAGTGGCCGCTGATGGAAGACTCGGCAGCCAACTTTCAATTATGCTCGGAGCGCCACCACGGCTGCTGCAGGGAGAGCTGGGTCTGGACATGTTGAGGCTAGGAGGCATGCCTGCTAGGGGCAGAACAGGCGCTCGCGCAACCCCCTACTCCAGCCAGGAAGAACTCCATGCACTGACCTAGGGGGTATCCCTAATGTGCCAAGCTGCGGAGCTGGGGAGCGGTCAGAGTGCTATGAGGCTTGGCACCTTAAGGATACCCCCTAGGTCAGTGAATGGTGCTCTGCCCAGCTGGAGAGGGGGTTTGCGTGGTCACCTCATGGCTGCTTCGCCCCCGAGGCTGTGCCCGGCTCTTCGGGAGCCAGTTCGCAAGGGAGCAGCCGCTCGGCAATTCCCCCCTCCGGCCAGGCAGAATGCCACTCCCCAACCTAGTGGTATCCCAAAGGTGCCAAGCAATGTGAGCGCCTTTCTCCCCCCTCAGCTCCTGCAGTTTGGCGCCTTCAGGATACCGCTATGTCAGTGAGCGGTGCTCTGCCTGGCCGGAGGGGGTTTGTCCAGGGGGTTTATTTTCAGGGGTGGGCTTATATTTTTGCCCATGCGAAAAATGCGGCAAAGCTTTAGTTTCAGGACAGGTTGCATTTTCGGGGAAACACGGTATTATCTGGGCTTCAATATGCTATAGCTTGTATTAATTATGCTTTGATAAACCAGCATAGCTAGGTTGCCCGTAACACTAAATCATTTTTATGAATAACACTGCCCAGGTTTACACACATAGCTAAGCCAAAAACTCAGATTATGGCTAAGCATTGGAGTACAAATTCAGCCACTAGCTATTCTCACATACAGCTATTAATCACTGACATAATGCCGTTTCGTAATGGATACATTCACACATTATTCCAGGCTAAAAACTGGTGATATTAAGCCTGAATGCAAAATCCATTTTAAAGGGATTTAAATAGATTTCATGTGGCATTAAATAGCAGTGATTAGTACCTTATTACATATCCTCTTCTTATTCCTCATGCCTTGTTCCTACATTACAATTGTAAGTCACTCTTGTAAGGTCTGCATGAAATGGAAAGCTACGATCTGTCACAAATCAGTGTAGCTATAACTAACAGGAACTAGAGATTACAATTAATAGAGATGAAGACTCAATCCCAATTTACAAATACAGAAAGAAGCAAAATATTTAAACTTTGGACTTATTGAAGGATATTTTTGAACAATGGTCTGAGAAGTTGATTTTAAGAGTGACAGCCTCTACAAACAGACTCTGTTTAAAAGATGCTATGGAAGAGGAACAACTATTAGCTGACTTGATTCAGAGTGATTTAAAGATGGATTTAAAAATGACATGGAAAAAGATGTTACACAAGACCGATTGATTCATTAATAATTAAAAGAGGTGTACAAAGCTGGTTTATTTGATTGAGGTTAAAAGAGATACATTGCTACCTCTGGTAACACTTAATAGACTTTTGCTGATCAGGACTGAAACAATACGGCTATAAGGATTGTTAATGGATAAGAGATGGGATATGGGGAAAAGAGATCTTTTGTTGTATTTTAAGAATATGTGATAAATTACTGAAATTATTTATACTTTTGATGAAAAGGAGTCTCTCTCTCTCCCCGTCTCTCTCTCTCCCCCATCTCTCTCTCCCTCTCTCACATACACACACAGAGATGGCATTTTAACATTAAGGATGTGATGCGAAAACCTCTATGGAATAAGTTCACATTTCCATACACTTGGTTTATATTGACTTATGCCCTTCAACAGCAATTGAAGCTGCAACATAACAAACTACCCTTGAAATCAGGTCAACCTCAGAGTAATTTGCGACAAGATGGGGGTAGAGAGGAAGTACTGTAGAAAAAAAAATTAAGGCATTTTAAGTATACCTCAATGTTCACACTGATCATGGTTGCACTCCTTATACTTTGAGAGGAAGTTCAAGATTAGTCTAGCTTCAAAAAAAGGAGGCATAAATCGAAAAATAAATTTTATTTTGCAAAAGGAAAACATGGATCCTGCAAACCATATTTTAAATATTTCATTCAAGCAGCTAGTTACCACCTTCTGTTAAGGTTTAAGACCATCGAGCATAAAAGGAGAAGTCTTGCAGATATATAGACCTTGATCTCACATCAGCTCTGCAGTTTCATGTGCAATTTGCTTTACGCTTCAAGGCTTGAATCACATTTCAAACTTACTATTGGCATTCTGTGTGCATTCACATCATGTACTTTATAACAGGAAAAATACTAAGTTTTACAAAAAGGAGGAGGGGCTTTGTGGTATATTCCCGCAAATGAGAGAGAACCCAGTAATATGTCGTCAACTTGCCTTTATTTTTAAAAGGATGTGATCTAATAATGCAAAACTTATAAATATACTTCTTGGTTATCTTGGTATCTTTTAACAGGTTTAAAATCAGAAATATTTCAGTTGTTTCACAAGGGAGTGTGTCTATTTATTCATACAAGCTGAGCCAAAGCCACAACTTTCTGTCTGAAGACTTGAGTCAGTATTTTAACCACCAGAGCCTCAAATGGCCTTCAAGGGAAGGGATTCTAGGGAAGTGATATCCTTGTGCAAACAGCACACATAAAAGAAGAGTTAGAACTTCAGCTTTTAATAATGTGGTTGTTGCACACATAGGTACCTGTTGTGGCCCAGCCGGTGCCGGTGCCGCTGCCACCAGACTCTGACAGCGAGGTGTCCTCTGAGTCGGCTCAAGAGGAGGTGGGGGACCCTGGACAGGGTTCCGACGCTGAGCAGGGCGCAGAGAGGCTGGTTGGCCACCAGGGGGCGCCTGAGGCATGGAGCAGTGGTGAAAGCCAAAGGAAGGGGGCTCCTGATGTCATGCCTTGGAGCAGTGGGGAGGAGTCACAGGACAGTGAGTCAGACAGCAGTGAGCTATTAGATGCTCGTTACCGACCTGCTACCCGGCGTAAGGAGCAATTGAGCAATTACCAGAGGTAATGGCTCTCAGCTGCTGATCATTAGACTCCTCTCCAGACTATAAAGGGACTGCTTGTGGACACACCCTTTGCAGGAATCAACTGATCATTGGAGTTGGGGAAGCTCAGATCTGTGTCCTACTTTGGCAGGCTGGATTGCTGCTAAAGGTTTTACCTGGATTACTGTCAATTTGTTCCCTGGACCTTGGCTGCTAAGGTGATTATCTGGAGCTTGGTAGCTGGATTGCTGCCCAGAGTGCTATCTTGACCTTGGCAGGCTGGATTGCTGCCAAGGTGGAACCTGTATGTCAATAAAGATCTTTGAAGAGACTTTGTGTCGGAGTGTCTTGGTATACAAGAGGAGGGGGTCAGAACAGATTGATTCCTGCCCCAAACAAAACTCCATTAAGTTGCAATGGAGCACCTACAAGCTGAGATGGCCCAGTTGGCTCAACTGATTGCTTTGCTGGCTGGTCAGGTCTCTCAGCTCCAGGGGCTTGCAAACCCCCTCCAGCCAAGGAGGAAATGTCCAGTGGCTACACCAGACAAGTTTGATGGCAAACAAGCAATGTTTGCAGCGTTCCTGGGCCAATGCCAGCTGTTTATCAGCTTGAGAGCGGAGGACTTTCCCACTGACCGGACGAAGGTGGGATTTATCATCAGCTTGCTCTCAGGCACAGCAGCGAGGTGGGCCACTCCATTGCTCTCCCAACCGAGCCCCCTGCTGGACGATTTTCAGGGTTTTTGTAACCATCTCCGGCTGATGTTTGAAGATCCCATTAAGGGGGAAACAGCCACCAGACTCCTGAAAGAGTTGCACCAAGGGCGTGGTTCTTTGCAGGATTATGTCAGCGAATTCCGGCTGCTTAGTCAGGACTCTGCTTGGAATGAGCCAGCCCTTATGGACACTTTCCAGGACGGCCTATCAGATGGCCTGCAGGACGAGCTTGTGAGGGTGGACAGGCCTCCAACGTTCGACGCGTTGGTTCATTTGTGCCTCCGGATAGACGCCCGGCTGCAGAGGTGGAGGCCTCGCCGCGTGTCCCAGGAGACCAAAAGGATGCCGGTCCCTCACGAGACTGCAGTTACACGGGAGGAGCCCATGGAGTTGGGTCCCGCCAAACCCCGCTTGTTGCGCACGGAGATGGACAGACGGCGTGCAGGGGGGTTGTGTTTCTACTGTGGGGATTTTGGACACTTGGCTTTGGTTTGCCCCAAAAAGGGTAGGGGGGCTGTGCGGACTGCGGCCTCCCCTCAGCAACGTGTCGGGGAAATGGGCGAGGCCCACTCTGAGGGAGACTTCGCGTCAGGCACAGGCCGGAACAGAGGCGGAGGGGCCTCCACGACATCTGATTCTTGCAGCGCACATTCTCTTGTCGGGTAGTCCGCAGGGAATTCCAGCCCATGCCTTGGTCGATTCCGGGGCTACCACGAATTTTATGGATGCAGCGTTTGTCACGAAATATCACGTCCCTCTGTGCCTGGTAGACCCTCCGATGCGAGTGGAGACCATTGACGGCCGGGTGCTTCTGTCTGGGCCCATCAAGAACGCCACGCAGCCTTTGTGCCTGATCCTCGGGGAGCATGAGGAGGCCATTCAATTTTACGTGGCTTCGGGTCTGCATTTCCCCGTGGTGTTGGGCTTGGCTTGGCTGCGGGCGCACGATCCCCAGATCCACTGGTCGCAGAACCGCATCTTGTTCCCGTCCTTGCAATGCGTGGACCATACCCGTCATGTTTGCGCGGCTCAGGTGCCCAGTTCGGCCGAGGTGACAGTGCCGCCGGATTTAGCGGAGTTCGCGGACGTGTTTAGTGAGCAGGAGGCGGATCAACTGCCACCGCACCGGCCTTACGACTGTCCCATTGACCTGGTACCTGATGCGAAACTCCCGACGGGCCGCCTATACTCCATGTCTGAACCGGAGTTGGCCGCATTGCGGGACTTCCTTGACAAGAACCTGGCCCGGGGTTTTATCCGGCCTTCGTCTTCGCCCTTGTCTGCCCCGGTTTTGTTCGTCAAAAAGAAGACCGGGGATCTAAGACTTTGTTGCGATTACCGGCGCTTGAACGCCATCACGATCCGTAATCGCTACCCGTTGCCTCTGATTCCCGAGTTGTTGGAGCGGCTCCGGGAGGCCGTGGTGTTTACAAAACTGGACTTACGTGGAGCTTACAATCTGGTTCGAGTCAGGGCGGGGGACGAATGGAAGACAGCCTTTGGCACCCGATACGGACATTTTGAGTATACGGTCATGCCGTTCGGGTTGACCAATGCCCCAGCTGTCTTCCAACATTTTATGAACGATATCTTTCAGGACCTTTTGGATCAGTTTGTCGTCATCTACCTGGATGACATCTTGATCTACTCTACGTCTCGGAAGGATCATCAACAGCACTTGCGTCAGGTCTTGCAGCGCCTTCGAAAGCATCGCTTGTTTGCCAAGCTGGAGAAGTGTCAGTTCTGGCAGACCACCATCGAGTTCCTGGGGCACCGTATATCCCCTGAAGGAATTGCAATGGAGCCAGGCAAGGTGGAGGCATTACGAAGTTGGCAATCTCCTCGACGGATGAAAGACGTTCAGAGACTCCTCGGGTTTGCCAACTACTACCGGTCCTTCATCCCCGGCTTTGCTTTCTTGACCGCGCCCCTCACTCGGCTCCTGCAAAAGAAAGTGCCGTTTCACTGGGGGTCCACGGAACAACAAGCGTTCGTGGCCTTGAAGCGCGCTTTTACAAAGGAGCCGATCTTGAAACACCCTGATCCCCATCGCCCCTTTGTAGTCGAGGCGGATGCGTCCGACATCGCGGTGGGGGCGGTGTTATTGCAGGCTCACGCCCCTGATGGCACCCTTTTCCCTTGCGCCTATTACTCTCGGAAACTCAATCCTTCCGAGCGCAATTATACCATCTGGGAGAAGGAGTTGCTGGCTATCAAGGCGGCGTTCGAAGCCTGGCGACATCACCTGGAGGGGGCCAGGCATCAGGTCGAAGTCCGGACAGACCATCGGAATCTGGAGTTTTTGACAACAGCGCGGAAGCTCAATCAGCGCCAGATCCGGTGGTCTCTGTTTTTTGCCCGGTTCCACTTCAAGGTCACGTATATCCCCAGTGCCTTGAACCAGAGGGCGGATGCCCTATCTAGAAAGCCGGAGTACTCAGACCCTGCTGACTCACTGCCCCCCCGGACGGTCCTACCCGTCGAGTCCTTCGCTGCAATCCAGGAACCCGTGGATTTACGGTCATTGATACGGAATGCGCAGCAAAACGACGAGTGGGTGGAACAACGGCGGGCAGAGGTAGGGCCAACATCCCCGTGGACCTTTGACAAGGACCTTTTGAGGTATCGGGATCGGCTCTACGTCCCTGCAGGACCGCTCCGTGGATTGGTTCTCTCCCAATGTCATGACACTCCGGCAGCGGGACACTTTGGCCTGTTCAAAACTTTGCACCTGTTTTCCCGTACGTTTTGGTGGTCTCGCCTGCGACACGACGTGCAGACGTACGTCACGTCATGTGTGCAGTGTCGACAGGCCAAATCAGCGACGGGAGCTCCTCCAGGCTTGCTACAGCCATTGCCGACCCCGGACAGACCCTGGGGAGCCGTGTCCATGGACTTCTTGACGGAACTGCCTCCGTCGTCCGGTTTCACTACGGTCCTAGTGGTGGTGGACATGCTCACCAAGATGGCGCATTTCATCCCCTGCCAGAGATTGCCGACAGCCCGCGCCACCGCCCGCATGTTCATCCAGCACGTGTTCCGGCTGCACGGCCTACCTGACCGGGTCGTCTCTGATCGTGGTACACAATTCACGGCCCAGTTCTGGAAAGGGCTGATGGCCGCTCTTGACGTTCAAGTTTGTCTGTCCTCGGCGCACCATCCCGAAACCGATGGAGGGACGGAGAAGGTGATTGGGATTCTGGAACAATATCTGCGCTGCTTCGTGAACCAGCAGCAGAACAATTGGGCGGAGTACCTCGCCGTGGCGGAGTTTGCGTTCAACAACTCGCAGCACTCCTCCACACGGACGATGCCTTTCATGGCGAACGTCGGGTACCACCCTCGTTTTTTCCCTCTCACCCCCGTGGACTCTCCGGGCCCCGCAGCGCAGGATTTCCTCTCTGAGCTTCAGGCGGTTCACCAGATGGTGCGCCGCTACTTGAATCAGGCGAAGGAGGATTACAAGCGGGTGGCGGACAGGTCTCGCCGTGCGGTGCCGGAATTGGCCGTGGGTGATCGCGTGTGGTTGTCCACGCGGCATCTTCCGTCCCACCGGCCTACGAGGAAGTTGGACCACCGGTATCTGGGGCCGTTCCCTGTGGAGGCCGTTATCAATCCGGTGGCCTATCACCTGACCCTCCCGCGCTCGATGCGAGTACACCCGGTGTTCCATCGCTCGCTCCTGATCCCTGAGCGGTCGGATTGTCCTCTCCGATGTCCCTCTTCGCCCCTGCCGTCGTCGCCTGAGGTGCACGCACGGCCATCGCACAGAGTGACCCGGATCCGTGACTCGAGATGGCTCAAGGGTCGGTTCCAGTATTTGGTCGACTGGGCGGACGAGGACTCGGACGGTGGGACCTGGACCGATGCGACGGCTGTGCATGCTCCAGCTTTGGTGCGGGCCTATCATGGACGTTTTCCCTCCCGACCGCATCCCGAGCGTCAGGCCCGGGGGAAGGGCCCTGCGGTGAGGGATAGTGTTGTGGCCCAGCCGCTGCCGCTGCCGCTGCCACCAGACTCTGACAGCGAGGTGTCCTCTGAGTCGGCTCAAGAGGAGGTGGGGGACCCGGGACAGGGTTCCGATGCTGAGCAGGGCGCAGAGAGGCTGGTTGGCCACCAGGGGGCGCCTGAGGCATGGAGCAGTGGTGAAAGCCAAAGGAAGGGGGCTCCTGATGTCATGCCTTGGAGCAGTGGGGAGGAGTCACAGGACAGTGAGTCAGACAGCAGTGAGCTATTAGATGCTCGTTACCGACCTGCTACCCAGCGTAAGGAGCAATTGAGCAATTACCAGAGGTAATGGCTCTCAGCTGCTGATCATTAGACTCCTCTCCAGACTATAAAGGGACTGCTTGTGGACACACCCTTTGCAGGAATCAACTGATCATTGGAGTTGGAGAAGCTCAGATCTGTGTCCTACTTTGGCAGGCTGGATTGCTGCTAAAGGTTTTACCTGGATTACTGTCAATTTGTTCCCTGGACCTTGGCTGCTAAGGTGATTATCTGGAGCTTGGTAGCTGGATTGCTGCCAAGGGGTGTCGCTGTAGCTGGATTGCTGCCCAGAGTGCTATCTTGACCTTGGCAGGCTGGATTGCTGCCAAGGTGGAACCTGTATGTCAATAAAGATCTTTGAAGAGACTTTGTGTCGGAGTGTCTTGGTATACAAGAGGAGGGGGTCAGAACAGGTACCATAGCTACAACTTGTATTGTATTTGTATTGTTATTGAATTAGAAACTTTTTGTACTTGCAGTCTGAGTGCAGTTTGGGGATTGAAATTTTCAGGAGACATACAATTCAGACTGATTTCGGGTGTTTCAGTATGATAAAATAGTACTAATGCATACAGACTTCCAGTGACGTGCGGTGAGGTTTATGGCTGGTGAGGCTGGTGACGTCATCAGGAAGACGTGTGCTGGAGTCTCAGGCTGCCTCAGCCTCCAGCACACGTGATCCCATTCCCCGCCTTCCTGAGTGTGCTCTACTGGCTCGCGCTCTGCAGTCCTCGAAAGCGACTGGGGAATGACGAGAACCTTCCTGCCTCTGCTGGACGTTGCACGCTCCTCGCGACTGCATATTGCAGTCACGAGGAGCGCGCGAAATCCAGCAGAGGCAGGAAGGCTCTCGTCATTCCCCAGTCGCTTTCGTGCCTTCGTCATCCGGGAGCGCCGACAACATTTCTGCCTCCGCCCTCCGCAGCTCCCAGGCGCGCCCAGATGGAGGTAGCCAGAATGGTGCCGAGGCAGTCCGGCGGACGAGCGACCAAGGATCAGGCTGCCTCGCTCGCTCTTTTGTCCGCCCGGACCACCTCGGCGTCGCTGTGGCTACATCCGTCCGGGAGCTGCGGAGGGCGGAGGCAGAAATGTTGTCGGCGCTCCCGGATGACGAAGGCACGAAAGCGACAGTCGTTTTCGTGCCTTTGTCATCCGGGAGCGCCAACAACATTTCTACCTCCGCAGCTTCCGGGCGTGGCCGGACGGATGTATATAATATTATAATATATAATATTATATACTATTATTTCATGAAGAGAGGTGAGGCTCTGCCTCCCTTGCCTCCCCTGACCGCACGTCCCTGCAGACTTCATTGTGCAGGTAATCCTTGATTTACGATTGTTTGACAAAGTTACAGCAGCCTCAGAAAAAGTGACTTATGACCTAAACCTGCACTTACAATCGTTGCACTACCCCCCCAGTCATGTGATTGTAATTTGGGTACTTGGCAACTAGCTTGTATTTATGATTATGCATTTGCTATTAAATGACTGGTATTCTAAAATTCCAGAAAAGTGACTAAATTATTGTGATAAACAATTATTGTTAGAAGTCACGGGACCAAAGTTTCTCTTATAAATGGACTATACTGAATGCTTTATTAACATTTTTATACAGAACCCTGACACATGCTTTAGTAAAATATAAAAGAATAATATTTGAATATTTTGTATACCAGATAAAACATTTTATTTGCAACTCTGCATTTTACAAGCAACGTTTGCTCCCTTTTGCAAGTATTTGCTTCAGGCAAAATAATAGAAATGATAGGATGATTCTGAATGATAGAAAAGAGGTATTATTTCTACCAAGCTCTACTTTTTTCTACCAAGGAATGAAATATATATATTGGCTCCAATGCATTCCCTCTTCCAATTTAATATTGTAATCCACCAAGAGATAAGATAGCAGTGAATAAAGTTTAATAAATAAAATAAAATTTAATAAATAAAATTTGACAATAGCAAGTCAATGTGACCGTATTTTCCGATATGAATGGATATCACTTCATTTGTTAATTATAAATTGATCGTGTGCTTACAAATATAAGCACTGCCATTTTGGCAAAAACTTGCATGCTACTGCAACATAATTGTTAAAAATACATTAAAATACTCACTCTGCTATGAGCAGGGGACACATGAAAATGCCTATTCGTTGTAAACACTGAATTCACTAGAATGTCTCTATCCTTATTAGGGTTGTAAGCATAGAGCATTTTAGCTTTGGGCAGCCCCAGTCGCCTAAGGAAACAAGAAAAGGTGAAATAGGAAGACAGTGCTAAAGATTACTCTTTTTGCTCCAACTCAGTTTCAACACTACAGAATTACATTCCACAAAAATAATATTATTTTCAACACAATTTGAAAAAAGATAATTTTGCAATAACTGAAGACATAGTATCAATGCCATGGTTTTACAATGACACAAATACTTCTTTCCTAGTATTGTGGCTCTCTCAATATTTGTTGATTTCAATGTATTATCCAAATATTGCCTTTTCATTTGCCTTTCACAGCAGAATCAAACCAGAAGAGTATTGCTTGAATATGCTGAATTGGGTTTTGGATAAGGACAAACTATGGCTGAAATTAGCAGAGACTCAACATAGTAACAATACATGAGCCTTGCCTTGATCACATCGTAACAAACCATGGTTTGATATAACACTACATCTGTGATGTAAGTAGGTATAGATTATAAAGCAAGTTAATATAGCTCTTTTACATACTCCTCTTAAGAGCTGTAATTATTTTAAAAGTTAGCTAATGTGCTGCTTCTTTCATAATTAAAATATATATTTGTTATCTGTTCATTATTTACTTTTATTTTCATAATCACCTGAAAATATTGATACATCTTATATAATAATTGTAATGAGAAATGCAAATAGACAAAAGGCTCTTTTCTTGAAAACATTATTTTTGTATTATATACTTTTTGCCTTTATTCTGAAAAATTGCCAAATACTCACTGCATTCCAAAATGGAGAATAGAAGGATGAAAATGAAGAATCTTGCCATCAGGCATTTTTGCAGAAAACCTGAAAAAGAATATAGGAATAACTATAGAATCTTATTAGATAAAGAGAACACATAAACACCCCTTCAATTAAATGTGTAGCATGCCATTTAGTGCTTTGTTTATTTGGTAATTCCATTTCTGTATTACTAGACTATATAAAATTCTGGATATTGGGATACTAAATTTCAGAATATTCTATCCAAATGTAATAAAACCTTTTCAAGAATTCAGTTACATGTAAACTATTCTGTAATGGCTAATTTAAAAGTGTTTGAGAATATGGAGGACACATAAGGAAAACTGCCATTCCATCATTCAGAAGTCAACCCTGCTGTTAGTCTTATGCAATTGAGGCTTGCTAGTTTAAACATTTGGGGTGGGGGGGTTGTTCCTAAGCAGGTTTATTCCAATCAGCCCACAGTCAATATTACTGCATCTGTAGCTTAATCTTACAACCTATAGGGCCACCGAGTGAAAAATTCCTAGAAATTGGGAAAACAAATCTGACACTGTTTGAACAAAATGCACTAGCATATATACACTTTTTCATTGATAGTCCCAACATATTGTGCTTTGCAATGATTAAGGAAGGAAGGAACAATAGCATCGATAACTATCACCAAATCTAAGTGTCGCAAGAAAGACTGTATCTAGTACACCAGAAATGTTATTTCCTGCAACCACAGTGACAACCCAGGAGTACTTCCCCATTACACATTTACTCTTTTAGGACTTATCAAGACCAGTTTCCGATGCAATAATAGTATCTTGACCACCTATCCAAATTTCTGTTTTTTTCTGCCTCATCTAGCTCATCATCAAATGCAGGAAATATTCAGAAGCATCACTTTCTTCCATATGGAACACAGAGCTACACATTTGACTGTTATTGCATATTTATAGTATGTAAATCTCTAACTGATGTCCTCCCAGTAATTTCATTTACATATTAAATAGCATTGGAACAGGACTGAATGTTGTAGAAAAAATAAATACTGAAAGGGCATCACCCACCACCATTATCTTCTAGACCAGGGGTATCAAACTGGATTTCTTCGAGGGCTGGATCGGCATTGTAGTTGTCCTTCGCAGGTCAGTTGGGGAAGGTGGACGGAACGGATGTCTCCTGCAGCACCCTGCTGGCCAAAACGGGGCACGTGGGGCATGTGCCCCCCCATGGCCCATTTTCACTAGCGGAGGCACCACAGGCCGGTCCTTTGCTATATCCAGGCCAGCCCTGTGGGCCAGATCTAAGCAGCCCACAGGCCTTGAGTTTGACACCCCTGTTCTAGACATAATCTCACTCTCAGAACCAAAAGAATACCATATTTTTCTGGACATTTTTTTAAAAAATGTGAATATTTCAATACTTCTTGTTGGCCTCAACAAGGTAATGTAGTATGCAACAATCTGCCCTTAACAAAAACAAAGTAGGATATGCTGCATGATCTGCCTGTTACTAAAGTGCCAAAGCCTCTGCTCCAATGGGGGGGGGGAATCACTGAACTATACTGACTCTCAGCCTCTCAACTTGGTACACAGCAAAAAGACATTTCAGGTTCAACAGCAAGATAGTAGAGGTTCAAGAGAGTAACCAGGCCTCTGCACACCTGCCTCATCAGTTTCTAGTGTAGCTCACCCATACAGCAGTGTCAGCACCGTATTCTGATATTTACATCTCTACATCTCTCAAAAAGTGATACTTTTGAAAGTTTATATATATATATGACTTGTTAATTAGAAGCAGGAGGATGCATATATGTGATCTTATTTTTATCTTCACATGAGAAAACTCTCAGAAGCTTTTATTTCAGATAAAGAATATTTTTAATTGTACATAGCTTATCCAAAAAATTACACTGAAGTCAGGACCTAGCTTTGATCACAATGCCAAAGGCAACACATGTTACCAAGTTTCTTAGTTTTCTCCTATGTATTCATTTGCATAATATCTATTCCCAGCTTTCTACACACCTTTGAATCGGTTTTTGTCTATGAATCAGCTTCTAAGAACATAAGCCTACAGCTATATTAAATTCCATGTATGCAATCAGCAGCACAACTTCATTACAATTTAATCATATAAATATACAGTATCGATGAAGACAGTACATTTCAAAGTCAGATGCAGTGGTAGGTTTCAATTTTTTTTTTAACCTACTCTGTGGGTGTGGCCTCCTTTGTGGGAGTGGCTTGCCGGCCATGTGACCGGGTGGGAGTGGCTTGCCAGCCATGTGACTGGGTGGGAGTGGCTTGCCAGCAATGTGACCGGGTGGGAGTGGCTTGCTGGCCATGTGACCGGGTGGGAGTGGGATGTTAGAAGATCCCAAATGAAGTTAGAAAGGCTGGATCCCAAACCCAGCTGGCTTAACTGGGATAGTGGGAATAGGGGGTAGAGGTTCACCAAGGACCCTCCTCTCCTTTCCCCCCAAAAGCAGAGGGCGTCAGTATTTAGAGGGAGGTCTCCCAACTTCCCCCCTTTGTGTGTCACTCTTTCTCTCTCTCTCTTCCTCCCCCCATTTCTCTCCCCCCTTTCCTTCCTCCTCCTTTTCCTCTGCACGGTTCCCCCCCATTTTTCACGCTGAGCCATTGGGGGAGGTCAGAGGGAGAGACGGATTGAAGGGTGCAAAGAGATGGGGGCGTCCCATTTTGAGAAGCCTCCATTAGCAAAAGATCGCTGAGAGGAGGAACGGGAGGATTCCCCACCCCACTCAGCGCTGTTTTCAATGGGAGGCTTTCCCCCCCCCCTCAGCTCTTTCCCTTCCCAAAAGATCGCTGAGAGGAGGAACGGGAGGATTCCCCACCCCACTCAGCGCTGTTTTCAATGGGAGGCTTTCCCCCTCTCTCAGCTCTTTCCCTTCCCAAAAGATCGCTGAGAGGAGGAACGGGAGGATTCCCCACCTCACTCAGCGCTGTTTTCAATGGGAGGCTTTCCCCCTCTCAGCTCTTTCCCTTCCCAAAAGATCGCTGAGAGGAGGAAAGGGAGGATCCCCCACCCCACTCAGTGCTGTTTTCAATGGGAGGCTTACCGCCTCTCAGCTCTTTCCCTTCCCAAAAGATCGCTGAGAGGAGGAAAGGGGGGAGCGAGCAATGGAGTGGCTTCTGGATGGGCAGGGGCGAGCGAGTGAGTGATAGGGGCGGGGCAGGAACTTACTTCCGGATTCATTGACCAACAGGTTTGCCCGAACCAGTGCGAACCGGCAGGAACCCATCACTCGTCAGATGTAACATAAAAATTCAGCAAAAGATAACTGCTCTTATATTTGTAATCTGTTTTGTTGTCATAGTTGCCATATAACTTTGCCCATATTAACAGAATTGGTCTAAAACCTTAATTCTTCTGATCTTGTATTTCATAATGCTTAGACTGACAGATCCAATTGTTACACATATATCTGCTTTTGCAGTGACCTGTATGGCTAGATAAGAATATGAGCAGTGAAAAGCCTAAACTGAATGTTTTCCTTGCAAAACAGGAACAATTTCATTTGCTGTCTTCAACATTGCTTGTAATCACCCCAAGGCCTGCTATTCTGCCTTACTATGGCAGCGTGAGGGATGTTGTTGAGTGGAGTGAATAAAAAGCACTGGGAGTATACGTATGTCCAACAGGATTATCCAAGGCATGAAGCTCAAACAGTTGCCCAGCTCTAGAAGACTACAGAGATGACTTTGAAGTAACAATATGATACAGAAAAACATGAATCAATCCTGGGAAGGAAAGAAAATGATACTCAGAAATCTGAAGAAATGATGCCTTGATTCTGGATCAAGGAAGGAAAAATGCTGCAGGCTTTCAAGATTCTGTTGCTATAACAACAAAGCAGAGTTCCAATATTTCTTGTCCATTTCATGATCTGGCCTACTTGGAAGGCTGACACCAGCTAGAAGAAGCAGATATCTATATTACGTTGCAGTGTGATGATGATGGTGGTGGTGTGGGAGATATAGTGATAAAGACCATTTTATTGACAATAGCAAAGGCATAATTCTATATTTGTCAGGAAAAACCCAATGGTAAAACTACATGGAAAAAAAGATAAAGCTATTGACAATATAATGTTGGACAATGGGCCTTTCAGGTCAGATGGCACTAGGTATGCTACTAAAAAGAGCTGAGAACTTTTCAGAATTGCTTATAGTGTGACTTTCCAGATAGCAAGTTAAAGAGAATAAAATCTGAAGTTGTAAATATAGAAGTACTGTAGGAACATGGAATGTGAGCAGCTTAAAGACAGGAAAAGTCAACATAGCGAAAGACGAAATGAATTTACTACACTCTGACATCTTTGCATTAGAGAATTGAAATGGCCTGAAATGGAACACTTTAAGTTACACGATACTTATTACTCAAAAGATAATAAGCAAAGAAGTAATTGCACTGTTTTCAAAGTTATAAAAGATAAAGCAAATACAATATTTGGGTACAGTAATAAATGATAGAATAAAACCAGTTGATGTTACAGGTTGGGCATGTTTATGCTCTAATCACTATTACAGAAGAGGCTGACAAGGTTTATGGTCAACTTCAATATGAAATTGACAGAACGTGCAAGTAAGATGTTCCGCTTGTGCTTGGGGACTTGAATGCCAATGATGAAAATAAGGAAAAAATGTTATTGGATTGTGCGTATAGCAAGCAAATGAAAGAGGAAAACCACTTATCCGTTTTTGCCAATTCAATGACGTCTCTGTTGCTAACAGTCTTCAAACAACAAAAATGACACCTACACACATAAGATATCATCACATAAAACACAAAGAAATCAGACAGACTATATTACTACTAAAAGAAGATAGAAGAATTTAGTTACAACAACAGAGATGTGGCCAGAAGCTGACTGGAATAGACCATGAATGCTCATATGAAAGTTCTAAGTTAAAGTAGAAAACAGCCAACCACTTTCTACAAGGTGATCTTGGACTTGTGTGGGTTTTATACTTTAGATTTTTTTAATGTTGTAAACTTCCCAGAGTCACCATGTCCATTATAAATGATAAATTAATTAATTTTCAAGACACACATCAGGAATTAGAGAGCCTGTGTGATGTGGTCCTTAAGGCATCACGTTAGAAACGAAGGGAGACCATGAGCTCTAGTCTCACCTTAGGAACAGAGCCAGTTGGGTGACATGGGCAAGTCACACTTAGTCTTAGGAAAGAGAAATGGCAAACCATTTACAAAAATCCTTGCCATGAAAACTGCAGGACTATTCTAAGCTATTGCCACAAGTCAAAACATGACACAAAGGAACAACAAAAATTGAAATGGAATAGATAGTCAAACAGGCTCCAACAGTGGCAACTGCAAATCCAGTGAGACCCACAGCTGTAACTTTACCTAACTCTATCTTAACATGATATCCAAAAGTAGGTTACTTCCATTTAGAGGAATGAAGTTGAAATGAAATTATAAAATTAATATTCTGCCACAACTGGAGCTGCCCCTAAGTCATCAGCTGTCCAGGTCATAAGAACAGCCAGTCGATCCAAAGGGAAAACCATCACTGGCGTGAGATTATTAGCATCCCAAAATTATGGACAAAATAAACTTATTACATAAACAAATCTAAATATGAAATCCATTAAAATATACTAACAATATACTTTACACACACACACATAAACAAGTTAACTGCGGATAGAATTTTAACAGGCTTTTAAAAATAAAATTTCAAGAATACCTTTTATTAGCATGTGCATGTTGTAAGGGGTTATTAGCATGAAGCCAGCTCTTTGCTCCATTCTCTGACTTGATATTTTATATACTGAACTTCTTATCTATAAGCACTTAGGTTAAAAGTCCATGCAATCTGCATTGGCAGCTTTTATCCCAAAGGAGATTGTATATGCAAATCCAGCTTAACCTTGGCTTATGTTTTTAATACACAGATGTATCCCCATGGAATGACCAGGGATAATCTAGATCAGGGGTGTCCAAACTTGGGAACTTTAAGACTTGTGGACTTCAATTCTCAGAATTCCCCAGCCAGCCATGCTGGCTGGGGAATTCTGGGAGTTGAAGTCCACAAGTCTTAAAGTTCCCAAGTTTGGACACCCCTGATCTAGATCCAAATAGTCATAAATACTCTCCAAATAAAAGGGTAACTTTTAAAGAAAAAAAAGAGTTTGGCCCTTTTCTATGCACACTGAGGATATCTCTGTTATAAAGGGGGGAAATGCAATTAAAGAAGGGAAGAAGGAAATGCAATTTGAAGCAATAGGAAGTAAAATGTCATTACAACCGGCCACATATATATAGGTTATATATACATTATACATTAATACAATCCAATTCCTAGTCTTAAATAAACAATGTAAACTAGATTTTGCAATTATATAAAGGATCTGTCAATGTAAATAACCTGAATAGTTCAAGTCTAATCACAGAACTGAATGAATATATTGAATATTTTTAAAATGATATTATGTTACAACTATGGTCTGCTACATAAAATTAGTTTAAGTAAACTGCAGGTTGAAAAGCAATATGGTACTCTCTCAAAATATGCTTATTTAAAAATAGGAGCAAAAGAAAATGTGTTCTGGAGTATAATTGCCATTTGGAGAAATCCATGTAAGTATGCCCTCTAACTTTATGAAAAACATGTACAAACTTACAGTCCCCACTAGAATTGAATACAGTTAACGGGCTATCATCACACAACTAGCCATACAATTCAGAATTGTATCTTTCATTCAGAAAAAATAAAACTATAAAATCATTAACCAGCATTTTTCACTATTCTTCTAGGTAAAAGCAGCTCAAAACTTTTTGTCTTTCATAAGAAGCTTGGTTTAACAAACCATGATTGATATGGCCTTACTTGTAAGCAGAATAACCATGTATAGAGAAGTAAGTAACTATAAACATTCTTGTGATATTTGTTATGTCATACATTTGACTGATGGGCATATATGTATATACATACATAGGAAAGAGTTTAACAATCCTCTAATCCAAAGTCAAACTCGATTTTATTGAGGGCTGCCATCAAGGTTGTATTTGACCTCTGGGGCCAAGGTAACCGTACCCAGGGTGGCCGTGGCCAGGTTGACATCACTCATGTAGGGGGCATCTGTGGTGGCCCGAGCACTCTGCCAGTGAAAACAGGCTCCCGAACTCCATTTTGGGCTGCAAAAGCCTCCTGCCACTCTCTCACAGTGAAAATGGAGCTCAGGGGGGATGCGTGCAGTTCCTTCAAACTCTGTTTTCTTTGGCAGAGACACTGCGAGCTGGTCCTTCGCTGTTTCCAGGGCAGCCCCGCAGGCCAGTTCTAAGCACCCTGTGGGCCGGATCCAGTCTGCAGGCCTTGAGTTTGACACCCCTGCTCTAATCCATCTAATATAAAACCAGTACTTCTACGCAAATATGTCATTTTATAAGTTTAAAGTCAACTACATCTTAAACAGAATTTATAGATAGATAAAAACTCAAATTAATTTGGCAAGAAGTGGATTACAAAGAGTAATCCTTCTGATCAGAAACTCTTAGACTATAGAAAAAAGGGTAAGGGAAAAATTTATAAATGGAAACACTGCAACAGAAATAAAACTGGCACTGAAGAACAGTAGTTAATGGCAACAAAATATGTATGTCATGGGTCAAAGAGTTGGTCAACCACAAGTCTTTCAAATCCAGTCTATTGCTACTTGTCTTGAACAGATTTTGAAAATAGCAAACAATACAGTATTGTAAAGCATTTCAACCCAGTGTTATTCAAGATGGCACATATTTTAAAAGTGACACTTGATGTTAATCTTTTCTTGTCTTAGTAGACTAAGCAAGATCTAAAATCCAAAATGAAGTTTTGGATGAAACTGAAAATGTAGTACTGCAATTTTGCAGACCACGAATGCAACAGAAGGCTGACACTAAATATTTTATTTAACTGATTTATTTTTGTTTAATTTATTTAAATATTATTCTGCCTATCAATTCTGTTCATTTTTCTGTTCATTTTTTATCAACAATCTTTATTGCTTCTAAAATTAGAATATGAAATATAACTTTTAATCACAAAACTACATGCTATATAAACTTAGTTTCTGTTTTACCAAAACTTCAACCCATACATCTTCCACAAGTGCACAGAGATCTAATCTTGACTTGCTATTTGAACCAAACATCTCATATACTATGGTTCATGTTAAATATTGCTTAAGAAAATACGTATTTCAAATCATGGCAAAGTATAATTAAAATTACTTCCTTAAATAAGGAAATAAGACAATGTAAAAATTCTTTTTTTTAATTTTAAGCAGCCACATGAACAATCAATGGTCCTGAAAATAAAAAACACAAGACAAGTAAAATAAAAAATAGTGGTTATATTGTAATAAACTTAAGGCTTATGACAAAATGTAATACAATTGAATGACAAGAGATTTCAAACATATATAACTGAACCAATATAGAGGAGGAGGAGGAGGAGCTTCCGGCGATGGCGGTCGCCTTCCTGAGCTCCTAAGAACACCATGGAGCTCCCGACCGGGTAGGGGATTGCTGCCGGCCCTCATATCATCGGAGGGCCGAGAGTTGGACAGCCAGACCACCCTGGTTGGTTTTGGGCTCGTTTTGGCCCGCCAGGGTGGTCGGAGGAGATCGGAGGGAAAGAAGAAGCGGAGGGCTGTAAGCGGCTGGGGAGAAAGCTGTGAAGCAATGGCGGCGGCGCAGCGCGGCGTGAGACTGCGCGGGCGGCGGAAAAAAAGGCAAACAAAAAAGACAAAAGGCATCGCAGAGAACAGCGAGGAACAACGAGGCACCGGAGAGGTGAATAAGGCTGGGAGGCAGCCGGGAGGGGCAAAGGGAGACGGCTGTGGCGATGGACGAGTGGAAGGAGCCGCAGCCAGGGACTCCTCTTTGGTATTTTGCCGAATCCTAGCTGCTCCCAGGCCCTGCCTGCGCTAGCAGAGGAGGCCGAATGGTTATTTCGAACTTGAAGAATTTTTTGAGAACTTTACCCTAAACCGTGGAGAACGTTGGGGCGCCGGATGGGGGCCAAGGTGAGTGTGCCCACCGGGCGCTTTGGCTGGGAACCAGGAGTGAGGGCGAAGATCTGAAACAACGGTTGGGGGTGGCCTGGAATTTCAGAGGCCACTGGAGGCCCTGTTCCAGGGCTATGAATAGGCCTGAGCGGCTGCCTGGGCCAAGAACAACTGGGCCAAGAACAACTGGGCCAAGAATGCCCCCCCCCACCCATTAAGGAACCCACACCCATCTGGAACCACCTTGGACTGTCTCCCACTTTTCTGTCATCTCTGCCTTCCTTCACCATTTGGGGATATTCGATCATTTCCCCCCCCCCCCTTTTCCAAGTACTTTCTGGACATTGAAGCCTCCAGCTTCCCATTGAGACTCTAACCCGCCGGCTTTTAACTTTTCATTACCAGCACCCTTACCCTACTGGGTTTTTAACAATCTAACAATTTACTCGAGGTCAGACCTGCTCCGCCTGTGGGAGGCCCCTCTCTCGCAGGCATGGCCCTTGGCTCTCTCAAGGGCCTGCCTTGATGACGGGTTTGTGAACCCCGAGAGGTGGAAGAAACGGAAGCTGAGGGGATTTTTATCTAAATGTTTTGTATTGTTTTTAGGGGGTTCCAGGGAGGGGGGGTGGGTCAACCAGGCCGGGAGGGAAGCCAGTGCCAGACGAACAGGTGAGTCCAGGAGGGAAGTGAGCGCGGTGGGGGGGGAGAGGGAACAAGCTATTCCTGAAGAGGGTTGTTTTATTACAATGGTCGTGGGGAGGGGGGATGCAAGGACAAGAGAAGATCACAAGGTCGGTTGGGAGACCGTGGCTGCTGGCTATGCCTGGTCGTTTGTACCAACCCCTGCAGTCTAGGTGGTCAGGAACTACAGAGCCAGGGCCTGCGGCTGATGCTTTGCAATGCAAGGTCCGTGACCAACAAGGCCCCCCTCATTAGTGAGTTGATCTCTGAGGGGGAGCTGGACCTTGCAGGGATAACGGAGACCTGGTTGGGCCACGAGGGTGGTTTACCCCTCGTGGAAATGTGCCCACCGGGTTTCCGTGCATTCCATCAGCCTCGGGCCCTGGGTAAGGGTTGTGGGGTGGCGGTAGTTATACGGGATTGTCTAGAGCCGAGGGAGTTCACTGTTCCTCAGATACCCGGGTGTGAGTCCCTAGGTGTGAAATGGGGCCCAGGGAGGCAGTGGGGTCTGCTGATTGTATACTTGGCTCCTCGCTATACATCAGCGGCCCTGCCCAAGCTCCTCGAGCTGATCTCAGAGATGGCGGTTGAGATCCCCAAGCTTTTGGTTATGGGGGATTTCAACCTGCCGTCGATGGGAGCAGCATCTGAGGTGGCTCGGGAGTTCATGGCTTCCATGACAGCCATGGGCCTGACCCAATTAATTCAGGGCCCCACACACAAAGGTGGCCACACACTGGACCTTGTTTTTGTATATGAGCAGTGGACGAGTGATCTGGGAATAGGGGATTTAGTTGTTACTCCCCTGTCATGGTCAGATCACTCATGTCTCCGGCTGGACTTCCCTGGCACTACCCTCCACCGCGAGGAGGCGGAGCCAGACTGTCCAAGCTGGTACCGCCCCAAGCACCTGATGGAACCGGATAGGTTCCAGATGGAGCTTGGGGCCACTACCTGTAGCCCTGACCCGCACTCAGTCGGAGGACCTAGTGGCCGCCTGGAATAGGGCGACGGCTGGGGCCTTGGATCGGGTTGCGCCTTTGCGACCTCTCCTACGGCAGCGACCCACCCGAGCTCCTTGGTATACCGAGGAGTTGAGGGTGATGAAGCGCCATAGGAGACGTCTAGAGAGCAGGTGGAGGTCCTCACGCTCCGAGTCTGATCAAACACAGGTAAGAGCCTATTTACGGACCTACCTTGTGGCATTGAGAGCGGCCAAACGTAGACATTGTGCCGCTCTTATTGCATCCGCGGATAACCACCCTGCCGCCCTGTTTAGGGTGACCCGCTCCCTCGTGTCGCAGAGGACGCGGGGGGCACCCTTGCAGGGAAGAGCAGAGGAGTTTGGGGAATATCTGCAGGACAAAGTCGCTCAGATCCAGAGCGGATGGGCCCCCTCCAGTGGACCAGACGGGCCATCAACAGTGAGTCTTGTGAGACCATTCTGGGAGGAGTTTGACTATGTTGCCCCCGAGGATTTGGACAGGTTGCGTGGACGGCTGCGACCCACCACATGTTCAATGGACCCGTGTCCCTCCTGGCTGGTACTGGCATCCTGGGAGGTGACACGAGGCTGGCTTCTGGGCCTGGTGAACGCCTCATTGGGTGAGGGATCCTTACCAACGGCCTTGAAAGAGGCAGTGGTAAGGCCCTTACTCAAGAGGCCTTCACTTGACCCAACGGAGCTAGCTAATTATCGTCCAGTCTCCAACCTTCCCTTTCTAGCGAAGGTTGTTGAGAATGTGGTGGCACAGCAATTTCCGCGACACCTTGACAAATCCGAATATCTAGACCCACGCCAGTCCGGCTTCCGACCCGGGCACAGCACAGAGACAGCCTTGGTCGCGTTGGTTGATGATCTCTGGAGGGCAAGAGATAGAGGTTGTTCCTCTATCCTGGTCCTATTAGACCTCTCAGCGGCTTTTGATACCATCGACCATGGTATCCTATTGCGCCGGCTGGAGGGGATGGGAGTCGGAGGCACCGTTTTGTGGTGGTTCGGCTCCTACCTCTCCGACCGGATGCAATGTGTGTTGACAGGGGGGCAGAGGTCGACCCTGAGGCCACTCACTTGTGGGGTGCCGCAGGGGTCGGTCCTCTCGCCCCTCCTGTTCAACGCATATGTGAAGCCACTGGGAGAGATCATCCGTGGTTTTGGGGTTGAATATCATCTGTACGCTGATGATACTCAGCTGTACATCTCAACCCCAAACCACCCCAACGAGGCTGTCGAAGTGATGTCCCGATGTCTGGAAGCCGTCGGGGTCTGGATGAGGGACAACAGACTCAAACTCAACCCCTCCAAGACTGAGTGGCTGTGGCTACCGGCACCTCGGTTCAGCCAGCTGACCCCATCACTGGCCATAGGGGGCGAACAATTGCCCCCTGTGGAATGGGCGCGCAATTTGGGCATCCTCCTAGATGCCCGGCTGTCAATGGATGACCATGTGGCAGCCGTGGCAAGGGGGGCGTTCCACCAGGTTCGCCTGGTGCACCAATTGCGCCCCCTTCTGGACCGGGATGCCTTACGCACGGTCACTCATGCACTGGTGACGTCTCGCCTGGACTACTGCAATGCTCTCTACATGGGGCTTCCCTTGGGACGCGCCTGAAGACTGCAGCTAGTCCAGAACGCAGCCGCGCGGGCTGTCATGGAGAGTACTAGGTACTCCCACGTAACACCTCTCCTGCGCGAGCTGCACTGGCTGCCTGTGGTTTTTCGGGTGCGTTTCAAGGTTTTGATCACCATCTTTAAAGCGCTCCATGGCACAGGACCTAGCTACCTGCGGGATCGCATCTCTCCACATACATCCCTGCGGCCAATTCGCTCTCACAGGGAGGGACTTCTCCTAGTGCTGTCCACTAGGCAATGCCAACAGGTGGCGCCAAGGAGTAGGGCCTTCTCTGTGATGGGCCCGACCCTCTGGAATGACCTCCCCCCCGACATTAGAACCACCACCGACTTCCGCTCCTTCCGACAAAAATTGAAGACACACCTGTTCCGATTAGCTGGCCTGGCATAATCATAACTGCTACCTCCTGGCAAACATATTCAACTGGTATTTTAGGGGAATTGTTTCTAAATTCAATTTTATGGGATATTTGTAGGGGTTTTAAACTATTTACACAGCAGTACAGTTCTTTTAAACCTTTTTATCCTCCTTCGTATCTATTTATCTATTTAATAATTTTTTATTGTTTAATTTTATAGTTATTTTTATGATGTATTTCTGATATGGACTGTACACCGCCCCGAGTCCCTTTCGGGAGAGGGGGCGGTCTATAAGCGCTCAGTAAATAAAATAAATAAACTATAAAATATCTTAATTAGCACATAGAAAATGAAGAACTTCAGTTCAGAATACAGAATGTTAAGATGGAACCGTGGAGGTCTTCTAGTCGAACTCTATACCATTCTGGACAAACAGCTGTCCGCTTTTTTCTTAAAAGCCTCCAATGTCGGAGCACCCAAAGCTTCTGAAGACAAGACATTCCACGGATTAATTGTTCTCACTATCAGGAAATGTCTCCTAAATTCCAGGTTGGATAAGTTTCCATCTGTTACATCTTGCCTTGCCCTCATGTGGAGAATAGGTTTTCCCCCTCTTTTTTTTAACAGTCCGTCAAACACTAGAAGACTGCTATCGTGTCACCCCTAGTCTTTATCTTCATTAAATTAGACATACCTAGTTCCTGTAACCATCTATCCATATGTTTCAGCCTCCAGCTTTATTGTTCTTCTCTGCTCCTTTCAGAGTCAATGCTGACAGAAATTTAGATATGGACTATCTGTCCTTCAGTTGACTCTGAAATCCCTCAAGGTGTAGAAGGCTTGCTTGCCAGGAGGGCTTCCCCAAAGACCCCTTAAAGTTAGTGGGGGATTGGAAGATTTTTAAAAAACGTATAACTTGATACAAATTTCCAAAATGTATACAGCAACCAGAAAACAATTGCTCTTTGTCCATATTTAAAAGCTCTACATCCAACAAATGCATCTAAAGTAGGAGAAAAAACAGATAATGAATTTGTTATATTAGCAGAAATATGCATGACCCTATATATATGGTTTGGTGCTTTCTAAAAAATAAAAATGAAAACTTAACTTGTTCAGTTTTGGGATATAAAAATTAGATATTGGGAACCGAGAGAAAATAACATTGACAAATTTGTCCATTTCTAAAGATGGACAAATTATTTCAGGGTTTATTTAATAGAAGGATGCTAAAATATATGGCAGGGGTGTCCAAACTTGGGAACTTTAAGACTTGTGGACTTCAACTCCCAGAATTCCACAGCCAGCATGGCTGGCTGTGGAATTCTGGGAGTTGAAGTCCACAAGTCTTAAAGTTCCCAAGTTTGGACACCCCTGATATATGGGGAAGGGTCTTTTACATCAAACAATTTATTTAGCAAATAAGGTTATGTCAGCATTTTTTAAAATTCTGCCCTCTCTAAATTGTTTTTTTTTTTGCATTATCTTTGAAGAACAGTTGGGAAAAATAAATGAAGCTGAGGGTAAAAGAAAGACCGTTTGAGATCAAATATGAAGGAAGCCAGCATTACAGGTAAAATAAAAGGACATTTGGAAATTGTCTTGTCAGCAGATATACTAATCAAAATTTCCATTTGTTCTTCTAAATATCTACCAATATTGGAATGAAGTCAACAGCAACTGGAAAGTATTTTGAAGGAATATCTTAAACTGAGAAACATCTCCATAAAGTAAAGGGTATAATGCAGATACTGCATAGGGCAACAGATCTAGAGACGAAGAAAACTAAAAATAATACTGAACATCAGAACACCAAATATGGTGCAGCCTTCCACCAACTAACCAAATGACAGCACGACATTCCCAAAAGAGCTCTGGAAGTCTAATTTTGCTCTTAAAATATCCTCTTAAAATACTGAGTGTTCTGGCACAGCAAGACACATTTCCCTCTCTTTTTTTTTGTCCCAAGTTATTTGGCTAGTGAATTTGTAAAAGCCTGCTTACGTTTATGATAGATCTCTGCTACATATATTCAACTGCTGCACTCTGTTCCTTTTCCATGAATCATCTGCTGAATCCCTGGGAAGGGTTGTATACCAATAGTTTCTGTTACTACAAAATCATGATGGATACGGGGAGTTTTAGACTTATGACGATAGTTGTGAACCACTTGCCAAGCATCCGGATTTTGATTACGTGACCATGGGGATGCTGCAATGGTCATAAGTGTGAAAAATTATGACAAGTCACTTTTTTCAGTGCTGTTGTAATTTTGAACAGTCACTAAGGGAACAGTTGTAAGTCAAGGACTACCCTGTACTTATTTTTCATGCAGAAGGAAGGCAAAAGAATGTACTCTCTCCCCCTAAAACAATACAAGGTAGCGAAACTGGACAGGACAATCTTTTTTAACCTAGCACCTATCAGATATTCTGCACTTTAGTAGCCAATATTTCAAGCTACCAAATCCAAAGATTGGAGGTGACTGGAAAAATAGTGCAACAGATCAAATTAACTGAATATTTGTAATTTTGCACTGTAGCAAACATTGGAGAATAAGCATGCATCTTCCTTTAGATTAACAGTTTTGAAAGTGTGAAAATAGTACTACCTGAACATTTTTAACACCATTTTTAAAGAATCCTTAACTGAAGGATACTTTTACTCAAACTTCACCTCCACTTTTGAATTATTGAAATTTAAAAGTTAAACAGCTCTGTGGATAGCAGTTCTGATATTTAAAAGTTTGCATCACAAATTAGGGGCGGTAGATGGAAGCACCTAGTTAACTAAGGGTTAACTCTATGAACTAAGCAGAGCCAGGCCTGGTTAGTATTTTGATAGATTGCCAGAAAAACCTGGGATTCTGGACTAATTTTTTAATGCAGAAATTTCCATTTTATTTCTCCATGGGCTTAATGTCCATAATTAACCAAATAAAGCTTGGTGCCTTAACCACTAGACCAAACTGGTTCTAATTTTCAAATGCTTTTTAAAAAAAAATAATTATGTTTGTCCTGATTTTGAGTCTTTTCACTTCTTTATCGTGCTTCCTTTTATAGTCAGCATTTTGTGAATATATGGTTAAAAAAATATTACCAGATATCCATGTAATATTGATTGTTACAAAGAATGGGGTTAAAACAATGAAAATTTTAAAAAATCAAATTGAGAATAAACTATTTGCCAAAGTGCAATTTTTAACATAGTAGAACACGAACATTCTTTAATATAGGAATGAACAGCAATGATATTTTCTTTCTATAATCTTAATTTAATGTAAATTTTAATTTAATATTTTTCCTGGACCATTATTCACCATGTGCGGCAGCCAGCCAGTTAAGATGCTGGGCTTGTTGACCTGAAAGATAGCAGTGCAAGATCTAAGTACCATGTGATGGAATGAGCTCCCATTTTTTGCCCCAGCTCCTGCCAATCTAGCATTTCGAAAGCATGTAAATGCAATTAGATAAATATGTACCAACTGGTGGGAAGGAAACAGTGTTCCATGCATCTTCAGCGCATAGTCATGTTGGACACATGACCACAAATGCGTCTTTGGACAACACTGGCTTTTTGTGGAAATCAACACTGCCCCCTTGAGTTAAACAGAACTGGCAAAGGAAACCTTTACTTTTTTTTTTTTTAACCCTACACAGCCCCCAAAACCTAGTAAAACTCTTACTAGGGAATACTTGCTTATCACTACTATCAAAATGAAACCAGTGTCACCCCAACTCTGAAAGAATCAGATGTAGGCCTCACCAAGACTTCTCAATATTTTCTTTTTATGATTCACTACCCATCCAGTTTCAATAGATTCTTACTTTTACAGAAGTGCCCTACATTTGAATCTTCAAATTGAACTGAAACCAAAGTTCACAATGCTCCAAAAGGTGAAACTGGGGAAAAAAGACAATTGGAGAAAAGAGTAAAAGAAACTTAAGAGAATCAGAGTAACTCAAAAGAAGAATGACGGGCTGACAAACTAAGTGATACAAAAAACACATCAATATTATGCACGGGGAGAATAGATGTGTAGTCCTATTTTGTTCAAAGCCAAATTTCATTTCAAAACGAAAACAAAGCCAAAATCATCTTAACACAGAACTACAAAATGAACCATCCATCCAAATGAATCAATTAGCAGAAACAATTTGTATTTTACCATTAGCTCTTACTTACATTGGTATCCCACTTGCTATTTTTTAAAATATACTTACTGAGCTTACATGTTTTCTATCCCAATCGTTAGGTTCTAGGAAACTCATATACTTAAAGAACCCCTAATACCATTTTAAAAAATGAAAAGCAATAAACCTAAGTAGAATTGGATGCTAACATTTCTAAAACGTTCTGAAAACCCAGAAATAGAAAAACTATGTTCATTTTCTTCTAAATGTTCAAAGGGAGGAGAGGCTATCTTTACATCAGGGAGTAAGGAATCCCATAAGCTGGACAGTCACAGAGAACGCAAGCTTCTGGCCTGTGCCCATCTCCACTTCTGACTGCTTTCATGGCATAGGATGGGCCACCACGTTTAACATATGAGATAAGATTCTCATGTAGTGGTTTCCTTTTACCCCACATAACATTTTTCATTGAAGCCAAAAATTTCTATTTTGGACTCATCCATCCAAAGAACATTCTTCTAATAGCATTCTGATTTATCCACATGATCTTTTGCAAACTGAAAATTGTCAGCAGTACTTTTTTTTTTGGATAGTGTCTTTTTCCTTGCAATTCTGTCTTGCATACCAGGGCTGTTCAGTGTTCTTCATGAACACTGACATTGGCCATTGTGAGAAAGCTGCTTAGTTCCTCAGACTTTAACCCAGGGTTCTTTGAGATTTCCCAGGACATTACTTGCCTTGATCTTGGTCCAATCTTAGTTTCATAAACTTTTAATAGTTCATGAACGATTAGGTCTATAATATAAGTGCTTATTAACTTCAAATTGCACTGGAGACTCCAATAAGGATAAATTTCCTGACAGTTAGAACAATTAATTAGTGGAATGACTTGTCTCCAGAAGTTGTGGGTGCTCCAACAGGATGTTTTTAAGAAGAGGGTTTCCTGCCTAGGCAGGGGGGTTGGACTAGAAGACCTCCAAAGTCACTTCCAACTCTATTTTGTTATATCTAGCTGCCTTAGTTTTTATTTGGAGGACATTTTAGCAATAGCAATAGCACTTAGACTTATATACTGCTTCATACTGCTTTGCACCCCCCTCTAAGCAGTTTACAGACTCAGCATATTGCCCCCAACAATCTCGGTCCTCATTTTACCAGATGGAAGGCTGAGTCAACCTTGAGCCTGGTGAGATTCAGTCTGCCAAACTGCTGGCAGCCAGTGATCAGCAGAAGTAGCCTGCAGTACTCTAACCACTGAGCCACCGTGGCTCATTTCTGAATATTAATTTAAAGCAAAGACATACTCTGAACCTGCTCATATTTTATATGACATTTTAGACATACTATGATAATTATTCTTAATTTGACATGCATAAAGCAACCTTTTGTTTTTTTTAAAATGGTCTAAAAGTGATTGCCACCGTAGATAAGGCCACGACAAAACATTTAACCAAAATGTATTCAGTGACATTGCGCTCTAATATTTCCTCACAAGAATATTTGGTATTTCCTCAGTTCACTTTTTTTTTTCTTGGCTTATTTCCCGAAGGTGCTTAATTGGATCCATGAATATAAATACTGTGCTTTAATTTGAAGCTTGCCAACAATCCAAGATAAATATTCATAAAATATTGGTTGCCACCCCCCTGGTCTAAATCAAGAATTGGAAGTTTGCTAATGCCAGAATGCTCTGCTGTTTTTCTTTTTTTCTTTTCCCAACAAGCCTCCTCTCTCTGTACCATGCCTTTACAGTGAGCAGAGCAATGGGGAAATGAAGTACAATTAAACATGGAGGAAAGATAAATGTGTGCTATTCTTCAAGGTAATCAACTTGTATCCATTCATTTAGTGACCAGTTATAAAGGCAGTGAAAAAAGGGACTTATGATCAGTATTTGAGCTGACGATTGTTACTGCATTCCCAAGATCACGTGATTAAAATTTGACAATTGGCATGGGTTTACGATGGTTGAAACATTCTGTAGTCATGTGATCACCATTTTCAACCTTCCAAGATGACTTCTGACAGGCAAAGCCAATGGGTGAAGCAGGATTCCCTTACCAACCGTGCGATTCAATTAACAACTGTAGTGATTTATTTAACAAAACAGCAAAAAAAGGTTGCAAAATGGTTGCGTCTCACTTAAAAACTGTCTTGCTTAGCAACAGAAATTTGAGTGCCAGTTGTGGTTGTAGTCAACTCATGCAATTTGGAATTATTTTCAACAAATCCTTTTTGTAAAAGGATTTTTCTGAAAGGACTTCCTAAATCGTTCATGCAGTGACACAAGAATTAAAGCATTTTAAGTTGAATTCCACTGTTCGGCATCTTTGCCTAATGCCATTCCAATAATTTGTCCCTTTTCCTTCAGCCCTTTCTTGTAGTTCATCAAAAAATATTTGAAATGAAGTAATTATTGGAGCATGCATTTTTCCAGACTCATCCTAGAATTTGTAAACTTTTTGACCTTTCAATGTGTTTTGAAATTCTTTGAAACAGCAACTACAATTAATCCCCAGGTTCGAGTGTTCATTTAGCACCTGTTTGAAGTTGTGAGATAAGCAGCCCCTAGTATTTATGAGTAAGTCCAAAAATTATGAATGTTGAAGCACCACGGCAGTTGTTCACCCTTACAACTGCAGAGATCTGCAACATTCCCATTCCCCTGCTCCCATTCCCCACTTCTTCCCCCTTGCATTCTGCTGTGCCAGAATCACTTACCTTACAAGATCTGTCTCTTCTCTGCCAGTTTCTTTGCTTTTGAAGGAGAGACGACTTGATGGAAGCTCCTGGGTGCCATAATATCATGTGAATTCAGGCACCCATCCTATTTTGCAGAGACTGGGTGCCTGAACTCTCACAAGATCATGAACCCCAGAAACTTTCATTCTCGTTGTGAAAAGTGTTTGTGGAGCCTGTCTCCTGTTCCTCCCCAACTCTTTTCCATTACCACCAGGACCCTTTTTGCCTAGATGGAGACCTGACGGAGACTGGAAGCTTCACGGAAGGATTCGCTCCCTTTTGAAACACTCATAGATGCCTTTGAGGCCTTTGGAAATTGAGCAAATCCCTCAGTTTTGAAATGCTTCTTAGGCACCTATGAGGCCTTTGAAAATGATTTGGAAATGCTCTGTAGATGCCTATGAGGCCTTTGAAAACAGAGGGATTCACTCCCTTTTGAAACACCCTATAGATGCCTATGAGGCATTTGAAAACTGAGGAATTTGTTTCATTTTGAAATACAATATACAATAGCAGAATCCCCTCAAGTCCATGGAGGGAGATTTCCTCCTTCACAATGAAAACAGCCGGTGAAGCGCCTCCTCCCAGCGCTGCTCCCATGTCAAACAGGGGAAACACATGCACACACCCTGGGCCGATCTCTCTCATTCCCCCCTCCCTGGGGAACTTGTTTCCCCACTACACACCCTTTCTGCACCGGTGAAAGGCGCTGGGCATCGGGGGCATTGCACCCGCAACCGCTACCAGGGAGACCTTCGGTGCTACCAGGTGCTTCCCAGTGCAGGTGAGCCACGGTTAGCTGGGTGGGAGGTTCATGAGGCTTCAGGCCAGGACCGCATGGACACGGCTGCCCCACCAAGAGTAGCAGTTGCCTCCATTGCCTCTGAAGGTGACGGAACGGCAGGTCCTGCAGGTGTGAGTGGAAGGTGCTGGAAGCCTCCAGGGGAATAGGAGGGCATTTTCACCCTTCCCAGGCTCCTAGAAATCCTCTGCAACCTGGGAAGGGTGAAAAAACATGACCACCATGCACCAAAACTAGGGGTGAGGGCGGGGGTCACACGTGCATGCGTAGGGGTGGTAGTTGCATGCATATGCGAATGGGGATCTGCACGCATAGGATTATGGGTGTGGCACGCATGCCCATGAACCCCCTGCCCTCCCCCCGCTTTTGGCACGTGATGCCAAAAAGGTTTGCCATCACTGCCCTTTACCGTTTCAGACAAATGGCTATCCAACATCTTCTTAAAGACTTCCAGTGTTGGGGCATTCACAACTTCTGGAGGCAAGCTGCTCCACTGATTAATTGTTCTCACTGTCAGGAAATTTCTCCTCAGTTCTAAGTTGCTTCTCTCCTTGATTAGTTTCCACCCATTGCTTCTTGTTCTACACTCAGATGCCTTGGAAAATAGTTTGACTCCCTCTTCTTTGTGGCAACCCCTGAGATATTGGAACACTGCTATCATGTCTCCCCATGTCCTTCTTTTCATTAAATTAGACATACCCAGTTCCTGCAACCGTTCTTCATATGTTTTAGTCTCCAGTTCCCTAATCATCTTTGTTGCTCTTCTCTGCACTCTTTCTAGAGTCTCCACATCTTTTCTACATCATGGCGATCAAGACTGAATGCAGTATTCCAAGTGTCGCCTTACCAAGGGATTATAAAGTGGGTCATGTGATCTTGATTCTATCCCTCTGTTTATGTAGCCTAGAACTGTGTTTTTGGCAGCTATGTTTTTGGCAGCTGCTGCACACTGCTGGCTCATATTTAAATGGTTGTCCACTAGGACTCCAAGATCCCTCTCACAGTTACTACTATTGAGCAAGGTACCACCTATACTGTACCTGTGCATTCTGTTTTTGTTGCCTAAATGTAGAACCTTACTCTTTTCACCATTGAATTTCATTTTATTAGATAGTGCCCAATGTTCAAGTTTGTCAAGATCCTTCTGTATCTTAAACCTATCTTCTGGAGTGTTGGCTATTCCTGCCAGCTTGGTGTCATCTGCAAATTTGATGAGTTCCCCATTTATTCCCTCATCCAAATGCTCCACAGATGCCTGAGGCCTTTCAAAATGGAGCAAATCCCTCCATTTTGAAAGTCCTCATAGGCGCCTATGGGGTGTTTCAAAAGAGAGCGAATTCCTTTGTTTTCAAAGGCCCCATTTGCACACAGATGAAGCGTCTGGGTGAAAAGTGTCCTGGTGATGGTGGAAAGGAGTTGGGGAGGAGAATGAGACAGGCGCAGCAAACATTTTTCACCCCCAGAAGCTTCCACTGACTCTTCTCTCCCTCAAAGCAAAAGAAACTGCGGCTGAGGGGAGACAGATCTTTGCAAGGTAAGTGAGCCCTGTGCAGCAAGGAGTGGGAAGCATGAGGTGTCTTAGTGGGTTGGGGACGACTTGGGGGCCTTCCTCACCTTGAGATACCTCATGCCCACTTAAATTAGCGAATGTGTGGGCAAAAGCAGGGAGTGATCTCATTCAAGGTACGAGATTCACTCCCACTAATCCTTGAGGTACAAATGGAATAGACAGGCAGAATTACATTTGTAACTCAAAGACTACTTGTCATTACTTTAATTATTTCTGTCTTCTTCCAGGAATTCACAAGATGCAGCAAGAATCCTTCCACATTAGATTTATTTAGTTATTTATTTAACCTATACAAATTCAGAAGGAAAAAATGGAAATGTAGGTAAAAAGAAAAGTAAATTTCTTTCACTTCTTGGAGCTTACAGACAAATGGTAGTGCTGAAATTCAGTGATAAAGTTGAAATTTCTGGTAACACTAGGAGCCACACATTATTGGGGACAGCGTATGAGGCATGTGGGCCTCCTACCCATTGTGTAAATGCTCAGAAAGTTTTTTTTTAAATGCCAGAAATGCAAATGAATAAAGGCATCTATACCAAATTTCATAAGAATGTTTTAAATATCACAGTTCCATTGCCTGTTTTTAATCAATACAAGTTTAAAGAATGCCAAACTTTTTTTTTCTGTGCAGGTTCTTCCTCTCAGCAGTGTTTTTCTTTTTCTTTGACTAAAATTTATCCCTCAAGGGAAAATCTGCTAAGTATGCAGTATACTGTGTGGTAATATGAGCCTGAAAAAAAAGCACATATCCCATCAACAGTGTTTGGTTGAAAGTGATTTGAGTGGCTGATGATCAGGGCTGTGAGTAAGTGACCATAAGTGTTACTGATCAACAGCCACTCAAATCACTTTCAACCAAACACTGACATTCATTCACTCCAAAAGAATACACAAGAGACCCAGTGAATCTAAAGTTACAGTTTACTGATAACAATGTAAATTTGTTCTTCTCCCTCCTCCCCCTCTCTCTCTCACACACACACCTGGATCCACACCTACCCACTTCCTTCTCAACTTCCTTCCCTACCCACCTTTTTCAACTAGCCGGCCTGGCTCAACCATAGTTCCATTTTGATCCTCCTGGCAATCTTTTAAACTTGTAATTTTCTAGTGGGGTATTTTAATTTTTAACCTATTTTATTATTTCTATGTATTGTAATGATTGTTGTGTGATTTTTATACCTCCTCCGTGTAATGTTTAATTGTATAATATGTGTTTTTTATTTATTGTATGCCGCCCCGAGTCCCTTTGTGGAGAGGGAGCGGCTAACAAATCTAATAAATCTAAATCTAAATCTAAGCTGCCATCCTCAATCTGCCAGAGGGATGGAAGCTGCCAAATCTGAATCCAAAGACAACGCAAAGAGCATGCAGGCTTCAGAACCCTTTTCATCCCCCAGAGTGCTTGCTTTGTTAATTTACAGTAATGGAAGCTACTCTTGCCTTGTTCATTTAAAAATCTGATAGCCGCTGATGGAAAAGGTGTTCCCAGGTGTTCAGGAGCTTCAGGGTCCAACTTCTTTTCTCTGGTTCAGGTTACATTTTTTCTTGACAACTTGGTTTCTTCTTATCTATTTCCTCTAAGTAAATGGGGGAATTCTGGGAGTTGAAGTCCATATATCTTCAAGCCTCCAAGGTTGAGAAACACTGTTTTAGACAATTCCTGGCTTTTTTTTATCCACCCTTCTTATACACCTGTTCATCTTTAGTATGGCAGCTTAAGCTCACAAATGTCTTTATACATACTGCCTGGTTCACATCTATTAAAAGCACATCATTTGCACAAGAATTGTTTTCAGAACAGCATCTTCCGTAAAACTAGAGCACATCCTAACAGCCCTTGAAACATCTCCCCATTTCCTGAAATGTGCAATATCATTGCAACAATTATTGTAAGATTCATCTTGTGACTTCATTGCACAGAAGTCCACAATAATGAAAGATATGGATGCAAGCAATGGCAAATGCTTCTAAAAATTATGAATTTCTGTATCTCTCTATAGTCAATCAATGATTTCCCATCTGAACTAAAAAAAGCATATTGAATTTTACTCAAAGTTGACTAAGCAGAGAAAACTGACCCTAAACATTCCTGGCATATTAATATGTGCTTCTTAGCAACTACGATGCAACACAATGAGTATCGTATAGGGAAAGATCCCCAGGCACCGTGTCTATTTCTGGATTATATTAAGTATATTTTTTTAATTTAAAATTTTTCATTTCACAAATTTGCAATTGAACTAGTAGGCATAACAAAACAAATACATGAAACAACATTTCTAGGAAACATTATGAAACTAATAAAAGCTAAGGAAAAGTAATGGGAAATGTATTTGTATTACAAAATATACCAAAAAGTGTATTTATGCTTTTTCAATTATTTTTCAATTTTATGAAAAGAGTTTAAAAAAATTAAAATAAGTTACAAAAACACTGTGTTTATTTTACATAAGGGGCTGGAGGAGGCAAGATATATATGACTTTGAGAGCAATCAGCACTAATATGGCTTTCTGACCTTCAATTAAATCCTATGGATTTTTAGAAAGGAAAACTTTCGCAGAATCTTTTTCATACATTCAACCATTCTCTTTCATATAGAACAAAATAATCTGATATAATTTGTTGTATAAAATACAAAATTTCCTCATCTTCATTTTACAGTATTTGAAAAAGACAAGGCGAAGATATTCTAAAGTATATAACAAGAATTCTACATCACCAATTATTTTTAAAATTAATCTAAATTTTAAAAGTAACAGGTATTACATGCTATATTATATACTGTTCCAAATTATGGATATTTTATCAATACTTTAAAAATTGCTATATATTAATCTTTTCCTATTCATTGGTAAATAAAATAAAGTATTTATTAAAAGTTCAAGGTGATTTCTAGATTTAACTTGATCGGGTTAAGGTTATGCAAGTATACAGTAGTAGTTACAAAATCAAGTGTAATCAGATCCAACAAAGGGATGCTATCTAATTAAAGAAAAAACATTATATTTGTCAGTATATTGGGAACAATTCAAATATGTATGTCCATTAATCAGCAAACATATAGATATCTGTACTTGATTGGAAAGTTAATGAAGCAACTTACAACTAAGCATAATACTAAAATCTTCCTTTTCCTTGAGAATAAGAACAAGTGGAGGGAGCAGTGAATTATCACCTGTGGTAGAGATGATTCAACCATTTGCAAAAGACATGGTAAAAGTATTTTTTCCCTAATGTTAGTAAGGATACTGAAATAATGTTAATGTTATTTTTATAACAAGAAGATGGCTTATATTATTTTTTCTAGAACCATGCCTATGTAAGATTACATTTCTATATAAAATTCATCTAAGGTAAAAAAGATCAGCATTGAACTGCATTTAGAAATATTGCTCCCTTGAAAATATTGTTTCTTTGAAAAAGTACATTTCTCAGAGAAATAAGTAAGAATAAGAACATGTCAATGATTTTAAAGACAATTATGGATGCTATTATTATAAGTCAAATTATACTATAGTTGTGTTGCATTTCTCTAGTAAAAAAGCAATACACATTAAAATATCAGTTGCACTGATATTGCGATGAACGCCACAGAATGAATTCAGTGGGAATCTGCCATAGCTGCACAGCAGAGCTGGGAATTTTCTTAACTGAAACTACTAATTTTTCTAATTAACTACTGTAGTCACTGCCAGAAAGAACTGTTAATTGAAGATTAGCTGGATCAATTGGTCAAACACTTATTGGAAGTTGACTTTGCTTACCTCTGCTCTTGGGGATCTTCCTCCACGTCTTCCTCTGATTCAGCCTAGTAAACAAAGAAAACACCAGAAAGCTTTTCAGCAACATACGTGCATTTCCTACATATACTTTATTTTGGCAAAGCCAGTATTGTAACTGCTCGGTGATGTTTCATGTTAATTAAGCTACTACGCTACAATATGTTTTAACTTTTGCATGCCAATTTTTGAAAAAAATGTTACTAGCAAAATTTAAACTTTTTCAAGTAAATGCCTAAATTTTCAGACATGTAACACAAGACGACGGTAACAAAATAAGTAACAACAACAATAACAATATAGAGAGCAACAGCAGAATAGAAGATATTCTAGAAGATTGGAGAAGATAGCAAAATAGAAAGACCTGCAAACAGAATTAGAATGACTGTGACCAAAGCAAGCACAGGTAGTACCAATAGAAATATGTGGCTTGCGTTCAATCTCAAAACAACTGGAGCATCACTTGAATGTCATCAGCCTTGACAAATTCAGCACCAGTCAATTGCAAAAGGCAACAACTCAGAATAGCTTCCATTCTGCAACAATATCTGTAATGCCATCAAACATCCACATTCTAGGTTCTTGGAAAAGACTTGATGGGTAGACAAAAATGCCAAATCCAGTCTCAACATCTGGCTTACTATGTGATGAACCATAAAATAGAGAAAATCATAGAAAATGAAAAAGCTAAATTTCTCTGGGACTTTAAAATTCAAACAGACAAGCATCCGCTAATAACACCAGAGACTTAACAACTGTTGATATAAAAGACAACAAAGTCTGGATAGTGGACAAGGCACTACCAAGAGACAGCAGAAGAGAAGAGAAAGAACTGGAGAAGATAGCAACATACAAAGACTAGATAGAAAATAGAATGACCGTGGCAAAAGCAAGCAAAGATAATATCAGTAGTAACAGGCATTTTGGGTGCAATCTCAAAACAACTAAAGCATCATTTGAACATCGCTGGCTATGACAAATTCACCATCAGTCAATTGCAAAAAGCAGCTTTACTCAACAGCTTACATGCTGTGACAATACATCTAACACCATCAAACATCCACATCTGCCTATCCCAGATCCTTGGAAAGGACAAAAATGCCAAATCCAGTGTGAACATCTGGCTGATTGTGTGATGAACCATAATAAGCACTAGACAAAGAGATGGACAACAGCCAGACTATCAGCAACAGTTAATAGCTGCATTAAGACTCATGGGAAAGTCCAGGAAATCTATAATACATGACAAATGGCATTTCTTTTCCATAAATTAGGCCCTGGAAAAGCAGTATCTCAAAATCCCATAGCAAGCAGGCCTGCTGTTCACGGCATATTATCCTTGTGTATTCCACTGAGTAACACTCAAATAACCTTAAACATATCATTTCCCTTCTGAGAAGTATCAATAGACTTTGCTTAATACACACACTTCTAAAGGTTTTCCCATTTGAGATTATTTTTTTTCTATCATCCTTGGCAGGGAAATAACAAGACTGTAAGAGTCCTATATTTCTGACTACAGAATGTAGCTTCCTCTTCCCACATTCGCATATGCCACATCCTTAATATAGACAAAGAAAATGAAAATTCCAATTTCTTCCTAATTGCAAAATGCATCCAGATATTATGATATCATAGTACACACTTAAGTGCATGGGAAACACATAAGAAAACAAGTGTCTTTTCTTTTTATAACCTACAGCCTTGTCCACAGATCTGGGGAGCGGATGAAACAGTTCAGGCATTTCAAGTCAAGAATCGCTCTCCAGCTGCCCGAGGCCTTAGGAATTACAAAGAGAATAAAGTAATACCTCTGGCCTTGCTGCTCTAGAGGCACTGGCTGGATGGCCCTGATGTCCAACATGTGTTGGAAGGCCTCCTGCATCAGCAATCTCTGGGTCAGGTTGCTTGAGACAGGGCAGCTCCGAAAGGAACTCGGGGGGTTGGAGAGGAACTCGAGTGAGAGACCATACCGAATGGTGTTCCGGACCCACTTGTCGGAGGAGGTTAAGTCCCAGCGGTCGGCGAAGTATGCCAAGCACCCCCCAATGGGAGGTGAGCTAGGTCTAGGTCTTGTGGAAGGAGCGCCCGCCCCGCCGCCACCTCGAAAGGACCTCTTCTGCTGCCTGCCCCTCTGCTTTCTATCTGGATATCTCTGCCTGGATGAAAAACCTCCCTGGTACTGCCTGGGACCCGAGTACACAAACTCCAACCCCCTGAAGGAATCCTGACCCCGGAAGGAGGACCCGAAATCCTGCCCCCGGGAGTTGGGGCATCTAGGGTATGGCGCCACCCTGAAGTTGGACTTCTTGTGAACGGTGGGGAGCACCTTCCGCTTGTCCTTGTTCTCTACCAAGAATGGGTCGAGGGCTGCTCCAAAGAGAGATTCTCCCGTGAAGGGGGCCAATGCCAGGTGCCATTTGTGGCGTACGTCTGCTTGCCACTGCTTCAGCCAAAGCAGCCTGCAAGATGCCACAGATGAGGCGATCGCCCTGGAGGCAAACCTGGCTGCAGCTAAGGTAGCATCTGAGGAGAATTGGGTGGCGGCCCCCAGCTTGTTGATGTCTTGGTGGGCCCTGCCATCCGAAATGGGGATTTGCTGCTGCAGGTCTTGCAGCCACAGCAGAGAAGACCTGTTGAAGAAGGAGGCGGTGGTGGCTGCTCTTACTGCCCAGGCCACTGCTTGATGCGTCCTCTGTAAGGTGAGGTCAGCTTTTTTGTCTTCCACCTTCAGGGCATCCTCTGGTTCTTCTGGCATGTTAGTAGGCGTATGCAGGGCGCAGCGATGGTGGGTTGCGAAAGCACCTGGGCCATGTCCCTGTCCCCGTTGAAGAAGATCTTGTCCGTGGAAGTGGGCATGGGGGCTGCCGTGGGAGAGGCCCATTGCCGCTTGATCATGTCTAGGAAAGGCTTGGGTGTGGGCACCGTGTGTGCCTCGATGGCCTTCTCCTCGAAAATGTTTTCCACTGAAAACCCCTGGGGTTGTATGGGGGCTTCTGTTGGCCTGTTGACAAGCTTGGCAGATGTCTTGGCCTTGAACAGAAGGGATTTGTACAAAGAGGGCTGGAAAAATCCAGAGAAGGTAGGTTTGGGAGGAGGCATGCCTTCATCCTCAGAAAGTCTATCCTCTCTGATTTCGCCCTCTTCGGAATCCGAATCGCTGTCCCCCTGGGAGGAGGCAGGTGATTCTGGAAAATCTTCCTCCTGATTCTCTAGCCTGGGTCTGCATCTGTGGCTGCTGAAAGGTTGCTGCCATGCACTGCTGGAAGGACCACATCATCATATCCTGGAAGTTGGGCAATCCCGATGTGGGTGGTATTCCCACCCCTGTGCCAGCAGGTGTGGACGGGAAGGGCTGTGGCGAGGGTCCCGCTGCTGTGGGGCATGGGGGTGCATCCTTGTGCATTCCCCCAGATCCCCAAAGTATCAACGGGAATCCTCACCTGTGGGGGGGGGGTGTCCCCATCTGCAGTCCTGCCAGGAGAAAGGATCCCTGAAAATCGTTCCCCAGGTTCCTGGCCAGTCGTAGCCATCTTGCTGCTGGCCTTGTGGCAAACGCGCTCCAAGAATCGGTGCCTCTGCCTTTCGTATTTGGAGCCAGACTTTGGAGGCTTGGAGCTGCAGCCTGCCTCTTTGGCCCCATTGGAGGAGACATGCTTTCTCTTTGCCTTTGCCTTGCCTCCTTTTCTTTCCTTAGAAGCCTCTGTAGCAGTCTCTGACCTGGTTAGCTGCTCCTCTGCTCCTCCGGTGGGGCTGCTGGCTGCTGGGCTGGAGGCTTGAGTCCTGCTGGCATCCTCTGTGCTGCTGGGTGCCACCATCTTGGATCATGTGGTTCCAAAATGGCCACCGGCTCCAAATTCAAAAAGTTCCTCTCCCTGGGAACACGTGGAAGCGACTTGTGCCTTTGGGGCTGCCGCACAGCTTCTGCCCCCACTGCTGCTTCTTCTCTCTCGCTTCCTCCGTTCTCGTCTGATCTTTGTGAGTTCCTGCAGGCCGCTATCTCTCTCTGGCAGTTCAGGCAGACGCGGGCGCTCTGCTGCATTTAAAAATGCCGCGGTTCGCCGCTCAACCCCTTGGGGGAGCGGCGGAACGCTCCAGTGCCGGCTGAGCCTCTCCGACGTGACTGCCTTCCCAGGGCTTCCAGGGGAGCGTTCCCTCACCTGCAGTCTCGATTAGTGCCCTAGGTCTCTCTTTATGACCTGGGCTGCGCGTTGCCCTGAAGGGCTTGCTCCACTTGCTCTCTCTCTCTCTCTTCCCAGCCAGGGAATCAGCCAAGAGCCAGTTACTCACTCAGGCAGGGAGGCAGCGAATGCAAGTAAACAGTGAGTTAAATCCTTTCTTTAAAATTTTCCAGGAGCTTGGGATGATCACAGCCGCCCGTTGAGGGGCTGAGTTGATAACTGGGTGGTACCTGATGATCAGAGCATGGCCCAAAGAGCTTATCTGACTCAGCCAATCAATGAGAGGACAAGGTCAACCCATCCTGGATACTCCTCCCCTCACTATGGAGAATACTACGACCTTCAAGATGGGAGTTAACAAATGCACCCACCAAAGACTTTAAAATATTCACTGGAAAATCAGTCTTATTTTAGTTGTGTTCTTACGTAGGAATTAAGATAGGCATGGACAAATAGGAGATTAGGCACAGTATCTTTTCCAGTTCATAATGGGCATGTTATTTATAAACCATAATGGGCGCAAAATATGGTAACTTGTACAATTGCCCATAGCAACTCATTATCTATAAGTCATTAGTTGAACAAGCATTAATGCACTTGATTCCCAGAAATCAATATACTGTAGCAAGAAATGACATTGGTATAATACGGGAAAATGCAATTAAGAATTTATAAACAAAGCAGTATTTGAAATGCAGCACTTCATCACTTTTGCTTTATGGTTTTTATCTATTCTTGAAAAATATTAGAAAAAGCCTATTGAAAAATATTGGGGGAGACCTATTCTTTTTATGAGCATTTCAAAGTTACTCAAAATTTGAATTTGAGATTCTACCAGTTTCTAAAATAAGAACATCAGTCTCATTACTTCATAACTGAGAATTTAAAATGAAACTCTTAATTCACTTTCTACTTAATATTGGCATCGGACTTGCATGGAGGCTAAACTCTACGCAGGGATTTAAACTACAGGCCTGACAGTGAAACTGAAAAATATGAAATTGAATTTTCTCTTTAAAAAGCATTTAGGAAGTACCCAAAACACTCCAGCTCTTCTAAAATCTACTTCAAACTATCTCACAGTAGACAAAGAAAGAAATGATTAGTCTTTATTCTAAATTCACTTCTGCTTTTTAAAACTGGCTGTGGGTATACTGAAACCAATCTATTTTCATACTAGTGCCTGCAAAATTTATATATGACTAGGAAGTCATATTAATAAAACCTTTGTCTCTGAGAAAAAAATCTGAAGCATAATTTTATAGAAAAAAAAAAATCCTGTTAAAGTAACATGTTCCTCACCCATAAAAAAGAAAGAAATGTTTCTATTATCTTTCCATTCAAGGCTTACAGTCAGTTTTTTTCATTTTTATATCCTTCAGAGTTATTAGACAATCATTCCTATTATAACTGCCAAAACCATTGTTTTAATGCCTAGGAATTATGATAGTAGCAAACCAATGCACTCTAAATGTAAGATAGGAAAAATAGGGAGATGCTTATAGAACATTTCCAATTGCACAAAACTGAGATTCAGTTTTTTTCGAAACGTATTTGCTTCATCAAGATAACCATTGCTGCATGTTAAACTAATGCACCAATGAGGGTTTGCTTCACCTTGCTACGCATGGCTGAAACAAAGGTCAACTTTGCATGCAACATGCACTGTTGCTCATAAAGGAAGGCAGAAAAAGCATTGTGAAACAAAAGACCATTTGGTTCAGTCGTACATAATTAACTGATGGCATAATATAATAATTTAGAATAATATTTATTCATATGCTCCATGAAAATATAATATACAACTAATTTAGATGATGTAAACTATGCTAAACATATTACAATAATAAGCTTTTAGCTACTGTGCTGTCCTTGTCTGCACACAGATTTTGGACAAACAATAATTTGGCATAATACACAATATGAAACTTATTTTAGCTAGTTTGCTTACAATCCAGAAAAACCAACAATTTCACTTAAACACCCTCCTTTGCTTTCCTAAACAGAACGCAGTCACTAATAATGCCATAATTTAAAACATTAGTATAAATAAAAGGTAGCAACATTCTTAAGTTAATGGGTGTTTACAACTAAACATAAAAACATGCAATTTTTACCACCTTCAGTTTAGATAAAACAAATGAATATGCACTTCATCAATTAAAAACTAAACCAGAAAACAAACATACTAAGTTTTCAAGTATCTGGAACTTGCAGTCAAGATCATGGCAGGAGTTACACCTTTCATAAGACTAAATGACATAAGCACACAAACACCAATTCACATAAATCTACTTTTTAAAAAGTCGCCCCTGCATAGTAAGAAATGGTCTCAGTAAGAATGCTCATGCATACTTTATTTCTATCATAGATATTTAAGTCCAAAGAGTTCATTTTATCTAGGGAGTTGATGGAACTATTATGCTCTGCAAATGATCACTCTGGGATTAAGAAACTGAAATAAGTTCCCCAAATACATTCTTTCCATGCCAGATCCTCTTCTGCTGGTATTTTTTTCTGATAGCCACGGAAGATATCATATGGAAAGTTCTTCCAATCATGAGGCCTTAAGCTACATTATCATATGAGGCCTCCATCTACCATATGAACTTCTGCAGCAGCTGGGGATGAGACAACTTATACCTTTCCCATCTGGTCAGCACCAGGGAAGCTCTTTTAGTGCTTAGAAATAAACTCTTTTCAGCTCATTGAGATTATACCTAAATTAGAAGACATGATTACAGAAAATCATAATCATGAATATTGCGTTGTTCATGAACGTTTGGAACTACAGACAGAATATGGGGAAAATGCAAACCTAGATAGCTGCTAAAGAAAATATATCTGTAACTATTAAAAACTATTAAAGCAAAACCTTCTATTTAAGAATTTTTTCTAAAAGTTTGAATTTTAAAATAATTAAGATTAATACATTGTGAGTATCTTCACAATTTAACTGGCTACATTCCCTCACTTTAACAGGGATGGGAGGGCAGCAGAAATCGGTATTACATTGTAACAAGAAAAAAATATCTTTATAAACATAAGCCTGATACAATGTTCCTCCTAAGGAAGTGGGCTTTAAAAACACTTTAAAGTTCATGAGATCTGCTGACAGCAACCTTCCCCTTATAAGCAGCAGTACTGCCATCACGTCAATGGATTTGTCCTACAAAATTATCAGGTGCAATCAGATTTTAAAATCTTGCAGAAGCTGGTGCATAACCTTGTTTTACTTTGAAATTACAGCAAAATAGAGCCTGCAGTGTTGCTGATATCCGGTTAAGAGGAACATGGGGGTGAATAGCTTTCCAGCCACAGCCTCCACCAACTCTAAATCTTAGGCCACCATGACTTGCAGAACAATGTGGAGAAAAACACTGGCAATGTATGGAAATTATTTGTTTTCCCAGAGACACCTAATCCCCCTCTTCTAAGGGGAAGAATGATCTTATTCTATAGGTGCTACCATCCCATATATCCCTCCTATTTACCTCTTCCCAGATGTTCCCCTTACCTTAGCAGGCATCAGGAGTTCCCCTTCTTCTGCTTGCCACAGCTCCACCACATTGGGAATAGGATCAATGGCTAGGTGGGGAGAAAGGGGGGTGGGTGGGAAAGAGAAGAGGTAGACACCTCAATCAATGCCAAAACACTTCTAACCAGGTCAATCGTGGTGACCTGGATCTTCCTGTAGTTAAAAGGCGCCGAGTCCCTATGTTCTAGGACGGGGCCTTTCAGAGCGGCCCAAACATGTGGTCAGGCTTTTGTTTTGTTCGGGCTCGAGGCTGAGAGGCGCTTCCATATTGAACGCTGCTGCAGACACCACGCGCGAAGAAAAGGGGAGTGTGGAGAGGCCGACTCGGCTTGCCCAAGGCGCGCGCTTTGGCCTTTTATTCTTCAAAACAGCAAGTGGCGCGGGGTGGGGACGGGGCCCCCCAACTCCGAACAACCCCCCCACCCCTCCTACTATGAGGCGGGAAGGCAGAAGAGGGAGAGCCTGGGCGAGGGATGGCGTCGTCGTTTTCTCAGCCAGGCGAACCCCAGCAGCAGCAACAGCAGCAGCGTGTTGCCCGAGCAGGGCGGGAAGAGAGAGAGGGGGCGGCGGTGGCAAGCCGTGAAAGCGGCGTCCACACGTTCAGAGGGTGCGAAGGCGCCTTCGACGGTTTGGCTCCCCCACCCACACTTTATTGACTGATCTGCCACACGCCTCGTGCAAAGGAGCTCCGAACGAGCGTTCCTTTCCCCCCCCCCCACCTCTCTGCTTTTTTGTGTGAAGCTTTAAGCAACGAGGCAGGAAGGGGAACTGCGCTCTCCCCCCCCCCCCCTTTCTAGGCGCCCGGGAAGGCAGCAGGCGGAGTGGTTGCTGCACAAAGGGAGGCGTAGAGAGAGAGAGAATGGGGGGAGAGGGTGGAAAACCTCCGTCCACTTTCGCCCTGTCAGACCCGGACTTCTTCTGGTTGATCCCCCCCCCCAGCTCCCCCGCCTTCACCTCCCGCTACAGATCGGCGCTGCCCCCCTCGAGTGTTTCGCCAGCCTCCTTTTTACCTTGGCCCTGCGCTCCTCCCAGACGGAAGCCAGGCAAAAGGACCTGAAAGACGCCGAGCAGGAGGTTCATGGCCGTGGCGACGCGGCAGTAGCTGCTCTGCGACGGGTAACGCAGCCCCGCCATGCTGCTGAGGCGGCTGCTTTCCTGTCTGCCCGAGCTGGCTGGCGGAGCTACAGCTGTGGCGGCGGCGGCAGCAGCATTGGCCGCCTCCTCCTCCTCCCCTTCCCCCGCTCCAGGCGCGTGTGCGGCAGAGATAGAGAAGGCTGCGCGGCACAGGGCGGTGGAGTATAAGAATACAGTTTCCCCCCCTTCTCCTCGCTGGGGCTCCGCCCGGAGGCGGTGGCTCGGCTGCTGTTACCGCCGCCCAGAGCACATGGAAGGCAGGCCGAGCAGGCACCGAAGGGAGAGGACGGGCAAGGCCCCGACTCTGGGTTTGGGCTCCTTTATTCAGGCCGTCTGTTTGCTCAAAGGTAGGGCTGGCCCGCCAGTCGTTCTAAGCTGCAGAATAAACCGTTGGTCCTCAGTTCTGCATTAGGCATTGCGGGCCTCCCCCCCTCCCTTTCTTCTTCTTGTTCCCCACACCTGTTCAAGCTCTTTGGCAGAAGCTTTCACTGCTGAACTGGTGGGTGCTTTGCCTGGAGCAGAAACTCCCCCTAGATGATCTCCAAGGACTTTTTGACAACACCCCCCCTTTTTAAAAAATATTTTTCATCCATTTGTAGGAAGTTAGCGCTCACCTCTCCTAGAGAAATGAAATATTTTAGGAAATATTAAAAAGGCAGAATATTTCCCCTAAAAAGAGAAGTAGAAACTCAAGAGAGGCAGAAACTCAGCCGCCCCATCTTTGTGAATGAGCCATTAAGGAATGAGCTAGGCTACTCTTCATAACAAAGGTAGGATTAACCCTCTGCCGATCTCACCATATGGCACCTGGGAAGAAGCAATGCTCAACCAAACATGGACTCAAAACACAGCCTGCAGAGTTGCCCCTACATGGCCCCATGGGAGTCTGACAACCTGTAGGAAGTTAAAACCCTCCCCTCTCCTAGAAAAATGAAATATCCTGGGAAATATTGAAAAGGCAGAGTATTATATTTCCCTGGATAAAAAATGGGAGAAACATATTTTTAGGCAGGAAACAGACACTCTTAATAGCTTTGTCAATGGGCCATTAAAAGGCCTGAGCCAGTCTATTCTACATAAAGTCTCCCTCTTCAGCTCCAGGGTGATGGGATTAAGGCATGATAGTATTAGTCCTTTATCCTTACCACAGGGCACCTGGGAAGAAGCAATGCTCAACCAAACTTGGACTCAAAGCACAGCCTACAGTTTCCCCTGCATGGCCCCATGGGAATCTGACAACCAATCAGAACAGAAGATCAAGCTCAAAGGCCAGAGAGGGCATAACACCAGGAACTTTCAGCATCTCAGCCCTTTTTCTTCTTCACTCAACATCTTGAAGCATGTAATCACCTTTTCCCCCAGGACCTCAAACTATGTGGTCCTGTCCACCATTAAACCATCTGTCCAAGCAGCCTCCATTTTTCCAGTGTCTTTCCCCACTTGGAACTGAACGCAAAAGGACATTTCTTCCAAGACATTTTATCTGTGAAGTAGGGCAGACAAAAATCCTGCCTGAGTTTTGGGAGGAGGGAGGCCACTCACACAATGGAGACCCCCTAAAAGCATGCTTTCATTATTAGAATTATTGTTAGAGTATAGTAATACCTGTCTTTCAAGGCAGTAAAACCATTTGCTGATGAATGACCCAAAGGCTAAATATCATTATTTTGAGTATTTCTTTGCACTCTCCACTTGAAAGGAAACAGAAAAAATAATAATTGATGCAGGATACAGTGGGAAGTAATATGAGAAATTCAAATGAACATTTTAATCTTCTAGCTTCTCAATCTTAAAACCATAGGACTGGTGGCACATTTAACTATCTGAAATGTAGGGCTAAATTAGATTTGAACCTGTGTCAAATTCAAAGCTAGAATTCTGATCAGTATGGTTCCTTCCTGGTGACTTGCTCAGGCTGGAAAATGTAAGATGCAGAATTTTAGAAACAAAGCTTCGGTTCATGCAACATTTAAATCACAACACCTGGTTTACTACATTAAAAAAAAGATCTAGCAATAGTGTATCCAATACACTTCCAGTACAATAACATACATGTATGGTAAGAAGCCACTGCATATCAAAAGCTTGTATCTTTTAAGGGGCTACGTAACTCTTTTTAATCAGTATGTTAGAAAAAAATAAGTGTGACCAGATGGTAACCAGCTCCAGATAATATATTAGTTCTCTTTATTTGTACTGGAAGAGCAAGTGCCTAGGAGAGTTGTTTGGAATCTGTGCTCTATATAAATACATTTTCCATAATTTATAAATCTAGTTTTGTTTAGATATTGGCTATACTATAGTTTTATATATGAAGAACAGGTTTCCCTGAGTTCAAAGAAATAATGTAGCATTGTACTTGTAGACAAATGCTAGAATTAGAAGACCAGGAAATAAGAGCTAGTAGCCTAAACTTTAGTTGCTTAAGTATTATTTGTATGAGGCTAACTGATCTGGCTATAAAAATCTTTACAGCCATTAAGTGGGAACATGCACGTGTATACAGATATAAGAGTACAATACAAGTAATAGGTTCCCATTGGCTCAATGAGATTTGCCATTTAGTATGCTAGTAAAGGCATGCTTTAGGGGCAACAGTCTGGTAGCTGGTACATGATTGGCAGTTTCATGTGAGATCAGTACGGACACTTTAACTATGGTATGATGGACATGACAAAGAATATAAATTCTTTGCTTCAAAGGAAAGGAAATAAACTATGCAGACAGTGACCCATTTTTCAAGAGTAGTTAGAAATAATTATCATATTGTCTCTTGATGGCATTATTATTAGATTTAATATCTCTTCTTTAAAGTAATGTTAGAAAGTATTACTTCAAATGAATAATAGTAGAAGCTTAGAACCAACTTCCAATGGAGGTAATTGGAAGTCATCAGTAACTGAGTTTGGGATAAACATAACAAAAACTAAAACAAAAGTAATAAATAATAATAATAGTAATATGATTTACCTGTATCCAGAAAGTCATGGGAACATAAAGTGGAAAAAGTTATCAAAAATGAGAAGGTGAAGATCTTGTGGGACTTTCGAATACAAACAGATCGTCATTTGGAGCACAACACGCCAGATATCACGGTTGTAGAGGGCCGAAGTGTACAGTTTATTGATATCGCTGTTCCTGGAGATGCCAGAGTCGAAGAAAAAGAACTAGAAAAAATAATGAAATATCGCGACCTGGCCATCGAAAGTATACGACTATGGATGAAGCATGTAACAGCATGTACTGCTGAAGCATGTAATGGGTGATACCCATTGTCATCGGGGCACTTGGCACCATGTCCAAGAATTTTCCAAAAAAAATCAACAAATTGCAGCTTCCTGCTGTAACACCAGAACTGCAAAAAACTGCGCTACTCAGAACATCTTATATTTTAAGAAGGTACTTGGCTGATACCTAGGACGCTGGCAGCAAACCGTATCAACCATTAGCACCAGTCACTGGTATTTGTAATGCATTTTTGAATGTTCAGTTGGCTGAGTTTCATGTTTAATGAATAAAGTATATAATAATAATAGTAATAATTCCAAAAACTCCAAAGGACAGACTTGATTGACCAATAGGTCTTTTTCTACCGTCAGTTTTCTATGTTTCTATTTTTCTTTCCACCAAGCTGAACATAGCTTACATGTTTGTTTATACTGACAACAGAAACCTGAGAGGCATGTTGCACTGGCTAATATTAGCTAGAAAGGAGCTTCCATAGCTGAAGGTGGACTTGAACCAGATTGTCCACACTCCTAACCTATTATTAGCTGTCAGGTATTATTACTATAGATCCTCAATTTACAACCAATCACTTAGTGACTATTCAAAGTTACAAAAAAAGGCCTTTATGGCCCAAGTTTGAAGTTCCAACTATCGGGCTGCCTCTGCAACCGCAAAACCAAACTTCAGATATTTGGCAACGCGGTTGCATTTACGGCTGTTTTTAGCATCCCACAGTTACATGACCACATTTTATTGTGGCTTTGCTGAATACCAGAATTTCCAGTTTTTGGCAAACCACATCCATGGTAAATCATTGGTTTGTTTAACAAATATGGCATTTGCTTAACAATTGCTGCAAAAAATTTTTTACCATAAAATCAGTCACATGACTGATTCATCTTATGATCATAAAACAGTCCATTTTATGGGAGGCTCCTTTACTGTCATATGCCAAATCCCACCTGTTCTTCATAGCTTTGGATCTTTGCATGACATACAATGCATGGTCTCTCGTGTTTGTCCAATAATAAGCATATTTATAAAAATGATTGTCCTTCCCATTCTATATTCCCATTAACATTCAAAATACCTTATATCATTAAAATATTTCCATTAAAAACACAAAAGATACCAATCCCAAACAGAAAAGCAGCACTAACACTGCAGAATAACTGCTATTATCTACCAAAAGCTTTTTTTAAAAAAAAAACTCACTTCATTTAATATTTAAGCAAGCTAAGGAAAATATCAAGCAAGCACATGGGCTGTTCCAACAGATGCTTTTTAAGTGCTTCTGCACTGCAACTCAGTGACACAGTCATATGGGAGCAATATTTTAATAATTCCAACTTACTAGGTAAGCATGCCTCTCTACTTTTTCTACAATTCAGTACATATTGAGGGTATTGTAAAATACCAAGTAAAATACTCTAAAATCCCATATTCTGTATGAATGACAATAATCAAAGCTGGAACAATACTATCCAGAATATGTTAAATCAAGGGTATCAAATTCGATTTCATTGAGGGTCGCATCAGGGTTGTTTGACCTCAGGGGACCAGGGTGGGTGTGGCCAGCTTGACATCACTCATGTTTGGGGCGTCTGTGGTGGCCTGAGTACTCTGCCAGTGAGTAAAGGCTCTTGAGCTCGGTTTTCAGCTGCAACGGTCTCCTGCAACCCTCTGCTAGTGAAAATGGACTTCTGTTTTCACTAGCAGAGGCCAGTCCTTCACTGTTTGCAAGGCAGTCCCGCGGGCCACATCTAAGCACCCCGTGGGCCAGATCCGCGTCCCGGGCATTGGGTCTAACATCCCTGTGTTAAATGGCAACTCTCCTCTATGTATTTGATTCTCACTAACCTGAAACAGTGTGAAATCACAATAGTATTTTATTAGGGCTGTGCATACTTTGAAAAATGTCCAGAGAAGTATTTCAGGCTTTATACAAACACCACTGTTTTAATGATTCATGTTATTAAAGTAGCATATTTTCAATGTGATATTTGCAATAGTGACCTTTTTTTGGTCATGCTTTCATAGCTGTTTTAATTAATAGCTGGAAGTGCTCTGCTCACACTTGTACTTCTGATTCATTTTTAAAGTATGCATTGCTCTGTAAATTACTTTCATTAAATAAAAAAGATATCTTGCCAAAAACTATGTTCCATCAGGTCTTTCAATTTCATATCACAGAATACAGCATGTCCAGTATGACAGTAAGCAAAAAGATAATAGCCAATCTCTCTATTTTTGCAATAGCAAGTCATCTATTACAATTCACATTTTTATTATGCCGGGTACGTTTAAGAGATAATCCAAAGGTTTTTTTTTAAAAGGTAACTGCACTGTTTTTTCCTTGAAGACATTTCGCTTCTCATCCAAGAAGCTTCTTCTATTCTTCTTAGGGGAAAAAAAGGAATTCTGGTTGCCTTCTAGGCAAAAAACACCTTTGGGACAACCATGCCCTGGATGTCTGAGAATCTCCATAGACATTTAAGAGATTTTAAAAAAATCATAAAATGTTTTTACGATCAAATCCAAGCTATTTAAATCAGGGAATGTTTCATAAGCCATTTTTCTAACAAATGAAAATGAAACATGCATGCTCAGACACATATTCACATACAAAACTTGCAAGGATAAGATAAATAGAAAGAATATGCAGTTCACTTTTATTCTTGAAAGCCTGGAAAGCATTGCCCACAATTAGCATGGTAAGTTCTGACTCCCTGAACAGGAGGTGAGTTTTCAAACTGGTACTATGACATACTGCCCAAATTTGGACTTCCTTCCTGTAAAAAAGAAAAGTGTTTTTTTTTTAAAAAGCATAGGCACTTTCAGCTTCCAAGAATGTGGGTTTCTATCCAGTTGTGTGGGAGATTAGGTTTAAACCCAGGCAGGATTATTGGAAGATTCAAGAGATGAATACTGTGGGATATAAAGTCCTGTGAGATCAGTGTTGAACAAAAGAATACCTTACAGTCGCTGCTGAAAATGGGAAATTGGAAGAAAACCTTAACGCATGATGACATTAATAGGAATTCTTTAATTTGGTCCTTCTACTCCTTGAAAATAAGTATGTATGCATAGAAATATGCATACATTTTGTGGGGGAGCTTCATAGAGCTATTCTAGAGATATTGGAGCCCTTTTCTAATCTAGTCTTCTAGAGGATGCTATGGGAGAACACATTGTTCACAGGCTACTAAATTGGGCCATCCGATTTTTGCAGTGTTATCTCTCTGTACAAGGTAAGTTCAAAAACAGCTCCATGCCTAAAACTGCTAATTCATCATCTCCAATACAACATATATTTGGAATCATTCACGGTTCACTAGAGACCAACTCTTCTAGAGGTAAATGAAAACCAGAATGGTACAACTTGTTGTGGCTAATTTGCCCTGGCCAACTCACCACAGCACATTAGCCACAGCCAAACTCACGTGGCCAACTTGCCCAGACAACTCACCACAGGACAATACAACAGTTCAATTTAATTATTTAAAATAATTTGAACATTATTTTAATTTTTGTCATTCACATTTCATTTTGTCCCTCCTTTTGCATCCTTTAATGATTCTGTTCCAGCATTTCTTGTCCCATGGAGAGTGGTCCTTCAATAAGTTGGCCATGGCAAGTTGGCCACAGTGAGTTCACTGTGGCAAGTTGGCTATGGGGAGTTGTCGTAGACCCAATGAAAACAATACAGTGGCTAGATATAGTTAGCAACAAAAGTTGAAATATGGGTGGCCAGAAGTTGATGAAGATAGGATTCACTAACAAATATGTCCCTGACTCCCAACAACTGCAGATGATTTACAATTGTATTTATTTCTATTTTAAAATGTTTTTAACAACTCCCTCCCCCCCCTGGCGCGCGCATAAAAAATAGCACAACACAGAACAACAATGGCAACGAAAAGAAATCTGAAGGGAAACAAAAAAAAAGGCTATTGGTTATCCTTATCAAAAGCCCTAATGAAGAATCAGTTATTCAGCAGTAGGGTGAAGACCATTTGAACATGGGTGTGTGTGTGTATAATTTCACTCCAAAGGGTAGATGCTGTTGCAGAGAAGGCATGCTTCCAGTGTCCTGACAGATTGTATTGTTTAATCAACAAAATCCAGAGCACACCAACTCTGCTAGATTGAACTGGCCAGGCAGATACAATGGGACACAGATAATCTGTCAAGTAACCAGGACGTAAGCCATATAGTGCTGTATGGGTGGTAACCAGCATCTTGGATCACATTTGAAAGCAAACTGGCAACCAGTGCAAGTCACAAAACAGATATTTCACACAAGCCTACTGAGATATGCCCATTGCTGCTTGTGCTGCTGCAGTCTGCATTAATTGAAGTTTTTTTTTTGGGGGGGGGGGGGTGTCTTCAAGGGCAGCACAATGTAGTAGTCAAGCCATGAGGTGCCCAGGGCATGAGTAACTGTCTGAAGAGCTCTTTAATCTAGAAAGAGTACAATTGGCATACCAGTTGAAGTTGGTCAAAAATATTTCTGGCTACAACTGGCACCTGCTTACTGAACAGGAACTGTTTCCGGGAGAACTTCCAATTGTACACTATATTCGAATGCGGAAGTGCAATCCCAGATAAGGATGGGAATTTAGAATATCTCCAGATCTGGCGGTCCTAACCACTATGACGATCGGGATTTCCGTCAGCACCAAACTGAACCTTTATAGTGTGGTTTGAAATATGCTGCTTTTTAAGCTGGATCACTGCAAAGCAGATCTGTTTATTTATCAGTTGTTTAACTTATGGGTTACTTTAGGCAAGGAATATGAATACAAATAACTTCATAATGGAAAGCACATAAAGTGTGCCAGGACCCTACATCATATCTCAATAGTGCTAAAAATAGAAAGACTTCTGAACATTTCAGAAAAAAAAAGTGATTTATTTTTCTTTTGAGATTTCTTGTTGGATGATAAAGCATATATATATACACACACAATACACAACACAAACAGAAACAAACGAGTTGGATCTTGAAAATGAGATACCCTTAGTGGACCTGTTTCAAAAATCTTTGCCATTTTTTAAGCTATCATCAAAATGGCTTTTAAATTTTCACAACTTTTGGCAGCCACTGATTGAAAACATGCTGAAAGATGGCTGGTAACCATACTATACAGTTGATATTTATGTGAAAGAGACATCCGAGTCTTAATTACTCCTGGTAAAAGATGTGTGTGAATCATTTCACTAAAAATGAGGTGTGTGAATCATTTCACTAATGAAATAATAAGATAATTTGTAACGAAGCATAAAGTTCTGGACTAGAATACTATTATATAGTTAATACTAGTTTATATACAGTATGCATTACATATGCTAAGTCAAGCTATAGAAATTACACCATCTATGGGCAAATTGGTTACCTTGTCTATTTCAATCCCTCAAAATATACATTGGGTGAGTCTGAAAAAGATGTAGGTGTGTCTCTATGTTGAATGAACCTTCCACACTTTATATAATCCTTCTTTCAACTAAATACTGATTCATACTTTGTATGCAATGGTTGCAATGAAACTGATGATATACATCTTAGCAGCTGAGTAGTCCAAACTCCTGCTTAAAAAAAAGTCTGTTGCTTATCCTAGAAATGTGTAATTAAAGCTTGTTCTTTCGACCAAACTTCTGCTTGATGTTTTTCCAGAAAATGCACAATGGGTTCAGTATAAGGGACAAAAAAGAGGATCTTGCTGGCAGAAAATAAAAATGAAGTGGCACTATTGATGGCATCACATAAGCCCATTCTTACAGCCAAGAAAAGGTTACTGTTTATTGTGGAGACACCCTTACACTTTCTGGTGCCAACATTTATAGGTAACTGGCTGATTGCAGGCTAACACTTTTCTTAACATTTTATTTATGAACAAGCTAACACAAGGTTAATGAGAATAAAGCATTCTAAACCAATCGGATTCCTTTTTCTCACAGAATAACCAATTTAGCTCACAGTGACAGTGTACCTTTACTTGAACAAATCTGAACATTTGAAAAAGTCACCAGTAAGACTCTAGTATGGAATATAACAAGTGTGAGTGGGAATAAGTTGCCATTAGATGGATATAGAATTGGTTAAGCAATTGTAACCAACGAGTCAACAGCTCCACAATGACCTAGGAGAAAATGTTGAAGAATGTACTGCTAGGCTCCAATCTAAGCTATGGACTGTTCAGCATGGAGAATTTATAAATGGCATGATAAGAAATTAAAAAATATAATTTACAATTGTTATTCATTTATCACATTTCAAAGGCTTAATTCCAGTATATTTGCAGATCAGACAAAGATAGAGGCAACAGAAGTTTGAAGAACATCAATATTTAGCAAGATACTGACAAGTTGTAATATGAACATTAATCAAGATTAATTTAGGGCAGGACAGGACATCAGTATATGCATAAAAGAATCTGGTATTACAATTTGAATTTAGTGAACAGTATCATACAGGTATGATGGGACATGGTGTACAGATATGAGACGCCATGGCTCAGTGGCTAAGACGCTGAGCTTGTCGATCAGAAGGTCGGCAGTTCAGCAGTTCAAATCCCTAGCATAGCACCATGTAACAGAGTGAGCTCCCGTTAATTGTTCCAGCTTCTGCCAACCTAGCAGTTTGAAAGCACGCAAAAGATGCAAGTGCAAAAATAGGGACCCCTTTGATGGGAAGGTAACAGAGCTCCTTTGGCGTTGAGTCATGCCAGCCACATGATCACGGACATGTCTTCGGACAGTGCTGGCTCTTTGGCTTAGAAACAGAGATGAGCACTGTGCCTAGACACAGAAGCAACTAGCACGCATGTGTGGGGGAACCTTTAGCTTATCATACAAGTACAGAAAACAAATAAAAACAGTCCTAGACTGCATCAGCAGAAATACAGTGTCAAGACCAAGACTAACTCTTAATTCTTCCATATGCTGCATTAGTCATATAACGCCATCCAATTCTTACACCATTTTAAGAAAAATATTAATGAACTGAAAATATCCAGTGAAAAAAGCCAAGATTATAAGGGGAAGAAACCTGACAAGGAATGATTGGGTGATTGAATATGTTGACTATAAATAAAAGACTACACTGAGACAGGATAGCTGTCATCAGGTATGTAAAGGAGACAAGGAATAATTGTTCAGTTTTTACAGAAGGCAGGGCAAAAAATAATAAGACTGAATTATGAAGAATAGAGTTTACTTGCACAATTTGAATAGTAACAATTAATGAAAGAGCAGGTAGGAGAATACTGGATTACTTCATTGGAATTATTTAAACAGAAGCTGGAGAAGCTTGGAGAAGCTGTAATGGGAATTCCTGCACTGAGGAGCAGTTAGATTAAATATCTATAAGCCTTCCATGTCTTATATTCTATGAGTCACAAACTTCACAAACATTTCTACTCATTTAGTGGTCAGCTGTCAAATAATATAGTTTTACTATCCGTGTTTCCCCAAAAATACAGTAAGACCTGGTCATATATTTTTTTAGCCACCAAGAAAGGCACCAGGTCTTATTTTCCATTGACTCACCTCGAGGTGGTGGCACCAACAGCCCCACCTATCAGGAGCCCGCTGCTGACCCACTTCTTCTGCAGCTGCTTGATGCCACATGTGTGTCGCCTCCCGCCTCTGGCAAGCGGCTGCAGCAGAAGTGGGCCAGCAAGGCAAGTGTCGAGGTGCGCGAGGCCTGGATGCAGCTGTCTGAAGTTAAGTACCAGTAGGGCAGCTCCACCACCCACCATCCCTACCCTAGCTTGATTTTTACCCATGTGCTCGCCCCACCCCGTGCACCCTGGTGGGCAGGGTCTTAACTAGTGCTTATTTTGTGGGTAGGGATTCTATTGGGCCCATGTTTAAAAATCAAGCTAGGGCTTATTTTCGGGAAAACATGATATACTTTTTGGACCTTACTGTTTCACTTGTTAACCCATTGAGTAAAACCCAAGGACCAATATATTTCATTCAGATAGCTCCAGTAAATATGGTCTGTATCTCTTAATTCATCATTATGTCCAATCTTTTTTTATTGTTTATTTGTGCCAATCTTACTCTTTACTTTATTCTATTTATTTACTTTAATTCTTTATTCAGTCAGTCTTAACTTTTAAAAACCTTAAAATGGACATGGCACTTTTTCTTCAAAAAAGATATTTGATGTATGCTACAGAAGGTGTTATTTGCCTTTGTGTTAAGAATATACCATGAAAACTGTCAGGAGATTAAATCCTTTGCAAACATCACATGTTTAATACAAACAAAAGGCCAATATTGGTTAATAAATGCATTTCATAATCCCTTAACTCTTTATATATGCAGTATAACTCATAACACATTTCACCTACACACACATACACACTTATAAAAATGTTATCACTAGTTCACTGAGGTGACATGATATTGGTAACCTGTTTTGAAAAGGTTAGACAGCCTAATTTTAAGGCTAACACAATCCAAACACACTATGTCTAGCCATCAAAGGCCAACATTCCTCATATTAAGTTCATTGTGCTAGATAAATAAATTAAATCTAGATCAAGACCAAACTAGATATATAACATGCCTGGACCTGTTGCAAGCTAATCTTGACGTCTAAGGAAAAAAATTATATAGAGAACTGGGCAAAATTAAAAATAGGCAAAAGTCTGCATATAGTGCATGTTTAAGAAAATGATATACAAAGATATATCATAGTAAGGAAAACTGCAAAAATTATATATTTGGAACAGGCACACCAAATTAAATAAGTTTGGGTAATGTGACCAGAATCCATTCTAATTATTGTAAATTAATTTATGAAAAAGTTTGATTTTAAAATTATTCCCCCATCTCAAAAAAAGATTCCAAAAAATGGTTATAAGTTCATGCAAAAACTTGTTGTGCTTCTTAGCTCTCTTTCCTTGTCAACTATGGTTGTCAAATATTACTGGAACCAATATCAGATACTCTTGTCTCAACTAATGTCTTTATGACACAATATGTACCTATAATTACAATATGTATATTTCTATCCAAGGGCCTCATTCCAAAATCAACAAGGTCATGAGAATAAATATTTAATAAAACATTCCATGTGCAAAATTAATTGGTCCACATCTACATACAAACATTATCTCACATGTAAACCATTCCTTCTGTAGACACAAGGAAAGTGTAGTCAAGACAAACAAGCAGACCAACTGAAAATCTGACCTCAACAAGCACCAAGCTGTGCATACTAACTTTTATATTAATTCTGTTAAATTCATTTACACTTATTCTTTGGCTAAGTACATACAGGCTGCTATGCCTGTTTAGTTCTATTTACATAAAGTCCTCTTTTGCAGTTTCAAGTTATGAACTTTCACCACTATGAACAACGCTGTCTGCCAATCCAAACTAGAAGGTCCTAGAACAGCCCCGCCCGAACCTTTTGGCACCAGGGACTGCTTCCTTGGGGAGACGATTTTCCATGGACCGGAGGGGGTGTAGTTTCACTTGCTACCTGCATCCCACAGATGATGCTTTGCTTGTTTCTACGGCCCAGTTGCTGGCATGTCAAAGTACACAGACTGGGGGTTGGGAACCCCCGTCCTAGAAGACAGAAAAAAATAGTTTACGCTGCACTGCATACATACGTTGATTGTTTTAAAATTGACTTGTGAACAGCCTGTTGGGATGCAACCTGTTCTTAAGTAGAAAATTGTACTCCAATTAATCTGCAATGAAAATTAGTGAAGGGATCCTACTTAATTGTTTTGAACTTTCTATTTAAAACAGAAATGAGTTAACCAATATGAGCTAGTGCTAAGTGTTAAGCTACAAGAACAAAGAAATGCTTGCATGCTCACCTTACAATAAGTTCCAATGAATTGTGTGGCTCTTCCTCCATGCATAGGTAAGCATGCCTGGCAGGCATAGGTCTTGTAGTTGACAATAGCACACTATTGTCATTCTCATTATGTACAAAGTGGAGGTTTTCTTCTTCCTCGTTTGTGTGGACTTTCATTTTGTGTATAAGTGATTGTCAGCAAGAGATAAACATATTTTTATCTTTTAACTTCAGCAAGGGTCTAAACTGGCTTACTGAATATGAATTGAAATAATACAAGCTAGAACAAAACAAAGCACAGAACTGGTGAAGTTGACAATGGGACCCAGAGTAGAGCTCCTGAAATTGCTATTGATGAAGAGGCTCATAGAAAAAAATAAGCTGAATTAAATTTAATCATATATTAATATATTAAGGTTTTCATCAAATGTCAGTAATAAGAAGCAAACACATTAATATCATTGTACATTCTTTTTTTCCACTAAACTATATTAATTGGCTTTCTTTAGATTTCACTTTTTAAAATAGTTCAGTATTTTTCACTTCAATGGATAAAACCAGTCTATTTAATTATACAGCTGAAGCTGGCTTTTTTGAATTAAATATGTGGAAAAGATACTCAAGATAATATATTCAACTCAACTTCCAGGTAAAAACACTTCATATCATTAAAACCCTTTAATGCCTTTTAATTTTTCAAATAATTCTAGATAATTAAAACAGTTTCCTATCGCTTTCATTGTTTTGTAAAGGACTAGCTTGTTACTTTTATCATGCAACTAGTACCATAGATTTTAAAGCATAGTCTGCAAATAACTTTTCCGTTTCAGACAATTATCAGGAAGATCAAAGTGTAAGAAAGCAATATGACTTCAGGGTTTTCAGATTTTATTAATGACAGTACTAGTAATGGTAGGAATGAAATACAACTTAAAATAAAAGTGTCTCGAACAATATTAAGTTATAAGGCATCTTTTTTATTAAACACTTTCAATCAATATAGTCAAAATCTTCTGGTATACCAAATGTTTTGTCAATTTTGTTGTCTTCAAATCCAAACTTCCGTTTAGCCCAAGATTTTACAGCAAATATATTATCTGTAGATAAGGTAAATGAAAAACAATGGATATTAGGGCTTCAAGTGTTTGTAATGATAATCATAATAAAAGACCCTTAATGCTTAAAGATAATTAACAGATCTACAAATTGTTATCCTGAGGCCCTTCCTCAGACATAAATCACCTATTTGGTTGCAACATATAACAGTGGTTATTTTGTAATTTCCAATTCTCATGTAGAGGATAACTACACTGAAATCCCTTTCTGTGTATGAGACTTCAGCAGTAATAATTATCCAAAAGGCAACTGATTGCGCCATAGGCACAGGGCGAACAGTTCAGCACAAAATCTACTGAGCTTAGAACTCGACATACACATTTTACCTGAGGAGTTATATGTGATTGAAAAGTTATATGTCTCTGGGGATTTCTACACGGGCAAACACCAGTTTTTCCTCTGTTTATTTAGACTCTTATCTAGATTTTAACCAAAATTGTTTACTTCCCATTCATTTGGTTCAGGAATTTTAAAAATGAAACTAATCCTTCCCTCTCTCTACACTGAAATAGAAGACTGAGATACCAATCTATTTGCCGACAACCCAATAGAATAAAATTATGAGTCTCTGGGTTTTATAATGCTAACCTTGATTTGATTTTTCCTGTTGATTTAAGTGTCACAGTATTTCCTGCATGGTATCTTGCATCCAATTTAGTATCAAACAGATACAAAAATTATAAAACTGATTATAACTTTGAAAGAATTGCACTTAATAAAGCATGACTGTTCAAAAGAACTCGTCAAAGCAGTGAGGGAGAAAGGTTTTTGAGAAATAAGAGTACAATAAAAATAGGTGTGCATATGTCATGAAGTGAATAAGTAAGTATATGATGACATAAATAATATATTTAGCACACATTTTTCTCCAATTTAATATGTTAATTTTACAACAGGAGTTGCCCACATGGCAATTGATATTAAACTGTTACAAAGAGATGGAAAATCACAAGGAACGAAATCAAGTATTCTGTTTGCTTGCAAACACTCAATATGTTATTTTTTTATCTTTCAGTTACTAGCAAACAATTGAAATAGAAAATTCAAAAGAATAAATTCACACCATAGGGGAAAAATTGTTAAAATAAAAAAAAAAAACCTTTACACTTTTCAAGACTTTAAAATAAAGTCTTGAAAAATAAAAAAAATGCCAAATGCAATCCTAAATACAAGTAGTCCTCAGCTTAGAACAATTCATTTAGTGACTGTTCAAAGTTACAATGGCACTGAAAAAACAACAGTTACAACAGTTGAAGCATCCCAATGATTACATGATCAACATTCAGATGCTTAGCAACTGACCCATATTTATGATGGTTGCAGTGTTCCTGGAGTAATATGATCACCTTCTAACAAACAAAGTCAATGGGGAAGCCAGATGTAGTACGTGACAACTGTATTACTAACTTAAGAACTGCAATGATTTACTTAACAACTGTGGCAAGAAAGGTTGTAAAATGGGGCAAAACTCCCTTAGCAACAAAAACTTGGGGTTCATTTGTGGTCGTTAAGTCGAAGACTACCTAGTAAATGGCAGTTCCATAATCAAAAAGGGTCTTTCCCAGCTGGCTACTTCTAAGCTTCCGCGAAGAGTCTCTAAAAACTATTTCAATGAACTAGAAATTTCATATAGAAGACAATTCTTCTTATTTATGCAGTTTTATTGATTCATTTTAGGTAACACATGCAAATTTACTTCGCAGTGATAAAATTGAGGGAGCTGAAACATGAGTACGCACCAATAATTTTGGACTTGATTACACATGACTGTTCCTGGAAAACTGTCCCAATGTGGAATACGTTGTAATGTGATGTGATGAAATTGTAATTTCAATGTAAAATCATATACCATTCATATCAACATTCACAATAATCTGACAATGAGCAAGCCAATTTATTGTGTCAGCTGCTTTGTATGATTACCATGAATCATATACTACTGTGCACTCTAATCCAAAATCCCAAGTAACTTCAAATTAATGTACACATTTTACTGGTTTTCATTCAAATACTGGGTTAGTTTGTACCACCCATAATTATTTGCAGATTACTTGAAGATTGTCACACTGAGTGTGTGTATGTGTGTAAAATGCTTAACACCCAAATAATAAGTGATACCTGGCAAAAACGTAGTCTATAAGAACAAACAAAAACATTAAAATGTATGAATCAGAAATCACAAAAATTATATTACAAGCAATGGCAAACTTAATCAGAAATAGTTATTTAATGAGTTTTCAGCAATCTGTTGCCTCAAAAATCAATCAATTTTATGTAAAAAATAATAATTATAATGTTAAAACTTGTATCTTTCCATGTATTTATTTTTGTTCACAGAAGAATGAACGCTGTAAAATAATATAATGCAGACACACCAGTCCATCTGTTGGTTGCTTCCTTAGCTATTTTATTTGCTTGACCTAAAAAGAAGAACAAATAAACAAATAAAATTCCACAGAAGCAATTCATTAGATCAATAACTGAACAGACTCAAAAGAATAAAACTATATTTTCAAACTTACTATGCATTTTAAATAGCTTGAAAATGTTTTACTGTTCCTTTGGAAGTTATTCAACCAATCCTCAAAGATTAGTAAAGTTACACCAAAATGAAATTATATGCTGAAGTAATGCCTTCTATCAGTTACAAATGAAAATTCTTGACATATATCTGGCTATACTACATGAAAATAAGAATCATTTAGTGCTTCACTGAATTAGAAAAGGCTATGCTCTAAGAAGAAACAATCTATTGTACAAAAATTTAAAAATTAGGATAGATGAATTCTGTGATGCGTAATGAAGAACGTTATTTGAAACAATGCTTTTATTTGTACTTTTCATCAAAGATGAATACATTTATTTAAAAAAAACATGGATGAATTACTGAATGTTGACCCTTTAGTAAAAATCCCTTGCTCATTTGGGCAAATTCTTAATGTGCCAGTTCATATATTCTCGTAATTCACTTTCCTCTGCTACGGAACAATTTATAAAATGGGAATTGGCAGCTAGTAAAATTCATAAGGGTAAGCTGAAAGCTTCTGTATCCAAAGTTCTACACCAATGAGTTTGTTTGCTTATAGAAACAGAAACACTGGCTAAGGTGAACATCCCCTCCTAAAATATATACATCAATTTGATGCGATTATTTAATCACATACCAAAATAATACAGAAACATTTATTCAGTAAAGTAGCCTATGGCCACTTAACAGTTAGAATAATTAATAAGTGGAACAACTTGTTAATTAAAGTTGTGAATATTCCAACACTGGAAGTTTTTAAGAATAGAATGAACAACCATTTGTCTGAAATGGTATAGGGCTGTGATGGTGAACCTATGGCACACATGCCACAGGTGGCACACAGAGTCCTCTCTCCAGGGCACACAAGCTGTCACTCCAGCTCAGCTCCACCGCGCATGCATGTGCGCCTCCTGCCAGCCAACTAATTTTCAGGTCTCTGCCATGCACACGCAGAGGGCAGGGCACTTGCGGGAGATGTGCACGCATGCCCGGGATGCAGGGTGCCCACGTGGAGGTTGTACATGCATGCACGGGGTGCGCATGGGGGTTGCACATATGTACACTGGGAAGATATTCCGTTTTCTGGGGCGCACATGCATACCAGCCACCTGGTCTTTGTGTGCACATGCGTGCCAGAAACCAGAAGACCACGTGGCATGTGCGCTCTGGAAACCAGAAGATCATTTTCCTGGCATGTGCACTGGGCAGCTGCTCTTCTGGTTTCCAGTGCTCCCGCATGAGTGAAGACCAGCTGGCCGGTGCACCAGAACCCGGAAGAGCAATGGGCGACGGCTTGCTTGCCTGGAGAGATGGCTCCGTGTGCTACTTCCGGCACGCATGCCATAGGTTCGCCATCACGGTCCTAGCCTCTAACATAAATAACTATTTTATTTAAAACTTGCAGATGAGATCATATAGCTGCTTTAAAAAAAAGTGCAAATATTTAGAAAAGCTTCTATACTTTTGGCTTTGCCATGCCATATAAAACAAAAACGTTTTTAAAATGAAACTTAGTATGCTAAACTGTAAATAAAAATTAACTTCAGATTAAAGATCATAATAAATTTTAAAAAAAATAAAAGAAAGGAAAAAGAAGATAAAAGAAAAAAAGGATCCTGTAAATTACATTACAAAGATAAGTTCTCATCTAAAAGGATACATATTCTCTGAAATGATAAAATGAATCAATAATATTACAGTATGATTTCACTGTAGTTAGCATAGGATCAAAAATAAACCTGTTACTTTTAATAATCATATTTTAATCAAAATATCAAACAAACTAATGATAAAACTTTACAACTTTATAAATCTGTTTTATTGGAAATAAGCAATAAATACTTAAAATTTGAAACACCATTTGTAATAGAGTGTTCTTGCTTGCTTTTGCATAATTCCTGAAATTTGGGTCTTATTTTGTACATAGCCATTCTTATTCACTGAAATCAAAGAAAAAGAAAAAAAGAGAAGTAAAAAACCTGCTTCAAAATGCCTGCAGCTTGCAAAAAACTAAACTATTTTTTCACTCTTTCCTCTCATGCAGACAGAGTGTGATAACAACCACAGCCCATTTTCTCTTTCCTCTCTAGCCTAACGTTTGAGTCCCTTGTGCATTCTTGCTACTTTTTCCTTCTTCATAGTCCTTTTTCTTACACTCTACTGCAATTCTATCTGTAAAAAGATGGTCTTATAGTACATGAGGGTTTACAACCCACATGCTAGGAAATCTTCTTATACAAACAGAATTTTTAAAAACTTGTATTGTATTTCTTTAAATACAATTGCTCCTCTGCCAAATATTGATAGACAATAAATAAAATGGCTGAAAGTCAGCTATAGTTTTCCCCTGCAAGTATTGTATAATATTTTAGCCAGATCACAGGACCCCAAAATGTATAATTATAAGGCAAATTTAGTTATCCTGAATAGTGATACATCCAAATTAATGTTAACAATCTTACCAATGTTGGCTAAATTAGGACTACAGAGTAAGACTAAACCAATGTTCCATCTTGTGAGTTAATTTCAACAAGCCTGAAATAGGCTGAAGGAAACAAGATTTTGCTTTAAAGCACCACTCCACTGGTTTAAAAGACAGAACACTCAACTTGTTATTGCAGAAGTCACATAAATAACTTGCAACAATTTTGTCAACTATCTATGACAAACAGCTATTTGCTTAATGGTGTTATTAAGACACCCTCCTTGCTCTCAGGACATGAAGACCTGTTAAACATTTGTTCAGGACATGTCATCACATGGCGTTTCTATCTGATTCTGTTCCAGTGAGGCAGGCTAAAGCTAAATCAAGTTGATCTAATAGGCAAATGGGGTTTTCTGTCAGAAAACGCAACACAATCCCCTTTCCCAACATTCTGATCCAGACGCCGAAGGAGATCAGTGACCAGCAGGTTTCCAAATGCGGTGATGCAAGACCATTCATTCTCTAGCCACGAGGCTCTGAGGCTCTAGGATCTCTTGTGCCTTTTTGCTAGAGAGAGCCCACCTAAGCAACCAAAGGGTGTTTTAGGTTGTTTTTTCTTTGCTTGGAAAAGTTTTGTTCTTGCTACAGAATAGAAAAAATAGTGGGAGCAGAAAAACTAGAAGCCTCTGTAGAATAGAAAAAACTCCTAAGGAGACAGGCGTCCGTTATCTTTCCCCCCTGCTTCTGTTCCCTGCACTTGCTCTTATCTCTGAATTTACAGGCAGCAGTCACCTACAAGTGTAGTCCTGATTCCATCTGAGGGTAGCAGCTTTACTGGCCTCGTTTTGGTAGCACATCAAGAAGTATATTGTGGGGGGAAGCAGATTTAGAAGGAGCAGGCCTGCCCCTACCTCAAGGACACAGAGAGCGCTCAAGTTACAAAGGTAATTGGGACTGGAATTTCCAACAGGAAGTGATGTGTGGTTATCATGCACGATGTCACATGGCTGCATGGCTTAGTGACGGTAAATCTCGGTAATCCTTGTTGTTATAATTAAAGCAAAGTTTGCAGGTTATTAAGTGAGGACCTCATGTGACCATGACTTGGGATCTTGGAAAACTGCTGTCCTACAACAAGCAGTCAATGGGGAAGCCAGAATGAAGTCATAGGCTCTGGGCAGCCTGCAAGCAGGCCAGCAGATGGGTGAGTGCTAATGAGTGCAGCCACAAAAGGAAAGTGCTGTTCTAGTGCTCTGCAAATATTGGACAGATGTGCATGGTCTACAGATTGCAGGTGGGGAGTGTGCTGTGGGACAGATGCGACTAATCTCGTACTCTGTAGCAAGCTACTTAGAAAAAAAAAGATGGCAGAGGTCATTTATGGGACCAACTTGCGACCTTCCCTTCTGTCTTACCCACTGACTTGGATCAAGTGACCACCCACTGCTTCAACCACATAAGTGTGAGGTGGTTGCCAAGTGCCTGAATCACAAACAAATGACTAAAAGAATGATGTGACAGTTGGAACTTTGAGCATCACTCATTTGGTGCCGTTGCAACTTTGAATGGTCGCCGATTGTTAACTGAGGACTGAGAAAAGTATGAAGGATCAACTGCAGATATAATACAGTTATACATATATAGTTCCAGTCATAAATTTATGGATTAACTTTACATTTTAGCTAAATTGTAGGATATTCAAAATTCTTCTAGTAATTTTTTTCACTGTCAACGTGTTTCTTAGAAATAGCACTCAATAGAAAAAAATACTTTATGGGAAGGCAACTAACAAGACAAAATGTATGTATGCTGCTATTATATTTAAGATTATACTATATTTTAGGTATTAATATTGTTTTTACTATAATCAAAAGGGTAAAGGGAAAGAACAGGAAAAGAGATTTAAATGCATTAATTAGAACCTTTTAATGAAATTGTTATTTTAGAAAGTGTGGAGTATTGCGAAATAACAAACTATTACTTTAATAAAAAAATTAATATAACTTGCACTTTCATTGAGAATATACTGGCAATGTAGTGAAATAAAGGAAAAAAGAAAAAAAAACTTTTGACCTTGAAAAAACATCAAGCATGCACGGCTGAATTTACAAAACAAGAAGTAGCTTGGACCAGTATGAGTTGTCAGCTTGCAAATATCCACCAAGCAATTTTGAGAGTTTCTTTTTCAGTTAACAATAGCCAAATACTCTGAAACACTTTCCACTTCGTTATCAAGTAACACAGTATACGATAAATCTTCCCCTCCCCCCATCCAAAAGAAAGCATTTCTGCAACGCTATTCTATCTTTGGCTTGGCTTCATTTATTCCAGTACCTTCCAAAATCATCGTTGATAGACGCCCTGAGTTGCAGCTATGTACTTTTCTGAAAGAATAATTCTTTGTATTTAACTAATGAGACAGCTACTGTAAAAGCAATGACTCTTCTCTAGGGCTAGGTCTATTACTCTAGGACAGAGGGTCTCAACCTTCCTAATGCCGCGACCCTTTAATACAGTTCCTCATGTTGTGGTGACCCCCAACCATAAAATTATTTTATGTTTTCTGTATTTTTTCGAAAATATGTGTTTTCTGATGGTCTTAAGCGACCCCTGTGAAAGAGTTGTTCGATCCCCAAAGGGGTCCCAACCCACAGGTTCAGAACCACTGCTCTAGGAAGAGTAACCTACTGGGAGCAAAACCTATTCAAATGCTGACAATAAAAAGTGGTGAATTCTAGAGTACAATAATTTTTATTTTTAAAGACACAAGTTTGCTTCTATAGCAGAAATTGTAAAATTGAACTTAAAGGGTGGATCCAAAATTGGTGTATTATAGAGTATAATTGATATACATTCTGTTTAAAGAGAGATACATCCCATTTAAATTAAGGCTGATTGATATCAATTAAAATGCTATTTTAAGTACACTTTTTATAATTAGTGCAGTATAGGATTTTCTAACCTACAATGCAGGAACCTACCAAGAAGGCTATTGATTGAGATGGTAGCATAACTGATGCATATTTGCTTCTCTGTGTCATGCAAATATTATGTTTTGCTATAGCACTATAGAGGTAATCCTCGATTTACAAACGCAATTAAGCCCAAAATATTCTCCAGAATATTTATTTATTTATTTAAAAGGTTTGCATGCCTATTTTGAACACTACTCTGGACAGTGTGTAACAACAATAAAACCCAGTAATTATAAAACCATAAACCATAAATCAAATAAAAAAACCTGTGTCCAATTCTATCTTGGGATGTCCATAACTAGCTCCAGATATCCTGATTCTATCCCAGCAACTGGGTAAAAAGCCAGGTCTTGGTGGTCTTCTGAAAGGCTAAAAGAGAGGGCTGCCAAATCACCCTGGGGATTAGGCGTTCCATAATGTAAGGGGCAGCCACAGAAAAGGCACACTTGTGAGTTACCACTAGGTGGCAAGACTTCAGGGAAGGGATCTGGAGCTTGCTCACCCTATCTGATCTCATGGGAAGGGCGGCTAATCTTAGGCACAGGCAGACCTGCAAATAACCTGTTTCTGTACCATGCAGGACTTTAAAAGTGATAACCAGTGCCTTGAATTGCAACCAGAAGGAAATTGGAGCCCATGCAACTTGCTCAACAAAGTGTAACATGGGCATAAGTAAGAATATTCAATATTGTGAGGGCTGCTGCATTTGGACTACTTGCAGCTTCCAAGTGGTATTCAAAGGCAGGCTCATGTAAAACACATTGCAATAATCAAAATGGGAACTGATTAAGGTGTGAGGGCCACTAGCAAAGGCTCCTGAACTAGGAAAGGGTATGACTATTGCACAAGACAAATCCATGCAAAATCCCCTCTAACAGCAGCTGAATCCCAGAGAACCCTCAGACTGCACACCAATTCAGTCTGAGGATGTGCAATGTCATAAAGACAGCAAGGTACCAGATCCTGAGGGATCAAAACCCCAAAGGTACTGCATGTTACCAGGATTGACTCGAAGTCAGCTCAACTCCTCCCAGATCCACACTGACTCCACATATAGATAGTAGACAGGATGCAGTAGTGGGTTATTATTTTTACTACTGGTTTGCTAGTGCGAATGTGACACTTCTGCACATGCGCAGAAGCGTCTGGGTGGGTGGGTAGAGCCTCCCACCACCGCCGCTACCAGTTCACCTGAGTCTGTCCGAACCCGGAGCAACCCGCCTCTGGACAGGAGATACCTAAGCACTGAGGTGCCCCATGCAAGAGCCCCTCATTCTTTTACCAACATTGACTGGAACTTGCCACTGAGAAAAAAGGAGACCCACCAGAAAACAATGATTCCAAATTCCAAACTCTTAAGCCAGCCCAAAATGGAATCAGGGTCAATGGTATAAAAAAACGGCTGATAGAGCCAGGAGAACGTAAACCAGGGGTGTCAAACTGGTGGCCTGCAGGCCAGATGTGTCACACACAGGCCACGCCTACCCCAGCTCTACAAAAGGGAAAAATGTCACGATACATCATTTGACATCAATGTGACACAGTGAGTTAGATACCTGTGACCTAGACAGTTGCTCCAAAGGTTATCAGCAAATGCAACCAATCCCATCTCTGTACTAATACACTGGCTTGAACCTAGACAGAAAAGGGGCCAAATAATTTGCTTTATCCATGACTCTCTGAAGCTGAGAATTACCCTGTCATCACTCTTTCCCAAATGGTTGGAGGCTGGACAAAAGTTGTCTAGCAAGGCTGGGTCAAGGAAGACCTCTTGAGAAGCAGGAGCACCATCTTCACCTTCAGGGCAGGAAGTACACCTCCTCCCACCAAAAGGAATTAATCACCACTTGGACCCAGCCACGTGCCACCTCCAGGAAGCTTTAATGAGGGGCATAGGTCTAAGCCAGGGGTCTGCAAACTTGGCAACTTTAAGACTTGTGGACTTAGACTCTCAGAATTCCTCAGCCAGCAAAGCTGGTCTAGAACACATAACTAAGCTCACAGCTGCAATGGCTCTATTCATTTCTTCCAAATAAATTGGCTCAAGCTTTTCCCAGATTACAGGGTTCAGATGTGTCTTAGCCAAAGTCCAATTCCAAATGAAGTTGAGACTTTATCTGACAGATGCTGAGAATTTTCTCACAGTGAAAATAGATGGAATAGTTGGAAATAGTGTGTCAGAGAAATATAGAGAAAATAACTGTAAGGAAACCTAGAAGAGACCATGCAAAATAAAGACATTTCAATCACAGCAAAGATCAGAATAATTAAAGCATAGTCTTTCTAATAGTAATTGATTGTTGTGAAAACTGGGCACTGGGAAAGACTGAAAAACATACACCTTGGATTTATGGATCTGGAGGTCATTACAAAGAGTACCAGGGTCTGCAAGAAGAAACAGTCAATCAGTTCTGGATCAAACAAAGGCTAATTGCTTCCTTGAGACAAGAATCAGCAAGAAGAAACTTAAATACTTTGATGTAACTGCATGATGGGTTAAAAAGAATGATTGTACTTGGCAAGAAAAGCGAAAAGGAAAGTCAATGGATACAGTGGATAGTAGTGATCAAATAAATCCTTGGAAAGTCCCTGCAAGAGCAATATAATTGTCAGAACAAGTCTGTGAACTTTTGCTCATAAGGTCACCATTTATCATGCATGAACTGGAAATCTTGGTAGACCTTCTGTGCTTTATTTTCCACACTTTTGCACTATCATTAAGCTACATATGAAGTGCAATCTTGAATAATTAGCAATATTTTTAGGAGATGAACTAATGGTATCAGTTCAAACTTGAAACAAATGGCTAGCTCACAGATGATAAAAGGAAGAATTTGCTTGCTGTTCTTTTTTCCACTTCTGTAATATATGCACTAATAGGAAATAATAAAGACAAGCTGCTTCCTATCCAGAGATCTAGGGGGTGGGAGACTGGGAACTGCTCTCTGTGGTTATGTAAAACTGAAAAATACAGCAGTAATTTTTCTAGATCACTTTCCACTGCTGAATACAAAGTCAAGTGCTCAACAAACTAAAAAAAAGAGAAATTATATTTTTTGTTACTTAATCCTTGAAAAATGTTTTTGACTAACAATGTTATTAGCATTATTATATTTTGCAATGCATGTTGATTAATACTCAAAGACCCAATATTTAACAATGTAGATCCATATAGGCCTAGATGTATGCTAACTTTTAATATTTCTTGTTCTGAAGCATAAAGGCAGATGTGACTTTGCTTATGCATTTTCACAATTTAAGAGAAATCCATAATACATCTTTTAGCAAGAGATAATGCTTCCCTACGTACATGCAACTAATGATTTCATAGAAAACAGCAAACAGGATCATCCAAAATATTCCTTTCACAAAGGACTTACTGTAACTCATCCAGTAGAAGCCATACTTTTTGGAGTATAAGACACACTTCCTCCCTCCTCAAAAGAGGCTGAAAATTTGAGTGCGTCTTATACTCCAAACGTAGCCCCACCCACCTGTTGGCCCCCACCCTTCAGCCTCTGAGTGTCCTCTTTCTGGCTGCAGAGATTGCCACAGACAATGGCTTGCATTTTGGGGCTCCGCGCTTCACGTTTTCAGCCTCCAAACGCTCCATTTGAGACCCGTTCAAGGCTGCTGTGATCGCCAGAGCACATCGCCGCCAATGTGCGTTGTGTTTTCTGGTGGTGATAGGAGCATTTGGAAGCTGAAAACGCAAGGCGTGGAGCCCAAAATGGCAACCTGGAACAGGTGCTACCTTCTCTTACCTCTTCCGCACTTTGCCTGCTTTACTAATTGCAGCTCCCTGCGATGATCAGCTGTGCTTTAGACGTTGTTTTCAGCCCCAATGAGGTGCATGTGCACGCGTTCACAACCAGTGAACTAATGAAGTTGAAGCTGTGCTGAAAGACGCTAGCCAGATGAATACCTGGTACACAGAATTCCCCCCCCCCGTAATTTCCTCCCCAAAACTAAGGTGCTACTTATACTCTGAAAAATACAGTAAATGGTACATCTAAAGAAGCAGTTTTATACAAAAGGAAAAGAGAAGCCAATTTACTGACACCCTGAAAGCAAATTAGATAATATATTTTAAGCGATGACTTCTCAGTATTTGTGTTATCTACAAATATCTTTATGAGTGTTTTTATTACCAATAACATGCAGTTAACAACTGAATGCATTTATTCCTGACATGTAAACTTAATTTCAATACTTATATTACTAAAGCAGCCCCATGTTTCAAACAAGCTGCCCACAAAGAGACAAAAACAGTGGTCACTGCCAGGGTTTAGAGCTCTCAAAGTTGAGGAAAAGTCACCTTGGCTCAAGTCACGAGTTTGGAGACTTCAAATGTATATTGGGTTAGCTCAATTCCTTTCTTAATCACTTTACAAAATTGCTTCTTGAGTGCTTTTAGATACTAAGAACATTGGACACAACAAGTTTCATCATACTAGATGATTCTCCTTCAATCCTCAGCAAAAAAAAAGTTTAATGTGTTAAGTTTTAAGAATTTAAAAAACCTGAAGCAAAAGGGAGATTAGAATGGTGTTGTGGAAAGTTATAAATGGACTAATGAGCCAACTGGATCTGAAATAACATTTTGAAATTAATTATAAGAATCTTTCTTGTGGGTTGCTTAAAACTCTGTTAAAAAGATACAGTACAACACTTTGGATCTAAGTGTAAAAAATCTTTCAATGGAAAAAATATTATGGGTTAGAGAAAAACATAATAAGAGAAGACTTTGAATGCTGCACACTAGAGGCAATTAGAAAGAACTAAAAAAGAAACCCACTAATACAGAATGGAGAATTTATTTAACTTTGGAAGAATTCAAGGATATTTGGGGAAATAACTCTAGGAAATTCCTCTTAAAAGAAGAACTAGAAGATACTGCTGGAGAATCAGGCTATTTTGGATTTGGATTTTAAATAAATAAAGATTCTTAATATGTTGTTCTTGGTAGCTGTTAATGGATTTTTATTGACTGGGTCTGACTGATAAGGATTTAAAGGTTTGTTTATAGATAAAAGATACAGGAAGAAGAGAGTGTTTTGTTTTTTTTAAAGAAAAAGATAATACTGTTAAAAGTAAAGGAATATGAAGCTGATCTATTTGATTATATATTAACATGTTTCTTGTTATTTCTGGTAACTCTTAAGGAATTTTGCTAACTAGGACTGAAATGAGTGTTTATAATTTGTTCATAGATAAGAGATGAGATAACATGGGGAAAATGTTATTTTGTATAAATGATAGGGATGGTGATAAGTTACTGAAATTGTACTTGTCTTAATGAAGAAGCAAGTAAGTACCTAATCTAAGACAGGAATGTAAGATAATAGGGTGAAACATATATGGCAGAAATATATGTGAAAATGATCTACCTGCTTTGGAGTATCACAGTTGAGTATGAATCGGGTATATTATGCAGAAGAGAGGAAAGGAAAAGGGAGGGGAGGAGGGGAGAGGACTGATTCTAAACTACACCACTTAAAGTACAGTGTTCAGATGAAGAAAAGTCTTTATTCCTTCTACTCTTAGTTGGCCAGACTATACTTAGAATAGTGTGCCCAGTTCTGAGCACCGTATATTATGAAACACACTGATAATCTGAACTCTGTTTAGAGAAGAGCCAAGTTGATGGGAGGGAAAACAAAAAAATCAATTGGAGTTTTGGAAGTCCCTCTAAAGAAAACCACAGGAAGACATGATATCTGAAGAGATGAACATCTGAAGGGCTGTCATTTGGAAAACAACAGAAAATTGTTCAGAATTGTTCCACTTCTATAGGAAGAAATTGTGCTTGCCTATTATCAGGTCCTATTCAAATCAACCTATTATAAATAGCTACAAAAGGGGAGTTTTGTAGTCAATCACCTATTATCCTTACTAAATCCTATTGTCACTGCAGCCTTTGTGCTGAGACTGTCTCCTCTGTAAAAAGGGATTCCACACCCAATCTGAATTGTTTTAACCTATATCTGTTTGTCAACATATTTAAATGTGAGCCCAATAGTTAGATGCAAGAAAAACAGTTTTTCCTTTTCTTAGCAGGCATCTTCTAATAGGGTTACAATATCATTCATTTCAACAGCTAAGTTCTAAGACAGCCTTATTGATTTCAAAGTGAAAGCCTAATCTACAAATAGTGATTGCCCTGATTTTCATTCGCCATCCAAATGGTGGTAACCATAGTCATATACTGACTCAAGCAGGGGTAGCAAAAAAGGCAAAAGTAACCACATCTCACTGACTACATTGCCACTATGATGTTCTTTTATCCAATGTTCACACGTGCACCAATCCAGCTGAACCAGTTTTCTAGTGTTCTCTTCTTTCTTCTCTATGTCACTTGACGGTCTCCTTACAGACACTAACCTCCACAGTTATCTTTGACATAGATTTATCCCATCCTTTCACAAGAAGTCATAATCACACTTTAAGAAAGATGACAGATACGACATCTTAATCCAACCCACAATTTAGATATGTTTCCAAAAAATACCTTCTATTCTGCACTCATACTCTTAGCATACAACACCCACACCAAAAAAGAAGTATATAGTGATTGTGACCAGGAAGGAAGTATCAAGTTAAACAATCATCAGTGAAAATACCAGTGTTTGAAAGCTATGAAAATGGGATTATTACGAAATGGGGGGGGGGGGGGATCTGTATTATAATACTAGACAAAACTTACGGATTTCTTCAACAACATCTGGATCACATTCTTTGTATTTATCTACTTCTGTCTTTAGATGGACTTTCTTCTGTTGTAAGGCACTAAGTTCCTTTATTAGTGCTGCACGTTCTGCCTGAATACATTTAATTTGGGAGAATCCAAAATAAAATCATCATTATCATTAAAATGTATCAAGTTTTCTGGTCACTGCGCATACAGATAATCCAATATCTTTCAAATGTAGCAGATAAAACTGGTGTATTCTAACATTTTTTTTCTACAAACACAATATAATTATGACAGTAATACAGAATTTTTATTTTATTCATTCAGCATATGCAAATGTAGTTTAAATAAAGGGTCAGTATTTTAATTAATATATGGACAATACAATATAGGAGATAATATGTTAAGTTAAAATAAAACTAGAATAAATTCACTGTAATATGTAGCCATGGAATTTCAATGGGATAGATGTTATAATTCGATATCTAAGGTAGCTAACCATCTAACTGCTTCTGGTGAGGCTGCGGGGAAGTCATCCCAGGTACCTTAAAATTTCCTGAGGGGATATTCTTGAACTATGAAATATTTGAAGAGGTATGAAATATGCAGCTAAAAGTCTAGTATAAACCTGGCAAATGAACTGGATATTGCATCTCTTACAGTCAAAAACTAGGGAGGCAGCAATTAGATAGGATTTATACTGTTATATCTGTTAAATATAGTATTTTTTGGAGTATAAGACATACCTTTTTCCCTCAAAAAAGAGGCTGAAAATCTGGGTGCGTCTTATACACTGAATACAGCATTTTTTGCCTCCCAAAACCCCGCCCCCTTCACCAAAATGGCCATGCATAGCTTTTAAGAGGCTTTCCGAGAGCTCCTGGGGAGGGCAGAAATGAGCCATAAATGGGCCATTCTTTGCTCATTTTTGACCCCCCCCTCCCAGGAGTACTCTACAAGCCTCCTAAGGGCTATTCATGCCCTTTTTTGGGGCGGGGAAACGGGCCCGTTTTGGGGAGGTTTGCAGAGTGCAAAACCTTTTTTTAAAAAAATTGCCTCTTCAAAACCTTGGTGCGTCTTATACTCTGGTGCATCTTAGACTCAGAAAAATACAGTATATATTTCAGGGCTAAGTGCAAAAGCATGTGTATTTTTGGCAATAACAGTTCAAGTATGTGCAGATTATTAGAATGCATCTCTAGTTGCAGTCCTTATAAATCCATGTTCATGATCTAGTATATGAATACTATAAAGGAAAGTGTATAAAAGGATTTAGAAATAAAATGATTTCTAAAATACATTTAGAAGTAGAATTTCAAAGAAACTCCCCTCATGTAACAATAATATTAGTATTATTACAGAGCTATGTTTTAGGTAACACAGACAACCCTGCATTCTACAGCTGTCAGTTAGAGAAAACCCATACTTTCATCCTAATCACTGTAATATTTTCAAATTGGAATTCCATCAGGACTTGCAGCATGGCAAAATAGGGATGCCATGGTATTCCCCACTGCCACCAGATTATTTAAAAAACATTATTTCAGAGGACACGATAAAAGAATACAAAAATGTCACAAGATTTGATATTAGCATGCAGCAATTTTTTTAGGGCCTTTGAGCCACTGCATAAAATTACACATGGCAAATGGGGCTTGATTGGTTGCTAAGCAGTGTTCTGAAATAAAACTTACAGTATCTTGCCGCCCAATTTTTGATTGCTTGATGCTTTCTTCTAAATCCTTTTTCTTCTGACAATAGTCTGAGAACTAAAGGAAAAGAAAAAGCAAATGTCAGATTACAGAAACATTAATATTTATATTCAATGTTCATTTTTTCAATTTCATTTTCATTTTAAGAAATAATATTTCATTTCAAACAGGCTTAGATTTTTAAAATATGCCTGTTCATAAGATGGCTATTATGGTTAATTTATTATGATAAAATATCCATTTACTGGAAAACTATTGCATGGTAGCTTCTTTACGTTGGATAACAAGCAGTATTATACAGTGCAAAAATACGTGGAGAGAAAGACACTTAACAATTCAGCTTGCACAGTAGGACTATAATATGGATAAACTACAACAACCTAGAACAGTGCACACTACTGCATTCTGTGTCCGTTGTGACTTCCTATGTACAGTACAGCAGCTGAAAAATGACTAAGCCATGAATGACTGTGATAAATGTATTTATCAGTTTATGTCATTGGATGGCTATTTTCACCAGTTTCCAGTTCTAGTGTTGCTGAGATAATCCTGAATTTGCATATTGAATGACAAAAATGCAAGATATTTGTAAAGAAACATTGATACAATATTCTATATGTGTGTATACACACGTTACATACCTAAAACGTGGTTATATAGGTGGCATAGTGTATGTGTATTAAATTTATCAGATGGTTTTCCAGAGAGATAATTAGTTTAATTTACAGCAACAGAACACACTCAGTGGCTTATCATTCCTTGTTAGGTTTTAAGACAGCTCTTCTCAAACCTATGTAAATTACCTAAAATTAGGTAAAAGGGTAATAATACACAAACCACATTTAAATAAGGACATTCTGATAAGTAGTAAAAAGAACTTTTTGATAGTTTTGGCAATGAAATTTGGGAAGTGCTACTTTAAGATGTCACAAGAATTCATTGCTTTTACCACTTAATATCTAATTTCCATGAATTAATTTTAACTTTGTAGATGATAGCTGCTGCTGATAAGCTTACAAAAACATTTTAAAAGTTTGAAAAGATATAAATTCTGCATGAATATAATAAATACAGAAAAAGCAGTATAATCTGAATATTTTATATGTTCTGAACTTCTTAAGGATATGAATAATCAGCAGTATGTCTTTTTAATATCTATAAGTACATAGCCTATTGGATGAGTTACTGTATTTTTAATGTCTGAAATGTTTGCTAATAAACCAATTTTTATGATTGGATTTCCATCTAAAACTTAGAATGGTCCACAGCATAGCATATAAACTATATTACTAAGGTTTTGCTTTGTTGATTCACTGACAAGTAAATTGTAGAATCTACTCTATCCACATTGCCTTTTATGGAAAATCCTCTCAAAAGGTATTTTTGTACACAATATACAGTATTTTACAGCAATTCTTTCGTTTTTGCAGCAAAGATGAAAAATCAATCTTGGATCTCAGCTTCCTACATTACAGCATTTTAATGTTTTAAACAAAAATCTCTTTCAACATAGAATTGCTTAGTTTAGCAAATCTTTCTGAATTACAGAAATGATACTACACAAATTAACTTAGCGGGAACTGATGACTAAATATTTATAATCACTTTAATAGGATATAAAAAAGCCAGTAAAAGATCAGTATTTTTACGTAATTATCTATTAGGCATTTCTGGTAAATCATAAATAAAACTTGAAGGCCTTGGCATTTTTTTTACTAATGTTCTCCAACAACCAGCAGTATGTATAACTTCCTGCTTTGGCATATGGAAATACTGCTCTCCTTTTAAAGCCCCAAGTTGATTCCCATCAAATTCACACAATTTTGCATTATGCAAAGTTCTTCCTTAATATCTGTGCTCAAGATTTTAGGATTGTAACCATGCCTAGTATGATAATCGTGTTCACTTGCTTTCGTTATGCATAATTTTTACATACAGGACCATTTCCTGAACCCCCATATTTCTTTTAAGTAAAAAACTTCAAATGCTATATTTCATAAAAATCAATTTGATATAGCAATCAGATAATGTTATTTAGTCAGTAACAGTAGTGAAAATATAGCCTTAACCATACCAAAGTAATAAAGCTAAACCTTAAGCAATGTTTTTTCTACTCTGTTTTCCTGAAGTAAGACCTGGTCTCATTTTCTTTTAGGCCCCGAAGTAAGCACTCAGGCTTATTTTGGGGGAGGTCTTATTTTTTTGACGTGTAGGAGGCCTAAGCATGGTGGCCGACAGGAGTGGGAGCACTGTTACCATCGGCCCCACCCTCTCTTCCACTATCTACTTGCCTGCGGCTGCAAGGGACCAAATTCTTGGCATGCCCTGACCTCCGCCCTCCCTGCCTGCTGACCCTGCTGCAGCTGAGACACTGGAGTTCAGGTCTTGCCGCACCACTAGAGCCGCTCATGGCAGAAAGCCATGAGACTTTTCACTCTGGTGGAGCCACCCTTGGCAGGACACTGTGAGGCTCATTGTATCGGTGGAGCCACTCAGAGTATGACGCCGTGAGGCTCATCGCACTGGTAAAGCTGCTTGCAACAAGATGCTGTGTGGTGGGTTGTCTCATTGCACACACAAGTGGCTCCAACCGGGGCTGCAGAAGTCGGGCAGTAGCATGGCAGGTATCGGGGTATGGGAGGCCTGGCTACAGCAGTCCTAAGGTAAGTGGGTGCATGGTGTACCTCCAACCCCCATTCCCGCCCTAGCTTTTTACACTGGCACCTTGCCCCACCTTGCACAACCAGACAATGGGCGGAGCTTAACTACGATTTATTTTTGGGTAGGGCTTATATTAGGTACAGGTGTGAAAATCGGGGTAGGGCTTGTTTTCAGGGTAGGTTATATTTTCAGGGAAACACTGTACACTCGTACATTATTCCTGAAATTCATGAGATACTTCAACTATGAAAAAAAAAAAGATCAAATAATCTTGCAAAAAATAATAATCCTGCATAAGCATGAATACCTTATCTGGCCAAGAGTGATTAGACGCATGAGGAATTTGTCTCTGGTATAGAAGGACTCAATGTACATCCAAAGCAACAGAATGATGATAATAACAATAATATAATTATAGTCATTAGCTACACAGCTGGAATAGTGGACTGGACTAAACAGAATTAAAAGTCCTGGATAGAAAGACCAGAAAATGTGGAATGTTGCAAGTACACCAGAAAAAGAAGAAGAAGAAGAAGAAGAAGAGGAAGAGGAAGAGGAAGAGGAAGAAGAAGAAGAAGAAGAAGAAGAAGAAGAAGAAGAAGAAGAAGAAGAAGAAGAAGGAAGGAAGGAAGGAAGGAAGGAAGGAAGGAAGGAAGGAAGGAAGGAAGGAAGGAAGGACAGGGAAGAAGATGCTTTGAAGTTAGTATATCACCAGGAAAACTTACTGAATACTTGAGAGACCAAACTGGCTTATAAGAAAGACCAAATGAAGAACAGAATGGAGGCCTGGGAAGACAAAGTATTACAAGGCCAATACATTTTAAAAAATAGCAGGGAAAAACAATTACATTATCTTGGTTACCTTACCTTTAAATTTATTTAATTTATATTATCCCCATAAATTAGCCACTGGGATAGGACAGCTGACAGAATGTAGTTCCTGTTTCATAGCAATGGACATAAAGTATCCTGACCCAGTCCTTCAGATTGGCCAACAGTGGGATAATTTCACTGGGATTATTTCCCCCGCCTTGCTAGGCAGAGCATTTCACTCCTATTGACTAGTAACCTTGCACTGGACAATTGAAAGGCAGGAATTATTCAAGCAATAATATTATGAAAAGAAAGTGGGGCAAGCATGTTAGATATTCATACCACTTATATTCATATCTTCATTATAGATTTTTAAAGAAATAATTTTTCTATTTTCACTTTCTATGGCTCTTTCTTTATATTTCTTATCTTTATAAACCTGAAGATAGACCTGGTTTTATTGTCTCTTATTTTTATTTTACTTATATGAACTACTTCAAGAGAATTAAATAATAAATAACATTTTATTATATCTTATAGGAAACTGTTGCTTAAATGTTAATGTAGTAAAAATTATTAAAATGTATCAATTGTAGTGAGGATCAATTTAAATATAAATGGGAAACTAGAATTTGACCATACATATATACTGATTTTTAAATATACATCTATTCTCTATTATATCTAAATGTTACAATCTCTCATTATATATACATTGCATGTACAATTATACATACAGTTTACATTTCACATGTATTTTTCACATCCTTGGATAAACTTATATGGGGGCCAAGAATAAAACCTCTCTTACACTTTAAGTAATCTCAATATGGGAGGTGGGATAGTCTGAGATAGTTCTTAGCAAGTATGAATTTTCCCTTCATAAAGTGACTCATCCTGGGTAACATATTGATTTAACAATCTTTATTCATTTTATTATGACATTTACAGTTTTAAAAATATTTTTTTCTTCTTGTTGACCATCTTGAAATTCAGATCAGAATTGCTGTGCAGGAAGAAAATGTCTCTACTGAGTTGAACTTGATTATACTACTATGTAAATGCTGTTGTATTGTGTTATAGAAATGGATTGCCAATGTCTTCTTTTAGGATCTTTTTTCCAATTTATCAGTCTTGGTCACAAATCCTAGGAAATCCTGGTAGTTTCTCATTCAAGTAGTAATCAGGTTTATCCCTGCTTATTTATTTTCAGAGATTAGCGAAGCGTAGAAACTGCTGAACTGGGTTTAATTCTCCCTTCCATTGTCATTTTGATGAAAATTAATTTGCCCCATTGTTAATAATAATAAGTAGATCATGCTGGGAAATATTGAATTCCTTCCGAACTGCTCCCTAGACTAGTACTGATTTACAGAATGGCAAAATGGCAGGAGCACTCAGCAGAAGAGTTTCAAGAATTAACCAAGATCAATAAAGTCATTCCAAAGTCTTTTGGATTCGGTCAGACCACAGCCTTTATCAAATCATTTGGCAAAACTTTTGAAACCTGGTATGTTTGTTTCAGGTTTAAAACAAGACACTTTTTCCATTTCCCCAAAGCCCTGCATGCATAGTTTACAATTGTTCCCTAATACACACTTACAAGAATTCTCGAAAAGTTACAAACTGGGTCAATGTGGAAAACAAGTCATTCTTCCTCTCAGCATCTGGCAAGCTGAATTCTATCCAAACATATGACTTATATTTCAATTTCAAAAGAAAAGTTATGTACATATTTATCATTTACAATCAGACAATTCTTCTGTAATAACAGTAGGCCATTCCTAATAATGATTAAGTTTGAAGAGTCTGATCTTTTGCTTACTACCTAATAGAAGTAAACAATCTAAAATGTATGAAAGATACATATTTGGTAAGCTTCTTACTATCGCACTGTAACAAAAAACTCTAGTACCTTTTTACCTTCATCCTTCATGGTTTTAGTGTCTGCTTGTTTTTGCATTGTTGTTACATAGTTATTATGGCAAAACTATCTATGTGTGAAGCAACAAGGAAGCTTTGTTTATCAGCTGGCCTGATATAACAGTCTAACTCTGATTACAGTGGAAAGACATGATTGGTCTAGAACCTCCAGCTGGCTTCCATTCCACCACCACCCAAATCCCACTGTACCATGCTGATAGTACCATACGTATAGTAAATTTATTCTATAGACTGGAGAACATGAATCAGTTACATTGCCCTAGAATTTTATTAGGGTAGGCTATCCTTTACCAAGTTTTTAATCCTAACAGCAAATATTTAATCAAGGGCCAGCTAATTCTTAGATTCAGGGCACTAATCTTAAAAAAAAAAAGTTTTTAAAAAATTACAATATTTCTATTCAAAGTATTCTGTGTGATTTCACAATCACTAAAATTGTACATCACCTTAAGCAGGAATATAGATATCTTATTGCCTGATTTCTACTTTCAAATTTTGTTTTATTATTTTCATATTTGATAACACTAAAGATTATTTTCATATTTGATAACATTAAAGATAGCACATAGGCAGTGATGCTTTTATGTCTATAGTGCCAGATGTAGTTTAATAATATGTACTTCAGGCTAGTGCAATGAACTAGCTGGGAGTACATATTATCAATGAAACTAGCAATATTTGATTCATAGTAAATTGCATAGGTAAAATTACCTTTTGAAATATAAACTCAGCATATTTTTTAAAAGATTCTTATATTCATTGTTTTACTATGGCTCCATTTCATTTTGGAGTTAAACAAAGCACTTTTCCTTCTTATATCTGTGTAATCAATACAGATGTAGCTATTTTATTCATATGTGAATCTTAGAGAGCTCCTGTTCATTTCTATATTAGTTGCTGAAAATATTTCTGTCATTCTAGCATTCCTTCCTCTGATCTTATTTATGATTCCTTCTTTTTCTCTACACTGTACCAGTTTTCACTGAAATGGCAGCTATACTGTTCCTGCAAATAAAATTGTGCATATTCTGAGTAGCCTTGATGTAATCTATATTGACCTTTAAACGTTCTAGGTTCTTCCCTTCTCATCAAGGAACCAAGAGTTCCTGGCCTCTAACAATTGGAATGCAGCCAGGGTTCTTAATAGCACAGGTGAACTTCTCCCAGCATAGAGTAGCAATGAAATAAACGACACTAGAAAAGCATTTGTCCCTTATGAAGATAATGTACACTAGCACTACTCAGCCAATAAAAAATAATAAATTCAAGGATCAAGAGGAAACATTCGATAACTAGATGGCAGAAGAAATACGGTATGTGTTAGTAATTGCATGTGACAAAAAATAATCCTGATATTGGTGTTTTTATAAAGGAAAAACTAAGGAAAAATATTGCTTTCTTTGTATTAAGAGGAGCAGGGCAGAAAAAAGCATATTTTCAAACATTTTTAAAGTTATCCATGTAATATCCAAATACAGCTTTGCATCTGGTTGTTCAATTTTCATTTCTCTAAGATAAGTGGCATTAATAAAAACTACATTTTCAGGTCTCTGTTTCATGAAGTTATAATGGTGCTTAAAGCCCTTGCCACACAAGACTTTCTTTCCCAGATTGTGCATGACAGTTTCTTCATGAGACATGGGTAAGATGGACTCCCGTGGCCAGCAGCTGCCTCCCAAAGAGCCAGGCTGGGCATACTTTATTGGCAGCAGAAGCAAGAAGACAGTGAAGGTCAGCTGGGGAGGGGGTGTGGGTGGAGTGGAGGGCATCAGTAGGCTTGGAGTGGAAGCTGGTGAGGCTGCTTGCAGTTGGGACTGGGCTGGGACAGCTCTGGCTTTCCAGGGCAGCTCTGGCTTTGTGCTGCTTTGCTGCCCTGGGCTTCTTGCTGCACAGAAGCTAATGGGCTTTTTGCAACATCAAAACCATGGCATGCCAAGAAGCCCCTGAGCTGCAATGTGGCAAGAAGTTCCAGAGCTATGTGCTTCTATAATATCCCACAAGACAAGATGCAGGGCAGCCAAAAGAGCAGAAATGGAAGGGAACAGGCAGTTTGGGGAGGGGGAGGCTGAATGTGAGACAGTCCCTTAGCTTCCACTGGTGTACAGGCCTCGTTACTCCCCCTCCACTGTTGAAAGGTCTAGGTCTTTTACCCGCCATGTCATTTCTAGATGTTCTTGGCTGGCTAGGCCCACTGATCTAGAGCCTGCTTAAAAAAATATAGTAGCACAATTTGTCATGAAGCTACCTGTGTAAGAAAGCTGATCCTATGTTCGGCCAGGCACCTCTGTCAGAAGCTGCAAAGAAAAAAAAAACCCCACTGGCAAATTGTGTGCTGATTGAGGCCTGCAAGCCACTTTGTGTGCACTGCAGCTGGCCTGAGCTCCCTTGGGTGGATGAATGGCTGAAGGGACGATGGCAGGGGGATTGGATGCTACAACATCCCTGCAATCAGTCATTAAAGGTGAATGATGCAGGAGTGCTGCAGAGGCTGTAATTTTTAAACCAGGTTATAAGTAGCTTTTGAGGAAGGTGTCTGTCATAACTTTGAAAGTTGAAGACTACCTGCATTTGCATTTCTATAGTATTACAAATTACCACAAATGTAAACAAGTAACAAAACTGTACCGCAACCTTATTAATGGCACTCTAACAAGCTTGAGAAAAATGTAAGTTTGAGATAATCCTTCTGCACCCCGACATCTTGATATCTGGAGATCTTTGAAAGGTAAATGATTGGGGTGATGCGGGGGGATGGGTGTAGGCTGCAGAGGAATTCCAACTGGCTATGGGACCCCAAGAGGCAGGATATGGAGCATGGAGTATCTCAGTGGGTGGGGGGGAGGCCTTGGGAGACTGGATGCAGGTGGCTTGTGCCTGTACTAGGGTGTACCCCACCCAAGGCACCCCATATTCCACCTAAACACCTGGACATTCATTTAACAAGTGCATTAGAGAGAGCAGGGATAGGGATTCCTTAAGTGAGGTGGTTCATTTAAAGCCATCCCAATTTTCAAATGCTATGGGCAGGATCTATTATGGTTGTAACTCGAGGATTACCTGTATGTTGCTTTAAAAATCCTCTCAATGAAGATGACTAATTTAAGTGTAAACCTTCTCATCCTCTAAGGCACAACTTTTGAAAGGGAACCATTCCTTTATTGCTTCCCTACAGTTAACTCCAATATATGTATTAATGCTAACTGTGGCAATAGATAAAAAGATCCAAAAAGTACACTATAGTGAGGGCTATTGGAATCAAGTAACAGTTTAATAAATAAAACATGTACAATGTGTAAACCAAATTCAAACCCTTCCAAACATTATAGTTACAAAGTAATTGTGTAAAATGTGTCTTTTGCCTGCTATTAAATGAACAGCTTTTACAAATATCTAAAATTTAGTCACTAGCTTATACTGTATACATGACTCAAAGCCAACAAAAAACTCAGCACTACTAACTGTAAATATTTGAGAAAAAACACTAATAAGTTCAAACAATACAATAGTAAAATACTTAATAAAAATACTTAAAACATAATGAAGATACAGCATAACTAAGTTAAATGAGAAAATATTTATTTAGAAATAGATTGTTATTTAGTGATCATTGTATTTGCATAATAGGAAGCATGTAGAATTACCTGATTCTGCAGTTCTTCCAGTTTACATTTTCTTGTGTGCAATGCTTTACTTGGGAAGGCCCAAAAATAATTTGACGTTCCAATCCTATCAGTGTCTACCATACCATCATCAACTAAGCTTTGTAAGATATCCTTTACTGACATAGATGCTGTCAAAGAAATAATCATAATTATTGTTTTGAGAACTTATAAAGATTAGGGCAAACTATTATTCATTAAAACATCAGAGAGAATAATAAAGATTGAGAATGTCCTTTGAGAAATTGTCAACAATTCCTTTGCAAATTACCACAAATAGCAGATGGCAAATTAGGCTTACTTATGTGTACAGCAACCCAACACACAGAGTTCCTTTAAAATCATTGCCATGGAAAAATAGCAAAAAAGATTAATTTACACAGCTTTTTCTTGTAAGAAACTAGATTGTAACAGAACAACAGGATACTAGTGGGGCAATTCCAATTCTGTTAGTACATAGAATAAATATCAAGAGGAACCTTCAGCATAGATCCAGAGGAATTTCAATTCTTCCCAGTCCATTATTATTTCTCTAAAGGAACTCTGAAGAATCATTGGTTTTAAATCACTTTTCCCATTGATGTATCCAGCATGATTTACTCCTCTGAACTAGGTGATTTTCCCTGGGATCTACCCTTCCCATCTCCTGAGATCAGAACACTTTTTAATATATGAAATCAAATAAAGAAGAAATGAATCTGCACACTGAAAATGTAAGTCAGGTTTATGAAATCAGCTCAATATATATATATACATATTAGGTATGTATTACCTAATTACCATATTAGGGAAGCCTAATATGAAGGCTGAAGCCTCCAGAAGGAGAAAAATGGCCCAACGGGCAACCCGGAAGTCCGTTCCCGAATTTCCGGTTTGTGTTGGGCCGTTTTTTGCCCTCTCAGGTCAAAGAAGCCTCTGGATCCTCCTAGAAAGCCTCTGGAGCCTGGGGAGGGTGAAAAACGGGCCTACTAGGCCCATTAGAAGTCAGAAAATGGGCTGTTTCCAGCCTCCGGAGGGAGGGGGGGAGAGGCCATTTTCACCCTCTTCAGGCTCCAAGAAAGCTGTGGGGGAATGCAGCTCCAGCAGTAGCAGTAGTTTTCCCCTTCCTCCGCCCAGCTCTCCACCCTCTCCTTTGTTTACGCTCCCCGCTGGCTCTGAGGTTGCAGGCGCCTAGGGAGACAATATTTTTAACACCATCAATCAAAAACATTTGCCTATCTCAGGTCCTTGGGAACAACTGGATTGGTGGTTAAAAATGTCAAATTGAGTTTAAACATTTGGCTGACTGTACAACTAATTATAATAATGTCTTACATAGATTCAGTTTGGTCTAGTGGTCAAGGCACCAGTCTAGAAACTGAGAGACAGTACGTTCTAGTCCCACCTTAGACATGAAAAATGATGAGTAACTTTGGGCCAGTTACTCTCTCTCAGCCCAATTCATCCCACAGAGTTGTGCTTGTGGAGTAAATAGGATGAATATTAAATTAAACTATCAAACCCAGTTAGATCCAATTTTCAGACTTTTGTGAGAGCAAGAACATGATGTCTTTGGAAAAAACAAAAACCCTTCAAATGGAATTATGACTCAAGCTTAGAAACAATCAAGTCTAGGTACTCACTTATTCCTTTTTCTTTCGAAGCAATTTTCTCAATATCCTTTAATTGGAATACATCTTTCTGATACCAAAAAAGGGAGAAGAAAACAGTTTGTTTTGTAATGTGTTCCTATTATAGCGAAGGACAGAAACATTACTGAACTCACTAAATTCTCTCTCTAAATGTATTGCAAGAATAAAAGAAGAAAAACTATGTTAAAAATAATTTAACCAGACTATTAGAAGACACTTTCTGATAAGAATGAAAAAACCATCGGATCACTTGCATTTCCTCAAAGGACACATGTATTTCGCTGCTTCTAACGTAATTGCATCCTGCTATTTACTAAATACTAATTACTGTATTTCTTTTTCATTTATTCTAACATTTTAGACAGTGATATCAATAACTGCTAATGCGTGTTTTGCATCTGTTCTAAAATTACCCTTTTCAGACATAAAATTAAATGGAACTGTTGCTGCAGGATCATGTAAATGAATATCTTTAAAAACCACCCAAAGTAGACAATAATAAGCAAATATTTGTGAAGTAAGAACATTTAGCTTGGCTCATTCATTTCATTCTTTTGTTCAGCATTCTATAGCCAAATAGTTTTATAGACTTTATAAATTTCATATGCAATTCAAAATAAAATACAAAGAAAACAAATATATTAACATGAAAAATAGTCTTTATAGCACTGAAATATTATATGACTCAAAGCTCTACACATAAAAATATAATATTCCAGATTAAAGAGACATTTATTCATGTATGCATCTTCTTTGCTCCACCATTCATGATGCAAGTAGACTAACATTAGGATGTCTTTAATAATTATAGGTTCCTGATTCATCAAAGTCTTTTTATCTATACTAAAATAGTTTTCCTCAAATTAAGATAAAATATATAAAACACTATATAAATTTCTTAGAATATTTGGAATGTTTTACATTAAAAGGCAATTTATCAAAGGTCAGTTGTCAGATTGAGAGTAGAATTCAACATTTCATTATGCCATAGAGAACATTTAAAATTGGTATGCCTTTTTTGACATGATCATTTTTCCACATGAGTTTACATGATAAATTACTCTTAGGCATCATGGAAGTGACTACAGCCATTAGTATATAGCAAGGACCTTTAACCAGTCCTCTTGGCAACTCTGTATTTTCAAATCAGATTCTCAATTTGTTTAAAAAAATCCAAAGTAATAGAAAGCAACAAAAAATATTACTTACTGTTTCAAAAAAGATTTCCAGCATTCGAGTTCTCTTCTCTTCAACGCTAAGACCTCTTTTCTTTGACTAAATAGGAAAAGCCACGCTACATAAATGACTGCATTCAAAACCAAAAATCTTAGATACGTAAGTTAAAATGAAGGACTACACTGAGAGCTTGAAGAGTCTCAACCTATCTGATGGGCATCAGCTTTGATAGACTTTGTGGAAACTTCCCACACAATTTATTTCCAGTTTTATATATAAGATATTATTCAAAAGATGACATATCTGATTTCAGTCATAAAATTAGTTTTATATGTTTATTTGCACAGATTTTACTATCTATAGTAATTTAATGTATTTTTTTTCTTCAACAGAAGTATCAGTATATGCAACTACTTCAAAACTATTAAGACATTCAAATATAAAACTTATTTCTGATGTGTTTGTTTCATTTATTCTGTTGAAAATACAAGAAATATTGTCTTGACTGTAGAATCATATATTTTTGTCTGATTTATATTATTCCATAATAATTGTCTACATGCATGTCACAATAAAAAATATAAAATAATTTAATCCAAAACAATGTATAATCAAACATTTGATTGATTCATAAAATATATTTATAAATTACAAAATGTATAAAACCAACTCATAACAACTCCAAAAATGAACACATTTTTAAAACAAACTACGGGGCTTTTTCAAAGATGAATGAAATATTTTCTTCTGATGCCCAAAATACATTTTCTTTATATTTTAATAGTTCTATACTGAATGTACACACACCCAAACACACACAACCTGCATTTTGTGGACATAAAAGTATAGGAAATAAATAAGCATGGCTATCCAATAAACAAGCATTTTCTTTAAGACTGCTATTTGCTTCATAAGATCATTTGGAAAGTCTGCCTACAGCTGCTGCTAAACCAGCTGCTATACTATAGCGATACCTTTTTAGGACCAACTAAGAGTATCAAGTTGTCAAGTTCTAGCAAATTATTGCACAAATTCATATACTGAGCCATGGTAGTGCAGTAGTTAGAATGAAGTACTGCAGGCTACTTCTGCTGACTGCCGGCTGCCGGCTGCCTGCAGTTTGGCAGTTCGAGTCTTACCAGCTCAAAGCTGACAGACTTCCATCCTTCCAAGGTGGGTAAAATGAGGATCCAATTGTTGGGGGCAATATGCTGACTCTGTAAACTGCTTAGAGAGGGCTGTAAAGCACTGTGAAGCGGTATATAAGTCTAAGTGCTATTGCTAAATTATAGTGCAACCCTATTTTTATACCTGCTTGTTTATGCGGCTTTGTCATGAATGACAGCTATGATAAAGCAACCCATTTCTTCCTACGGTTATCAGCCTGATTAGCAATAATGTTACACATACCAAAGTTGTGAGTAGATACAATATTTACTACAGAAGATACTATTACCCTTCCTGGCAATGCTTTTATTTACATAATCTTTAACCTATTATAATCAATTAAACAGTGTGGACAATAACAGGTGTTACGTTTCAAAAGTTCAATAGCAAAACGTTTGTTCAACTTTCAACAACAGGTTTTAAGACTAGTAGTTGTAAATGATTTGTTTAAAATAATGTGTTTTACCACCCTCATTTAACTGGCTGTGCTCTAAGTTATTTTCACAGCTATATGCACTACAAGGTATCTATGTTTTTAAGGTGCGTTGTATAGACATATACTTTTACATGCATTTCTCTTCCTTGGTTACAAGCTTTGCTGTATAGTAAACAGAATTGCAAAGGGAATAATTTGTAAACATAATCAAAACATACTCTGTACAAGATTAGTATTACTTAGGGATTTTTAAAAAAATTAGGTTTTTTTAAAATTTCCAGGATTAATATCCCACTCACTTTCACAAGAGAGATCTTTAAACAGCCGTTATTCATGATACCATAAGGAAAATTCTTGGACAAATAAATAATATCTCAAGACCTAAAATGGACACCTAGCATCAAAAACATCATTAAAAAGCACAACAAAGAATGTTCTTTCTGCACCAATTCAGAAAGCTCAAACTGCCCAAGGAGCTGCTGATAAAGAGTTCTACAGAGGAATTATTGAGTCTGTCATCTGCACCTCTATAACTGGTTTGGTTCTGCAACCCAACAAGACAGACACAGACTTCAGAGCATAATTAGAAGCGCAGAAAAAAGAAATACTACTAATCTGGCTCCCATTGAGGACCTGAATACTGCACTAGTCAAAAAGAGGGCTATGAAAATATTTACAGACCCCTCTTATCCTGGACATAAATTGTTTCAACTTCTACCCTAAAAACAACTCTATAGAGCACTGCACACCAGAACAACGAGACACAAGAACAGTTTTTTCCCTAATGCCATCACTCTGCTAAACAAATAATTCCCTCAACACTGTCAAATTTTTTACTAAGTCTGCATTACTATTACTATTAATCTTCTCATTGTTCCTATCACCCATCTCCTCCCACTTATGACTATAACTTTGTTGCTTGAATCCTTAGGATTTATATTGTTTCCTAGTATGATTTGACTGTTTATTTGTACCCTATGACTATCATTAAGTGTTGTACCTTATGATTCGTGATGAATGTATCTTTTCTTTTATGTACACTGAGAGCATATGCACCAAAGACAAATTCTTTGCGTGACCAATCACACTTGGCCAATTAAGAATTCTATTCTATTCTATTCTATTCTATAATGAAGGGAAGGAATGACCATTACTATTATGGATTTCTTAAATACTGATGGCTAACTCTGCAAAACCTGAAGCAGAGGCAGAACTCCGGCAAAAGAGTTTAAAAAGTGGAGATTTATTCTAAACAATTTACATATCCCACACAGCAAAATCCCTATATTTTGGGATTGATGTTATGCATGCATATATTTCCAATTCTTGGAAATTCTGTGGATCTTCTTCTTCTTCTTCTTCTTCTTCTTCTTCTTCTTCTTCTTCTTCTTCTTCTTCTTCTTCTTCTTCTACTACTACTACTACTACTACTACTACTAAACTATTACTTTATTAAACTAACTACTACACTTATATGTTGGGATTACTAGATATAATAATGAAAGTGTTCAGAACCAGAGTATGAATTCTGTGTACAGGTAGTGATTGACTTGCAACAGTTCATTTAATGACTGATCAAAGTTACAACATCCTGAAAGAATTGACTTATGGCCATTTCCCACACTTAATGACTATCTGTATTTAATAGATCCAAAATCTCCATTCCCTCCCCACTCTGGGGCCAGCCAGAGGTGGTCTTTGCCAGTTCTCCAGTAGTTCTTCTAACTACTCAAAATTTCTGCTACAGGTTCTCCAGAATTTCTGTTGAATTTCACCCCTGATATACTGGTCTGAAGGTGGGGAAATATGGAACTCACCATTCTCTCCCAAGCAGAAGTCTGCTTGACTTCTGTATGAGCAAGGGAGGGCTGGAAATACACATGATTAATTGTAAGTGGAGACTGCTATAAATGCTCAATTCATGTTCAATCTCGCTCAGTGATTCTATATTGATTCTGTCTCAAAAGATCGTTACAAAGATTAAACGGAAGAGAGAAGGTGTAATTAAAATATAGAACTTTCTTTTGATCTAGTCAATTTATGTATTATATGGGGTGAGGGTAGTTACTTTAAGACAGACATGGGGGACGACGGCCTTTTATGACTTGTGGACTTCAACTCCCAGAATTCCTGAGCCAGCATTGCTCAGTAAGGCCGGCTCAGGAATTCTGGGAGTTGAAGTCCACAAATCATAAAGGGACTATCGTCCCCCACTCTTATTTTGACCTTTCTGTCAGTGCCCTCTTCCTTGAGGGAAAGCCTTATGGAGTTCAAAGACTTCTAGGCGAGTGGGCTGTCTGTGACTTCCCCAAATAGGTTGCCTACAACTAGCGCTCCATCACCGACCCGCTAGCTGAAGATAACTGGGTTACGCTGAAACACGTCAGGACGCATCAGGTGCGAGAAACCCAATTTCTTAAACAAGTCCGACTAACCTCGAGGAAAAGAGGTTAATTACTCCAGCTTCTTCCATCCCTGCGTTGGACTCCACTTCCCACTTTCCCCAGGTACCTCAACGGGTGTTGGGCATGATGGGAGCTGTAGTTCAACGGGGAAATAACATTGTCACTCGATCGTATATACAGCCTTCACAGCCCGCTATATGGGAGCGGTGAGTGACTTAGAAAGCTCGCAAGCCCTGCGGACACGGGCCGGCTTACCATCTCCTGTCCGCCACAGGTCCTCCTTCAAACGGCGGGAACGGGATTTGAGCGGGAAAAGCGGCGGGAAACCATCCCGCCTCATTTGACGAGAAAGTGCCGCCTGACGGCGCTCAGCTGTATTTGCAGCGCAGCAATGGTTGAATTGGCCCCGCCCTTGCTTTTTTTTTTTTTTGCAGTGTCCTATAGAGCTAGAAAAAAGAAAAGAGCGCAGAAAATGTGCACGCGTATACGGGAGCTCGCTCACGTTCGGTAATTATTCGGCTGTTTTCTCCTTTTCCCCGTTAAGGCAAATCATTGTAATACTTCTCAATGCTTCGTCCAAGGGTTCTAAATGCGTAACCGTGAGTTATTTCTTTATGCATTTAATTTCACACGTGGAGTAGCATTTTATTTCATACGTGGAGTAGCGTATGGAGAATATTATTTTGGGAATATTAGCGCAAGGTTTACGTATTTAATTTCTATTCCTACAATCAGCGGTAATCAAAATCCTTTTTAATCCGAAATACGGACAGGAATATTAAAACCATACTCAGAAATAATGTTGATCTTTTGTGCTACTTTTATTTTCAGGTGCTCCTAATCAATTTATTAAAAATAGAACTGAAAAAAACCCGAATATTAAATAGGATAAAAGTTATCTAAACTATTGGAGGGAAATTTCAAAATATTTGCTACACTTATTAAGACTGTTCTCACTCTGAATTCACGTATCTATGGTGTTTGCAATTAAATAGCATGCTTTGTTATCTATTTCGGGCAATTGTCTGAAATTAACACCTGCTTTGAAAAAAATTGCAACTTCACTTAGGATCATCGTTGTTTTTCTTCATAAGAACTATGATTTAAAAAGATTCTTCTGAGGCTCTTCACAATCTTGGTTTCACCAGTGTAGATAACTTGGGGTCATTCTTAAAGTTGGCCAGTTTATTCTTACCCTCAATTCAAATTCATTTATGAACAAGCTTAAAAGCTGACTCCAAGCACATCCTTGCTGCTTATAATTGTTTATTGACTTCTTTGGGATAAGGTGAGGAATTAAGCAATTCCCATGAACTCTACATTTTTGGAAGAAATGTCAATGAACAATTTCAATAAAAGCTTCAAGAGAAGAGAACTTTATAAATGTTTTGAAAACCCAAGTACAGTATATTGACAGGTTCATCTCCATCCACACACTCATTGACACAACTTTTATATAACCCACTAATGTGGTGGGTTAAATAGCTCTGCCTGTGCTTATTGTTTCAGTACAGTGTAGAAATATCTGAAAATTGTTTTAAAGTGTAGGAAGTTATCACCCAGCCCTCTCCCAGAAAAATGAAATATTGAAAAGGCAGAATATTATATTTCCCTGGATGTGAAAAGGAAGAAACATGTTTTAAATTCAGAATAGCTCCCTGTAGCTTCCTGCCTCCACCCACTTTGTCAATGGGCCATTAAGAAGGCCAAGCCAGTCCCTTTACATAATAAAGAGTTCTCCCCTTCAGCTCCAGGGAGATGGGATTAAGGCATGATAATATAAGCCTTTACTCAACTGACCACATGGCATCTGAGAACTCTGAGAATTCAACCAAACCTGGACTCAGCCTAGAGAGTTGCCCCTGCATGGGGACCATGTGAGTCTGACAACCAATCAGAATACATTTCTTACACAGGAACAGGAAACAGATAGGTGGGACTGAACAGATTATAAAAAGCCCTGCAAGCCCTTCTTCACTCTCTTCTCTTCCCTTCTCTTCTCTTTTCCACCAACATTGAAGCATGTGATCACCTTTTCTGTTCAGGACTCAAGCTATGTGGTCCTGTCCACCATTAAAACCATCTTTCCAAGCAGCCTCCATGTCTCCAGTCTCTTTTTCCCCACTTGGAGCCGAACCCAGAAGGACATTTCTTTCATCAAAAGTAAAGGACTTCTTAACTTCTTCCCATTTGATACACTAGCAAATCAGCATACATTAAAGATCATTTAACTGCTCTTGCTCAGTTAATCTTATATTATAAAGATAGCTTAAACCTACAATATATGATAGAAACTCCCTAGAGTCGCAGCAATTGGATGGAGATGAGCATTTACTAGCCAGATGCTCTTCCTGGTGCCTATGGAGTTTGCAGCAGGTATTTTTTCTTTACACCCTGGGAGAGAGAAACATTTACCGCTATCTTAATTAAAATTAAACTCTCAAGCTTCCGAATGGGAAGTGAGCATCTTCACCACTAGGTCACCACACCAGTTTATAGGGTATCACAGAACTGTAATAAAACACACACACACACTTACTAGCCTATTTGAATACATCCAATGAAAGCCACTGGATGAAATAGCCAATGAAAGGAAGCCTACTTTGTTGAACAGTTTGCTGTTTAACAATTCCTACCATCAGCAAATTCCTCTGAATGGCTAACCTAAGTCTACTTACCTGTAAACTCACTGGTTCTGTCTTTCAGAGTAAGAGAAAACAGGCCCAGTCTCTATTATATATGACAAGCCTTTGTATGCTTGAAGACCACTAGCACATCTCTTTTTCTTCCTTAGACTAAACTTACTTAGTGTTCCAATATCTCAGGGGTTACCACAAAGAAGGGGGAGTCAAACTATTCTCCAAGGCACCTGAGGGTAGAACAAGAAGCAATGGGTGGAAACTAATCAAGGAGAGAAGCAACTTAGAACTGAGGAGAAATTTCCTGACAGTTAGAACAATTAATCAGTGGAACAGCTTGCCTCCAGAAGTTGTGAATGCCCCAACACTGGAAGTCTTTAAGATGATGTTGGATAGCCATTTGTCTGAAATGGTATAGGGTTTCCTGCCTAGGCAGGGGGTTAGACTAGAAGACCTCCAAGGTCCCTTCCAACTCTGCTATTGTATTTGTATACTTAATGCTACAATTCTGCTGAGGTTGGTTTTATCTGTAACAAGCTGAGCGTGCCCCTTAGATCCTGGAATCTCTGGGCAAAACACTGAGGCAAAAAACAGCAGTGGTGTCTGTTAATTCAGTGGCCATCCATTGATCCCAGCATCCTGTTTGTGAGCCAAACAGGAGTCTAAGAGCAACCTAATTTTGTTCTATCTATCTATCTATCTATCTATCTATCTATCTATCTATCTATCATCTATCCATCCATCCATCCATCCATCCATCCATCCATCCATCCATCCATCCATCCATCCATCCATCCATCCATCCATCCATCCATCCATCCATCTACACACACATATATGTTGTTTTTGTGCTGATAAATAAAGGGAGACTAGTATAGATCCATTTTGAGCTATTTAGCTCTCATCAGCTAGCCATACCCTTACTGGGATTCGAACCTGGGCTGTATTGCATATTAGGCAGGAGTCTTAGCCACTAAGCCACAGGCTCTCCTCCCTTATCAGCTCAGCCAGGGAAATAGGTATGTATTTGTGTTACAACCCCTGGTATGCCCAAATATGGGAGGAATGTATGTATATGGGAGGAATGTGTGTGTGTGTGTGTGTGTGTGTATATGTATGTGTATATATATATATATATATATATATATATATATATATATATATATATATATATATATATATATATATATATATATATATATATATATATATATATATATATATATATATATATATATATATATATATATACACACACACACCGTAATTCCTCTGTAGCTACAGGATTTCCTCAGAGAAGGCAAAAGTTTATAATGCAGCTAGTTTATACAGGTTGCATCACCTTTTTCTGCATACCTTACTAGGAACAAACCAAACCGTATTTGGTTTAGGAAAAGAACACCCTTGCCATTGATTGTATATAGTTATACTGGTTTTCTCTCTCAGGACAAAGAGAACTTGTTTCTTACTATTGTGTGTTCCTTAATGCTTATTCCCTTCCCTGCCAGTACTTTGTTTTGTGCAACTTTGCTGTTATAATGGCTTCTACCCAATTCTATTGGGCATTCAAAATATCGCTTTGGTTAAGTCTGCTAATATTTACTGACTCCAGGGTCCAGTACCTTTCTTTTTTCAGTCCTCTCACTATCTTGGCAGCCAGTTTGCTAATGTTCTTTTTAGATTGGAGTTCCCAGAACTGACCAAAGCAAAGTGGGACAATTATTTCCTGTGACTTGGACTTTATGCTCTTTTATATATCCCAAAGTTGCATTTAACTTTTTTCAGTAGCCTCTTCAATCTATGATGTATTAAAGCCACACATCTTTTTCACATATGCCAGGGGTGTCCAAACTTGGGAACTTTAAGACTTGGGGAATTCTGGGAGTTGAAGTCCACAAGTCTTAAAGTTCCCAAGTTTGGACACCCCTGACATATGCAGCCATCAAGCCAGTTCTGTTTTCTTGTGTTTTCATTTTTTTTATCCCCAGGTGTAGTTTACATTTCATCTAACACATTTCAGCTCACATTCAAATCTGCATAAATCTTTTTAAACACATTATATTCCTTCTAAAGTATTAGCCGCTCCTCCTCTTTCTGCTCTCTTTAAGTTTAATAATTACTTTCTCTTTAACATCGTTAACAAAATATTAAATAACACACAAAATGTTGAATAACTCACAAAATGTTCAATAACACAGAATTCAGGAAATTCCTTTGGCACTCCACTCCACTACAAATACTCCTTGAGTTAAGACCATAATTGAGTCCATCATTTAGGTTGCTAAGTGAAACATTTGTTAAGTGAATTTTGCTCCATTTTATGACCTTTCTTGCAACAATTGTTAAGTAAATCATTGCAGTTAAGTTAGTAGCACAGTTTTAACTGAATCTGGCTTTCCCATTGCTTGTCAGAAGGTTGCAAAAGCTGATCACATGACTGCAGGACACTGCAACTGTCATAAATATGAACCAATTGCTAAGCATCTGAATTTTGATCATGTGACCATAGGAATCCTGCAATGGATCTAAATTTGAAAAATGGTCATATGTCAAAATTTTCAGTGCCATTGTAACTTTGAACGGTCACTAAATGAACTGTTGTAAGTCAAGGACTACCTGTACTTTCCAACCTTAAGTGCAATTATTAGGAATATTCTCCACTGGTAGTCATTTAGCAAATTATGAATCAAGGTAAAAGCTCTATTTATTACCTACTTCATATTTTAGGATTTTACCAATGAGAAAGGATTAATGGAACACTTCCACTAGTTGTTCCAGTAACCTAAATGTAATGCATTTGATGCTGAAGCATTAGCCTCATTTACATTAGCTTTCTTTCTTGTCTGTCCTAAATGGCAGTTCTCTCTTTTTCCCATAGCATAATGATGGTTAGCCAGGGTTTCATTTCTTTCTAAAAGAGAGTAGATCTAAAGTACAAGTTAAAACATTCTGCCTTTTCACTGTCACCATTTAAAAATCCACTTTCTTCTAGCCACAGATCTACAGCTTTTTGCCTTTCCTTTTGTACCTAGTAAATCCATAACATACTATATTTTTTGGACCGTAAGACGCACCAAACTTTACAAGAGGAAGAAAAGAAAGTTTCTGGCCTCCACGCATCACGTTTTCGCCCTCCCAGGTCCCCAGAAGCACTCTGCAGTGTTCCGCCTGGCCCGTTTTCGCCAAAAACATACCTGTTTTTGGCCTGCAGTGTTTCTGGGGCCTGGGAGGACAAAAACACACCACACAGAAGGTTTGCGAGCCCAAAAATGGCTCTATTCGGACACACTTACATTTTCACCCACTTTTAGGGGTGGGGGGGGAGCACCTTATACTCCGAAAAATACAGTACTTTTTTTTGTTTTTAAAGGCATTACTTGCATGTTTTCATCTATTCTATATTTGTCTTTTCTTTTCTTTTCTATTTGTCATTTTTCTTTGGTTATCCACTCCTGCTTTCATTTCCTATATACAGGCCATTTTCTTTTCATCCTTTTATATAAACTGTATCTCATGTATTTTCTCTTTTCTCCTAGGTAGGAATTGTGATTCTGTGCTCTGCCTCTTGACTTCAAGGCACTGAATCCACCCTATATTCCCACAGATTGCATCAAAATCTGTTCTTTTAAATCCCAGTATACAAATCTGATTCAATTTGTATGGCCTTTGGCATGAACTCAAAGATGCCAAGATTACATTTTCTCCGCAGGATTCCAATCATCTCTTCGTTTCTTCAACCAATTTGTCCTTGTTAGAATTTTTTTTTACTTCTGAATTCAGCAAATTAAAGATTTCCAGGTGGTGGTGGTAGAGCAGTTGAAATGACCTTGCTATTGCATTTCTCTGAAAGTTTGGCAATCTAACAGAGAGGTCTCACTAATATCCTTCGATTATCCAGGCTGTCTTATAATAAACTCCAACAATATAAATTTAGATTTTCTTTAATTTTTGCAAATATTGTCAATGGGATTTTTGTGTTGTTTCTTTGATTTATATTATTTTTTTAGTTACCACATCCCTTTCTTTTCTATTGTCTTTTCCTTGAAGAATTTCTACTTAACCATAAGTAAGTTCTCCCCGTTTCCCAAATCCTGCATTTTTGCATTGTAATATATTGAGAACTGAAGTGATATCCCCAAGTTATTCCGTTATTTCGTAGTTATTAAATTTCGTATCTATTTTCATACAACACCTTCCTGTTATTAGTTTCACTTCTTGAAAGTTCATTTGATTTCCTATTTTCTCTAATTAAATGCCTTTCTGGTGAGACACATGTGGACTATTTTCCAGTCTTTGTGAAATGTAGCCTGTATCTTGCCGGGAATCCTTCATTAAATCATTGTCCATGGTCAAAGGAGGCAAATCCTTCAGGGATTAGCTCCTGGTTTCAAGGCTCTTTACTGGAAGAGTTAAGAGATTGTTACTGCACTCTCAGGTCCTTCACCTTCCAGCCCAAGGTCTCTGTAGTTTTGAGATACTTATTTCTTCTGGCATTCATTTGGCCTACACGAATGAACAGAATGAAATAATTGTCTTTTTTCTTAGGCATTTGGGCCAGGAATTTAGGCTAGCCCTGTTGTTCATGTGCTTTTATGCCTGGAAGACATGTTATTTCAGGCTATTAATTGTTGGCCTTTAATTTTTGTATAGTGACAAGAATCACTGTTGAGACATGGATGACCAAATAAATTATTTAAATAAAGAAAGTAAAATTCCATAACAGTCACACTCATTGCTGGGAACTGTTATTAAGCAATGCAATGTTTTTTTTTTCTTGACAACTATCTTTCTGCTAAACATCACCAAACTTTGCATTCCTATGAAGTATACAGATTTAGCTTCGATATAGCTAGCAGTTGCTAGCATACTTTATAGTTTTTACCGGAAATCACACATAATTCCTTCTATAGAAGAATTGCAGATTAAGCTTTGAGAATGTGCATTAATGTCAAAATATATTTGTATTCGAAAGACAAATATAAAATCTAACTAGACTATTTATGGATTACAATTCTGCACATGGACTTATACTATTCATAGTTTGAGTTTCTATCTAAGGCAATTTAAACATTACACTTAAGGCAATTTAATATATGTGCTCTGCTGTTTTATACTGTTGTTTATGCTGAGTGATGATTATTGTACTTCCTTTTTTGTTATTTAATATTGACTTGACATTCCAACTATAATATGAAGATCAAGTTATAAGGTTGTAAAGATCATTTTATATGCAATTATAGTTTAATCCAAAAATGATTAAATTGTATATCGCTTCTCTATTTTACTTTTGTTTTTTAATTTTCTTTTGCAGTTTTTTTCTTCAGATATGCTTTCATTCTCTATTAGAAGCAAAAAAAAGGCAAAAAGAAAAGGAAAAACAAGAAGGATAACAGTTCAAAGGTGGGTGGGGTTTTTTTTTGAAAAGGCAACTGGACTGATTATTTTGAGGAAAATAAAATTTAAATTTAATCTTTTTAAAATCAGTCCGGTTGCCTTTTCAAAAAAAAACCCACCTTTGGGACGATCATGGATGATTGACCTGGATGATTGAGAATCTTCATAGACAGTTCACAGTTGAGTTTGATTGAAAACAAAATCATGCACCCTAATTCATGCATTGAATATATAGAGTAATTTTACTAGACGTCATACGCTCTGAAATACTGATTTACAATTAATATGTAGTTATTCCGTATGCACTACATAGACTTCCTGACACTATTAAAAATGAAAATGAGCAGTAAAGGTAAATGAGGACGTGGCAACCCAAACATCTTCAATTCTGAAAAACAACACAAAAACAATTTTCATTCAGTTTTATTTGGGGGAGGGTTGTGCATGATAAAAGATACACATTTGACTTTTTCTTAGTGTTCCAAAATAAGGTAAAAGGGTTTTTTAAGCTCTCTTCGTAGGATAAACCATAAAAAATACCATGGCACACATGAAGCTAAATCTTACCTACAGACATTCTTCAATGAACAGCTTTCATCCTCAGCCTTAACTAGATAGAAATTATACATCTATTAAAACTGATAAGGGAGTATAACAAATAAAGTAAGTCCTACAATTTCAGTATTATTTCCAGGGAACATGAAACTTAATAACTTTATGTACCTAAAAATGAAATAGGGGTGAAACTGTCATACAAAGCTGGAATGTACAGAGCAACAATGAAGAATACAATGTGTGAAACAATTCAATTGCAAGCACAGGGATATAAGAATATGTGCTACTTATTATGGAACATTCCCATGTCATAAAGGGGGGGAGGGGGAAGGAATCAAACTTTTGAGGTTAAGGCTGTGCACACATCCAGTTCAATGTTGTACATTCATTAGAAGCTATCAACAATTAGGAATCATTCTACACTATAGGAAAAAGAGTGTCTTTCATACATTCTTCAGAACACATGTTTTTCACTGCTCGCAGTTTAACAGCATTTTCAATGGATAGCATCATTTTGTTCTTTGCTACCGGTATCATTTCTTCACACAACAAGCAAAACTTAATGGGCACTTCTTTTCATATGGCAATGCTAAATCTTCAGTTATATCAAAAGAAAAAGTAGCTGTAAAGTTGAAAGCCCCGTAATGTTTACAAAGGTCAACAATAATGGAGAACATTTTCTCATTACATTGCTGAAACTTTAAATCAGTGTAAAAACTTAACTAATTTTAACAGCTTTTTACAGTTAAAAACCTTTCAATATACACTTTGCAAGTTTATCCAAAAACGAATTAACATTAAAAAAAATCTTATATCAAGCAAGTGTTTACATTGAATAAACACATATGCATTGCTCATTACTGCAGCTATAAGCACCACTTGATACAAAAGGGATGTCTGTTCTGCAAATATAAACAAACAATTCAGCCTCCTAGAGTCCGTTAATTCAGTTCACATTTGCAGTACAGAGATATACCTTAAAAAGTAACTAGGTTTGGCAGAGTCACATATTTGGGCTGATTCTACACATACTGCTCTTGAATATTAATTTAGAAGAGGAAATGCCTATATTCTGGTAAATGTTTATCTGGATCCAAATTGGTTTCTTGTATATGCAATTCTGCAAATACTGCAGGTTTTACAGTAATCTCTTACGTCAGGACACAAATGCTTTAGTAGTGAGCTTTGGAAAATTGATGAGCAAGAAACAATTCAATCTTGACTAGGCATTTTTCAAACACTCAATGTTAGAATAGATTCATCTAACCTTATTTCAGCCATCTAATGATTCTATACCCTTGATGGTGAACTGTGACACGCGTGCCAGAGGTGGCATGCAGAGCCCTCGCTGTGGGCACGCACACCGTCGCCAGCTGCTCTTCTGGTTTGCGATGCACGCATGCCGGCCGGCCAGATGGTCTCTGTGCTCGCTGGAAAATGGCCCCCCCAAAAAAGGCATGCGTGACCAGCCAGCTGGTCTTTGGGTGTCCGGTGTTCGTGCATACATGCATGTTCTGGTTTGGGCACATGGTACTGAAAAGGTTCGCCATCATTGTTCTATACTTTCAACTTCTAGCAAGGATCTACAATTCAACAGGCCTCTTCACTCCTTGGCCTTTTAGCTAAGATCAAGAGAAGTATTCAACAGATCTCTAGCAGCATCAGTCAATTTACATTAACATGCATAACAAAAAAAAATATCAAAGGGAAGGCCACATTGCCTTAACAAATGACAGCGTAGTTGCAAAGGAAAGAAGCGATAATTCAAATTTTAATCAAATATCGCTAAGCATTACTAAGTTATTTTTTTGATTAGAACTGAGGAACTATTTTAGGAAAGTGTTTTAAGGAATGCATGGACATGCCTGCATGCATCAAATACTATATATGTATCAATTTAGGACAATTTAGCCTCTATTCTATCCTTTATATAATGAACTGAAAGCTACAGTAAGTTTCATTAAAATGAATATAAATACCCCAGATATTTACGAGAGACATTTCCAATTAGGTCACTATAGGATTTGGCTTGGTATCCTTTTTAAAAACTCAAGCAAATATTTGTATTTATCATATGACTATCTTTACAAAAGTATTCACATCTCAAACTTTAAGCCAGATTGGTATGACAATGTGCCTTGAATCATGTTTCTAACAATAACATTTGGATCAATTTGTAAATGCCTTTTCATATCAGAAACTCAGTAACAATTACAATTTTGTTATTGTTCATATGATTAATAAATATTCATAAAATCATAAATAGGAAATCCAGTTCCCCCTTAAAATTCAAACAGCTTTCAAATTGGTTCAGTGTTTAGGACAGATAACATCTAGTGTGCATTGCCTTTGCAGACATTTGTCTATCCAAGAACTCTTAAATTAGATTCTTGGCATATTCTTTTTAAGACAATTGTTTTATAACATTATTTGAAATTATTGGCTAAGTATTAAAACAATATTTATCATTAGTTTAGATAGATCATTTTCTTTCTTTCAAATTTAATAGTGTCACATTCCAAAATATAGGCAATTAACTAGTAGCAGTACTAACTACATAATTTCTTTTATTTTCTTCCAATTAGAGCTGTCATGTCAGTATTTTAGATAAGATATCGGGCTCCAACTATTCCAGTAGTTTAGATGGAATATATTTAGAGAGCGCCATGATTGAAATAGGAAATTCAATATTTCAAATGTTGACAACACTCTAAGTCAGGGGTGTTCAAACTTGGGAACTTTAAGACGTGTGGACTTCAACTCCCAGAATTCCCCAGCCAGCATGGCTGGCTGGGGAATTCTGGGAGTTGAAGTCCACACGTCTTAAAGTTCCCAAGTTTGGACACCCCTGCTCTAAGTACATGCTTACATAAAGCTAGTGCCAAACAACATTTGCCATTGATTGCAGTTTTATTCTTACGTGATCTAAACATTATTCAATATTATTCAAAATTATCCCTTTGTTGGAAATCAAAATGAAACATATTTTGCACTCTGATATGAACCCAATTAACTGAAAATCACAAGACCTGTACCAAGGAGGAGGCATAAGAGAAGAAACTTTCGCTAAAAGTAAAATTTCAGACCTCAAGGGCACCAAGAAAACATGTACATCAAAATTGCCTATAGTCAAAATTGTTTTTTTAATGTTCACATTATCCACATTTGTGATGAAGAAAATTATGAGCTTTTTTGGAATCTCAATGTAGCTAATTAAGTATCTTCAATATCCTCCACTTATGTACAGTTACTACAGACAATAAAATTTTTGAAATTAAAAAAAAAATACCCTGCTTTGGTAACCCTTGGCTTCCACCTCAAAATTTGTCACCTACCCAAACTTCCTTTGGTAATACAAGATTTCTACTAGAATACACGTTAAGACTTGTTTTCCTGTGCAAAAACAAGCAACTGAATAAAATTGACTGCTTTCATAAGCACTGTAGGAAGATATATGAATGCATAAATGTCAGTTGTAAAATTAGTAAAACTGATATAACAGTTACCAATTTAGGGTTAATTAATGAATTAGCCTGATGTTAATTGGAACTTGATTCTATGAACTATCAGCAGTTATATTATCTTACATTTCCAGAGTAAAGTTTCAGGTTTCAAGAAAATCTTGACCACATATTGAACAGTAGAAAAGTTGCTAGATATGTACATCAATCCACGCACCACAGAAAATATGTGTTTGTTCTTATAATGTTAAAAATTAAGTTGTTAGGTCTGCCAATTAACAGAGAAAGGATTACTCACATCCTTTTAAAACTAAAAGAAATTACTTAAAGTTACTAAGTAAATCTGAATAATGTTAATATAAGTGAAATATCTACAATAGTAATGTGATCCAGAAAACTCCCAGACATCCTGCTGGATTGAATGTTATTACTAGTAAGAATTTTCAAATGTGAGAATTTAAACAACTTCTCCCATTCATACTTAAATAAATTCTTCTGAATCAAGTACCATCTTGAGTCAATTCCCTCCTTCATGTGTATATCCAATTACTTATATATCTACAAATGTCTGCTCTACAAGTCACAGTTTATATCACTAGTATTCCAGTGGCCTTGTGAAGGTTTTATTTAGGGGGGGGTGTACTGGGAAGTAGGGTCTCATTTATTAATCCTTATGATAAGTTCAGTGCAGAGCATATAAATTCTATGCAAGTTCTATGTAAACAAGGTAGATCTGGAATAAAATAAAAGAATGAACATACTGGAGATTCTGCAGTTTTAATTTTTAAATAAGAAACACAAGAAATATTTAAGAAGCGGAATATTATCTACACTGGCCTCTAGCAGCAATTAGTAACTTCTTAAACATGATCCAACTCCAACTATTATTGTAAATATCTGTAGACTTTGAAGCAATGATTCCCAGAATCTGCAACAACAACATGACCATCCGAAGTAAGAGCCAAACCTTGAGGACCATAAAGTGGATCAGCAGATGTATTTATGTAAGATAAAAAGGATCCACTTCCATCAAAAACCTGTGAATTAGATTAAAAGACTGTGGTCAGTCAAAGAACAATATAATTTTATATGCTGTCGTTAATGTGCATATATTATCTCCTTGGAAATCCTATAGGCCTCAATTCTGCTGCCTTTTCATGGGGCCTTGAAAACGTGGTTTTACCAAAAGATATGGGGACCTGGAAATGTAGTAGACCCTGTGCAGTGGCTGAATTGATTGTTACTGATGGATGTGACTACCTGAATTATATTTTATTATTCTTAAACTGTTGTATGGTTTTGGTGTTTTTAAATTGTTTTTAATTCTTTATAAATCTCTCTGAGTCACATTGAATAGTGTATGTGTGTGCACGCACACACGTGCACACACACACACATACACACACACACACACACACACACACACACACACACAAGAGAGAGGGAGAAAATTCTTCAGCAGAAAGACCCCAATTACCTTATAGACCTCAGTGGCTTTCTTGGTAACAAAGATGATACATATAACATTGTTTCACCCTAGAGCAGGGGTGTCAAACTCAAGGCCCTCGGGGTGCTTAGAACTGGCCCATAGGGCCACCCTGGAAGCAGCCAAGGACTGGCCCCCAGTGCCTTTGCCAGTGAAAATGGAGCTCAGGATGGCTGTGTGTGGCCCTCCCGGGCTCCGTTTTCGCTGGCAGAGGGTTACAGGATGACATTGCAGCTGAAAACACAGCTCAGGAGCCTGTTTTGGCTGGCACAGCCCTTGGACCACCACAGGCACCCCTGACATGAGTAACGTTGAACTGGCCATGACCCCCCTGGCCACACACCCCCTCCAACCTGAGGTCAAACACAACTCTGATGTGACTCTCAATGAAAACAAGTTTGACACCTCTGCCCTAGAGACTTGAATTTTAATGCATCAAAGCATATCATATTAAACTTACTAACTTGAGAGGAAAATATTATTTACCTGTATTCGACTATTTCCCCAATCCGCTACAATAATATTCCCATTAGAATCTACAGCTACTCCTGTGGGAGCATTGAACTGTCCATTTCCTTCTCCATTAGACCCAAACTTCAGCAAGAATTCACCTTCCTGGTTAAATACCTGCATGACATTTAAACAAAATACTTAAGAAGCTTTATCCAAATTATCTGTAGAGGGAAAAAATTATAGTAACTTTGCATGAATGAGTTTTTAAAAATTATGATAGTAATAATTATATTGAAATAATAAAAACATTGACCACTGGCATTGACAAAATTATCATCAGTCAATTGCAAAAGGCAGCTTTAACATCATCAAACAACATCTGCCTATCTTACTTCCTTGGGAAGGACTCGAGAGTTGTTTTTAAACAATGAAACAATAATTAATTCTTAACTGGACACAAAGAGTTTGGCCTTAAAAAAAAGAATACTGATGAATATTCACTATGCTTTACATTTCTATAGTGATATTGTGTCAGATAAAGATGGCTAACCCATCTTTAAAGGAGTCAAGCAGAAAATTAACCTGAAATCATTATGTACACACAAGAGGGAAAAGTCTAGCCTCTTAAATGCCACTTAACCTTATCTAATCTGGTCCTGGTACAAACTGCAAGTTTGGAAAGATTCCTGTGAAATAACCATGTTATGAAGTAGTTAACTGAACTTTTCAATATGGATCTTGTTGTTCCCATCTGACATATTGATTGTTATACCTGCCCCACAGAAATGGAGACAAAGGTTTATTGCAACAAATTCAAACTGATGCAATCTAAGCCAGAATTGAAGATTATAAAAAAGATTCAAACTGCAGATTGGGCAAAGAAGCAGAAAAAAAATATATTCAGCTTGTACAAAGATCACATGGGCTGATTATAAACAATGTTGTTAACACAGTGGCCCAAATTATTTAATAGAACATCTGCAAAAATGGTCATGTGCCAGTGAGGGAAAATTAGTGGGTTCATATAATTGAAAAAGTAGTTGAAAATTAGTAAGTTAAAATACTGTGGGATTTGTGGAACATAACACACCAGATTTAACTGTCGTTAAAAAGAAAATATGGATAATTGATGTGGCAAAACCAGGGGCTAATAGAGTAGAAGACAAAGAGTAGAAGATTACAAATTGTTAAGATCTGTAAAGTTAAGTTAAAAGATTATGGCATAAACTGGTAGAATGGCTATTGGCACAATTGGTAAAATACCAAAAAGCCTTGGGATTAGGCCCCACAGGAAAATTGATTAGAGCATTCTTCTAATTGTGGATTGACACTAGTACATTCTGATTTTTCAAACAATTATCTATCTATCTTTATTTTGTCTTGTGTTGGAATCTGGCCATATACCCAACCATTCTTTTCAAATTAGGAAATCCTGCACAACTAAACAACTGCTGCTTCTAACATTATGCAGTTGTCAACAACATTGCTTTCCAGCTGAGCAATGTATACTAGCAACCTGTTCAATGTCTGCTCTTGTAATTCAATGTCCTTCTTTTAATCCAAGAATTCTATCTATCAGTGATGTGCGGTGAGGTTTATGGCTGGTGAGGCTGGTCATGTCATCAGCGCGAGCCACGGTCCCCTTCATGATGACTCAGGAAGGCGGGGAATAGGACGACGTTTGTAGGAGGCTGAGGCAGCTTCAGCGTCCTGCACATGTGGTCCCATTCCCCGCCTTCCTGAGTCAACATGAAGGGGACCACGGCTCATGCTCCACGGGACCACGGCTCACACTCGGCGGTCCCCTTCATGTTGATTCAGGAAGGCGGGGAATCGGATCACATGTGCAGGAGGGAGGCTGAGGCTAGAGGAGCCTTCTGCACACGTGGTCCCATTTCTGGACCACATGTGCAGAAGGCTCCTCAGCGCCTTTTCCCTTTTTTTATTTTCATGATGAGAGCGGTGAGGCTCTGCCTCCCCTGACCGCACATCCCTGCTATCTATCTATCTATCTATCTATCTATCTATCATCTATCTATCTATCTATCTATCTATCTATCTATCTATCTATCTATCTATCTATCTATCTATCTATCTATCATCTATCTATCCAACCAACCAACCAACCAACCAACCAACCAACCAACCAACCAACCAACCAACCTTTCATATACAGAAATTGCAGAGTGACCCTGAATGGTATGCAAATAGATTAAAACTATATAAGTATAATACAAATTTAAGTTTAAGCAAGAATAAATATTTATTGTATTTAATAATTATTATTGTGCAAAATGAATCTAAGGAATATTCATTGTATTTCTTGGAACTAAAACAATATATTATCATAATTCAACATAAAAACATCAAACCACATCATCCCTTGAAGAATTGGTTATTTAATAAATAGTAATCACTTGAGTATTTTAATATAATCTGTACATTTAATTAAAACTGAAGTAACATTTTTGCTTTTGTTCTTGTTAACAGTTTTTAATAAAAAGTTCTTTATCAGTTTGAGACTATAAAAAAATGAATGAATACAAAAAGTTCAAAAACTAGTAGCCTCATACCTTGACAGAATGATTGTGGAAATCAGTAATAATAATTTCATTATTGTGGTTGACAGCTGCAAAATGAGGACCTGGAATAAATACGGGAAGGTAAATAAAGATAAGTATAATAGAGAAAGATGAGATGATGGTAGGAACTATTTTCTTAGAAGCAGAAACACCCACCCACCCGCCCAAAAAAACCCACATCGATCTCATCTGACAGATAAGTATAATTTTAGACTAAAATATTCCTCCATCTATTTTGACAGAATAGTGGTAGTAGTAAGAGAGCCAGTTTGGTGTAGTGGTTAAGGCATCAGGATAGAAACCAGGAGACTGAGTTCTAGTCTCACCTTAGCCATTAAAACCAGTTAGATGAACATTTATTTATTTATTTTTCAAGATTTATAGACCGCCCCCTCTCCCCAAAGGGACTCATGGGCCAGTCAGTCTTAGGAAATAGGCAATGAGACACCACTGTTGAAATCTTGGCAAGAAAAATGCAGGGTCACCAGGTGTCAATATTGATGTAGTACTACTAAATCAACTGTTACTAATACTACCGTGTTTCCCCGAAAATACAACATGTCCTGAAACTAAGGCCATGCCAGATTTTTGCGGTGGGAAAAAATATAAACCCTCCCCCGAAAATAAGTCCTAGTGAAGGGGTGGGTTTAGCCAGAACAGGGGGCAGCCCTTCCCTTCCCCGGTCACCTCAGGGCTTCTTGGCCCCTTAATCAGATGAGCTGGGCCGCTCCATTCACAAAAAAGCTGATTTGCGGGTGCCGCTCAGGCCTCTGCCTGCAGCAAATTCCGGTCACTTTTGCAGCCAATTGCAGCTGCAAAAGAAGCCAGAGGCCAAGCAACCCAACCCAAATGCCTCATACCCTCCTTACATAACAGTAAGGGAAGGTAAATAAAGAGAAGTATAATAGACAAAGATGAGATGATGGTAGGACCTATAGTCACAGCTTGCAATTCCGTCCACGGAACAGGAAAAGAAGGCATGGAAATCAATACACATGGGACATTGGAAGAAGCCCTGTGAAGAGACACTGCTGCTGATGTGCAGGAAATCCCCCCCACCTGCAGATCGTCCTTTTAAAGAGGAGTTTCACCAGGATGAAGGCGACACAAACGCCGCCTTCAGCCATCTCTTCATCCTGGTGAAACGATCTGCCGGGGGGGGGGGATTTCCTGCACTTGGGCAGCAGCGTTTCCTTGCAGGGCTTCTTCCGATGTCCCAAGTGTATGGATTTTCATGCCTATAGGAGGTCGCTTCTCACTTGCATATTCACATTGAAGGCTCAAAATGGGGCGTTTTTGCAAACGTTTTTACAGGGTTGAAGACTTTATCAATCTTAGCCTGGTAAGCAAAGCAGCCTAAAAACATAGGCTGCTATGCATAATTTAAAGCAGATATCATATTACATAACAACATATATTATTGTATCTATTATTGTTATTCTTTGTATTTATTTTCTGCCTTTATTGTTTAAAGAATGTAATGAATGAATCTTTCGGTTTTATTCTCTCTAGGTTTCAACACCATTAAACCATATGAAGAACGTAAAACAATATTATTATGTATCAATCAACAATTGCTACCTGCAAACTGCTTATCTCCATTGCCTCGGCTTCCAAATCGGGTTACTATTTTCCCATTTGGCTGGAAGATAAATACACAGCATGCTTTGTTGTCCACTACAATAATATGTCCATTGCGATCCACAGAAACCCCTTTTGGCCCCATAAGTTTTCCTGATCCAATTTTTGCCTAGGGAAGCAAAGAAAGAGATTAAATTTATTTTATTTTATTTTAACATTTTCTCTATAATCTACTATTTTTATTCTAATTCTCAAAATTATACATCATAATATCTTTTTTTCTGTTTCCTGCAAAAAGTCAATAAGGGGTTTTCTAAGAAACATTAAATTTAGACAAAGTCTCATATCTAATTAATTTGGCCATCTCTACTAATTCCATCATCATCACTATTCATTCCTCTATTGTCAGTAAAATCAGAACATTTGAACTTTCTGCATATAATAGTATTGCTGCACTTGTTATTTCTATAAATGTATCTACTCTCAAGAACACATACATGCCTGAGAAACTTTTTATTTTGTATACAAGTCCAAATGAAAAAGTCTTGCATACTTTTGTAACCTTTGAAAAAAGTCTAGAAACTTCAGCAGGTCCAACATGTGATAGGGAATTATTCTCTAGAACTACCTATAAAGAGCATAAAATTCTGAAAGACATAACATCTTCGTTAGATTTTGATTGATTTCTAAACTAGTGCTGACTTTTAAAGCTGTTTATTATTGACATCAGAACTGAAGGACAGTTTCTTCTTAATTAGTATCAGTGATAAAGAACCTATTCATTTATTAGATTTTTCAAATCCTGCCTTTTTAATTTTTATAAATAATTCAAGATGGAAGCAAATCTAATATTCCTTCCTTCTCCTATTTTGTCCACAAAAACAACCCCTGTGAGGTAGGTTGGGGTAAGAGATAGTGACTATTATAGAATGCATTAAAAAAATCTAGACTATATCAAAGGTCTACATTCTTTATTGTCCTGTTTACAAAAGACTCTTTTTGCTACACTCCCAATTTTCAACAGTGGATTTCATCTGATCAGGATTATAAAGCATTAGATTGTCTTACAATATTTTGTGTGGCTGTTGGCAGGCCCCAGCAACAATGACACTTAAACAGGGTTTAATTTGCTATACATGCAAAATACTCAATTTCACAGAGGTTCCTGATCATGCTTTTCTATCATGTTTTAAAATGTGGTTCGCATGTGTTTTTCATTTAACGTGATGTGCAACTCACTAATTATGAATCTGCCTTAGACCACTAAATGTTGGGCACAAATACCCTGCCTTCACTGTTATGTATGTATTTGAGTAGTAATTCTTAGAGTTCCTAGAGAAACTAATCACATTTGGAAAACATTGCCGGGGGGGGGGGGGGGCAGCTTCATATACAACCTCAATTCATTGTGTTGTATCACAAGCAAAAACAGAATATTGGCATTTTTAAAAAATAAAGGCTGTGTCTCCTAAACCCTTTGTAAGACATTAGTCTTCATTGTGTTGAAACTTTTATGCATGCCACAAGCCAGCAATATTAAGGAAATCTCTTTTAACTGTACACTCCTATTCAGATGTAGCTATCACTACATCACTGCTGTATCATTGCTATCTCTGCAATCACTATTAGATATGTGTAGGATCACAATTACAATTCAAATGAAGTGTTTTCATAATGCTAGAAAGGGCAAAATAAGTATTCATAGCAGCATATGTATGTGGAGAAGATTCTGAAATGAATGCAGGAGACAATAAAAAGCAGCGAATCAGACCCTGACAATTACTGTATTCATTTTGCCCTTAGTCCCACAATAAACAGCTGCAATCTCACTCGTCAATCAATACACGAGGAATACTCATTTTGCTACTTATATCCCTTTATCAGCTTCAACCTGCCATTAACTATTAATTTTTTTAAAGGAAAATACATTTCCTTGGATTTTACATTTTGACTTTAAACCTACCTTAAATTTTCCATCAGAGGAGAATATGCTAACCCATTTGTTATCGTAATCTGCAATAATGATATCGCCACAAGGGTGCACAGCTACTCCAGTCGGTCGTTGTAACTGACCAGGAGATCTTCCCCGTACACCAAAACGATTCTTGAACTGGCCATCGGTCGAAAATATCTATGATTTGTTTGAAAAAAGCATAGCATCTTTCATATAAAATGCAACTGTTTTCATTATTAAACTGAAACACGTGGGAAACATTGATGTGCTTTTAACATGTATATGGAATTCTGCTTCCTCTTACCATTTGGGATTAGGAAAATACTCCAAACATGCATGTGATTTGCCTTAAGAAAAGAGGAAGCTCATACATTTACGAAGTGTATGAATATGTTCTGTGGTTTTGATAGTCTATACAGTAAGTATTGTTGCTTAGACAGTCAACCTATCGCTGGCTTTGGAGATAAACTACGATTTGTAAAAGTACAACTTTTTAAAGAGACAAATGGGACCACAAACCCCCAAAACAACCTAACCAAGATTGAGCATATTTAGTGATCACTGCAGGCTGAATAATGTCTGTGTGTGTGTGTGCGCACGCGTGTGCGTGAGAGAGGGTGGGGAGAAGAGGGAGAGAATTAGGGAACAAGATGCCACACAACTATATTTTGTTGTAAGTTATATTTATTACATTATATGCATCTTTTCTTTACAAAGCTCATGGTAACAACTCATGACGTAGATTAGATGGAAACACAATGAGAGATTCAAGAGTGGATTGAATTAAAAGTTAATGAGATGCAGTAACTTGTGTTAATCTAGCAAGGAGCAATTGCAAGTCTGGTGGGATATTTATGTCCAACCCAAAAATAAATCCTACACCATTACATACATATTGTTTATTGTTATAAGGACATGTGCTGGAAGATACTAGTATTGTGTATATTGGTTATATATAGAAACTACTAGATTTGGTTTTTCAGTAAGTGATACAGAGCTACTGTTGTAAATAGTTTTGGATGTCTAAGTGACCAGTCATAAGTTGAGGACTATCTGTACAGAACGGCAAACATATATTGTAATTCTACATATTGGCCAGGATTAGCCTAGTTACACTTAGGATTCAGCAGAATGTAATGTATACCTCCAATTTATACTTCAAATTTAACATAATTATTAATTCCACAGTATCAACCACCATGATCCCTGCAATTTTGGTACTGTACTTTAGATATATATTTCTTTAATACAGGTTATCAGTTCTGCTTAATAAAAAAGTTTTAATGAAGAAACAAACCCAAAACCATACCTGTACACACTGATTATTGCTATCTGCAATTAATATTTTTCCATTTGTAGATGCAGCTACTCCCTGAAGATTTGTAAATTCTCCTTTGTTTCTCCCTTTGGTACCTAAAACAAAACAAAATAGAAAAGATATCCCAAAATTTCTGTTGCCAAGTGAGACAGTTATTAAGTGAATTTTGCTGCATTTTACCCTCTTCCTTGTGACGGTTGTTAAATGAATTGCTGCAATTGTTAAGTTAGTGACATGCTTGTTAAGTGCATCTGGCTTCCCCATTGACCTTGCTTGTCAGAAGGTTGCAAAATGTGATCACATGACACCGGGATACTATACCCCAGGGGTGTCCAAACTTGGGAACTTTAAGACTTGTGGACTTCAACTCCCAGAATTCCCCAGCCAGCCATGCTGGCTGGGGAATTCTGGAAGTTGAAGTCCACAAGTCTTAAAGTTCTCAAGTTTGGACACCCCTGTTACACCCATCATAAATGTGAGTCAGTTGCCAAGTGTCCGAATTTTGATCACATGATCACTGGGACGCTGCAATGGTCATAAGTGTAAAAAAATATTGTAAGTCATGTAAGTCCCATGTAGTAAGTTGTGTATATTCAAAGAGCTTTTCAGTGCTGTTGTAACTTCAAATGGTCACTAAATGAACCGTTGTAAGTTGAAGACTACCTGTACCACATCAGAGCTTCTAATATAGGGGTGTCAAACTCGATTTCATTGTGGGCTGCATCAGGGTTGTGTTGGACCTTGGGGGGGGACGGCTGGGTGTGGCCAGGTTGGCGTGGTCAGTTCGTCACTCGTGTCAGGTGAACCTTTGGTGGCCTGAGTGCTCTGCCAGCGAAAACAGGCTTCCGAGCGCAGTTTTCAGTTGTGATGGCCTCCTGCAACTCTCTGCCAGCAAAAAAAAAAAACCCTGAGCCCAGGAGGACACATGCAGCCTTCACAAGCTCCATTTGCGCTGGCAGAGGCACTGCAGCACGATCCTTCGCTGTTTCCAGGGCCAGATCTAAGCACCCCGTGGGCTGAATCTGCCCCACGGGCCTTGAGTTTGAAACCCCTGTTCTAATGTCATCCCATTCGATGCCAACCGAATCTCTAATATTTTCTCTACTCCAACAACTAAGTTCCTCTGTCTTTGTGTGCCTCTGTAAGATCTGAGAAAAAAAATTCAGAGAGGCTGCCACAATGGGAAGTTATATGAGGGAAAGTTCATTATTAAAAAAGGTAAACAAAAATGGTTAGGTGGTCCTAACTCAACTACTTGTCCAGCAAACGTTCAAACTTACAATGGTGCTGAATGAGTGATACTTATAGCCATACAGTGAGCCACTCTCATCTGATTATGGGTTGACACGGGATCCTGTGATCACACAATTACCATTTGCAATCGTCTTTGCTGACCTCCTACAAGCAAAGTCAATGGGAGAGCTGGCAGAAGGTTACAAATGTCGATCACATCATGTCCTCCTTTCGTGACCTGTAGCGATTCACTTAACAGAAACCAGAATTTCTGTCACCAAGTGGTGCAGCCATGTGACATTCTGCTTTACAACGATGTAACTTAGTGATGGAAATTCTGGCCGCATCTGCCATTGTTAAGTGAGGACCACCTATACTGAGATCTCCCCAAGGCTTTCCAAATGCCATACTATCATTCCTTTCTTTCATTAAAAACTCCTGAAGTTGTTAACAATAGCTTGTTGACAATTCTGCAACTAACCACTCTTTTTCATGGTTGCTACATAGGCTGGTCGTAAAGGGACATGTATTAAGTAATGTATATTCAAAGAGAAACGTAAATTTCAGGAACAGGATACTAAACTTATGTTCCATATAAAAATTATATATAAAATATAACTGTTTGCTTGAGCTCACAATGAAAAATGGTAAGGCAAGAATTCTTGCCACAGGATATGTAGACCGCTTAAAAGGCCTGGAAAACTGCAGTAAAGGAAATACCAACATTGTTGTGATTTCACTGAATTTGAGCAGCATCTGAAATACATTGATCTAACCTCAGGAACAAATTACCGTATTTTTCGGACACACTTTCCCGCCGCCCCAAAATGGGTGGAAATGTCTGTACATCTTATAGACCGATTACAGCCCTGTTTCTGGCCTTCTGAATCCCCCCACAATGCGTCCCGTTTTTGCCAAAACCAGGCCAGTTTTTGCGAAAACGAATGTGAAGGGTTTAGGAGGCCTACAGTGCTCCTGGGGTCTGGGGAGGGCAAAAACAGGATATGTGGAGAGTTCTAGAGGCCAAAAACAAACCTTTTTTTGCAAAAACAGGATGCGCAGAGGGTTTGGGAGGCATGCAGAGAGCTTTTGGGGGCTGAGGGCAAAAACAGGACAGAGGGAGCAATTTTTGTCTTGTTTTCCTCTTCAAAATCTAGGTGCATCTTATGCTCTGGTGGGTCTTATAGTCTGAAAAATATGGTATCTCATGAGAAGAATCATACTCAAAACTAATCATTAACTGATCCAAAGCACCAAGGTGGAACTGCCCAAAGGGAATGAAAGGAGAAAAGATTATTTACAATGGACAACTAGCAAGGAAATCCTCGTAACAAGACAAAGTCCTTACAAGTATAAAATAACATTATGGGCATTGTTTGCAGCTATAAGCAGCAGTCCATGAAAATTTAAAACAGAGGCACTTCTTACCTACTCGGAAGATTAGATCATCTTCAATGGGGTTCTCTTTCCTCTTGCCAGTGCTGTACATACTAGCTGGTCTCTTTACCGCCTTCTGTTTCACATGGCCGCTGCCAGGAGACTTAACACGTCTCTTAACTCCTTCAGTGGTAGGAGATACATCTGCTGACCTAATTACTTTGAGTTTGAACGGGCTGCCTTTAATATGCTGTTCGTACAGTCTCAAAGACAGAATAAAGTCCCCTTCTTTCTGGACAGTGTACAAAAATTCGTAAGTGCCATTTTTATTATCAAGTATCTCTCCATCAGCCACACTTCCATCAGGTGTGCTCAGCTCAGCTGTGAGATAAGCATTTCCAGTTTTACAGAGCTCACCATCTTTGTCCTTGGTTGTGATGGTGACTGACATCGGTTGCCCTATCACAGTCTGCTTAAGTCCTTCACCTGTGGCCACTGTTTCAGAAGCCACTGCATTTGTGGTTAAAATAGTACCAAGATTATGAATGGATTTTTTCAATCCTTCTGTTTCTACTATGAAATCCAGTTGATCATTTTCACGGGGCTGAAGAGCGAATTCCTGGTCTGCCAGGTCGTTTAGCTTGTCACTCATCTGCTTTTTAACAAGTAACACTTCTGTTTCAGTTCCGTGACTGAGTGCTTGGGCGGTAAAATTGCTACAGCTCTTAATATTTTCTTGTCCCTCCAATAAAGTATCAAGCTGATTCTGCAAGACCTTGATAAAAGCAAAGACTATGGTTATTTCCAAGTTCCAAGTAATAAAACAAACAACCACATCTATCAGCAAGTTTCAGTATCTCAGGGAAATATCGACTAGTGCAAAACCGGATAAAATCACATTGTATTTGTTGGACTCAATGTAAAAACACACCAAATAACATTGTCACAAAAAGTCTGTGTTGTAGCAGGGTTAAAAAAAAGAGTTCCCCAAAAACAACAACCAACCAATTTGGAAACTTCTCATTAGATTTGCTCAGCATTCATATGCTTTTTATCCACTTAGGAAAAATTGTAGACTTGTGACCAATTTTGCCTTATAGTCATAATTATTTTTATGTCTGAACCCAGGAAAAGTCAGTTGCAACCCCTAGTATACAAGCCACACAAGTCAACAAGTTAAACACACATTCAAACTACTTTTAAGAGTTATATCTTCTTTGGTACAATGTGTTTAATAGCATTTCTGCATATTTATACTGAAAGTCTGTTGAGCAATGCAAATATTTCTTTATTTCCCATGATTTGAGGATATATGTTGAATTAAATTTATGTAATTAACCACAATACTACATCCAACTGGAAGTTCCATATGCAAGCAAGAAGAATTAAAATTTAAGTGGTAGAGAGGAATGGACATCAAAGTATTTTTAAACACCCATTAGCATCCTTTCAACAAGTACTAACCGCCTTTTTAAGTGGAGAGGAAAAATTCGACTCTACAATACAATACAATTTTACAATACTTGTAAAATGTCTAATTACATATTGTTACATTTTAATGCATGCTTAGGATTGAAAACACAGGCATATTGTTCCAATATTCAAGACCTATTGCTTACTTATTATCATTTTTGTCCTCCAAATAATTATAAAACACATTTGGCTTTTATTTTTTGTGCTATAAAGCACTGTATATAATGAAATCAGATTATAAACTATTGGTACCATTTGTGTAAATGCTTTAATTTTTGGTTTTCAAAATTATCAGCCATACATACACCCTGAAAATCCAACAAAAATATTCATTTAAGGCCATCTCCAATTACTGCTTCCTTTAAAGCAATATTAGAGCAATGTTTCTGAAGCTGTTTATTTGTACAAGACACTAGTTTCTACATAATAACAATGAACTGGAAAAAGTCAATTTTCCCTAGAATGGTTATTTTTATGACACATTTGGTATTTTCTATGGTTTCCTTCATTAAAGGAAATATGAATTTCAGTCATTTTTCTAAACGATGTAATATAGTCAATAGAAACCAAGAAAAAGAAGGACATGGGGAGACATGATAGCAGTGTTCCAATATCTCAGGGGTTGCCACAAAGAAGAGGGAGTCAAACTATTATCCAAGGCACCTGAGTGTAGAAGAAGAAGCAATGGGTGGAAACTAATCAAGGAGAGAAGCAACTTAGAACTGAGGAGAAATTTCCTGACAGTAGAACAATTAATCAGTGGAACAGCTTGCCTCCAGAAGTTGTGAATGCCCCAACACTGTAAGTCTTTAAGAAGATGCTGGATAGCCATTTGTCTGAAATGGTATAGGGCCAGAATGGCGAACCTATGGCACGCATGCCACAGGTGGTATGTGGAGCCATTTGTCAGGGCATATGTGCGTGCTGGCCAGCTGAATTCGCCATTTTTTGAAGCCATTTTTCACCCTCCCCCGGCTCCAGAGGTTTTATAGGAGCCGGGGAGGGGGGCGAAAAGAGCCTCCCCCCCGGAGGCCCTCCAAAGGCTTCATGAGCTTCCCTGAAGCCTCCGGAGCACTTAAAACGATCCTCCGACCAAACCGGAAGTGACTTCCAGTTTGCTCAGAGCGTCGTTTTGAGCGCTCCGGAGGCTTCAGCGACCTTCAGGAGGTTTCCCTGAAGCCTCTGAAGCGCTCAAAATGATGCTCGTTTGCTCGGAGCGCCGTTTTGAGTGCTCCTGAGGCTTCAGGGAAGCCTCCTGAAGGTCGCTGAAGCCTCCAGAGGTCCTCTGGGGGGGGAGGGGTTTCAGAGAAGGCTGTTTTCGCTTTCCCCATGCTCCTATAAAGCCTCTGGAGCCTGGGGAGGGCAAAAAGAGCATGCAAAAAATGGGGGGGGTGTCGCACCTTTAGTGCACGCATGCACACTGGTGGGGGTCATGCATTGCATTATGGTGCGGCACGCCCGCGCACAATCCCCCTGCGCTCCCCCCACTTATGGCACGTGAGCCAAAAAAGGTTCGCCATCACTGGTACAGGGTTTCCTGCCTAGGCAGAGGGTTGGACTAGAAGACCTCAAAGGTTCCTTCCAACTCTGCTATTGTATTGTATTGTAAAATGTTTAATGATGAGAACAGAAATCTTACTTTATGTTTAAGGCCATAATTCACTTCCAGCTCCATAAGCAACACACTCTTGCGAACATTTAACGTCTTCTGGAGTTCATCAAAAGTGGAATGAATTTCATCTACAATGCTGGTCTTTTGATTGGTCAGTTGATGGATAATTTCAGATATGAAGTGCAATGCAGTATCTATTTCTGGAAGCCTATTAAAAACAAGCAGTTAACATTTCAAATATCAATGCTACAACTTCCCTTCAACATTCATAAGCTGTATCATTACATAGTTAAATGTTATGTTTGAATGCAATGTTCAGATAGACCTCAGCTTATAACAGTCCCGTTTAGTGACTGTTCAAAGTTACAATGGCACTGAAAAAAGTGTCTTAGGACCATTTTTCACACTAACGATCTTTGTAGCATTCCCCATGCTCATGTGATCCAAATTCTGATGCTTGGCAACTGGTTCATACTTATGACCGTTGCTTTTTCCCAAAGTCATGAGATCACTTTTTGCAACCTTTTGAAAAACAAAATCAATGGGGAAGCCGGATCCACTTAACAGTCGTGTTACTAACTTATCAACTGCAGTGATTCACTTAACAACTGTGGCAAGAAAGGCTGTGAAATAGAACAAAACTCACTTAACAAATGTTTCACTTAACAACATAAATTTTGGGCACAATTGTTGTCATAAGTCGAGAACTATCTGTATTACAGATGTGATCTTTCGATATTTGCTTCTCCATTCTTTCTAGTGAGAAACATCATTTTTTCCCCATGAATAATATATAATATTTATCAATAAACAGATATAAATGTAGATTGGATGCTGACTTCTCCCATGTTAAGAGATGTACACAAACATTAGCTGGATTTACAAATCATTCTAAGGCAGGAATTTGTTTGATTATACCGTAGTATCCTGCATATCTTGAATTTGTTTGATTATACCGTAGTATCTATTAAGTTAAACATTCAGTAAACTGTAGCTTAGGGCAAAATGTGAAGCATAAACAAATTTGGTGATCTTCAGGACTATGCAAATTTATATACACATCTTTTTTAAAAAAAGTTTTGTTAGCATTATAATTTTCAGACAACACAAATATTGTCAATTCTAAAGGAATCTTGAATTATTTCACTTGCAATTTGTAAGCTAGAATTCATTAAAATTTCCATTAACTTGGAACAAGAAGCACGCTTATGCTCAATACATAATTGATTCCACTGGCCTCTTCCTGTCAGCATGGACATTAAACAAAAACAGATAGTTCTGCCTGTGACATATCATTACAAGGAACTAGGAAATCTGGTTTGTCCTCCCATATCAAACCATCTGGATTTCTTTAACTACTCCTGCTAACAGGAACCAAAGGGAATAACTATGCAGCAAACAACAGCATGCTGCTCATTCCCAATGAGCCAAAATCCTGAAAAATTCTGGTCTTATGTTTACATATAAAGGTAGCCAGTATGTTTTACAATATGCTGGCTTGTTTATGAAACTTCTGCATTTTTGCCACAAACTTTTAAATTAGGGGTTCAAAAAGCTGCCCATCAATTTTTCTTATGTGAGCCCCGACAGATAGGATCAAAGGTTTGGTCCTTTTTTGTACTATAATTTACTATTTTACTATTTGCTATTTACCTATAAATTACTATTTCTGGATCAAGTCTTGCCTTTTCCACTTATTTTTAGAATGTACCTCAAAATTTGATACAACCCTTCAGTCAACTAAATTTGTGCATTGCTATTTTAAACTGCAATTAGAAAATTTGGGTAGATAAGAAATTACTACCGATGTCTTAGTTAGTTGATTATTCTCTAAACAAAGAAAGGAAAAATAAGTATAATAAATCCAGGTTGATAAGTTTTCATTTTCAACCGCCAGATAATTATTACTGCACTTTATAAACATTTAAAATCTTCATGAAAGTGAAAAGCCCAGGAAGTAAAAATATCTGAACATTCTCCCAAGAAGGTACAAGCAACACTTTCAAACGGACATAAATAATTTTCTGTTTTTGTGTTTCAGAAAAGGCTTGTCCAATATGATGCTCCTTAGATTGGTGAGACTCAAGCTTTTAGAATTCCCAGACACATGCTCTGGAAAGTATAACCCAAGGGTGTCCAAACTTGGGAACTTTAAGACTTGTGGACTTCAACTCCCAGCATGCTGGCTGGGGAATTCTGGGAGTTGAAGTCCACAAGTCTTAAAGTTCCCAAGTTTGGACACCCCTGGTATAACCATTACTCATATGGAAGGTTCCAAGCTAAAGAAAATTGCCCAAACATGCAATTCCAGGAAATGTTTCACAGTTTCACCTTTTGTTCACAGCATCTAACTGTGTTTGAAGAGAAGCCTTGTGTTGTTCTACTACATCCTTAAGAGGGACTGTTGGATGTTCTGCATGTTCTCCTACTGTACATTCTTGGCACATGGCTGTCTCACAGGATTGACAGTAAAACTCCATCAGCTGATTAAAAATAAAGAAATATGTATTCTTATTAGAATGCCAGTGTTGAGGTTTGAATAAACATTTCTAATTCTTTGAATGATATATTTCAATGCAAAGTTGCTTTACACCAAAGACATGCAATATTTCTCTAGCAAAGGGTTGCACTTGAATTCTGAGGAATGCATCATCCAGGAACACTCAAAAAAGCGGGGCCTGGGAAAAAGCAAACTGAATTAGTTTTAATATTATATTTACAATTAATTTATGTAAATAAAATTTGCAATGTGTGTAATCTTTTCTCCCTTCTGTCACAGTGGGCAATACTTGGAACAGTTCTGATGTCCACAGCTAAAAGTGGATGAAGAAAGCAACATGAATTTGGGGCACACACTATAGAGCTTTAATTTAATTATTAATTTTTACCAACTGTTTAGTTAAACTAATTTCCTCTTTTTCTTCTGGGGCAAGAGAAGCATTTTCTGGGAGGGTTCAATCATGTTATAGATTGAGTATTCTCTCTGTTCGTTCAGATACTACATCCTCAAAGCGTTTGAAAATGAAATGTTCTTTTTCAATCATTTCCCACACTATACCTGTACATACACTATTAAGAGGCCTTTTTCTTCTGCCTTCAAGTTTGTTCTGACTCTGGTGTCTGCCTGGTCAAATCTAGGCAACATTTCTTGGCAATATTTTACACAAGTGGTTTTCCATTGCCTCCTTCCTAGGCTGAAAGTCAGGATTAATAGAATAGAATAGAATAACAGAGTTGGAAGGGACCTTGGAGGTCTTCTAGTCCAACCCCCTACCTAGGCAGGAAACCCTACACCACTTTAGACAAATGGTTATCCAACCTCTTCTTTAAAATTTCCAGTGTTGGAGCATTCACAACTTCTGGAGGCAAGTTATTCCACTAATTACCGTATTTTTCAGACTATAAGACACACCGGTGTATAAGATGCATCAAGATTTTTAAGAGGTACCATATTTTTCGGAGATAAGATGCACCTTTTTCCCTCAAAAACCCATGCTCTCCCATGTTTAGCTCAGTACCTTTAACCTTACACCAAATTATCTTTTATTGAGTTGACTAAGGTCACAAAAAAATTCCCTGCTATAGTCTTTCAATTTTACTACTAATGATAGTGCTCTTCTATTTCACCTCTATTTCAATGTAAAGCTCAATGTGCTCATACGGCTTCTGCTTCTGATTAGGGCTAAAAGTTTAGCTCACAGCCCTATGCCTACTTATCTAGATTGTAAATTCCACTAAATAAAATGGGTATCATTGAGAGTCACCCCAGAGTCCAATATAAGATGGGCAGCTATTTTAAATATTTTAAACAAACAAATTGTCAACTCTGAAGCGAACCTTGCTAAAGCCATCTTGTGCTGCCTCATTGTTGCCATGGATCCTGAGAGGGGGAAGGGAGGGGAGAAGTAGTTAGTCCATCTAACCGCCAAACAAAAGGTTATCCTGTGGGAACCAAGGTCATCGTAACAGGTGGCTACTGAAGGAGGAGAGGAGTGACCAAGCAGCCTGCCAGCTATATTCATTGGACAATCTAACCGGTGACATGGGGGGGGGGGAGGTGTTGCTGTTTTAAATAGGTGAAAACCATTGGAAACTTTTAGAGTTAGTTTTCACTGGCTGTGCCGATATGATGTATCCAATAAACATGATCTTTGAGGAATCTACCTGTCTGGAAGTTCTGCTTTTAGTAGGTGCATTACTCGGAACACTGACACAAATAAACAAACGATTCTTAGTTGGTATGCATAATAATGTTTTCCTCCAACATTTCCTTTGCAAATTATGTACACAAAATACAAAGAAAAAAGACAAATATTGTTTTATGTAAAACTAGAAATCCTTAGCCCATGCGGTCATTGTTTCAGATATATTTCCTTATCTAAACAAAGAAACTTTGGGAGGGGAAAAAGGCAGTGGTAGTGGGAGTGAATTCTAATTTCTTACTGGCTTTCCTATTGATTTCCCTTGTAGGAAGTGGCAAGAAGCATTGGTAATTGAATTGAATTGAATACTTTATTTGGCCAAGTGTTATTAGACACACAAGGAATTTGTCTCTGGTGCAGAAGCTTTCAAGAATAATCATAATCGTAATACCAATAAGAGGGTGAACTAAAGACGATAATAAGAAGGATAAATAATACTATAGCCATGCTGCACAGGTCAATGCACATAGACATTAGAGACAACCATGACTGACTGAAGCAGTCATAGCTTTGCCAAATTTCAACCTCATGGGAGACATAGGCCCTGGATTTTGGATACATTATTTAAATTACACCATTTGAGCAGTAGTGAAATTCAATTTTTTTTTTACTACCGGTTCTGTGGACGTGGCAGGGGAAGAATACTGCAAAATCTCCATTCCCACCCCACTCCTGAGGGAAGTATATTGCAAAATCTCCATTCCCACCCTACTCTGGGGCCAGCCAGAGGTGGTATTTGCAGGTTCTCCGAACTACTCAAACTTTCCACTACCGGTTCTCCAGAACCTCTCAGAACCTGCTGCATTTGAGGTACATTGATTTTAAAAATGTGCTGTATGGAGGTATTGTTTTACCCAATTGAATATTACACAGAAACACTGGAGTTTTAGTAGTATGTTGCTTTAACCATTTAGTTGTATCCAACTTTTGGAGACTTTATAGACAAATGCTCTCCATGCTACCCTTTCAAGCACATTTTCCCCCCATTGTTTGATGTTTAACTTTGTATCAGGTTTAATGTTATCACACCAGCATGTTCTTTGCTTGCCCCTTCTTCTTGGTCCACTACAATTCCTAGCATAGTTAGCATAACTATATAGAAATAGTTATGCATAATAACATCTAATAATATTGAAAATTATCCCATACTTATATAAATACAAATACAATCTTAAGAGTGTCTTATTTTTATAGCATAACAAATTACTCTTCAGTGAGTTATTTTCTCCATTCTTCAGCTTTGAATAAAACCGTTGCGTCCTGTGCTTTAGGAGTATTAAGTTACTTCATAAATTCCTGAAGCATTACTGCTACCTTTTGCAATACAAATCAGAATGGTATCAGCTTTGCATTTAATGAGGCCCATATTTCTGGCACAAACACATTTAACGGCAAAGTAATATAAACTGCTTAGGTTGACATTTTAAAGTTTATCAGATTCAGAATGTGTGCATTAATTCCCACATTTATCAGGCAGGAGCAGATTAAAATAAACTACACCAGTGGGAATGCCAGTACAGCCAAGATTTTCTCACACTTCAATAGAAAAAGAAACAAGTATTTCATCTATCAAAATGATGCTTACAGTATTTCATGATTTTTAACGCACCTTTACTCATTGTAATTCTTTCTTTTTAAGGAGGTTAAACCAAAATACAATAATACGAAATCATCCCTAAGATGGTTTACAGCAGGGTGTCAAACACAAGGTCCACGGGCCAGATCCGGCCTGCAATGTGGTTGGATCTGCCCGTGGGGCCGTTCTGGAAAATGTAAGGAGCCGTCCCGCATCACTTCAGCCCGGTTTACCCAATGCAAAAAGGAAACATCAGGCCAGCATGGCTTCAGCCCGGTCTACCCAGTGCGAAGAGGAAATATGCCAACAGTTTGGGGAGAGGCATCAAGCTGGTTACGCAGAATTCCAATTCACAATTTGTGTGATTTAAAACATCTTTGCCAGTGAAGCACATCAGGGTGCTTATTTGCGGAGAGATGCAGAGTACTATGAATTACATCTAGAAGGTAAAGTGATGCTTGAAGGTAGTGCCTAATGATAAATAACTGAAGTCTTTGGAATAGTGAAAGAAACAAGAAATGATCTATTTTTACCTCTGAAATCGCAGCTTTCGTTATTGGATACAAATATATTGTAGTAGCTCTAGAGCTATGTTTCTCAGCCTTGGCAACTTTAAGATGAGTAGACTTTTAACCTCCCAAATTCCCCCAGCCAGCCAGTGGTTAGCTAGGGAATCCTGGAAGTTGAAGCCCACCTAGCTTGACATTGCCAAGGCTGAAACACTTGGCTATAGTTTCAAGGATTTGCAAGATTGCAATGTTTTCCAATTTGTGCAGCAAGGTTACCCTATTTTTCATATTTACCTTGGCACATTTTGCATGCAATATTATGCTGGCTAGTATATCTGCAGTAAAACCAGTCTGACAGCTCAAGTGGAACCATCAAAATAACACAGTGTCCAGATAATTCACTTAGAGCCAGAGTCCCTTTTTTATATGTGCATTTGTTTTATTCTTACTAATGTTATCAGAAATACTAGATATAGTGTTAGAAGAGTTACTGATACAGTGAGAAAGAAATTGTATTTATTTTCCCATACCTAGTTGCAACAGTTATATAATCAGGTGTTGTGTATGCATATTTTTACAATTCTGTAAATATATTATGAACAATGATGATGCAGACCAAAGGTATGAAAGTATTCCCAGAGATGGAGGAGATGGACTTTGTCTCTCAATATATACAGCAATTTATGAAATAAAGATATAAAGAAAGTAATTCATCTTTGGAATCAATAGAATTGAATTAGTGCTAGCATTTAATTAATCCATTTAATTATTCCACTAAGGTTAAGCAAATTAATTGAGTTATATAATTACTAATTTAAAGAGCAATTAAAGAACATTAGTAAAACATTTCATTAATGTCTTAGCACTTTTCAGTAAGCATTTATAAAACAAAAATATACAGGTAGTTCTTGCTTAGCAGTCATAATTCGGATCAGTAACTTGGTCATTAAGCAAAGCTGTCATTAAGTGAAACTACAGCGGTGGTTGCAGTCTTCCATCAGCTTTTCTTTGCTTTTCAGATCCACAAGAAACATAAATGCAAGGCTTGCTATTCAAGTTACTTTTTCATTTCTGTAATTGTGAAGTTACTAAATGAAACACTGCCTAAAAGAGGACTATCTGTCAGGAAAACATCAAGACTATATTCCGAAACAATTAATGTAACACTCTCTCATGTGTATGCGCACAATTCTTCCAACTCGCATCATTTAATATCTGCACCTCTGCAAATACATGGCCAAAATGGAAAATAAAATATTAACACAATTTTATATATAATGCAATAATTTTTCACTCATGCCATTTCTTTTCAACAACAAATCTCACAGGAATGAAATCCACTTACATTTCCTTCATGATTAGGGCATGAAAGTGGTTTTCCTGAAGCTACAGCTGTGACAGTCTCCAAGATGGCAGCCTCTTCAATACTGCTGTCTGGAGTTCGCTGCAGGACATCCATTAGGTTGGTGATGAAGAAATTGTTTTGCAGTGCAGAAACCCCTTTCTCTGGAAGAATAGATGTCTGGCGGCACACTGGGCAAGAAAGGGTTAAGCTATGAGCTGGAATGTAATTCTGTAAACACCTAATGAGGATAACAAAAAAATTAATAATCGTTAGTATTGCTTCATATTACCAATTCTCTAATTCAGGGCTGTTAAACTCCCGGCCCAGATGCATCACGTGCTGGCCACGCCCGGTTTACCGAAGAAGGGAAAAGTCCCGATATGCCATGTGACGCTGCCGTGACGATGTGAGTTTGACATCTGTGCTCTAATTCATCTCAAAAAGAGGCAAACTCTTCACCATTTAAAATTTGTACTTCCCTGACAACATACGCAGACAGTCTTCAACTTACGACTGTTTAACTATAGTTCAAAGTTATAAAAGGCTTAGGTAAAAGCTATAACCTGTACTCATACATATGACCGTCACATCACCCTCACTGCCACATGATCACAATTTAGGGTTTTGACAACTGGTTTATGACCTCTTGCAGCATCCTGCAGTCATTTGAACCAATTTGTGGCCAAAAACGCTCACTGGGCAAGCTGGGTTCACTTATTGACCGTGTAACTCATTTAACAGTCATGGTGATTCACTCAATAGTCATGATAAAAAGTGTTGTAAAACTGACTCTGACCTGATTTACAACTTTAACAAAGTATAATGGTGATTCTGGTCTGTCAGAAGCTGAGGATTACCTGTAATGAAATACTGCAGACACCTTAAAAAGGTGAAACAGAAGGCAGGTGTCTTTGAAGGAATCAAAGAAAATAATTTTTCATATACTCAGATTTCTGCACCCCAAAGAAAGTCAAAACCAGAGGTCAATACATAGCATCCTAACAATATAACAACCCTATACTTAGGGTACCCTTGCAGTATACAACAACTCGTATTAAAATTTTATGATATTCTGGTGCTTTTGTGTGATAAATATTTTCTAATAACCATATCCACACATGCATAATGTTTAAAAGATGAACATACTCCTTACTCCAAAATGCCGTGCAGAGCGCCATTCACTGGCATTTGGAAGGCGCCAAGCCACAGGAGCCAGGCAGCGGCGAATAGGCGCTCACGCGGCTTGGCGATACCCCTAGGTCAGTGAATGGCGCTGTGCGCAGCTGCAAAGGGGGTTTGACGGGTGGCTGCTCATGAGCGTGGTCGCTTCATGGCTGTTGTGTTGCGCTGCTGTGACAGCACAACACAACCATTTGCCCATGAGGCTGTGCCCGGCTCTTTGGGAGCCTGCTCGCAAGAGAGCAGCCGCCTGGCAACCCCAAAACAATAAACCCTCCCCCCATACTAAAGCCCAAGCCATATTTTGTAGGTAAAAAGAAAATAAGACCCTGTCGTATTTTCGGGGAAACACGGTAGAAACAACAACAGTACTGTACACTGACAATAAACTAAGTTTTAAGTGCAAAACAGTTGCCAAGGCTTCATTTCTAAGTGTCTAAAACATACTTTAACATCAATGCAACTGACTTCCAAGATACAATAGTCATTTTCTACTGTCTTATTTAACTAAGTATGATTTATTTCACGTCAAGAAACTTATTATGGTCAAGGGATAAATGGCAGCATGAAAATGCAACAAAAAGGGAATGATAACTTAAAAATAGCCAAGGAGCATTTATTATTTTATTTATTATTACTTTATGTAATTTTAGGAAAACCTTTCTATTGCACTGACAATTTACTATTTCTGTATTAAAGATAAACCTAAACCCCGGGGAAGCCATTGACATGGCAATCCAGGCAGATTCAATGGATGGATTGGACTTAGATACTAAAAACACTTACCTCTCACAAAAAGTATGCAGGCATGGGAGCACTTTGGGATTCTTGTAACGGTCCAAGCATATGCTGCAGATCAGAAACTGTTTGTCAATCTGACGCACGACAGGACTTGGGATATTGGAGCCTTCACTGGCCATCCTAGACCACTGACATATGGATCTTGCTCTTTTTCACCCTGCACACTGCTGAAATATTTTTTTTTAAATGACAAGGCGTTTAAAATTAAATAAATATGTAATTCCTACTAACAATAAACCTCTTTATCCTGACTGAATAATTATTTACTGCAACATGGGGCACATTTGTTCTTTTTTGCCTTTAGAAGTAAGGCAGCACACAACCGTACCATTCTTTTATGAAAAATCTGGGCAGCTGCTAATAATTGCATTACATTAAAAACAATCTCAGGGCAGTCTGCATAAAGAGAAGTCATCCGAAGCAATTTTACTTCTAGAAATTAATATAGAAATGTTGTTTAAAAAAATCAAAATATAGATTGCTGCAGTGCCAGAAAAACTGCATGAAATAACATGTTGAAATAAAAGCATAACCCATTCACTTAAATACAAATCTCAGCATCTATAATGGGAACTATCAGCAACAACCTATAAAGGAGTTATGCCAGTGACTAAAACTAGCAGGAGGATTTATATAGCATCTGCCTATAAATTCTTAAAGCAACTACTCTCAAATGATCACTTGGTTTTCCTTGGTAGTCCTTCAAAGAGCCGAGGTGGTGCAGTGGTTAGAGTGCAGTACTGCAGGCTACTTCAGCTGACTGCTAGCTGCAGTTCGGCGGTTCAAATCTCACCAGCTCAAGGTTAACTCAGCCTTCCATCCTTCCGAGGTGGGTAAAATGAGCACCCAGATTATTGGGGGCAATATGCTGACTCTGTAAATCGCTTAGAGAAGGCTGTAAAAGAACTATGAAGCGGTATACAAGTCTAAGTGCTATTGCTAAAAGCTATGGAAGGCTCTTTCTAGGCATACGTGCTTGCTGTCATCTGAGAAATTTAGAAGAAATCAGATCTGTTTATCCAGGTGTTCAATGTTATTTAATTTTATTGATTTAATTGTAATACTTTCAAATAGTAATCATACCTGCAGATATATAAAGTTAAAGTAATAAAGATAGATACACTTGTCCTAAGTTATTATGTTTAATGGAAGAGGAATTGTTAATATTCTTAAATTTGCCATAACTTTTTAAAATTGGTCCTACTCCAGAGTCTTCTAGTATAATGCTCAAACAATATACAATGTCCTATATTGTTTTAACTTAGCCACAATCACCATTTTGGGAGCGAATAGATCATGTCTCAATTTGTCAGCTTTATTTTTAATTTGCTGTATATTTGCCATATATTCTTTGACTGAATTGTTCCATACCACTGCCAAGTACAATTCTAGTATCAGAACACTGTTGAAAAAGAACAGGCTGATAGAACAGGTTGTTCAGCACCTGATAAATACACCTTTGTATTTTTTTATTTTAGATAAATATATGAATCCAGCATCGTTCCAGTACTCCGTATCCATCAACAATGGCAATGGAACATTGAATAACACTAGGAACAGGCAACCTAGAATATTCTAAAAGTAGGCCCCACAAATGTTTTTTTTTTCAATTAAACTGATTAGTTTTAAACAAAAGGGGCATTGGTCTTACCTGATACGCTCCTTCTTGGTGTGCTGAGAGAGAATCTCTAATCAGCACACTGGAGAAGCCAACGTATTGTCTAAGAAAGAACTCAAACAGAGCAAATCCTAGCACATGAATAACCTACTTGTGGAAAACTATAACAGAATAAAATAGTATAATAAAGCCCCTTTTAGTATGAAAAACACAGAAAAATACAAGAATAGCAGCAATTTTTGCTTTTGTAGTTTTTGTTTTAGGATTGCATGAAATAATTATGAAAAAAAACCTCCTTTGGGAAAAAATATCTTAGATACTCATTCCTTTAATGTTCATTGATATAGAATAGAAATAAACCATACTAAAAAATACCAGTGCTAGTTTGGACCGGATAATTCATTTATAGTTTTATATGATTTTTTTCCCCTTCTGAATGAGCTTTTATTAATTATTATTCCAAAAAGAAGTTTACAGGTAGTCCTCACTTAATGGTAATTGGGACTTTTGTCGATAATGATGTGGCTATAGAGTGCAATGTAGTAAGTAGTCCTGGCAGTGCCCAATGCTATTCTTAAGCAAGGTTCATTGGTCATTTAAGTGAGGACTCCTCACAATGTCTGTCTGGCTTCCAACAATCATGTCAGCGAGGAAGCTGGCAAGAAGTTTAATCCCCAGATTGTTTACAAGCAGGCTGGAAGGCAGGTAAGTGGGTACTGCTAGGTGAGAGGCAAATGCAGTGGCACACACAATTTTGGGGCTGGGGGTGGAGGCTGCCAAATGAGTGGAGAGGTTTACTAGAGTGATTGAGATCATATGATTAGGGTGAAGTGAAGGCTGGAACTTTGAGGAGTGGTCCTAAGTACACTTATTCAGTGATGTCATAACTTTGGTCACTGAATGAGTAGTCATTAAGTGAGGATTAGCTGCTAGCATGCCTGCTAGCAATAAGTAACTTTTAACCCATGGCACTAAACTACAGTTATGACTAAGTGACTAATAACTGCATTCGTCCAATCCTACAAATCTGATTGTAAGAGTAAACCATGTCCTCAAGCAATTATTTCTTCCTTAATATGTAAAATTTAACATATTCTTTCATATTAGAATCAAATCATAATTTATTTTGAATGGTTTAACTACAGTTTGAGATGTGACTTGGAAGACTTGAATATAATCGATGTGTTTGAAAAAATAATGCATATCTTCAGGTTCCAAACTCTTATGCCACAATGATTTCTTACTGAACTTCTATTTTGTAAAAGTACACCCTTTAAATTCATAATCTTTTATATTTAAGGGATTATATTTTTAATTTAATATCCAGCAATTGTATGATTGCATTGTAAATAATTCTGAAATAATCTGTTTCTTACACACTGGCAAACAAGCTCCTTTTAGTTTTTTTTTAAAAAGAGAAAAAAAATGAAATTTCACAATTTTGTATAAATACTAACTGCCCTTAAATAAAGTTGTTGAACTGTAAACAAAATAAAATTTGTTAACCCAATTCTAGAGTATAGCCTTCAAAATAATGTATTCCTTTGATAAGGATCTAGTGTTAGCATTAAAACCACTTCAGAAAATAACATCATGCTTTTGCTTCAATTGAATACTTCCTTATCAAAATAGATTTTAATACACAGAAAGACTACAGGTATAAAAAGCTGGTGACTATGATGCAAGAATCCATATAAAAATACTGTTTTGTTAATAATCACAAAGAAAGAAATTGTGTGTGGCCACACCCATCTGAAACAGAAGATACAATGAAGACCCAAGTAATTATTATTTATAAATTTCAGCAAAATGTATTATGCATGTTAGAATTATGATTTTATCAAGTGAAACAAAACCTATAAAAATAATAGCTATGCTTGCTCAAACTGCACAGTATTTTCAAATAAAAGCAGGGCTCCGCCCAACTGGTGCTGCCTTTAAGCTTTCAGAGAGAGAAAACTAAATCAACCATACAGATCAATCATTCAAAAAACTCAAATTCTAAACCACAAATTACGCATGAATAGGTTTCTGGAAGCAACATTTACAACATAAATGTCTAGGCAAATACGAGATTTTTACAATATGAATACTGGCTCAGAAATCAGGCTATGACCTAGGTAGAATTCCACAAATATACCACTTCAAACACTATTACTTGAGAAGAAAAAAAAACCCTATCAAATCAATAGATTTCCTTTCCAGAAATATTATGAACCCATAATATTAATATAAATGATTTCTCAGAAAACAGTTCTAAGCATCTTCAGACACAGGTGTTTCTTCCTTCCAGAAATATTTTTCCACTTTGCTTTTAATCACTACATCCCCCTTTTTTGTTTAAAGAACACATAATTATAAACCATGTAGTATTATTTTTAAAGAGAGTAGGAATATATAAGACGGGGGCAAAAAGCATGCTAACTGAATAACCATAAATGCTCAAGACATACCCATCTTCATGATAAAATGAGCTTAATCAATGCAATAGCAAGTAAGAAATCTTTTCCAGGATGCAGTTGTCTCTTGCAGTCGTCCAAAAGAGCCAATCATAATTACAGTAATATATTAGAGTTTAAAAGTCTCACGTTTAAAGCTGTTAGAAATTTGCTACGTCTGTAGTCATTACTGAAGATGCAGCATATTTCCTGCTTCAGATAACAATGCTCCATTCCAGGGAGAAAATTAATGGAAAAAGGAGGCCCAGTCAAGCTGGCTCTCTCTCTCTCTCTCTTTTTTCCTCCTCTTCAGGTCACAGACAAGTGGGAGACCCCTAAAGGATTCCAGCCAATCAATCTTTATTTAGTGCATCTTTCTCACTCAATCCGTGCTGAAAGACTGCAGCAAATGGTGAAAGGGATTGTGGGATACAGCTGCAGCATAGAACTGCAATGAGATTTGCTGGGTGGAATTCTTTCTTTCTTTTTTGCTTTTCCTTCCCTACTCAGCAATCAGCTGTTTCAATCTCAGTGCTGGCCTGCAGAATTTGAGTGCAAATTAATAGACAGAAGCAGCAACTGGACTGTCTTAGAAGTAATAAATAAAAGTATCACTCAAATACTAATTCATCACGTGGCTCTGGAATAAAAAATTCTTGATCTAAGAAAACATTAATTAGCAATGCTGAAGTAGTGAGAAAATTTCTATCCTCTTCCCTACTTTTGTTTTGATCAACCTCTGTGATAAATCTCCTGTTTCATATGGTAACTAATAATCAATTAAAGTGCATAGAGTAAATGAGATCAATTCTCCCAGCCCAATCAATCTAGACAAGGGGTGTCAAACTTGCATCGTCACAGCATCATGTGACGTATTACGACTTTTCTGCTCTTTGCTAAACCGGGCATGGGCGTGGCCAGTGTGTGACGCATGTGGTCCGCGGGCCAGGACTTTGACAGCCTTGATCTAGACAATCCACGATCTGCCTATTTTTTCTTTAAAACAAACTTTTTAGAAGCAAATTTGTCCATTCCCTGAACAATTAACATCTGCATCTCGGAGGCTAAATTATACTAATTTCAATATTAAAACTATTTCACAATTATATAAATGAAATATATTAATGTATTATGAATTTTGTTCATAATATACAACTGAAAAGAAAATAACTAAAATAGTGGAAATCCCAGTAACTTGAAAGGAAGTTAAAATTTCAATGTAAAAATGTAAGACCTCCTGTCTCCTCTGTAATGAACTTGACTTGTGATCATTTCATGAACTATCTATTCAGCATTTTTGTCAACAGGATGGAAATAGTTTGCTGTATGTCCGGACTTTCTTATCTAGGATCCCGCTCTGGGAGGTCTGGCCCTGCTTAGCTTCCAAGTACTAGCATGGCCAGCTACAATAGCTCTTGCCAATTGCTGAGACTTTCAGATGATACCATCCAATTATTTTGGACAGTGAAAAGCTAAGCACATTATACACACCACCAGTAAATTCTAAACAGCTTTAAAACAGCTATTATTCATACTAAATAAAAAAACCAACTTCTAATATTTGCTGAATGAACTGATTCAGAGAAAGAACTATCAGGGTGGTGATGGATTTATTTAAAAAAAGGACTTGAGCCAAACTTGATTCCTAGCTGCTGACTGTGTCTATCTATTCAGAAATGATTTGCTACTACTTTCTTATGGATTGTTTTAAAATTTCTGAATACAGTCAACAAGCAGGTTTCCATATTGCACTATGCCATGATGTCAGTTGTAAATCATGACTGTGATTTAAAACCATGTATTAAACCATTTTATAATATATGAACCTTAACAGCATGCAGCATCGGTTAAAAAAAAATCGGTGTATGTGGAAAACTAGTAAAACAAAATATCCGGTGTCATAAACAGTACCGTGTTTTCCCAAAAATAAGGCAGGGTTTTATTTTATTTCCCCCCCCCTGCCCCAAATAAGTGCTTGGGCTTATTTTCGGGGAGGTCTTATTTTTGAGGTGTAGGAGGCGGCAAGCATGGTCACCTCATGGCTGCTGCTGTGTTGCAATATTTTCAGGGAGGGCTTATTTTGGGGGAGGGCTTATTTTAGGGCGTGTGCTCAAAAGCCCATTTGGGCTTATCATCCAGGGAGGTCTTATTTTTAAAGGAAACAGGGTATCATTGGGGGGGGGAGACATTTAAATGTTTGATCTAGAAGTACTTTTGATGTTCTAATATAATACATGTAATATTTCTTTAACTGAGCTTTTACCTAGGCACTACTTCCAATAATCACCCTTACTCTTGCTCTTTATCAATGAGTACCATATTAATATGGTACTTTCTTATGGACTGTACACCGCCCCGAGTCCCTTTTGGGAGAGGGGGCGGTCTATAAGCGCTAAGAAATAAATAAATAAATAAATAAATAATATACCTGACCCTAACTGTTTGTACCCTAATTCATTATAATATTCTTTCTCTGCATTTCTCTCTCTCTGTCTCTCTCTATCGCACAATGGTCTGGAAAAGTTTTTTTTTTTTAATGCTAAATTTCTCATCTCTGAAATGGTATTATACCAAGATATTAAATAATGTAATAGCACATGACAGGAAATGTAGTAAACCTCTGGGGGAAAATATCCTGCAGGACATAATGCAGACAAGATTTGCTGATTATCGAATAGTATTTCAGGCAGAATCACAAAATAATTATACAAATACATTGGAACAAACTATTCACGTCTAGGCGAGATGGGCAGCAAATAATAATAATAAACAAATAAAAGTAATGCAGTCATGTGACATCTTTGCTTTACAACCACATTGCTGAGCGATATAAATGTGGTGCCAAGTGAGGTCATAATTCAAGGACTTCCTGTAAAGCATGGAAGGATGCGATAGGTTGTACATGCAGATGACATACACCTCCACATAGGCTCACAAATCGTATGATTTCTGGATGGAGCACAAGCCAGGATGAGAAAAACGGCTGATACTCAACCCAAGCAAGATGTAGAAATTGTTGGTCCAAAGGGACAACAGTATTTTTGGGTCTTGATGGAGTTGTGTTCTGGATCTGGAACTTCTGGATTCAAAGCTCCTACTCAAAAATAAGTGAAAACTGTGGCCAAAAGGAATTTTGCCTAGCTCTGATTAGTGCCCCAGCTAGAATAAACTGGACATAAGTTATTCATGACCTGCCTTCTTGACTGTATTATTATAATTTGCTGTACATGAGGTTGTACGAGAATATCACCCACAAACTTCAGCTAATCTAGAATGTAGCAAGATTACAGTACTACCACGAGAGCTGCACCACTCACCACTGGGTTTCCAAGTGCAATTCAAGCTGCTAGTATACTACATATGTATTGCTACATATACTACTCTCTATGACTTGAGATCTGAGTATCTTAGGAACTACTCTCCCCAATAGTTCCTGCCTACCCCATCCAGACATTCACAGAGCACCTACTTAGGGTACCCATCTATCAGGAGTTGTGGCATAAGGTGGTCTGATAGTGGGCATTTTCTGCAACAGCTCCCCTTTATATGCATATAAATGTGCATCTAATCAAAAACTATGCAACATACTGTGTTTAATTGGGATTTCCAGTGAGATGGTGATGTCGGTAGCTGCTCATATGTCAGCTCCATCACTTATTTTATAAATATTTGGTAGGAGCTTTTTAATTTTAATGGAAGCAGACAACATTGGTATCAGCTGTGGTTTGATTCCAACAAACTAAATATATTGCAGGAAGTGCGGTATACCGATAACCAAGAATATAAACTAAAGATAGACTTCTAAGTGCTTTATCTCTACTGTTTTTAACCTAGTACAAAAACATATGAGAACAAATTATGATAACTACAATGGAACAAACTACTGAGTAATACTTATTATTGTACAGTTGGGCCCAATTACTATAATGCTATTACAACTGCAACTGAAGCCATTGTTTGGTACCCATTTATTTATTTATACCCCACCACCTTTATTATTTTTACAATCCTCCTCCTATTTTCCCCACAACAACTCTAAGTGATTCAGCTACTAAGTGAGTCACATTCAAATTTTATGACCTTTTTTTGCCATGGTTGTTAATCACTGCCGTTATTATGTGAATCATGCAGTTACTAAATGAATCTGGCTCTTCCATTGACTTTGCTTGTGAGAACCCCCTGGGAAGGCACCAAAGTGCGATCATGTGACAACCCCCTCCCACGCACACATTCTGTAACCATTGTAAATACATGCTGACTGCTAACTAAGCACCTCGTGACATGACACTGGTGACGCTGCAGTGGTTGTAAATATGAGGATTAGTCACTGAAACTTTTTGCAGTGCCATTGTAGCTTTGGACCGTTGTCGTAAGTCGAGGACTATCTGCAATATGTGCCTCCAATTTTGACTTACGTTCCTATCAGCCTGTGTTGGTGTAGACACAGAATGGAAGGTACTAAGATCTCAGCCTCACTCTGAAGAGAATCCAAGCTACTAAGAGTTTGTATTTCTGGAAAAAAAATGTGTTTATAAATTACAGGAATGTTCAAAAATGAGTTAATGAGCATTTCTTTTTAAAAAATAAAATAAAATTCTGATCTATTTTAGTCATGCAAAATGTTTTTCATCCTTCATTTGTTTCTTCTGACCTCACATAGGGCAACACTCTGTCTCCCCCAGCTCAAAAAGCCAGGCTTGGAGGAATGACATTTTCTTGTCCTTATCTGCATCTCATATTTCACACTCACAACCTGGCAGAATTACTGTCAGAAATCTCAACAGAAGTGTCTTTTTAACACTTTCATATACGGCATCTTGGTGAAAATTAATGCAAAGAACTTTTACAGTGATTAGAAAAGCAGTGGCAAAAAGAATATTAACTACGTCGCTTTCAAAATGCAATCAGCAAAATATCAAAAAAAATTCTTTATCATAAGCAATGAAGCTGTAAGACTTAACATATAACTATTTTCTCTGCTTGAACACATGCCAATAATATGTAACAAGAAGAATAAGAAAGCCATATAACTGAACATATTTAAGTGAAAGCGATATTGTATTTTAGTTTTATTTATTTATTTTATTTTATTTAGGGAATTTACATTGCCGCCTATTTGCACATGGCGACTCAAAGTGGCTTACAGAATATAAAACCTTATAAAACAATAAAACTAATAAAGAAGAGTAATATAATAAATTAATATAATAAAATCAACCCCCGCCCAGAGACAGCACCTCCATCCCGCTCTAGGTTCTCCAGGCACCCGCTGGCAGAACCAGATCTTCAGCGCCTTCTGGAAGAGTGCCAGAATGGGGCCATTCTAATCTCTAGGAGGATATTGTTCCGGGGAGGGGGGGGCTACTGCGGAGAAGGCCCTTGTTCTGGGTCCCATCAGGTGTATCTCTTTAGGGGATGGGACCCACAACATTCCTTGCCCCCCCTTTCAAACCATTTATATGTTTATGTTTTATAAACCAAAGAGAGAATCACAGATATACATTCTATATTCTGTAGATGCTAATAGCATGCAAGAAATCCAAATCTAAAAAAAAAAAACACCTAAAAATATTCTGTAAGCATTTCCCTTGTTCAGCTGTTTCCAACTGTAAGGGGAAGTGCTCATCTCCAATTCTTAGCCTAGGAAGGCAGCGTTGTCCAAAAACATTTTTGTGTTCATGTGGCCAGCTTGACTATAAATCAAATTTCACAGAACACTGTTACCTTCCTACTGAAGTGGTACCTATTTATCTACTTGCATTTGCATGCTTTTGAACTGTTAGGTGAGCAGGAGCTGGGTCAAATAATGGGAGCTCATCCTGTCGCACGGCACTTGAATCTCAAACCTGGGCTATGAGCTTTGTAGCTGACAAGCTTGGCATCCTTAAATGCTGAGCTATTGTGCTTCCCCCAACAAAATAGTATTTCTTTTTTTAAAAAATCAGTTCCACCTGAGGGCCGGTTTAAGCCCTCCGGAGCCTTCAGGGAAGCCTCCGGAGGGCTTAAACTGGCCCTACGAGCAAAGTGGAAGTCCGTTTCTGAACTTCCGGTTTGCCTGCAGGACTGGTTTTTTGCGCTCTGGAGGCCTCAGGGAAGCTCCTGAAGCCTCCAGAGGGGCTCCGGGGGGCAGGGGAGGCTGTTTTCGCCCTCCCCAGGCTCCTATAAAGCCTCTGGAGCCTGGGGAGGGCAAAAAATGACTTTAAAAAGGCTGAACTCAGCGTGCACATGCGCACTGACCAGCTGACAGGGCAATACCTCATGTGCCCTGATAAATGGCTCTGCATACCACCTGTGGCATAGGTGCCATAGGTTCTCCATCCCGGTTCTAGGATCATGTGTTCACCTTTTGCAACCTTCTGACAAGCAAAGTCAATGGAGAAGCCAGATTCACTTAACAACCATGTTACTAATTTAACAATGGTAGTGATTCACTTAAGAAATGTCTCACTTACCAACATAAATTTGGGCTCAATTGTGGCCGTAAGTCAAGGACTATCTGTAAATCTCACCAAGGAAGGAGGTGAAATAAAAAAAAAAAAATCCAGTGAAATCAATGCTGAACCAGACTGAGCACACAGCATACACCACTTCTTTTAGATTGCTCAAATTATTATTGAAATGACTGATATTTAAAGTAAAAGCTAAATCCTGCATCAGTCCAGTTGATCTTATATACAGGACCATTCCACATTGCAGCCAAAGGAGCCTCTCTTCCATGGCCTTGTTCTGACCCAGCTCCCCAAACATGACAAATCCTCTGTAGTTGAAGCAATGATTCCTCTATTAGGAGCAGCAGCAGTCTTGGCAAAAAGTTTCTCTTTCACCACAGGCTAACAAGTCTGTCCGGCAGAGAGATGAATAATTGTCTGCCATGTCTATTCATCTCCACCCCTGCCTTTTATCCCCAGAGCTAGGGTGGGGCTTCGCTAGCAGCGGTGGCTCTTCCTTCCCAAGGATCAGCCCACAGATTTCCACTGCTCTCCTCTCCTCTATCTTCTGCGCATCCGTGCATCAGGCACTGGACCCAACTGTTCCTCGTCTTCCTCATCAGCCACCTCCAGACCTGGGGGCTTTTGATTCTCCATCTGAGGGCTTCCTGACAGCCCAGGTTCTGCTTCCGCCTCTGTCTCTGCCAGCTCCATTCCCTCTTCCCCTTCAGAGCTCTCAGATTGCCTTGATGCTGACCCTAACTCCCATGCCTCCTCCTCATCTGATTTGGCTGCTGGAGTGCCAACAGTTATATGTGTTTCTTAAGTCTACTTCATAAATTCCACTGCTGAATTGCAGTGAGGTTGCCACAGGCCTAGATAGATTATCCTCAGGGCAATGCCAGTTGGTTATTCTCTTGGGTGTCACTGATTGGCTCCTAGGTGGATCAATGCACTGGTGCCAGCTTTTTCCCTTTAGGATCTGTTTCCTCTTCACTAGTTGTACCTTTGCTTTTTCTAGATGTTTGCACACATACCCCCTTTTCTTACATATTACTCTTTGACACTAAAGCAGACCTTTCTAAGTTTTTAATCAAAGCAATCAATGGTGGTTCTTTCTATGGCATAAATCCAAGGAATAAGCTACCACTTGAACACAGAACAATGTGCCATGTTGTAGCTTAAAAATTAAAAAAAAAGGAAAGGAAACTTTGCTGAACTGTAGACAGGATAGAGAAAAGCAAGGGGAAGACGCTTTATCCAGCCTAGAGAGAAACTAAAGAATGCCCACAGAGAGATGAAAGGGTTGAGTGGAGCATGAGCCTCTTGGGTTGGAAACATTTCATTATCAAAACAGCCGTCATGGGATTAACTGCCAACCAGCAAAAAAACACATAGCCAAGACAGGCTGTACAAGGTTAGGCTAGGGGAATGCCAGGCACTACAGCCAATTGGAGCAGGAGCTGTTATTAAATACAAAACGTGCTAGAAACCATCTGGTGTGAAAGATAGCTCAAGTCAGAAAGCACAAAGTTTGAAGCAGAGCTAGAAACCAGGGGACACGGGATGCACTTGACATGTGCTGTGAGTCGTAGTAGTATAATATTACCCATCAGTGAATATCTGTCTGCTGTATTGTGTAATCATGAAAAGGATAAAGCATGCAAATGCTGCACCCGATCCTTAGTATGTCACACAATTCACTGGAATGACAATCGCTGACTTGATATGGCATGAAGACTGTCAAGAGGCAGAACTTTCTGTTCAAATATCCAAGCAGGCATGAAATATAACAGCCCACGCCCCAATTCTGTAGAATTTAGCCACAAAAGGAACCAGCCCCCAATTAGGTTTATATGCAGATGTATGAAAGCAATCAAGTAAACTACATAGGATCATTAGGGGGCTGCTGATTTTCCTTTAATGTAAAAGGCAGATCAGAAACTGGAAAAATGATCACAGATGGTACAATGCAAAAAATAAGCTGAATTAAATGAGCTGGCATTTGTGCCATCCTGATTTAGCCTTACATTTAGCAGACATACATATGTATCATTATAGGACAGCCTGTTCAGGTGAAGGATTATAACAAAACTTGATTTTACTGTACGAACATCAACAATTGTCAGTCAAACCAACAGTTTAATTTTTAAAATATCCTTAATGTCACACTCCAAGCCACAAGTAAGAATATTTAGCTTTGTATTTTTTATATACCAGTACTCTATATCAGGTCTGTTGACACTCATCAGCAGACTTTCCCAATTTGATCACCTATTAGATATGTGAAGTTACAATTCCCAAAATTTCTAGTCTGCATCACATGGTTTTCAACTATTTTGCATTATTTAACACATAGACAGCTAAAATTCTGAGAATTGTCAAAGAGCAAAGAACTCAAGTTACAAAACAGATGTCAGAGAATATTTGGGAGCTTTTCTTATTCATCTTTGACAGTCATTGGGAAAGTACCAAACTGAGAAGGAAACATAAGAAAGGCTGAGCGCCAAAGAATTGAGGCCATTGAACTATGAGGCCTTTGAACTATGGAGAAGACTCCTGCAAGTCCCTTAGACTGCAAGACGATCAAACCGGTCAGTCCTAGAAGAGATCAACCCTGACTGCTCTTTAGAAGGCCAGATCCTGAAGATGAAACTCAAATACTTTGGCCACCTAATGAGAAGGAAAGAGTCACTGGAGAAGAGCCTAATCCTGGGAAAGATGGAGGGCAAAAGAAGAAAGGGACGACAGAAAATGAGGTGGCTGGATGGAGTCACTGAAGCAGGAGGTGTGAGCTTAAATGGACTCCAGAGGATGGTAGAGGACAGGAAGGCCGGGAGGAGCGTTGTCCATGGGCTTGCAATGAGACGGATACGAATTCACAACAACAGCCAAACTTAGAACTTAAATTTGTATTGAATGGTGATGGCTCTCCAAGATTTTATTCAACAGCCTTTCTCAATCCTGCCTAGAAATTCCAGAAACTGAATCTGAAACTTTTGTACACCAAGTTTCTGTTCTGTGCCACTAAAACTATACCTTGGTGAACTTATATCCTGCTTTCCACAATAAACAGCTGAATGTTATTGGAATCAAGTAATCAGAAGCTTTCAGTCCTACAATTGTTGCTTTTGCACACCACCATTATCAATGTTCTGAGATAGATACTTGCATTCAAGTACCAGAGCATGAATCTTAAAAAAATGATAAAAGAAGATGTGCCAAGCAGCACATCCTAATTACATCTAGTCCCATTTAAATTCTTCAGTGTCCTGGAGTGGCCCTAAATGAGAAGTATTCTGGGAAACTAAATGGCACAGTAAGGCACTGCTATTCTAACTGCTTTCTACTTTAGTGTGCCAATGCTATCAGAGTAGCTTCAGATTGCCCATGAAAAGTTTATTGTGCAGCCTAATATGCTTCAGATCCCATGTCCCTTATTAAGGGCAATTAAAACTGCTTTATTTCTTGTGGCTGTACACAGATCTCTCATCTTGGCTAGAAATAAAAGGCAAGTAAATTGTGAACAGACAGTAAAATGGAAGAACTGTTCAATGCCCTTGATTATAAACCTGGGGTCTAGTGGGCTTTGAAATGTTTCTCTCCGTCTAATTTTGATTATATGTCATCATCTCAGCCTGATTTATTAAGTTATAGTGTCACGTGGACTGTGGAAATTATTCATCAGATAGTATGTTGTTGCCAAATACATTCTTAATGAATTTGTCATTTTTAAAAGTAATGGTCTATTTCAACATGTACATAATATATGCTCTTTCACAAAAGCATTTGGCTTTAGTTCAGTTTGCAAAATCCATAGCTTTGTATGTTTAATAAAGATTCCAGAACTTGGAAGTAACCATCCCTAGTAAAATATAATAGTCAGAGGAGAGGGAGTGCTGAAGGCATTATTAGAAGAAAATGAATATGGTTAATTTGCTTTACTTCCGACAGAAACAAGAGAAAGTTTTTTTTTAAAGCACAAGTTGTGTTCTTTGGAAACACAAAATCATTTTCCAATAAATCCTTCCTCATTCAGGCAAGTCATGTTTTGACACTGCTGCAAACTTGATGTACAGAACGTCAGGAAATACAAGTTTCCTTATCTCCCTTTCTACAGGCCTTTGGGCTTTGTATTAGCTGTATATGTTTGTGGAGATAAGGATGTCTTTTAGGCATGTTTTTGAGGTGATGCTGAGGCCAGTTTTGGCACTTCAATTCATATGCTTAGAATATAAGGCTCATATAGACTTGCATATACTTTCAGCTCAATATGAGATGGCACAATTTCTAAAGTTATTTATCCGTGATGTATATTTCATTTCTGGGTAGTAAATTATCATAATATGCGGAGTCAATTTGGGAATTTGGTTTTCATAAACTACAAAGAATACTTAATCTAGATTTGAGGGATTATCAATTTTTTAATTTAGAGTACTATTGTCATATATTGTATATATAATTTCATCAATGTGTTTTGATAAGAAACCTTTTTTTTAAAATAAAGATTTTAAGTTTATAAAATAGTTTAATGTTTTCTGTTAATTTTATAACTCTGCAAGGACCCACATTTTGTTTTGTAAAACTACAGAAATGTTTTTCTTATTCCAAATGTTTAGGAAAGTTTAAATTTATTCAGAGTATAAGAATCCAAACAATGTTTTATAAACTTTGAGGGATGAATTAATGTGATATGTGATATCATGAGCTGTTTGATGTTAGAAATACTTTATGTCATATAAATGCCACAGTTAAAACTCAGTTCTTTTTAGTGGAATTTCTTAATTTCTGATTCTAATCTATGCCCACATCCCAGCATAGGCACAGAACAATCCTTTGATATCCATCAATATATTTTTCCTCAGAGGCTTTAGAGAAGTTCCTTATGATTATTTTCATAATTCTTTTAAAATGCTATCTTTATTGCTGTGTCATATTAAACCTACGTCACTGTTTTGCCTACTGCTTCCCTGCAAGATAATCTCACAGTTGTTTGATGGACATTTTAACAAGCATGTCATTGAACACAAAGTAATATTCTTTTTCCAATTTAAGAGATCCTTCCGGAACAGACCAACAAAAACGTCACATCCAGCTTTTAAAATACTTTTAGGATTTTTCCAATCCCAGGAGTATATAAGAAAGAGAGAAGAAATAAGTAGTGTTGGGGGTGGGAGAGAAAGAGAGAGAGAGAGAGACAATTCAAAGCTTACTTACAGCATTCCATTATGTCTTTTCCAGGGATTGAAATACAGTCTCTTTGGGGGGAAAGAGTTTGCTCCCAGCAGCATTTCAGACAATTGGTCCCATTATAGCGATCATGAGGCTGAGTTAAAGAGTAGCCTTGCAAAAACATAAACAGCTTGTCAGCACAACCGAAGAGGTGGGACTTAATCTCATGGGACAGCCAATGATCAGTCTCTTTGGCAACTGTTTGATTAAGATATAGTGTTTCATTCTTAAAAGGAGAGTGGGGGGAATGAGAAAAGCCCACAAGAATAAACGGTGCCAGCGTGCTCGTAAATGAATAGGAGCTAAAAATGCTTTGCACAGGGAAAATACACATCATTCTATGGAAGGCGTCAGCTATAACTCTTACACGGCAGGCCATCCCGTAATGTTTTCTATGATTCTAATAGATTTTTGAAAGTATAAATAGACTGTGGGACATTTTGCTTTGCACTGAAAATGACCAGAGCATTTAGGTTAGAGCTTTAAATTGCCAAAACTTCGGTAACAAATTCCATGTCGTGACTTTGGCCACTGTTTCTCAGACTAGCCTTCCACCGGAGCAGGGGTGGGTAACTATGGCCCTTTATGAATATGCTGGCTGAGGAATTCTGAGAGTTAAAGTTCACAGTTAATAAAAGAGCCCAAGTTGCTCACTTTTGAACTAGAGGAATTCTCCAAGAAAAATAGGAAAAATTATCAGGGAAGCATTCAGGGAATTCCGTAAAACAAAGTTTCAAAGTTGAAATGGCTTGGTTTCACATTTGGGACTGGTTGTCTCTATAAGTCTGGAAGCATTTCAAACCCAAATCACTGCTTCAAGTTTAAACATTTCTAAAATGATTACAACAGTCTTTGTAATTATTGACAGTGTATTATGGGACAGTTCCAGCCAACGATCAACCTCTTTGGTTAATGACTGATTAAAATACAATGTATTTTTCTTAAAAAGAAAATGTGAAGCTGAGAAAAGTCCACTTATTCCCTCAATTGTATGTAAACTAGATTGAATTCTCAATATTTTGCACACTGCTCTAATATGGCTAAGATTTATGGTCCAAAATATATATTATATACTGTAGGTTGATTATCAACTCCTAATATAGGTAGTCCATTGGGACTGGCAATTCCATCACTAAATGAAACTGTTGATAGGTGAAACCATGACCATACTTATAATCTTACTTCAGCTTTCCTTTCCCTTACTGACCTGCAAGGTTGTAAATGCATTTTGGTTGCCAAGTTACCTTTTTTTTTCTAACGGTGGTCATTAAACACAGATTACCTTTAGATATATATGCACACATAATACATAATATTGTTACATTCTCTATAAAAAGAATAGAATATTGTTACATTCTAAAAAAAGAGTGAAATAAAAATATTGTTCAGAGCTTTTCTCTGGATGGGGTTTATCTTGATACTTTTAGGACTAGTGGTTTACTTGAAATACTTCCTAGGCTAGAATAAATGACTGTTTTATAACTGTGACTTCACAAATCACACATTCCTCAAATCAATCAAGGGTTTCTGGTGGACTCATTAGAGGACATTCACATTTTTCATCAGGTTTCTGGGTACCAAATTAGATATGGTGAACAAGTACCGTATTTTTCGGAGTATAAGACGCACCTTTTTTCCTCAAAAAAAAAAAGGCTGAAAATCTGGGTGTGTCTTATACATCAAATACAGCATTTTTTGCCTCCTGAAGCCCCGCCCCTTCACCAAAACAACTGTGCATACCCTTATGGAGGCTTTCAGAGAGCTCCTGGGGGCTGGGGAGGGCAGAAATGAGCACAGCAGCACTATAAGCCTCCATAAGGCTATGCATGCAATTTTTTTGACAAAAAAATGGCCCGTTTTTGTGGGAAATATGCCATTTTTTGCTAGTTTATGCCCCCCCCCGGAGCACACTGCAAGCCCCCCCAAGGCTATTCGTGCCTTTTGGGGGGGAAACGGGCCCGTTTTCATGAAAAACGAGCCGTTTTTGGGAAGTTTGCACAGTGCAAAATCTTTTTCCCCCTTTTGGAAAACTCTTTAACTGATTGATGAGAATTACATTGATCAAGTGCTGTGCCAGCAGAAACACCTACCTATCTACTGTATTTCTGTCTCTACTTCTCTCTATATATCCCTCTACCTACCTACCTACACACACACACTCTCTCTCTCTCCCTCCCTACCTACATACTGTATTTCTCTATCTATCTCTCTATTTCTCTCTCTCTATCCCTCTACCTACCTACCTACCTACCTATCGACACACAATCTCTATTTCTCTCTCTCTCTCTATCCCTCTACCTACTTACCTACCGACACTCATTCTCTATTTCTCTCCCTCTCTGTATCCCTTTATCTACCTATCTACTCTCTCTCTCTCCCTACCTACCTACTGTATTTCTCTCTATCTTTCTATTTCTCTCTATCTCTCTACCTACCTACCAACTCACTCTCTCTCTCTATTTCTCTCTCTTTCCGCCTCTCTCCCTCTATCTATCTACCTACTTTTTTTTAAATTTGCCTCTTCAAAACCTTGGTGCATCTTTTACTCCGGTGTGTCTTATACTCCAAAAAATACGGTAGATACTATTCTAACAATTTTGGTTTCCTGACTTTTTTGGGAAGCTGACATAACACCACTAGCAATCAAACTGTAATTTTATATCAGCAGCATATACAATGAACTCATACTTTTGGTAAACTGCCTGAATATGTCCTGACGTATCTTTTCCATTGCCCTAACCTCTGCCGGGATGTATTACTTGCTTTCTGAAAGACTATTTTGCAAACACAACGCCAAAGCTATAGTTTTGGTTTTCATTGTGTATGTGGGTGAGTTCTCCATTTGATGGCAGCTTGTTGTGTTCACGAAAAGGGGGAGCAGCAATACCGTCAGGGCAGGGAGAGGCTCCACTTGGCTCTGTTCTACTGGAAGTACCATTGCTCAGCCTGCCTAAGGACCAGCAATTGTTAGCTACAACAATACAATCTTTCAGCAAAGATTTTTGTGAAATGTCATGGGAAGATTCTGGTGCCATCCACATGACATTTGGTTTTGTTTTTAATTCTTGCTCAGTTGAACTTCTATTACTGCAGCATTGGACGTCTGTAATTAACATAATAAGTATTAATTTAGATACGTGCTTTGTGCACAAAACAACAGAACTGTAACTAATTGCAAAATCCACTGGAAAACAAACTGAAAAATCATATATATGGGACTTTCTAACAAACTTTCCATTTTTTCCAATCTTACTAAATACAACAAAATGTGAATACAAATTATTTCAACTGCAGCTAAACAGAAGAGAAGAGACAATGTTAGCCTTTTTTCCTTATCACTACACAAATTTTTCTTCTCTTCCAGATACTGTTACCTGCAGAAAGAAGAATGGCTACTATTTACTGGAATCCCTTTGAATGAGACCTAAATACAGTTAGAACGATTCAGACTTAGCAAGAGCCCACTCATTTCAGATTCTAAAATTTATGATATATCATATGTAATTCTAGGCATTTATGTAATTTTGATGATACATTCTCAAAACAGTTTTTTAAAAATATCAAAAAAGTTTATTTTTCTACTTGGTAAAGCTGGAAAAAAATAATGCATCCTTGTCAAATCTTATGCCATCCAAATGTGTTGGGATGATAATGCCAGTACTCTTGACCAGCATAGGCAATGCTGAATTAGCAAAGGATGACTTATAATCCTCAACATTTGCTTTTTTGTTCCAAATCAAATCTTGTTCTTTGGATTTAGGAAACTATAATTATATGGGATGACTCAGATATAAATTTCCCACATTGAGGGAAATTGGATTTAGATCAATGATTTTCCAAATTCAATTACAGAAACTTCATATACATGCAGGTAGACTATGACTTATGACCACAATGGGAACCATAATTTTTGTTGCTAAGCAATGCTGTTATGTGAATAAACTTTATAGTCTTTTTAGCCATGGTCCAGTAGTGGGTTCTGGATCCCGTTGCAACTGGTACAGTGCAACAGGGCCCGGCCTCCACCACATGCACGCATGCAGCATGTGCACAGCGCACGCATGGATACTTACAGCCTGCGATGTGCCAGCTGCTGGGCGGAGGGCCGCGCAGGCACCATATGCTCCGTGCACATAAGTCCCCATCGTCTCAAATACCAGTAAGGAGGACGAGCGGGCGGGTGGGCCCTCCGGAGCACCGTACCGGGACGGTACCTGGTGCTCCCAGCAGGCACCAGTATGCCCATACCAGGGCGTACCGGTCATATCCCACCACTGCCATGGTCAATAAGCGAAACACATTGTCATTAAATGAACCCAGCTCCCCCCCCCCCAACTTTACTTGTCAGAAGCGCCTTAGAATAGCAATCATGTGATCCCCGAATGCAGCAAACATCACAAATACATACTGGTTGACAAGCTTTTGAATTTTGTTTGCATGACTGTGGGGATGCCGCAATGGTCTCTTTTTTCAGAACCATCTTAACTTCTAGGACTACCTGTACCTGTACAACACATAAATAATTCCTTTCTTTCAGGATAAGCAATACTATGCTTATCATATGTAATAGAATAAAAAAAGAGTAAGGTATTGAAATTTAAGGCACAAAATAGACTATAAATAGAGCAAAACTTTTTATAATGCCTATTCAATTTCTATAGAAGCAAATCCATATTTTCTTTCTTATTTTCCCTTTTGTTTTTTAAATTTCTAAATGCTCATTTCACGAATTCCTCAATTTTGTTCTTCCCTATAACAAACAGACATAAGAATGCCTATAAGCATCACCCTGTCATCTCTTTTAACATACAGTTCTCACAATAAACCATGTACCTATTTACCACTTTTATGCCATTGTAAATATTTTTCACTCAGCATAAGATCAAGATGCACAGATTCATTACAGGTAATCCTTACTCCCACACTAGGGACTGTCAACTCCATTGCTAAGCAGCACATCCATTAAGTGCAATGTCATCAGACCGCATACTTGTGATTTCTGCCAGCTTCCCCACTGACTTTGCTTGCGAGAATCTGGCTGTGAAGACTGAAAATGACAATCAGATGACTATGGAATGCTGCACCCATCATAAATATGCTCTAGTTTCCAACAACCTGAATCGTAATTATGTGACCCTGGGGGTCACAACGATACAACTCTGAGGACCAGTTATTAAGTCTTGTTTTTCAGCACTATTGTAACTTCAAATGGTCACTGAATGAAGAATTGGTAAGTGGTCCACTTTGTTAGTATTTAAGTATAACTTGCAAGTACTACTTTTTTTCTAGGCAAGCAAAACTATCCAGCCATTAATACGTTAACTTTTAGATCCATAGTCCTTACCGTATCATAGAATTTCATATTCACTGTAAATTATTTGTGTTCTCAGCTAGCAATACAGTAAATGGGAAGCCAGATTCACTTAGTCACCATGTTACTAATGCAATGATTCATTTAGCAACTTAAAAATAACTATATTTAAAATAACAAACTATATGTAAAATAAAGAAGTCATGGTGGTACAGTGGTTATAATTCAATATTGCAGGTTAACTCTGCCCACTACCAGAAGTTTGACCCTAAACTGCTCAAGGTTGACTCATCCTTCCATCCTTCTGAGGTCAGTAAAATGAGTACCCAGATTGTTGGAGTCAAATATGCTGACTCTGTAGATTGCTTAGAGAGTGCTGTAAAGCAGTATATAAGTCTAAGTGCTATTGCTATTCTCTTCATGTAATTATCAAAGCCTCAAATTCAAGCAACCTTCATTCATATCTAGAAGCAGGGGGAACCACATCTGCGTGTGTCAAAAAAGTAAAGACGACAGCCACAACTGTATGAAGTCCTGCTCATTTTATACAGCATATATTCATCTTTAAGGTTTCAATGGTACAATCGTAACTACCATCTCAAATTCCTTCTTTAGTCCTTACAAATGCCCCTCTAGTACATTTTTTCCTTAGTTTCAGACACACAGCATATCTATTTTTCTTTCTTTTACTATTTCATGTTCTTTACCACTTATTCCTTTAACATTCCAAACTGTAATAATTTTCCATGTGCTATGATCCATATGCCCGGAAGTAGTATTGTCTCTCTAGTGGTGGGATTCAATTTTTTTTTACTACTGGTTCTGTGGGAGTGGCTTGGTGGGTATAGCATAGCTTGGAGGACGTGGCAGGGGAAGGATACTGTAAAATCTCCATTTCCTCACCACTCCAGGATGCTTTGACCTAGGCTTCCTGATACAGTAAAACGCACACAATTAAGTCCAAAACACTCTTTTTATTTCAAAGGCTGCGAATTATATTCATTCACAGCCCATAATGAGTTCCAAATAGTAGTAAAGAGTTATACAGCAGGCTGCCAAAGTCCTTCGTGATAAGGCTGATAAGCACCCACTTTATCTTCTTTGAAAATGCTGCCAAAGACTTAATTAGCAATTAGTTTGGCAAGACCACACAGAGCAAAGAGTCCACACGTTTTTTTCAGAAGGTAAACTGACCAGCATGAACCAAGTTGCTTCCTGCAAAGGCTCATGTGCCTTTGCTCCTCCTTTAGTCCTATGGGTGGGGCCAATCACCTCCAAACCTTACTCCCGACTCGTCCCTTCTGTTTTAACTGTTCTTGCCTCTCTTTGTTCAGCTCTGCGCATGCGCGCACTGGGAACAGGGGGAGCCTGTTCCTCTGCCTCATTGCTGTCCGACTCGGGAGACTCCGGAGACAGCACATAACTCCCAGATGCCCCTGGCCCCCTCTCTGCCTCTGACACAGAGCCCTCCTCAGAGCCTTCCCCAGACTTCAGGACCGGCCCATGTTCCTCCCCAACCTCCTCACTGTCTGACTCTGCTGCAAGCTCCACAGGCCGCTGGCAGACCACAACACAGAGGAAGGTTACTGCAAAATCCCCATTTCCTCCCAATCAGCTGGGACTGGGAAGGCAGAGAATAGATGGGGGCAGGGCCAGTCAGAGGTGGTATTTACCGGTTCTCCGAACTACTCAAAATTTCTGCTACCAGTTCTCCAGAACTGGTCAGAACCTGCTGAATACCACCTCTGTCTGTATCTTTCTCTTTCTTTCTTTTTGCTTTGAGCTTTCAAGTCCCTGCAGCTTCCTTAGCAAGCATTTTTGGAATTTTTTTTGCCATTCTTCCTTTCCTAGGGCGGACAGAAAATGACTGGGTCAAGGTCACACAGCTTTCCGTTTAAGGCAGAATTAGAACTCTTGGTCTCCCAGTTTCTAGCCTAATGCTTCAACAATTACACCAAAAGTCTTCTCCTTTGTCTGCATGTGCCCTACTAGTGTCATTTCCCAACATTTTGCATGTCATAGTTAAGCAAATTGCAACATTTGCATCAAGTAATGTCATTTGTGTAATTTAAGTCTTCACTCCAATGACATGAAAGTTATTTCCATCATTAGCGTTATAATAATGATATACTTTTCTATTTACTGGACTCTGGGAACATTTTGTTTATCCAATTTCTATATCTGCCCATCTGTCAATGATTCCGGGAGCCTTATAATTCAAACTCAGAGTTCAACAACAATGATTTGTGTGTAGTTGTGATCCACTTTATTTTACTTCCCAATTTTAGAGGAAAAAACCCCTCTATTGCTTGATTCTACTCATCTTTCCAGAAGCTTTTGCAGGCTCAATTTTTTAGACTTCCCCATATAACCATGATGGCACAGTGGTTAGAATGCAGTACTGCTACTTCTGCTGACTACCGCCTGCCAGCAGTTTGACAGTTCAATTCTGACCAGCTCAAGGTTGACTCAGTCTTCCATCCTTCTGAAATTGGGAAAATGAGGACCCAAATTGTTGGGGGCAATATGTTAGATAGATAGATGGAATATTTATTTCTAAGCCGCGCCCTCTCCCGAAGGACTCGGGGCGGCGTACAATAAAACAAATAAAATACAAAGTACAATAAAATACAATACAAATCTGGACAGGACATACATATAACAAGGACGTATATAAAACGTATACAAGGAGGAGGTAGGCTAATAGCTAAAAAACAATTAAACAATTAACAATTAAAACAATTAAAAAGTCACAATATTTAAAAACCCCGATAAATAAATTCTATTGAATTATATTAATAAAAACCCGTCAGGAGCGATATAGTTGGATCATGGTTGAGCCAGGCCAGCTACTTGGAATAGGTGGGTCTTGAGCTTAACTCTGAAGGAACGGAGGTCGGACGTCGTCCTAATATCCGGAGGGAGGTCATTCCACAGGGCTGGGCCCGCCACAGAGAAGGCTCTACTCCTAGGCGCCGCCCCTCGACACTGTCTGGTGAACGGCACCTGGAGGAGTCCCTCTCTGTGCGAGCGAATTGGTCGCAGGGATGTATGGGGCAGAATACGATCCCGCAAGTAACTAGGTCCTGAGCCATGGAGCGCTTTAAAGATCGTAATCAAGACCTTGAAACGCACCCGATAGACCACAGGAAGCCAGTGCAGCTCGCGCAGGAGAGGTGTCACATGGGAGTACTTCGTACTCCCCATAATCACCCGCGCGGCCGCATTCTGTTGCCTCTGTAAACCGCTTAGAGAGGGCTGTAAAGCACTGTGAAGTGGTATATAAGTCTAAGTGCTATTACTACCATAGATTCTAGATTAATGCAATAATTCCAGCAGAGTCTTTATGCAATATAGTAAAGGATATAAGCGCTGATAAAGTTATCATCACCTAATATGTCATCCTTCCAAAATTTACCTTCAGACTGAATATGCAAAGTCTAAAAGCTGTATAGAGCCAACTATTGTCCTGAATTGTATCCATATTTAGATAGATTTCAAACAATCTACTATGTAACTTTGGTTGATTTTGAATCTTACAGGAATCCATCCATTATGTTTCAAAAGGGTTGGTTTAGCATAAACCAGGCATGTCCAAAGTGCGGCCCGGGGGCCAAATGTGGCCCTTTTTCAAATTGCAAGCGGCCTGCAGCCTCTTCTCCCCACCGGAGTTATTTGTTTAGTCTTTCATAAAATACCGTATTTTTTGGAGTATAAAGATGCATCTTTTTCCCCTCAAAAAAGAGGCTAAAAATCTGGGTGCATCTTATACACTGAATAAAGCCTCTTAAGGGTTATTCATGTCCTTTTTAAAAAAAGGCCTGTTTTCATGAAAAATGGGCCGTTTTGGGGAGAGTGCAAAAACTTTTTTTTAAATTTGCCTCTTCAAAATCTTGGTGCGTCTTATACTCCGAAAAATATGGTAGTCAATTCGCATTTAATGTTAAGGGTTCAAAGAATGTCAGGCTGAATGATCGGCCCCACACATTTTCACCTCACCAAATCTGGCCCTCCTTGCAAAAAGTTTGGACACCCCTGGCATAAACTGTAAACCCAACTAATTGCATGGATAACCCTGAGATTACAAAGGCAACTGGACCTGGGTTGCCATTACTAAGTGATATAGAGACAAAGCACAAAGGCAAATGACTGCAAAAGCAATCCCAGTTATGCTAGTTTCTGTTGTAACCCCGGGACACATAGATGGAAGCTCCAGGACACATAGGTGGGAACTCCAGGACACATAGGTGGAAACAGGCAAGAGTCTCCATTAAGGAGTGCTAGGGGCGCACATGTGTATAGGTGCTACAGGCAAGCTGGCACTATGGAGGGAGAATAGGCAGGGATACTACAGAGTACAAGATCCATATGGCCCTTGGGAGAAAAAGCAATCTGAGACGCTCCCTGCCAGCTTCCCATTGACCTTGCTTATGGGAGGCTGGCAGGCAGTGTTTGAAATGATCACACAACACATCTTGCTGTGGTTTTATAATCCAAAGTAACTGCAGGGATTCTGACCATAGGGGATGCTGCAGTGGCCATAATTTTGGGACTGGTATAAATCCTTTTTTTCAGTGCTGCCATAACTCTGAATTGTTGTCTATAGCATATTTTCAAATTTATACAGCACATTTCACTCGATCAAACTGTGACTTCTTTGCTTTCTTGTCATCTCATGCATCCCTCTTTTAATAGCCATGTAGAAATTGTATCATACATAGCTAAGAAACAGGATGCGGTGGATGGATGTTCAACAAATAACACATTCCTCAAATAAACAAGATATAAAACTAGAGCAAACTGTTCACCATTCTTCTAGTACTATTCTTTTCAATTTTCAAACAGGAAATTATAAGCATTCCGAGAGTAATTTTCAATTACAAATATATTTAGTACAATAATCACTTCAAACACACAGGCTTTGTTTCTAATATAATGAGATATTTAAAGCCGTGTATTCTAAAATCACAGATTGATATAGCTGTAATATATATTGTATATTACAAAAGCAAAAGTCAGCAAACAAGCAAAAAGAATGCTATTAAATATGCCAGAAATCCATCTTTGATCTCAGTTTGCAATAAATAAAGAAATTTATCTCTAGGAAAAGGTTAAAATTCTTACCATTAAAATACATGTCTAAATCACTGAGAAAAAACAACTTTTCTGTTTCCCAAGCACCATTAGTATTAGGCATTCAAGCTTGGGAGGGACTAAAAGATCATCCTCCCTTTATAAAATTACAAAAGGCTTCATTATAAAAACAAAACAAAAGCACTCCTCACCATCCTGCTGGCATTGTTCTTTTCATTTCTCATACGGGTTTAACAATCCCTTACAAATGCCCATTTTGTGCAGCTTTTCCACAAGATCTTGCGGAATTTTCTCAGCAACACTGGTGAATTATTTTCATTTTTTAAACAAAACCAAGGCAACTAGATTAACAAATTCATTCCTGCTCTATGGAATAAGTAATTGCTTGCAGATTTCTCAAAAAAAAAAGTAATGGCTCCAGTTCATAATTTCACCTCTGTCAACAAATCTGCTCTCTATTAACGCGGCACATCACGACTTCTCCTGCAGAGCTCCCAAAATTTTCCGCATCACAAATCATTCCATTGAAAGACGGGTCAGTACTTCCTTTTAAGAAAATTGCTTTCGTCTTCGGCTTTCATGTCACACTGCTCTTTCAACAAGAACACTTTGGTTACATTATAGGGTGGGGAAAGGACGCCAACCCAAAATACTACCCTTAACTAACAGTCTAAAAATCAGCAAGGAAACCACAAACACTTACTTACATTTGCAATTCTTTGCCTGATCTGTGCACTGATCCGGCGATTAATAATAACAAAAGGGAGAAAAGATCTTTTGAAGTCACTTTTTATAAGCCCAAGGCCAGGGGGAAAAAAGAGGTCGCCATCTGAAAACCACTCAACGTTACCTGCTTCTATCCTCTCTCTTCTCTACCTGCTGCTTTTCCTTTTGCGTGCACCAAACAGCTGTCAGAGTTAACCGCGTTATGAGGTTTTTTCCATAAAAAAGATGGGGGGGAAAATAGCTAGTGCTTTAATCCGTCAGCATTACGCCTTTAGTGAAATGCTACATTTTGCCTCTTGATGAGCACTGGATCAAATGAAACCACAATCCTGCCTGATTTAAATAAAAGCGTCACGCTATCGCATCTTACAAGCGCACACGAGACTGAATGGAAACGTTAAGAAAATAAATAAATTAAGCATTATATTAATCGAGAACGAAGCCATTCGCAAATAATTCTCCCCCGACTGCATCGATGTGATTCCTAAACATGCATTTTAATTGATCAATGCAAAAGAGCCACTAAAAGGGAAGAATCTCCTGTCCCGAATCGCCCTTTTTCCTTTTCTTTCTTTCTTACTTGCTGGCTCTTTAGGAAAATAATAAAAAAAAAATTAAAAAGCGTAAAACAAGGCGCTTTCGTTTACCGATAGAATGTCTCCATGTAAAAATTATTCTTAAAACTGCTGCAAATTAACAGCTGGCGCGCTCGAGATCAGATTTCTGCCGGAATGTGGCTTTTCCCAACCACAGTGCCTCCATGTAGGCCCAGGCAAAGGACCAAACCCCGCTCCCTGCATGGGAAACAGCACGCATACAAACGCTCACCCGCCGGCTCCGGGCTGCAGCGGCCACGTGACCTCTTTCATTTCCCTTCCCTCCAAGGCACCTGTCTCTGCAGGGAGCAGTTTCTGTGGAAACTGCAGAGAGCTGAATTTCTCCCCAACTGTTGCCATGGAAACATTGCATAATCTATATGTCCCAGATTAAGGCGTCTCCTCTGAGGCAGATGTGACATTTGCATCCTAAGCTTTAAAGGGGGGGGGGGACAAATAATGAAAACTGGGCATGGTTTTTTTCCCCCTTACTACCGACACATGAAATGTAATTGTAGCAAAAGCAACAATAAGGAACTACATCAATAAGAATTTCAGTCTCATGTCCCTCCTTAGAAAATGTCCACATTATATTCTTTTCTGAATATATGTAACGCGATTTGGCTCAGAGGGCTTTTAAATATATAACAAGGGAAGGTTTTATATTAAACTCTTGCTCTAGTGCTTTTATAAACAGGAAATGAAGAAATCTCTCTTACCAATTCAACTGCAGTACAAAAACACCCTGAGAAACCTGTGGTGCTCCAAATGTCATGGGACTCCAATTCCCATCATCCTTAATTGACAAAGGAAGATTTTACTGTCATTCAAAGACATTTGGAGGGGCTTTATATTATGCCTTCATGTTTTAAATACTAGAATGTGTTAGCACTTTATTTCTACCTACATAATTTAATATATATATGGAGGGCCACAGGTGTGTGTGTGTGTACATGTACATTTACATACATACACCCATGTACATGTACATACATACATATATATGCACACACACACACAGGTAAATCTTTCCATTAATGTCCTTTATTTCAGAAAACTCTCCTTTCCATTTAATTATTTCTTTTCTTGGTTTTGCTCTTGAATTTTCCTTTGTAAAGCAAATATGACCAGAACAATACTTTTTTTTTATCCCTATGAGCCTAGAAATTTACCCCCCTTTTAAGTTTGTCCTTTATTTCTTTTCCAATTAAATATGTTCATTGTACACATGATGAGTACACATTACAATCCTGGAGCTCGTACTGGAGTACACTGCCTTCTGTTATGCTTTTTCAATTTCCCAATTTAGGAAATTTAATCTTCAGCCTGGGCGTTTGTTGTTAGCCTCTGTCACATAAAACTTAATATTTCTCTCTATAATTTTTTTTCCAGGTCACTAATGTCAAGGAGAGGCTGCAGTTTTTCCTTTTCATGGTAGCTTTCAAACACTTTTAAAATATGTATATAAAAATTTAAACTAAAGTCACAGGGGAACATGCATAATACATGTTAACAGAATCAGTGAAGCAAACAAGTTAAAAGGGTAGCTGTTTTTCCACAAGATGCTGACTATAAACTAACCAATCAAGAGTTTAGATGGTTTGGTGAGAAATCGTGGCCTGGACAGGAAGGCAGGATATAAATAAAACAGACAATGGGCAGCTGGCAGCAGAGATAATTGCTCTTTTTTTAAAAAAAAGTTAACATTCTCTAGAAATAAATTGTTGTCAAGCTAGTTTCTCTGAGAAGTTATGCAGAACTAAAAATAACACTTCTATTTTATTTCCTTTAAAATACTGAAAGCATTGTGTTCTAGATGATCCTTATAAACAATAGTTTTTTCTATAAAACAAGGTCCATTTTGTGTATTATTCACACAAAGAAGGATCCATGTGCAGGCTGAAGAACACCAACTTAAATTATTTCTATAGTCCTAGAATTGACACTTGCCAACTAGATTTTTCTTTTTGCAAATATTGATGTTTAGTATGACCATAGGGATCTCTAAGTTTCATCATCATGTAAGACGTTAACCACCCCCTCTCCTAGAAAAATGAAATATCCTGGGAAATTTTGAAAAGGCAGAACATTATATTTCCCTGGATCGGAAATGGAGAAACATGTTTTTAGGCAGGAAGCAGACTCACTCTTAATAGCCCCCACCTTTGTGAATTTTGTTTTAAAAAAGCTTGGGCCCCTCTATTCTACATAACAAAGATCTCCCCCCTTCAGCTCCAGGATGATGGGATTAAAGCATGATAGTATTAGCCCTTTAAGCCATCTCACCACAGGGCACCTGGGAAGGAGGAATGCTCAACCAAACCTGGACTCAAGACAGCCTACAGAGTTGCCTCCCATGCATGGCCCCACAGGAGTCTGACAACCGATCAGAATACAAGATCAAGATCAAAGGCCAGAGAGGGCATAAAACCAGGAACTTTCAACATCTCACTCTCTTTTCTTCTTCACCCAACACCTGGAAGTATGTGTGATCCTACTTTTCTGTTCAGGTACTCAAGCCATGTGACCCTGTCCACCATTAAGCCATCTTTCCAATCAGCCTCCATGTTTCCAGTGTATTTTTTCCCCACTTGCAACTGAACCCAGAAGGACATTTCTTCCAACAATCACATGACCACCATTTATGACTTTATCTGCTAACTTCCTACAAGCAATGGAAACTGGCAGAAAAGATAGCAAATTCCTCTGGTAAATCATTCCTGCTACTTTTTCTCCTAGGGATGCGCACCAGTGACGTGCGGTGAGGTTTATGGAGGGTGAGGCTGGTGATGTCATCAGCATGAGCCGCGGTCCCCTTCATGTTGACTCAGGAAGGCGGGGAATGGGACCACGTGTGCAGGAGGCTGAAGCTGCCTCAGCCTCCTGCACACATGGTCCCATTCCCCTCCTTCCTGACTCCTGAGTCAACATGAAGAGGACCACGGAGCGCGCTCCGTGGGACCGCAGCTCATGCTCCACAGTCCCCTTCATGTTGACTCAGGAAGGCAGGGAATGGGACCACGTGTGCAGGAGGGAGGCTGAGGCTAGAGGAGCCTCCTGCACACATGGTCCCATTCCCGGACCACGTGTGCAGAAGGCTCCTCAGCGCCTTTTCTCTTTTCCCTTTTTTTTATTTTCATGATGAGAGCGGTGAGGCTCTGCCTCCCCTGCCTCCCCTGACCGCACGTCCCTGATGTGCACTATTGACATTCCAGGATCTCCATAACATCCCGTCACCTGAACACACTCTTCAGTGTTAAAGTTATAAAGTTAGTACCCACCCCTCTCCTAGAAGAATGAAATATTCTAGGAAATATTAAAAAGGCAGAATATTATGCTTTTCCTAAACGAGAAACATGTTTCTAAAGACATAAACTCAGATCCTCACCTCCCTGCCCCCCAGCAGATATTTTGATGCCAGTTTATCTACAAAAGAAAAGATTGGGTCAGTCTGTCTACAAAACAAAAGACCTCAGCTCCAGGATGATGGGATTATCCTTCAGGGCAAAGCCATTCAGCCACAATAGGAAATTGCCCTTCATTGCATCACCCAGCAAGATTCAACTAAGGCTGGGACACAAACAACCTCAGCTGTTCTGACCTAAAAGTCCTTAAAAAGCATGAAGTAGAGTCTTCGTCTAGGCAAAACCTCTTTTATTTACATGGCTGTGATTTCCTTTCATTCACAGTCAGCAAGGCTTGGCAAACAGTCTTTCAGAGGAATATTTATCAACACGAACTTTATCTCGCTTGGAGAGCTGCCAGAACTAGTTTCCAAACGCAGGGCAAGGCAACATTTGGCACAGAGTCTCTTATAGTCACAAACAGAACTTTCCACTCTTGAAACGACTGAAGGAACAAATTGTTTCCTGCAAAAGCCCATTCCCTGTTCGGTCCTCTTTTATTTCCTATGGGAGGGGCCAATCACCTCCAATGTGTGGCTTTATTCCCAAGTCGACCCTGCTTTTTCAGTTGTTCTTCTCTTCTGGCAGCTCTGCACAAGCGCACACTCCAACTGTTCCTCTGCCTCAATGCTGTCTAGCTTCCTCTCTGTCTCTGACACAGAGCCCTCGTCTGAGCTTTCCTCAGCCAACATCAGCTATGACTGCATAGCCCCATGGGAGTCTGACTGCAACCAATAGGATAAGCTCAAATTCAAAGCCCAAGAGAAGGTAGAAATCTCTCTCTTCCCCCCCTCTCTCTTCCATGTATTCAACTGCCCAGGACCTAAATCATGTGGTCCTGTCCATCATCTTTCCAAACAGCCTCCATGTTTCCAGTGCCTTCCTCCCCACTTGGAACTGAACCAGATGGATATTTCTTCCAATACAGTGTTACTGTAATTTGAATAGAAATAAAATATGTAAACCCTAGGTTTAATGTCCTAAAAATGGATAAAGGATATCTCTTGAGCTTGAAGTTCAATACATGGCTAATGGAATTTTTTGAGCCTCACAACAGGAAATAACTGTACAAATAATATTTTACTGCAATAACAACAATATAGCAGTAAGTAGCACTTATCTTTGTGCCAGGATGAGAGAACTAGAAACATCCCTAAAACATCATTGGGATTTCAAACAAAAATCTTGATATGAAATTTAACTGTTCCTTCTCATCCTTGATGCTTCCACATCTTCTTGCCAGCCACAATGCCTTAACTAGAATAGTGCTCTCTGACCGTTGATCCAACGTAGATACCTGGCCATTATGTCCGTTTAGTCATAAATGGGAGCTTGTTACCTCAGATTATATGCAACCCCAATATCTTTCTCTAGCTCCAAAATGAAAGCAGAATGGCACTTTGGGTGTGAATTTTTGGGAAAATATCTTTGATATTGTAAGAGGTCGATTTCCTCCTTTAAATCTTCCTTCTACTAAAAAAATGTGGCAATCTGGCCCATAGAGTTGCCAAGAGTTGGACTCAACTGAATGGATATCATCATCATCATCACCTTCCTCATCATTTATTACACTAAAAAAATGGCTGAAAAACATGACTTTGCTCTCTTTTAGCAATTTAGAACCTGACCACTCTGCTGCTTTTAGGAGCAAAATAAAGAGCAAGCTATAGTTAAAATGAAGTTGTTCATCCTCTACTAAAATATATTGGAATAACTGCTATGTAAATAAATATATGTAAATGAAGCAGGGGTGAAATCCAGCAGGTTCTGGACAACTGGTAGCAGAAATTATGAGTAGTTCAGAGAACCAGCAAATGCCATCTCTGGCTGGCCCCACAGTGGGGTGGGAATGGAGATTTTGCAGTATCCTTCCCCTGCCATGCCCACCAAGCCACACCACGCCCACAGAAGCAGTAGTAAAAAAAATTGAATTTCACCACTGATATGAAGGCATTGAAGATAAATTAACCTTCCTTTTTTAATTGAATTATTTAAGGAATTTAACATACATTGACCACCTTTAGGAATAAACTATTGGGAAATACTGAGGATGTGACCTAAGCACATTTTGTGCCATTAATGTCATTTTTTTCTGTTTCTCCTGATAGAAGCAATCTGCACTGAATTAATTTATAGAGTATGGATTTTAAAATATAGCTGTTTGCAAGAGGAAAAAAATGATTAGAAAATAATCCCTTGAAATGCTTTGAAAGAGCCGAACTGCTCAGCACAGGTTTTTTGTTTTTTTTTAGTGGAACAGACATAAATTCAGAGTATTATGAAAAATATTATTAGTTAAGCAGCATTCAAAGCATTCCAATTTTTAGCAAAAGCTTGAATAGGAACTACTGCATCCATTGTGGAATCTGCTTTTTCCTATTAAGGACAAATTTCATATCAAATTTCAGCTGTGGAGTTGTAAGAAACCCCGACTTCGTTGTTTTTGCAATAAACATCACATGCTGCCATATGAATAAAATAAGTGGAGAAAACAACTGTGTTACATAAATAGATTTGTAGGCCCTGGTTTGTTTGATGCTGATTATGTCAGTTACTGAGTAATTCTTCAGCAATTGTTCATGAAAGCTGCCCAGGCCTAACTACTGGGACAAAGAGGAAAAGCAGAGGAGATTAGTGAAACAAAAAAGAAATGGAACTTGTTAATCAACCGTACCTGTGTAAGCATCATTTCAAAACCAGGATCCCCACCACAAATTTGTTTACATATTATTGGAAGCCAGACCCAAATGTGAACATGACCGAGATGCTGTGAAAGTTATTTAAACATATGTCTCAGAAAAGGGGCTGCCACAAAGAAGAGGGAGTCAAACTATTCTCCAAGGCATCTGAGTGTAGAACAAGAAGCAATGGGTGGAAACTAATCAAGGAGAGAAGCAACTTAGAACTGAGGAGAAATTTCCTGACAGTTAGAACAATTAATCAGTGGAACAGCTTGCCTCCAGAAGTTGTGAATGCCCCAACACTGGAAGTCTTTAAGAAGATGTTGGATAGCCATTTGTCTGGAACGGTATAGGGCAGTGATGGCGAACCTTTTTTGGCTCGCGTGCCACAAGTGGGGGGAGTGCAGGGGGTCGAGTGCAGGCGTGCCGCAGCCATAATGCAACGCGCGACCCCCCAGTGCGCATGCGTGCAAAACGCGCAACCCCCCCATTTTTACATGTTTTTTTTTTGCCCTCCCCATGCTCCAGGGGCTTTATAGGAGCCTGGGGAGGGTGAAAAGAGCCTCCCCCGACCCCCTGGAGGCCCTCCAGAGGCTTCAGGGACTGTCCAGAGACTTCCCTGAAGCCTTCGGAGTGCTTAAAACCACCCTCCGAGCAAACCGGAAGTGACTTCCGGGTTGCTCGGAGGGTTGTTTTAAGCGCTCCGAGGGCATCAGGGAAGCCTCGGACAGTCCCTGAAGCCTTCGGAGCGCTTAAAACCACCCTCCGAGCAAACCGGAAGTGACTTCCGGGTTGCTCGGAGGGTGGTTTTAAGCGCTCCGAAGGCATCAGGGAAGCCTCGGACGGTCCCTGAAGCCTTCGGAGCGCTTAAAACCACCCTCCGAGCAAACCGGCAGTCACTTCCGGTTTGCTCGGAGGGTGGTTTTAAGCGCTACGAAGGCATCAGGGAAGCCTTGGACGGTCCCTGAAGCCTTCGGAGCGCTTAAAACCACCCTCCGAGCAAACCGGCAGTCACTTCCGGTTTGCTCGGAGGGTGGTTTTAAGCACTCCGAAGGCTTCAGGGATGGTCCCTGAAGCCTCCGGGGGGGCGGGGGAGGCTCTTTTCGCCCTCCCCAGGCTCCTAATAAAGCCTCTGGAGCCTGGGGAAGGCGAAAAATAGCTTTTAAAAAGGTGAAGTCAGCTGGCCAGCGCGCGCATGCGCGCTGGCTAGTTGACAGGGCAGCGCCTCGCGTGCCCTGACAAATGGCTCCACGTGCCACTTGTGGCACGCGTGCCATAGGTTCGCCATCACGGGTATAGGATTTCCTGCCTAGGCAGGGGGTTGGACTAGAAGACCTCCAAGGTCCCTTCCAACTCTACTATTGTATTATTATTGTATTATTATTGTATTATTGTATTAAAACAAATACATAAAGCATGTATTTAGCCTGTCCATACTCCTCCTTGATGGTCAAATAACTAATTATTATTTTTCCTGCAATACCTTTTTCATTTAATGAAAAGCAGCTTTGAAGTATTGTTCATCATAATGGAAGAGAAATGGAGGAGCTGGTTAACCACATTTTCTGTAAGGTGCACCGGGCCTATTAACAATTTTTCCATCTATAGTGGAAAACATACAGTAAATAAAAAGCGATAGGTGGAGAGACTTACCGTATATTTAAAATGCTTATTCTTATCATTATTTTCCAGTTCAATTAGATATTTTTAAGTATAGACTATTCCAAAAAAGAATATTAAACTGGTCCAAATGATTTTTCCTTGTCTTGTTGATTCTCTTGTCTAGATGAAGAGGAAGAAAAAAGAAGCCACAATTGATTTCTTAGATAGAAATCTACATTTAGCTATAAACTGACTTAATACGCTATTTTGTGCATCCCATAGTTAACTTTAGATTTGGAGCTAGGAATCAACTTCTCTTTTTTTCTTACACATCTTCTAAAAGCAGACCCAAAACAGTTTGCAATATCTAATTTTTTCTGCAATGGTTTTTTAGTATACATAAGCATTCAAAAACAGAGCTACAAACTCCTGATAAGCATTAGTAGGAGTGTATATATTTGGGTTAATCTGGGAGCTCCTACCCCATTGTTGCTCAATCAGCTTCCTAGTTGAGTTATTGCCTGGGAGTATTCCTCAAATCTCTGTGTACTTAGATATTTTAGTATTGTGCCTTGAAGAAAGGAGATAAGGAGAAGCTTTCAAATGTATTCCTATCACGATAGACATGGGCTTGTCCCAAGTCATAATGATACCAATTCATGTGAGAGACTATATGCTAGATGTTATGTATTGAATATATATATATATATACTGTATTTTTCGCCCTGTAAGACGCTCCGGAATATAAGACGCACCCAATTTTAAAGGAGGAAAATCTAGAAAAAAAAGATTCTGAACCAAATACTGTAGTAAAATATTTTATATCAACTGTATAAAGTTAACAGCAGTTTAAGAACAATTTTATGTCAACCATGTAACATATTAAGAACTATCTTTACTCTCATTAACAGTCAGTAAAGTCAGTAAACAGTGAAAGTAACAAAAATAAGGCTGTAATGTTTTTATTCGAACCCCAAGAATTCCTCTTCTTCGCTGCTATCAGAAATGAGGAAGAACAGATCCACGCAGTCATTGTCATCACTTTCTTCCTCACTGGTGTCAAATAAGACATCGTCTTCTGTTCCATCCAAGGCATTACTAATGCCACACTTCTTGAAGGATTTTACAACAATGTCCTCCTTCACGGAGTCCCATGACCTTTTAACCCATTCACACACTTGTGTGATAGTGGGCCTCTTCATCCGCCCAGTAGACGTCAGATCATGGTTCCCAGCTGCCATCCAGGTGTTCCACTCCTCTCGCATCAGAACTTTGAACGGTTTGTTAATGGAAACATTAAACATTCGGCGTATAAGACGCACCCAGATTTTCACCCTCTTTTTTGGAGTAAAAAAGTGCATCTTATAGGGCGAAAAATACGGTAATTGTTTTAACTCCCTGCTAAAGTGAAACTGGGGACGCGGTGGGTCAGTGCCTAAGACGCTGAGCTTGTCAATCAGAAAGGTCAGCAGTTCGGCAGTTCGAATCCCTTGTGCTGCGTAATGGAGTGAGCTCCTGTTACTTGTCCCAGCTTCTGCAAACCTAGCAGTTCGAAAGTACCTAAAATGCAAGTAGAAAAATAGCTACTACCTTTGGTGTGAAGGTAACAGTGTTCTGTGCACCTTCAGCGTTTAGTCATGCAAGCCACATGACCACCGAGATGTTTTTGGACAGCGCTGGCTCTTCGGCTTTGAAACGGAGATAAGCACCGCCCCATAGAGTCGAGAATGACTAGCACATATGTGCGAGGGGAACCTTTACCTTTACCTAAAGTGAAACTAACCTTTGGATGACCCTAACTGTTAACTCCAACTGTTTTGGAGGGAAACTTTGAACATTAATATTGGGGCGGGCTTTTTCATGTGTCATGATTGGTTAAGGCCCTATGGGCCCAGAGTATACATTATAGGCAATTGCCTGCTGTTCCTCAGTTCAAATTTGAGTCAATAAATGCTGTTGTATCTATGTTGGTCTGCTTCTTGCCTACTAAAGTCCTCTACACAATACTAGGTCTGGTTTTCAGCTCAGAACAATTATTTGTGATCTGTATGCAGACAACATTAACATCAATCTATTGTCATGGACAAAGCATCTGTCTGGTCACTTTTAGATTTATGCTCATAACCAATTTTTATAGAGACGATAAAAACTAACTTGGTTCTAAGCAGGTGGTTGGGAAAAAATTCCCTGGACTTATGAGACTGATGGTGCATCTGGTTGATCTTTGGAATGCAAAGTAATTAATATAATAAGTAATTAGTACATATAGCATATGTAGATAATGCTTGATGGTTTTGATATGGAGAAAATTTATGGGTACTAATAACTGAAAAGATGATTGTTTCAGTAATAAAGCCTAGAATAATTACAAGCAGAATGCCTCCAAGAATCTCAAATGCCACACAGATTATGAGGGTTGAAAAACAGCTTAAACACCTGGTGCCATTATGTATAGCACGAGTGAGAAGTGACATCTGTTTTGGCTTAGGGTAGCTGTTGACGTCTACATTCAGAAAGGCATGCATGCCTTTTGATGCTCTAGCTCTTGATCAGTTAGACAAAACCTTTCTTACAAGTGAAGTTAGAAAAATTTTGGGCTTGGAAATTTATGCTGCAATTCTAAGTAAATCTTTTTGAACATATTTGGTACCTGGGTAAATGTACATAGGGTTGCTCCCATCAATAATTCTGCTCTCATCGATAACTAAATGATATTATTTATTTAGCTAGTTAGTTGGTTTGTCTCTCATGTACAAGATAACAGGAATAAGAATAAACATGAATAAGAACACAGGAAATGGGTACAAATAAATGGCGACAGTAGGACAGGAATGTTAGGCACACTGGTGCGCTTATGCACACCTCTAGTGACCTCTTAGGAATGGGGTGAGGTCAACAGTAGACAGTTTAAGGTTAAAGTTATGGGGGTTTGAGGATGTAACTACAGAGTCTGGTAGAGTAGTCCAGGCATTGACCACTCTGTTGCTGAAGTCGTATTTTCTGCAATTGAGTTTGGATCGGTTTACCTTGATATTTGTATCTATTGTGTGCTCGTGTATTATTGCATTTGAAGCCCCATTGACAATTAGGATGTTGTAGCAGATAATTTTGTGTACTATGCTTAGGTCAGACCGTAATTCTATGTTGTCCAAGACCAAAATTTCAAGCCTGGTGGCATGAGGTATTCTATAGTGAGCAGAGGAGTGGAGTACTTTTCTTGTGAAATACCTCTGGACTCACTCAATTGTGTTAATGTCTGATATACAGTGCGGATTTAGTATTTTTATGGAGTGACTATTATATCTTTAATTTCATTTATGCATAGTACTTGTTTAGCAACCACAACTGGAACCAACAACCTGGTCATTAAGTGAAATGGTTGCTAAATGAAATCACAATTATGCTTATAATCTTACTTCAGCTTTCCTTGCCTTTACTGAACTATGAAGGTTGCAAATGTAAGAATTGCTCGCCAAGTTAGTTTTCCATTATCGTCATAATGGCAAACAGTTGCTCAGTGGGGCAGTTGCTAAACAAGAACTATCTCTAATTGTCAGAGTTAATTCAGAATGAGTTTGGTAGTACCTTTTTTATTAATAAATGTTACCCAAAAGCATACACTTTCATTAGCTGCAGCATACTTCATCAGTTGTGTGCAGTAGCTTACAAAAGCTTGTCTTTAATAAAAGCTTGCCTTTTTTGGTCAGAGAAGATGCTACCAGAATTCTTATGATTTTTTTTTTGCCACTGTAGAATAATAATGTTTTCCTCTGAATTAAACATTTGTTATTAGAATAACGGCTATAAGGCTATAAGTACAGTTACAACTACCACTTACTATCTTTCATTGTTATTCACATACTTTAATCAAAAACTATTTTTTGCTGCCAATATATGACTAGTCTTGAAATGTGTATAATTAAACCTTATCTAGGAGTTTATTTTAAATTATGTCAACAACTTCTAAAGAACGTTACTGAAGGCTCGTGGAAGTTCTGCATTCTTTGGCAAAAAAAAAAATATCAAAAGATTTTAATTGGTCTGTTATACAGGATCATTGTCAGACTACACAACTAATTTATATTTCTCTTATTTTCCTTATCCCTGTTAGGACAATACATTCTGTATTTTCCTCACATACAAATTAATTAGCCTAATGACTTTCAGAATGAATTTCAGCAGTGGAATATATGCCATAAATATAAGATAAGTAAGTATAGGTTTCGTAGCAAACATATTAAGAGAGTAATGTTGCTGAAATGCATGTTGCATCAGAAATTGCCATGTAAAACCACATTTAAATCAGAACTTCAACAAGAACAATTTTATTTCTTTTCTATAAGTAGCTAAATATATGTTAGCTTTGATAAAATTCAAATCTGATCACCAAAACCAGTTAACTTGACTTTAGCTTTTAAGCAGACTCCCAGCAATTTTCCATGTAAATGTTATAACTGTGCAGTCCTTGGTGCTCCATCAGCTTGGTTTTTTTTACTTGTAGATGTTTCATTACCCAATTAGGTAATAACAGAATATCAGAGTAACAAATTTGGAAGGGACCTTGGAGGTCTTCTAGTCCAACCCCCTACTCAGGCAGGAAGCCCTATACCATTTCAGAAAAATGGTTGTCCAGTCTCTTCTTAAAAACTCCTAGTGTTGGAGCATTCACAATTTCATAATATATGTTGGCCTTGATGGCACTCATGATGTTACCTGGTTGGGTAAGGAAATGTCTGCAAGCAAACAATCAGGGAGATTCATTAGGGAGAATGAAAGCCTCCATAATTTGACCCTGAGCTGCATATACCCTGTTTCCCTGAAAATAAGACCTCCCCGGATAATAAGTTACCGTATTTTTCAGAGTATAATCTCTCTCTCTCTCCCTTTCTCCCCCTCTCTATCTCTCTACCTACCTACCTACTTTTTTTTTTTAAAAAAAAGCCTCTTCAAAACCTTGGTGCATTTTATACTTTGGTGCATCTTATACTCTGAAAAATATGGTAAATCAGGCTTTTGAGTGTATGCGCTAAAATAAGCCCTCCCCCCCAAAATAAGCTCTCCCTGAAAATATTGCAACACAGCAGCAACCATGAGGTGACCACGTCTACCACCTCCTGCACCTCAAAAATAATAAGACATCCCCCAAAATAAGGCCAAGCGCTTATTTCAGGGTTCAAAAGAAAATAAGGCCCTGTCTTATTTTTGGGAAAACATAGTATTTAATATTATAATCTATCTGATAAAGCATTCATTATGTAATAATGCTGTATAAACATCAGCATATTTGTCTTTTAACACAAGAAAATTGGGACCAAGAAGCTCTTCCATTTACACTAGGAAGCCCCATCCTTTTATTTGTTACACCTTGTATATCCCAAGACAAGACAAAACAAGGCAGGACAGGACACAGCAGGAGGACAGGGCAGTGCAGTGCAGGGCAGGGCAGTGCAGTGCAGGGCAGGGCAGGGCAGGGCAGGGCAGGGCAGTGCAGGGCAAGGCAAGGCAAGGCAGTGCAGTGCAGTGCAAGGCAAGGCAAGGCAAGGCAAGGCAAGGCAGTGCAGTGCAGGGCAGGGCAGTGCAGGGCAGGGCAGGGCAAGGCAGGGCAAGGCAGGGCAGGGCAGGGCAGGGCAGGGCAGGGCAGGGTAGGGCAGGGCAGGGCAGGGCAGGGCAGGGCAGGGCAGGGCAGGGCAGGGCAAGGCAAGGCAAGGCAAGATAGATTTTGTGAAAGAATAGCCCTAGAGCATTTTATCTTCTTCATTTCCTATTCCTTGGTCTGTTTTGTTTTCCCACCGGTTCCTGCTTTCAGGAAAATGCTATTTCTTTCAGATATGCCAATGCATCATTGTTGTATCATTTATATTATGTTATTATTTATAACAATTACACTTAAACTTATACACCACCTCAGAGTGCTTTACAGCATTCTCTGAGTGGTTTACCATATTGAGGGCAATATGCTATAATTACCATATTACAGCATATTGCCCCCAACAATCTGGGTCCTCATTTTACCGATTCGGAAGAATGGAAGGCTAAGTCAACCTTGAGCCCCAACAGGACTTATTATATATTTTTAATTATTTCACAACAATGTGAGATCATAACTGGCAGTTCTTTAGCCAACGTTGGCCTTCATATGCATCAAATTATTGTCATATTATTTTCTTGACCAATCTATTTTTCTTTTGCATATTTGTTGTGGAATTTGTTCTTTCTATATTTGATGAAAATGTCTCAAAGCACACCTTCCACCCTGGTTTCTTTTGTATTCAAACTGTGTTCATATTTACTTTTGATCTAAATTCTTGTTTTAAAACCACCCCTGCCCCATTTCTTAAATAACTCTTTCAAAATACACTCTACTTTGCTTTTATGCTTCGTTTTCAGTTTGGAAAATGAAATCCAACATTCATTTTCATGTAGCTACTCTTGGTTTTTTAAACAACAACAAAAAAAAACATTCCTTGGAATAGGCCACATCCTACCGTATTATCTTTCTATAAGTACTTAACACTTCTCTATCCATTTCCTCATATTTAATGTACATTCTTCCAAAATATCCAAATTCATCCACCTGTTGTTATTTTTCATAATTTAAGTATAACTTGTTTACTCCAATTTTTTCCTGTCGAGCACAATGATATTAGTCTTTTATGAATTAAATTTCAATTCTATATTCATCATGACATTTGGTTTTCGTCCAACGATATGGTATCATGCAAATTGTATGCATGTTCATATCTCCATCAACATTTCTAACTTTACAAGCATGTCTTATACATTTGTTTATTAATGTGTTTTAAAAAAATATCAATGGGATATTCACACATCCTTATCTTATTCTCTGTTCATTATGGAGGCATATATTAAGTATTTTTATTTATTTATTTTATTTATTATTATTTATTAATTTATTTATTTATTTATTTATTTATTTATTTATTTATTTGTGCTTCTAGACCGCCCCCTCTCCCAGAAGGGACTCGGGGCGGTGTACAGTCCATAGAGAATATCACAAAAATACAATAAAAAATTAAATATTAAATATGTACAGTTTGGAGGAGGTTAAAATGCAATTAAAAGAACTGTACAAAGCTGAATAAATATAATTTTTTAAAATCCCTAAAACGGACACAACAGATTAAAAACCCTAAAATAACCAGATAATAATACATTTGCCAGGAGGGACAGTTGTAATTATGCCAGGCCTGCTAATCGGAACAGGTGAGTCTTCAATTTTTGCCGGAAGGAGCGGAGGTCAGAAGTGGTTCTAATTTGATTATTTTCCTGCATTTTTATTATTTATTGATTGCATATGTTAAAGTGCCCAATTTGGAAGGAAGGTTGATTGATGCTACAATATAGAAATATATAATAAAAGAAAAAAAATATTTTCTGAGATGTTTTTGTATTTTTACTACTCTCTCCAAAAAATTTTCTTCCTAGTGTTTTCCCACAAGGGCAAGGTCTACTTTTCCCTCAAATCATCTAAGTGCTGATCCATTTGTTTGTGACAATATATTGAATTGACTGACTGGCTTGTCACTTGAACCTGACATCATGGGTTGAGACAGAATGACTAGTCCCTAATCACCAGCCTTTATGATTCTATGCCTTTAAGTAAGCAAAGTGGGAATTGATTAGAACCAGCAGTTTCTGGTGCCCCCTGGTGGAAACTGAATTTAATTTTTGTATTAGCTATTCCAAACAAGGTTTTTATCCTGATTTTGCAAGGAGTCCATGTTATCTGGAGTTCTGTTAACTAAGTTCTGAAACTCTGAATAATACTTGTGTGTTTACAGAGATGGAATTTCATATTTCACTCTCTTCTGATTATATCTGCAAACACCTCAATGCCCAAATGAGCAAAAGATCTGCTCAGGCATGAATAGGCTTTTACTGTTTTATACATTTCCATTACCTAATGTTTACAAACATATTTGGCACTATTCAGTCTAGGGGCTGATGACATTTGAAGGAACATAGAAATAAAGAAGGTTATGTCATAATTTATGAAAAAAACCCAACTCTATTCAGCCAACTGAATATATTTGTGTTTGGAATTCTGTGTGATGCCTAGTGAATGAAGATAAAGCTGTATATTATAGTAACTTAAGTAAACAATACTTGGGGTAGCATAATTTATTAATCTTAAATGCCCATTTAAGTTTCTATTTTTACATATTTTTTTCATTCAAGAATGCAATTTTAACAGCAGCCAGGATTGTATAAGTAATCCTGGAAAAATGAAGAAACTCCTACTGATGACAATATAATCAAAGAATACTGGAATGCACAGAAATGGGTAGGTTAACCCTAAAAATTAAAGAAGAAGAAGACACAGAATATTTTATGACATGGGAATTTTTTCAAATGGCTAGTTGATAGATACAGAGGTTAGATGAGTGGATATGTGAAAATGTGGACTACATGGGAAAGAAAAATTGATTAGTAAATACTTTGAAGGTTATATAATTGATGTCAATATGAAAGACAGTATACATTTTAATAATGTTCTAGCTAAGGAGAACTCGGGTGGACAGATGGAGGCGAGCCAGGACTTAAAGCAGCTAACAGCTTTTAATGGTAACAGGTTGTCAGCGCGGCAATTCACATTTCGCGCGTGTAGCTAATAGGCAAAAGCTGTGCCCTGCTTTGACAGCCTTTATATATGCTGGCTGTCAAACCGGGAACCAATCAGCAGCGAGCACAGCGCCCTCTGGTGGAATGGACCAGAGGGAAAACTATAATACACAACACTCCTTCACACTTAGAATGTGCATGCGTAGTCCTTCAAATACCTTGGGCGGTGTCGAGTGCGCCTGGACCTTCTGGGGAGAACTTCTACCCCAGCTTCTGGAACTGCTGTCCCTCTGGGCCCAGACCTTCCCTCCTCCACCCTAATCATCGCTGGAGACTCATGGGGAAGAACATGTAAGGCCCTTGGATTTGTATTATTATTTTTACCCAGTGACTGTTCGGGGGAGGTAGACCGGGGCCTAGGCTCCTCGTTGTCCGCGGTTTGCAGGTGTAGGCCCTGCCTTTGATCTGTCTCGGTTGCGGCCCCTTGCCAGCTTCTTAGTTGATTCAAGTGTCGTCTCCACACCCGGCCATCCCCCAGCTGTACCAAGTATGAGCATGGGCCCGTGATTCTTTGGATCACCCCTGGGACCCATAGGGGGTGGCCAGCGTAGTTTCTAGCATAGACAGCTGCGCTGACATCAAAACCCATTAGAGTGCTGGGGGAGTCTAAGGTTGATTGATATTACCTAATATATGTTTGCATGTTGAAATGATTATAATGATTATGATGATGTTTATATCTTCACACTTTGGATACCTTGAAAGCACACTGTTCAATGTAGAAATGGAATTTGCGATACAAAAACAATAAAAAAATATTAAAACTAAGAAAAAAAGAATGCAGAAATCAAAAGACAGCCAACAGCTGATAGCAAATAATTACAAACAATTCGGTATTCCATATGGTTTACATTTGGATTTAATAATGTAGTCATGAGATACAGTTTGGCGTGGTAGTTAAGGGGTCAAGGCTAGAAACAGGAAGTCTGATTTCTAGCTCCACAAAGCCCGCTTGGTGACCTTGACCCTAGTCGCTATCTCTCAGCCTTAGGAAGGAGCCAATGGCAAAGTAATTCTAAAAAGCCTTGACAGGAAAATTGCAGGGAGTCGTCCAGGGAGTTTCTGAAAACTGGTCATGATGAATGGGGGGAAAACGTGAATCCATTGAAATTCAGTCAGAAGTCTGTGGAATAACCAAACTGTAACTAATTTAAGAGTTATAAACTGAGATTAGCTCATGATTTATCTAACAATCTCTCTCTCTCCCCCCCCCTCTCTCCCTCCCTCCCTCTCTCTCCCCCCCCCACTATAAATCAATACCTGGGCAATTCCAGGTAATCGGCTAGTATATTATATAAACATGAATGTAAACCCAGAAATAAGTTGTGTACTCTTGCAACACATTTGAAAGCCGTTATACTGCATAATTATTGTATGGGCAGCAATCAATGAATCTTTTTGCTGCAGCAACTTGTATTCTCTTTCTGATATCATACAAATAGGACTGGCAAATCCTGGATGAAAAAAATCCAGATACATAAAGATGTAATGAATACAGAAAACTCCACTGGATTCTTGCAGCCTAGTGGTTGGTGTTTACAGGTCAATCTAATAAAATGTATCAGAGTGAAACCTAAGAGAGACCATTACCCAGTAAACAAACATTTATACTGAAGACCCAATAGGCACAGTGGGTGAGCATGTACTCAATTTGTAACAGAAATACCTTCTATATGATTTTCTCACAGAGAAAATACCAACACACATACATATCACGAAGAAGATTGGACCATGTGATGGATTTATGGGTGTGGGGATAAGATCATGAACTTTCAACTGGATGGAATCCCAGGAAGCTTTTAGATTTGGGATTCCACAGTTTGTGCCAACATGTCTGTCTTATTAAATTGGAACTTTAAGGATAGCTCTGCCTTGGACTCTGATTTAATTCTGCATGATATTTGGAACGCTGACAGATACCTAAATATATTTCATGGTATTTGTGGTCTTTCTCAGATTATCAGTAGTAAAGTAGAATTAAATATGGATTAAAATATAAGAATGAAGATGTGGCATAAAAGGGACAGTTAGAAACTTGCTTAAAGGGACAGAGAAATATCATCAGCTTTCAACCACAACATGTTCCAGCAAACGTCCCTATGTCAGAAGTCCAAAACCACAAGGTTCAAATAAAGTTCGTTAATGACACGTAGTCCATACCTGTAACAAAAGGAGAAGTAAGACCCCCATCTACTTATAAGGCTTTCCCCCCCAAACCAATAAGAAATGAGTTAAGTATTTCTGTGTTGCGCTGCTTTTGAGAATGTATAAGAATGCGTGCTTCGATAATGAAGGTTGTTCAGAATTTGCAATGTTAGCCCTGTGCTAGCTTTCTGAACCTGGCTGCAAAATATACTTTTCCTGTATCCTGAGAAGTCTAAAGCCTGGCATTTTCTGCAACAGTAGGGCATGTACCAGGAGTATTGAGAACAAAACTGAAAGCCAGACTGGGCAGGAAAAACACACATGCGCACATATACACAGGTAGAGAAAAACTAGCTTCCATGCAGAAGAATCAAGTGAGTAGGGTTTTTAAAAATATCATTATAGATCACAAGAAATATGAAACTCTGAGAACTTCTCTAGATGCCCCCCCAAATTAAACCAAAGTATTAAAAGAAAGCATACACCCTGACATGAATGAATTTTTTGCAGAACTGGCAAACCCATGCAAATGCTTTAGGCCAGGGGTGTCCCAACTTGGGAACTTTAAGACTTGTGGACTTCAACTTCCAGAATTCCCCAGCCAGCATAGCTGGCTGGGGAATTCTGGGAGTTGAAGTCCACAAGTCTTAAAGTTTCCAAGTTTGGACACCCCTGCTTTAGGCGTTGCATGCAAGTGCTTTAGGCATGTGCAAGCACAAAGCATGCGCTCACCGAACCAGTTGTTATACTGGCAATATCCCACCACTGCTAGAAGTCACACAGATCAGGTCAAGAAACCAAACAGGCTACTTGAAAGATGCTTAAGTAAACAAATGAATTTAGAAATATAGGGATATAACAACACTGATATTTACCTGAAGCTTTCTCATACTATAGGCAGCAATCTTATGTTCCTTGTAATATAATATATTGTTCCAAGTTGACACTGCTTAGAACTTAATAAACACTTCTGTTTTTATGCCATTGCCCTCTGATAAATGAACTTCAGAGGTATGGTAATTCTAATATAATCAAACATCAAAGTCAGTCTGTTGAATTGAACTATGTATCTCCATATTCATCAAATGCAAATAAAAGCCTTTTTTAAAAAAATGTGTAAGAATTGTGTGTGCAAAGCTTAAGTAGGAAGTAGTTGAGTTGACCAGTGTATAGGTAATTCTTCTCCTAACTAAAACCATGCAATTTAAGAGACATGGAATGTTCATTAGGATATGAAAATAATAATAATTCTCCTGTTTCCTTCTTCTGTTAAGCTTACCTTAATGATGATTGGTAACATTTTGTTATGCTCCTACCAGCTGCAGGCAAAGCGTACCTAAACTGAAGTTTCACTGATTTATATTTGAATGAAGAGACATCATGAAAATTTAATTTACTGCCTGCTTTTATAGAACTAGACTGAAGGCCTTTCTTGCCTTGAGGAGGAGGGTTTAGACCTCAAATTACACATAAACATAAATATTTTTGACAGTGCTTGCCAAAAGCTCAGTTACAGGACCACACCAGAAGTAGGTGTAACCAATAATGCTAAGAAAGTCACAGGCTTCGCTACATGCAATATTTATGGATATGGAAAGAGCAACCACCTAAAGAAAAGGAGCAGTTCAGCCCAACTGCTGAAATAGTCCCTTTATCAATTTTAACGCACTGTATGACAAATTCAAAAATTAAATTGTCTTACTTACGCCAGCCCGTGGCTTTTGTGAGGGAAGGCCTTCAGGCCTTGCCTCACGAAAGCTGCGAGCTGGTGTACACCACGTGGCGAAAAGGAGGTGGGGGGCGGTGGCGGCATGGAGGGAGGAGAGGAGGCTAGCTTACGCCAGGTTGCAGCTTTCGCGAGGGAAGGCCTTCAGGCCTTGCCTTGCGAAAGCCGTGAGCTGGTATACGCCGCGTGGTCCAAAGGGGGTGGTGGCAGGTGCCTAGCTTACACCAGCTCACGAAAACAGGGGGGAGGCGTCAGCGGGAGGCGGCGGGAGGCTAGCTTGCGAAAGCCGCAAGCTGGCATACGCCATGTGGTTGAAAGGAGGTGGGTGGCAGCAGTGGGGGGCAAGCTTCAATAGCTACTTGGATCGACCTAAGTACTGAACCTAATTCATATATTCCTGTTTTTTTGAACTGAGAACTAAATTTCAGAAAAAGAAATCTGTATTACTCTGTGAATCTACCTATGACATTCATTCTTGATCTAACTTCTTGGATGAAAGACTATATCTTTCCTGTTTGTTGGGGGACATCCTTCCTGAAAAGACTGTACATTGTTGGGTGAAAACAGAGGTCTCTTCTGTTACCTATAGTGTAATCTTCAGCTTACAACCATAATTGAGTCCAATATTGTTTTATTTCTTCTGCAGTTATTATTATTTAACAGGACGAAGAGGCAACAGAGTATGAGCGCTAGACAGTCATCTTTCCTATGTAAGTAGCTGTTTTATTGCTTTGTGTGCTTGTTTCATCCTTAATATAGTAGTACAAGCAATTAAAGTCTTCCTTTCTGTATCTCTTTGTGCAGGCCATTCATTGGAGCAAGGTGGTCAGTGGGTGACTTCAACACACAAAAGGACAGTAACCTTCCTTTTCTATTATTTTGTGTGCTTGTTTCATCCTAATGCAGTACATGTGATTAAAGTCTTCCTTTCTGTGTCTCTTCTTTGTGCAGATTATTGGAGCAATGTGGTGAGGTGGTGGTACAGAAGACGGAGACAAGGACAGTAATCTTCCTTTTCTATTATTTTGTGTGTTTGTTTCATCCTAATGCAGTGCATGCGATTAAAGTCCTCCTTTCTGTGTTTCTTCTTTGTGCAGGTTATTGAAGCAAGGTGGTGAGGTGGTGGTGTGCAGAAGACCGGCAAGGCAGTAATTTTCTCTCTGTAAGTAGCTGTCTTTATTGTTTTATGTGCTTGTTTCATCCTAATGCAGTGCATGCAATGGAAGAGTTCATTTCTGTGTCTCTTCTTTGTGCAGGCCATTCATTGGAGTCAGTGATACTGAAGACTGGCAAGGACAGTCATCTTCCTTCTGTAAGTAGCTCTTTTATTGTTTTGTGTACTTATTTTAATCTTATTGTAGTTTATCCATTGGGGCAAAGAATTCAGTGACATCATCTTGGCCACTCTACCCGGTCACATGGGCAGCAAGCCACTCCCACCCAGCCACATGGGTGGCAAGCCACTCCCACAAAGCAGGCCACACCTACAGAAGAGGTTCCAAAATTTTTTGAAACCCACCACTGGTGGGGGTTTTGGGGAAGGTTGTTTGTCACAACTTCTCTCCATTCAGGCTGAATTTATTATTATTTTTTTAAAAAAACTTGGTCATTTTAAAACAAGAAGCATGCAATACTGGACCAAAGCTATGTTTTTTACTGTTTTTCACAACAATTGTTTGCTGCAGGGGACAAAGACACCTTTTTACATGTCTTATTTCTTTCATTCCTTAAGTTAAGGAGTTTTGTAATGTCAGCTGTTATTCCATACTGGTGTAGATAGTTTAAAAAGTGTTTGAAATTTGTAATAATGCTGGGTATTCTCTCTCTCAAATATTTCTATAGAAGTACTCAAAAGTATTGTATTTACAGTAGACGATCTCCATTTTATAATACAATAAGAGTATTGGTTTTCTTTTGTATTTCCTTTTTTAAAAAAAATTAGTTTGGGCAGTTCTGCAATTTATGTCTTTTGCATTTTAGGCAAGTTAAAGAATTATTTTTTTTCTTTTGCAAAATTGATTATCTCCCAAAGGTGGGAAGGAAAATTTAATCCTCTATAATCCCTGCAACTACACTCCCTGGCCAGCAGGTGACACTGTAGAAATTATTCCCACTGTTATGCTCTAAATTTTTAATCCCAGGAAGGCAGTAGTTAAGATTCTCCTATATGAGTGTTAGTAGAGGATGTCAGGTATACAGTCTCTGAAAGATAGGAACTATCAGCTGCTATCTAAAAGCAAAGCTAGAGTGTGAAAATACAGATCTTCTTGGAGGTTGGCCTGAGATCAACTTTTATTCTGTAAAGTTACCTATCTTTTACACTTTGGCTTTAGCTTAGCATCTTGTGCAAACCCAAAAATTTCTAAGAAAGGGAATGGAATAGAAATTCACAAAACATTCAGTAGAAATATGGGCTGGATTCCCATTTTGGTCTAAGATATAAAACATGGATTTTAAATAACAACGCTAAATTCACTCAACATCCAAAAGAAAATTCATGCCACCCAATTATAGTTTAGCAGCCATAGAGTTCAGGGGTGGGATTCTACCAGTTCGGCCCAGTTCGGACAAACCGTTAGCTCCAAAGATCAGCTGAAAGCGAACGGTTCTCTCTGACCTTCAGGTGGGCTCACCCGCCTGCCCCCCGGGTTATACTCACCTATATTTCCTTATTTTGTAGCCCAGCTGATTGGTGGGCAGAGTGAATTGCTGCGCCTCAGCTGTTTTCCTGTGAACTGTGCATGCGCAAGCAGTGCGTGTCAGGCACATCAGGAACAGGTGCGAGCGAAGCGAAACATGCGCTTAGCGAACCAGTTGTTAAACCGGTAGAATCCCACCCTTTGCTAGAGTTTATATAAGAATCAAGGAGCACCGCCAGCAGAGCGTGTCTGGAAATTTTAGGAGTTGTAGACAATTATTTCAATAGATGGTGGTGGAGAGAGATCATTCTAGCTGGAGACTGATAAAAAAAAATACGACACAGATTGAATAGTTCTAGTACAGGTGAAACATGAATTGACTCATGCAATGCTTATCAAAAGATAATGGGATTTCCTGTGAATTAAATTAAAGCTTATAAACACACGCAAGCATGTTCTGAACCATATGTTAGATAGAAATTTAACTTCTTGGCACTTAACCATATATTTACCTTCAGTGGTGGGTTTCAAATTTTTTTGGAACCTACTCTGTGGGTGTGGCCTCCTTTGTGGGAGTGGCTTGCCGGCCATGTGACCTGGTGGGAGTGGCTTGGCAGTCATGTGACCAGGTGGGCATGGCTAACTTGGAAAATGTGGTGAAACTCACTTAACGATGCTCTTGCTTAGCAACCAAAATTTTGGGCTCAATTGTGGTCATAAATGCTTTTTCTTTCTTTCTTTCATCTCTCTCTCCCACTTTCTTTTTTTCTTTTTCTTTTTCTCTCTCTCTCTGGCTCTTTGTCTCTCTCTCCCTCTCTCCCTCTCTGTCTCCCTGTCATTTTCTCTGGGTGTCTATCTGTCTGTCTCTCTCTCTGTATCTCTGTCTCTCTCTCCTCCTTCCCCCATCTCTGTCACTCTGTGTGTGTGTGTCTGTCTCACTCACTCTGTGTGTGTGTGTGTGTGTGTCTGTCTCTGTCTCTCCCTCTGTCTCTCTCCCCTCCCTTCCTCTCTCTCTGTCACTCTGTGTATGTGGGTGTGTCTGTCTCTCACTCATTCACTTAATCACTCACTCTGTGTGTGTCTCTCTATCTTTCTCTCCCTCCCTCCCCCTCTCTGTCTCTCTGTGTGTGTGTGTGTGTCTGTCAGTCTCTCTGATTCCCTCCCTCACTCCCTCTCTCTGTTCCTCTCTCTGTCTGTCTGTCTGTCTCACTCACAAACACACACTGTGGTCACCTTGTTGAGTGTTCCAATCACATTTGAAACACTCAACAACTGGCTTGCATTTATGGTATTTTGCAGCATTCTGCAGTCATAGGACCAAAATATATGCTTTTAACCATATATTTTGGTCCTATGACTGCAGAATGCTGCAAAATACCATAAATGCAGGCCAGTTGTTGAGTGTTTCAAATGTGATTGGAACACTCAACAAGGTGACCACAGTGTGTGTGTGTGTGTGTGAGTGAGACAGACAGACAGAGAGAGAGAGGAACAGAGAGGGAGTGAGAGAGGGAATCAGAGAGAGACTGACAGAGTCTGACAGAATCAGAGAGGTACTTTTAACTACCTGGCAGCGGCGTTTTTCCTTGGGGGGCTCCTCAGAACATCCCAAGACTTCGGAGGGAAGCCTCCAGCCTGGAGCAGGAGCAAAGCCCCTTTTCCAACTGGCCTTTCCTCGCTTGGAGGGCTTTGGAGGGAAGCTTCTGCATAAGCCCGGCCGAGTGACAACAAGTTCCCACCGTTACGAAGCCTCGGAGGCTGTAATTTTCTGAGCTGTGCGCGCGCGCCTGTTTTCCACGGCGTGGAGCAGCAGCGAGGTTTGTGTGGCTGGCAATCACTCCAAATGCCATCCGGGAAGACGAGGAACGTGAGGGGGGGCCGTTGACGGCCTCCGCAATCATCGCTCGCCTCGCAGAGCCTCGCTGCTGCTCCACGCCGTGGAAAACAGGCGCGCGCGCACAGCTCAGAAAATTACAGCCTCCGAGACTTTGTAACGGCGGGAACTTGTTGTCACTCGGCCGGGCTTATGCAGAAGCTTCCCTCCGAAGCGTTCTGAGCCTCGGAGGCTGTAATTTTCTGAGCTGTGCGCGCGCGCCTGTTTTCCACAGCGTGGAGCAGCAGCGAGGCGAGCGATGATTGCGGAGGCCGTCAACGGTCCCCCCTTGCATTCCTTGTCTTCCCGGATGGCATCCTGAGTCATTGCCGGCCACGCAGAATCTCGCCGCTGCTCCACGCCATGGAAAACAGGCGCGCGCGCACAGCTCAGAAAATTACAGCCTCCGAGACTTCGTAACGGTGGGAACTTGCTGTCACTCACCCGGGCTTCTGCAGACGCTTCCCTCCGAAGCGTTCTGAGGGAGGAAGGGCCAGTTGGGAAAGGGGCTTTGCTCCTGCTCCGGGCTGTAATTGCGCCTGTGTTTTCCACGGCAAGGCTCTGCGCGGCCAGCGATGATTCCGGAGGCCATCAGTGGGGGGCAGGGTCCATGGTTCCTCATCTTCCCGGATGGCCCCCGGAATCATCGCTGGCTGCGCAGAGCCTTGCCGCTGCTCCACGCCGTGGAAAACATAGGCGCAATTACAGCCCGGAGCAGGAGCAAAGCCCCTTTCCCAACTGGCCCTTCCTCCCTCAGAACGCTTCGGAGGGAAGCGTCTGCAAAAGCCCGGGCAAGTGACAACAAGTTCCCACCGTTACGAAGCCGTTACGAAGCCTTGGAGGCTGTAATTTTCTGAGCTGTGCGCGCGCGCCTGTTTTCCACGGCGTGGAGCAGCAGTGAGGCGAGCGATGATTGCAGAGGCCGTCAATGGTCCCCCCTCGCGTTCCTCATCTTACCGGATGGCATCCTGAGTCATTGCTGGCCACGCAGAATCTCGCCGCTGCTCCACGCCGTGGAAAACAGGCGCGCGCGCACAGCTCAGAAAATTACAGCCTCCGAGACTTCGTAACGGTGGGAACTTGTTGTCACTCACCCGGGCTTCTGCAGAAGCTTCCCTCCAAAGCCCTCCAAGCGAGGAAAGGCCAGTTGGGAAAGGGGCTTTGCTCCTGCTCCGGGCTGTAATTGCGCCTATGTTTTCCACGGCGTGGGGCCGCGGCCAGAAGACAAGGAACAGCAGTGGCGGCGGGGAGTCAGCCCCGATGCAAAAAACGCCAAGGGGGCGGGGCAGGAAATTACTTCCGGGTTCATTCTTCAACCGGATCGCGCGATCCGGTGCGATCCGGTAGAAACCCACCACTGTTTACCTTGTTCAAGATTATGGAATCCCTTTCCAATTCCATACAGATTGCTCAAGTTTAACATTTATCAGATCTTAGAATACATATCAGCAAATTGTTCCCGCGTCATGTGCCTCAAAGGTATCAGCAATTTTCCCCCACATTATGTGGCTTAGAAAAGTATCTGCAATTTATTGTTAGTGTCTCAGGGGAGGGGGGGGGGATGAAAAAGCATGTTTATCCAGGTGCTTTTCAAGACACTTTGCTGTCAAACAGAATGAGTAAAAATGTTTTTTTTTAAAGGATAATTTGGTGAGATGAACTAACTCGCAATCAGTGATATTTAAACTTAAAAATCAATTTAAGGTTTTACAAAAATCAGAGGGGATAAAGAAAGGATATTGAGATGATGTAGCAGTTGCATACACAAAAGGAAAATTTATATTTCAGATATCTGCCTAAATATGAGGATTATATGATAAATACTAGCAGTAACATTTCAAGTTTTGTTGGTCTTTTAAAAAGTTACTGCAATAAATATGTGTATGAGTGTATAAGCCTTTAGAAAGGAAATCAAACCAACCATGTTGCACATCTCTTAAAAACAAATACATACTGCAATCTTCCCCTTGAGTGGGGTGGGAATGGAGATTTTGCAGTATCCTTCCCTCAGCAGTGGGATTGGGAATGGAGATTTTGCAGTATCCTTCCCCTGCCACGCCCACAGAATTGGTAGTAAAAAAAACTGAATTTCACCACTGGCTTGAATACAACCCTGTTCTGTATTTCTGGTGAATCCTCCTCATCCAGGAATAAAGTAAAAGTAACCTAAGACCATGTGTCTAGAGTCACCTAGACAGACATTAATAGTTTTTCTGTCTTGGATGTCTTCAGGGCTTATGCTATGTTATTGGCAAATATGGGAGTGCCAATGCATGAATAAAAGGAAAGAGGCAACTAAGTATTTTTGATACAAGAAAGTATTGGCAACGATGAACTCTTCTGCCGATTCTCCACCAAGCTGCCAGACAGAGACATGCTGGGAGATGTGCTGGGTCTTCAGTGAGATGGGAAAGCAAACCGAGTTACAAGAAAGCACCTTCTTCCTGCTGCTATGGTGCAAAGCGACTTTTTAAAATTTACCCCCCCCCCTCCAAGCTCTTATTTTCTATGCTAGGGTAATGGCCTCCTCATGAGTATTCTTGCAACTTTATGCAGAGATATTCCACCTTCTTCTACAGATACACTTAGCTAACAAAATATTCTGTAGCTGGGAACTGGCACGGGGCAGGGGGGGGGGGCACCCTATGTGTCAATTCCTCAACCATGTGCAGCAGAGCTATCATTAATTTGAGACCTTGACAACAGGCCAAAGGGAACAGTTATATAACTTACGAAGAAAGTTAAAACTGAGTACAACAGAAGCAAACAAGTAAAAGTCATGTTTTACTTCAAAGAGCCCTTGCCTGCTTAGTTACCAACCTAAATATTTTATTGTCTCACTTTTGGCAATCAGAGCCTTCATGTAATTGACTTTAAAACACACACACACACAAACATAAATGATAGATAGAGAGCAACACTAATTAAAAGGAAAGGCAACAAGTTGAGAAGCAAGGCTTTGAAACAGCTGCCATTGCACACCGTACAAAATTGCAGAAACAGTTGCTAGTTACCTACATCTTGGCTCCAAAATGAGATTATCACAGCTTTGCTTTGGGGAAGGGGCTCAAATAAAGCAAGGGGTGTCATTGCTCATCAGAATGGCAAGCAAGATGAAAGCTATCACAGGGTAATGAAAAATGTTCTCAACCAATTATCCATCCTCCTTCCATTCTGCTTCCTCATGTGCCCCAACCATGTACATATCTCCACTTGGCTTTTGTTTTTTTTTTCTTTCAGCTCCCTTATACTTTTATGTGAGATATTTAAGGTGTTTGTCACTTTAAGGACCAGCTAAAAGATTTATCCAAATTTCCCCCCAGGGGCTACTTCCTGATATTAGATATTCAAAGGCATTCTGCAGCCATTCCATCCTCAACTTCTACTTCAATGTCTCCTTTCAGGATCCGCTATAGAGCATTGCATGCCAAAACAACTAGGCATAAATATAGTTTTTCCTGCATGCCATCAATCTGCTGAACACTTAATTCCCACAGCACTGCTCATTTCTCATCTTTTCTCACCTTCTCATCTTTCCTACTACCGGTATCTTCTATTGGTTTCTTATGATTTACCAATTGTTGTTTGTAACTTATGATTAATGATTGTAAGTACGTTTTATGACCTATGTCCTATTACTTGCTGTTTATATATACACTGTGAGCTTACGCAATGGAGACAAATTCCTTGTGTGTCCAATCACACCTGGCCAATAAAGCTATTCTATTCTATTCTATTCTATTCTATTCTATTCTATTCTATTCTATTCTATTCTATTCTATTCTATTCTATTCTATTCTATTCTATTCTATTCTATTCTATTCTATTCTATTCTATTCTATTCTCTGCTCTGCTCTGCTCTGTCCTGCCATGCCATGCCATGCCATTCGTTTTTCATGGTAGAAAATTACAGAAGAAATAATTGTAAACGACAGGCACAGACATAAAGCATCTCAACTCAATGCTGGAATTCTCTGAATAAGGCAGAATAATTGTGCGAGTAAAATCCTTGTCTGGAATCATTTTTGTTAGCATAAACTGAAAACTATCATCAGTGGAAATAAAGGTAGAATTACAAGCACTGGTCTACCTATTTCTACACATTTTAGAAAATAGTCTTGATATAACCAGCAAAGTATAACTTGATTATGATAAGGTGTTTTTTTTTTGTTGGCATAAACATGCAATGCTATTAATGTCAGTACCTATTCATGACCAGGACTTGATAAACTAAACAATACCAACACAACCAAGGCAAGGTCACCAGATCTGTAATTCTTCATAAGCAACTTCCATGTTATTTTAGGAACCAAGACAATTTATTGAACAATTTGAGATGAACCACAAGGATAAAAGTGTGATGTTTAATGAAAAAGGAACTTCATATGGCAGTGTTTGACAACCCTGGTAACTTGAAGATATGTTGCCATGCTGGTTGGGGAATTCTGGGAATAGAAGGCCACACATTTTCAAGTTACCAAGGTTGAGAAATACTGCCATGTGATATGGTATATATTTGGGTGTGCCTAAAACATCCATTACGTGGATTTCTGTAATGATGAATCAGGAGGTAATTGATGCTGCTGAGAGAGATCAAAACATATACCATGAGGATAAATTGGTAGCCATATCACCAATGAGACAGCACTGCTTTGGTATTCATGATTTGAATGAACATCTGTGCAGCAATCAACACTGCTCAATTATTCTTTTATCCAGATGATAAAGGCACAATTGAGCATATAATTGGATAAATCTCAGGGGTTGCCACAAAGAAGAGGGAGTCAAACTATTTTCCAAGGCACCTGAGGGTAGAACAAGAAGCAATGGGTGGAAACTAATCAAGGAGAGAAGCAACTTAGAACTGAGGAGAAACTTCCTGACAGTTAGAACAATTAATCAGTGGAACAGCTTGCCTCCAGAAGTTGTGAATGCCCCAACACTGGAAGTCTTTAAGAAGATGTTGGATAGCCATTTGCCTGAAATGGTATAGGGCTTCCTGCCTAGGCAGGGGGTTGGACTAGAAGACCTCCAAGGTCCCTTCCAACTCTACTATTGTATTGTATTAAATACAGGTTCTTTTTACAAGGAGGGATACAAGCAAGGAATATTTCTTATATTTCTTTACATACTTTACAGGGCCCTTTAATTTTTTTAAATTTTGTTTTTGGATTTATTAGAAGTAGACTAATTCTACTATGTAGACAACACAATATTGGGAGGTTCATATAATTGCAATCAAAAACATCTTACTCTTTTAAGTACATTTATCTTAAAACAGTAAATTTATCTTTAAATTAACTAATATGTATAATAGATGTGCAGGATGGAAGAGGAGCGACATCTTTTTGGGCACATACATACAAATATGAATAAAATTGTAGAGACAATTGTATATCAAAAGTTTCAAAACCATGTGAATTATGGTTTTGAACCAAAATTATGTGTTTCAATAGATATTGTATTTGCTTTAGTGTATGGAACTTTATATATCTGCAGAAATACTAGCTTATTGTCATAATTTCACTCTCCCTCGTATGAGTTGTGTCACATAGCAATGCTTATATGATGGAATGCCAGCATATTCTATAATACTTTCTATTCAATTAGGATTCTATCTCAAATTTATTTTTATAACTAAGTTAAAATCACTGGCTTTTAATTTTTTTTCGTAGCTGAAAAATGCATATATATTAAAGTTATGAAAAAATGTCCTGTCCTAGATTAATCTCATTTTCATATGAGATTCATATTGCTATTTTTTGATGCACATATTTTATTATTATCTCAATCTCTTTGGAATCTTTGGCTTCAAAAAGAATAGCTACAATTACATATAGTATTTGCATTTATTTATTTGTTTCTTTCTACCATATACAGTAGCTTTTAATTAAGACTAGATTCCAAGGATCTTAGATTTGATTTCTGATCAATACTTTATATTTTGAAGAAAATTGTAGGTTCAGGAATCATTAAATGCAGACAAATATTTAAGTACTCCTTATGCAATGCCAGGCAAAAAGCGTGCCATCAGATCATTTTTATTCTTCTCCCCCTTCCCTTATTTTAAGTTTGTTCATCTATGCTTCTAAAAAGATATTTATACATTTTAGACTTTTCAATTAAAAAGGAAAAAAAAATCTCCCATTGCAAATGGAAATGAAAAGTTTTGCTATCTGCCAGGAGCAAGCACTCCATGCCAAGAACACTTAATAATATGTAACCTTTACTTCAAAACATTATATAAAACACTTAATTAGTTAAACTACAAGGCAAACTGCTTTAGCTCACAGAACAAGCTTGAAATAACTGCAAATAGATGCATTAGCTATTTTTATGGCCTGGTACCAATTACTGGTGCATTGGCCTAATTCTAGTTTGGAATCCATAAGCAATACCAAAGTTCATAAATTTAATATTTATTGGAATAAATTTATTAATACTGTAAAAATAGTACCTTAAAGTACTATCTTTTTAATATTTAGTAACATTTTCTTTAGAAAATATATATTGCACATTTTAAAGTAATATGTAAAACAAAATATTTACACTAGAATTTAGTGATAAAGCACTCACTGAGAAGGAATTTTGCATATATTGGACATAAAATGGGATAATAATTAAATATATCTTTCTTCCAAAACTCTGTGGAGTCTATGTAAATTTTCTTCCTGTTCTAATAATTATATTACAAATAATAATATTAAAATCTATCCATACTATATCCTGGGATTTCCTGAGATATATAATCAGAACGGAAGCCAAGGAAAATCAAAAAACAAGTAAGAGAATTATTAATAAGAAAAGAATTTAATAAATATAACATAATGAAAAATTAGAAGTGGAAGAAAGTGAATGAAATATGTGTTATCTCCTTCTGCAGGTGACTGTGTGAACCCCCTATTGATACTGATTTGAGACCAGATAAAATATTTTTTATTAATTTTATAATGTCACAAATAGATCATTTTACTCTACAATTTGCATATTTTCTAATAAAAATCAAGATGGTTTTATTGCCTTTACATTTTCCAGATGTTCAACTTTTTCTAATACAACTCAAGCAATAATGATCTTATTCCTTTGGTATTTTATGAGTCTAAACTTTCTTTAGACTCATTCATCAACTAAAATATCAAGATTTTTTGCTGTCATTCAGCAACATTCCAAGAGTTTGAACAGAACAATATTTTTGTCATTCATCTTAGTCTAGAGTGGCTCTTCTAAATCTTGTATCATCAATGTACAAAAGGTCAGACTGACTTCTACAACCACTTATATGCCCCCAAATCCTGGATCATTAGTATAGGTAAACAAAGGAACAATCATTCTTGCTAGAACTTATAAATTTTGAAATACAGCTAAAGGATTGATAAGAAAAGTGACATCCACCACAGCACAACCTACTGTGTTTGTCAAACTTATTCCTGGAAACAAAGCATTTCACAATTAAAAGTTCTAATCAAAAACTGCTCCAAACCTAATCATACTATGTTAAATGATTTATTATTCTTTTGGCACCAAAAAAGTTATTATGCTCTCTATAAAGTGGACATACAATTGAATCATTGCAATAATGTAAGGCTTACATGTCTGACCACATCTGACTGAAGCGACATTTCCACATGACAAGTTGCATGATTTGCCGGTGCCATAATGTAAGTAGTTTGTTGTGTGGCTGTAGCACGGCAATGTCTTAGCCAATTCAGTTGTGCAAAATAGACAGGAGGATCAATATTTTTATTAACTTAAGTTCAATTTGTGAGAGAACCAGAGGGCAATATGTTACTCCAATTGGCTGTGCCCTTTTTAAAAAAATGATATTCAATATGCTTTTACTTAACTAGAAAGAACATGAATAATGGAATTTACCTTTTGATGCTATCCTATCCATATTTTGTTAGCAATGGAACTTATTATGCTGAAGAGATTTGTTCTAAGTGACCACAGATTTATTTCTTCTTTCTTTGAATAAATAGTATGTAAAATCCTGACCTTATGTTTTCTCTAGTATAAGTACGGATTACAATGGAGCTGGTCACCTTTTCTCATTATCAGTCTACAGGGAAGGCAACCTATGTCTATATTTTATTGCTACACATCAAAAGCCAGAGGTTTTCTGACTTGTATTGGCTCAAATGTGCTAAGCGATGCATTTGCTCTGCTTCGTTATACCGTAGGTAAACCTCTCCCTGTAATTGGCTGCCATGCATTGTAGCAGGAACTGCCCTTCCCTTCCAGTCATTGACTATATTGCCTTTCACATACATTTTCACAACCATTTTGTTTTACAGGCTTACTACTCGAAGAGTGAAAAGCTGGGTTTGGAATGTTTGGCTTTTGATAAATTAAACTGAAACAATGTAGCTGTTGTTGTCTTACAAATTTACTTAAAACAATTAAAAAAAAGAGATTAAAAATGGCGGGGGGGGAATGTCCTGGCAGCTCAAATGGTAAAAGTGTATGCTGTGGTCTGCCAGCAGCCTGCGGAGCTGGCGGCAGAGTCAGACAGTGAAGAGGTTGGGGAGGAACATGGGCCAGTCCTGGAGTCTGGGGAAGGCTCTGAGGAGGGCTCTGCATCGGAGGCAGAGAGGGAGCCAGGACCAACTGGGAGTTACTTATGTGCTGCCTCCGAAGCCTCCAGAGTCAGACATCAGCGGGCAGAGGAACAGGGGGAGCCAGTTCCCAGTGTGCACATGCGCAGAGCTGCCAGAAGGCAAGAACAGTTAAGACAAAAGGGATGACTCAGGAGTAAGGCTTGGAGCTGATTGGCCTCTCCAATAGGACATAAAGAGGAGCAAAGGCAAGTGAGCCTTTGCAGGAAGCAAATGTGTTCTGTCGGACTCTTTACAAACTATTTGTGACTCATTATGGGCTGTGAATGAACATAATTCACAGCCTTTGAAATAAAAAGAGGGCTTTTGGGACTAAGTGTGCTTTTTACTGTATCAGGAAGCCTAGGTCAGAACAGTTTGATAATTCCTTCTTTGTTCAGTTCAGAATGGGTAAAGAAGAGAGGAACTCAAAATCAGGACTATAGACAATGCGGTCCAAGCAGAATATCAGTCCATTATCATAGACAAAGAGGCGGAAAGAGTTGAAATCAGGAAGGGCTTTAAGACAATTTCATTTCTAGCCAGTTTGCACAGGGGAATACAGCAGCTTCAGGCCACAATATGTGAAAAGCTTTAAAAAAAAAGGAGATCTTTATAGATAGGCTTTCATCATCACTTGATTCCTGTAGCCTCTTATTGCCAGACCAACAATACAGCTCCCACACCACAGAAACCACTTCTAGAACAAAGGAAATCAGCAAAGGAAGTGCCTCATGAGCAGATAAAGTGCATAATTCAGGAAAAGGGCATCTCTTGAGGCACTGTAACATTAACAGCTCTCTTGCCCCATCTAATGACCTCAAAATGTGCCCGACTGCCATTATTTCCAGAAAGAATAGTTAAAATGGCTAGGATGATTGGCACCTTAGCCCAGCATATCTAGAAAGCAGCAAGTAGGGCAAAATTCTTAAAGATATAGGAATAATCTAGGTTAAGGGCCAGCAATCATATTTAATCTGGAAAACAAATGCGAGCAATTTGTAAGCTAATTGGTAAAGATCTAATTCTAAATATTTCATATAATGTTCTTGTCATTTTAAGAACAGTAGAGAGCAAGGTTTTCAATACTATGAGGGTTATTTAATTGTGGCTATTTAACTTTTAGATGTGAATAATTAAATCTCTTCTCATTAGTACCTTGCTCTTGTCATGAGAGAATAATTCCAGTTGGTGGCACCACAAACCAATTTTCATAAAACATGTCTGAACTTGCAGTTTAAAGGTTTTTTTTTTACAGGTGGAAGCAGCAATTACAATGCATGCTTAAACATGAAGCTTACGTCCAAGTCAAATATGATATCTAAATCACATGAATTTGCTATGAATCTTGCCAATATGATCAGGGCCAAATGATATTCAAAAATGCATAGAATCCCTCACATTGATGAATTTTCCTTTGCAAATATAAGCATGGGCCCACTTGCCTTTGGATTAGGATCTAAAATTGACAGCCAGAAATTTAACTTTTTAACATTACCATTGCAGTCTCACTTGAAATTTTGTATGCAAGTTTGCATTTTCTATGAATTTTGTAAGTGTGGGTGAGACTGAGTGAAATGTTTCCATTCCATATCAAGAATATCGGGGGTTGAAGGAAGCAGCATCAAATTGGCTGTTAATCCTTCTGGTACACTTATTCTTACCCCTTCTTTCTTTTCATCTACCAGCCAATCTAATAAAATTAAGTTAAAACCATACAGGAAAATTTACTGCAATTGCTCTCCTTAGCATAACTATACAACCTGTTGGAATATTTATTCCTTAGCAAGTTTGTTTCTGAGATGGATCAGAAAAACAGGCAGTTGCATGAAATTAAATTCTTTATTCTTCACCCAATAGCCATAACAATAAGCTGTTGGGTGGGTGATGCCAAAGATGCCTGCCATCCTGCACAGGTTATATTCATTACAATCAGTCCCTCATACAGAATGCCACTGTAGGAAGTTAGTACCCGCCCTTATCCTAGAAGAATGAAATATCCTAGGAAATATTGAAAAGGCAGAATATTATATTTTCCTGGATAAGAAATGGAAATACATGTTTTTAGGCAGGAAACATACTCTTAATAGCCTCCACCTTTGTCAATGGGCCATTAAAAGGCCTGGGCCAGTCTATTCTACATAAGGTCTCCCGCTTCAGCTCCAGGGTGATGGGATTAAGGCATGATAGTATTAGCCCTTTAACCATCTCACCACGGGGCACCTGAGAAGAAGCAATGCTCAACCAAACTTGGACTCAAAACACAGCCTACAGAGGTGCCGCTGCATAGCCCAATGGGTGTCTGACAACCAATCAGAATATAAGTTCAGGTTCAAAGCCCAGGGAGGGCATAAAACCAGGGACTTTCAACATCTCTGTTTCTTTTTCTTCTTCACCCAACATCTGGAAGCATGTGATCCTCCTTTTCTGTTCAGGAGCTCAAGCCATGTGATCCTTTCACCATTAAACCATCTTTCCAAGCAGCCTCTATGTTTCCAGTGTCTTTTTCCCCACTTGGAACTGAACTCAGAAGGACATTTCTTTCAACACCACCCTTCCCAATCACTCATATCCCTCCTCACATTATTCCATATAAGGGATTTCCTTTCTTCTTTGCCAGGTCTTCTAGGTTTCTTGAGAATATTTACCTAAGGAGACTCTATCCTTGGAATGTACACCTTATCTCACTCACTTCCCTGCGTAAAGTACTTTCAAAGTCGGTGAACAATACAATGTAAGGTGGCCAACAAATCTTAAAGTCACCAAAAGGATACATGGTTTCTGAGTCTTAATAATAGTGTAAATGCTGAGGTGAATTTTGTAATAGTATAATCTATAAAATATTACAACAAACTCACAAATTTTGATAGGTGATATTTGATGAGCTTTTTCATATAGAAGAATATAACTTTCACTTGATAATAATCAAACATGTGCTTGGAAGAAGAAATATTACAAAATACAGAGTGGAGAACCTCCATCATTGGCTCTATGTGAACTTCATATATGGTTGTGTGGATTTGTCCAAAGGCCCTCTCTGTGTTCCCACTCCACTCAGAATTAGTGACATTGCTCAGTTTTGTTACTATAAAACCAATTCAATCAATCCTTAAATTCAGCGAAGCTTTACTTTTGGTAATCACGTTAGTCTGGTTACAGGAAAAATTAAAGTCTTATCTTTAATTTGCTTTCTCTAATTTGCCTAATTATTTTTAATAAATGCTAAATTATTGGAGTAAAAGGTAAAAGATTGCAATACTAGTGAGAATTGTGCGATGGATTAAAACTAGGGTAACAATGAATTAATTAAATAACTAAGTTCTTTTTGCTTACTTAACCCGAACCCCTACCTATAGAAAAAATAATAATACTGGCTTTTATTTAAGAAGTATTAAAGTGAATAAAATGTTTATTTGCTGTGAAAATGACTTTATGTTTACAGATGTGGAAAATAGTTGCCGAGAAGTTATTGGATGTTGATCCTTTCTTACCTTTGCTCCTGTTCACAAATGGTATTGCAATGCCTTGTCAGTCGCTAATTGCAGATCACTGGGTGACAGCATTAATTGTTATTGCAAAATATTTGAGACAAACCCGGTTTCTACACATGAAGAATGTACATGTCAGCATATAAGGCTCCTGAAAAAAAAATTGCGGGAGAGACACCTATCTACTAAGAAATAAATTCAGTTTCTTTCAATGAAAATCAGCCTTAAATATATATGAACAAAAGATTGTGGCTTTCAGAAAATAATGCCATCCTTCAGTTTCAGGAACTATGCTTCAGTTTGTTCAGTTTTGGAATTGTAATAAGGATAGAACAGAACATAAGTAAAGCATTTGGAATTAAGTGTAACGTTTTCCTTGGTTTTCCTCTTTCTTTTGAAAAGGTGTTTTCTACCATTCCCCCTTGATGTTGTTTATTTATTTATTTTAACCAATTTTGTTGTATACATGACGTACAATGACAATAAAGACTAGACCGGTGATGGCTAACCTTTTTGTTGTTGGGTGCCAAAAATGCGATGGTGCGCGCATGATAGCACGATGGTGCGTGCATGATAGCACGAGCTTGTGCCGGTGCCCATAACAGTGACGTGCGGTGAGGTTTATGGCTGGTGAGGCTGGTGATGTCATCAGGAAGGCGGGGAATGGGACCACATGTGCAGGAGGCTGAGGCTGCCCTCCGAGCAAACCGGAAGTCACTTCAGGTTCCTGAAGCCTCCGGAGGGCCTCCGTGGGGGGGGGGGCTGGGGAGGCTCTTTTCGCCCTCCCCAGGCTCCTATAAAGCCTCTGGAGCCTGGGGAGGGTGAAAAAAACCATGTAAAAATGGGGGGGGTCGCACGTTGTGCACGCATGCACACTGGGGGTGGGGTCGCATGTTGCATTATGGGTGCGGCACGCCCGCACATGACCCCCCTGCACTCCCCCCACTTGTGGCACGCGAGCCAAAAAAGGTTCGCCATTGCTGTTATAGACAATCAGAGGTAGGATCAGTGGTGCTATTCAGCCAGTTCTATCCAGTTCAGGCGAACTGGTAGCGGCAGCGGCAGGATGCTCTGCCCACCCACTTGGACATCATCACGTTCTGTTATTGAGGCTCTGCTCATGCGCTCACATTTGTGAACCGGTAACAAAGGTAAGTGGATACCACCTCTGGACTAGACTGGGATTAAGTGCGGTAGATTAAACACTGGGAAGGGCTTTAGACAGCTCTAGACAAAAACCAGCAAAGCATCAAAACACAGATAGTACATATGAATGAAAGATGAGATCATTTGTTCCTGCGCTCACGAAATAGTGGGTGGCCTGTACTGACAGTGGGGCAAGGCAGGAACTGTGGATCTGGTCTTAGCCAGGGAATGCTGCATGCGTCATTGGTATGACTATACTTCTACTTAATATGCCTTCTCTACTTTCCCCCAAAGCCTTGATTTAACAAGTTGATGGTAGATAACTATGATCCCATCTGCTGATGACTATGCACATGGAAGATTATGACTTAGAATATAAGAGAAATAAATGGCAAAGATAATGAATTAACAAAATGAAAGAAATAATATGCATGTTGTACCAGTGAAACTAAGGGAACAGAAGAAAATGTGTTACATCTGTATGAAAGGGATGTGGAGTAACGTTGATAAATACCTAAAAAATAATTATGAAAGAAAGAGATGAAATGTCAGAAACGATGAATTGGTGTTATCTAGACTGTTATGAATATGTATATTATACTTCAGTGCAGGGGTGGGTTCCTGCCAGTTCTAACCTCTTCTATAGAAGAGGTTCCCCAAATCTACAGTGCTGTTTAGAACCGGTTCCAGCTCCCTCCCCCTGCCTGTCTGCACATCATCAAGATGAAGAGCGAGAGGGGAAATTCTGGGAGTTGAAGTCCACAAGTCTTAAAGCTGTCAAGTTTGAACACCCCTGGGATTTTTTTTCCCTAAAGGTTTAGGGGTACAAGGGTCTTGTAACTTGACAGCTTTAAGACTTGCGTGCTTCAAATGCCAGAGTTTCTGAGCCAATATTTTGGTTGCTAAACAAGAGCGTTGTTAAGTGAATTTCACCACATTTTACAAGTTGGCCACATGGCTGGCAAGCCACTCCCACCCAGTCACATGGCCGGCAAGCCACTCCCACAAAGAAGGCCACACCTATGGAAGAGGTTCTAAAAAAATTTGAAACCCACCATTGCTTCAGTGTCAGAAACACTGAAGCTCTTCTGTGATGAAAGGATTAACCGGTGACATCACTGTTGCCAAGGGCCCAGTTGGGTGTTCTTTTAATGTTCCTGTTAATGAGTCCATCGAAGTGGTACCTATTTATCTATTTGCATACTTTCGAATTGCTTGGTGGGCAGCAGCTAGAGCGAATGACAGGAGCTCAGCTTACCCCATCACGCAGCTGCACTCCATCTTCAAACGCGGGCTTGCAAATTGTCAGCCAGGCATCCTAACTACACGAGCCACTGCGGTCCCTTTGAGCATGTATAAAAATAAGAATCACTAGGTAGGTGATAAATATATACTTGAATTCCAGTAATAATGGAAGAACAAGATAAGAATTTTCAGGAAAAAAATGTGCAATATTTTGAGTGAATGCACTCCAGAACAAAAAAGGATTTTTTTTGTTAAGTGACATGAATGAATAGGTAGAAAAAAAAGTAGAGGTTACAGAAAAATCAGGCAATTTGGAAATTCAGTAATAAAGGAGTGTGCTTAGGGAAAAAATTGTTTCAAATTTAAAAATCTATTTATACATATTCATGGCTATTTAATTAGTCAATTAAAATGAATATAAATATAGGTATAATTTATTTGACTGTTTCTGATGAAAGATTAAGAGAATTAATGAGAATATGAAAATGAAATATGCAGAATGTTAAATTGTAAATACTGGGGGTGAATCATGGGCAAAAGTGATTGTGATAAGAACAACAGATGTTAGGCAAGCTGTTTCACTGATTAATTTTTCTGACTGTCTGGAAATTTCTACTTAGTTCTGGGTTGTATTTCTCTGTAATGAATTTCTATCCATTGTTTCTTATCCTACCCTCTGATGCCTTTGATAATAAATTGACCATCTCTTCTCTGTAGCAGCCCCTCAAGTATAACAAGACAGCTATGATGTCACCCTGTAATCCTTCTGTTTGTTAGATATATCTAATTCCCTTAACTGTTACTTTAGTCTCCAGTCCATTTATTATCTTTATTATCTTCTCTGCACTCTTTCAAGAGTCTCAGCATCTTTTTTGTACCATGTGACCAGAATTGGATTCAGTATTCCAAGTGTGCCTTCCCTAGTGCAGTAGACAGTGGTACTATTACCTCTCATTATCTTATGCTATCATCTATTGATGCAGCCTAGAGCTACTTTGGCCTTTTTTGGCAGCTGCAGCACACTTCTGACTCAAATTTAAGTGGTGGCACACTAGCACACCTAGATCCTTCTCAGAGTTACTACTGTGGATCCAGATGTTGCCTATTCTATATATTTGGATTTGGGGTTTTTTCCTGCCAAGGGCAACCTTATTTTCTCATCACTGAACTACATCTTGTTGGCTAGGGTCTAATGGTCAAGTGTCAAGATCCTTCTGAAGCTTGAGCCTATCTTCCCTCTGCCCCACAGCTTGATGTCGTCTGCAAAAATACATATTGTAAGCAAACTCTGGATTGGAAAAACAGGCAGTTGCATGAAATTAAACTGTTTATTCTTCCCCCAACAGCCATTGCAATAAGCTGCTGGATGGGTGATCCCAAAAATGCCCTCTAACCTGCACATGTTATATTCATTACAATCAGCCCCTCATACAGAATACCATCTTACCCAATCACTCATATCCCTCCCACCTCATTCCATATAAGGAACTTTCCTTCTTTGCCAGGTCTTCTAAGTTTCTTGAGAATATTTATCTAAGGAGAATCTATCCTTGCCATGTACATCTTGTCCCACTCACTTCCCTGGTAAAGTACTTTCAAAGACTGTAAACAATACAATGTAAGATGGCCAATAAATCTTAAAGTCAACAAAAGGATACATGGTTTCTGAGCCTTAATAAAAGTGTAAATGCGGAGGTGAATTTTCTAATACTATATTCTAGAAAATATTCCAACAAACTCACAAATTTTGATAGGTGATATTTGATATTTGATGGGCACAGGGACCACCCATCCTAGTTCCGTTGAAGGGGGAAAATGTTTGAAATGTCATGTGATGACAGGACGCTGAGAGTTTGACACCCGTTATCTACATAGTTCAGTTATACAGGGTGAACTCAAACATAGTTTTCTCAAATAACCCGTCACCCATGGGTTATTATATGATATAGTAAACCATAAATTAAACATTCAGGCCGGGTTCTGCCATAATATAGTAGCTAAAATGGTTGATTGAGTTTGGTTATAGCTGTGAAAACCCATCCTGTGGCTTGGAACAATGTGAAAATCTTGATAATCTTGAGAATTAGCAATCATAACTTCACCCAACTCAACTGTAAATACAAGGAGTAGATCACTGGATAAAAAGTGGCTACGTTGCTGGAATCATGTGCAATCAGGAACTTGTGCCATTCACTGCACTGCCCAAGTATTCCTGCTCTGGACTACATAGAGCACCTCATCATTGTTTCACCTAACAATTTTATGTTAACTTTCAAGAAAAGAAAGATTACAGTCTCTTCACTCAGATGGTAATTAAATATTTATGTTGAACAAACAGCTGGTGAAAATAGACTAGGACATGTCATGGGCATTTTTCTCCAGTTGTTTAAAGGTAAACCCAAAGTGGAAAAGTTGGGATTGAACAAATAATGGGACAATGGGAATTAGCCAACCATCAAACGGTCATATTTTCTCTGTTGGAACTAAGCCAATAAGGGGTTTGTTTAGTTATACTAGCTCTCTTAGCAGGCCACTTAACCAACACTGAAGAGAGCAATAAGATTTCTTTTGATCACAAGGATAACTTTCTAAATGTCCTGCTGGTGCAAATAGCAGGTAAACTTCCTCTGCCTCACCCAAATCCTGACCTTTTTCTTTGTAGATAAAAATCAAGGAAGCTTGATGATCCATCCACTAGTCACCAATCCTTCACTTCTCTACAGCTGCTTCAGCAGTGACTGGGGAGGCCTATCAGCAAGAAACTAGTAGGACCCTTCAAATGCTTAGAAGTGGCCTTTATGGGATAAGAACATCCCATGTTTTATTTGATAGCACTGAAGTGTTTCTGGAAGAATTGGATTGCAGCAGCTTTGCTAATATTAAAGAGATCAACCTTTCTCTGACACGGTGCAGATGTGGAGGTTGGTGATCCATAAAGCAGTCAACCCTTATGCCAGATGCAGCACAGTAAACAGTCTTTTACTGCCTTGATCCTTGCCCTAGCATGTTTTCCTTCATTGTCTTTCACACAGTACCCTTAATCAGCTGAAGAAACATCCTGCTTACACATGTGCTTGTAATCTAGACTTAAGAACACTGAATGTTTTATTTATGTCTTTATTGTGACTTTAAAAACTGCTTAGAGAGGCTTTGTTTAATATTAGATTATTAAAATTATAACCGCCTGGGTTTATGCAACACACTAAACTAGAAATCATGGTTCACAATTCACCATGCTGGCTTGCCCCGTGGGGCATTCTATATTTCTCAAATTGCATTTTAATTTGAAGCACGTACAAATCAGGAGCTTTAGTCAATGTATCTTAAAAAGAAACTGGTTTACTAAATCCTTAGACTAAGTAATTAGGATACTGATAGATCTTTAGATGTTACCAAACTACAACTTGATACGAGTTATAGCCCATTAATAGTGTCAGTGTGTGTATGTGTGTGTTAAAAGTTTTCCCTTCTTAAGGGTTTAAGATTGCATGGAGTTCTCCACACATTTTTTCAGTGCTGTACTACAGGGTCCCACTGAATTGTAAGGTGAAAATTATTAACTGCCTAGACTTAATTAAATTTTAAATCAATGCAAATGAAAGACAATCAATTTTAGCTTATGCTCTCCGATTTCTTTCACATGGTTTTTTGGAATGTAGCTTCCAGCATGGCATTCAATACTATGAAGTGAGCCCTTAATCCTGAAAAAATGATCCTACCCATTTTCAGATCTAAAACCACCAACAGGCAAGGAGTATTTTGAACGGATCTTTTTTTATATACATTCAGATGTTTAGTAGCTCTTTATCAAATATTTGTGCCGCTACTGTATGTTATAAAATGTATGCAGCGTTCACACATGAAATGCTAGGTGTGTAAAATGCTTGCATGCGTATCTTAACTCCCTAAGGACTTCGCTGGGACTCTCTCCCTTTGGCGCCAGGACTGTAGGTTGCTGATTCAGGGAACTTGGTTTTGCATTTCTGGAGCATCTCTGCAGCAATCATCAAAGGTCTTGGGAGTTGCTTGTACAAGTGAGTCAGGCCTAAGGGCGCATAGGAAATGAGGGGAAAAAAATCAGTGAAGGGAAGAAAGACTATGACAAGGGATAGGTAAAACACAAGCAAAATCAAAGAAGTAAAAGACCAGGAGGGAGGGAGCAAAGTTAGCAGCAACACAAGATTTTTTAAAAAATGACTGGATAGACCAGACAACTGTGTTAGGGAAATAGAAAGCATGAATTGCAGTGAACAAAACATTTGTTATTTCCCACAGAAACTTGTCAATCAGCTCACTGTTGTTTGTTTTCACATAAAAGAGAAGCTGAGGAGAAAGGCTCGCACAGTCTTGCCTAAAAGTTGTCGCCCAAGTGTTCTGTCATTGAGAGTGATGCCTACAACAATCCCAAGTTGTGTGATATCCACAAATATCTCTGGCTTTGTGAATAATTCTCCCTCTAGATAATCTACAAAAACAACATTTTAAGCATTTCACAAATCAAAACAAAGGCAGAACCTCACCACAGCTAGTGAGTTAATGTAAACCTTTTTGGAGTTGGGGCAAGTTTGGAAAATATAAGTTAGTCCTTGACCTACAATAGTTCATTTAGTGACCGTTCAAAGTTACAACGACTCTGGAAAAGTGACTGACCATTTTTCACACTTATGACCACTGCAGCTTCCCCATGGTCACGTGATTTATATTCGGATACTTGACAACTGACTCCTATTTATGATGTTTGCAGTGTCGTGGGGAGGGTATGTGTGTCATATGATCCCCTTTTCAACCTCCTGACAAGCAAAGTCAAAAGAGAAACCAGACTCACTTAACGACCATGTGACTAATTTAGCAACTGCAGCGATTCAGTTAACAAATGTGACAATAGTAGTTGTAAGAGTCACTTAACAAATTTCTCACTTAGCAACATAAATTGTGGGCCCAATTGTGGTTGTAAGTCAAGGACTGCCTGCAAGTATGTGGTTTGATGAAATAGCTGTGAAAGATACAATGTAGTGCTAATAACATAAATATCCCATGCAAAGCAAAACTAACATTTGTTTTACTCCAATACAGTGATATCTCATGTGGGCATAAAGTCCTGGCCAATGGGACAGAAAATGTCAGGGTTTCAAATAAAGCCCCTAATGAAAGAAGACTCTGAGGCTTTGAAGTTCTTCAAAGTTCCATTTTATTAGAGATGTCATATTGGCACATCTGGGAAAACCTGAATCTGAAAGTTTTTCCCCACCCAAAAGAAAGTCCAAGCACCTACCCAGCACCCACATGTATGTCACATGGCCCAATCAGGCACCGTCCCAACTGGAGATGGTTCCCAGTCATACCCCTCCAGCAGTGGTGGGTTTCAAATTTTTTTAGAACCTCTTCTGTAGGTGTGGCCTGCTTTCTGGGAGTGGCTTGCTGGCCATGTGACTGGGTGGGAGTGGCTTGCCAGCCATGTGACTGAGTGGGAGTGGCTTGGCAGTCATGTGACTGGGTGGACATGGCCAACTTGTAAAATGTGGTGAAACTCACTTAACAACGCTCTTGCTTAGCAACCAAAATGTTGGCTCAGAAACTCTGGCATTTGAAGCACGCAAGTCTTAAAGCTGTCAAGTTACAAGACCCTTGCACCCCTAACCCTTAAAAAAAAAAACCCAGGGATGTTCAAACGTGAACAGCTTTAAGATTTTAAGGTTTAGATAGGACTCTTAGAGGCAGGCGGGGTGATTGGTGAGCCAGCCAATCAGTGAGCGGTGGGCGGGGCAAGCGTGGTGCGGACGGGCGGGGGGAGGGAGCTGGAACCGGTTCTAAATGGCACGGTAGATTTGTGGAACCTCTTCTATAGAAGAGGTTAGAACTGGCAGGAACCCACCCCTGCCCTCCAGGTGCAGGGCAGAATGTCCTTGATTCTCGAAGAAAGGAATGTTATTATGACTATATATAACTGGGAAGGGGGATTGTATGGACCACAGCTCCATACAATCCCCCTTCCCAGTTTCCCACAGGTTAAATGTGGCAGGCCTGATGATTCAATGCCCAAGATGGCTTCCAGGCTTGACAGAGTCTGTATTAGGTGCGATTCTTGATAGTGTCATTAGCACCCTTCCTCCCCAAATTATACTGAGACTATTTTTTTTGAAACAGTACATGTAATATTCGACTTACGACCACAATTGAGCTCTAAATTTCTGTTGTTAAGTGAAACATTTGTTGAACACATGACTCTGGAACACTGCAACGGTCATAAGGATGAACCAGTTGCCAAGCATCTGAGTTTTGATCACATGACCACGGGGAGGCTGCAAAGGTTGTAACTATGAAAAACGGTTATAAGCTACATTTTTCAGTGCTGTTGTAACAGTCACTAAACAAACTGTTGTAAATCAAGGACTACCTGTAGATTTCATACTTTAGATACATAGGTAAAAATGGAAATAGTTTGGTTTGGGTTTATCATGGTGCCCGAACCCATCCACTTTGGATTGTATTTGTAATTTGTTTTTTTATTCCTCAGCATGTTGTACAGATTCAGCCAATTAGATTCGCTCAATAAACCATAGTTAAAACATGGTTTACATCTTTAATGAGGGTTTCAGAAGCTGCAATAGCCAGATCTCCTATTTTCCTTCAAATGTATCTTCCAGCCCCTTTTCCCAAAGTAGAAAGGAATCCAAAACAAAATTGCACAATGAAATTAGAAGTTAGAATTTGATGAAGTTTTCCACTTAAAATGCAGGAGAAAATGTGTGCTGTTAAGGAACTGTGTGCATTAAAATGCAAAGATCATGAAAAAGTATGCAAAAATGGATGTATAAATTGCCAATGGAAAATTGCTAGCAGTTGCTAGGTGGAAGTTTTACTTGTGTGCAAAAAATGTATTTGAATAATCAAACATAGATTTCAGTCTTGAATAGACAAGTTACCATGGAAAAACAAGTTAAATTTTATTGGTAGAAAGAAAAAATAGACAATAAATGGAATTGTCTATTATAACCTAAAACCAATATTTATGTTAAGAGACAAAATGATTTGATATTTACTAAATGCATAATGAAGCAACTTTTACATTCTTTTCTCTGACATGAACATCTGACTTATTCTACAAAAATGAAACAGAAACAAGGAGCAGTCTTAAAAAGGCTCAGATACTGAGGTTAATAATCCTCTTATAAATATTAAAAATAGGGGGTTCTGAATAGTAATCTGCAAGAGTTTAATCCCTCACATAAATACATCTAAAATGTTTATTCATTCAAATAGTGCATTATACTTTCATTATGATTCTATGTTATTTAACAAATAGCTGGTCATAATGAATTAGCGACGGTGTGAATTTAACACTACAAATAAATACACAATATATTAAGCCTATCTTGCTAGCATACCTTATTGTTCAACCACTAGTACTTTTGGCATCCAGGCTCAATGTAATAATTGATTCTCTAATAATAGCCAGCTGGTATTTTCAGTGTTTTACATTGTTCCATCAAACTGGCAAGTATCAATAAACCAATCACAAATGTAAGATTGTGATAAAGTTACCAGTAAGACCAGATCTGGACCTAAGCAAGGTTAACTTTGTATCTGCACAACTCCTTTTATGCAAACAAATTCAGGTTAGTGCAGAATCAGCATATCAGATGTAAAATCTGGCTTAGTCAATCATAGGTTATTCTGATATGCCCTCATAATGCAGTGACAGACACTGCAAAGGAGAACTCTATAATCTATTATGTTAATTCAGGTAGAGTTACAACATTGGATTATTTCAGAATTTTTCTAGATTATTCATTAGATAATGGATGAAGTGCATACTAAGAAGAAAAGCATTGGATCTAACTATAAACAACAAAAAGGCACATGAAAAATGTAGTTGTGTATCACAACTTTCATTCAAAGCAAAGCATTCTATCTTGGAAGAATTAGAGAAACCAAATATAATTTCTAATGTTGCATTTTACCCCTTACCAGGGGGAGCCCCCTTGTGGAGTACTGTAAAGCCGTTACCCTGACAACTCCACTGTGCTGTTACAGTAGAAACCATTTTACAGCAGTACAGTATAAGTCATTTAAAGGCACAACAGGCTGCATCTTAACAGAACACACACCCCAAGGGGTGTTAGGAGTATCCCCTCCAGTATTTTTCCCCAGAGAGTAAGCCACCTGTGTACCAAGTTTGGATGAAATTGCTTGAGGTGTTCCCGAGTTATGCTGGAACACAGACAGACAGACAAACTGAAAACAAATGTCAAAATTCTGTATGTGTGTCCAAAGTTTCACTTTTCCACCACAGAATTCACAAACTGCCACAGCTTTGATTCCGATTTTATGAAAGCATAAAGGTTTCTGTTTTCAGAACTAAGCAAAATGCTATTTAACCTATTTTAATTTGGTTACAGTATCTAACCTAATTATTGGATAATGTTTCTTCCATACCCCCTAATTTTTATAATACCTAATTAGATGAAGAGTTGTAGAGAACTCAAAGATTTGCAAACTGGTTGCTCTAAATAAAATTATTCATCAGTTATGAAAGATAGACATAATTAAGCTGAGCCACATTGTCAAAGCAGATTTGTTTAATAGACTTCTGTTCTGTCTTTCCTTTGAAATCTTCACTTCATGTGAAGATCTCCACCCATTTTTTTTCATTCAATCCTCCGAGGTAAGTTGGGTTGAGAGACATTCCTGGGTTCACAAGGACAAAGTGAATCTTTCTGGTTCCAGTTCAGCATCTTAATTATTGAGTTGGCCACAAATTCCTATCAGAAACTACTGGCAAAAGTTCAGTGAAAAGAAGCAAATCTCCTATTCTCAACCTGGAGAGGTTTTATTCTGTCCTCATGACTACTTCTAATAGTGGGAGTCAATGCGATGGTAATATGGTAGTAGTAAGACTACAAAGGAGAACTAGGAGAAATAAAGAGAGTTTTTGAGCTCACTTGTATACAGCATTCTTATACATAAAACCAATTCAGTACTTCATCTGTGCATTGTGTATTTTTATAAATACTTTTTAGTCCAACACAATCTATTTTAGATATATTTATTACATTTCCGCTGGGACTCGGTGGCTCAGTGGCTAAGATGCTGAGCTTGTCGATCAGAAAAGTCAGCAGTTTGGTGGTTCAAATCCCTAATGCCATGTAACAGAGTCAGCTCCCGTTACTTGTTCCAGCTTTTGCCAACCTAGCAGTTTGAAAGCACATAAAAATACAAGTATAAAAATAGGGACTACCTTGGTAGGAAGGTAACAGCATTCCCTGTGCCTTCGGTGTTAAGTCCTATTGGCCACATGCCCACCGAGACGTCTTCGGACAGCGCTGGCTCTTCAACTTTAAACTGAGATGAGCACCATCTCCTAGAGTCAGGAATGACTAGTACATATGTGCGAGGGGAATCTTTACCTTTTATTATATTTCCAAGTAAATAATTCAATTTTCTTATGTGGAATAAGCCTAAAAAGAATCAACCAGAAAACTTAAGAATAGCACAAGTTTGTTTGAATCTAACTATAAAATAATTCATGTCACCTTCTTGCTTGAATAAAGCTTACTCAATCTCAAATATAGTGTTTGGCTATTTCTGCATTCTGAACTTATGATTTGTTTCCAGAAATAAGAAATAAGAGAATTCTGAACAATTTTGATCATTTTTTTTCACAGAAAAACATGAATAATGTTTTTGGTTTTTCAAAAGCAAATTGTGTCGTATTAAACTTCTTGACCTAGTGGAAAATCTACGGTCTCCAGATGAGCGGAAATGGCAATGCTCCCTTACAATGTTGTACGAGTGGGATGAATAAATGGGAAGTCACCCCCCCACATCTTTTGCTGCTGAAGTAGACACTGCATGTGCTGTCTCCCGTACTTGAAGTAACAATGTATGCTTTCATTAAGTTGCAGGTGTTTGAAGCTTGAGAGAAAAGGACCACTGTGAATTAGCAAGACAACAGTGGCTGAATGGTTAAGCTCTACTTACAATGCAAGCCGCCGGGAATATTGTCCTTCGCTTGAGTTATCACTGAAAGCTGCCTCTCTAACTGAGATGAATAGAGGAAAAAATGAAGAATGACGTAGGATGCTCTAAGTTAAACTGCACTGAACTTTGACCTACTAGTTTCAGGGCATGGGCTGCTGTTTAATGGCTTTCTCAAAAGTGATCTGGTTTGTTCATAAGCCAGACCTCAAGAAACACATTTGCTGGGTTTGCTCAATATCTAAAGGCTAACTTAAGCAAAGCGCATGCTGGTTTAGTTGATCTTGTCCACACATTCTAATATCTGAAGTCAGCTTTCGTGTCCTAAGAGGAGCAAAGAAACACATTTGTTTTGGGGGCTTCATACGCCATATTTACATTAGATTTGTGCCTAAATAAGAAACTAAAATATGGATGTCAGTTTTTCACTTCCTTGAGGCTGTTTGGGCATCTTCAGATAACTAAACTTCAAGGTTAAGTAGAAAAGCGAAAGAAAATACAAAAACAGCAATCTTAAATTCATCGAAATAAACATGGAAATTGTGTATGACCTACTGAGTGCATTACACTTGTTTGTACTTTGCACAATATGAGCATAGGAAGGGCAAAGTAGCTGCAGTTTTGTCACAACTTTTCTAAATCTATTTTAAACTTATTATTCCTGGCTTGTCAAGATAGCCTCCTAATTGCATTTTAATTAACATCATAATAATAATAATAATAATAATAATAATAATAATAATAATAATAATATTTAATGCTTCTAGACCGCACCCTCTCCCGAAAGGGACTCGGGGCGGTGTACAGTTCATACAAAATATAACAAGATACAATAAAATTAAATATGTACAGTTGACAGTTGACATGGAGGAGGTTAAAATGCCGTTAAAAGAACTGTACAAAGCAGATATAAAATAAATTCAAACCCCTAAAAACAAATACAGTAAATTAAAAAAACCCTAAAATAACCAGATATAATACATTTGCCAGGAGGGACAGTTGAATTATGCCAGGCCTGCTAATCGGAACAGGTGAGTCTTCAGTTTTTGCCGGAAGGAGCGGAGGTCAGAAGTGGTTCTAATGTCGGGGGGGAGGTCATTCCAGAGGGTTGGGCCCATCACAGAGAAGGCCCTACTCCTCGGTGTCGCCCGCTGGCATTGCCTAACATATACTTACTTGCTCTTCTGGTTGCTTTCCACACACTATGATTACTTATAGATAGTGTTCATCCTTTACCCTTTAATGTCTACAAGCTACTATATGTGGCCCATAATAAAGAATATTTTAGAAGCCAGACAAATGTGTGTGTAATTATGTCTAGAGTTCTAGTACTTGTCCATTTAAGAGTGTCTTGCCAAAAAGATGACATCAACAATTGATGATTCTGTCTTAACAGAGGAATCAATTCAGTTCAAAAATATTGATTTGATTTGGACTTCCATTTTGGTTACCATATTTGATCTATTTAAGAAATGTATAAAAATATTTCTATGCATATAAAAGTATCAAATTATCAGATCAATTCAAAAGCAACCAATTCATTTGAACACATTCCACATTGACAATCCAATTTAGAAAATTAATTTTATGTAGGAATTAAATGAAACAACCCTGAATTCAGAATAATGCTTTGCATAGTTCTAATAGCAAACCAGATAAAGAATTCAGAGCAATACAAACTTTGTTTTATTGTAGCTCCATCTGGTTTAGAATTGACCACAATGATACTCTCACTTATTTTCTTTAAAGGGTTTCTTTTGCTCTACTGGAATAATCCAGTGATACAATTTGGGATTTTTGTTATCAAAACAAGCAATATATTCTGCCACTGAGAAATGATGCTTTTTTATGCATTGAAATCTTCAGTTTTCCATCAGCAAAATAACTAAGAACGTTGATCTAAAATTGTAATTCCCATGGCAATAGGGCTAGAGTAGACTAAACATATAAAGTAATGGAAGCTTATGATCGAAAATTATATATGGATTCTAGTTATTAGAAAGACAAAGTATTGGAGAAGATTACAAAGCATCAAGAAAATACAGTGTCAATCTCAATATTGAAGTTGAAAGATTATGGCATAAACTGGCAGTGGTGGTCCCGGGAGTTACAGATGCACTGAGTATTATATCAAAAAACCTGGATGACACTTAGAAAATCTGCACATTGACAAAATTTCCACCTGTCAATTATAAAATGCACACTGCTTGGATCTGCACATATGCTACACTAACACAGTACAATAACCTATGGTGTTGGGAAGAACTCCGTGTGAATGAAGACCGTTAGCTAAAAAATGGCAACTATGATTTCATGTTGTGTATAGAATAATAATCAGTTATATGATACAACAATATATTGTAAATAAATTTATATGCTGCCTGACTCCCAGAAACTCTGGGAAGTTTCTCAAAAACCTCATACATTTAAGTGGAATTTTTTAAAAGTGCAAGTAATATAACTCTTATTTATGTTTTCTATTTTAGACTGCCTTTGTTGCAGACAAAAAAAGAAGTCTTCAGCTTCTGACAAAGATACAAAGCCAAGATATCATGTATTAAAAATTGCCCATAGCCTTGGATTTGCTCACCTTGAGCAAATGAGAAAGCTTTATTAGAATATGTTGGCAACCTGCTTTGATTTCAGATTTTTAATTTTTGGTGACTGCATGTGCTCTACGGGCCTTCCATCTAATTCATTAGTAAAGCTAGCTGAGACAGCACAAGGAGTGCTTGTAAGAAGAAATAAAACTGTTGTAATCTGCACCTGAAGGAACTTGTATACAAGTAAACCCACAAAGCAATTAATGACAGTATTTCTTGCTGCCTCAAATGCATCCAACTTTATTCTCAGCAGCCAATTATTCACAAGACACATGCATATGGAAGAGTAGAAAAAAAAACCCATGAAAGAAAATGATGTACAAGGGATGAGCACAGATGTGCATTATCTGGGCAACAGTAAATGCTTAAATGCTTTTTGGCCAAGAAGTAAACCTATTTTAAAATTTAATTTTAGCTACTGGCAGCAAATATTAATCATTAATTCCTGTTTAGAGGCTAATTTGGACTAAGGATGATGGTGGTTTTTTTTCTTAGACAATGTTTAAGTTGTTTTGTTTTTTCATCATACTATTTCCATATTGGAAAATGGATTCGGTTATTGGATTTCTGCTTAATCCTTCATTTAACACATGTCGTCGTGTGACATCACAATGTTTTTTTCCCTTCGCGGAGCTGGGGTGGGTGGTGCCTGCGCGTGACACATCCGGCCTGCGGGCCACCAGTTTGACACCCCTGATTTAATACATTACAACATTACAGGTGGAAGGGATAGATATTAAAGAGAGTCAGTTTGCATAGTGATTAAGGTGCTAGTCTAGAAACTAGGGGACTGTGAGTTCTAGTTCTGTGAGTTCTGAGTTCTAGTTCTAGAACTAGTTCTAGTTCTAGACATGAAAGCTGGCTAGGTGACTGTGAGCGAGTCCTTTTCTTTCAGCCCACCTCATGGGATTGTTGTGGGGAAAACAGGAGGAGGAAAAAAAGTATTAGGTAGGTTCACTGTCTTGAGTTACCTGCAAAGTAATTAAGATGAAACAAAAGTAAATAATATATAGATAAATTAGTAAGGTTACTCAATTATTAATTCTCATAGATGTATATTTTGAGTCATTATATACGGGTATATTTATTTACATATATGGCCATCCCTCTTCCGGCAGTGATTCTGCTGTTTAATAAAATTATTGTCCCCAAAATAAATTTTCAATAGAAATGTCAGTATTATTAATGTAGAACTGAAGTGATATTGGTAGACAGAAGTCTTCATTGTCCTTACGCACTGTACACAAGGAAGAACTCAGTGTGAATGAAGGCCATTAGCTAAAAACTGGCAACTGTGGTGATGGTAGTCAGGAGCTCCATTGCTCAGTGATTGTAAGGCATAGGGTCTGGCAGATACAATTACCATTGTTGCTTGAATCCCACAGTCATATGACTGCCATTTTCAACCTCCCACTAGTTCTCTATTGCTTCTTGGAAGCTGGCAATGAAGGTTCCAATTGTCATTCAAAGACCGTGGAACACTATGCATTGTAATTGTGAACTGGTCACCATTGCCCAAAATGCACTTCAATGGCTGTAGGGATGCTTGTGACAGTTGCAATTGTGAGAGCATGTATTATTCGTTGTATTTATTTAATAGAGTTATATGGCTGCCCAACCTGCACACAATTACTCCAGGTGGAATATGACATTAAAAGGCAACAATATAAAAACCTCAGAAACCTGCTCAAGCTTCCTACAAGTACCCCTTCTTCAGCACCATGGTAACTTCAGTCACTGTCATGGATCCGCCCTGGAAGTTCTCTCCGGATTTGAATTCAGAAAAAGAGGGTGAGTTTGAGTCAGCAGGGGAAAGGACAGAGCAGAGTGTTAGTTAGGATCGGGGCTCAGAGAGTGCTAGTCTGATGGAGCAGACTCAGTTGGGGTGGAGGGGCGTAGGGGAGGAATAAAGCGATGGAGGGAAGGGCTAGTCCTGCACATGCGGACAAGTGAGAGGCTGAGGAAGGTGAGCTACCGCTGCAGCAAGTTGGCCAGGCGGCTCCGGTAAGGACTAAGAGCAGCTGTCACCTGTTAGCAATGCGGCTGCCACCCATTAGCACCTCCTTCTCAATCAAGGACACATAGAGCAGAGAGGAGACATTAAACCAGGGGTGTCAAACTCGCGTCATCACGTGACGTATCACAACTTTCCCCCTTTGCAAAAATGGGGCTGGGCATGGCCAGCGCATGATGCATCAGGCTCATGGGCTGCAAGTTTGACACCCCTGCATTAGACAGATAAGTTAGATATAGTTTTAGATAAGTAATATTCCTTTTGTAGACTCTTGAAAGTTCTGAAGATATCATTACATAATAGTTGACAGAAAGTGATAATTCTGTTATGAATATATTCTCAGGAAAAATGTGTCACCAACCATTTTCAAATAAGAATGACTCCAGAGTACAGGCAGTCCTCGACTTACAAAAGTTCATTTAGTGACCGTTTGAAGTTACAACAGCATTGAAAAAATGACTTATGATCATTTTTCACACTTATGACCATTACAGCTTCCCCAAGGTCACATGGTTTACATTTGGATGCTTTGCAATCAATTCACATTTATGATGTTTGCAGTGTCCCAGAATCACCTGACCCCCCTTTTGTGACCTTCTGACAAGCAAAGTCAATGGGAAAACCAGGTTCACTTTAGGAAATTTAACAAATGCGGCAAGAAAAGTTGTAAAATGGGACTAAACTCATGTAACATATTTCTCACTTAACAACATAAATGTTGGGCTCAATTGTGGTTCATAACCTGAGCACTTCCTGTATCTCTGTAGAAGGAAAGACTGAGTGTGATGGAGGGTATATATGATAGGTAGATAGATAGATAGATAGATGATAGATAGATAGATAGATAGATAGATAGATAGATAGATAGATAGATAGATAGATAGATAGAGATAGAGATAGAGATAAATAGGTGATTGATAGATGATAGATACATAGATAGATGGATGGATGGATGCATCTTAGTTTATGATAGCCAAAAATCAAGTGTGTTAAATAGCACATTTTTGGACATATTTTATTAGACATTTTGTTAGATTTATGTAATGCTTATTAAATTAATTAATTTGAATTAAATTTTAATTGAGAGTGACTGTGGCACAGTTACTCCTTCTCAGTCCAACTCACTTCACAGAGTTGTTGTTGGCAAAATAGGAGGAGGAATGTGTGTCAATATATTTGTAAAAATAATAAAGGCAGGAAATAAATAAAGCAATAAACAATAAACCAACCAACCAACCAACAAACAAATAAATGGCATCAGATTTCATAAATCTGATGATAAATATAATTAAACAAAATAATAATAAAATTTGTTAATCAGAAAACGTGCTAGCAGACTCCTGATTTCTAGTTTCTCATGACAAGAAAAATCAAATTTAAATTCTCCAACTAATAAGACCCAGATCAGTCTAGCTACTTTCAAGTGCTGAAAAAGTAACCAAATAATTAGGCATTGGTCAAGTTCTATCAGTCAGGTGTCATTTATTGTCTTAAGTTTGGGGTTGTTACATGAATTCAGATGATTTAGTCTGGATAATATATTCTGAAATCTTCTTACCAACCCAGCTGTTAAAATCTCATCTCAAAATTTAACAAAAACATTGGATAATAAATTGTGCACTGAATACAATATTACCAGCCTTTAAAATTACACTAATATGAGCATCATAGCGTAAAACTGGTAGAACTTGATTTTCATAAGATGTTATGACAACTTGTTTCATAACAAATATACAAACTACTTTCTTCTGAAATTTAATTAATGCATTTTTAATTTTTTGGTAAATGGGAAAGCAAATGTATTGTGTGATTTTATTTACTTATTTCATATAACTTCAGTTTTGCTTACTTTCCAAATATAGACATGGTTTTTTAAAAGCAGCGGTAACAGATAAAGAATACAGAATAGGATTATTTATTGTTGGAAATGGGAATTTAAGATTTCTGTTAAGCCTCATTTAAGGAATTTGGCTCAAGCCAAATTCAGAAAGCTGAATAAAACAGCATTTCCAGTCTATCTGTATTACACTTCATCTGTCATTATTCCCAACCATGATGTTTAGTACATATAGAAGGCACCGAGGAAAAGAATGAAATATAGACCCAAAGCAATTTTCCACCATGCCTTTGCAGCTGCAGCTATTATCTATAACTTGATGGGTGTGCATGCTACTTAAGACAAAAATGATAAGATCCTGGCCTAAGGAACTTTCAGTCTAGTAAAGACATGCAGCACAAGTGTAAACATTAAACCACAAAGTGGGAGTGGGACCAGTTAGGAGAGAACCTTGAAAATTTATCTTTGAGTCATCAAAGAGTTGGAAGGAATCCATCAACCGAATCTTTGAGCTATTACACATTTCAAACAGGCAAGATGAAATCATGAATAATGAGTTCCTCCACAGGCTCTGCTGAAACAGGAGTAATGATGCGGGAACAACTTCCAAATCATTGTGCTGGGGCATATCAAGAAGCTTCTGCAACTCAATGTTTCTCCTCGTTTACAATTCCCTAGAACCAGGCCATCCTTTGCAAAAGCAAAAGCAATTGCAACCATTAGAATCCGGCCTCAACTATCCATCAATATTCTTGTTCTGAATCTACATGAAACTCCCTTTCACCCATCGTTCTTCCGCTGAGATACGTTTTGTGATTAGCTTTTACTAGGAGCATTGGGATTTCCATGGGATATCAGTAATTTGATCTCCCAAAACTACTATCCTGACTTAGCTAGCCAAGAACATATAAAGTATTATCAGGCAGATGGAAAGTAGATAAACTTCTACAAATGGTTTAAGATCTGGATCATTCCATACCAATAGTGAACTGCCCGAATGTTTGAACTGGTGACTGGAAGGAAGAATATTCCTGTTTTTAATCATGTTTATATGAATTGTTGTGAGCCACTTAAAGTTATTGTATGACCTAGGCAGCAGAGGTGGTATTCAGCCAGTTCTCTCCAGTTCGCACAAACCGGTAGTGGTGGCTGCAGAAGGTTCTTCCCACCCACCCCATGTAATGCATGAGCACTGCCAATGTACAGAAGGAATTTCACATGCGCAGATGTGGCACATGCACTCACATTTGCGAACCGGTAGGGAAAGTAAGTGAATCCCACTGCTGAGAGGCAGCCACATAAATCCAGTAAGTAAGTAAGTAAGTAAGTAAATAAGTAAGTAAGTAAGTAAGTAAGTAAGTAACCAATATCTTTTTGTAAGGTCGTTTTTCACAGTTTTATGTATCTGTTGTCTTCCAGAATCCTTAGCCTCATCTATTGGACAGTGGAAGCAATTTGAAAAGGGATAAAGAACAAAGCAGGTTATATGCATCTGTTTCAATGTTTTTCCTCTGATAATTTCCATAATACATTGGAAAAGACTAGGAGAAGGCAATGGAGCATCGTCCGTAATGTTAGAATTACCAGAAATCCAATTCAGTATAGAAACTTTACTTTTTAAATACATGTAACTGAATCTGGTTCATGAACCCAATGTATAGGAAAGACGCCACTTGACCTAGAATCTACTTATTAAAATGTCTAAACAAAAACCCTCATCCAAAGTACAAATAGATTAAAATGGTACATGAATGCACACATGTGTGCACCTATCCACATACAGGGAGCACATGCAAATTCTTCTGGGGAAAAAAGTGCTAGAAGTAAGAACAAGACTCTGCTCCCTTTGTGTGTGGCGATTCTAATCTATTTAATGGTTACCGCTTGAATGAATTAAAAATGGAATTGGAATTACTATCTAATTCATCAGTAAGTGTTGTATTGTGTATTGATTGTCATAGTTACCTAGTGAATCACTTTAAATTATTTTAGAGATGATGAAATCTATGTTAATATACAAATACTCTTCCAGGAAGAAGTTGGGTTTGATAAGGATATTGATATAACCTAGGAGAGGAAATATTGAAAAGCATCACCACAGACTGTCGTAAGAAATACAGAATCACCTCTTTCATTACATTTATGAATTTGTCAAAGCCTCACAGTAAATTCAAGGCAGAAAAGGAAAACCACCCATTTGTTCCAGAGAAATAATATTCTATGTACAAAGCACAGTGAGGTAAAAATATACTCTAGTTTTATTTATATAATACACTACATCAAAATCATGACTTGCAAACCACAGCGGTTAAACTATAACCCAACAAACCACATTATAATTTAGCATGTTGTATGAATTAGGCTATCATATTAAGCCATGTTATATTTTGGCATATTACATTATGTGACCAAAGTAATTTTACTGTCTTAATTGTGAAAATGTGGCCAATTACAGTAGTTTTCTCTCTTTCGGTCTCTGTCTCTCTCTTTCACACACACACACACACGCCTTCTACCAATTAATATTTTTTTCTCCTTCTATCTGAGTAGAAGTTATTTAAGAATAAAGTTAACAGTATGGAGTTACGTATTGAGTCGTACCTCCCAGCGATGCTTCCACAAGCCTCTGCGATGCTCCAGCTGCTCGGCGGAGCATTGCGCAGGTGCTGTACACACCATGTGCAAAAGCGCCGAAGGCTTTAAAGGACAGGTAAGGAGCTCGGACAGGCAGGTGGGCCCTCTGGAGCACCGTACTGGAATGGAACCCGGTGCTCTGGGCAGGCTCTGGTATGCCTGTACCGGGGCGTACCACCTGCAACCCGCCACTGGTGCGTGCATACAGATATATTTAAAACAGAGGTCAATATCATGTGTAAATATGTATTCATGCATAAGACAGAAGGATCAATCTTGCAGTATGTACTTCTCAAGAAGTTATTAAAAGAAACTAAGTGCAGACAATGGTGGGATTCCAATTTTTTACTACCGGTTCTGTGGGCGTGGCTGGATGGGTGTGGCATGGCTTGGTGGTTGTGGCTTGGTGGGTGTGGCAGGGGAAGGATACTGTTAAGTCTCTGTTCCCTCCCCACTCCAGGGGAAGGTTACTGCAAAATCCCCATCCCTCCCAATCAGCTGGGACTCGGGAGGCAATGAATAGATGGGGGTCAGAGGTGGTATTTACTGATTCTCCAAACTACTCAAAATTTCTGCTACCGGTTCTCCAGAACTGGTCAGAACCTGCTGAATCCCACCTCTGATACAAAGTATTAGAAATCTTGATTGTATAGAAAGCATTGCAATTTCATACACATTTAGATGGGAATAAATCCCAGTGAATGTCAAAGTAAATATGCAGCAGATTATACTTGCATTGGATATACAGTATATGGGTTTGTTGTTAACACGCAAATAATGTGTTGGGCTTTAAAAAAATGTACTGTGTGAAACCAGGCATTGTGATTTGTAAACCATAGTGTAATGTAAGAACTTAATCACACTATATGCATTTTTATTTTCTATATTTTTCTATGGAAGCATTTAAATTAAAATCTGCAGCTGATCAAACGCTTCTTTTCACATATAATAGAAATGTATGCATTGCTAGAAGCAGTAAACATAAACCTCAAGAACTACTAAATGTGTTAATTAGCTAGACTTTTAGCATGTGTTCATTGTTCTAGCAAAACTAAAAGCTGTCAGATAAGTCCATGAATAAAAATGAATAAAAAGTGCCTACAAAACTAATTGAGTACATAAGATTGGTTTGCACAAATAATGAGGGGACGGGGATTGTATTCTAATACCAGTAAGCATAATCAGAGAAGATAAAATGCAGTCATGCTTTTGAATGCAACCAATTGTTGGGGAAATATAGCAGATCTGTCAGGGGAAAAAACGCCTGATATCTGAGATCAATGGACCGTGGCTGATTCCCTTCCGCATATCTTTTGAGATATTAAGAAAAATAAAATAAAAGTCTTTGACAAGTATATTCTAATTAATAAACAAACTTTAATAAAAATAAATGAAACAGAAAATAACTAATTGTTACATTTTGATAATGAAAGCTCCGGTTGCCAAGTTCTGTTTGGCAGCCGAACAAAGAAGAAAGGAATTTTGGAATGTGTAACGCATGCGCAATAAATCACTTTCAGATAAGAACTTTTATGACCTGCGCAATAACTCTTTCTTAGTTTAACTCTTGAGTGTCAATTCATTCAGTTCAGGCCTAGCAAACTTTTTAACATCGTGACAAGATCTATGTTCTTTAGGAAAATAGTCTGGTCCTCAGTACTACATTGCTTTATTTCATTACTCTTCTATCCAAATCCAACTACCTTATGCCCTCAGGCAAGAGTTCTTTAACCAGAAGATGACATGCTCTCCTTGCCTACCAATGCTCTTGTCAGGATCTCCTAAAGGTAAAACCTCAATTTATTTATAACCCACCTTTATTATTTTTATGAATAACTCAAGGTTGTGAACATACATAATACTCTTTCCTCCTCCTATTTTCCTCACCACAAAATCTTGTGTGGGGAGTTGGGCTGAGAGAGAGAGTGACTTGCCCAGAGTCACCTAGCCAGTTTTCATATCTAAAGTGGAACTAGAATTCACTGTCACCTAGTTTCTAGGCTAGTGCCTTAACTACTACCGTAGACCAAATTGGCTTTCATTGCTCTGGTGATTTACATGAGGCATCCATGTTATTTTCTTGGCAACCATACAGAGATATTGCCTCACTGCCTCCTCCCAATCTAATCTATAGCCCTAGGATTTCCTGATGTCAAGGTAGTAATCAGGAGCAAACTTGCAACCTGTCTAACTTTTTCAAAGTCACCAAACCACACCCCAAAAGTCTTGTAGCTGTCTTAAAACAGCCTTGCTAACCTATACTTGAGAATTCCCAGCCAACAGACCACTTTTTCATCCTGACTGGAACTGGAAGACTCACAACAATTACATACAGAAGACAAGAACCTAGCAAAAGCTGCTTTAGCATCTAATTGACTGGGGTAGCCATAATTGTCTTCATGGAATAATTCAATTTTCTGGGTTTCTACCAGTGGTGGGTTCCGGATCCCGTTGCAACTGGTATGGTGCAACAGGGCCCGGCGCACAGCACATGCACACATGCATGCAGCATGCGCATGCATCCTTACCTCCTGCAATGCTCTGCGACACTCCGCAACACCTCCACAACGCTCTAGCTGCTCGGTGAAGCATCGTGCAGGCGCCGTACGCTCTGTGTGCGGAAGGCCAAAGAGCTCAAATACAGGTAAGGAGGGTGGGCGAGCTCTCTGGAGCACCGTACCGGAACGGTACTCGGTGCTGCCGGCAGGCACTGGTATGCCCGTACCAGGGCATACTGCCTAAAACGCACCACTGGTTTCTACGCTGAACCAAAAACTAACAACAAGCAAGCCTTATTACAAACACAATTGAGCCCAAAATTTCTATTGTTAAGTGAAACATTTGTTAAGTGAATTCTCCTTCATTTTACTACATTTCTTGCCACAGTGAATCACTGCAGTTGACTTTGCTTGTCAGAAGGTTGCAAAAGTTGATCCCATGACCCCAGGACACTGAATAGTCATAAGTATGAACTGATTGCCAAGCATCTGAATTTTGATCACATGATCATAGGGATGCTACAAAGGTTGTAACTGTGAAAAGCGGTCATAGGTCATTTTTTTTCAATGCTGTTGTAACTTTGAATGGTCACAAATTGAACTATTGTAACTTGAGGATTACCCGTACAAAGATTAGTTTTGTATAACTGATTTATAAACCAGCCAACCACATTTTAGGATAACACACCTTGGAACTTATTTAACCTATGAATTGATGGAGAAAACTGTCCCACCAAATGGGACAGCCGAAAAGTGATCTAGAACTTTTGCCAGAATCCCAAAATGATCCTTTGTCCTTTGCTGAAGACATGTGGAATTCCAATAAAGTTAAAGGATATTAGAGGAGGGAAACAAGATCGTAACTATATTTATATAACACATGCCTATCCATAATAAACCACTGTTGGTTTAGCCTGGTATTCTGAAAAGCACATTGATAGTAAACTAATCCTATCAGGTAGGTTGACACAAAATGTGAGTGGGTACATAATGGCTCAAGTTTTTATGCCAATACTGTCTCTTGAATGGTCAATAAGGAATAATACAGAGACTGTATGTACGGAAGAATTTCTAATTGCCTACAGAAACAGAGCTAGAAGTGGGCTTATAAAGTCTGTGGAAAGGATTAAAATAGATAATTCAAACAGAAAAATGAAACAGAATTCCTGAAAGGCTCTCCACTTTGTCTTTCTGTAACTGAAATTATGTTTTATCTCCGGAAAATGAAAATCATAATTTATTTTTTCACATATTTCTTTATTTTGACAGCCCTCATAATTCTTTCAAGATTACTGTTCTAGAGACAGACGTTGAGCAATTTCTCTTTTCACATAAAACTAAGAATTATGGAAGGGAACATCAGATTTCGTAACTCATTCACAATTTTACGAAAGTAGTTTTTTAGTATGCAAAGAGATTGTCAAAGTTTCAACAGACAGAGGTTCTATATCAGGGGTGTCAAACTGGTGGCCCGGGATCTGGATGCATCATATGCAGGCCACGGCCTTCTCAGCTCTGTAAAGGGGGAAAACGTCACAAAACTTCACGTGACAGCAATGTGACGTGGCAAGTTTGACAACCATGTTCTATACCCGTGACGGCGAACCTATGGCACGCGTGCCACAGATGGCACGAGTAGCCATTTGTCAGGGTACGTGAGACGTTGCCCTGTCAGCTGGCCAGCACGCATGCCTGCACTGACCAGCTGACTTTGGCCTTCTTTTGAGGCCATTTTTCGCCCTCCAGAGACTTCCAAACTGGAAGTTTGGGAATGGACTTCCGGTTTGCTCATAGGGCTGGTTTTATCCCTCCAGAGCCTTCAGGGACCTTCAGGAGGCTTCCCTGAAGGCTCCGGAGGGCCAAAACCAGCCCTATGAGCAAACCGGAAGTTTGGGAATGAACTTCTGGTTTGCCCATAGGGCCAGTTTCTCGCACTCCGGAGACTTCAGGAAAGCTCCTGAAGCCTCTGGAGGGCCTCAGGGGGGGGGAGACTGTTTTCGCTCTCCCCAGACTCCTATAAAGCCTGGGGAGGGCGAAAAAAGCATGGCAAAAACAGGAGGGGAGCACTGGTTGTGTGCGCATGCACTCTGGGGTTGTGTGCATAGCATTATGTGTGTGGCATTCCCATGCATGACCCCTGCACTCCCCCCGCTTTTGGCACGCAAGCCAAAACAGGTTCGCCATTACTGTTCTTTACAATCAGCTTTAACACTTTTCTTTAACAAACTAAAATAGTGCATATATATTATTTAAATATTCTGCATAATGAGCCTTTAAGACACACCTGTATTGCAGTCCCTCTGCATGCTGAAGCTAACAAAACACAAGCTGAAGTCACTCAATACACAGCTGAACTAAGAACATGTGATTTTATTTTATTTATTCTATCTTTCTTCCAGCAGCCATAAAAATGAATAGAAAAGACAAGAACGGATTTATTAAATATTCCAAAACATCTATTCTGCAATTGGAAATGAATTCACTATGACGCACAGGTCAAGGCAGGTCAATGTCTATTTATTCAAATTTGTGCAATAAATAATTTAAACTCAAATATAGGTAAAGTCCACATTCAAATATGCAAACTTGTCTCTGTGTTTAAACTTGATCTACCCTAGTTCACTCCTTAATAAACCAAATTAAGCACTAATTAGAAAAGGCTTCCATAGTCTTTATACTAATGGTGTGGTAGAAATAGAACAATGTGTAGTTTAAACCAGGATAGCTTGTAGAAGATTGTGTTGTATTCTAGCTCAAGACAATATGGGTTACTGCCAAACTGTGGATTTCTGTACACAAGGATTTTGTGCAACTAAACATAAGACAGTTTCCAAGTTACAAAAGTTTATTTAGTGACCATTCAGAGTTCCAATGGCACTTTAAAAAAATGATCATTTTTCACACTTATGACCGATGCAGCATCCCATGGACATGTGATCAGAATTCATATAGTTGGCAACTGACTTATATTTATGATAGTTGCAATGTCCTGGGGTCATGTGACCATCTCTTGTGACTTCTGAAAACCAAACTCAGTGGGAAAGCTAGATTCACTTAGCAACTTAATAAGTACAGTGATTAATTTAACAACTATGATAAGAAAGACCATAAAGTGGGACAAAACTCACTTAACTGTCTCATTTAGCAACAGAAATTTGGGGCTCGATTGTCGACATAAGTTGAAGACTACCTGTATTAACAAAGGTAAACCAAGAAGACTATTGTTTAAATAATCATAAATCATAAGACAACAGACATTTTCATTTAGTGTTCTGGAATCTACTGGGTGCTTATTAAAAGTATTCCAACTTTGCTTGGTAGGTAACCTTTACTAAGGTCAGTAACTAGGTGGACAAGTTTGGATATGTACATAAAGTTCTATATAGATCACAAAAATATTTATTAAAGGTGTTAAAAAGAAGAAGGGATGGTAAAGAATAACATTTTGAATATCAAACAAATGTAATTTACTTTGTTGCCTTATCCTCATGGCAACAGGACAAAATTTAGCTACATTGTGAGTAATAATATATTTATGATCTGATAAGAAGTTGGGGAAGTTGACCAAGCCTTTCCTTGAAAGTTCTTTTAAAAGAGATCAAGTCTATGCCTAAATGTCAAATTCAGGCCAATAGAAAAAGAACCAGATTAGGAATAAAGCCCATTGGATATTACAGGGAGCATAGTCACTGTAATCTAAAGCATAGGCAGAAAAATAGGAGGCCTCTATTCCTGCTATTCTTCTCTCAATATTTTGTTGCACTCAGACAGGATGTTTCCTTTTGTCTTGGCAGAAGATCAACTTTAGACCACTGGGAAGCCCAAATAGGAAAGAAATCATTTCAATATCGCTGGAACGTGGAGTTTTCTCTTTTGTTACATAGTATGGTTGAGGTATAATTCCATTTTTGCAGCAAATATGCTTTTTCCTGAGGCAACTGGACTTTCTGGTTTATCTTTGAAGATAAACTAGATGACTATTGGGACAACCATGACCTGGATGACTAAGAATCTCAAAAATATCGCTGAGATATTTTTGCAGCGTTTTACTTTTTGATTAGAATTTCAGAAAGAACTTGATTTGATGGTCAAGATCTAGGTACAGTTGGTCCTAATCCTATTCTAAGTGAAGGACCTAATACAGGGGTGTCCAAACTTGGGAACTTTAAGACTTGTGGACTTCAACTCCCAGAATTCTGGGAGTTGAAGTCCACAAGTCATAAAGTTCCCAAGTTTGGACACCCCTGACTTAATACTTTACAGCAAAAGCATGAGAACAAACCAGAAGTAAACACTCCAAAGTAGTAGTATTTCTAATTTACTTCAGTATCTCTCAAACAGGCAGATTCAAGATGTGCAGACGTCAGCTCTCAGAATTCCCTAGTCAGCATGGGAACCGAAGTCCACATGTCTTAAAGTTGCCAAGGTTGAGAAACGCTGATCTAGTTCATGAACCATGTGGGATTATCATCTTGCTAACAGCTGTGGAGAAAGGGGACCACTTCCTGTGCAACTATTACAGTGAGAAAATATGAAAACGTAGTTTTAGGAGGTATTGCAGGGCTAGATTCTGCAATTAGGATAATAGATATTCGTGAGCATCCAAGGATAGTTTGGAAAACTTGGAGGAATCAGCACTGCACAAATATCTGGGATACCCTGTATCTGCCAGTTGTCAATAGTCCAAGGTAATTTGCATTTCCAGAAGCACCAGTCTGTCTTCCCAGCAGGATTTTGAGTGTCAAGACTTATTGATCATTCATGGGCTCATTGGCTGATTAAAATATGGGACGTTTGCTAAAAGCTTTATGTGGATTAGCTCTATCACAGCTAGGAAATCTCACATTCAGTACTGAAAAACCCTAATAGGAGCTGGACCATATTCACATACCGTATTTAGCTCCTTATCCCCAGCCTGATTTCCCCCCCCAAAACTTTCTTTATTTCCAAAGTCAGATTTCATTTAGATGTATACTTACAGCTGTAACTGCAAAACATGGAAAGTAATTTTCTTGCAAACAAAATAAAGTTGGAATTCTTTTAAAAAATTTTCGCAGGTTGGTTCACGAGGCCACCAGCCGTTTCAGACTGGTTCGGGCGAACCAGCAGTGGCGACCTGCAGGTAGGGCTGCCCACCTGTCCCCCTTTCCAGCTCTATGCTGTCCCATTTAGCCACGTTTTCTAAGCCACATGCATGCGTGCAAGCTGCGTGCACGAGCAAAGTGCATGCGTGGAAGGCACACGAGCGAGCAAAGTGAGCGAGCGGGGGTCGCTCACAGTTTTGGTGCACGGCGAGCCGGTGGTAAAATTGTGTGAAATCCACCTCTGCCTATCTGCCATTACCCAATTCCACACTTGTTTCATTTCTTACCCAAATACAATCTCTCTCTCCAAATGGGGCTAGCTTGGTGTTTGGCAAAATGAAGAATGCATTCCATCTAGATGAGATGCTAAACCTGCTTTTTGGAATACCGCTTACCTAGATGTTCAGCCAGCCATACATGTGATCAGGCACGTGTTCCATCGCTCAGTGGTAATTATATCATCTTTCTTGTATCCCAGGAAATAGTACAAGTCTTCTCAAGCAGCAGTGAGTCACTCTGAATAGGCCTGGTGTGGTTCTAGTGAAGAAAGCCACCCTTATTACTCACCACACACTTGAATAAACACATGGATATAAAATTGTGTTGGCAGTGAAATAGGCTAGTACAGAATGTTTACCAAAGCCAAGGAATTCCAAAATAGCAATTAGTGTGGTGTCCTGATCATTCCTGGTCATCCTTGCTATTCCATTCCTGAGCTTCCAATACTGCTTATATGCCAGAGCAGTTGCAGAAAGAGAAGTCAACAGATTGAGTCAGAAGCCACATAATATCCTCTCACCCCAGCATACGGGATGGGGAATTCTGGGAGCTGAAACTTATGCATCTTTAAGTTGTTGAGGTTGAGAATAGAATAGAATGGAACAGAACAGAACAGAACTTTATTGTCACTTTAAATGAACACTAATCATCATATATAGGGACATGGTGGCTCAGTGGCTTAAGATGCTGAACCTATCGATCAGAAATATCAGCTGTTCGGCAGTTCGAATCCCTAGCGCTGTGTAATGGAGTGAGCTCCCATTACTTGTCCCAGCTTCTGCCGACCTAGCAGTTCGAAAGCATGTAAAAATGCAAGTAGAAAAATAGGAACCACCTTTGGTGGGAAGGTAACAACATTCTGTGTGCCTTTGGTGTTTAGTCATGCTAGCCACATGACCACAGGGACATCTTTGGACAGCGTTGGCTTTTCAGCTTTGAAACGGAGATGAGCACCGTCCCCTAGAGTCAGGAATGGCTAACACATATGTGCAAGTGGAACCTTTACCTTTTCCTACTCAGCATACATTAAAATGAAATTTTATTGTATTCAGCTCTCAAAAGATAACCATTGTGCATATACCTCCCCCCCACACACATATGTTGACATAAAAAGTCAACATGGGTTTTTCAAAAAACAGACCATGCCAGACAAATCTTATCACATTCTTTGACAAGGTGACAAAATTAGTGGACCAGAGGAATGCTGTGGATATAATTTACTTGGATTTCAGCAAGGCATTTGACAAAGTAGACCACAATCTACTACTTGATAAGATAGAAAAATGTGGGTTGAACAACATCACTACAGGGGTGGGTTGCTGCTGGTTTTACTACAAGTTAGCAATCCGTGCGCAATGTGTGCATGTGCTGTTCAATGTAAATTGTTCTTTGTGCATGCGCAGAACAATTTACAGTAAACTGAGCATGCGCAGTCACTAAAAACCAAAATGGTGGTGGCCCAGTGGCGGCGAGGGAACTGGTTTGGGGGCATGGCAGGTCTGGGATGCTGCCGGTTCTCCAACCCAGGCCTGAATTCCCCTACGGATTCAGCCGAACTGAGAGCAACCCAGCTCTGCATCACTACCAGATGGATTCGTAACTGGCTGACCAACTACACTCAACAAGTAGTCCTCAATGGAACTGCATCTACATGGAGCGAAGTATGTAGTGAGGTACCCCAAGGTTCTGGTTTAGGCCCAGTACTCTTCAACACCTTCATCAATGATTTGTATGAGGGGATCTGTTCTATTCCATTCCATTCCATATATAACACAGGGAAACATCACAGTCTAATACGAATTTATACATATAGATGGCGAGAGAAAAAAGAATCCTGGGAGTTTACAAGATGGATGGCAAAAGAAACAAAGCTTATACAGAATCTTGTAGTCCTGATATAAATACTTCAAAACCTCCTTCCAGAAGAGAGCAACAGAAACAGACCGTGAAGTGGGTGTGTGGTTATGTGCATAATGGTTATCTTTTGAAAGCTGAATGCAATAAAATTTCACTTTAATGTATGCCGATTAGTACATAAGACTTTTAATAATGGTTGTTTTCTAAGTTAAATTAGAATTTATTAGAATATGAATATCAGTGTGGGGAGATTAGTACGGAGAAGCTAGAGTTAAGACTGACAAGATAATTTCCAAGTCCTTCACCTAGGGCTAACCAAGCTAGTTCAAAGCTACATGTATTCACCCGTAACAGGAAAGACCATAAGATAATCCATCTGGTTTATTAAAAAGATAATAATTAGTTCATCTTTTGGACAGTGCCTGCTAATTACAGAAGTCTATAAATCTTGCAGAATTTTCAAAACTGCAGTTACCTGGTTCAGAAAGGTGAGGCAACGTAACAGGAACTCTTCATGTTGATTCTCACAGAGAAAGGAAAAAGACAACAAGGGGCTTGGCCTTTACATGAACAGCCTCGGGTTAAGATTCCGTTCTGACAGCTGTTGCATTTGACTATTCCAGGCTCTGCTGCATTTAGTAATGTCACAGATCACTTGACGTTCCTATTTTCCACAGATTTAAAGCCCTGTACATGCCCCTTTCACATAACCATCAATAGACCTTTGTCTACTTCTTTGCCATAATGTCTTAGATTAGCTTAACCCAAAACTGATTTTAATAACAAGTCATGTCAATATAAAAGATGATCTCTAAGAAGAAATTCTCATATTTTCTTTCCTAATCCTTCAAATAAGATGCTGAAGAGACACTTGTAAAGTGATCTTCTTTACCTTAATGACTGTCAGGGGTGCTCCATCAATAACCAAGAAAGAAAACTTCTAACTCCATTGTTCGTGGAATTAAAATACCTTTACTGGTTCTGAAACGATAGCAATGAAAGTAAAGCAAGAACTGGGCCAGAAAGGTGTGAACAAGTACATATCAAATGATAACCCAGCCCTCTCCCTCCAACGTCCTCACCCCAGTGTCCAATCTGCAACTCCCTTAGGTTTCATGTGTGTTGCAGCTCCAAAAGGCATCATCATGTTGGTATGTAGGACATTTGGCCTTGACCAGGTCCAAACACCGGCCACCAGCATGTGCAGAAGATGGTGAGAAAAAAACTCCCTTTTCCATACCACCTCCTATACCATTTATTCCCATCCCAAATACCATGAGCCAATAGCAAGTAAGTGAACCAGAGGCTGACAATGATCTTCTTACAGTCCCAAAATTCTCAGCCTACACCAGAGGTGGTATTCTGCCGGTTCACCCCAGTTCAGGCGAACCGGTAGTGGTGGTGGTGGGAGACTCCCCCCACCTGCCCAGATGTCATCACAGATGTTCTGCGCATGTGCTATCGGTTCTGAACCGGTAGCAAAGATTAGAGCATTTCATGCCTGGCTTGCATCATCTTTGGAATTTGAGCCTTGGCTGTGTTGGCTGCAAAGCTTTGAAATTATGGATCATGACACTGCCAGGAGAACCAATTCGGGGGTGTGGCAGGCCTGGGTCGCTGTCGGTTCCAGTGACCCAGGCCGTCTAACAACTACAGGTTTGGCCGAATCGGTCCGAATTGGTCCCACCACTGGTCCCAATACTATCTTCCTGGTCCTCTACACAAGCCGAACATTGGAAATAGTTCAGAGAAAGTGGACAAGGGGTAAAGGGTGACCTTCAGGCAATTTAAGCCATTCTTAATAAAATGCAAAACACAATTACCAATTTCTAGCATCCTTCATAAGTACCTTGGTGGCATCGATCCCCCTCTAGGGCAAATAACAGACCAGCTCAGCAAGTTTCTGTGGTGACCCTTGCCCTCCTTACCCCACTTCTCTTTAGGAATCTTTTCCACAGGCAGCTGATGAAAAGGAGGTGGGTGTTACGTTACCAGTCTTAATCTTAACGGATCATCAAAAATGCCTAAATAGCCTGAATTTATCAGTTCCTTAATCTACTTATTTGTGTTGTCTCATCAAGCATATTTTTTCCCCTAACAATTTTAGAGAAAGTCTATTTTAAATATTTTGGGCAGAAGCTATTGAACTCAGTGTTAGAAAATCTTTTTTCCTCTATACTATAAAATGAATATATGGTGCTGTTATCTAGACCTATTTTCAAGTCCATTACCATCAATCTCTTTTATTAAAATTAAAATGCAGTTACGGTATTGCGAAGCCAAGTTTGAAAAGGACCTGTGGTTTGAACCCGTGATTTGCAAATTATCAATCATACAGACTTCCAAAGTCATCCTATGCATTTCCAAAGGCAATTGCCATGCATAGACTTGAGATTTCATGGCCTACTCTATTACTTGAACTACTGTACTACATTACCTGGAACATTCACATAGTAATCAACTCATAAGCCTACAGGTTGGGAAATCAGATGACTATACAGGAATGAGTTGGATGTATTGCTGCAAATTACTCAGACCTGTATGGACAAGGTGACACAGTGAATAATATATAGACCTGGGTCTTTTAGTTCTTCCCCTTTGCCATCAACCTACAAGACTGCAGTGAGTTTGCTTCAATAGCGCTTGCCTCTTCTTGTCTTCTGGCTTCACTTCCAATTTCTTAAACTTAATGGCCACCATTTGGAGCCCTTACTTCACTCTCAGATCATCCTAGATCTAAACATATTGAATCATTCTAGCGTGGCTTTCATGCAATCATGAGATGCATTTCAGGCATCTCTATAAAAGGAAAATATTCATGAGTCCAATGCTGTCGTATTCTGGTTTCTGAGCTTACCTTTCTCTTTAATACTTTGCTTTAAGGAAATGTGGGGGCTTGTATTTCCACAAGTGATCTAATTCACTGCCCTAGTGCTAACTGTTCACATTTGGTAACTGCACGTTGATCTCAGTTATCATGTCATGCAAACGGCCTCCTAACAAAAAAAATAAATGATTAGGAGGGATTCTATTGTTTAAGGGTAGAATACATGCTGTTATTTTCCAAGGATCCCAATCAGGGGTGGGTTCAGGCAGCCACTACTTCCGGTTCACTCATGGCTGCGTCATGCACGCACACACATGTGCCTGCATGCGCAGTGCAATAAAAATCGCTCTGTGCATGTGCAGAAGCAAAAAACAAGATGGCGGCACTTATGATGCTACCGGGAGAACCAGTTCAGGGGCGTGGCAAGTCTGGGTCGCTGCCAGTTCCAGTGACCCAGGCCGCCAAACCACTACTGGTTCGCCCGAACTGCTTCAAACCAGTAGGAACCTACCTCTGATCCCAATGTACAATAAAACTTTTAAGTGTGAGATTTGAGCAGTCTTTATAATCATTCTGCACATCATCATGATCTGTCAGTCAGATATTGTGACTAGATTTGGCATTTGTACCTACCTGTTGAGTCCTGATATAGGTTGGTGAGGCAGGTTAATGTTTGATGGTGTTAAAGATATTATCACAAAATGATAGCTGTTCCAACTAAAACTGCCTTTTAAAATTGACTGATGGTGATGATTTTTGTCAATGCCTATATGGTGTTCAGGTTGTTTTGGGGTTGTATCCAAGGCCCTATTATTAGTAGTACTACTTTTGCTTTATTTTGCCACTGTTGTTCTATTTCCATTTGCAGGTCTTGGTATTTTATCATCTTCTCCAATTCTTTCTCTTCTCTTCCGCTGTCTCCAAATACTTTCACGACTGCTATCTAGGCATTTTTGTCTTTCCTATTGACCAAACAGGTGCCTGTATGTCTGAATTCTAAAGTCCCGGAGCACTTTAGCTTCTTCATTTTTCAATGACTTTCTCTATTTTGTGGTCCCATCAATTCTTGTTTGGAGACAAATGGTATTTCCGATAGATTGCACCATTGTTGCTATGGTGTCATGCTGTTGCTTGTAATCAGACTGTGCGGTCTTTAGCAGTAGCGAAACATTATTTTTATTATTTTATTTACTTGTATCCCACCTTTATTATTTTTACAAATAATTCAAGGCAGTAAAAATATTCACCACATTGCCTCCTATTTTCCCTAAGACAACCAGCCTGTGAGGTGAGTTGGAGTGAAAGTTTGGCTGGCCCGAAGTCATCTAGCTGTCTTTCATGACTGAGGTAGAATTTTACCTCACGGCCTCCCACTTTCCACTGTGGTGCTCTAACCATCAAATCAAACTGGTTCTAGCAACTACATAAGAAATAATAATATAAGAAACCAGCAGCCATGCCAATGACTGTGATGTGAAAGACAGAATTCTTTTTAGTGGTTTTATGCTAAATAAACATTAAGACATAGAAATCAAATTAATGAAGTTGAGTCTTATAAAAAGCTAATATTGTTGTTAATAGTTGTCATATTAATGTGAAGCAAATATTTTAATGCCTGAGATCTGGTTTAGCGGATTGTTTTGATATTTTGACACTATAGAGAAGTTAATACATTTAATTTCCATTTTTTGTTAAATAAACTGACTAAACTTAATAAACTGAGAGGGGTAGTAAATATGCTCTAGGTAATAAAATATGTTTGTTTTTTGGACTTCATTTTCTGCCAATAATTTTAAAAAATAACCAATGTCATGCCTCACAATCACAATGTATAAATGTGATGTTAAAAAACATTTCCTATATACCATAAAATTAGATCGCCTTATGTCCAAGAATGTGATCCCACTTATTTGTATATGGTAGTAATAATTTATTTTCTACTGGTATAGTTCTTGATTCTTCTATCCACCTCTACAATAATTCTACCCAACCATGCAAAAAATGTATTTCTTAAAAACCTATTCTATTATTAAAATGGCCAGAATCCTGGTATCAATTGGCAGCTGTCAGTCTCCTATACCTGTGATGGCGAACCTATGGCACGTGTGCCACAGGTGGCATGCAAAGCCCTCTCTGCAGGGATCTGAGCTGTTGCCCAGCTCAGCTCCACCATGCATGCTTGCTTGCTTCCCACTGGCCAGCTGATTTTTGGGTCTCTGCAGGGATACTGCATGCACGTGTGGAGGGGTGGCAGGTATGTGTGTGTGGGACGAACATGGGTGTGCGTGCAATGCCCCGTTTTTGGTTTCAGGAGGCTTCAGGGAGGCCAGCTGGGCCCAAAGCAGGCCGCAGGGGGGAGTGTTGTGCACACGCAGGGGGGGTCATGGCCAATGTTCCCTCTAATTTTTTTTCAATGTGAGCAGAAAAGTATAGTGTTTGAGCGGCACATTTTCATGCCTGAGCACCTGAATTTTTTTCACAGAAGTCACCTAAGACAACAACAAAATCACTATTATTTGAAACTCAAAGTTATGTTTCTTCAAGGTACCCGCTTAATTCAAAGTGTTATATAATATCAGTATCACTTAACAACGCTCCTGCTTAGCAACCAAAATGTTGGCTCAGAAACTCTGGCATTTGAAGCACGGAAGTCTTAAAGCTGTCAAGTTACAAGACCCTTGTACCCCTAGAAAAAAACCCCAGGGCTGTTCAAACTTGACAGTTTTAAGACTTGTGGACTTCAACTCCCAGAATTCCTCCTCCAGTCATGTTGGCTCAGGAACTCTGGCATTGAAGCATGCAAGTCTTAAAGCTGTCAAGTTACAAGATCCTTGCACCCCTAACCCTTTAGGGGAAAAAAACCTAGGGGTCTTCAAACCTGACAGCTTTAAGACTTGTGGACTTCAACTCCCAGAATTCCTCCTTCAGTCATGTTGGCTCAGAAACTCTGGCATTTGAAGTGTGCAAGTCTCAAAGCTGTCAAGTTACAAGACCTTTGCACCCCTAACCCTTTAGAAAAAAAGACCCCAGGGGTGTTCAAACTTGACAGCTTTTAAGACTTGTGGACTTCAATTCCCAGAATTCCTCCTCCAGTCCTGTTGGCTCAGGAACTCTGGCATTTGAAGCATGGAAGTCTTAAAGCTGTCAAGTTACAAGACCCTTTCACCCCTAGAAAAAAAAAGCAGAGGTCTTCAAACCTGACAGCTTTAAGACTTGTGGACTTCAACTCCCAGAATTCCTCCACCAGTCATGTTGCAGAGACGTCATCTGCGTGGATCTGCTCCATCTTTGGTTTCTTCATCGTGGGCAGGGCTGCTGCTGAAGATGCCGACGAGCTGCCACCAGAATAACTGCTGCTACCTCCTCCTCCTCCAACAGCACCACCACATTTGCACCTGAGCTCAGCGCTGCATTACCCCTGCCCGCTCCTCCTCCTCCGTGCTTTTGAGGAGCCATGAGGCTTTTTTTCCCCTGCTCCCCCCCGCTTTCCTACTGGCTCCCACAGCCTCATGGCTCCTGAAAAGCACGGCGGAGGAGGAGGAGGGGGCAGGGGTAACACGGCACTGAGCTCAGGTGCTCCGAGCGGAGGGGAGGCGGCGCTGCCACGCACAGGGATGCCGGCTGGAGCTTTGCCAGTTTCAAGTCAGCCGCAGCACTGGGCGCCAAATCTGACAGTGCTGTTAGAGGAGGAGGAGGTGGTGGCAGCAGTTATTCCAGTGGCGGCGGGGGCTTTGGGGCTTCACAACTACCCTCAGTCGCCCCGTGCTCATCAAAGCAAGTCCGGGGAAGTCCTTTGCGGGCAGCCCATTCTAGCTGCCTGCAAAGGACCTCCCCAGCTTCCGGAGCCTGTTGCAATAGAAATCACTGCGCGGCAGTTGAAAACCGCTGCGCGGTGTTTTCTTGCCACGTGCGTGGCTGCGCAGCTGCGCACCTTAGAGGGAACATTGGTCATGGCCATGTGCAGGGGGGCACAGGGGATTGCGTGCATGCATGGGGGTGCGTGGGAGGATTGTGCGTGCATATGTAGGGTGGCTGCATTGCATTGTGGGTGTGGGTGCACGTGATTACGGCACACAAAGACAAAAGGGTTAGCCATCACTGTCCTATACCATTACAATGGCAGCAACGAGATATACAAAACTCTCATTTTTACTATCTAGTCTTCATCTGAATTACTGCAAGTCAGATGTGGTAATACTATTATTTCATAATAGAACACCTGTCTAGGTAGCCTGAGATGAAAATGCAGAATTTTTAATGAAGCATAACAGGTTAGATGTTTCAGGCCTCTAAGGTAACTCAGACAAGAAGCACCAACCACAAACACCAACATTGTGTTGTATGGTTACAGTAATAAAATCTTGCAACCCTCCTGTGCCTTACTTTTACTCACCTGTAAACTAGGGAGTATCCTTCTGAGATGCTTTCTCCACCCCCAGCCCTCCTTCAGACTCAGATGTTGTTATCAGACAGTTGCCTAGGCTGTAGCTCATCTGCCTTCCTAGGTCATATCCATATAAGATTAAAACATGGCAACAACAAACTTTTAATGCCCATGAGAATTTTAGTGCAATCAGACTCCGGGTGCTTATTATCATATGTGATGGACTTGTATGAAAGCAAGAAAATATTGGACGAAAGTACATACTTGGTTGGAAAAGATATCAAGCAACACATAGATTTGAAACCAGAAATATTTTTGTTGGGTATAATGCCGGAGAGCTATGATAAAGGGGCTATATATTTAGTTTTGCAAGAATTACATTTGCACAATATTGGAAAAATGAGAACACTCCATTAGATGGGGATGTAATTCGGAAAATATTAGACTGTGCAGAGATGGACATATTGGCATTAAAAATAAAGAACAAAGAAGACACAGAATATTATTTAACATGGAATAGATTTTACGAGTGGTTAGAGATAAGAGGTAGAAATTAGGTGAAGAAAAATTATTGCTCTGTATGAATTAAATATAAAGACGGTTTAGAATTATAAATATGCTACTATAATTAACAGAATCACAAATAAGCTAATATAAAGAGAAATCTAGTTAAAATTATTCTGTTACACTATTATTATCGTTATTAGTATATGTGTTAATTCTTTGTGTTCTTTCTTTGCCTTTTTGTAAATGATATGTCCTGACAATACACTGTATTCAAAATGTTTATGAATAAAAAGAAAAAGATAAAAAAATAATTTTAGAATAATACACAAAAATATATAGCATTGTATTGCCATTGGTGGCCCTTCTAATCAGTGATGTAAAACTGCTTGGAGAAGAAAGAGGGAGGGAGAGGGAGAGGGATGGAGTGAGGCAAAGGTGGGTTGTCTCCCAGTTCAGCCCAGATTGGGTGAACTGATAGTAGCAATGGCGGGAGGCTCTGCCCACCCACCCGAACCAGTAGTAAAAAAATTGGCAACCAACCACTGAAGGAAGGGAGGGAGAGAGAGAAAAAAAGAGAGACGGAGGGAGGTATGGAGAAAGGGGTAAGGACAGGGTGGCGAGAAAAAGATAAAGAAAATGAGAAAATGGGAAGAGACAGGTAGGAGTGTCGGCAAAGCAGCTAGAAAAAGCAAGAGGGTAGCCATAACTAGGTTATTGAATCTTGTATCTTTTTATGCTATTGCACATTTGTGGCACAGTTAAAAAGGGAACACAACTTTTGAGTGCACAGTTGTCACTGCACTTTTTCATCAACTATGCAAATGCCAAAGACACAGGACAGAGAGAAGCTCTTCAGCACCCATGACATACAAGAGAAGTCAGATGTTCAATAGCTGACATGAGGCACATTTGAAAATATTAGGAGACTAAGGGGCATCCCCTTATCTCACCAGCCAGCCTTCTCCTCACAGTTTTTTCTCCAGGTTTTTACTCTAACCATTAGCACTTTATTTCCCAAGTTTCCTTCAGATCTATTATCTCCCATCTCATTTTGGAGAAGAGATCTATTCAGATCTATTATCTCTCTCCTCACACAGGCCATTTTTGATACTAACTTCTATTGAGGCTTTCAATGGTAGAAGTCCTCCGAGAGAAAGTTAGAAATTACCTCAGCTTGATGGCACATAATCTAGTCAAGACAAGAACAGACCTCTACTACTACATTTGGAGAATAGGGCATGTATTTCTTCTTACATACTATTTTCCCTATATTTATTAGCTTCAGTCATTTACCCCCATTCTAGCGTATCAAGTCATAAGACACTGTCTGTCCAACTGTTAGAAGGTTAATGTATTTCTTCCTTACAACACCTAGCTAGCTGTAAATCATGACAGAACCCATCTCCTTCACTTTGGTGTCATTTCTAATTTGGCGCCTTTATTTAAATTGGAAAGATTTCCTAATGGTATAAGAAAAGAGGAGCAGAAAAAGCAGCCTAGGAAAAGTGTTGGGAAAAGGCATTTCCCCTGCACAGATCTGATTGGCAACTAATGACTATCCGGTGACAGCTGGAAGCCGTTAAAGAAATCAACATCTATAATGAGGCAATATTTTTTGCGAATAATTCAATAATGATACCATGGAACCAGGGGTGGGATTCTACTGGTTCGCACTGGTTTGGGCGAACTGGTAGCTCCGAATATCAGCTGGGAGCGAACCAGCTCGCTCTGACTTTCCCACCCCTCTGCTATACTCACCCATATTCCCTTTTCTGAAGCCCAGCTGATAGGTGCCACACAGTGAATTCTGCAGTAATGTGGAAGGTGATTTCTCTGCAAACTGAGCACACAGTTTTGTAAACTGGTAGGATCCCACCCCTACATGGAACGGAATAGAAATTAGTAACAGGATAGCAAATATTATGCTGACATTTTTCATAGGTAGGCTCAAGGTTAGATGAAGTACCTTTTTACTCATTAATAGGGAAAGATTTGCAGAGATAGAGAAACATGGAGGACCCATAATCATAGCATTCCCTAAGAGGAATGTTCTTTGATGGACACCTTTAGTTTCCTTTGATACAAAAGGTGGTTTTTCAAAGGCCTTAAACAAAATCCAGACGTTTTAAGGAAGTACATATTTGAGTATCTTTTCAGGGAGTTAACCTGTATTTGAAGAAATATGTGAATTGTTTGGAGTTTTATTTTCAAAAGTCTTTTTACATTTAACCGCTCTGTCAGGAAGAAATACTTAATGTATAAAGCTTCCCCTATCCCTGCATCTACATGACTTTAAAAAGAAAAGGCCTCTCCGGAATTTCTCCTTAGGCTGACGTAACATGATAAATAATCTTAATTTTAAAAGAAATTCACATCTGTGAAAAATGAGTGGTTTGGCCATTTGTTTTGTAGTTCTTTCCTGTCAAAATGCTACAATACCAATGAACTCTAACCGTCACAACCTGCTGCTGTAGGATTGTTAAAAGGACTTTCTCAATATTCTCTCATCTCATCTCCTAGGATTATAAGAGGAAAATTACTTATCGGATTTGAAATTTGAAGATCTGGCTATACTAATTTTTTTTTTAAAAATGAAGAGCAACCAACTATGTTGGGAGAGCAGAGGGGAAACAACATTCCAATACGAACAAAACGAGAGAGAACAAATTATAGTATAGGTTGTTAGGATAGGGTGGAGAAAAGATAATATATGGAATGGGAGTGGAAGGAAATTACTGCAGACAAAATTAAAGGAAGGGTTGGAATGGAGAAAAGTAAATGAAAATATCAGAGGGGAAAAATATAACCTAAAATATAGCTGTAGGATTTCTGAATTTGAGAATGGAAATAGAACATGTAGCAATTTTATATTTGAGAAGCTCATATTCAGGCCTACAGACGGACAGATGATGATAGCTGCCAGTTAGTTGCTGGGTTAGTATCTTCTCACACTACAGTTTAAACCGGTGTTTCTCATCCTTGACAACCTGAAAATATAACTTCAATTCCTAGAATTCTCTAGCCAGCACATTCACAGTCATCCAAAAGCCAAAGGAATAATATGAAGTTATTTCATGTTTATGGATTTAGCTTTATTTCCTGTAGAGGGAATGACCTAATTTGTTATGCAAGGATAGATTAGGATTTGAAGCAAGAGGTAACATAATCAATTAGTAGCATCATCAGGAATGAGCAGCACAAAGGAAGAAAAGAAAAAAGAAACAGTATATTTAGGCTACCTGATTCAGTCCTTGGCTCATAGGTGATCCCATGTAAATACTACAGCTATTTTATTATTTCACTAATTTACAAATTACTCTGCCATCCCATGTCTGCTAAAAATCCTATTTATATTTTATTTCTGTTCTTCATTAAGCAGACATCCACATTTTTCACACAATGTACATTTGCAGTTACTCCTATCTCTTTAACAGGAAGAGGAAATTAATACGAGAACATTTGCCAGCTTTGTTAACATGGGTGTGGATATGTAGGAAAATCACCGTGAATCTTCTCATACCAGCCAGCCCATTTATAAGTATCTAGTGGGGGAACACCTTTTCCTGGTTGAAGGAGGAGAAATATTTAGGAAGTTAGACAGGTCATGAAATATCTTGTTCCATAAGTCTTGAATGCCTTAATTGACTTTATTCACTTGGGAAGCCTTGTTTACTTTGAGAAATGGTCAGTATGTTAAATTGGCCTGAGAAATCTCACCAAATGATTTTATTTAGATGGCTGAATAAAAATCCATTGGGATGTGATTAGTTCATGGTATTCTTTCCCATAATCTATTTAACCTGACTGGCCATTAACCCAGTGAAATTGCCTTACCACTGGTTGTGGCAGTGCATATGGCAATGCTCACCATATTTGAGAATACTCACTCAATTTCCCTGAAAATCCATCAGCTTCTTTGTAGCAGGATTGCGTGTCCTGAACTTCTTAATATAATTAGATGCTGGGAATTGTGGATTCTTCAGAGTCTCTGTAAATATCCTTTGCTGTTGGATTTGGTGAGATGATTAGACACAACTAAATAGATGGTTCTGCAAATAACCTGACTCTTTAGAGCTTTAGGGGTGACCTTAAATTGACCCAGGAGTGAGTGGGAGTGAGTGTAGCTCATGTAGTGACAGAATAGGACAACTGGCCACAGCCAACCCGCCATGGGACAAATCAACAATTCAATTGAATTATTTAAAATAATTTTAAAAAGTTCTTTTAACTTTTGTTGTTCACATTTCATTTTGTCCTTCCTTTGGAATCATTTCTTTATTGATTCTATTCCACTATTTTTATGATATTAGTGTAACTCTTGTCCCTTGGTGAGCTGTCCTGTGGCAAGTTGGCTGTGGCAAGTTGTCTTAGACCAGGGGTGTCCAAACTTGGCAACTTTAAGACTTGTGGACTTCAACTCACAGAATTCCCCAGCCAGCTGGCTGGGGAATTCTGTGAGTTGAAGTCCACAAGTCTTAAAGTTGCCAAGTTTGGACACCCCTGTCTTAGACATTTGTAGTGATTGACCTGTCCGTGACACTACATCCTAGACAAGCAGCAACTTCTAAAGCTCTTCAAGGGTTGACCACTGAAGAGTCACTGACGTAATCCAGTGAGGTAGTGCTGTGACCAGAAGTTCCAGAATGGGATAATTGATTCACTAGACAATTTGTGTAAAGGCCTTGCTGGTTACACCTATCACTTGATCTTGGAGAATGAGTCACCAATCCAGAAGGATAACCCCCCTCCCCATTATGTATCAACAATATCTGAGACTAATCTCATGCAGAGTCTTCTTCCCCATCTAGAACCTCACAGCCTTCAGGCACTGACAAAGAATCCTGACCACATGACTTAGGCAGCCTTGGGCAGAAATGTATCGCTCAAAATCATCAGCATACTGATGGTACTTAACTCTGCACTAATGAATGACCTCACCTAGTAGCTTCCTGTGGGTAGATGTTAAATAGGAGTGGGGAAAGAATGAAGCCCGGAGGCATTCTGTAATGAAGGAGTCTAGGGCAGGACTTCCTTACCAATGATAGGAACCAGTCCCTGAGTAAGGAAAAAAACACCATAATAGTGTTCAACACTCCCTTCCACCCTAGGAGGACACCATAATTAATGGTATTGAAAGCTATTGAGAGATCAAGGAGGGCACACTACCCCATCCAAGCTATCAGAGGCTATCTGTAAATGTGATCAATGCTATTTTAAGACTAAAATCCAGCAGAAATATTTCCAGATAATCTGCTTCTTTAAGCAGCTGTATGCCTACTATCTTCTCAACAAGCTTTTCCAAGAATAAAAAAAAAATAGAGATTGGATGAAAATTGTCAAAGTCAATTGGATTCAGCTATGGCCTTTTGAGGTGAGGGCACATCATCACTTCTGTCAAATCAGAGACCTATTCATCACTACCTGCTTTCAACCACATATCTCCCAAGTGACTTTGATCAGTCAGGTGCGACCTGGATCTAAGACACAAGAGGCAGAACATAGAGCCCAAGGACCATTAATCAAGACTAATAGGCGTGAATTCCTTCCAGATAATCAAGATAGGACCCGCACAACAAGAATCCAACTCCATGAGGATCCAAGCAACATAAAAAAGTTCTCACAATGGTTTGCAAGGGTTTCCCCAGCCTGCTGTATCTAGAAGGGATTGAATAATCCAAAACAAAGTCCACTATCTGAATATCCCTGAGTGCAACAAGAGCAGAAAAACAAGTAAATGAAACTTCCTTCCTTCACAAGAAAGCCCTCCATACATCCTTGCTAGCTTTCTCCAGCAGCTTTCTGGGCATCTCTTGTGCCACTTCATCTCTTGAGGTTCCTTTGGAAATGAGGGGAACCTCTGGGATCCAGAAACAAAGACAGTCTGCACAGATGATTTCATATAACCACGAACTTATTCGCATGCTCATCCCAAGCAGCAACAGGCTTTGGTGCTTGGGATGAGCACTATGCCACAATTTCAAGAATATCCCAGATTCCCTCTGAAATCCTATTGGGTTAGGGTGTTGATTTGTAGCTAGTTTTGCTAATCGGAGAGGTGAAAAAAACAAAAAACAAGTTCTAATTTGCTTAATTGGAAATTGGAATGGGAAACTGATGAAAAACCTGGGTTGTAGGCTTGAGACTGGAAAAGAACATTTGGGAAAGAGGTAATGGCATGTAACTCTGCAAAGAAAACTATATGGAAAACTATGTAGTCCTTAGCAGTTGGATAACGCTCAGATGAATTTACCTTTAAGTACTCCTGTAACAGGACAATTTTATCATATGTGGAAAAGGGTCAGACTAAATTTAGTTTGTTTGGTTCTCCCACAATATATTAAAATCTTCCTCCCATCCAATTAAAAGTATTGTGGTGAAAGAGTCAGCATGTCATGCAAATTCAGGCCTCACATAAAGTCAGTGTGGGTTGCTTTTTCCATTTCTATAATCTTCTTTCTCTTTCTTTATTGAAAATGAGTTGAAAGCTAGAAGTGATTGTCAGTGTCACTGTTAGATACTTGTTCTAACTAGTGGTTTCCACCAAGGTCCTCTGCTATGGCGGGAACAAAGGTTTAATCCTATTGGTCGAAGGGTCTGACAGCTCCCTATAAAAGGGCTGATGTCAGACTCCACCTTCGCTGGATTGTTCTCACTTGCTGTACTTAATAAAGAGCTGTTGTTACCCTTAAGCCTGTGTGTGCCTATCCATTACCCAATCTAACAGTCACCTTTGTTTCAAAGCATCCTATCACCAATACAGAATAGATTATATTCTGGCCAAAAGTATATTCTCCCTTATGTTTTTATTTCACAATTAGTTCATCTTACCATTATCATGAAGCTTTGAATTTGGTTTTTATTTTCTCCCAATATTTGCAAATGCAGAGTTTGAGTTAGCTCGGATTCAAAAGTACCTTTAAAATTGACAAATGGTAGTCCTCAATTCAATAATCATTGTATAGTGATGGTTTGTAATTACAACAGCACTGAAAAAACAGCACTGATCGTTTTTCACAAGATTGTTGCAGCATCCCCTGGTCACATAATTAAAATTCAAATGGTTGGCAACTGGCTCATATTTATGACGGTTGCCATATCCCGGGTCACCTTTGTGACCTTCTGACAAGCAAAGTCAATGGGCAAGCCAGATTTACCTAACAACAATGTTACTACCTTGACAACTGTAGTGATTCACGTATCAGTGGCAGGAAAGATCATAAATGGCATCATCTTGCTTAGCAGTTGAAAATTCGGCTCAATTGTATTCGTAAATTGAGGACTACCTGTACTTTAACATCTATCTTGCTTAACTCAGATTACTTGAAAATAACCTTAAAACAGGTATGACGACCAATATTAGGAGCCTATGCAATACTCAAAGGATGAATATGCAGCTGTGTTTCTTCTAAGAATGCATTAGCAATGAAGTGGAATTTTCCCACACTCTTTACTATGAAGTAAATCTTAGCTAACAAGCTGACACAACTGCTATCCATCTGAAAACTCTACCCTTGCTAAAAGATGATTCTGCATCGGCAAGGCCTCTCCCAAAATGAAGTCATTATGCTAATGGCTATCTTATCTTTGAAGTAAAATCAATAAGCTAAGTGCATGAAAGGAAGTTAACAGATCACAGAAACATTTTTGCTTCTTCTTTTTTTTGGTGGAATGTTTCCTAAGGTGAGTGACAGCTGACTTTTATATTTTCTCATATAGCCAAAGCTAAGAATGCTAGTGTGAGAAATCAGACCAATAGGACTAATTTTGTTGCATTTTTGGCCTATGTTTCTGCATACTAAGAAGATTACATTTTAGTGTTTCCTTTCTTGTCTAGTTTTTTGTTAACTTTTAACATTTTAATTTCTAATCTTTTAAATGTTTTATTTTATATTGCTGTCTTATGATTTGTAAACTGCCCACAGTTGCTCGTCTGTGAGATGGAGAGCATATAAATTTAATAAATAAATAAAATACTCAAAGAAGAATATGAACGCATGCATTTATGTTTATATCTATCTGTATTTGTGTAGGAGTATAAAATGTTATCTAAGAACCAGAAAATAATTAGGCAATTAGTAAAAATTGGTAATTGGGGCTTCCCCCCCCAAAGAGCAACATTTAAAAATATATATAATTATTATGGTATTCAGTCATCATATGGGAGATGCTAGTTAAGCATTTCAAGAAATCTTCTGAGGCAGACTTTTGAGGATGGAATACGTGAAATTTCCAAAAATATATTAATAACATCTGAAACCTTTAGAGAGTTAAATGACTTAAGAAAATAATACAAAACTCGTTAAAATGTGATCACTATTATGCAGCAGGCTAGCAATAAGAATACTGACATGTCTCCAAACCAAAACCAGGAATGACAAGGAAAATATCTGAGACTATCATAGATTTTAAAGTTTTCTACATAAATTCTACATAGTTATTCTATAGAATTATTTATTATTGTAAAATTTGTAACTTAAAAACCCTGTTAAATTTCTGTAACAATTTAAGTGACAAAGTAATTTGTTGGGCTGACATACTGTATTAAACCATGATTTCTTAAAACAATTTATAAAACAAATCACAATGGGCTGAGTCCGTGCAACACTCTAGGGTCAAAAACTTTTTGGCATTAACAAAGTGGATGTACCACACCAGGATGTTTAGTAGAAAGGCAGGCTTGAAACACAACTCTACCTTCTTTAAAAGAGCCTTTGGCAGTTTTGACTTTGTTCATCGGTTGTTGCCGTTTCCAATTGTAGTGTTTTTGTGCTGTATCCTCTGGATTCGGCTGTTGTTACTTTGTGTTACCATTTTTGTGTGTGCTTGTTTATAAGGCAATTGTGTTTTTAACTTGTATTTCAGATGATTTGTCTTTATGAAACAGCAACCTAATCTGTGTCATATGCTGCTTCCAATCCTGTCTAAACAAGTGTGTAATTCCCCTTCTTGAAATTATGTAGCAATAGATAAAATATTCCAAGTGAATACAAACAAATGCAAAGGCAAATTCAGACTCGTCAATTTTTACATATTCATAAGGCAACCAAGCCTAAAACTAGAAGGGAAAATACCTCATCCAGACTATAATTTCCCTAAAAGAATATGCTATCTTGAATAGTATTTGCACCCTAAACTTAGTTAAAGGTAAAGGTTCCCCTCGCACATATGTGCTAGTCGTTCCCGACTGTAGGGGGTGGTGTTCATTTCCGTTTCAAAGCCAAAGAGCCAGCACTGTCCGAAGAGGTCTCCATGGTCATCTCCGTGGCTGGCATGACTAAACACCGAAGGCACATGGAACGCTGCAAAGGTGGTCCCTATTTTTACTACTTGCATTTTTACATGCTTTCAAACTGCTAGGTTGGCAGAAGCTGGGGCAAGTAACAGGAGCTCACTCTGTTACATGGCACTAGGGATTTGAACCGCCGAACTGCCAACCTTTCTGATTGACAAGCTCAGAGTCTTAGCCACTGAGCCAACGTATCCCTCAAACCCTAAGCTTAAACACCTCTTAAATTTTCTTTCTGTTTTCAGTTATATCCTGCCAGGGACTCTTCCACAAGAAGTGGTTTGCAAGAAGCAGGAACATTGGATAATCCAAGATGGCTATTCCTTATGATCAAAAGACAGGCATTGGGCACTCTTCCCTTGGGCATCTCTTATCTAGTTTCAGAATAGCTTAAATGCTGAATGTACAATGGTCAATTTATCACTTAAACTTATTAATTTTTTTCAAGGCAATTCTTTCCACCAAGGGTCTTAACTAGAATGCCAACCAAAATGCTAAGCAAAATTACAGTGGAAGAATGGAAACATATAGCACAAATCCCATAAATGGGAACTTTATTAAACTAGCAAGATAAACTCAGAAATGTATAAATGGTCCATTAAATACATCCAGTTCATTTGTACATATACTTTTATATAGAAATTTACTTACAGTTTCCAAACAAGTAACATTTACATTATTTTCTCTTTTTAAGATCACTACCATCAAAAGGTAATAAAAATCCACCACCTGCTTTTGCAGATGAGTATAAAATGAATGTAAGTAAAGCCAAAGGGACAGATTACTGCATTTTATCTATGGAGGAGGAAGGAGAACTCAAGAACCTGCTAAAATCAAAAGCAGTGATACCATTCAAAGAGCATTTACCATAAGGAAGTTTGGCCAGACATGCTACTGAAGTGATGGCTCAACTATACACTTGATGGCATTTTGGCAAACAAGCTGGGGAGAAAAAAATAATTCAGTCACAGAAAAACACAATCTCATCAGCTGAAATTGCAAAATTATTCATTTCAATCGTTCAGTGTCTGGGAAAATTACATAGGACTGATGTACATATAGGAGAAAGAGTGGGAATGTTAAAAATGCTAAAAACATGGCTTGATAACTAACATTACTTGCCCAAATATTAATAATTATTTGCGTTTTCACAATATTTCATCAATGAATAAAATGGCAGCTGCTTAAATGAAGAGGCTGAACAGCCACTTTCCCTATAAACCTCACCGCCCAATATTTATTTGGAAAGGGACCAAGGAGAATGCAAAATATACATTAACAGGTTTTTCCTCATTCTCTGTATCTTAGCCTGACCTGGTGTTGTCTCTCATGCAGTGAACTATTTCTCTAACAATAACATACTAACACACACACACACACACACCTATAAGTGAAGTTTAAAAAGGAATGTTAAAACCCACACTTGAGGCAAAAGAGCCTTTTGTCATACTTAAAAGAAAATTTGCACATTTCAAGCCTACTTGTTTTTTGTTTTTTTAAAAGAAAGTGGCATCAGGAAACCGAAGGATTTTCCTAACTGGAGCAGCAATTCAAGTAAGTGGCATAGTTAAAAATCAATGGAAACCAGAACTGGTAGGAAAAGTGCTCTGCAAAAGATTACATCCCTTGCAGGTTTCAAGCTGCAGCATTTGTGATAGGTATCATAAATATGGCACTTATGTATACCTAAAGCTGGCAAGTTTGCACATGACGGAGACAAGCCAAATCAACCATAAACATTTCTCTAACTACTACTTGTGGTTTCTGAGCACCATGGCTTCCAGCTAACCAACTAATTTCAACACCAATCATTCCTTTTTAGTATTCTATTTGTACATGCAAGGCAGCTCTGCTACAGTCACGGATAATAAAAATTCTGCCCAGCAGAGTTTTCCCTCCTTTCAAAAGACACACACACACACACAACCGAAGACATGCTGTACATTCTTTAGATGAAGTTATGTGAAGTTGTGAAGTCACAACCCTTCCAAAGCCAGCAGTGTTCCATTTTTATCGCTTAGTAGGCCAGAAATTCCATGTGTCCAATTGCCAGCAATGGACTCTGCAATAGACACCATTATTCTTGAACTCAAGTGTTTAAAATGACCTATGTGTATTTTTCGTACTTTTTGCAAAAAAAAAAAAAAAAGTTTCAGGACTGCATTCTCAGAAAAGCAGTGACAATACAACAACTGGCCATAATTCTAATTCTGAATTCCCTGCCTTTCATTGCATGAAAGAATTTGTTAGCATAACCGTCCCCAACTTTGCAATATTTTTTACGTGTAATTAACTCTAGTTCATCTCATCTCAAGCCAGCTAACTTGGAGATGAGGTCTTGTCAGGCAGAACACTGAGGAAATCAGTTTTAGCATGCTAAATTCCTGAAGAGCTACTATCTCCCTATGACGAGGGATCTTAGTTACAGCTAATCCATCACAGTAGTTTTGAAATACATTCAATTCAGGCATCCCTCAGGATTCGCACAAGGTACCTTAGTTTCTACCGAATAACAAAATACAGCATGATTGTTTAGAATCTTTTCATAACAAAAATAGTTAGCATTGAGAAACTTGGTTTTCACATTCCATATTGCCAAACGATACAAATGCGTTTATGCTTTAGAAGTGATTGAATAGTTTCCCAATTGTAGTTTGACTCCCATCTTTGAATTTAAAGGATCCTGATTTTTCCATTATTTGTTCCCTCGGCGCAGGGTCTGCTTTAACACTAAGAAGGTCACTGTTGTCAGTGTTTCTTTTGATAATTTTAGCACTGTTGGCTCTTTTCAGTGTGCTCCCACCGTTTTCCTTTGGGTTAAAATCATCAGAGGCGGCTGTTACTTTCATTCGAGGTAGCCTTTGAGACAAAGACCTTGTGAGAGGTGGGGCTCTGGAAGGAGAGGGCAAATCCACCTTTGCGCATTTTGACGAAGAGGCCACTGTGTTTCTTGCAAAACTCGGAACAGGAGCTGGTGCCTTGGGAGCTGTGGCAGATGTGCTTTTGTTAGCATCCACAGGGCCCTGAGATTTGTTCAAAGAACGGCACATTTTTGTTTCATCAGTTTTGGACTTGGGAACATATCTGACTGGTTTGCAGCTGGGCTTTTTGAAAGAGCCTTTATGCTGAAGCTGCTCCTTCTCACAATGGCCACTGCTTGAAGGTGAAGTTCCATGCTGAAATTTTGGCTCTTCTACTGATACACTCTGCCGATAGGGAGGTTTTGGCGCTGCGTCTACAATACCCCGGATGGAGTTACGACGCGACAGACGTGCTTCAGCTACAGCCGTGTCTCGAGATGCAGGCTTAGCCTCTGGTTTTTTGGGGCAACTAGGAGATGCTGGTTTAGTGGACCTAGAAATGGGTACAACTTTTCTCATGCTTGCATTTTCTGATGAATTCAGAGTTCTCACAGGTCTGGGATGATTTGGAGAGGCAGTGCTGGATTTTGTGGTACCTGAAGTTTTGTCTTTCAAGGAATTTCTCTTTGGTCCTACTGTGTCTTTGCTCCTTATTGATTTCTCCTTTGGAAAACTAGACTTATTGCTGCAGTCAGATTTATCATTAGAAAAGATGGCATTATCACCAGTTTGCAGTTCATTCATGTAAGAGGAGTTAGCACCATTTTTGTTATCCATTTTATTGCCACCTAGCTTCGAACTTTGATCTTCTGAGAGATCAAGTGTCAATGAACATTCAAAATCTGATTCAAAGAAAACTGGTCCTTGAGTTTTAGTTCCTGAAATGCTACCATCTGAAGAGATGGGGCTATCGCTATCAGGTTCCAGTGCTTCATTAACGTAACTCATCGTTTTGGCAGAATGTTCAATTGTGTAATGAGTCTTTTCTCTATTGGATGGATCTCCTGTAATGCCAGGAGAGTGTAATGGACCATCTTGAGCATCTAAGCCTTGCATTCCAGCCACAAAATGAACTGGAGACGAATCCTCTACATCATTTGTTTCATGAGAGTCAAACTTATGCAGTCTTGGAATATGTTCATGTTCTTCCACTGATAGATCCCAAGGAACTGCATCCCCGGATTCTACACAAGGCACATTGAACCCATACTTGTCATTATTTGACCTCTCTTGATTGCTATAGAGGTTATCATGGGCAGCATCTTCTACATGTTGAGCCTGAGATGGGAAAAACTGGTAACTGCGGACCTTGTTTTTGGAAACTTGGTCTAAGTGCAAATGGGTGAAACTGACATCCTCAGGCTCCTTATTTTCTGACCATGCTACACTTGGCCTTGTTGGACAAGGATGTTCACGAGGGAGGCTGTTAAACTTGTTCAGATCTTCTCCTTTTGAGGTACCCAGGAAAGTAAAGAGTTCTCTTTCTGCAGTCACGCCCAAGGAATGTCGAGAGCGTCTTGTGCTGGTATTTCTGTAAGAAGGACTTTGGGGTCTTTGTTGCAAAAAGGGTAAAAACTCTTCAAGTCCGCGCTTTGTTAGTGCACCAACATCATTTTCACTACTGCTCCTGCCAAAAGCACTGATATCCGCAGCAACCCACGACCGGCGTTTGTCCTCCAGCTCTTTAAGTCGCTGTAGCTGCTGAAGTTGTTGAACCTCTCTTTCTTTGTTTTCCTGTTCAGAAAATACATATTTATAATCATGGAATTAATTACTTATTTACATTACATTTTCCCTTATATTAATCCTCTTTACCTGTACCCCATCTTTAGTCTTGATTTTTTTAAAAAAAACAAAGTAGCACTGTAATAATTTTCCGTCAGAATACGAAATGGAGTAATAAATATTTTGTGAATGCCTCATTGCAAATACGTAGGCCTAACTGCAAGTGGGTTATTATATGCTCCTCAAATTTTATTCCATTATGCTCAAACATTCTTTAAACATTCAACTCAGTCATAATATTGTCCAGAATTCTAAAGTTGTCATTTAATGTATTAGGAAAACATAAGCAAACCAGTCAAAACAAACAGTAAAATTCATGTCCAGATTTGAATATGTTTTCTATGAATGTGAGCACATTTTAAATGCAAGGTAGGATAATGAACCATGCTTCAGTATACTTAGCATTATTCCCATATTGTTTTCTTTTATAAAGCATTTAAATGCTTTTAATGTGGTACGGCAATGTGATTCTTGCCTTTTTTAAAAAATCTGGGTTTTCTGTGCCATAAAAACACTGCAATGAAAACCATTACTTGCAAGTAAAACAATGCTCATCCACCAGTCTATACTTTACACAAACCAGATTGGAAAGAATTGATAATTCTCATGTACCTGCAGGTTTGGTAGTAGTCATCTGGGCATTCACACATGTGATTACATATTTGCACATTGAAAATCTTCTACAGCTTATAAAAACGCCTGATATAAGTTTTATTCCACACATATAATTCCCATTGAACCCCTTCAGATTCTAAGACTGAAACAGAAGATCTGAGAGATCTTTTGAAACCAAGTCAGCTGGAGGATGAAATGTATGAATGCACATATAACCATTTGAAGAACTGTAATTCTTCATCATTACAGAGACATAGGCAAGTGCCTTACTTGAAAGGGAGTTTGGTTGCCATAAGGTAAATGAAGAGAGGGCTGCTTTCAAGAGACTGTTACCCTTGAGATAAAAGATGCAACCTATAATACTGGATAATGAAGGAGAATAAGCCCATATATCCATGTACCATAAAGGAAACACCCTAGAAGAATGCTTCTGATGTTGACATTGCTGTTAAGAAACAATTTTGGATAGTTGGTTGTGATTACCATTTGGAAAATAATGAGGCAAAAGTTCAGAGTTTTTTAGACAAGGGCCATTAAAAGGTGTGAGAACATTTCCAGTATAAGCGTGACAGACCTCTGATGAATAAAATTATGTTTCCAAAGGAGATTAGAGTTTCGTAAAAGGCAGACAGTGTTATGTCTAATTTAACCAAAAAGCAGAAGTTTAATTTGGAAGGAATGAAATAAATGGATTAAGGACTGATTGTTCAATATAACAAATGTGAAATAAGATAAACTGGTAGCTATATGATCAGAGGGTTCTGACACTATCACTGAGAATGAAAAAGCAGCTCCATGTCAGAAGAAGAAGGATAGCTGGAAGATAGAACAGTGGTGGGCTGCAGGCGGTACGCCCCGGTATGGGCATACCGGAGTCTCCCCGAGCGCCAGGTACCGTTCCGGTATGGTGCTCTGGAGGGCCCCCCTGCCCCCCTGAGCTCCTTACTTGTCCTTTAAAGCCTTCGGCGCTTCCACACACGGCCTGCGTGACGCTCCGCCGAACAACTGGAGTGTCGCGGGAGCTTGTGGAGGCGTCACTGGCAGGTACGACGCATGCACGTGCATACGTGTGTGCGCACGCTGCACACATTCATGTGAGTGATGCCAGGCCCGTTCCAACCAATACAGTTGGAACGGGATCCGGAACCCACCACTGGGATAGAACTATGCTAAGCTGTTCACCAAGCATTAAAATTTGGGAGTTTAAAAAAAAAGGTAACTACCTCATTACTAATTTTTAAAAAACAGCAACCAAGTATATATTTTACTGATGGAAAAGCCAAACTGTTGTTTTACTTTGGGAAGAAAAGCCAAGGTATCCCATTTATTTTTTTATTTTTTTATTTATTTCTTAGATTTTTAGACCGCCCCTTCTCCATGCTATTGTAAAGGGTTCATCTCCTGTCTATGAATGTTGTCTACAAAAATTCCCAGGAAACCCTGGTGGAAATGTTACAAGATGGCAGTAGAACTTGTTCAGATTGTTGAGATTCACCACAGTGGGATTGCAAAAGTAAATCCTCTAAACTGAAAAGAGGAGGAAATAAAATCTGGTAGAAGACTTGGCCTTGACGGTGAATTACAGGCCAGGGCAGTTTGGCAGATGGAGCTACTCTTAAAAGGTGACAAGAAACAATGGGGTGAACTAAGATTGTCAGAATCACTAAAGTGTGGCAAGAATTTATTTTGACTTGCTGGTTTTTGCCAGGACTCTATTTCTCAACATGAGAAATATCAGAAACATATAATATGGATCTGGTCTTGTCAGGTGGGTGGAAAATATTGAAATGGAATTAGTGATGTGTCGCAGAATATCTGTAGCATCAGGTTTTGTGCTATCTTGATTGTTTTTGTACAGGACTGCTACAGAAGTGTCTCATATAATCTACAAAGTGTGGCTGTAGAGGACAGAAGGTCCTTGAAGGAAAAGGAAGAAGGCCTAATTAATGAAAAACTGAGGTAAATAGGGTATAAGCCCCTTCTCCAAGACAATGTTTGAGAAAACATTTCAGACAAGCCCTGAAGGTAAGCTGAGGTAGCAGGATCATCAGTGCAGTCAATTAGAAGAGAACATTTAACTGTAAGCTGCTCAGAGTCATAAGGACCTGGGTAGCCCATAAACTGAATAAATACATCATTCCTGCAGTGCTGACAGGACCCTAAAGCCAAAGGCTGAATATCCACATCAATAAAAGACAGCCAGTCTTCCTGTATCCATGAGAGTTGAGATCATGAGTAGCAATGAAACAAAGTAAATAAAATAAAATTATAATTTAAACAAGTCTGAGGGAACAAGCTCAGAGGTGAATGTATTACTGCTCTGGAGGTCAAGATTAAACAAATAGTGTTCAGCAGGAACTATGCCCAGGCCACATGACAAACGTTTTGCAGGGTTGCCACCAAACAAAGGTCTATAAATTTTAGAATGTTCAAATACCTGCCCAGGTATTAGCAAGTGTTTAGCTATTATCAGCAATATATATAAAATAATATATTTTAATACATTTTCTGTATTTTTTGGTGTATAAGACGTGCTCCCCCCCACCAAAAAGTGGTTCGAAACGTCTGTGTGACTTATAGAGCCCTGTCCACCCTCTGCCTCTCAGCAATTTGCCTCTTTGCAACAAAAAGCAAACAGCCTGGTCAGCTTCAGCACAGCCTGATTTAGCACAACCAGCTGATTGGTGGTTGGATCTGCCTCCCGGAATGCCGCTGATCAGCTGTTTAGGCTGTGGGGATCACCACCCATTGCTGCTGCCTATTGTCACCTCTGCCTCCATACGCCCCATTTTTGGCCTCTGTGTGTCCCATTTTTGCCCTCCATGCGTCCCATTTTCAGTCCATTCCAGGTGGCAGGGATAGGCGCCACCGCCGCCTGGAATGAGCCAAAAATGGGGCACGGGGAGGCCAAAAATGGGGCACACAGAGGCGGCGATATTGATAGGTGGTATTGTGAGAGGCCGATCCAACCGCCAATCAGCTGCTCATGCTAAATTAGGCTGTGCTGAAGGTGACCAGGCTGTTTGCTGTTCGCTGCAAGGAACAAATTGCTGGGAGGCAGGGGCAGATTTTTTTTCTTGTTTTCCTCCCCAAAAGCTAGGTGCATCTTATAGTCCTGAATGTCTTATAGTCTGAAAAATATGGTATATGCTTGGCTTTCAAGCAATGCCTCTGAATTCACATCTCACATCTCAGTGATTGGAGGTCATGGGAATCTAGATGGGGGGAAACAGGCTCAAGTTCAACCCCAGGAAAACTGAGTGAATGATGAATTTAGGAACACTTGTAAATAATTTCTAATTCTGGATGGGAATATACTGCCCTAGACAGATACAAACTGCAATTTGGAGGTTTCCTTAAAAATGGCTCGTGATTGAAGAATAGGCAATAGCTGTAATCGTGAAAACCTTTGTATAGATTTATTTTGTATGCCAGTTGTGCCCATTCCTGGGCCACAACGTCTTACTCAAGTCAATGTGTCCATAGAGCAACAAAGATGATTAGGGATCATCATTGATTATTAGATTATAAAACATATTAATGAAAAGAAGGACTAGGGGAGACATGATAGCAGTGTTCCAATATCTCAGGGATTGCCACAAAGAAGAGGGAGTCAAACTATTCTCCAAGGCACCTGAGGGTAGAACAAGAAGCAATGGGTGGAAACTAATCAAGGAGAGAAGCAACTTAGAACTGAGGAGAAACTTCCTGACAGTTAGAACAATTAATCAGTGGAACAGCTTGCCTCCAGAAGTTGTGAATGTTCCAACACTGGAAGGTTTTAAGAAGAGATTGGACAACCATTTGTCTGAAATTAGGGCTTCCTGCCTGAACAGAGGGTTGGACTAAAGGACCTCCAAGGTCTCTTCCAACTCTGTTATTCTATTTCATTCTAACTAACATGTAACAAAAATCAATTGTAATAATAGAGCTAACATTCAAGCATGTCTTCAGGGTTGCTACTATATAGAAATAATCTATAGGAAAATAGAAGTAGAATTAGTTCTACATCTTAGTTGCTTAGAATAGCAAAATAGTATCCAAAGTCCCTTCTAACTCTCTATTGCAGGGGTGTCAAACTGAAGGCCGGGGGCCCGGATCCTGCCTGGGGTACTTAGATCTGGCCTGCAGGGCCCCCCTGCAAACTGTGAAGAATTGGGCCATGGTGCTTCTGCCAATGAAAACGGAGCTCCGTTTTCACTGGCAGAGGGTTGCAGGAGGCCCTGGCAGTTGAAAACGGAGACCGGGAGCATGTTTTCACTGGTTTTCACTGGTAGAGCACTCAGGCCACCACACGAGTGATGTCGAGCTGGTCACACCCACAGAACCCTGATGCAGCCCTCAATGAAATTGAGTTTGACACCTCTATTCCATTCCACTCCACTCCACATAATACTCAATGATCTTATCATATATTCCCAGCATGTGTTTGAAGGCGTTGATTGTGACCTATAGCGCCTTTCTCCCATTACTTCTGCCTGTCTGATAAGATTTGATAGGGTTGGCATGCTCCAGATCCCATCATGTAAGAGTCCCATCTTGCTTTGTTTACTGCTGCACTTACTGCAAGGTACTGCTTCACCCAAAGCATCCAGATGGCCAATATCCTACCTCCCTTTTGGAAAGCCACTTCCAGGAACCAGGTAGGGAGTTTTTGTGATTGAATAACAGAATTATAAGGGACTTTGGAGGAAACCCTAGTTCTAATCAGGAGAGGGCAGGCAAACACAGGCGAGAGAACAGAGACCATGGCTCCTTGGTAACTCCAAAGGGTGTCATACATCATTTGATTCAAAGGATCACCTGAGATCACCTAGTAATAAAACAGTGTTATCACTTAAGGCCAAAAGATATTTCTGGAGTTTTGGAGTTGTTGTTACCTTAACAGCTTTGTTGAATCTTAAACAAAAATCTCGAAAGATCTGAAAGCACTCTTCCAGTTTCATGGTTTCTTTGTCTTCGCACAAAAAGTCTATAAGGGCGTGTGCTTCTTTCATCAGCTCTCGTTTCCAATGGTCGAGTTCTTTTAATTCTTTAACAGCAAACTTTAAATAAAAGCAAAATACATTAACGGTTATTTCTTACATGCTATGCATGCAGTTGCTAATTTCAGAACCAGTGAAATCCAGAGTGTCATCTGTAGCAAAAGACTATAGACTTCAGCACTGGCACAACAGTTGCTGTGCTCACCTTGGTCTACATATAACTTTTTATCCTTCCAGTCAAACAGGTTTTGCAAGTTGTTGTTGTTGTTTGTTTAAAAAAAAGTATGGCACAAACCTGCGATACAAGTTTATACAAAACAGTAGTAGAACGAGTGGGCACTTCATGAACAATAATATCATTATGCCACCAGCATTCAACATTCAGAAATTAATCAAACTTATTATAACTCTCTTCACAAAACACAGATTCCCAAAGAGCTGCCTTCCCCTTAGTTCAGTGAAATGATAAAGAGGAGAGAAAATCCCTAACCACTGAGATGAGCAACAAACCCCTGAAATAATCAATAAATATATTGTATCTTGCCATATAAATATTTTTTTATTAAAAGCACTAGTCTTCTGTTACAGAATATTTCTCTATGAAAGGAATAGAATATAGTACATTATTTTCCAGGAAAATATTTCATTTTATCTACATTTATGCAGAAGATATCCAACCATGAAATCTCATCTGAAATTATCCCTGAAGAGTATAAAGAGAGAACATCCTCCTATATGTATCAAGAGCTTCAGCATCTGTTCTTATGATTACTATAGCCCTTTGCAACACTGGGTTTCAAACTCAGATCCAATTTAACAGACAACCAGTAATAGATATTTGATTAAGGTAAGGTAAAGGTTCCCCTCGCACATATGTGCTAGTCGTTCCTGACTCTAGGGGGCGGTGCTCATCTCTGTTTCAAAGCTGAAGAGCCAGCGCTGTCCGAAGACGTCTCCGTGGTTATGCGGCCGGCATGACTAAAGACCGAAGGTGCACGGAACACTGTTACCTTCCCATCAAAGGTGGTCCCTACTTTTCTACTTGCATTTTTTACATGCTTTCGAACTGCTAGGTTGGCAGAAACTGGGACAGGTAATGGGGGCTCACTCCATTACGCGGCACTAGGGATTCAAACCGCCAAACTGCCAACCTTTCGGCTCAACAAGCTCAAGATCTTAGCCACTGAGTAAGATGCTGCAATCATGCATTTCAAGAAAATTAAACTGGAACTTTTCCAATTTCTTTTATTATTTTTTTCTTTTTAAAAAACTTTTAACAGAAACAAAGAACTTCCAGTCCATTCTGAACTTCAATTCGTTCCCTAAAAGAGCATTAAAAAAAAAAAGTGCTGTCAGTGCCAGAGGTATATTAAGCTTTATTTTCCTGATGACTTTGCTTACAAAATGAAAGGGAAAGCCTGAAGGTTAAAAGGCATGGAAATATATAAATGCTGTTCTAAGAAAGGTAGATTATCTTAAAGTCATCAGTTATCCAAAAATGAAAAAAAGCTATTTCACTCAGCAAAGCAGTTATGAAGATAACCTAAAGAAGGAGTATGAAAAATTGGCTCCACCTTTCTTATAAGGTAGGTTGTTTCTGAGTCACAATGAGAGAAAAAATTTAAGTCAGGTTATTCATTTTTAGTAAAGATTATATTAGATGCATTTTTAAAATAAAGGGAGACCCAAATCTGTAATTAGTCTAATTAAAATTAATATGAAAATTATATGTCTGTTGTCTCAAATTTTAGGCTTCACTATTAGCATTTTAAAAGGCGGTATTACCATCTTTAATATTGCAGTCTAGGCCTCTTTTTAACATCATGTATTTTTCTTCTAGGTCAAGGCTATTTATTTTTGTATGCAAAAACTCATCTTTTCAGTACTAAACAATAAATAGTGTATTCTGAAAGTCCTTGAATACACTTGCAAATTTTAAGAAAGATACAAAGTCGGCTGGAAAAGAATAATGTAACCCATAAATTTGCTTTGAATGTTATCTAGAATCAACATTTTCTATTGTTCAAGTCTCACATGTAATCAATCTCTTTTATTGTTTGATCGCTTGCTTTCTGACCTATTACATATACTGAACATACAGTATGCTTGGTCTCTTTCTCTACTTTATAAAGAGACTTTGCCTGAATTACTTAGTGATTCACACTTCTGTGTGGGGAAAAGTCTCTTCAATTCAGGGATCAAGTTCATGTCAAACTCAGAATGCCAACAAAAGATTAACAAGGACATTAGGAAAACTTAAACATTTCTCAATACTGAATAGGTGATACAAAATCATTTGTAGTAGTAACTATTACCAATGAAGTACAGGAGTACGTAATGACAGTTGGCACCTGTCATCAATGTAAACTATGATACCTAATACGGTATTCAAAGGCTAAACAATAAATAGTCAATTTAGATAGATTTGACACATGCATCTTTTCTGTGCTTCATATAATTGCATTTGTTGGTTATAATGTTCAGATATAGATGGTAACGCCTACTTAAAGCTTTTGTCTTAAGATCTCATGTGTTGTGGGAGCTTCATCACTTGAGACTTTCAAGAAGAGATTGGACTGCCATTTGTCAGACATGGTCTAGGGTCTCCTGCTTGAGTGGAGGGTTGGACTAGATGACCTATAAGGTCTCTTCCAACTCTGTTAATCTATTAAATCTGGTGATATTATGGTTTAGTGATATTATAGTTGGGGACCCAATTTTGTGACCATTTTTACTGCAGTTAAGTGAATCCAGCTTTCCCAATTGACCGCTTTTTAGAAAGGGAAGCAAGGAAGGTTGCAAAGCATTAATTTGATAAAACCAAACTTCGCTCGAAATGATTTCCCATTTATCCACTCTATAATGATAAGTATTGCCAACTTTTTAAAATTTTAACTTTCTCATATAATTTAGAATACTTTTAGAATCTTTATTTAGTGTGCATATTTAATGTGTTATGTGAAACTAATTTAATGTAAACACCACCCAAGATGTGAATATAGGCCTCTTATTGGACCTACACAACAATGGGTGTTTCAATTAACTAGAGGTGGTCTTCTACTTATGACCATTCATGAATGACAATTCAAATAATGACAACCTCAGAAAAGGTTAGTTATGACCTGTTTTCAGTTACAACTGTTGCATAACCCCCATAGTCACAATTTGAGTGCCTGGCAAGTGGTTCACATTTATGATGATTGCAACGTCTTGTGTGCATGTGGTCGTGGTTTTGCAACCTTCCCTGAGTCCCTTTGCCAAGAAGCAAAGTCAAGAAAGCTAATTAACAACTACAGAAAAATGGTCATATAATTATGTCCCTAACTATAATATCACTAGATATCATAGGATCTTAATTAAGACAAAGGCTCTAAGTAGGTATTACCTTATATATCTGAGCATTGTAAGCAACAAATGCAATTATATGAAGGACAGAAAGGACACATAAGAGTCAAACCTATCCAATGTAAATGCTAATAGTTTTAGTAGCTATTACCCATAAAACAGCAAAACAAAGCATTCATAAAATGCTATTCATAAAAAGTTATAGACTAAAATCAGTGCGTCATTCTCCTAGAAGTAAATTAATTCTTTATCTCAGAAAGCTTCATTCTATAAGACTAATCTGAGAAGCATGATGTCAATTGTAAAAATACTTGAGTTTATAAAATCCAGTAGGACATCAAACTGAGTGAGTATATTAATGAATATTAGAAAACACAACATCTTATCTGAGATACATTAGGGTAGCATGCCTCTAATTACTAATTTACAAAACCAATAAGATGGTAATTCCTGTTGTTCAACAGTTCTGTCCCTTTCTATACAAATAATGAATAAAATACTAAACAGACTTTTAAAAACCAGGATGTTTAAAATAGTCTATAATGGAAGAACTTTTAACAAATAAAACCTGGGATTGTGGGAAAGAATGCTTTGATCATCAGTATAAAGGCAAACAGATAGGTTCAATTGCCTTAAGCATTATACTACTTGGCTTTCATCAAATCGAAACAGTGGTGCAATTAAATGTTTCTATTGAGTTTCAGAAAACATCAGCTCAAAGCTACTGAAAAAAGCACAAACGTCAGCTTCCATACTGAAGTGGTAATATTTGTTAAGAAAAGAAGCCTTTTAAAAGCATTATTTTTTCCGCAAGCAGAGGAAAGTAGGTGGGCAGGAAATACCATTGATCAATCAGTTAGCACTGCTTAAATAATAGGCAATTGACACAACCATTTCACACAAATTAAGAAAGCATACCCTTGCAGGACAACAATGAACATTTAAGTTGCTTTGACTGTGAAAAACAACCTCTTAAAATGCCTACAGAATTTTAGCAAGATTATCACTGAAAAGGGTTTTTAAGAGAAACAAGGGGTTTATTATCTGTTAAGCACACCAGCTGAATTTAAATTATGCCGCTCAATGTATATGTCTAAAGAACAGACATATCAAGCATCTGTAACAAACCTGAAGAAATCCTTCCATCTGCCGAAAGAGTTCTGTGTCCCGGCGAATACTATCCTTTAGAGATTTGGTCTTTGATGACAGGGAGTGAAGTTCAGTTTCAATATTTTCTAGGGATATCCTGCAGAAAAAACAGTAATTTCAATTTACTTTGGAAAAGAGCATTTCCCCATTGAAATGTGAACAACTTAAAAACACACTATTTGCTAATAGCACACATTAGTGAACAGACAGAATCTAATTAAGCAAATCATCAGTCAACATTAAGTTGCACCATGACGTTCACAACACAAGTCAATGTATTTGCATTAATGCAGTATGAGTGTTCTGATTCTTAAGTGGAAGGATACAGTGATGGCAAGCTGTTAAATAATATGATTGTTACGCTAAACCTAACTTTAATCAGTCCATCCAATTGGTTAATAAGTATAACCCAGTAAGCTTTAGTAAGCTAACTGCCAAAAAAAGCCCCTTTAAAAAGAGCTGCATTCAACCTCTTAAACAGGAAAGCTGCAGATATCATTCTTTTTGCTGTGAAAATGAAAACGGTCTATAGTAAATATTTCCTTAGATCTCAAATTTTCATGCCCAAACTCTGCATACCAATTTAAATGCTCCGTGAAGAAAATAAGCCAATGTTTACAGTTTTCTTACTTACCTTGCTGCCTCATGAACATGGTGCAATTTTTCTGAAAAGGTTAGAAGAACTTTATCTTTCTTTTGGGCTTCCTGAAACAGACAAAAAACCCAGTAACATTTCATTCCATTCAACAGCAACCAATGTGGATGTTTCGCCACAGCAGTTAAGAGGTTTCCTGCTTTAAACCTGTGGACTGTGGTTTCCAAAACCTCATTTAAGAAAACTGATAAGGTTCAATCTTAATTGTGGACATTTTTAGAAAGACTGAGTATAGTCTACCACTGAATGCAATCATTTTGCAGAAAGGAAGACCATTAGATAAAGGCCGCATACTAATGCCTTTTCTGAAAATGAAAACAATTAATCCTGTATTTGGATTTACGACCACAATTGAGCCTAAGATTTCTGTTGCTAAGATAGTTGTTAAGTGAATTTTACCCCATTTTAAGACCTGTCTTGCAAGAGTTGTTAAGTGAATCACTGCAGCTGTTACAATTGTTAAAGTGAACCTGGCTTCCCCATTGATTTTGCTTATCAGAAGGTTGCAAAAGATGATCACATGCCCCCCCGGACATTACAACCGTCATAAGTATGAGTCAGTTGCCAGGCATCTGAATTTTGATCGTGTGACTATGAGATTGCTGCAATGATCATAAGAATGAAAAACATAATAAGCCGCCATTGTAATTTTAAATGGTCACTAAATGAACTATTGTAAGTTGAGGACTGTCTTTATAACATTTCCTGCTTAATCTCTTTTTTTGTCCTCCTTCTGGACATTTCAAATTAGCTGTTAAACCAGCGTGCAGGGAAATATTAACAAAATCACTAAAACGAATGCTAAATTTTAGATTCTCAGGAGCACATAGCAAACTGAGCAAAGATTAGGAAAAACAATTTGCTCCTCAATTCTGCACCCTCTATCTGTCCCATAATATCCTACCCATCACCTATTCCTTCTGCTTAGATGTCTATAGTCTGTTATCTCAGAAAAAGCAATTTACATACCAAAGCAACAAAATGAAGCAGATTCATCCCAGGCTTGTTTGCTTTTGTATCTGCCAACTTGAGTAATGAGGATAGCTTGAAGCCAACTGCATTGCCAGCGAAGCCTCCCTATGCAGAGGAGAGGAAGGGGAGGCAGAAGAGATATGGGAGGTCAATCCACAATGCTTGAAATTCTTTGCCCTACTCGCCATCTGCAAAGAGGCTAATCCACTTACTGCATTCATAATATTCCCAGCCTGAAGCACCAAGTGCAATATGGCATGCAACTCTTCACAGCACATCAGCTCTAGAAAAAGACACAAGAAGTATTATTCAATGGCATTTGTTTAGCTATGCTAAAAGTAAAAGTTTGGAGCTTAATTTAGGGTGGGGATAAAAATCTAATTCTTGGGCAAAAATAAATGTAATAAGCAAATAATTTTTTTTAGCTGGAGCTAAGGAAAACCTTATCAGTTGCCTTCTTTGGTCGATCCTTGGCTTATAGTTTTTCTTCAGAGTTTCTTCTGAAGTCTGAGGCTGTACTCTATTAGATGGGCTTCTGCACAGCAGACAAGAAAAGCAAAATATGTAGGATCCATCTTCTTTGCTACAGCTTATGCCATTTAATAGGTTTCTCTAAATATGAGACTTTGGGGGGTGGGGGTATTGGAAGGTTCTATGGAAATGAAATGGGTAACTCATCTTCATTTTGATATTTTATTTGATACTGTGACCACAGTATTCTTTTAAACCAGTTGTGGTGGTTGGGAGTGGGAAGCACTATGCTCCAGTGGTTCATCTCCTTCAACATCTCCTTGGTTGATGATGGAAAGAAGGGAGATACACATTCATGGACCCTCATGTCAGGATGACTCAATGTTCTCCTCTCTCCTTTTCAACATTTACATGAAATTATTGGGTGAAGTCTTCCACCAGTCCAGGGTGTGGTATCATTAGTATGTATGGTAACAATACCCAGTTCTACATCTCAACTCCCGAATAGCAGAGGTGAAGCATTTAATACCTTGACCCAATGCCAGAAGCTGTTAAGGTCTGTATGGAGTGGAACAGATTTCAGTTCCGTCCTAACAGGGCTGAGTAGCTGTGGTTATTTGGACCCCCTCCCCCCCCAGGTCAAGGATATTAACATCTTTGGGTCTTGGATGGTGCTTCAGTTCCCCACTCAATATTGGTGTGCAACTCAGAGGTCCTGCCTGAACATTTACTGCTCAAAGAACAAGTGGCAGCTGTGGTCAGGAGGCCCTCTAAAACAGTTGATACCTTTCCTCAATCAGGAGAACCATCAGAAAATCATTCATACCATGGTCATTTCCCATGCCTGGATTATTGCAGTGTACTCTATATGAGGCTGCCCTTAAAGATCAGACAGAAGCATCAAAATGCAGTGGTGCAAGCAGTGCCCTTCAATGTGCCCATGTGTTGTCACTGTTATATAAGCTGCATTTGCTTGTGGTTGGCTTCTAAGAGCGATTCAAGGTGCTGGCTGTTACCTATAAAGCCTTGTATGCATATGGCCTAGGTACCTGACAGACTGCCTATCTCCAATTGTTTCTGCCTGGCCAGTACATTCCCATCAGAGTGGGTGGACCCCAGGTCTCCTGTATTAAGTATTTCCATCTTGTAGATCCCAGGAAGCATACCTTCTCTCTTGCAGTCTCCACCCTCTGGAACATCCCTCTTCCAGAAATTAGGATGCCACCCTCTCATATGAGGTTCCAAAAAGCCTTAAAAACCTGGCTTTGGTTCCAGAGCTCAGGTGATGCTTTTGTTAGGAAGAATATTTTAATCTGGACTGACTGTTAATTTAATGTTCTTGCTTTATTTTTAGTATTTTTAGTAGTCCACTGCAGATGGGTGCTAATACATTTTTAAAAGATAATAAATTTAAGTAATTATAATTTTGCACCCTTTTCTTTGGGACCACCTATATATGTTTCCACGGTAGTCATAAAATGGGGCAAGACAGTTGCTCAAAGACCCTGGTCTCATGCAAAGAAGGGCTTTAAAGGTGATAACAACACCTTGAATTGAGCTAAACTAAAAATCCTAAACTGTCACAATTTGATAATCCACACCAAAGGAGGAAGGTTCAGCTAAGTGTAGCAAGTTGCACCAGTTCATTTACATGAACACAGCCACTGTTTCATCTTTGTGGAGTGCTTTTCATCTGTGGCATGGATTAAAAGATTTTGGCAGAACTTGAAATGTAACTACCTACAATGCAAATCAAAGTGACTGGAAATTATAAAAGGAAGTGAAATATGGGCCATGTGTTGGAAACCTGAAAGAAAATCCAGTGACGTGCAGTGAGGTTTATGGCTGGTGAGACACTGACCCAGTGGTGGGTTTCAAATTTTTTTAGACTTGTGGACTTCAACTCCCAGAATTCCACAGCCAGGCATGCTCAGTTCCGATTTAAAGCGACAGCATTTGTTTTTCTCTTTTGCGAAAGAAGTTTACTTCTTTCTTTTTCTTCTCCCTTCCCCTCCTTCCTCCCTCTCTCCCTCCCTCCCCCTTCTCTCAAACACTCACACACACACACATACACACACACAGAAGTTGGATTGGACTACACACACTTTCCCCCAGCCCCGGAAGGATCCAGCCCAGCTTCACTGATTACAGGTTTGAAAAGGCAACGTGGCTCTGCCTGCAATCAAATCCTAACCCTTCCCTCCAGCCTTTGCCCAAAGCCCCGCACCAGGAGGATGAAGTTTGAATTCCTCTCCCTCCCTCCGATCCACACGTACCTTTTCCAGCTGTTTCAGAGAGGATTTCAACTCTGCTCTTGCCTCGGGTCCTCTGAAGAAGCCCCGCTCAAACGAGCGCCCTCTACTATGAGGCAGGAGAACTGCGTGCCTCACTTACGTCAGGAATTTTTAGGCTTTTAACCCTTGCTTAACTCTGCTCAAGTGATCATAAAACGCCTAAAGTCAGACTAGATGAGGCATGCAGTTCTCCTGCCTCATGGTAGAGGGCGCTTTTTAGAGGCTTTTTTAAACAGTTAAGCAGAGTCATCCACAGTGAGGCAGCAACTAGATCAGGCTGACCTCAGCTCTCACCTTTTTCCTTTTACATTTTTTTTCTTTTCATGATGACAGTGGTGGGGCTGTGCCTCCCCTGCCTCACCTGATTGCACGTCACCGAGAAAATCTAATAACTAGAAAGTATCAGTTAGCGTATCTTACAAGACAAGGCCATTACATTTTACAAATCAGTCTTCAAGTTACAATAATATTGTGTTGTTCTGGTCATGAATAGGAGAAAATGTAAGACGTTTCCACTTCAAAAAATTCAGACTATTTGTACTGTATTCCTTCATAGTAATCCTATAAATTAGGCTAAAATGAATAATGGAAAAATGGAAGCATCAAAGTTTTGAATAATATGTACTAGTCCTTAAGCTTTGTAAACAAATATGCCATAATTAGAAATTCCAGACTGAATCAGTCTCAATTTGAGCAAATTCTCCTTTTAAGTAAATGTGTGGAAAACAACATCTAAAATATTATTTTCCTGGATTAAATATTTATTCCCCTATAATAATGTTCATCAATCTTCCATTTATGAAGGAATATGCAGAAGGAAAAATGAATTATGGCACACCATAGTCCTTTTAGTTCAGATGTCAAGAGGGCCAACTGCTAATGGGAAAGTTCTACTCTGAATAAAATTACGTATTTTATAGTCAGAGGACCAACATTGTGGAAATTGCCAGAGGCTGATTGAGGAACCCCTATGCATTTAGATGTTTCTGCATGGCTAATAGACAGACAGAATCATTCCTCCGGCCAATAAATGTCCAAGTAGCACAACAGATTTAAGCCAGGGTAAGCAATTATGCCAATCAGCAGCAGAGATAAGAGAAATGCAATATGATTAGATCTTAAGAATCAATGGGTTGATTTATATATTTTTCTAATTCATGCTGTGATTTATATGGTGCAAGATTTGGCAATCGCTGTGATATGCAAACTATAGTTTAGCTGTTTGGGACTCCAGCTTCTTTTAAGTTATTCACTATCAGCACTAGGAAGCCGTGTCATAAAGTTATTCAGTAAACCATGACTAAATGTACTGTAGGTTTAGTATTAGCCTAAAATCAGTGACTACCTATCTGCACAACGCAATGATTTTCATTCAATAAATTAATCACCATTACTCAGTCATAATAGCATTACGACAATGAATAATGCATAAAGGAAAAAAATGAATGCACATTTGTGCTGTTCCCAAGATTTAATAAGGTTATTAGAAAACTCACTGTTATGCAGAGTTTTGGAAAAGAAAAGTATGTGATGTTAAGAAAAGCAAAATCAGAATGCAGGAAAATAGAAAAGGGGGGAAATGATTCTATCAACTTCATAATACACCAAAAATTGTTATACACAAACATACACACTTGATAACATATGTCCATGGCGACACACACCCTTATGGAATGTGTCAGAGCTAGCTTCCTTCTTTAAATAGCTAATAGGTACCTGAAATTCCAGATCTCATCTCTCTAGTTAAGTTGATTAACCTGCTAAGAAAAACAAGATCCTAATGCATGCTGCAGCATGTTTAATTACCCTTTGTAGCCATTTTTATAATTGTCATGTTTTTCTGCAGTGAAGTACATGATGGAGAAAATTCTTTTTTTAACACCATTGCTTCAATGCGCAGGGAATAGCTGAAAATAAACAAAATAAATTTTAGAATTGCGATGCAAGAAATAGTGAATTTAGGGTGAATAACAAGAATTGAACATCTCCTTACTTTGGCACCTGGATTAGCATATACATAAATGAATCTGCTTGACAGAGTTTTGATAGATCGCCACTGAAATCCTTTAATTTTTTTACCTGGGGGAGGGAGGGTGGAATAAAGAAAATAAATAGATCAGAATCGAAGCAAAATGTTAAAAACAGTGAATTTAAGAGTCACCACAGTAAAAATAAAAATGTGAAGTTAATATGAAAATAGTATATGCGATTTAATATTTGGATTGGAAAATAGGTTATGAGATACTATTTAATATTTGGATTGGAAAATAGGTTATGAGATACTATTATCTAAACTTCTCGTCTATTATTAAGGGGGAAAGAATTGATACCAGGACTACACTTTTTGTCAAGAAGTTTCCAGGGCAGAAAAAAGAGGTGATGTGCCCGATTGTTGCTTCCCACATCTTGCCTTAACATCTAATCCCCGCTCAGGATGCTTTGTTTAATATTGTTGAAAAGGATGATAGCATTCACAAATGTTATCTGTGCTGAGTAAAATAACGTCCTCACTCTTATGTCTCCAAATCTATGAAAATATTGTGTAAAAAGTTCAAAACAAGCAACTGTCTTTCTAGGAAAAACACATTCTCCTTTTTACAATAAATAAATTAATTTGACTTCTTATAATCACTGAAAAAAATTCTGTTCAGTAAGCATCAGATATAGAGGTCTTCCAAATCTTTGCCCAAATGCAGAATAATGTACATACACCTGGAGGTTAGCAGCATTCAACGCTATGAAATAGCATGACAGCTTGCCAACTCATTAGCACATAAATAATTAAAAAAACAAGTTGTGTCTCATTTCTCTCTCTCTGTTTCTCCTTTAGGAGGGCAATTCTTGGCCTCTATTCAAATGAGATGTTTCTTTCATTAAGGATTTCTTTCCCTTGACATAGTTTAGAGCAGTGTTTCTCAAACTTGGCGACTTTAAGTCCTGTGGACTTCAACTCCCAGAATTCCCCAGCCAGCTATGCTGGCTGGGGGATTCTGGGAGTTGAAGTCCACAGGACTTAAAGTCGCCAAGTTTGAGAAACACTGGTTTAGAGTCTAAAGGTGGATTTATCATGAAGAGAAAACTATTTTTAAACTAAATAAAATTCCACAATTTGCAGGTGGCTTTGCCAATAGGTATTGCTAGCCATTTAGGGGAAGATCTGTCATATACCACGGTATTTGCCTGAAAACTATTACAAATAATGGGATTTGTAATTCAAACATTTAAAGAGCATCAGATTGAAGAATACTATCTGGCTTAAAAGATATTTCTAAATTTACAGCACGTTTAAAAAAATCGGTAGCAATTAACAATTACTACGCCGCAGAGACAATAACAAAATCACTCCCACATACTATGCAAATGAATGCAAACATATTATGTGTAAGTATTTATGAGACTCATCCGAATACACAGATTCTCTACATACATGGCACTGTAAAAAACAAAGCACTTGCTAAAAACAAGGTTATCATTTTTGTGAAGTAAAATTACGATCGCAACAGACAACAGTGATGAGAGGAAGTTTGCGAACCTTTCTATCATCTCTGTCACCGGTTACAGTTGGAGGTATTTTGATCCATTCCTCTCTACAGAACTGCTTTAACTCATTAAGTTAAAGTAAGATTGTCTTACATGAATCTCTCTCTTTGGATCATGCCACAATGTATGTCAGGGGTGTTAAACTCACGGCCTCGGGGCCGAATCTGACCCACAGGATATTTAGATCTAGCCCACTGGGCCAGCCTGGCAGCAGTGAAGGACCGGTCCACAGTGCTTCTGCCAGCGAAAACAGGCTCCCGAGCTCCATTTTCGGCTGCCATGGCCTCCTGCAACCCTCTGTCAGTGAAAACGCCCGCTGCTTTCCTGAGCTTGGGAGTCTGTTTTCATTGGCAGAGCACTTGGGCCAACACAGGCAGCCCCAACAGGACTGATGTCAAGCGGGCCACACACCCCAAGCCCCCCCCCCCGGAGGTCAAACACAACCTTGATTCAGCCCTCAATGAAATCTAGTTTAACACCCCTAATGCATGTATTTCATTTGGGTCAAGATCAGAGATTTGGTTCAGACATTTCAAAAGGAGACATTTATTCTGTTCCATCCACTGTGTAATAAGATTTACTTGGGTGTTCAGGACTGCTGTCATTTTATATGACCTACATTCATTTAATCTTCAGCTCACTAATCTAGACGCTCCCTTGTAGAATTTGCTACTACCTCAAAGACTGTGAGCCATTTAAGTTCCAAACAATCCAAACCACTCCCAACTCCAATGCTTCACAGATGAGGTGAGTTCTTTAGTTGGAAACCAGCATTTATTTATTTATTTCCAAATATAATATGTTTTCATTAGTGTCAAAACATTTCACTTTCATCTCATCTGGAACAGAGTGTTGTTCCAAAGGCCAGCTGGTCTCTAGTAAGTTTAAAATGTGTAACAACATGCTTTCTGGACAATAGTAGTCAGTGTCTACACAACAGTGAGTGTTATGCTCACCATTGCAATGTTTTCCTTGTGGCCATAAATATTATATAATATAGAAGTATCCTACAGAGCTTATGACCTCAGGATTATTTAGAGTATTGAACTTGGTGTGATTTTGTTGGGAAAGATGTTGTATTTTGTCCATATATGTATTATTTTCCTGACAGTGGATTGATAGAAGTCTTGGATCAGTGATGCAATTCAGTCGGTTCTATGCAGTTTCGGTGAACTGGTAGTGGGGGCGGCAAAAACATCCTGTTTTTGATGCTCCGTGAATGCGCAGAAGGTCCTGCGCATGGGCGGAGGTGGTGCGTGGAAGCAAAGCCAGCATACACACTCACATTTACCAACTGGTAGTGAAGGTAAGTTTATTTCACCCCTGCCTTGATTGATCTATGACACTTGAATGATATCTCATTGAACAGAACAGTTGACTGAACTTACTGCCTTAAGAGAGCTGATTATCCTAGGGCGTCACATACATCTTTCAACAAAGCCTGAATCTGTCAATAAAGACATGACACACTACAATGTTTGAGTATTATTAATCCTCTCTTTATCTATTAATTGGGCTTAGATAAAGCGCTAATCAAATTGTAGGTCACAGTCCTGATAGATTATGGAGAGTTCCAAAAGATTCACAAACTATTTTTACCACAACATGTGCTTCCATAGCAAGAACATTTCAAAAGGTGTAAAACGCAGGTATGAAACAAAATATTATCATTTTTCATTCTATAGTTCCTTACACACAAACCAGTTTCACCATATACATTTTGTGCATGTAATGAAGATTTCTAAAGCTGTGAAATTTTGGTGTGTTTCAAGAAAAGGGAGAACTGTTTCAAGATGACCCTGCTACAGTCAAGCAAAAGCTTCAAGGGCATTAGTTACCTTTTGTTATTTGTTTAATTGCCTGTGTTTTGTTTCATGGATTTTGTTACTAAAGGGTGGTAGACAGGACTGTCTCTTTTATTATTTTCAGCAGTTGTTATGCCTCAGTTTTGTGCACAGCTCAGAGCCCACTGGAAATGAGTGGCCAATAAATTTAAAATAATTAAATACCCATATTTAATTGCCAATACAAAACATTCTTTATTCAAAAGTATGCATTTAATACTTTTAAAATATTTTCAAAGCTGCAGCAACATTGAAGCAGCACTTCTTTTCCTGCAAGTGTTTGAAGTCAAATCCATATTTGCTTTATAAAACTTCAGCAAAACACTGCAGCTATTCAAATGTGTTGCCTATATCACAAAACAAATTTGACCTTCATTTTTAGCTAGTGATACTTATATAGCATCTATTGTCATATAAAAATCCATATATTATTGAAACAGCATTGAAACCATCCACAGTTGCAATCGTATTATACATGTAATGTGTAAGTTAAGTCTTTGGAATATAGTAGATTCATCGTTAAAGATATGAACATACATGCAAGGTAGAATTTAATGATTTTCGATCAGGCATTTTTCTCTTTACTCAGAAATGTGCAATCCTACCCTTTTCTAACTTTTATTTTGCATGTTGTTTAGCATAGGAAGTATGACTGAAACATTAAATAGATCAGCCAGGAAGGTAGATAGTAGTCTAAAGGGAGGGGAAATTGTGAAAACAGACCACAGGCCCTTATTTAAATAATACATTATTATGTCACATTCAAAGAATTTCTATGTTCTGTCATTCAGTACAATATAATCTAACTTCTTTGTTTCACTAATACCCAGTATTACACGACTTATAATTTGACCGAAGAATAACTGTGGGAGTTTAGCAAGTTCAACTGATATGGTTGAATTCACATATCAGGAAAATCAAGGTTTGTTTTCACTAGGATTTGTGGGATAAATCCAATGACCAGATTCAAACATCATAATAACCATAAGTAAGAGATATATATTGCAAGTGTGATTTAGTATAATGCTTGAAATGAGAAATAGGACTTTTTGAGATTTCCTGGCTAATTCTAGTCAAACTTCTAATCATCTAATAATGCAAGACAGCTATTAAAAAAAAAGAGTGGGGTGAAACCAGGAATTGGTCAGACAATCCAGAACTACGCTCCTCATCTCCAAACCCAATTCTAGCTTACTTAGCAACCTTGTTGAAACAGGGCATGTCACTTAGCATGGTGTGTGAACAAAGCCATTGTATTTGACTTCTAAACATTCCCAGCTTTCTTCTATGCCAATTTCAGTACTCCTTAAAACGACTGGGAGATGAAGAGCCATTGAGTGCCCAATTCTCAACTTCACAGATCACTCATGAAAGGGACTTTGTTACTTGAGCAGACGCTGTACAGAACAGCCACTTGAAATAAGAGAATCAAGCTTTCTACTTAAACATAGGAAGCATTTCAAGGATTTAAGCTGTAAACTAGGCACTACAATGACTTACTCTAAATGAAAAAAATCTGTATCAATGTAAACTAAGTAGTGTGCATAAACAACAGTTCACAAATGTAGTCACCATGGGAACTGCCTGGCCACTTTCTAGTAACCCTTCCTATTCTAACTCTTCCTTCCTGTGCTTTAAAGGGCAGTCAAGACCTTGCTACCACCCTGAGCCTAAAATGGGAAGAGAGAGGTTTTTAAATATCTGACTTTATGCTATATTTTAAAAGACATTCCGGTCCCCCTTAGAGTACTGGGTCACGATGAGACTCTCTTTTTAGTAAAATAATTTACTGTGTCTTATGACTAAACTCTGGCAAAATTTGAAATTGGAGATTTAGATTTACGACAAAGTGTGAGGTGCCTTACACAAAACATACTTTCTCGAAAAGTGTGACGTCGAGTGGAAAAACCATACAATTAAATGTTAACATAAGATTATTATTTTTTGTTCCTCCTTTAGAGTTTGAGACATTTAAAAATTCTCTTGTCCTATGTGGGGTCTTAGCAGCAGCCTTAGCTTGATTATTAACATGCCAGTTTTTACTTTGCTCAATTTTTAACTTAAAAAACATTTGTTTGTATCAAAGCAAAGTGTTGTTTAAGGGAGATTTCTAGGTGAATACTTGCATACTTCTAATGTGTCTGCAATGAAGTGTTCAAGTTCAAGCATGTTAATTTTAAGTTAAAAGAAAAACATTCATGACACCATACATATTTACTTGCAGTCATGCTAAATTGAAGTTTTCTCTCATCCTATTCTTACCTCTTCAGCTTCTGGCAATAATTTAAGAAGCTCGCGTAGGGTCTCAGCGCTATAGAAATCTCTTCCAGTGTGAAGATCTTCAATTAGAGAGTCAAGTGATCTTAATGAGACAATTTAATAAAAATACATTTTAGTTTAGGAACATAGGATTTCTATGTTTTAAAACAGCGTTTATCAACATTACACAGAGGGCTTCAATTTTTCAGTTTTTAGAATTCTCAGCCAGTACATCTAATGCTGGTTAGGAATTATGGGAAGAAACCCAGTACATCTGGATGCACTGCTGAAGAAAGAAGACTCTTTTAAAAAATATGTGCTGTTCCAAAACAATGTTCAATAGCAAAAAATAGTTAAATGTACAGCTGCCTCTGAGCAAGTTCATCTGAAATAAACACAACTGTTCTTAAAAAGACATTAATATCAAGATATTGTCCTTACTTTCATGACATTTTCATATTATTAAAAATCCAACCTTTAAGAAAAATAAGTTTTAATTTAAAAGCCAGTAGCTTACTTTAACTAAAATTACCTCTAATTTTGTAGTATTATATATTGATTAAAATTTCAAAACTATTGCTTAAAAGGAAAATGTAAGGCTAACCCAAGTATAAGATAAGGTTATTAACAGTTTGAATATGTTTTCAGGCTAAATTAAGTTTGTAATTACGCTATTTGTAGCTGAATATATCTCTTTTCTTGATGTTATGTTATCATCAGTGTAATAATTACAACAGCAGGAGAATAACTTACTTTTTAAACTGTTTGAGAAAAATCCCAATATTCATACTTCTTTTGGCATCCAAAATATTAATCTGCAAAAAGCAACAAAAGTTATCATTTCAGACAGAGCAAAGTAATCTCAATTGTTATTTTAAGTCACTATAGAGAGAATAAAATTATTCTGCATAGCAAAAGCAAGGATAATTCTAAATAGCATAAGAAAAGGTAAACATACTTCCAAATAATAATACAGATCTGCTGAGAAAGAAATATGGACAAAAATGTACCTGTCAACTCTCAGATCACTATAACGACAACAATTCTGAAATTTCAGTTGGTGAAAATAAGTTAGGCTGCTTACTCGTGCAAGGATATACAATAATATTGTGCCAGTATTTCATTATCTGCCCTGGCTGTATAATGAGGAAAATAGGTGGATGCTAGGATTCATTTTAGTTGTTGTATCATGATGATACCCTACCCCCACCCCACCCCCTGAGGCTCACCTACTTCCTACATTATGTTATTTTTAATTAAAAGTCGTTCTCCTGTCTAGAATTGCAATTCATCCAGAGAAATATGTTGTAGGCTACATAGCAACTGTAGTCTATATACGGTAGAAGAAACGATTGGCTACAGTAAATGTCACATGTAACTGGGAGAGCGACCATTCTTTGATAAATATTTCCCCTTCTCCTTTTCACCTGCTTTCCCCTCCTCTCCTCTTTCTGTCTTTGGGAAAGGCTTTAATGTTTGGAAAGGTGGAAAGAAATAAGAGGATAATCAGCAACAAGGTGGACTATCTCTGTTAGGTTAGGACAGGGACTAGGTTAGGGACAGATAATAGCAATAGCAATTATATACTACTTCATAGTGCTTTACAACACTCTCTAAGTGATTTACAGATTCAGCATATTGCCCTCAACAATCTGGGTCTTTATTTTATTGACCTCAGAATGATAAAAGGCTGATATCTTGAACTGGTTAGGATCGAACTCCTGGCATGGGGCAGAATCAGCATGCAATACTGTATTCTAACCTCTGCACCACCATGGCTTATGGAGAAAAACTATATTTGTAGTTGAAACAAACAAAATGTTAACAAGATATATTTATGTAGCTACTTACCAAGCATCTCTAAATTATATTAAAGTAACCAAAATATATTTATAATTCCCAAGGCATGTCACAACTTTTGAGCACCCCTAATGTTTGAAAATTGAAAGTTGAAAAATTTGACACGCCTTAAATAATCAACCAGTCAATCCTTTGTTCTTTTTCCAACCCATTTCTTTCTTCTAAAAGAAGAAGAGAAAACTGAGATCCTTCAGCCCAGAAATCTGAATAATTCTGACTGAAACCTAGTTGTTATTATGGTAAAAGCTACAGGCAGTTCAAAAGTCACAAACTACATAGGCTACCTAGCAGACTTAACTTACTATAAAACCTTTTTCACCTTGGATGCTAGAAGCATGTGAGGGCACACTGTAGCGCTAGCTTCTGTTCCCAAACTTCCTATTTGCGCGTTGGGTGGTTTTTTGCCCTCCGGGGGCTTTAGGAAGCTTCCCTGAAGCTTCCAGAGGGCGAAAAACAGCCCAACAGCCTAAAATCAAGGCTGAAAATCAGCTGGCCAGCACACGCATGCCTGCTGGAGCCAACAGGGCAACACCTTGTGTGCCCTCAGAAACGACTCCGCATGCTACCTGTGGCACGCGTGCCACGGGTCCGCCATCCCGGCTATAAAACATCCTGGAAAGTCATTGTGTGCTGTGTAATTTTTGTGAATAAAATACATTAGTGCTTTTAACCAAGAAAATGCTAAATTCATTTCTTCCTTTTTTTTCTTCCTCCTCTTCCACCCAATAAACTTTAAGCACATGTGTCTTGAAATATTATAATAAAAGATTTCTTTAAATCCCATTACATCTTTATAATGATGATTAACATCAGTATATCAAGAATAAATAAATTCATAAATTGATGGAATTATAATGCTTCAATAGTGTTATGTGGCCACGGAAGATCTTCCTAATGAAGGATCACCAGGCACTTAGAAGGAACATTTTCATTATCAGGAAAGTCCTATTTGTTTTTCCATTGAGTGACATTATATTTTGTTTATACCCTGAAAGCACCTGACTTTTTTATTGGTTATACTAATAAACAGTTCATTTCACTTAATAGGTACAATCACATGCTATATGTTATGTAAGATAGAAATTGCTGAAATGAAACTAACTGTACTGAAGATAGTTCTAGCACATATTCCTAAGACTTTACACAGGCGATCAGACTGATATGCTGCTTTTCTGTGTTATGTTAATTGTACCGTGTTAACCATGCCTTGTATTTTTCACAAGAATCTATCTTAAAATATTGAGTCAAGAGCCCATCGAATTCTACAAAGTGCAATTAAATCTTACAATACTTTGCAGTAGTTAAATAAAAGAGACTTGTGCTTCTCCCACAAATTATTTAAAATCTGTTTTTCCCAGAGAGTCACATCAAGTCACAACCCAACCAAGTAAGTCATAAGAGTACTTATACATTGGCCAACCCAGTGTTTTGGCAAGAATATAGCTGAATCCTGATGCTGATCAGAGGATTATTCATGGTGTCTATTATTCTCCTGTTTGCTTAATTCTTTAGCATCTCAGCAATTGACAGAACAGGCCTGACCTGTGCTTAGAGTTAAACAGAGCTGGACCTGATTAACACTTGATGAGACACTTCAGAGAACCCCAAAACAGTAGTTAGAAATTTAAAAAAACTTTTCAGGAACATCTGTGCCAACCACTTCTATACCGTTAGTTAAAGCACACTGAGAGCAAGCACAGCTAAGTCCATCTAGTCACCAGGAATTGAATCTATCTTAACATCTTTAGTTTTAGTGTCCAGTAAGATGGCAGTATGTAGCTATCCCTAGCTGGTCTCAAAAAGCTAAACTCTAGTTAATACTTGAATGGGAGATTATTACCAGGAAATAGCAAGATAATAGTCTGGAAGCCAAACCACATCCCAAGAACAATGCAAACCACTTTTGTATTGTTGCCAAAAGAAAAACAAAACAAAAAACACAACGCCACTACATGGACATACCCATGAAGTTACTAGGAAGTAAGCCATGTTTGCAAACTTTAACATGGTACATTCAAATACAATAAAGTAGCCAAAAAAAAAAAAAAAAAACCAATGAGAATTTTCTATTATTTCTTAGGAATAATACATTGAGCCCTCTTGTCTGCTGCTCCGTTCTGAGCAAAACCTCAAAAGCAACAAATCTTTGGTTTGATCTTGAAACAAAAGCAGGAGCTACTCTAGCGTAAGTTGTCTTCTTTATCCTTTCATGTTTTCTGGCTTCCTCAGCAGCAGCCTTTAGCTCAGTAGTGACCCAAGATTTGACAGGGCTCAGATCATTGTGTGTTATCTTTGTCTAACACTAACTCTGCTGTATGTCTTTTCTATATAATAATAATAATAAGCAAATGAGACAGAGAACCTTCATTTATGAACTTTATAGCACCAAAGCTTTATCTGCCAGAATTTTTTGGCAGGCTATTTCCCTTTTCTCCAGGGCTCCCTCCTCCCCTTCTTCTGCTCCCTTTAGCCAGGCCCTGACCCTTTGCTTCCTGATGAAAAGTTTACCCTAAGATGAAAGCAAGCCTTATCTACATTCAAAAGGCTGACTAGTCAGAACTCTTCAAGGTTTTAATATATGGTTTCCCTAAAAGCCTCAGCCAGAATGTATATGGGGACCTATTTTTTAGGACAGCTGCTACTAGGGGATGAGGAAGCTAACTCTCTCACCAGCAATTTGAGCTAATCCATTCTTGAAAATCCTCCCTTGCACTGCGATGAAAACCTAGTTGCAATATTTACGTGAGTGTTTGTGAGAATGAGATATATTCGTACAAGTAGTCCTCCACATATAATCACAATTGGGAGCAGAATTTTGGCCACTAATACAATCATTAAGTGACTTACTAGATGACCAGTATCAATTTTACAACCATGTTTACTGCACTCATTAAGGCAAATCACATGTCATTAAATGAATCTGGCTTCCCCAACTGCAGTTCCTTTTCAGAAACTAGCTAGGAAAGTTGCCAGATGCTGCAGCTGTTATAAATGCAAGTTGCTTGGCAAGCACTCAGATTGAGATCACATGACCAAGGAGGTGGTGCAATGGTCATAACTTCAACAACAGATTGTAGATCATTTATTTCAAGGCCCTCTTTGAACATTAAATAAATAATTGTAAGTCAAAGCCTGCCTATATTTGGGTAGTAAAGCACACTAAAACATCCCAGAGATCTCCCAGAGATGTCTGTATCCCCATCATAGGGATGCACCCTCCAGGCAAGTTTGTCCCCTCAGTTCATTTCCCAACTCTTGCCTAGCAGTAGCTATTAAAATATTTTATTAAAATACCAGAGCCCAATATTTAAAAAGTAGGAATAATCAGTACTCAGTGCCAATTTTAAAGTTAGAATGTTTATGCATGCAAGGAAATAACCACACAATCTCTCTCTTGTTTCATTCTCTCTCACACACTTTGGTGTGCCTAGCTTCTCTTTAGCAAACATGTATCTATAATCCGATCATGGAGCAGTGGTAACAGGTTTATGTGAAGAGAAGAAGAAAAGGAGTCATTATGTTTACCACCTTTGCACTAATGGGGACTTGTAACTATTTTGCTTATCCACAAAAAGTCTATCATCAAATATTCTGTCTGCAATAATGCCAGTATTAAATAGCAAAAGTTGGGAACCACTAAACACCCAACCTAAAGAGCAGAGAAAAGAATGAAACAAGCAAAGACATACATAAAAACCTGTAAAGCTATCTTATAAAGTATACAGCAATTATAATCTGTCCTTTTAGACAGATGCCAGAATTTATCAGTCTGAAATTCTGTTTAGCATCTTTGACAACTATGATTTTAAGACCAGAAACAGTTTTCAAAGCACCTCTTAACTTCTGAATAAACCATACACAACGAATCAAGATAACATTGGTTCATTTCAGTCATTTCTATTAAATATGAAGAAAAATTTAATTTTACTTAATCTGCAAACAAATCCATCAAACTGTTTTTTTTTAAATTGGCAGAGAAAATGCTGTGTCTGAAAACTCAAGTTATGTTTTCCACTACACTTTTTGTGTATTTTTAAAGCCAAACTCAGAATCTACCTGTCCCGATTTTACTTCTTCCATTTTTAAAAAGTTGGACTCATCTTCTCTTTTGAATCACCAAACTTTTTTGATTTACCAAGAGCCATATTTCATGTGCTTCTTGCTATCACCTTACATTCTGATAACCATCTGACATAAGTTATCTGGAAAGAATTTGAGCCAGTTAGTCTTAAGGAAATGGACCGGGTCCTTCTAACTGTGAGCATGGCCATTGCATTCTGCGCCTCTGCTCCCCAATTGCATGAAACCTAATGGGAATTGTTATGTGGTTGTTACAGTTAATGCTTCTCTGTAAGAAGATGAGGTAATGCTTGCCTTGAACAAGACAGTAAAGTCCCCTTCTTGGGAAACCTTGAACACAACAGTGTTGCATTACTCTCATCCAGTCTCAAGTAAAGGTTGTTGAGAGGAGATTGGCTCTTCTGCAGAGAGTCTTGAATGAACTGTATTATTTTAATTTTGTTTCCAGCTGGGCTCAGGTTGGGTTGAAATATGGAGAGAGCATTATAATATAGAGACTGCACTGGTCACACCTGCGAATGACTCTGGAGGGCTCAAGTGGTGCAACCAGTCTGGGCTTTCTGGGTCCGTTGGCAGCTTTTGATACCATTGACCATAGCGCCATCCTAGACTAGTTTCAGGGACTGCGAGGCACTGTTTTGCAGTGGTTGTCCTCTTTCCTCTGCAGCTGGTTGCAGGTGTTGGAAGGGTAGAAGAGAGATTTACTCCTAGGCTCTTGCCAAGTGGAGTGCCTTGGGGTTCAGGTCTTTCACCACTGTACATGTACATGAAACCACTGAGTGAGATCATTCAACAGAAAGGAGTGCAGTATCATCCGTATGCTGATGATACCCAGTTATGTTACTCCACCCATGGCTGAGCAGGTGATGCTATTTCAGTACTGACCCAGTGCCTGGAGGCTGTGAAGGTCTGGATGTGGAAAAACCAGCTCTAACTCAACCCAAGCAAGACAGAGTGGCTTTGGGTTTTGGCTCTCTTGGGAATGGTGATGTGTTTTCTTTGAGTATCAATAGAAGAACACCATCCAGACCCAGCAGTTACACAATATGGTGATCCTTCCACAGTTGTGGCTCCTGGGGGATCAGGTGGCAGATAGAGTAGTAAATGTGTGGAACTCCCTACCTGATCCTGTTGTTAGTTCCTCTAACCCCCATACCTTTTACCTTAAACTATCTACCATGGACCTTATGCATTTCTTAAGAGGTCCCTAAGGGGGCGTGCATAAGTCCACCAGCGTGCCTATTGTCCTTGTCCTACTGTCCCATTTATATGTACTCTTTTTGTGTGTTTATGGCTATGTTTTGTTTGTTTATATCCATTTATTTGTGCCATTTTTCATGTGTTTTCATATTTGTTGATAAATAAATAAACAAACAAACACATACATATGGCAAAGGGATTGTTCAGATACATCTTATGGACATCCTGTTGGACTGCAATGTGCTCTTCATGGGGCTACTCTCGAAAACCATCTGGAAGTTATAACTGGTCCAGAATGTGGTGGAGTACAGTGTTTTGAGCTCCTCTCAGTTTGCCTGTATCACACCACTGTTACATAAACTATACTGGCTTTCCAGTTTTTCACCAGGTAATTAAAGGTGCTAATTGTCTTCTTTAAGGCCTTTTTAAGCTGCTAATTATCTTCAAGACTCTACTTGTAGGACCGTCTCCCCCACTCCCGGCTAGGTCAGGTAGGATCCCTTCCCTTAAATACTGTTATCTAGTGGGACCTATGAAGTACACCTTTCTGTAGGATATCTGGTCATGTGCAACACTTTTCCCGCTGGAATCTGTTAAGCCCCCACCCTTTCAACCTTTTTGAAACCCATAAAGGGCTGTTTTTTCACCTCACATGTTATACAGGTGAAACTCGAAAAATTAGAATATCGTACAAAAGTTGCACGATATTCTAATTTTTTGAATTTCACCTGTAGGCTGCAGCTGAAGTCTGAGAATTGCATTGCTTGATGGATTAGAGACCATATTTTAGTGTTTCTGTTTTTTATCATTGTCGTGAGCCACCTAGAACTGTGTTTCATAAAATTGTAAGACAGATCTTTACTTCCAGAATATAAACAAGTGTTTCTTCAGGTAGCAAAATCTAAGAAGAACCTTCCTCCATAGAGAAGGTATTTATCAACCAGTCTTCTTCATCTGCAGTACACACTTTTAACAGAATAGTGTGAGAGTTCATTGTTACACTGACTACACCTTCACTACGGCACATTTTTTTCTTCTGCACAAATACAACTTATCTTGTAATCAATTTATTAAACTCTTGGAGACTTAATTTAGACCATATCTTCATTTATCATTGAACATAGTTCAATGGATAAACAATGGATAAGGGCAATAGTTTAAACACTTTACTTCTTAGAATAGCTTATATACATCATATAATTTTTTTGTTCATTTTTTCCTTTTGGAAGGTTGGGTCATCCTACTTTTCTTATGAGAATACTCTCAGCTTGGAATTCAAAGTATCACTAGAGCCTGTAATTAATTTTCTTATAGAAACATAGAATAAATAACGAAGGAGGATTGTGACTGACCAAACCCAGCAGCATTCTGTGGCAGCCACTTTTCTCATATTGCTAAGATACAATATAAATGTTCCTGTGAAAGTCCGAAATCTGGTGAATGACATTCACATAGTCGCTTGGTGTATGTCCTTATCCTCTCGACACCCTTACCCTAATACCCTTACCCTAATACCTCGGCTCCTCGCTTCCTTTTAAGCGTCTTCTATTCGCGGACTTTTTTTTTTTAAACCTGCGATCCTGCGCGGTTAGAACGAGTAGTTTCCAGGACCGCGAATTGAAAAGCAAAAGTAAAGCGTTACGCTGACTCGTTATATATGTCACCGTGAAAGACCGAAATTGGTATGTGTCGACATTCACCGGTGAATGTCGACATTCACCAACATTCACCGGTGAATGTCGACATTCACCAATTTCGGTCTTTCACGGTGACATAAATACTGTCTAGAAAGACCTATTGATTATAGCTTCAGAGGTTCAATATTTCAGAAACAGGCTGAAATATTAATTATAGGAGGCATGGTGGTGCAGTATTGCAGGTTAATTCAGCTTACTGCCATGAGTTTGATCCATCCTTCCAAGGTTGGTAATATGAGACCCAGATTGTTGGGCAATATGCTGATTCGGTAAACCACTTAGAGAGGGCTGTAAAGCACTGTGAAGCGGTATATAAGTGTAAGTGCTATTGTTATTGCTAAAGTCATAGTAACCCATAGTTGAGCCATGTTTTTCAATAAACCATTACTAGCTGAGTTACTTCAATACATTAAGTATAAAGCATGGCTTACAAACCACAAGAATTTCCAACCAAAGAAATACTAAGTCAGTAAACTATTATTAAGACATTTCTTTAGATAGAATTATTGTGAGCCAGGATTCATTCTGAATGTGCTGTACTAAGTCAGCCAATTATGTAGCAATTTTTGTAGCTTAGTTCTTACATTACAATTGAAATATCAATACAATGAATCAGTCCACATAATATGAATAGAGCTTTCCTATATTATGTTTTCCAGAGCCATTGAATGTCAATAGCTATAATTCCCTAGACAATACAGTCAACTGACATAATATTATGTGACATTTATAGACCTAATCCACAATAAAGTACTTTGATGGTATTTGCTAAACTCAATTAAAAACTCTTAGATATCTATCTCTTAATAAGTATACTGTCAATGTCAGTATAAGTATACATTACTTTTTTGATGTCTTTTTCAGTCTTAACCAAAGTATAAGCTTAGACCATATTGATTCCTTTGTAATTTTAATAATTGCTATATAATAGCAATCACTACCTCCCAATTTTTTTAAAAAAAGTTTACTTCTAGGATTAGAAGCTATCTTCTCCTTTATTCTTATATGCTTAAACATGCCTTTTTAAAGAACCCACGTAATTTTTTTAAAATTATGCTTGCACACAATCTTGGATGCTTTTCCCAAACCACAGGATAACAGTTTCCTGAAGATGCAAATCCTGAGAAAACATTAGCTGAGGGTAAATGTAAGCATTATTATCGTGTTGAAATAGAAAGAAGTGAAAGCTTTAAAAAGTACAGTGTAAACATATTAGCTTTTAAAAATATTTTATAGCTCCCATGAATATGATAACACATTTTATAAGTATAATACATTGGGATTCCCTTCCCCCCTCTTTCCAAAATAGACTTTTTTGGTGTTTGTCTTTTAAAGGTACACATTTATCTCAAGTTGCTTTATATCTATTTGGTGAAAGTGATTAAATGGATTTTAATATTTTAGATATATCCACTTTCCTCCATATTGTTAGAACCTCATTGTGTTTAGTTGGAAAGCAAATTCACTGAGCTCAAAGGGATTCAGTCAGTTAGGATTGTCATTTTAATATTAAAAAAGCAAGAACACAGTCTGGTTTATGAGGAGGGAAAAATAAAAATAAACTCAAATCCATATTAAAGCAGTATTTCTACAGTATTTCTACAAAAAGATAAGCCAGATCTAACACTTAGTGCCTACGGCAGGGGTGTCCAAACTTGGGAACTTTAAGACTTGTGGACTTCAACTCCCAGAATTCCCCAGCCAGCATGGCTGGCTGGGGAATTCTGGGAGTTGAAGTCCACAAGTCTTAAAGTTCCCAAGTTTGGACACCCTTGGCCTACGGCATGCATGCCAGAGGTGGCTCTCAGCATCCTCTCTGATGGTATGTGAGCCATCACACCAGTTCAGCTCTGCCACGTATGCGCCTCCCACCAGCCAGCTAGTCTTTGGGTCTCTGCCGTGCATGCACGGGGGGCTGTGCGCATGTGCAAGCAGGGGCACATGCGGGGGGAGAATGTACAGGCTCAGGGGGTGGGTTGCATGCACAGGGGCTGCGTGCATTGCATTGCATTTGGGGGTACACGCACAGACACACACACGATCATGCTTTGTGCACTCAGTCTGGAAAAGATTAGCCATCACTGACTTAGTGCATAAGGACTGTATTGCACTGTATTTTTATTTTAAAATTATATTTGACTTGCACATCCTCGTGTTTGTGATTTATTTTGGTTCTATGATTGCTGAACAAAACAACAGCAAAACAGTATCTACTCTTTCCAAGACAGAGCTAAAAAGGAGAGATGGAATTGTGTTGTTAGTTTGTATTTGGGCCACGCTGGAATTCAAGGCTACAGAAACATTTGCTTTGCAAACTTTCTAATAAAGGAAGCTAGAAAACAGAAACAATGCAGAAACAGCTCAGCCCCTTTTCCCTCACATCCTAACTTGGTAATATTGTTGAAGAGTTTGTTTTATGGCATCTCGTCCAAGCCTAGACAGAAAAGTTCACATTGATAACATCACTCTGTATTTCTGAGATGTAGCAACAGGCAGTTCAAGGACAAAACTCTTTCTTTACCTTGCAAGATCTAATAGTTACAATATGCAGCCATAAAGCAGTCTCTCTGCACTCATGAAGACTAGAAACTTCTCTTTTTAGCAGGAAGATACCTTCAAGTTTGTAAATACTTAGTTCAGCAGAAAACTTTAAATATAGTCCTATAAAGATTATAGGGAGTATAATTCTAATACATGAAAGGCATGTTTTCCCCCCAAATGCCCAATTACAGTATGGGTGTGCAAACTGATTACCACTTTAAAATTTGTGATGACAATACATTTTGCATTAGTTTTACATTAATAACGTCTGATAACTTGAAAAAGGCAACATTTTCTTACATAGAAAAAGTCACTTTAGTTTAAAAACATTAAAGAAAAATTTGGCTACCTATACGCTCTACAAAATCTTCTATCTCTGTTTGAAGAGGTCACAGAAGAAAGTTACAGTACAAATCACATACTTTTACTTCATTGCCACAAACTTGATGTGTGATTATTGCTGTTATTTGACATACAGTACATTTACATTTAAATGAAGTCCATTTTGTTCTCCATCAGAAAGAGATTCTATTACAAGTAAGATGCACAAGTAATTAAACCAGGCTTGCCCAAATGTGTGCCCCCTAGCTCTGTTGTACAACAACCCCAATCACTGCTGCCGAGCAAGAATCATGGCTAGCTGAAGGATGATGAGAATGGCAACCTAGCACTTCTAGAAGGCTTGGTAGATGAGTATTGCACACTCATATCTTAGCAAATAGGCTGCCTTTAATAAAAATTAAAAAATAAAATGCTTCTTCCCATGTTGATGCTTACCTCTTGTTTGGAATCTTTAAATGACCTTCTTAAAGATCTGCTTCTAGTTTCTAGTGGAGCAGGTTCTTCTTGCTGACCAAAGAATTCCTCAATTGTCTTTGTGTCGATTTGGTAGCTCTGCTTAGCACCAATAGTCCAGATATTGTTTTTACCACGGACTTGTTCTTCAGGGATCGTTTTCCAAAAGAAACTACGTATTCGCTTCTTCTTGCTCAGGTGGCCGTGTCCATTCAACAGCTGGGATACCGAAGATCTGCTTAGATTGGGGGGAGGAGGGGGTGGCGGCGGCGGCACTTCTGCTGATAAAGGCAATCCAGCTTCCTCGGAAAAGCATGGTGGAGGAAGAGGTGGGGGTGGAGGGGGTCGCTCTTCTGGTTCGTTGGTATCGGCAATCATGAATCCAGCTTCGGCTGAAATTGCTCCATTTTCTTTATCATTGACCAAGGAGACACAATTCATAACATGCATTTTATAGTCTCTCTCTCTGGAGAGACAGACTTAGTTCTGTGGAGGTGCATATAATGCTTAGCAGCTGAACAACGTATGACTTCCTCATCAAAATTTTGGTTTACCATCCGTCAATGAAATTCAAGAGATCTGTGTTCGCCCCTGAAATCTGTAACAGAAAAACAAGAAGGCTAGGTCAATGTTTTTGCAAATATGGGAAAGGGTATGACCAAAGCACCAATTTGTAGACTATATTCCCGTGATGGTGAACCTATATTTGCTGGCATGGCAACCCTCGGCAGCCCTCAGCTCTGGCACTCATGTGCGTGCTGGCCAGCTGATTTTTGGCCTTCTGCAGGACCGGGAGAGGCTGTTTTCACTATCCCAGGGCTTTAGGAAAGCCCCCGGAGCCTAGAGAGGGTACAAAACAGGCCCAACAGCCCAACCGGAAGTTTGGGAATGAACTTCCGGTTGCCCCGTTGGGACTGTTTTTCGCCCTTCCCAGACTCCAGAGGCTTTCCTAAAGCCTGGGGATGGCGAAAATGGCATCCCCCAACCCTCCGGCCTCACCGAAGCCATTTTCACCCTCCCCAGGCTTCAGGAAAGCCTTTGGGCGTGGGGGTTGCTTGCACATGCACGGTAGGGGGGTCGCTTGTGCATGCACGATGGGGGGTTGCTTGCATATGCGCAGGTGGGGGTTGCTTGTGCATGCGCAGATGGGGAGGTCACTCACGCATGCGCAGGTGGGTGGGCATGCGCACACGCACAATAGCACACACACACAGTTTTGGCACACCTTTGGAAAAAGATTAGCCATCACTGCTATATTCAAATGATTCCACCAATCCAGACATACCAATTAGTAACTCCATTTTATATCTCTTGTAATGTATCATACAACCTGAGTAAGCTTTGTAAACAACACAGTCAGAAGCCATTGTTTATAATCATGCCCAAAGTATTTAAAACTGGACTACCTGCCTGCAGACCTAATTTAAGGTCAACCTAAGAATAACTTCCAGGGCTGATCCACATCTCCAGTATGAAGATAGCAGTGACGTGCAGTCAGGGGAGGCAGGGGAGGCACAGCCTCACCGCTCTCATCATGAAAAGAAAAAAAAATTCTCCCTTTTTCTCTTTCATCTCTTTCTTGCACGTGCAAGCAAAATACCCCAAGATCACAGTGGCGGGGACAGCAACTCCTTTTGCTGCGCTGCGGAGAAGAGCCACAGGAAGGAGGGGAATGGGACCACGTGTGCAGGAGGCAGCCCTTCATGTTGGCTCAGGAAGGAGGGGAAGGGGACCACGTGTGCAGGGGAAGGGGACCACAGCTCGCGCTGATCTGAGGGCTGCCTCCTGCACACGTGGTCCCATTCCCTTCCTTCCTGTGACTCTTCTCCGCAGCGCAGCGGAAGGACTTGCTGTCCCCGCCACCGTGATCCTCGGGTATTTTGCTTGCACGCTTGCAAAGATCAAAGTTGTCACAGTCCTCCCTTCATGATGATAATTTGATGACGTCACCAGCCTCACCAGCCATAAACCTCACCGCACATCACTGGAAGATAGGATACTTGCCATTTTGCTAAGGCAGTAATGGATGATGTCATCCTTAGCCCATAGCAATTAATCTCAAAAATTGTTCCCCAACTGATGATACTTACTCTGCATCAAAACTAGTGGTTTCTTTTCCTCCCCCAATCAAACAAGACAATCTCTTGCTGCACCTCATTTCATCTTACACAACTCCAGTCCAGGTGGCTGGTGTGTGTTCTGGCGGGCAATCCCAATAGTCCTCACTCTGTGACTTTAATGACCTTTTGTCTTGGGCTGCTTGGCTGCCTGCCATGAAAGAATGGGTTTTTATTTTGTTTTTATATTTTGTTCCAGATTTAATAGTGGAACAATGAAATGTTGGCTATTTTGGGTTGTTTTTAACAGTTTCAGCAGAAGGATTATAAAAATTGAAATCAGCAAGAATTTTGTTCTTTCCCCTTGAAGACTAAAGGGACAGAGAGAAGAGCAAAACTGTTAATCCCCCCCCCCCCCGCCACAAACCAGATCTTCTGTGCCTGCAGAAGGGAGAGCAATTGGCACATATTTTGCTAGTATGGGAAGGAAAAAAAGATGCAGGATTAACTATGGTCCAGACAGAACATCAGGTCATCGCTGTGAGCAAAGTTGAGGAAGCGAGTTAAAATCAAGAAAAGGATTTCTTAAATCAGCTTCGTTTATGTATGGGACGCAAGTGAAGGCTAGAAAGGATTTAAATTGAGCTAATGTAAAACATTTGATTTACGCTTCTGGCCAAATCAATCACACCAATATTTAAAATCGTATTTGGGCTGCATCACAAGGTTTGTTATGATATGACTACTTTAGATTAAACCTATTAACATTAACTCAGTAAGCATCAGACTACATAGCAACACGTGCTTTATTTATTATATTGTGCTATTTTTAATTTCTATCCTTCAATTCAATTCAATTTTACGCATTATGTGCACTAGGACTCAAAAAGACACATTCAATTTATTGAATTTATATAGTTCCCCCCTCCCCATCTGACTTGCATATAGTTCTGAGTAGCATACACAATTAAAATTCACTCAAATGCTTCTCAAAAGTTTGCTATAGGAGCTTAGTGACAAAAGAAAAAAATAGCTACCTTGGTATAGCTTGTAAACTATATTATACATAATTTTGACTTATTGTGGACATACATTCTTTCACTTTCATGGCTAAGCAATCTTTCAGTGATACAGCACATAATTTTATCTCTACTTGCATGGTACCAAACAACTCATTCAATCATACCATATTTTTTTATTATTTTGGCTTACTTTGACTGCCAAGCTTTTTTGAACTGTGTTTATTGGGGGACAATTATGCATGTACACCACCAATACATTCTCTACATTTGATAAATTAATTCATTACCTGCACTTTGATATGAATATTTTATATCTTATATCAGAACAGAAAAATTAAATGTGAGCAATCTAGATTAAAATCAGTTTACTATATTGTGATAACACAGTATGTTTATTATTAATAAGCATGCTATGTAAACCCAATGTATTGATTTTAATCACAACCATTACATTATTTTATTTATTTCTTAATTTTTCTTATGCTGACCATTTCCCCCATAAGGTGACTCTGGATGGCTTAATTAACCAACCATGATTAATTAATAAATTAATAAACCACAACCATTTTGTTTCATATATCACATTAAATCAAACCAAATGAACCACATCATGGTTTATTGCGATGTGTACATTCAGTCATATATTTTTTCAGACTGATAGTTGTGTGGAATACAAAAAATATCTTTTAAGCATTTCTTCTCTGCATATGTGCAGACCCACAAATTGTAATCACTAAAATTAATATAAACTTTTCCTGAATTATCATCTTTTGTAGAATGTGAACATTAAATATCATAGTTGAAGCAACTTTTAAATTACTGATATTCAAATTCAGTTTAGTTTTACATCAAAAGTCTCAGAACATTTGATCAATCTCATCTATATCATAGAATTTGAAAATGTAAACTAAATTTGTTTACCAAATAAGTCAGAACATCTTTTTTTTGTTGTTGCAATATAGATGGATACTTTAAGTTGGACTCCCTGGGTTAGTATTGTAACAAGCATAAACAATTAAAAGGAAAGGAGAAGATGCATAACTATGCAAATGTGCAAAACTAAATATTTATATAGGCAAATGAATATGTCCAGATTATCTCATACTGGGATGATAGGTACCATATTTTTCGGAGTATGTGATGCACCGAAGTATAAGACACACCAAGCACCAAAGCATTAAAAAATCACAAAATTTGAAAATAGTACGCAGAAAATTATTTAGAAAAAATATATGTCAGTATATGTGTGGAATATATTGACCAGTCATATTTTAAAAGACAAGATACCATTTCTGCTCTCGGTATATGGTAAAAAAAAAAAAAGATAAAGAAAGTGAGTTTAGGATTGAAGCCTAATGGCGCAATATCAAATTATATAGCCAATTTAGGAATGAGGCATGTAGGAACTTCAATCAGTTTCAATACTCCATAAAGTCTAATACATTTTATAAGTGCTCTGAGATTTTAGCAAGGTAAAGATTTATACATATTGGATACAGCTGAGCTTTTTCTTGCTATAATGTGATACTTACAGAATTATGGATACTACATAATTTATATACACACCATCAAGGTTTCAAGATACACTTCTATTAAAGATTAAGAGAAACATGTAAAAACCATTAATCCCAGCTAAAAGACACATATTTTGATTTAATTGAAAGAAAGCCATATTGCTCCCTCTTGCTGACTCTCAATTTACTCACTTGTTCTTTATTGGCCTTTGGGTTTATTATTGGTAGATGCTAAGGACAATAACAAATCAAATTACTCATTCAAACTACTTCTACCACAAAAGAATAATTTTATTACATGATCCTATAACGCTGCTTTATAGACCTTTAATACATTTTTACTTTTCTATCAATATCAAAAATTATCACAGCAATTTCTTTCTTTTCCCAAGTTTCACTATTTGTTTTGTTTTTCTGAATGAAAACTTCATGTAAAAGTAGACATGATATAGGAGCCTTCTCCATATTGATATTGCCTAAAGGATTATGGGGCTTGAAATCAACATTCATTCATTCATTTGTTCATTTCAGTGGTGGGTTGCAGGCGGTATGCCCCGGTACGGATGTACCGGAACCTGCCTGGAGCACCTGGTACCTTTCCGGCACGGTGCTCCATTGGGCCCGCCCACCCGCCCGAGCTCCTTACCTGTCCTTTAAACCTTCTGCATTTCTGCGCATGCGCATGGTGCATACAGCACCTGTGCGACGCTCCACTGAGCAGCTGGAACGTTGCGGAGGCTTGCGGAGGAGTCGCAGGCAGGTACGATGCATGCACGCGCTCACGTGTGTGCGCTCGTGTGGTGCACGTCCATGTGGGCGATGCCGGGCCCGTTCCAACCGTAACGGAACGGGATCCACAACCCACCACTGGTTCATTCATTCATTTAAAAGATTTGTATGGCAACTTATCTTAAAACTCGGAGTGGTTCACAATATAGCCATGGTGGTGAACGTATGGCACGCGAACCATCAGCTCCAGTGCACATGCACACGTTGGTCAGCTGATTTTCAGCCTTCTGGAGGGGAGGGGGAGGCAGTTTTCCGCCCTCCGCTGGCTCCAGGAAAACCTCCAGAGGGTAGGCCTGTTTGGCCTGTTTCTTACCCTCTCCAGGCTCCGGAGGTTTTCCTGGAGCCTAGGGAGGGCGAAAACCGCCTCCCGGGCCCCTGAGGAAATACCAAGCTCAGCTTGGAGGCGAGCAGTGCGGTGTGTATGGGTGGGAGTGTGTGTGCACATATGTGCATGTGGGACTGTGCTTTCCTTTATGGGTGCTTGCACTCATGCGCACTATCACACACTCACATTTTTGGCACCCAACAACAAAAAGGTTAGCCATCACTGCAATATAGGGTGAACAAAACATTTTTTTAAAAAAGAAACTTGTTTGAAGTTTAGTGGAATATGATATGGAAGGAATAAAATATAGCTAGAGTCCTTATCTATGGTATTAAAGCCAATATTCAAGTCCAAGATACAATGAAATATAGAATATTTTATATATATATATATATACCAGGGGTTGTAACACAAATACATATATATATGTAAATGCCTAAGGAAAAGGTGTAAAGCTTACAATTAAATTTATATTCTGCTGAACAAAAAAAAACTGCAGCTACTGCAACATAGAAAGGGAGATAAAGTCAGTGACAGAATCTGACAGAAATTATACAACTAAATTGTATTGTCAGAACAATATAGGCCTTTGTTAAAGAAATACAAAGACTAGTAAGCTTTCAAATACGGTTCTTAAAAATGGAAAGGTTTAAATATCTTCATGAGAAGGAACAGTACTATCCAAAGTGTGGCAGATTGACATTTATTAGGGATTAAGCAATTCAAAAAACAGCATTTTTTTCTTATTATAAACAAATTGGTTTTCAGCATTATAAAAAAAATTAAAGAACTTTAGTTGCTGAGGAAAATTAATAACTACTTTATTTTGCAAAGCAATATATAGGTGAACTTCCAGATCTGCATCAAACAATCAATCAAATAACTTGGCAATTAACAGCAAGAGAAATGCCCATTCCAGAATATCATTTACAATGCAATATTTACATAATTAATCTGGGTGTTTATGATCCAGCTAGCTACTGAATTAAATCCCAAACCTTTTTAAAAAACAAGTATGTTTGACAGCTTATTCAGGAAATGATAAACCTGTGTTCAGAATAATACATCTAATTTGAAATATATTTTCTTACTGAAGGAAAAACTGTATATGTGAAGTTATTGTATACTGGACCAACCAGTTTTGAAACACTGAAAATGTTTCTTAGGAAGTGACAATTCTAAATGCACCATGTACATGCATAACATTCATAAAAGCTCAGTAATCCCAAATTGCCACTTACATCCAAGGTAAACATGAATGCTACAAACTGGTCTCTCTTCTAGCCATCAGTTAAGAAAGCAGCTAATGAGTGGCCCAAAAGGAAGTGATTAATACATTCTTGTATTACCCTTTTGGGGCAGTGAGTAGACGTATAAGGAAAACAAGAGATATGGAAAAAATTGTTTTAGCAGAATCGCTTCAAGAAAGGGTGAAGCAAGATAAGTGAACATTACTAACTTCATTTTATACATGCAAGTTGTCCTGATTTAAGTGAAGTGAGAAGCAATTAATACAACCGTGAATAGATTCTGATGAAGTCAGTATCACTTTGTGCCTACAGCAACCTTATATCAGGTTGATGCTCTCAGGATGGACAGGTGTCTCTGTTCTTATAATAACTGAATCAGAAACAGCCATGTTGTTTGAAGGGATAGGAGCCAAAGACCAATCAAGTGCAAAGTCCCGAGTTTGGGAAAGCTGTGTAGAGAAATTAGAGAACTTAGGAAAAATTAAGCACACAATAAGAAAAAAACAGATAGAACCAAAGTTATCACCTAATACACTTCCCCATCTAGGAGGTAAGAAAAGATATGTGCAAAGAGGAAAACCACACCAAGGGATCTTATCTTATGTTATTGGACATAAGCACAAACTGACAGAGAAAATGCCTTGTCACCATTACCTTTTTTCTTTGTATATTTAACTGCGGACTTAAAACATTTCAGAAGGTCTCAGGTGTAGGTGAACATATCTAGCTTTGCACCAAGAAACTTGTTCCAATTGACAGGGGCTTACAGAGATTCAGCAGGGTGCCACATCACCATTTATACTGAGTAAGAATCAGGGTGCATAAACCATTTAAGCCAGCATCCTCCTTCAGAGAATGGTTAACCAGACACCTGCTCAAACAAATGATGATTTTCCGGAAATGTTTTGTCCTCTTTTTTCCAGAAACCTTTGAACTGTGGTGCTATTACACATCCCATGGACTGCAAAAATTACAAAGAAGTCCTAAACCAAACCTCACCAAAAGTATTACTTAAAGCCAAGATTGCCAAACAGAGACTGTCACACTTTGGTCATGTCATGAGAACTGTCTCACTCGAAAAGTCTGTCATGCTGGGAGTGATCCGTGAAAAAAAGGAGAAGGGGCTGCCCTAGTACCCTCTGGCTGGACACTATGAAGGATGACACCAGGAGGCGAATCTGAAGGAGGCGGTGTGAGACAGAAAAGCATGGAGAGTGCAGATCCATAGAGTGGCTAAGGGTCGGACATGACTCAATGGCTGATGATGACGCATGGCCATCAAAAGAGGTGTACATTAGAATATATAACTTAATCTTACATGGACTATATAGATTACTACTGACAATTAGTCAGAATTCTAAGCAATGATAATGTAATATCCAAACACTGGGATTAAATGTCAATATTACTAAACTTTGTTTAATGTTTCCAGTTTTAGATCCCTAAATCACACTGGCTTCATTTTTTAAGCAATTTTAAGCAAAATTCTATATTTTGTTAATCTAGATCTCTAGATTAAAATCTCAATAAAAAATGGGGGATGAGTATCGTTGCCTCTCACCTAAAATGTGGAGGTTTAGTTACCCATTTTAAAGAATAAGATACCCATTTATAGGAAAAGGAAGAATTGAATAGTTTTAATGCCATCAGATCAGTGGTGGGTTCCAACCGGTTCGGACCAGTAGTAGCTTGGCAGCCTGGAACCGTCAGCAAACCAGGCCTGCCACACCCCCGAACCAGTTTTCCTGGTGCTGCCGTAGGCAACGCCATTTTGTTTTTTGCTTCTGTGCATGCACAGAGCAATTTTTGTACTGCGCACATGTGCGTGGCATGCCCTTGAGCAAACCAGCAGTAGTCTCTGCCGGAACCTACCACTGCATCAGATCAGTAGTATTCCAAATTTTATTTGGACTATAGTTCAATTCAGGTAAATTTTATGTTGGACAGGTTTCTTTGGGAAAGAAACTTTGTTGTTCGTTGTAGCTTCCCCCTCAGCTATCTACTCCCTTCTTATTGCCTCTGCTTCAAGCGAGGGTGTACACTTCACCTTGGCAATGGATGGAAACCAACAATTGGGGAAGAAATTAAATGGGCTTTTTTGGATGCTGACTTCTGACCAAGAGCTCACTTTAAGGCATGTCCACACACAGTCCCTACTTATTAAAACAAGTCATATCACACGAGTGTCTGAAAAGTTATTGCTCAATTTGCTTCAGCAGATGTCTCCAGTTTATAACCTAGTGCAAGAATAAAACTGGAGGCTATTACCACACATTTTGCTGGATGTGGGATTACATCCTGAACAACTAGTCTGAAGGAAACTGGAGTTTTAATCTGAAGAGGTCTTAGGTTCCCACACAATCCTGGTGTTCAAGTTACACAGGGTATGGATGGGGTGTGGTACTGAGCTGCCAATAGACCCTGATTCACAAGAAAGGGTGTGAAAGAATAAATGTGTACGCCTAAGGCATACTCTCACAGCCCCATTGTATAAATAAGCCATGCACCTGTATTTTGCACAAACTAACACTGAGAATTACTTTACACAGAAAAGTAGATGTGTCAGTATAAAGTCCTAGAGAGGAATTGAGAGGTACAGATATTTTTGTGTGTGTACTAGAAGTACAAACAGAGTCAGCCCTTCCCACATCCTGACGTTTTTTTCGAGAATGTGAAAATGTGAATCCAACGGAAAGGTGAAGAAACAATATCGGAAATACCATCACAAGAATAGTTGCTGATGTGTAAATTCACATCGGGTCTCCAACAATAAGCCCACCAGGCAAACAGAGATGTTTTTAAATATAAATGATACAGTAGCTGCTGTGGTTTAACTATTTGAAATTTTCAGAAATTCAATTCACAATTAACAATATAAAAATCCAGTCATATCTAAAAACAGTACGTTTCTAAGAAATCCACACTCACATCCATGATAATAAAATAACAGACATCATCACAATGGATAAAAAAATATTATTGACTGGAATTCATATTCTAAGACAAATTTCTATATCAGAATAGTGATGCTGCCAGTTTTCACCTGCTACAAGCTTTCAGCACAATGCTCAGATGTCAACATGTCTGATAATGTTTTAATATCTACACAGTAATTGCCCTACAAAAAGGGGAGATTGAGCAACTAACCACAAATACTACAGCAGTAAATTTTGGAGTGTAGAAGGCATTTGAAAGGCTGTTTCGTTTTGTTTTCCTTAAAAATCAAACATGGGTGTCTATTGTTATTTGGAACACAAAAACACAGTTCTTTTATATTTTTAGGAAACCTAAATTATTTCTAAGAATTAGCTTCCCCTTTAATGAAGAACATGCAATGTGGCAGTTTACTGCTTCTCCTTTGTAATCACAATATTCATCCCTGGCATCCAATCCATTGCTTAGACTTACAATTCCTTAGATCAAAAAACACACTGTTTTTTCCCGTTACAACTTGATAGCCATAATGACACATATCTTACAAATGAAAACTTTGAGCTCACTCTCTCTTATGTCCCAACTAGTGAATGGTCAATACTGGATAGAAGCCAAACCATTTCTCTTCCTTTATGACTGAATTTAAATTATGTACCATTAATGCTTGACAGGGGACAGCAGCGTTAAGCCATTCAGGCAGCAGAAATTTTAGTATCTCAAACAAGTTTGATACATTTCATGAGAACATGAAAAAGTTGTTACTGAGCATTTTTTATAAATCAAACCAAGCACGCACAACACATCTTGATAATTAAACTTAATGCCCTACTAACAGCCAAAATGCAATTTTAAGGTATGCTTAAAGCCTCAAACTCTTTATAGATTAGAAAAAACAATCATTTCCCCCTAGTCCTCATTTTCCAAGCTTAAAAGGTTTGCTGTCTTAAGTTTTTTAAAAGTGTGGGAGTAGGCACATGTGAATTTGGAATAATAAAACTGCCTTCTGCTTAGGAGACCACCCAAGTGGGGGCTGTCCCCTATGCTACAGCAAGACGATCATTTAAAAAAGAAGTTAATCTAAGTTTGTTCAGGTTCTCATTTGATTAACGTATATCTGACATTAGAAACTTAAGATAGCGGGTACCTTATATTAAAGGTCTGTTTGATTAACCCCCCCCCCAAAAAAAAAACCTGCAGGAACAAATTCCCTGTATGTTGTATACATCTCAGATCAATGGTGACAATGTGAAATGCTCTGCCTCTATTACTCTCTTAGGCGCTAGCTAGCTGATGCTATTACTGTATTATTATTGTTACGCTATTAACCTGCTTGCTTTGTTTCTGGACAAATCCTAAAAAAAAAACGTGGGGAGGAGGAGGAGGCCAATTAAAAATAACAAGCTCACTAACAGCCAGAGTCGAGGTGAAATCAGAGGAGGCAGCCGTCCCTCTTGATACCGTAAGGGCGAGGCGTTGTGGGCTGCAGCGAAGATCGTCCCCCCCCCCAAAAAAAAAGAAAAGAGAGAGAGAGAGAGAGAGAGAGAGAGAGACAGAGACAGAGACAGAGAGACAGAGAGAGAGAGAGAGAGAGAGAGAGAGAGAGAGAGATGCTGACGCCAAAGCCACCTGCCTGTCGATTGCAGTGGCAGAAACAGCAGCAGAGATGGTGGATGTGGCGATAAGGGGTCTCCCCCCCCAAGAGACATTTCCTAACCATTCCTGTTCCAAGCAAACGGAGCCCACCTCTCACCCACCCGCTTTCCTGTCTCCCACCTGCCCGACTTGCTTCTTCCCGCGGGGCACGAGGCATCGCTTCCCCGCTCACGGGCCGGGCCCCCTCAGAGCAGCTTCTGTACCAAGAAAGCCCATTGTTTCCATGGCTGCGCCTCGCTTGCTCCTGGCTGCTGCTGTTGCCCCAAGAGACCCGGCCTCCCTCTCTCCGTCTCCGCCGAAAGTGCTCCGGGCTCCCGCGGGCATCTTGCGACGCCGCCCGGGAGGGGGGTCGCTGTGACGGCGGGAAGGTTATCGCTCCTTCTACTCCGGTCTTTGTAATCGGAGGCGGTGTCCCCCGTTCCCACCCGCAGTCCAAGGGAAACGCTGACCGGGGAGGCCGCCATCCGGGGATACCCAGCGACTCCCACCTCAAGCGTTTTCGCACTCAGCCCCCCTCCCCCCCCCGCTCCCCCAGCTTTTAGTTCCCAGGAGCAGGAGAGGAGCTACGGCTGCCTTTCGGCTTCAGCCGAGCGATCCGGAGCTCCGCGTTTCTCTCCCGTTTCTCCTAGAATATCTGAAGAAGGAGAGGCTGAAGGGCGTTTCTGCCTCCCTCCCCTCATTTTGGCCCTTCTCTACTTACTCCCGGGGAAGCGGGGGGGGGGGGGGAGAAGAAGCCATAGCCTTGCTCGACACAGCCCCTTCCCTCACGCTGAGGGAGCCCAGTCAGTTCAAGTCACAGAATGTGCCGCTTCGGCAAAGCTCCAGGTCTACAACTTCTGTGGGAATTCAAGTCTTTCTGAAGCCACCACACCGGAGAAGAAAACGAACAGAGAGAAGGGGATTTGCGCCGCGGCACCGTCTCTCTCTCTCTCTGTCTCTCTCTCTCTCTCTCTCACACACACACACACACATTACACATATTATATTGAACCGGGAGTTATTGTCTTAAAGTCGCCTTTTCCTCCAGTGTGTGTTTGTTTGTGTGTGTGTGTTTGTGTGTGTGTGTGTGAGAGAGAGAGAGAGAGAGAGATTTGAAGGAGAGGTGGAGGAAAAGGCGACTTTAAGACAGTAACTCCCGGTTCAATATAATTCAATATAATTACCAAGGCAAAGATGCGAAAAGATGCCGGAACGGCGGGAATGTGTCTTAATTTCATTAGGGGAGGGGGGAGAGAAATCTAAGCGAAGCCAATGACCCTCCATCCCTTTTCATTCGAAACGAATACACAACCGCCTTCTTCGTCCCGAAATCCCCCCCCCCCCGCCTCCCAATGGTTTGGCTTTCCCCGAGACAGGAGTCTCCCAACACCATGGGGCATCCTTTCAAGTGCCCAATTAGTACACCTGCTGGCTCGGATGATGGGAACTGTAGTCCAACGCCTAGATAGGAGCACCGACCTTGGTGCGGGGGGGGGGGTCGATGTTTCTATGACTAGAAGGGGCGTCAGGCAAAGCGAGGAGAGAAAGAGGGAAATTGGATGCCGGGAAAGCCGGCTTGGGGTGCGGGGATTCCCTTCGAAGCAAACGCAAGGGGACACTCAGGAAGGAAAGGGACGCCTGAAGTCTTCGCTGACCTCCACACATCGGCCCGTGTGACCTAGACCTCCGATCTGTTGGGAGGACGGCGACCCCCCCCCCCTGCCAGCAGCCGCTCCAGCTGCGCCTGGTGGGAACTGTAGTCCAGATAGAGACATCGAGGAGTTGCGCTTCCAAGAGACACCGAGCCGAGGAACGCTAAAATCCGAGTCCGGAAAAAACAGGAGCGAACTTGGATCGACCTACCTGCCTGCAACCCGGGGCTCCGCCAGCGAACCCGCAGCGTCCGGACGCCGAGCGGGCGGACTCCTCAAGCCTCCGGACGCCACCGCTGCCGTCGCCGCCGCCTCTTTCGCTGCCCAGGATTAAGCCGGACGAGGCGGAGACGCTGCGCAAGCGCAGCTTTAGGCGGGGCTGTTTCAGGTAGCAGCACCAGCCTGCTCGCCAAGTAGCAATTAAGGCGGAGAGGCTCGTCGCCTTCGCTCGCGCTTTGGGGGTGTTTTTAGAGGGCCCTCCCGGCCTCTGACTTCGTCCCCGCTCTTGTGGCCACGAATCGCGAAGCTCGGAGGTACAGAATCGGCCCTGGCAGCGCCTTTCCCCAGCAGCCGCAGCAACGGACGCTCCGAGAGAGTAATCCCATTAAACCCCAAAGAGCTTCCTGTCGAGTGGACGTGCCGAGAATTGTACTGCTGCACCTGCCCTCCCGCCCACGCTCTCTTGGGAAACGGTAGCGCAGGTAGTCCTCAACTTACAGCAGCTGATTTAGTGACCGTTCGGAGTTACAACGGCACCCTCCAAAGTGACGGCGGCACTGGGAAAAGTGACTTATGACCAGGTCCCACACTAATGGCGGCGGCGGCAGCATCCCCGTGGTCTCGTGATTTACATTTGGATGCTTGGCAACTGACTCACATTTATGATGGTTGCGGTGTCCCCAGTCATGTGACCCCCTTTGCGTGTCCCCCAGTCATGTGATCCGCTTTTGCGACCTTCTGGCGGAAACCAGATTCACTTAACAACCGTGTTACTAATTTAAGAACTGCAAGGAATCACTTAAGTGTGAGAAAAGTCATAAAACAAGGCAAAACTCAACCAACGTCTTAGCAACATAAATTTTGGGGTCGTAAGTTGAGGACTACCTATACACAGTGCAGTGGTGGGTTCTGGATCCCGTTCCATCTGGTACAGTTGGAACGGGCCCGGTGTCGTCCACATGGATGCACGCAGCGCGCTCATGCGTCTCAGCGCTTCTGAGAGCCTCCGCAACGCTCATTTGCTCAGCGGAGCATCGCGCACGTGCCATGTATGTGTGCAGAAGCGCCGAAGACTTAAAAGACCGGTAAGGAGCTTGGGCGGGTGGGTGGGCGCTCCGGAGCACCGTGCCGGAACGGTATCTGGTGCTCCAGGCAGGCTCCGGTACACCCATACTGGGGCGTACCTCCTGCAACCTACCACTGACATAGTGCCAGAGCCAAGTAAGGAAGGTTTATTTCTTCACGTTGTGCACACCCTGCCTTTGTTGGACCTGTGACATGCAAACAAAAAGAGAGAAAGCGCAAAGTGGATCCTGGCAGATACCGGGAGGAGGAATCCCCATCTTAACCAGTTTTTTTGATATTTTAAGAGAACTGATGAATCAAACTTTTTTATTCAAGGCAGTAGGACTAAGTCCCTAGGAATTTCTTAAGTATCTTATATTCCCCTCCCCCCTTCCCACAGTCTCTGGGCTCCTGGATCACTGACTTCTAGAAACAAACAAACAAAAATCAAGGGAGAATAATATGCAAGCGCTGTTGGATAAAGTGAGACTAAGGAACAATTTATCATTAAATCTTTAAAAGGACCAGGGACAAAGAGCAGGCTTGGATCCTCAAAGATGGGAAGACAGTCTGGATCTTCTCAAATCCCTCTTCTGGACATTCATCTTAACCTCCCCTAAGAGGCGGGGGTGGGGATACGAAAAAAAATCGGTATACAAAGATCAAGTCTCTGTGGGAAAACAAGTCTTCTGTGACCCCCTTTAGTTAATATTAAAAGATTCTCAATTTGCACAACATGCTCAATTGAAACACAGCTGCCTGGTTAGTGGGACACTGTTTAATGCAACTAACACAATAGACAGGATTCTCATGTTATGCCAAGGTATAATGAAGCTTGCTTTTGCCACAGGCTTTAGCCTAATATTAAGCCTAAATGGTGTGATTCAATTACCTGCAGAACCAGTTTAATTTCGCAAATAACAGGTATTAAGGGTTAACATTTTGTGAAAATACTGCTTCAATGTAATACAGGGGTGTCCAAACTTGGGAACTTTAAGACTTGTGGACTTCAACTCCCAGAATTCCCCAGCCAGCATGGCTGGCTGGGGAATTCTGGGAGTTGAAGTCCACAAGTCTTAAAGTTCCCAAGTTTGGACACCCCTGTAATATGTAAAGCCAGTTGCTGGTCAATAAAAATAATGGCTTGTTCAACAATTCATAATACATAGAATCGCATATTACACTTTGATATGGGCCCAAGGGCTAATCAAAAAAGTAAAAACGTATTACACTAAGTCAAATCAAAATGTATTACATTATGGCTTAATAATGCAATATAATGCAACATAGGAACCTACTGTAAAAGAACAGCTCAAACTCTACTTCCACGTGAAACTTTGCATTTGAACTGAATTAACGCTCGATCTAAGAAATATTCTATCTCATCTAGTCTAATATTCTGTGGTTGTATCCATAATGCTAAAACGACCAACCATGATTAACATGTCACATTGGTTATGGTTACCCACCATAACCAAAGCAAACAGGGACTATATTCACAAGGGGCAGTAAAGCTTACCTGGTAATACTGGATTAAAGTTTATGATGTTGAGGGCACAGAATCAGATATAATAAACTGTTTTGCACCCAGTTGGACTCAATTTGGGTGTGATTAAAATAAATTCCCTATCCTCTTTACATATTTGTAAGGTCAGAATGCCAACAAAAGTGTGTATAGTCAAGGCTATGGTTTTCCCAGTTGCAATGTATGGCTGTGAAAGTTGGACCATAAGAAAGGCTGAGTGCCAAAGAATTGAGGCCTTTGAATTATGATGCTGAAGAAGACTCCTGTGAGTCCCTTGGACTGCAAGGTGATCAAACCGGTCAGTCCTAGAGGAGATCAACCCTGACTGCTCTTTAGAAGGCCAGATCCTGAAGATGAAACTCAAATACTTTTGCCACCTAATGAGAAGGAAGGACTCACTGGAGAAGAGCCTAATGCTGGGAAAGATTGAGGGCAAAAGAAGAAGGGGACAACAGAGAATGAAGTTACTGGATAGAGTCACCGAAGCAATAGGCGTGAGCTTGAATGGACTCCCGAGGATGGTAGAGGACAGGAAGGCCTGGAGGAACATTGTCCATGGGGTTGCGATAGGTTGGACACAACTTCGCAACTAACAACAACCACAAGGTCAGAATCCACTCTGCTGCTTTGTGCATATAAGACAGAGATGAATCTATTACTGCTGCTGAATTTTAATTAGTACTTCAAAAAGATAACTCTTGAAAACAGAGCAAGAAATACTTCATCAGGGGGAAAAAACATTTTTCTAGCCTCCAGCAGGGTTGGTTTTCAACTTCCCAAATGCCTAACCAGTTGTGGCATTGAGTTGCCCAGCATTTAAAAAATAACTAGGGCAAAATGGCAATTACTCGGCAAGAAGAAAGCAAAAGGGGGGGGGGAATCAAAAGGATTTGAATGTGAAGGAGAAAAATACTTAATCCCCCCAAAGTAAACAAACACAACAGGTTAAAAATTGCCCAATGTGAAGATTAATTGTGTCTTTTGATACCTGCTAACAAGGCAGTTAAGCAACCATTTAAATTCTAATTAAGATACGTTCCTGACATTCCACACTTTTTACTCAATCATACTTATATATCCATAAAATAAATGCCTCGGAAATATACAGGCTACTCTTGTACAAAGGGATCATTAGACAAACTTGAGCCAGAGGCCAACTCCTTATAGAGGAAGACTTTTCTACTACAACTGGTCTATGGGTGTACATAGAAGACTGATCTGAAATAGTTCTACAAGTTCTGTTCCTGGCTGATGTTTTCTCCCTGTCGGTTTCATCCGCTGTTTTCACTAAGAATTTGTGCTTTGTTACATCTTGATATTCTTTCTCCCCCCACCCCTTTCATTGTTTTCATGTGAGATGGTCTTGCTTAATAACTGCTTGGAAAGAGAATTTTGTGAAAGAGATTTTGAAAGCATGTAGTGTGTGGAAACTAGGGGCATCACTACTCTAATGTGGAAACTTACAAATATTACTCTTACTAAAACAGTAAAACACCCTTTCTTCCTTCAGATCAGTGGTGGGTTCTGGCAGGTACGCCCTGGTACGGGCGTACTGGTGCCTGCTGGGAGAATGGTGCTTTGGAGGGCCCACCCACCCACCCGCCCACGTTTCTTACCTGCATTTTAGTCAACCGGGCCATTTGCGCACACGCACACAGTGTACGGCACCTGCGCAATGCTCCACCGAGCAGCTGGAGTGTCACAGGGCAGTGGGTGCGCATGTGTGCACAGCGCAGGGGCACGTGGTGGACGCCTGGCCCCATCGCAGCATACCAGTTGCAACGGAATCCCACCACTGCTTCAGATGGAGATCACTATCAAATGGGGCTATCTATCTGCTTAATAAGTACCCTTATCAGAAGTGGTATTCACCGGTTCTGACCGGTTCTCGTGAACCGGTAGTGGAAATTTTGTGTAGTTTGGAGAACCGGCAAATACCGCCTCTGGCTGGTCCCACTCCTGATCGATTCGCTGCCTCCTGAGCCTCAGCTGATTGGCTAGGTCTTCTTTTGGTGTCCTACACAGGAGAATGAAGCTGGGAGGCAGGTTAGTGGGGTGGGGAGGAAATGGGGATTTTGCAGTATCCTTCCCTGCCACGCCCACCAAGCCACACCACGCCCAGCAAGCCACGCCCACCAAGCCACACCACACCCAGCAAGCCACGCCCACAGAACCAGTAGTAAAAAAAATGTATCCCACCACTGACTCTTATAAATTATTATAAATCTTTACTGCCCATGGAGAACTAAGGCAATGGGAATGGACGTTTGGCTAGGAAAATACTACTGAAATGATTCTTTGGAGGAAGGTTTGGTACCATTAAGACAATGGTTACTGTTAATGTGTTTTCATTCTATGTGTTATATAAAACGCAACTATTCTGAATGTGTGTAGAAAGCTAGTTAACTGTGATTTATTAAGTAATCTAGGACGGAATATAACATTTGAGTATAACCAAAGGGGATTTTATTTTGCTCATATCTGCCATTTTTGAATCATCTTGTAATAGTGACTTTTCAGAATCAAGGGCCACTCAATGCAACTGGCTGTGTATTGTCAGCTTCCCAAAGATGGATCATCTTTGTTTGGATTAAAACTCCAAGCATTCTCATCACTGCTTACTACTGTATTTCAGTTAAAAGGATGCACCTAACCCATGACACATGCAAACATATACAGCATGTATTACTATACCTAGGTTGTTTAAAACAATGAACTACATTTAAAATTATACTTTGATTAATTAAACAAATTTTCTTGATTTGTACAACGTACTAGCTTAAACTAGTTTTACTTGTAAGAATACAGTTTGTAGAAAGCAACTAATGGTGCATTTTTATTTATTGAATTATTGTGAATCACCCTGGAATGCATATTCTAAATAAAACACAAACATAAAATCTTGACATCTGCCAGTGATCTAACTGCCAAGAAACAGAAAACTATCAATTCCCCCCCTCCAACTACGTTTCTTAGAAAGTTGAAGAAAGAACAAGGAATTCTATTTTTTTGACATTATGATATCAAGGGATAAAGGTTTTTGACAGGTTTTACTCCTTAAGACAGGGGTGTCCAAACTTGGGAACTTTAAGACTTGTGGACTTCAACTCCCAGAATTCCCCAGCCAGGCTCCAATTCTGGGAGTTGAAGTCCACAAGTCTTAAAGTTCCCAAGTTTGGACACCCCTGCCCTAAGACTTTACTTGGACAGCCTTTGCCCTTTAAGCTTTGAGAATACCACAAAGATCCTCAGGCAACATATTTGGGACACAGCTCTTCATATTCTAAGTCTAGTTTCCAGCCTTCCAGCCTCTGGGGCTCTTCGAAAGGATATTTGCCAATCTCCTATTTCTCCTCTATCACAGTCTTGCATTGTTGCTGGAACTACATTTTAGCCAGATGGGAGAAGTCTGAAAAGAATATATAAGCAGAGCTCTATTAAATAATGAAAAGGGGGGGTGGGAGGAATACGTATACTTAGGAAATGCAATTAGCAGCACATAACCAAAGTGCAAGGCAGGTTCCAGAAAAGGTAGAACTTGTGTCAGAAAGACTAAAACTTGGAATCAGCTGAATCTTGTGAGAAATTAAGAATATTATGAAAACGTTTCTTTGTATAACTTTTAGGGAAAGGAAGTCCTGTACACATAAAATCCAAAAGCAAACGTAGTAAGAAGGTAGCTGCTTGTAGCTGCTGTTTTTGTATCTTTTATCGTTGTTATTCATCAGGAAAAATAGGGATCACTTTGGTGGGAAGGTAAAAGCATTCTGTGTGCCTTCAGCGTTTAGTCATGTCGGCCACATGACCGCAGAGATGTCTTTGAACAACGCTGGCTCTTCGGCTTTGAAACGGAGATGAGCACCGCCCCCTACAGTCGGGAACGACTAGCACATATGTGCAAGGGGAATCTTTACAGATTTTCAAACGTTGGACTTCAGGTGTTAAGAGTTGCTTGATAGTGAGATGGGTGGCCTATAAATGAAATAAATAGTTACCATTTCCCACTAAGTTTAATTCTAATTCCTCTAATCAGCCCTGTGATTCAAACCAGATCATGCATCATTCTTTAAGTCCCTACCAATCTGTTTCACATAAAGTGTAATACATAAGTATTGCATCTATGAAAGTTCTAGTACATGGTGGATAAAAGATTAGCGCACTTACAGTCCACTGGCAGGAAGAGCTTATATCTGCACTCATTGCAAATTACAAAATATTTTGTCCGTGCAGCTTCATAAGAATTCAGAGGTTTCCAAGAGCAATGCAATCGTGAAGTGAAGCCTGAAGTACCCCTGTATTATAGCAATAATGGCAAAAACCATATATTATCTTTTCATTTCTATTCTATTAAAATACAGCAAAGTTGCACCCCAATATCTTATATTGGTATAAGCTTCCTTTTATGTGCATGCAATACTTTTAAGAAAAGGGAATGGAATTTCAATCATGTGGTTCAGTGGTGGGATTAAAAAAGGTTTACTACTGTGGGCGTGGCTTGGTGGGTATGATATGGCTTGGTGGGCGTGGCAGGGGGAAAGGATACTGCAAAATCCCCATTCCTTCCCGATAAGCTGGGACTTGGGAGGCAAAGAATAGATGGGGGCGAGGCCAGTCAGAGGTGGTATTTACCAGTTCTCCAAACTACTCAAAATTTCCACTACCAGTTTTCCAGAATTGGTCAGAACCTGCTGAATACCACCTCTGATGTGGTTGCCCCGTGCAGTCCTAATTTTTGACTCTTCCTGTAGGTATCTTTTTCCCCAGACATCTTTGGGGCTTAGTGTTTCACACTAAGGGACTGGAAAATTTACTGGAAGAAGTCAAATTACTTCTAAACTCAAGAGAACTGTATGGATTTGTCCACGGGGTCACCAGCAGCTGACAGTTTTTCTTCTTGCTTTTCTTAATAAAAAGAACACATTAAACCAAAATTTTAATTTGGATAATGTTTACTTTGAGTTCATGCCCTGGGCTTACATGTGGGATGTGTACCTGTTTAATAAAGTTAAGAGTGTGTTAAAAATACTAAATGGCTGAGCTCCACAAGTCACAAATGTTTAACTGTTGTTGACAAATCTCGAGAGTATCCAGGAGGTCAGAGAAGGCTACAGAGAAAGCTGAAACCCATTTCACTGCATCTATTGAAAACAAAATGAGAAAGATCAACATTTTGTTAGCTATGTAGGGACTCCTTGCGCTGTTTCAGAGGAGGAGATAGTTCAAGATGAACTGTGGGATCCTGAGGTTTGGTTGTTCTGTGTTCTGGCTGATACGAAGTGGCTTCTGAAAATGTTATCTTCAAATTTCTTGATTTTTTTTTTTACTTCTGATCTAAAAATCTACATGTGTATTCCATTCAGAGCACTGAAACAAACCATATCCTCAAAGATGCTATAAAACCTCTCTGAAGACCATCAGTGGCCATCCTTCTAGATTTTGATTGAAAGGGACTATGTTTATATCAATATTATTGTACTGCCAGTATAAACATCATGACATAAACTCAGAATTATTACTGGGAAATTTGTACAATTGAGCTTGAGGAAATAGAGCCCTGATGGCGAGCCGTATCTGAGAGCACGCAAGGCGTTGCCTTTGTCAACTCCAGGCCGCATGCGTGCTCCGGCCAGCTGATTTTTGGCCTTCCGGAGGACGAGGAAGGCCATTTTCACCCTCCCCAGGCTCCAGAGCCTGTGGATAGCGAAAAACAGGCCCAACAGGCCTACTGGAAGTCCAGAGACTTCAGTGAGGCCTGTGTGCATGCCGGGGGGGGGGGGGGAAGCGCAGAGGGCTGTGCATGCATGTGCAGGGGGAGGACATTGCATTATGGGTGTGGAGACGCACAGGTGCATTTTCATGTGCGTGCTCACCCTTTTGGCACCTAAGCAGAAAAAGATTCACCATCACTGATATAGAGATTAATTTTTTCCCCTGATAGGAAGAAAAATCCTCTTGCTGGATCCAGGCCAAGGCCCGTCATAGTTTTAACCCTTGATTTCTCATTAAAGCTGGCCAAGTACTGCTGGGCTATTTGCAAGAAAGAGGCAGAGATATACCCTCCTCCCACCCTTGACCCCTTGCAACTAAGTACAGCATGGAGCCACTCTGTTCAAATTTAAAGTTAACAGTGAATCTTAAAAGATGAAAATCATTTGATAAACCCGTTCTCAGTTTATCCAGTTCAACTGCGTTTCTTTGTTACTGTGCTGATTCACTTCCTATTTTTCCTTTCATTTACGATTTTACCTGTAACTTCATTCAACTGTTGTTAAACACTATCTTGTTTTGTGTCTCAAAGGAACGTATGGACATAAATATTATGGTATAGGCTTGTATTTTGTTTTGCAATATTCCTTATTTTTAATCAAAAAGAATCTTTGTAAAAAGTCAAGTGGGCAAGAAGCTCCAAAGGAAGCAGTCAGGGTGCACACCAAAGTTACCAGGCAGCCTGTTGTTTAAGCTGGGCTCAAGGTTTTGATATTATAGTGAGTTCCACTGAGGTTAATTAAAATAACAATTATATATATATTTTTGCTGGTAAAATGTAGTTATTGTTATGCAATAATCTCCAAACAAGATGGTGATGGCCATGGGCAAACCATGTGGGATTGCAGAAGCCAGATGTCGTCACTGGGATTCTATTTTAGTTATAATGAGGCAATACATTTTTACTATTTCAGATGTATGGAGGATGAAATAATTAGTCCTCGGTGACTTCTTATAATTCTTTATAAAGAAAATTATTATTGTTACATGAACCACTACTATATGAGATAAATCCTAAAATTAAATAAATCTCACTGTATTTCAGCTGGGCATTGAAATACCAAATACTGCATTCAAAGACACATGAAACAGACACAATTTTTAAAAAGCTGAATTTAAGTAATTAAGAAATCAGTTTCTCTTTTAATACTGCAGACTCTATTATCAGAAGCAAATAAAAACAATTACTATCAGTATATATATTCACATTGCTATAGATGTAATTCAGAAAAAGAAACCAAGAAAGAAATCCATAGTAACCTTTTAATATTTATTGCTTGGAGGTTTTATTGTATTTAAAAATGTGGAAAATACATGTTTAGCTAGAGTCATTATCTTTCTGTCCATTTGAAACATCTTAGCATCCAAATAACCAGCTTTAAAAATCTTCCAATATACATGAAGGCTTATTTTCTTTGAACTAATAACAAACTACCATTAACATCAATCATAACAAAACAAAAACATTACTGCCATGGTGTACAGGCAATTGAAGGTTTTAATTCATTTTGTGTATAATGTGGAATTTAGTTCAGCCAATCCTTAATGTTGTTGGTTGTTTTTGAAAGTATACTACCAGAGGACTCTGCTTATCTACATAATAGCAGCAGTAAATTAATAACTTATTCCAAAACATCATGTAAAATGTTTATTTCCTACATGTCCATTATGTTTCATATAAGCAATAGCATTAAAGTATATATTTTAATGCTTGGAGTTACTAAATAATTATTTTGGCTCAAACATTTTATTTCTGTGATACAAGAATTGAAAGCTGGGATCTAAATTGCTTTGAATATAAATCAAATATTCAAGACACTACAGTATGATTACCGATATTTGACATATCATTATAATATTCAAATGTAACAATGCATACAGCATGTCTGATCACTTGAAAACCTACCTCTAAAGGTTTCCTTAACAATTTGGACCAATCAGAACCTCGCCGATCTGACCAATTTTTCAGGAATTAAAAAAACTGCATTAATTTGGTATAATGAGTCTAGATAAAGATACAAAACTAGCATAGAAATTCATAAAAATATAGCTTTCTTTGAATTAGCTTTGCTTCTGATGGCTACTTAGAAAGGTCCACATAATTATTTTCCATGAAAATTTAGAAATGGTTTGCCTTCTTCCAGGATGATGATCATTTGCAAAAGTGAATTATGAGGTTATTTATGTTACATTACCAATTAAGCCATTTGTGCAATTCTTTAGGACAAAATGATTATTTTTTTAAAAAGCGAGATAATATAATCAAATGCTACTAACAAAATTTTTTAAAAAATCTTATAAATCTTTCTGATTCTAGTTTTCTAAGACATGTAGCCACTATAATGAAGTTACAAGCTTTTACTCGTTTTCCTTAAAAACAAAAAAATTAAAATTAAAGCAAAATTAATTAGCTTTGAATGACCTATTTTGTGCTTACATCAAGCTGGATCTCATCAACTCTCACTCTTTGATATAGTCACATGTTTCCCATTAGCTAAAATGTGTGGTCAACGAAATACCTCTGTTAGAATCAGGAAGTTTGCGTCATAATAGAGATGAAATCATTGATAGATATGTTCGAGTATGCTTTACACTTGGAGAATAAGTGAGGTGAAGTTTGCTTCTTTTATTATAGTTAAAAGGATCACAGAAACAATATAAGATACCTTATTCTTCAGTGTTAATAAAAATCAAAGCATTTAATCTCTAGTTACAAGAAACAAACTACAAAGTATTTCTTTTTTGTTTTAGGCAAGACCCCAGATCGGGTGTGTGTTTGTCAAACTCGCGTTGTCATGGCATCATTACATGGCGTTTCGTGACTTTTCCCCCATTCGCTAAACCGGTCATGGGCGTGTGACGCATCTGGCCTGTGGGACGAGAGTTTGACAGCCTTGCCCTATAGACTTTACTTCTAGGTAGACTATATTGCCAAAAGTATTCGCTCACCCATCCACATAATCAGACTCAGTTGTGAGCGAATACTTTTGGCAATATAGTGTATATATGTATTGTGCTAATTTCTCTTGGTGTGAATAAGTGCTAATAATGAGCCGCACTCTGGGAAACAGCAACCAATTTTACTTCAAGAAATAACCTGGCAAAAAAACATAATGGACAAGAATGCAACGAGGAATGATTTAATACTCGATAAACATTTTACTTTTAAGATTGAAACGAAACCATTTAAAAAGCAACTTAATTTGTTTCAACATATAATACATAATTATACAATTCATTTAGCTGAGATAAGTTATTTTAAGTACTTCATTTGTATAAACAGAAAAAGCAGTAGAAAGTGTGCAAACAATGATGCTCCAAAACAATAAATTTTGAATAGCTATGATAAAGTAACAAACTTGTACTTGCAACAACTACTGATTCGAAAACCGACCATGTCCCTGTCAAGTGACATGGTCTACGAGTCAAACAGAAGAACACAAACTAGACTGGCCTTAGTCTCTTTAAAAAAAAACCATAAATCTAGAAAGGGTTTTGTAAAGATGTTATATTTTGTATAGAAGAGTAGAAAGAGTGTTTCAAAAGGCACTTTGGAATTTAAGACAAGGTATGATTTCATAGAAAGTTAAACGTTGAAGTAGTACAACTAAGACTCCTTTCTTAAGTGGTTCCTTTATAATGGTAAAAAATGGATTCAGCTCAAAATGGAAACTCAACCGCTAGTGTTTTCTAATCATATAATAGAAAGATCTAGGTGTAAAAATGGTCTATTTTTTGCAATTCCATATTGTCAGTGAGTCACCGATTTTGTGAATGAAGCTGTTCAAAGGTCTTAATGTTTTTTTTAAAAAAATAGTTTTTGAATACAGTTACATGAAAAAGAATCTGTAGAGGTTTAATACATTTATATAAAATATCAGATATAAATCATGAGCATCTCTTTTGGAAAATTTCTCACCTTCTTGCCACGGTTACCAAAGATCACAAATATTTATGCCAGTGCAAATCTATACTTCCCTACTACAGAAAACCATTCACCCTTCAATACAAAACATTTTGATTCTGAAATGACGTTAATTTGGCTACACCCATCCACCCGGCCAAATTATTGTAGTATTCATTATTGGAGAGGGGGAGGAATTAAAGCTGCTTGTGCAAGTATAACTACAAACAGTCCTTCTTATAGAAAAGCTTCTTGATTCTTCCAGGATATAGAAGATCCTGGGCTGAAACAATGGATCTCTGTTACTGATTACTGATCTTCGAGCCAAGAAGGAGCATCCACTCCAGGTATTTTCAATTTGATATGGAATAGTTTAAGGGTCTGTTCAAGCTGCTTTTGATTTCCTGAAAAATAGGCTGCAATGGCATTGTGGAACAGAACAAGTTGATTGTGCAGCACCTTAACCTGTGGAGAAAAATCAAAATTGAAAATGAAAATATATGTACAGACTATTGAAAGAGGACACCCAAGGAATAATGTTTATTTTTTACAAATTTTCTCTACAGTGAAACGATCAGATTAAAAGCAAAGCAAAAAAACCTGAAGCAAATATCAACTACCATTAATACCGACAGCCAAATTAAATGAAGAGGCTGTGTATGATAAATATAACCTTACCTGCATAGCTGCGCTTAACTGACTATACTCACATGACCCGCTAAGCATAATTTGGCTTGATGACAGATGAGCCGAACCCTGCCACAGGCTCTTCCTGTGAGTGGGTGCACTGAATGAACTATGCATGACATAAATCATAGCTAATTTGGAGGGCTATGTGTGCAATCTTGCTTATTTGTAGTCATCCATGTTATATCTTATCACCACACACAAATACGCCCCATTGTTTTGTTTACTCGTTGCTCTAAGAGTTACGGTTGTTCATCAACACGTCAAAAAGATTGTTTGATTATTTTATCCAACGGATACGCTGATCAGGTGTCTGCTTTCATCAGTTGCATCTGTTTGTCTATTTTGTTTTCTGATAAGGACATTACTGTATTTTATTATTGCATTTGATTGTTAACAGCCATCAATCAATTAAGGAAAATATTGTGCAAGCTTATCAGTTGGATAGAGATATATAAGGATAATTTGCAAATAATGAATTTAATGTACCAATTACTTCAACATATCGCTATTATCATTTGATAAAGTTTTAATTCAGCCAAAGAAATGAAATACAAAAATATGTATAGTAGGAACAAAGTAGATCAATAATCTATACACGAAGTAGTGTCTATAATAGTGATAGCTACTATAATGTGCACAGGTAGCCTTCAACTTACAACAGTTCATTTAGTGATTGACAAAAGTGATAGGACCATTTTTCACACTTAGGACCACTGCAGCATTCCCATGGTCACATCATCAAAAATTCAGATGCTTGGGAACTGACTCATATTTATGACGGTTGCAGCGTCCTTGCATCATGTGATCATCTTCTGTGACCTTCTGACAAGCGAAGCCAATGGGGAAGCCAGATTCCCTTAACAACTGTGTTACTAACTTAACAATTTAGGGATTTACTTAACAATTATGGCAAGAAAAGTCATAAAATGAGGCAAAACTCACTTAACTAATGTTTCATTTAATGACAGAAATGTTGGGGTCAATTGTGGTTGTAAGTCGAGGACTACCTGTAAATTGAATATTTGAGTAACACTAAGGAGATCTAGATATTACACCCAACAAGTATCATGAAGCTTGCTAGTTAGGCTCTTGGCTAGTCATTGGATAGGATCGTATGTTAAGTTATTATTGGGTTATTTTTTTGATGGTGTAGCTTTTTACCTAATATATGTTGTAACATTGAATAATAAACAAGCTAGATTCTCTAGTGTCTAATTAACCAGATTTACTAAAAAGGACAAAAAGGATAATAAGTTACAAAAATCTTTGTAAAATGAATATATTTGCTATCCTAATTATCTTTAAATTGGTTAGGGGTATAATTCTTCATCCTCTTGATAGTTTCCTTTTGTAACTGTCTGTCTACTTTTGTGATGTAGAAGAAAAATACTTAACTTTTAATATTTTGCAGATGTACTAAACACTGAATGTTTTCCAAACTACAACCTCTTTCTTCAGGGCTGCTCATTTTAACAACTGACTCTGGGCAGATAGCAAAATTAAAATAAAATACAAACAATTGTATATGTTTCAAAAGTTAAAGTACACAGCAGTTGATCAAGATCAGCCCAAATAACTCACATAACTAAAAACTGGGTCCCAGAACCAGGTCTTCGGGGCCTTACAAAAAATCTGCATGGTCAGGGCCAACTCCAGATGTTCCCTAAGGTGGCTGCTACAGCAGAAAAGGCACATCTAGGCTCTGACAATTGGCAATCTTTAGCCAATGGGACCCCAAGCATGCTTATCTTGCCTGATTGGATTGAATGGGTAGAAATAATTGGGGAGAGATGGCCCCTCAAGTAACAAGACAAGACATAAGCCTAGGAAACCCCACTGCCAACCCAGCCACAGAGTCAAAGAGCTCAGATAGGGAGAATACTATGCAGCAAAAGGGTACATACCATAGCAACAATCCTACTAATCCCCAGAGTCAACTTAACAAATAGGATCTTGCATCTAGCAAATTCAGTGGCTTAAAAGATGCTGGAGAAGGGGTGCCGAACTGGATTTCTTTGAGGACTGGATCAGCATTGTAGTTCTCTGTGAGCGGCTGGATGGTGGTGATGGTAGTGGTGGAGACAGGATGGACCCTGCCAGCCAAAACAGGGCATGGGGGGGCGCATGTACCCCATGCCCCGTTTTTGGTCTGGACAGTCTCTTGCAGCACTCTGCTGGCCAAAACAGGGCATGGGAAGCCATATGCAGCCCCCCGCTCCCCATTTTGGCTGGCAGAGTGCTGAAAGAGGCCATCCAGACTGAAAATGGGGTGAGAGGTGGTGCGGGCGGGCACCCCACACCCTGTTTTGGCCGGCAGAGGCACCATGGGCTGGTCCTTTGCTATTTCCAGGCTGGTTCCACTGGCCAGATTTAAGCACCCCTGGTCTATACTCTGGCACTTTGAGCCCTATCCCTGCATGATGGAGTGAGCTCCTGTCATTTGCCTCACCTCCTGCCAACCTAGCAGTTCTAAAGCATGTAAATGCAAATAGATAAATAGGTACCACTTCAGTGAGAAGGCAACAGGGCTCCATGTTTCGTCGCGTTCTTTGCACTGTAGTGTGACTGCACCACATGATTGCAGAAACATCTTTAGGCAGAGCTGGTTTAATGGCTAAGAAATGGAGATGAGCACCACCTACGACTAATGGAATACAATCCACAAGGATCCCTATTGTGTGGTCCTGACTAATCTCACATCTGAACCCCAACTGGGCACATATTAGAGAAGGGACTGTTTCACTTGGGCACAGCCAGGTTTCAGTAATACATGGCAGGTCAGCTTTCTCGCCCATAATCAAGTCATCAAAATATGAGCCTATTTCCAGACTTAACCAACCTTATACTGTCATTTCCACGCACATATTATTATTAAAAAAAATAACCATTAAAGACATGATACCGCTGTCCTACATGTATTTGATCTGTCCTATTTAGAGCCAGACCGTGAATTAGATGTTTATGCTGATCCTCCATTCATGCATATTTTGGTATTTGTCACATTATCATTACCCATTACATCTTGGCTCAAAAAAATTCTTTTGTGTCTTATTGAAAATAAGATATTGGGGAAAAAAGGAAGCATATATAACCCTGAAGAACAAGAGCCCGTAATTGTTATTGTTATCTTTCTCATAGTTGATTAAGCCAAGGGAGAGTACGTGCATCCTCTAATAAATCAGACTGAAAGGAATTTCCCAGAGAAATGCAAGTACCTGAAAATGCTTGATTGCAAGTCTCCACCCTGCTAGCATAACTCAAGGGAAATCTTCATGTCAGGCCAATCTGGTTCAATCCAGACACCCTGCCAACTTCCTCACATGAGTAACATTCCCATTGTCTCCAATCTCCATTTTCAAGTCTAAGATCAAACCCCATAGAAAAATCCTTTCAATTCTTCAGTTGAACTTTTTAAAAACCCACTCTCCACACAGCCCTGGATCGTTGAGTACTTTGCAGTCTTTGTTTGAAACCTTAAAAACAGTAATTTGAGCGGAGTTTGAAACAAAAAATAGTTTTTCAGGACATTCTACCGGAATGTTTCAGGGTTCCCTATTCTGAAGGATAAGCTGGAGATTGTTCTTTCGCTTATCATCCCCATCCAATGTCATGATCAGTGAAATTTCAATTTCACTCTTAACAATTTAAATTTAACAGTTTCACAGTAACTACCCATCCCAAAGCTTTCAATAGTTTAGGTTACAAGATTTTAATAAGCATACTTTCCAACTGTATAAACCAGAACAGAAATGTTGCAACACATCACACTAAGACTAAGTGTGGAAAAAGGTCTTGAAGTGAAGTGTTCATAAATCAAATAAATAAAAAAATTGTTTATACTCCATAACTACCTACTTCTTCCACAATTGTTGCTAGTCTGCATCTATTACATGCTTGTATCTAGCAACTGGGAAAGCAGATTTGTGTGTGAAGTACGTGGGATGGCCATACTTAAAAGCAATTTGCAATTACAACAATCAGACAGCAAACCTAGACATCACTATGTTTTACTGACCGAACAGGATTTTAAAATCCAGTTTTATGAATTAGACATATGTATGCAGTTATAATGTGTCATGCAATTAAGGCACATCCCATAATAGTTCTGGCAATACTTCCATATACCGATAAAATACCAGGGGGAAAAAAGACACAAATAGCTTGTAGTGACTTTATAGAGTTACATTCCAGGCAGTTAAACAACTTGTGCCTCCATAATATTGGCTAACTGGTGATGAAAGACGAACGGTACTATTAACAATCTAGACAAACAGGACATACAATGATAGCACAGCAAAAAATTGAATCAATTCAACTGTTCCAACATTTTAATCTTTTACTTCCATTACAGCTAAAATAATTTTCATGGCATCAAATGAAAGTTTCCTATTCTTTTTAGCTGTTTCAAGTTCTTGATACGCTCATAAAGTTCCTCTTACGCTGTACTACCTAGTAACTCAAAAGATTGTCCGTGTGTGTATGTGTGTGTGCGCGTGTATACATATACATACAAATGCATGAGAACAAACTTGAATATTACTATTAAAAATCTTATTTAGCTATTATAAGGTACCATTTAGTGGAAATATTTTTGTTTAATTCTCCCCCCCCCCCCCCGTCAGGTTGGTTCTTCTTTTTTATATGCAATCCCTTTTCTTCCAAAATTCAAATCGGAATTTTCACAGCATAATTTCATCTTTTATGACTTCACAATGTAAAAAAAAATGTTTTCTTCTGCTGAAGACTTATATTTTCATCTTGTTCATAGGCAAGATTCCTACTGCATCCATTAATCTTTCTCATTTAAAACTACAAGAAATGTATAACTATAAAACTCAGTTTGAGAAGTAGATTCTGGACATTCAGGACAATCCTGTATATCATGCATCAACAACCCTTTTCCAAATGATAACTATCTTAAAAAGTTAATACATGCAATAGTTAAGTGCTTTCTCAATATATGGCAAAGTATCCTTATCTAGTCTTTTTTAGACATATGCAAGTTCATGGAATAGCAGTATGCACAGTGTTATGGGGAGTTACAGCTTTTGCAAATCTACTGGGTTTTCTGAAAGAACTTCTGCCTCCTAAAGATCCAATTTTCTAATCATGATTCAGAAACTGTTAAAGGTACCAAAATGATACCAAGGTGAATAATTCGCTTGCAGAAAGTATTAGATTCCATTCCAACCAGATGAAGAATTATATATAAAGGTTTTTTTTCCGTTTTCATAACATATGATCACATGTATACTATTACCCAGCCAACATCGTATTGTATTATTAAATGTTTACATCAATTTGTCTTGCCATCAACTCCCAAAATCAATTATTGGCTCTTCTGCTCTCCATACACCCTATTTGTACCCTATCCATCACTTTCTTCTCCCTCTCTCCTCCCCCTCCCTAACTCCTTTCTTCCCCGTCATCCTTCTCTTCTCTACTTCCCCTTCCTCTCTCCTTCTCCTCTCTCCCCTTTCCACTCCTCCTTTCTCTCCTCCTCTCCCCCCTCCTATCCCTCTCTTCTTCCCTCCACTCTCTCCTCTACTTCACACTCTTCCAGATGAAGAATTAGAAGCAACCTTGTACTGATTTTGCTCCTGCTTTTCCACTCAATCCCGGAGGACCTATCCCTTTTCCAGCAATACTTAAAACATGGATTCAACATACATACAGACTCTCAGACTCTCTCTCCCCCTCCCCCCCCATATAGCTGGTTCTGGATTCATAATACAATTGCTTGATTAGAAAGGCTTTCAGGGCCCAACTTAAGTTTTATCCCTGCTCATTCAGCATTCTCTTGACAGCAGTCACTCAACAGGCATTCCTGAACAAACAAGGCACAGGAAACAATATGCTGCAGCTGATAGCGGTATCCCAATCACAGGACTGGCAACGCACCCTAAGAGAGCTATTGGGCACTGCAATTACACAAATATGTGCACCCTGGAACTGGAAGTGAGCTAACAGGTGGAATATTTTAGTTATTTTTACACACACTACATGATAGTATTGCCACCTTTTTATAGATACTTTCAAAGATAAAGCATTAATATTTGTAGTTACTTACTGGGTCACATTACCCCTTTGAGGAATATAGCAATTATTGTAATATGTGCACATTTTGTATTTCTGACAGCAGACAATAGCTTTGGAGCAAATTTGACAGCTGTGGAAACAAATAGAGACAACTTAACTTGTCCAATAAAGAGGGCCACGTAGTTTGTCATATAGGGTAGGAAGGAGAAAGTATGGAAAACATTTTGAATAAACACAGTGGGTATTAAAATGTTTGCTGTTAGGGCTAAGCTGGATTGGATCTGTTGTGAACTTGTCTAAGTGGTTTGTGATGCCTATCAATATCTAAAAGCTGGATATTTATATAATCTATGTTATATCATTATTCATTAAATTATACAATTTATACAATTATACAATTTATATAATTTCTCCCAAAGTGCTCTCAAAAACATGCGTAAGAAACTTGAACCAAGGAAAATGAAATTTGGTACATACATAGCCCAAGATGTATAATCAACACCCTCAAATTTGGCATTGAATTGTTGAGTCAATTTTTTTTAATTTTCTAAGGTTGATGAATATACTAGGCTACCAACACTAGAAGGTAGACTATTCTAAAACATTCTTCATTAATTTATGTTAATAGTTGTCAAGAATTTACCCATACCGTAGGATAATTAATATAAGATAACATAATAATGAAATGAAATGAAGTACAGATCTGGGCATGGAAATAACCCTATGAATCCCCTTGCCCTCACTTTTTATGTCTACAGCATAAACCAGCTGGGTTGGCACTAATGACCTCCTTCAGCACAAGACTTAATATTCAGGCCTGGGAAAAATAAGTATAAGGGAGAAAACATAAATATATATTGCATCTAGCCTTACCCAATTAATAGTAACCTACTTATGAGTTTCATTGAGATGACCAACACAATGCAGTTACAATACAATACAATAGTAGAGTTGGAAGGGACCTTGGATGTCTTCTAGTCCAATCCCCTGCCTAGGCAGGAAACCCTATACCGTTTCAGACAAACGGATATCCAACATCTTCTTAAAGACTTCCAGTATTGGGGCATTCACAACTTCTGGAGGCAAGCTGCTCCACTGATTAATTGTTCTAACTGTCCGGAAATTTCTCCTCAGTTCTAAGTTGCTTCTTTCCTTGATCAGTTTCAACCCATTGCTTCTTGTTCTGCCCTCAGGTGCCTTGGAGAACAGTTTGACTCCCTCTTCTTTGTGGCAACCCCTGATATATTGGAACACTGCTATCATGTCTCCCCTAGTCCTTCTTTTCATTAAACTAGACATACCCAGTTCCCTGCAACCATTCTTCATATGTTTTAGCCTCCAGTCCCCTAATCATTGTTGCTCTTCTCTGCACTCTTTCTAGAGTCTCCGCATCTTTTCTACATCGTAGCGACCAAAACTGAATGCAGTATTCCAAGTGTGGCCTTACCAAGGCATTATAAAGTGGTATTAACACTTCACGTGATCTTGATTCTATCTCTCTGTTTATGTAGCCTTGACAAGCTCCTTTTTGATTGTGAAGAAAATACTGATAAAATGCCTTCAACAGGTCAATCAAGGTTCTAGTAGTAAAGTATAATATACACATTGGCTGCTAATGAGCACTTACTATAAGTCAAAGCAAGACATTTGAGAAAGGTGTGAATTTAGATAGACTTCCTTTTCTGCATCACCAAAGCTTAACACATAAATAACATTTCCTGTAGATTTTCAGGCAAAACAGGACATACGTGACTTTTTTGCTTGTTTGAAGAAAGAAAATCTCTTGAGGCAAGCATAAGGTAAGAAAAACAGGCTTTCCCTATTTCCATAGAGATCTTGAGTTTTTAAATCTTGATTTTGAGGGAAAAAACTCATAAGCAGAACCAAGAACAAATTGATTGCTCCATTTAACAATATGCAAAAATGTCCACAAATCTGTCAACTGATTATTCAAAACTATGGAACAAAATTAATTGAAATATTTTCCATTCATGTACAGAGTACCTGTAGCTATAATTCACCATGATGAGACTGCAAAAAACACATTGTTCCTTGGGGTTGGGAAGAGCTGATCATTCTAGAGGTTCCATTAAATCCAAGAAATTTATTTGAATGAAAAGTTTTATGATCCATAGAACAGTAAAATAATCCACTATCGTTCAGCAGTTAGGAACTTCTTTTCAGTTACAATTATAAGTTCTAATAAAACCTATAATTTCCTTTAACATAGGAATCATCAACCTTACATATCAAAAGAGGAATCTATAATTATTTTAGACTAGAAATAGGGATTTACAAAAAGAATTGCTCCTTCTGAAACTAATTAAAATCAAGCATATCATAGAGAAAATTAGGATAGAATTCCTCCCCCCCTTTGCTGTCTGCTCCTTTATTCATCAGAGAAATATGTAGAAATGAGTTCCACATCAGCGATCTTAAGTAACAGTGTAAATTGTAGTTCTACATGTCTTGAGGCCATCAATTCACTGAAGACTTCTGTATAGAAATAAATAAACTTTGGCACTAAAAACTCTTATGATATCAGACCCTTTGAGGATTTTGCCCAAACCTCACAGGACTACACTTAGCTATAAGCGCATACCAAAACTTCTAAACTGGCACTCCTTGCTTCACTAGAAAACTATTTCTACCAAATGTGGGAATTCAACGTTTGAGAATACAAGTTGTCCTTGACAGACGACGGCAATTGGGACCTTGATTTTCATCTCTAAGGAATGCAGTCATAAAGCATGCTCATAACTTTTAGTGACGGCAATTCCCTGCAGTCTTGGAAGGTAGCGTTGACTGAATCCTATGATCATTAGGCAAGGCAACCTTTGGCTGGCTTCCCACAACAAAACCAGTGGGAAAACTGGCACGAGGTTGCAAGTCCCAAGAGCACAGAGATAAGTAGGGAGAGAATGAGGGGGTGAGGGTAAACAAGAGGGATGACGTGGGAAAGGGGTGCAAAGATGTGAGTGGGTACATGAGAGGCATCATGTGGGTCAGAAGATTGCACATGGGCGATTCAAGAAATGTTCTCTGGGTCAGGGAGGGTGCATGAGAGGGGCTGCATGGGTTGGGACATGCATGGAGTGCATGAGGTGTTGGAACCCAGGGCAATGGGGCTGGGGGAGGGTATGTGGGAGGAGAGACTTACGTTCCTTGCCAACTTCCCGATTGACTTTCTGGGGTAGTTGGCAGAAAAGACTGCAAATAGCAATCGTGTGATTGCATGATGCCTAGCAACTAGTCGGAAGTACAAATGGATTGCCAGATCACAATCATGTGACCGATGCTGAGGTGGCGGGAAACTGTGAAGACTGGTTAAAAAAAAACAGTGACATCATAACTTGGAATAGTCACTTATTGACTAGTCATAGGTCAAGAACTGCCTGTTTTCATTTCTTTCATGCCCGCTATGAAGAATTACAGATACCTGGAAATATGGAGATGAAATTTGCACTTAATAAAACATAAACTCTGAAAATACACATTAGGCTCAAATAATAGTGTTAATAATTCCCAAGGATTCTTGACATTATTTGTGCGTAGCTTGTGCACATTTATTGGGAAGGCAAAAATAATTCACATTAATATCTGAAGAATTGCATGACTGACTGGTAGCATATCACAGAAATGGAACAGCCTGTGTAGTCTTTAGGAGTATAACATGGCTTGATGGCAGGTAATCAATCAATCAATCAACTACTTAGTAATATTTATACACAGCAGGTTGAACTTATTTGAAGCAGAAATGGACCCAGTGAACTCAAGGGCTAAGGTTGAATTTCCTATATTATTCATATTTAAACAGTGAAAATTAACTGATTTCTGACAGAAATTTAAAACAGTTCCTTACCTTATTTTCCTCCAAAAATTTCAATTTAATTGATACATCATTGCGCATTTTGTCATATTTCTCTTTATGCATTTGAAATAGTTGTTGTGATTGCTCTATCTTTGGCAAAGTATTAGCATCACGGGGACCAAGATTCAGTTCTTCTAGATCTGTACGGTAAGCATCATATTCAATCCTGAGAATAAAAGAATTAACATGCAAATATTCACTGAACTGCAAAATTTAATTAGAGCGCTAATATAGAACAGTGGTTATGGTGCTGGGCTAGAACTGGGTAGACTCAAGTTCTAAATGATTATTAGGAAAAACAATCGAAAGTTATGTATCTTATTTTGAGGTTTTGTTGCGGAGAACATAAATCTAGTAAAAATCAAACTTAATTTTGTATCAGTTACAAAACTTTGTAGTGACCAAAAACTATTCTCTGTTGCAACGTACACTCCTGTTCAATGTTTTATTATTTTTATTTTATTTTATGCTTTGATCCTGTTGTGTAAGGTCTCTACAAACACAGTGATTGAAACAGCCAACAAATGAATAAAATGGAAACTTCAAAAATCAGCTATACCTGTATTGTTCACAAATTACGAAAGTTTTATTGATTTTAAAAGGAATGCTTTATTAAGAAGTAAATTCAATGTTCAATAAATAACTACTTAAATTAATATAAATACTAATATATAAGCCATTACCTGGCAGTTTCATACTGCTTCACCGTCAGTAGAGTATCCTCAATAGTTTTATTTACCAAAGTGTTCACACTAGCGATAAAAAAATTAATTGCGCCAAGCAGTGTTTCACCATTTTTAGCAAGTAGCTTCTGTGTGTCTGCATTGTATCCAAATTCTTCCTGTTAATATATAATTTGGGAACACTTAATTCTTCTTTATTAAATTGTACTGGCATTATAACAGTACTCAAGATACTTTAATCCTCACTATGAAAGCAGCCCAGTAAGCTTACTGATCTGCAATATATCTGCCTCATTGCAACTGTTTTTCATTCTCCTGGTACTCCCAGGAGCATAGCACATGCTTCTTGATTTCAATAGAGCATGAATAGATTGCTTTTTTTCTGGGTATAAAATTAATGAAATACAGAATACGTTTACAAAACAGTGAAGTCACTGTCTCAAAATAACCATCTCCAATCCTAGAACATTTTGTGCGAATTAATTAGCAGTATTAATTTGTATTGGTACGCAATGTGGAAGGCAGGCATTATTGGATTTTTTTCCATTAAGCTACCAGTTATAGGGATGTGGTGGCTCAGTGGCTAAGACGCTGAACTTGTCAATCAGCAGGTCGGCAGTTCAGCGGTTTGAATCCCTAGCGCCACTTAGAGGAGTGAGCTCCCGTTACTTGTCCCAGATTCTGCCAACCTAGCAGTTCGAAAGCATGTAAAAATGCAAGTAGAAAAATAGGGACCACCTTTGGTGGTAAGGTAACAGTGTTCGATCTGCCTTCGCCGTTTACTCATGCCGGCCACATGACCACAGAGACGTCTTCGGACGGTGGTGTCTCTTCAGCTTTGAAATGGAGATGAGCATTATCCCCTAGAGTCGGGAACGGCTAGCACATATGTGCCAGGGGAACCTTTACCTTACCAGTTAATGGACCCAATGTCTTTTTATCAGTTGGATTAAACAGAAATGTAGGCATTTCAGTAGAGGATGAAGATAATTAATACAAATGAAATCTTACATGGAGTTCTAATGATTTCAAACTTAAGTCTGCAAAGGCCTCTCCAAGCTGTCTTTGAGTATGCACCATCTGGAAAAGTTGAGTTGATAAAGTTTGCGCCAGTTTCAGGACATTCTCATACTTCTTTTTGTTCTCCCTCAATATTTCAATTTGAGCTTCTAACTCAAGATCTACGGTTCGTGATCCCCGGCCCAGCTTCTCTGAGATTATTTGACGAGTACACTGTAAAATTTGAGACAGAAGCTTAAATTAAGTTCTTCAGTTTCTCACCCATACAGTTTATGTGAATTATTTAAATTAATATCATTCATGTTACAGAGTTATTATAAAATTGTTCTAAAAATATTGCACTTGCTTTTTAAAAAATTCTCTACATACCTTCCTAAAGTTTAACTATTTTAAAGAGTAAGTTCATCTAATATAAGAAAAAAAAAAGCTGTGCTGAAATTCAACTGAAGAAGTTACTTATAAAATCTTCTAGTAATGAATGCACATACAATTCCTAAGTCACTAAAATAATATGTTGCAGGCCATAAATATGAACATTTAAAATATGAGAAGTATACGCTATACCCAATTTCAAACTCAATGTATCTAGCTGACAACTGTATTTGACAGCAAAATATGTAGTTCTAAGCACTGGTTAAAAGAATTACTTACTTCTATAGGATATATAGCACCATTCAATCACTCTATTACTGGTCATGCATTGGGAAGAACTATTGAATCTTGTTTTCAAATCGGCTCCCAATTTGGGAATAGGAGGGCATTACAATTAATTAACTGAGTAATTTACTGGGAAATCTTTCCTCTGTTCAAAGAAATCCTTTCTCAACCACCCAGTATTAAACTTTTCAAAGGTTTATCCTCTACAAAATTATGGTCATAAATCAAGGACTACCTATAGATATCATAACCTCTCCAAACACACAAAAATAAAACACAAATTGGGGTTAGCTGCAGAGACGCAGTGGTTTTAGTGCAGCACTGCAAGCTACTTCTGCTGACTGCCGGCTGCCCGAAATTTGGCAATTTGATTCTCACTGGCTCAAAGTTGACTCAGCATTCCATCCTTCTGAGGTCAGTAAAATGAAGACCCAGATTGTTGGGGGAAATATGCTGACTCTGTAAAACGCTTAGAGAGGGCTGTGCACTGTGAAGCGGTATATAAGTCTAAGTGCTATTACTATTGCTAAAAACACCACTTGCGGGTTATACTCTATCTTCCTAAAATGAAAAACTTATTAACCTGACAGAGTATTTCCAGGTTGAGAGGAATATTTCCATTCCATTAAGAATTTAGATGACAATTATGCTAGATAAGACTAAAATCTGAAGAAATAAAATGCTTTTCACCCATTTTTGATTGTAGATACATGCATACGTTAAGAGTAGGATAGTTATCATAAAGAACTAATTCTTCCACATTAAAGTAATGACAAAGAACCTCACTGGAAACCTTGTGCATGGTAACATAAAAATTTCTCCACCCTAAATTACTAACACAGAAACACAATTTGCCTTGCATTTTGTAATCTTGTCTCTATACAGGCAATTCTCAATTTATGATGACAATTGAGCCCAACGTTTTTTGTTGCTAAGTGAGATGAATTTTGCCCCATTTTATGACCTCCAACCAATAGCTTCTCCTTCAGGAGTCCATGCCACCTGGCATAGTCAGGTTTTAAGTCATTTCCTGAAGGCTAAAAAAGAGAAGGTGGATCTTACATTCTGCGGGAAGATATTCCAAAGAGTGGGAGCCACGGTAGAAAAGGCTCTTCTCTGGATCCCACCAGCCGAAATTCCTTGGCGGATGAGCTCTGCAATAGGCCCTTTCTGCCAGCCCAAGTGGGGTGAGCTGATCTCATTGGGGAAAGACAGTTCCACAGGTATCCAGGACCTATGCCATAAAAGGCTTTAAAGGTAATAACCAAGACCTTGAACGGTCCATGAAAATAAATTGGCAGCCAGTGCAGCTCATGTAACAGTAGTGTTACATATGTTACAGTACGGGCCTCCAAAACTGTGTGCACTGCTGCATTCTGGACCAATTGTAGCTTCCAAATATTCTTAAAGGGTGATCAAGAAAAGGTAGTACTTGGTGCACCAATGAAGTTGTGCAAAGAGTCTCTTAGCCATGATTGCCACCTGTTCTTCAAGCAGGAGTCGTGAGTCGAGAAGAACCCCCCAAGTTGCGCACTGGGTCTGTTTGTGGTAGTACCACCCCATCCAGAACTAATGATAAACTTCCAGATCCCAAGACTCCACTTATTCACAACCACTTTATCTTATTAGGGTTCAGCCAAAGTGCCCCATCTAGGCTCCTGCAACATCCAGATACCATGAAAGGGCAGCCACAAGCAAGTATGAGCAATGAGACAACTTTCAGCTATTTAGGAATTGTTAGGTAAATATTTAGAATGACCCCATGTCTGGCTTTAACCCACTTATTTAGGGCTGCTCAGTAACATAGTGTTTTGTAATATCTCAATGTCTCATTTGAATCCAAGGAAAGTGACACAGGCTTAAAAATAACCTTAGAAAAATAAACTATAGGAAACAAATTGCTTTCCTTGCTAAATACCACTACTGCAAGAGGTTTCTTCCCATTAAATTACTGTAGCAGAAGAAGATTATTATTTTAACTGCATATCAGCCTTCAAGTTGGAAAATGCAAAATTTCATGGCAGGTGAAATACCCGAATCACTTTGCTCCTGCAACAAAACTAATACAAACCTTGTATGTATTTAAACTCCATTTTCTTACAAGCTCCAGTTTTTCCATAGCTGGATTCTTTATTTCCTCTGCTAGAACAACGGGTCCACTTTTCTGCTGCATTCTTGGATTGCCTATTTGGAAATCACAGGTAAGTGAGTCAAAGCTGATTTAGAGCTCTTTAAATGTATTAAAGAAAGATAAGACAACTTTATTTTTTAGCATCGCACAATAATTTGATTATGGTAAAGTCTGAAAAATAGCATTACTTGCATTTAAATCACAGCTAGCAGTAAATTAGATTTAAACAACTGCAAAATATTCTGCCGGATTCTCATGTTTTATTTGCATGAAGGGACAATTAAATATTAAATATAAATAATTCTTCCAGAAATGTACAGAAAGGCACATCATCCCTTCCATTTTCATCACATGCTCATGTTTTACTAACAGGCCACTCCTTTCCAGAGATGTAAAGCAGCCATGAATCAAAAGCTAAGTTTTGTGATAAGGACTGGGAGATTCAGCGCATGGCCACTCCTTTGTGGCATTCTGTAGGGCTCAGTACTCTCTCCACTCCTTTTTAACATCCCCAGGAAGCTACTGGATGAGATTATTCGCTATCAAGGGTTAAGGTATCATCAATATGCAGATAATACTCAACTTTACATCTCTACCTTTAGTGACCAATTGCTGCTGGTGCTGCCTTCTCACAATGCCTGGAAGCTGTGGGGGCCTTGATGTGGGTCAACAAGCTTCAACTAAACTCTGGCAAGACCGAACAAATTTGAGAGCATGGAACTCCGAGTTCTGGGACTCTTTAACATCTTTAGTTCTGGATGGGGTTGCACTACCCTGAAAAAACCCAGTGTCCAACTTGGGGGTAATCCTGGGTTCTCAACTCCTGTTCAAAGAGCAGGTGGCAGTCATGGTCAGAAGAGTCTTGGTGCAACTTCCTGTTGCACGCCAGTTGCATTCATTTCTGGATTGGGACTTCCTGCGCTCAGTCGCTCAAGCCCTAATCATCTAAGACCTGGACTACTATGCTCTAGATAGGGCTACCCTTGAAGAGTATTGGGAAGCAACAACTGGTACAGAATGCAGCAGCATGGAAAGTTCTTTCTTGGGGTTCTCAGACAGGCCCATGTCACACTGCTGCTCTGCAGGCTACATACCAGTTTCTTCCGGGTGCAATTCAAGGTGTTGGCAATTTCCTTTAAAGCCTTGTAGGGTCTGGGTCTAGATCACGGGTGTCAAACTTGCAGCGTCACATTGCTGTCATGTGATGTTTCACAACTTTTTTCCTTCATGGACTGGGTTGGGCGTGGCCTGCGTGTGACACATCCAGCCCATGGGCCATCAGTTTGACACCCCTGGTCTAGACTATCAACCCAAGGGGATCAGTGATGCATCAATTATGGTTTATGCCTATGTATGGTTAAAACAATATTAACGATTGAATATAATGTATAAATCCAACAACGTATGAAGAAATGATTAATGGAAATGTAACATTTCCAATGTTCCAATGTTACCAAAATATAACATTTTGGAATGCATGCCAGAAACCTGGATTTTACTTTAAATCAAATATCATACTTTTGTGGGTGATTCAATTATTCTGCATTAGTGTTTTTATGTTCTGTTAAGACGTATAGGACATACACAGATAGATAGGAAACCTTTTTCATCCTGAGAGTTGCACGGCAGGTGTGCCCACCTTTGTCAAGGAAGCAAAAGCCAACCTACAAGTGGATACAGCAATCCTATTCCCTCCCAACACACACATAGGGTATGTACATTTACCCACTTAAGTGTTTGTGTGCATTTATCCACTCAAGTGTTCCACTGATGCCAAGGACTAGTTTTTAGGTGGGGGTCGTAGATAAACAATTCCTTCCTCAGATGCTATCTCTTCTGACATTTTTCTAAGTAAACATTTATCACTTAAATGATAAAAAAGGAAGGCCTCTTTTTAAAGCTCATCTATTTCAGGTGTAATTGAGAATCAGTCATTCAAAGCACAAGAAGCTGGAGACATTTCTGTTCCAAAGTGACTCCAGTGACTGCTACAAATACATTGTTATGAAAGGGAAAATATCTATGATTTATTCTATTAGAAAACATTAGAAGCACAATTACATATCAGAATAATTGAGTTTTCCAAACCAGATTCATACTTCTTTGTGGCTTAATATCCTTTAATTTGTTTTCCATCATCCTCAAAAATTAAATTATAGCAGTGTAATCCAGCTATACATAGAAGTCAATGAAAAAGTACAAGTAAAGTTTGGAATATTACTACAAATAAAGATAGCAAACTTTAGGTTGAGGAAGTTTTCTTCATTTTAGAATTCGGTATTACAAATTTAAGAAAAAGCTTCAAATATGAAATGAGATTTTGATATTATGAAACAGTATCTTTGCTTCTATTTGAATGGCTGATTCCAATGTAATATTAAGGTATTATGGCTCTATTTTTGGCAGTATATTGTGGATTCCAAAATAGTGTATTTTAATCCTCAATATTTTTTAAAAGGTAAAAGTAAAGGTTTCTCCTGTCCAATCGTGTCCAACTCTACGGATCAGTGCTCATCTCCATTTCTTAGCTGAGGGAACCAGTATTGTCTGAAGACACTTTTTGTGGTCATGTGGCTATACACCAAGGTGCACAGAAAGATTACCTGCCCACCAAAGTGGTACCTATTTATCTACTTGCATTGTGTGCTTCTCAACTGCCAGGTTGGCGGGAGCTGGAGCAAGTAATGGGAGCTCACCCCATTGTGAGGTGCTTGGGTTTTGAACTGCGCAGTCATCGCGCCCCCTGTCAGTATTGTTTAATATCCACATAAAACCGGTGACTAAAATATCATCAATATCTAAAGGGAATCCAGTGGCTTCTCTTTTTTCATTTCATCAGAAAGACTGGGTGCTTTGAAAAACGTTTAGGTATGATGACAGACACAAAAAACACTGATAATCCAGATTGCCACAGATGGTTTCTCTGCTGGTGTAATTAATACTCTATTTTGGGAGTGTCTGAATTTCATCTAAAACAGCACATCCCAAATTGATAATACCTAGATATTTTGAATTATAATTCCAATCAGTATTGACTATTTACTATAATGGCTAACCACAAGGTCTTTTAAGAAACACAAGCCAAGAACATCTGGAGGATTCTAATTCAGGGACATCTGGATAATGTTAAATCCAGCAGGCATAGGAAGCAAAGTTACCTTGGTAGCAGTTTGCAAGCCCTTTTGTTTGTTTAGACCAGTGGTAGTCAACCTGGTCCCTACCGCCCACTAGTGGGCGTTCCAGCTTTCATGGTGGGCGGTAGGGGTTTGCTGTAACTCTGCTTTATAAATTTTATAAAGTAAAGTTACTTCCCTACTTTATAAATCACCATTACTGTGAAACTGGTGGGCGGTTAGAAAATTTTACTACTAACATAGATACAAAAGTGGGCGGTAGGTCTAAAAAGGTTGACTACCCCTGGTTTAGATGATATATGTACAGAGATAACCTAACCGTAATACTCACATCCTGATTTTAACTTGACACCTACCAATGTGATTATACTACACCATTGCTTTGCCATTTCAAAGATTTATTTAAAACTTAGAAGATTCTTTTCCAAATGTGATGAATCAAATAAAGTCAAGTCTGTGCTTACAATACAGAATATTTTGGTGGTTGACATTTGGGCACATCCAGAAAAGCTTTCTTGGAACCTATATTATAAACTTAGAGAAGTACAAATCATTTCAAATACCAAACAACCAGTTTGAATTGGAAGAAGTTGCTCTGAATGCAAAACTAGCTATCATTTCTGCAAGTACTCATTGTTTTTGAGCTTGAAATACTCCCAAGCTAGTCAACTTCGATTCAACTGCAAAATGACCACTTAACATGATTGCACCAATTTGAGTTTGAAATGTTCTGCATACCCCCAGTAAATTCTTTTTCATTTTCCTACCCTTTTCAAACTTCACTATTTTATTATTTTTAAAAGATACCAGTAGCTTTAGTAACTTTTTGAATCTATTTGTATTGATCTTATGATGCATTTCAACAGTGGTAGTGTAATTTTCATAAAATCAAGAATCATTCTGTTATTTAATTGTTAAAAAGGTGCAAACACCAGCACAAATCTTCAGATTTGTGTTGATATACATTTGTAAATTGTATTTCCATTACAATGGATTATTCAGCACAATCATTATTTAGTATGATGATGATAAAATTTAACACAAAATACTGAAGGAAGATAGTATGCAGAAAAGAAGAGATAATCATTTGGCAAGCCAAAGCAGCATAAGAGGGAGCATTCTACTTAGGCATTGCAGTTAATCACAAGTCAAGGAAGTATTGCCAAAGATGGGAGTTAGTATTGAATCAGCAAAGCCATTAACTGCTTAGACCTCTGAATACCTTTGGGAATAACTAAATCATTCCCTTGTCCAGCCAGTCTGCAGGCTGCAGCACTGCTAGGCGATATAACAGGAGGCATGGGTAATGATGAGGGACCTGGAAATGGGACATATGCCATCAACATCCATCTTCATTTAATCAATCTATTTTAATGCACAAAATATTGGTGAAACTGAAGCAAATCTTGAAGTGAATTAGACTTTGAATTTAGGACTACTTTAAACAAAAGGCAATCTATTACATTCTTCATATGGTGACTAAATCACATAGAGAGCTATTTTGTGGCTACCCATTAGATTCTCAACCACAGTTTGTTACCAATTACTGGTGGCATGTACTGTATTAAATTGAAGGCTACAGAATACTCTGCATTAAATTGAAGGCTACAGAATACTCTTTATTCGACCCTTTTACATTTACCAATAGTACACAGTGAATTCTGTTACCTTGAAAAGGTCCAACTGCAATAGCCCCTTCCTGGGTACTGTCAAAGCCATGAGACGTGATCTGTGTTTCGGACAGGCCAAGTCCAGCTGGCAAAGAACGTTTCAAGTCCTTAGAAATGTTTGAATAAAAGGGAATATCCATGTAAAAATCCCAAATAAGGGAACACTTAGGCATAATAGCAGTCTAAGTCATCTTGAAGAAATGTGTTCTACAGTTTGAAATCTATTTTATGGTGTCATGATGTTCTATTTTAATGACAACACAATGCTCAATTACAGCTGTTTCCAGGTTTAAGAGTCCCTTTATGTAACCTGGTCCAATTTATTCCAAATTGGAAGGCATTTTTCAAGACTGATACTACGTAAGCCTTCTGCAAGGAAGAGTTTTCTAATACAGCATTAACTGTTTGAAGAGCTGAGATCGATCACAGATACATTTATGGATAACATTTCTATTGTCTAATAGTTTAATTATACAACTGGGGTTGCTTAGATAGAAAAATTAAACCTAAATTATGGCTTGGTATCAAAAATCAGTGCAAATCTATGTAGATTGCAGATACAAAAATCTTAAGATCATTTAAAATATAATGAGAGTCAATTTTAACAGTCCTTTTCTTTCAGCTATTCTGAAAATAAGTATTTGAGCAATAAACCACCTGTCCTCACATAAAATCTGCACTCTTGCTTCTGTTGATGAAATGTCTCCATCAACAAAATAGCTTCTGAATCTACTTCTTTCTACAGTGAATTACGCATTGGAAGTGCCTGGGTTCTTGTGTGATTGTTTAACTGGTGTCAACAAAACCTTACTGAGTAGATGCCTGACTGTACAGCCTACTATTTTAGAATAGAATAACAGAGTTGGAAGGGACCTTGGAGGTCTTCTAGTCCAACCCCCTGCCTAGGCAGGAAACCCTACTCCACTTCAGTCAATGGTTATCCAACATCTTCTTAAAAGCGTCCAGTATATATAATGTATACAATGAACTATACACTTGTCTGTTCTATAATATTTAAGCCAGTCATCAAACTAAAACAATATTTAACTGAATGATGGATAACTATTTGTAATTGACAGGTCAGCAGAACATGACATTTTGGGTTGCAGCACATCTGCAAAACCAGACTTTGATAATCTACTGTATTTGCTTGGATAAATAACCAAAATCCTGCCATATTATAGCATTCCACTGGAGGATGAAGACAGAAACATAGCAAAACAAAGATCTGTGCACAGATAATCCTTGACATACAACCAAGTCAAAACTGGGAACTTATGATCTGAATTCAAAATTGATGGTTGGGCCCCCTTGAAGGTTCCATGACCAACTTTTAGACCATTACAACATACAACCTTAATGGGCAGGCTCCATTCTGTCATATGTAATAAGTTACCAGTGTGTGATATGTGCAGAAATCTCTTGGAATTAGTCTAAAAACCTAAATAGTTATGGCCAAATGGTATATGCAAGTGTAATTAATTACATAGTCAATAAATTATCATTATTTAGATGGAACAGAAATATGCACATTAATGTTTACAACAGGGTAATAGAGAAATCCACAAAATTTACAGAAACTGGAATATTGTAAAGATAACATTGAAACCTGCCTTTGCCATTAAGCATTAATGAAACACACTGAAAAGATGTCTTTAAAATAAATCCTGGCAGCAATTTATTAATGAATCATTTTCTCTTCTTTTCAGTTTTGTTACTTTCTGATTCAGTTGACTAAAATACTATTTTGACTTGCATTGTACCAAAAGAATTTCCCTAGAGCTCCCTGTTTTTCAGATATGAAGGGCGATTACTTCCCCTACCCCAATTGAACAAAGAGGTATTTTTAATTGAAGTCGAATTAGCACATATCTTCACCATTAATACTGGTGGGTGGCTGTTATTAGTTCTTTTTAAATACCCTATTTTTCGGAGTATAAGACACACCCTTTTCCCTCAAAAAAGAGACTGAAAATCTGGGTGCATCTTATACACTGAATACAGCATTTTTTGCCTCCCGAAGCCCCGCCCTTCACCAAAATGGCCGTGCACAGCTTGAAGGAAGCTTTCAGAGTTCCTGGGGGCTGGGGAAGGCAGAAATGAGCAAAAAATGGGCCGATTTTTGCTCAATTCCCCCCCCCGAGCACTCTATAAGCTTCCCAATGCTCTTTTTTTGACCAAAAAATGGGCCCGTTTTTGTGAAAAACGGGCTGTTTTGGGGAGGTTTGCAGAGTGCAAAAACCTTTTTAAAAAATTTGCCTCTTCAAAACCATGGTGCGTCTTATACTCTGGTGCATCTTATGCTCTGAAAAATATGGTAATTCTTTTCAAGTTTGAGCATAAGAATGTATCCCTTGACTTCCCTGGATCTTTATAATTTAGTGTGCTGTGCTGTCTGGGGATTTCCATAAATATCACAGATTCTCTCTCAACCTTTTCCACGCCCATGTTCTGGCAACTGCAAAATATTTTCTTATTTCCTACAAAGTGCCAAAGTTTTACAGCAGTGAACAATAAGCAGGGATAAAGCTTTAATCATTTACAAGATTCAGCCTTTATGGAAAAGCTGTCAGCTTTAGTTTCAAAGCCTCAATGTTAATGACCATAATAGGCCTGAAAGTATGCCAGAAGTCTGCCTTCATTGTTCATTTGACTGCCTCCAAAAATTAAAACATACATACATACAGTTTCACCAATTTTTTTTCAAGGTCTGGTTGGCACGGAACACTTGCCAGGCTTATATTTATTCCATTTTAAACAAATGGAATGGCTATTTCAAAGTACAGAATATTCGAAATTGGTACATATTACTGAAGCTGCGCTTCATCTTAATTTTTCATTTATATCTGTCTTTTTACTTCCTTTTTAACAACAATATTTATTAGAAGGACATCTGCTGCATCACTTTGCCTTTGAGGTAACATTAATTACTAGTGACCTGGTTTGTACATAACAGTGAGGTATAAGTTAATTCTGACTTCTCCTGGAGAACTTTTCATCCTGGGCCACACTCTCTGTATAAATCTCGCTACTCATCAGAGACGCAGGATTTAAAATTGTAACTTGCTTTTGCTAAATGTGAAAAGACTTAACAAACTGATCTTTTTGTTGTTTTGTTACCTACTTTTGCTACGTTTCACTTTGCATAGGAAACATTTTTTCCAATAATCAGGCACAGCCACAATCTTCAAGTGCATGTTCAATAACTTGCACAGCCCATAAACATCCCATAAAAACCATATTCATATTTTAATAATGCACCAATTATATCTATCGTGAAACATTACATTTTTCAACATTTTCACAGGACATTAATTTTTTATCATTTTCTTTTCTTGGATTTTTATAGCCTTCATTTCTGTTCCACTCTTTATAGTTTACAGCATTCATTTCTGTTCCACTCTTTTACGTATCATGAATGCAAATCTCTAAAATAGTCTGCCTAGCATTCCTCACTTCAATTTTATCGTCATCAATTCTATTTTAAATTTCACTCATGCTGCTAGATTGAGCTCTCTTTTTAAACCCTCTACATCAGGGGTGTCCAAACTTGGGAACTTTAAGACTTGTGGACTTCAACTCCCAGAATTCCCCAGCCAGCATGGCTGGCTGGGGAATTCTGGGAGTTGAAGTCCACAAGTCTTAAAGTTCCCAAGTTTGGACACCCCTGCTCTACATTTTAAAAACAAAACAGATACGAACAAACCAGTTTTAGTTTGTTCTGGTTTATGTATCGCTCTAGACGTAAAATACCCAAATACCCTGACACAAGTTCTCAATTTCTTAGATTGCTTAATCATTAGTAAACCTGCATTATTGTCAAGCAATTTGGGGCATATTTATAGATTCATACCCTGTTATAGTCGAGCTCATGTATGTCTTCCAATTCTCCGTTGCTTGTCACAGAAATCTCTGCTGCTGAAGTTTTGGGAGATTCCTGAGCCATTGAGCACGCCTACAATATTAAAAAAAAGTGCATTAGCTTTCCTCAAACATAATCAATATTCAGTTTTTGGACATTCAGTAATTATTTTTCCTGAGCAGGGCAAGAAATGGAGGAAATCTTGCTATAGCCAAGGTGTATCTTGAGACTCATATATATGAGAGTTTTATGAGACACGCTGTTACTCAGCTTTGTTTTTTACCTTCAAGTCAGTTGTTGAGTCTGAATGACTGCTTGAACTAGTCCTCACTAATTTTTTTGGGCAAGCTTATTCAGAGGTACTTTGCCATTGCTTCTTCGTGGGGCTGAGAGTGAATGTCTGGCCCAAGGTCATCAAGTTGGCTTCAGGGCTAAGGCAGAACTTAAACTCACAGACTCTTAGTTTCTAGCTAGATCCCTTAACCCAGGGGTGTCAAACTTGATTTCATTGACGGCCGCATCAGGGTTGTGTTTGACTTTGGAAGGCCGTGGTGGGTGTGGCCAGTCATTCCTGTCAGGGCCACCTGTGGATGCCTCCCAAGCTCCATTTTCACTGGCAGAGGGTTGCAGGAAGCTGTCCCAGCCAAAAAATGGAGATTGGGAGCCTGTTTTCGCTGGTAGAGGCACAGCGGGCCGGTCATTTGCTGTTTCCAGGCTGGCCCCACAGGCCAGATCTAAGCACCCTGCAGGCCAGATCCAGCCTGCGGGCCTTGAGTTTGACACCCCTGCCTTAACCACTACACCAAATTGGCTCTCTGTTACTATATTACTGGAATCTAAATAAGCAACTATGCATCCATTGTCGGGGCTCCCCACCACAACAGTATATTTATTTATTTATGAAATTTATAGTCTAAAGTTACCCCCTAGCATATGACATATGTAGAATGACATATAATCACAATATAAAATTACAATCTAGCACAGTAGTTATGAATAAATGATGCTGAAAGAATGTAAGTGAATCACACCATAAGTATTAATAACTCAATACTTATTAAGTAATAATTATTAGTGTCATATGTTAATTAAATTATTAATGTGCTATAAGCATATCTGATCATGCAAAATAGACATTCTCAATGGCACATGAAACTGTATTGCTCAATTTCTCCCTTCAAACTTACAGAGGATTAAAAGACAATTATTATAGTTCTCTTGTATCCATGTGAGTCTTGGAACGCTTAGAATGAACCACAACTAGCAGCATCCCTTACCCTTAGCTACTCTGACTAGTACTGATAAAAGATGTACATTAGAAACATTAGGAGGGCTTAGCGTCCCAGTCTGAACAAGTAATGTTTACAACAAATGTTAACCTCACTGTGATGGGTGGTTGTTGGGATGAGTAAAAAATACTCACAATATAAATCAAAAGTATATACTCCCTGTAGGATCACCCAAGGCATGAAGGTGATACTAGGCACCCAACTAAAGCAGGCAGCACCTACACCAGGCAGCATTAACGGGAGGAAGTAATCCGGTATTTTACTAACAAAATTACATGAATAGATGAGTTAAAGTAACTGACAATATAATGCCAGATGACTGGCCTCTCCGTTGCTTAATATGCTACTGAGGAAGAACTTAGGACTTTTAGGGGTAAGAATGACTTATTATTAATCTGATACCACTGGACAATATAGTTCAGATGAAAAGAATCAATTATATAATGACATCAGAATGGAATTAGACACCTTCATTCAGAAGTGCGTAGTTCACTATTCAGAACATGAAAAATAAAGATGAAACGGCATCGTTTTCATAGTTAGGTGGAATATAGTATGGCATTACTTGGAGATAGTTTAGTCAATGACCAAACAATATCATATGGATTGTGTGGACAATTCTTTGTATGTGCCACTGATGGAAAAGAGGAGGTTGATAAGTTTTATGGTCAATAGACCATACAAGCAAGAAGTGATCTTTGTAGTTGGAGACTGAAATACCAAAAATTGAAATAACAGGGAGGAAACTGTAGATGGGTTGTATGGTGTAGAAAACGGAAATGAAGCCAATTCAATTACTTCTTCATTATAGCAGGGGTTGCTTTGCTTTGCTGGCTGAGGAATTCTGTGAGTTGAAGTCCACAAGTCTTAAAGTTGCCAAGATCGGAGACCCCTGAATTATAGTATTCAAGCAATCAAAATGAATACCCCCCCCCCCCCACTCACACACATACTCACACACACATAAGAAAGAAAAATCACAAAATTAGTGGTAGGAAAAGATAGAAATACTGTTTTAACAGTAAAAACATGGTCAGGGACTGGTTGTGGAATAACACATGAAGTAATCATTTGCAACTTCCAAGTCAAAGAAAAGCAGGACAAAATTGATTAGTTACCAATATACAGCATTTTGAAAGCCCACACCAGGCCTGAAATTCAGTATTAAAGAATCAGAGAAACTATAGAATGAAATCAAGGTTGTTAAGGATGACTATGAAAAGAGATTGCAAAAGACTAAGAAATATTAGAGAGCAAATTGAATATCAGAACAAATTAGGAAAATGGCCAAGAAGAGAAACCAAAGCCAAGAAAGATAAAGATCACAAGGAGGAATTATAGAAAGCGTTTCAGAGAGCTGTTACAAGAGACAAGTAAAGATACTAAATATAGAAACAGGGAACATTTCCAAAAGATTTCCGAACTTAGAAAGACCTTTCAACTTCAAATTGGTATTCTGAAGAACATCAATAGACAATAGACTGTAAGGGATTCAAGTAAGGCGAAATGAAGATGGAAGAAGTACACTGAAATTCTGTATAGTAAATTTATTAACTTTCAAGATTCATTAGAACAGAGTTTTCAAAACTGTGAGATGCAGATGGAGTCCAGGGAAGTGTGAAGAACCTTTTAGTACATTATTATAAATCCACTTTTCCCAAAATTTGTTTGTTTGTTTCCCAAATTATATTGATTTTGTTGTTCATTTGTGCTCATTTTGGTATTTAGATTTTTAGGCACAGTGTATACCAGGGGTGTCCAAACTTGGGAACTTTAAGACTTGTGGACTTCAACTCCCAGAATTCCCCAGCCAGCAAGTCTTAATGTTCCCAAGTTTGGACACCCCTGGTGTATACTAAAGAGAGATATGATGGTAAAAAGTTTTGAAGCTCTACTTTAAAAGATATTCTTTATTTACAAGAAGCTCTAGTTCCAGAAGAAGAAGTTAAATTAACATCTAGTCATTATTTATTTATTAGATTTGTATGATCATCAACCCCAGAGCACAGCTCACAACAAAAATTAGTAAAGGTTACAGAACATGAATCAGTCAAAGTTCCAACCAAACTATGCTAACAAATCTCGAGATTGACAGTCTGACCAATCCAATTAAAAGATTGACGCATATGTATCAATGTCAAAGAAAGGAGATTTAACAGATTGTGCAAACTATGATACACTATTCTTAATTTCACATGGTATCAAAATAATAGTATCTTCAAATGCAAACTAAACCCGTCTATGGAAAGGCAGATATTGGATGTTCAAGATGGTTTTAGAAAAGGGCAAGGAACAAAAGACATTATTGTAGATTCACACTAGATAACTGAGAAGCCAAAGAACAACAACAAAAAAGGGAAACATGTGCTAAATTGATTACAGAATGGTGTTAAATTATATTGACATCAAGCTATGGGCTGTCCTTATGAAAATGGGAATCCCATAACATCCCTGTCCTTGTAAAAAAAAACTTATACATAGGTCAGGAAACCACAGTCTGACAGAAAATGGCAACACAGATTGATTCCAGGTTGGCAACAGAATGCATACTTAAGCAATGATGAGCTTTTGGGCTGAAAGGCCATGATCGAGTTTGGCCGTTTAGACAACAGCCGCCCAGCCTGAAAACTCATTACTACTTAATTGATGGCTTCTATGAAAGTTGTACCAGTATACAACTACATATTCTTTCCTTATTTATCCAACCTATATGCTGAATATATATTGAGGAAGACTGGATTGGAAGATGAGCATGGTTTTAACACTGGAGGCAAAACATCAATAACCTGCTCTGTGCTGATGATGAAAATGCAAATGATCTGCAAGCTCTAGTAATGAAAGATACAGAGTAAGGAAGATGACCTAATAAAGCAGAAAATCAAGAAGCGCAGTGGAAAAAAATGGGACTAGGATTAGAAACAGAAAACCAAATCAATGACAACAGGTAAGGTAAGGTGTGTACTATTTCTGTCTCTTTTGTTGTTGATATGCTATGTTACATTAATAAACCTGTTACTCTCCTGATATTTATTTTTGGAGTAATACAGGTAGTTCTCACTTAAGTGACCACTGGTTCAGTGGCCATTCAAAGTTGCAACAGTGCTGAATGAGGAGTCATATGGCCAATCCTTAAATTCAAGCACTTGGCAACCAGTGCACAACACTTGCAGTGCCCCCCACTCACATGATTGCTATCCGCAACGTTCATTGCCAGCTTCCGAGAGGCAAAGCTAGCAGGAAGTTGCAAGCCATGGTCACGTGACATTGTACCTAATAAACCCACGGTCCAATTAACAACAGCAACCAGAAGTGCCACTGTAAGTCAGTGGGGTCCTGTTATTATTATTATTATTTGCTATATGATATTACTCAGTTGCAGAATTCCTGTCCCAATTATGGCGGGGGATTAACTGGGGATTTCCTATAACCTGTTTGGTCAATGTGTATTATATCTAGGGTGCAATTCTTTAGGCATTCAACTACGGTAGTATTGCTGCAAAAAATTATAATCTACATTCAACAAAGAAATTGGTCTGTATTTCTCTGATCATTCTGTTATTTGTAATTTAAAGCTATACAATGCCTCTTTCCATATTGGCCATATTGTCTTTGCCCCTTTTAATTTAATTCCTTGTGTTTGTCAGTGGTTGCAACAGTTCTTCTCAAATTCTTTATAATATTTAGCTCTCAACACTAAATCTGATGGTTTTCCAAGTCTGTTTTTTTTTAAAAAAATGCTTCTTTTGTTTGACATTGAGCATCAGCATTAAGGAGCCAGCATCTAAGAAATATGCTATGTAGTACTTGATTGGGTAGCAATAGAGGGCTCCAAAAATATTCAGATCTCATAATGGATCTGTATCTACAAAAATCAGCAATGGTTTTTCCCTGTAACTTTTGGTGTAAGCAAAAATTGAGATCCAAGGGAAAGAGAACAACTAGAAGTGAGCCTGATGGACTTCACTATAGCAATGATAGATACATCACTGCAGGGCCTTTGTTTCCAGTTGGAGACATATCATCCAACCTGGAGAAAACCTATCTCGATAATTACAAAGAGGTTACATATAATCAGTCGAATCATTTCTTGGAAAACCATATCTTCTTTAAGGTACACTGATTTTATGAGCCAAATCCTGTTACAACGATATTTTTACATATTACAAAAAATAGATTTAATTAATCTGAAACTATTCTACACTGTTTGGGGTAATGACTCACACAAAACATGCATAGAGGGTGATTGCCCCCCCTCCACTTTAAGTCTTATTGGTAGGAGAGAAAACTAATAGGCATTACTTTTAGTCATCCAAATATGAAAGAACTTTCTGATAATAACTGTAATGCAGCCTAGCTAGGGAGTTTGTGGTTTTTCCACCTCCGGGATTTTTAAGAAGAGTTACAATGATTACATTTACAACTTTCGTAATGTCTTTTTTTCAATCACGTATTGACCATTACAGTCAATCAGTATTTGTTATCCTGTACCTGACATTTTCCCCCTCCCACCTCGCAGAGAGATTGCTTAAGCAAATGTTCTTAAACAAGAATGATCCCCCTAAAAAGTGCCAAGGGCAAATTTAAAAGCTCAGGTCTGTGAGAGAAATTAGAATCCTCCCTGCTGTTTGAAATCTATCAAAACCTACTCAGTTTCATACTAAAGGCTTTTTTTTTGGCCTTCTAAATGGTTAGCAGCTCAAAGCTGCAAGCGCATAGGCAAGCAACTCGTGCTAGCACACTTTTCTCAATGTGTATACCTCACTGTATGCCTTAATCTCTTGCAATCCCTTTCTCTCCAATGAATGTAAACACAAACATTTTATTCTTTTCTTGTTAATTATCCCAGTGCTGGGAGGAGCATTCCAAAGGGCAGGGAGTTGGGAAAAGGGGCTATACGATTTGCCCTTCTACCTAGCTTCCTCATGAGTTCAGTTGCTGCTGTTTGGGTCACATCCTTTTGACATTGTAAAGCAAAAGAAAGCTCAAAATTGTAAACACTCCTGACCACATGATTTTTCACTTAGTGACTTTGCTTAATAACCAAATTGCTTGTCCCAATTGTTTGTTTTACTTGTTTCCAAAATCCTGCTGCCTTCCAGGCCTTAACTTGGATGTTATTTTTCCCCTCTGAAATAGTGATAATCTCTAATGTATCTACTATAGTTTTGAGACTGATATTTAGTTATATATACAAATAAGGTTTGTGTGAGTTTCCAATCCCCTGGTCCTAAACCTAACCTTCATTCTTAAAAATGCCACACTGAGTCCACTCTGTTCAGCATTATTTCTTTCTTTTGCAATACCTGTAGAATTTTGGAGCTATCATGAAGGGATACCCCTTTCATGCAAGTGAAGTTCTGTGCTCAATTGTCTAGACCTTTGCTTTTAAACATACACAAATATTCCATTTAAATATATCGAAACCAGGGGTGGGTTGCTGTTGGCATTACTGCCTGTTCAGTGCGTGCATAATTTTGCTTGCGCGTGCGCAGTTGCCCAAAAATAGATCTGTGCATGTGCAGAACCTTTAAAAAAAAAGGGGGGGGACAAGCCGCCCCGACTGGAGAACTGGTTCGCAGGCGTGGCAGGCATGGGTCGCTGCCAGTACTGGCGACCCGGACCAGAAACCACTACAGGTTTGGCCAAACTGGTCCAAACCAGTAGGAACCCACCTCTGATTGAAATTTATAAACAAGTAATTCTAAATGCAATACAGTTGAACATATTATAGAAGTGCAGATTTGAAAAAATCCAGTTGTTCTACAATTTCCCACAAATATCATTTGAAATTGATCAGTGCCACCCTAATATTATTGGGGAAATATGTGTTAGCAACAAGCTGCATATTACAGATGATGTATTTGTCCAACCTGTTTCCAAAAGAGAACGTTTTCTCATGTTAAGCAAAAATGTATCACAGAAGTTTGTATAGTTTGGTGGATTACTTTGCCAGGAGTAATTATTTGCTCTAGATAAGCAGCTAATGACAAAGATTGTGTGTGATTAACATATCTTTCAACAACTCAAAAAAATTGAACTGACATTTTTATAATAATTGAGGATGCCCTTGAATTTATTACTGAAATGAAGCTACATTTAAAATTTAAAAATATACAAGTATGTTGTAGTACATATTAGCAATCATTATTACTACTACTATTCCTTTTTTGTCTTTTAATGTTTGACTATTCTTCAAGAATGTAGGATCTAGATTGGTATACAATCTATGTCACACAAACATGTATGTTGTGTGTGTGTATAAGTATTGCTGAATATGTATGTATACACACATACATACATACAGTATATATGGCTGAAACCAGCTAAACTCATATGAATATAGAACTGAAAGCAATTTAAATGGTCCCAGAGTGCCCTCATGTGGAAGCTGTTGAACACTCAAGGGCTTTCATTAAAATATTATTTGTAATGTTTCAATGGAAAGAAAATGAACAATTCAGATTGGTAGAATTGAAGACTCAAAGCAAAGGTAAACTTTTTCAGGCTAAGGAGAATATTAGAATCCGTTTTCAAAGAATTTATTGGAATAATATGTATTACAATTTATGAAACTATTCCCTCTGTAGTTAATAATTTCCCCATTTTATTACATTAAATATTGCAATTAAGTAAAAACTTTTGGGTGGCATTCAAGTCTTTGAACTGCATTTCTCCTTGGCCCTCAGTATGGTCCTAGGAGACTGTAACCTGCCTTGAGTTCAGAATCCCCCCAAATACTACTTTATAATACAGGCAGTTCCTGGATTAAGAACATCAGATTAACAGGCTTGTAAACCAGGCTGCCTGTTACTCAAAATGGTGGGTGGCATTCTCCTTCCTTGAGCCAACAAACCACTGATAGCCATGCAATCTTTTCATGAACCACTGAAGTCACACGTTTTTAAGACACAACCTGTTTTCAGCAATTCATGAAAACACTGCTTGACTTCAGCAATTTTGCAGCTCAAGGAAGGAAAACTGACATTTTTAGTAACAGGCAGTCCACTTCATAAATACACACTCTGCTCTGTATACAAATCTGAGTTAAAGACAGACTTAGGAATGGACTTGCTCTTAAAATGGATACTCCCTGTACATCTTCTTGCTACTGTAGACATTCTAGGCTGTTTACATGGTTTTAACAACCATGGTACTCTCACTAAAATTAACAGCAAGGTGGATCCCTGAGCTTATTACAATGCCCAAGAGAAGGAATTTCGACCTGCCAACTAATTAAGTGTTTAAATTTACAAAACTGTGCATTAAGTTAGTCCTTTGTTGGCTTTTTCTACCTATCCAGTTATTCCATATTACTACTATGTCCTACTACCAAGGAATGTGGTAAATCAAGTATTATTTTCAAACATGGGGCTCATATGCTCAAGTGATTTGCTTTTAGAATAAATTATATCTTATTTCAAACAATTAAACAATTAAACTTTACGATGGGTATCATGTGGGATGGGTATAATGAGGAATATTATTCCCACAATAATGGAAACATGCTTTATAATTAATTTTAATATTTATATTCACCCGAGTCACAAGATTTTTCATAGTGATAAGTTTCAAAGTTCACAATTAAAAAATAAAAAATTAAAACAGTACATAAACTCTAAACCCCAATATCTTAAAAGAGTATGCTACTTAAAATAAATATAAAAATTATATCAGAAATTAAGAAATATAACTGCAGCCATTGTAGGGCAGCCTAACTCTTAACTCTTACTTGAACTACAAATGTTTGGTGAAACAGAATAATTGCAATGACCTTCCTAAAAATAAATAGTGCAAGAGCTATTTGCGTCCCTGGTTAGCTTTTTCACAATAACAAGCACACTCAGGGTTATTAATCAGTCCGAGTTTAACCAGTCATGGTTTTCAGCATTTACTAACAGTATTTATTAAAGGTATAAATATGTTTTTCAAATATTTAAAAGAAGTCCAGAACTTTCCAAAGTTTGCTATGTTTAAGCCTAAGTAGACCAATTATAAAAGTCTTCTATTATACGACAAAGAGATTCTATCCTTACATTTAGGCATAGTGAGCACAATTGATACAAGCAGTCCTTGACATACAACCGTTTGTATAATGAGCATTTGAAATTAATATGAAAAAGTGATTTTTGACCATTTTTCACACAACCGTTGCGGCATTTCCATGGTCACATAATCAAAACCCAGACACTTGGCAACTGACATATATTTATGATGGTGGCAGTGTCCCAGGGTCATGGGATCAGCTTTTGTGACCTTCGGACAAGCAAAGGCCATGGGGATGCAAGATTCTCGTAACAACCCTGTTACTAACTTAATAACTGCAGTGATTCACTGAACAAGTATTGAAAGAAAGGTCATAAAATGGGGCAAAATCTATTTAACAAATGTCTCACTTAGCAACAGAAATTTTGGGTTCAGTTGTGGTTGCAAGTTGAGGACCACCTGTACAGCAACAATGCTGTACAGCTTGAAATATATTTTTTTTTTGGTCACTTAATCTGAATGACGTTTAAAACTGTTCATCCATACTGCATAGCACAGTCTCTGGTGTCTTTTTTTGCATCTCATCAGGTTACTTTGCAAGAAGCTAAACAGGGAATCAAATAAACTATTTCAAAATAAAAGAAGGTGACCCTTCTACAGAATCAATAACTGTTCCTCAAACATCATATTCAAACAGCTCACTAGGTTATTCTGCAAGAAGGCAAACAGGAACGAAATAAGCTATTATTCAAAATAAGAGACACTGACCCTCCTACAGAAAAAAACTAACTGTCCCTCAAACATGGGATTTATTATTATTATTTTATTATTTATTCACATTTCTAAACCGCCCCCTCTCCCAAAAAGGGACTCGGGGCGGTGTACAGTCCACAATAAATCACAGATAAAATACAAATATAAATAGGGTTATAAATATATGTATGTATGTATATGTGTGGAGGAGGTTAAAATTAAGAGTCCTGTACAGAAGAATAAATAAATATGAAGCTAAAAGCCCTAAAAACAATTAAAACTAAAACATTACCCTTAAAATAACCAGATGAGAATATACTACCAGGAGTTCATAGATGTAACATTTATAATCATGCCAGGCCAGCTAGTCGGAACAGGTGAGTCTTCAATTTTTGACGGAAGGAGCGGAAGTCCGAGGTGGTTCTAATGTCGGGGGGGATGAGAAAAGCCAACCCTCTACGTCATGAGAATGCGCCTAGAGCGCTTATGGACTACATACTACCTGTTTTCCAAGTAACTAACATAAAATCCTATCAAAGTAGGAGAGACGATGGGGTTACCTATGGACAAATGTGTTCATTGGTAAGCATTGGAACAATCTGGATCAATATGCACCCATTCGGCAAACCTGTCAGGTAATAATACCAACAGTGCCTGCCTCAAAAATAGGAATATTTTTAGCCAATCATTTTTGGATTAACATCCATATGATAGAGATGGGATTCAATTTGTTTTTCCAGTCTGAGCCTGTTAAAGGATGGGTTGACTTATGAATAGCTATCACTATATGTACCACCCAGTCACCTCAGAGTCAGACTGGATTTCTTCTGGACCGTGGTGAAGTTCATCAATTGTTGGGGAACTCTTGCTGTATTCTGACATACCTGAAATGAAACAAGTTGAGCATGCATTATTATTTTTTTAAAGTAACTAAATGTATTCCAATGAAGCTCCTATAAGAGGTTATGATTTGCTTTATTATACATGCATATATAAATACGTATTAACACACCATACCACACCATATATGAAAGCCAATTTGGTGCAGTAGTTAAGGTGCTGGCCTAGAGACTGTGAATTTTAGGCCTCCTTTAGGCATAAAAGTACATAAAACTCTTTCTTTCAGCCCCAAACACCTCACAGGGTTATTGTTGTGGGGAAAATAAGAGGAGGAAAGTGTTATTAAGTTATGTTCACCACCTTCAGTAACTTATAAAAAGGCAAGATCTAAAAATCTAATAAATAACAATTATACATTTCAACAATTAATAGCTCTTGGAAATGTCATGACTGAGAGGACTAAGAGGAAGGACAATATTTACAAACCAGATAAGACAAAATCTTTTTAGATATTGTCCCTATTTCTTTTAAACCAGGGGTGTCCAAACTTGGGAACTTTAAGACTTGTGGACTTCAACTCCCAGAATTCCCCAGCCAGCCATGCTGGCTGGGGAATTCTGGGAGTTGAAGTCCACAAGTCTTAAAGTTCCCAAGTTTGGACACCCCTGGTTTAAACCATAACCACAGCAATCACGGAAGGGGAAAAAGAAGTAGAGAAAGTTGTTTAGGCAGCCCGATTGTGTTTGGTTTGACTGGAAAAAAGCCAAAAAAAAATGCAAGATCTATTTTTATATCAAAACAACTCAACAAATACAAGAATACAAAATTATAGAGCTGGGAATGTTCTGCTTCAGATAGTCTACGATTTTAGGAGCTTAATTTTTCCCCATGATTTCCGCTGTATGCTAGTTTAAAAATGTTTTTAGTTGAAGCATTAAATGTTAAATAATGAATGAATCCCAAAAAGCAATTTTGGGAGCGGTAGATCAACTATGGTAAAGGTACAAAAGTTTTTTGTCTGAAATGAGTCATAAAAACTTCCTGATCTGGCCATTATCCAATGTTTGACTGCAAACAGCTGGCCTGGCCTTGTTAATAGTTCCTATCATGGAGTCATCTGAAGATAATTCTTTAGACAACTGACTACTGAGCCAACAATCCTCCAACAATTCAGCAAGATCAAACTCAAGATTTGAGCCGGAATCATTACACAGTAGATCTAGAAGACTCTAATTTAGACTCACCTATGCAATACTTAACCCATGTAAAAGGTACTAGCAATCGCCAAGGGAGTTGCTACAGAACGTGTTATGAGCAATTAAAATCTAGCCAACAGTACCCCATGTCTAAATGACCTTGCGGCCAGGGTAGACCTATGGAACATCATTAAATAATAGCAATAGACTTATCTACCGCTTTACAGCCCTCTTTAAGCGGTTTACAGAGCTAGCATATTGCCCCCAACAATTAGGGCGCTCATTTTACCCACCTCAGAAGGATGGAAGGCCTTGAGCCTGGTGAGATTTGAACTGCCAAATTGCAGTCAGCCAGCAGTCAGCAGAAAGTAGCCTGCAGTAACACACTCTAACCACTGCGCCACCGTGGCCCATAATACAGGGGAATACAAGTTCTACTATAAAATTCTCTAAGATCAGATGAGTTGCTTATGAGTCTGTGTAACTAACTATTAAACCCTAAACCCTAGTTGCCCGATCCATCACAGTGATGTATTAACTCTTCAAAGGCTGGCCTCCAACATTTCTCATTTTTCCCTCCTGGAACTTTGCCTAATATAGGGAGTGTTTGGGTTTTTGACTTCTAGATGGGCTTAACTATTTTTTTTTAATGTAATGTTCCCGCTGTGAGTTCTCAAACTGTCACTCAAACTTAGGACAGATTGTGGAATACTTATTTACACTATTTAACCAGTGAAATAAATTGGAGAGAGAATTTACATCAAGACATGCTTACTAAGATGTTTGCATTTTCCTCTACACCAGGGGTGTCAAACTGGCAGCCCAGGGGCCAAATGCGTCATGCCCAGGCCACACTCACCCTAGCTCCACAAAGGGGAAAAACATCATGAAACAGCAATACCCCAATACAGAAAGATTTCAGAAATTCTCCAAACTTTACTTATGTTGATATTTATCAACTTGATTAAAGAGTCTTTCGGTTGTATGTAGGCCTACAAATAGCTTTAATTAACTTGCTGATTATTAGGAGAAAATGAGATTTCAAAAGAACAAGCCCTATTTTCTTCTTCCTCTCATGGAACTTGCTCTTATTCAATTTATGAGCAACATCATAAGTCTCTATTTTAGGCTGGAAAAGCTAGATCAAATACTTTAAGTGTCACAAACTGTTCTGTCCTCATTTCGAAGTATATTACAGGAACTGCACATTTTAAAAATTAAATTGACACGCTAACAAGCAGAGTGCAGGAACTGAGTTAAGGGCATATAACAGTATAAACTTTTGACAATGCTTTTATTATATGGCATGTACCTGTTCATGCACCTACAGGCACCTGTTAATAATGCTTTATGCTGGCATCTTTATACCTTAAACCTTAAAACATAGATGCAAATATATTAAATTAATGTACTAGCTTTACAATTACCAAAGTAAGAAACTTCAATTCTTAAACAATCCTTTTACTTCTTTGCATGAAATGAAAACTAGGATCTATACTTACAAAATTAAGCAGAGGAGCAACACTCTTTCATAGCTAAAACTTCTCTGTAACTGATATTTCTACTTAATCACTTCCTACAAACTCAAACACGAGAGAAGTAAAACTGCATTTGTTGAACCTATCGAAACACATTTACAGGATAATTTAAACTAAATATGATGACTTTAAAACACTTCTACAGCACGGAAGCAAGGAAGAGAAAACCAAACTGTTTTGGACTTTTACAGATGTACAGAAGAAGAGTAGTACTGGAAGCACTACAAATAAATTAGGATCTTTAAAATATTACTAGATAATTCATTCCCCGTTGGGTCATCATTTAGAGATATTTCTTTATGTAAAGAGCAAAGCAGAATCATCACGGGTGGGCAAAAAAAGCAGTGGGGAGGGCAAGGTCTTCCAACTTCCTGCCAGCTTTCCCATTGAGTTTCCTTATGAGAAGCTAACAGGAAGCATCAGAAATCTATCTTCCTTCTTTAGGAAGGGTCTGTAGCAGAGATGCTGTGTGAATCCTGAAGAGCACATAGACAGAATAGGGTGCTGGGAAGCGTGCTTGGGACGAGAGTGCAGTGCGGGTCAGGTAGAGGATGGTGTAGGTCAAGAAGGGTGCATGGGAGTCACAGGGATATGTAAGAAGCACAATGCAGGTCAAGTAGAACATGTGGAAGGGTAGCACAGATCAAGAAGAATGCGTGGGGGTTGCAGAGGTCTTGCACTAGGGATGGTGTGTATTGGGAGGAGTGTCTGGGAGTGATGGAGACTGCTTAAAAAGTGTTGCATGGGTCATGGGCAATGCATGGGGGTCATAGCATGGGTCAGAAAAGGTGTGGGAGGATGTGCCAAGCTTCAAAAACTATGAAGCTATTTTAAAATCATTTACCATTCATCCACCAATCTTGAGCCTGTGGGTTGCTGTTTTTGCATGATCGTCTAATATTGACTATTGCAACTGTTATGTGTTAAACAGAGTAGATGAAGGCAAGGAAAAACAATATGTTGACTTGTATTTTATCAATAAGGAATGCTTTCTGACTCTTGCCGGATTCTATATATTTGCTGTGTAAATTCATGAATGGGCATTAAAAGAATGCTAACTCTGTAAGTTTGATTTAGTTTGGTCTATTGTAGAGGATAAAAATAATGGCCTTGAAGGACAAAAGAAAGATCTGCTACCAGGGCAACAAATAGATAAACAAAATCTGAACCTAAACCAAAAGAAAATACTGTAATCTGCAAATGGCTCTGTTTAGGTTCACCATCACTGCTGTATACTGTCTTCTCACCAAGATTAGTCTTGTATATACTGACAGCTAAAGCCTTATTTGCCTGAACATGCCCACAAAACACTTCAGTCATCATTAAAAATTATTGATCCTGTTAAATACAGCTATTACTGTACTTAATAGCAAGCCTGTTTTTTAACTGAATGAGAAACAATGATTGCTTTTATATAAGTAAACACATAGGATTAGCAATGTATATGCATTTGTGATAGATTGTGATCACCCTGCATCTTATAATAGAATGTAGCAATCACTGGTATAGGTAAATAAGAAGTTATAATAAATTCATGTTCTTTGTGCTGGGACATGCTACCTTGTTTAGCAGAGGGCAATTCAGGAAGTCATTTAAGTCTCCATTCAAAGCACACATACAGTACAGCCATAGTGTATCAGTTTAAGGCATTAAAGGAGCACAGCCTGCTGAAAGTATAGCTTTATGTAATTTCATTCAGAAATTTTCATGGCATTCTTTTTAAAAAAAGAAACCATTTATCTAGCATTACTTTCCAGGATGTTCTCATCATGCTTCCCTGCCATAAAATATACTGCAATATATTGCAGTGGTTGCAACCTGTGCTCCGTGGACCCCTGGGGGACCACAATGTCATCACAGGGGAGCCTGTTAAGGCTTGAGAAAATGATTTAAATATTGAGTTAAGTGTTGGGGGTCTGTGGCCAAAAAAGGACTGGAAGGGGGTCCGTGATGAAGAAAAGGTAGAGAACCACTGACTTAGAGCATTTCACTGGGTATAAATCTACAAGATTTTTTCTCTCCAAAAATATTACAAAGATATAAATCATATTACAATTTATGGATTTATATGTTTACAATTTACAAACAAGATAACATAGTACTTCTTTCTTCATACAAATGAAGCTACAGTTTTCAGTATGCTATTCAGAAGTTTAGCTTTATTGAAGTTCAAATAAACTTAGTTCTAAGTGTAAACAGTATATAGCATTTCAAAAGCAGTGTCAGACTTAACCACCAAGTTGCTACTGATGCAAAACTTCTCTAAAAGTACATTAAATTCTTGTGTTAATTAACCTTAGTTTAATAGACTATGGATACAACAGAGAAATTGATCATTTGTAGTTCACCCTCATTTAACTTCAAGATGAGATTTTACTTCAAATGTCTAATTATCAGATGACATTAATTCCAAGTGATGTGAACTCAAATTTAACTGACAATTGGATCTAACAGCGACCACTCTCATAAAATGACCACTAAATAGCGGTATTACAATGTTGCAAAGAGAGAGTGAACATTTCAAAGCTAAGATGCTATTCAGACATATTGTTAGTTAGTTAGAGTTAGAATTCTTTATTGGCCAAGTGTGGTTGGACACACAAGGATTTTGTCTTTGGTACAAATGCTCTCTGTGTACATAAAAAGACAAGATACATTCATCAAGAATCATAAGGTACAATACTTAATGATAGTCATAGGGAACAAATAAGCAATCGGGAAACAATTTCAATATAAATCGTAAGGATACAATCAACAAAGTTGTGAAAATGTAATTAAACTATCCAATAGTATCTCAGGGACTTTCTATTTTCCACATGTTGCTAATATTGACCATATTAACACAAATAGCTATCCAAAATCAAAGAAACAACTGGGTGTAAGATTACAATATATTTCGTTTTTAAGCAACTGTCACTTTTTGCACTTAGGAGGCTCAAACTGTCCAAGGAGCTGCTGATACAGTTCTACAGAGGAATTATTGAGTCTGTCATCTGCCTCTATAACTATCTGGTTTGGTTATGCCACCCAACAAGACAGACATAGACTTCAGAGGATAATTAGAACTGCAGAAAAAACAATTACTGCCAACCTGCCTTCCATTGAGGACCTGTACACTGCACGAGTCAAAAAGAGGGACGTAAAAATATTTACAGACCCCTCTTATCCTGGACATAAATTGTTTCAACTCCTACCCTCAAAACGACGCTATAGAGCACTGTACACAGAACAACTAGACACAAGAACAGTTTTTTCCCGAACGCCATTACTCTGCTAAACAAATAATTCCCTCACCACTGTCAAACTATTCACTGCATTACTATTACTATTAGTCTTCTCATCATTCCTATCACCCACCTCCTCCCACCTATGATTGCATGACCATAACTTCCTTGCTTGTAGCCTTACGATTTATATTGATATTATTTCCTGATTGCTTATTTGCACCCTACGACTATCATTAAGAGTTGTGCCTTATGATTCTTGACGAATGTATCTTGTCTTTTTATGTACACTGAGAGTATTTGCACCAAAGACAAATTCCTTGTGTATCCAATCACACTCGGCCAATAAAGAAATCAATTCAATTCTATTCTATTCCTAATTCTATTCTATTCCCCATTCTATTCTATTATTCTATTCTATTCTATTCTATTCTCAACAACAAAAAACTACTGCCAGTTTTCCCTATGGCAACTTTTAGATGACCACAATACGCACATTCCAAACGTTTGGTTAGAATTGCCTAAAACACCAAGCAATGGAAAAGCAAAGCAAAAGCAGGCAAGAGATGAGATTTGGGGCGGGGGTGGAGAGAGAAGCCACCCTAATTCAGTGCATTCACAAATAAGGTTTAATTCCCAGAGTACTTCCTGCTGTTTCTGCATCCATATCTGCCCCGCCTGCTTCACGGGTAAGATCACGAATCCGGGTGTGTAGCAAGGATTGCGCCTCTTTTTTTTTCCGGCCAAAGTTTCAGGTTTCTTTTCTTTTTTTAAAAAAAGAAAAGAAAGTGAAAAGCGACTGTTTGCAAAACGAGCCAAACTTCCTCCTTCTGTGCGCCTTCATGCGGCTGTGTGTGTGTGTGTGTGTAAGCTGCCCTCTGATGACCCCTCGGGAATCTTACAGGTGATACGATCCAGGTGCTAAGAGGAAGGGCATCACCCCATCCCCATCTCTCATCCCCCGACGGCAAGCCGTCTCCACCAGCAACGAAGACACGGGAGGGGGGGAACGACTTCGTGGCTGCCCTGCACCCTCCCGGCCACTCGCTTCTCCCTGCCCAGCTCTCATATTCCCCGGCGAAGAGCAGAGACTGCCGCCAACCGGTTCGCCTTCCACCCCCCCCCCCCCTCTCTCTCTCACCGTCGCTCCTTCTTGCTTCTCTGCCGGCAGCGCCAGAGAAAACTCACCTTAGGTCGGTCCTCCTCCGCCTTTTTTTTTTTTTTAATCCTTTCTAGCCCAGAACTCCGGCAGAGATCGGAACTGAGTGGACGGAAGTGGCGGCTCAACTCTATCGTCTTTGCTCCCTCCCCAAGTGGGACCCTTCTAGAAGACCGCTACGCGTGGCATAGTGTCTTTTCCGCGAGCGGTAACAACATCCGGGTCTGCCCCAGTCGCATGCGCTCTTTTCTTAAGGGAGTCCCTTCGGGGCAGACATCTTCAAACTTGGCAACTTTAAGACTTATGGACTCCAACTCCCAGAATTCTCCAGCCAGCATAGCCGGCTGGAGATTCTGGGAGTTGAAGTCCATAAGTCTTAAAGTTGCCAAGTTTGGGGACCCCTGCGTTGGAAGAAAGAGCCCAAGTGGGAAGGATCATAGACTCCGGGAATGGTAGAGATGCTTCCGAATCTCAAGGAAACGAGTGGAAAGGGACTTTCCTAGAATAGACCCTGTGACTGAGCTTTGCTTAAGGCAGTGTCTCAAAGGGGAATAAAATGTTAATGCTCCACGTTTCTCTTTTCTAGAAGAGAGGCTGCGGCTGAGATTTTGCAAACAGCTTTTGTAAAGAGCAATCCTGTGGTTAATATACAGTACCTAGAAAATAAATCTAGGAAAGTTGCATATCGATAAAGAGTAAGAGAAAAAAATATATATAAAGATGCCTTTGAATTATTGGTTTGGAGATTATCTAAATCCTAAATTTAATAGGATTACTATGGATGCAAGAAAATCCAGTCAATCAATTGCAGAAGAAGTAAAATATTACTATTTAAGATCGTAATCAAAAGACACATATTTTGGCATATAATATGAATATAAAGTTGGGATTGCTGAAACGCCACCCCCAGAACCCATCAGAGAAAATAAATAAGCAAGGGCAACAACGGAAAGGGGGAAGGATGAGGAGGGAATAGAAGAAAAGGCAAAGCAGAGAAAGTAAGGGTGGGAAATTAAGAGAGTAGGGGAGAGGGTAAGGGAGGAGGAGAGGGGAAAGGGGAAGAAGAAAGGAAGGAGAGGAGGAAAGAAGAAGGCAGAGAAGGGAGGTTGAGAAGATGGAAGGAAGAAGGTTGTTGCAAAATAAGATGGGGGTACTGGGTGGCAAGAAAGTGACTCAAATTGTATTCTATATATGTGTGTGTGTGCGTTTGTGCAAAAATAATTATAGAGACTAATGATGAATAGACAAATGTTAAATAGCTGTAGGAAGTTAAAACCAATCCCTCTCCTAGAAGAATGAAATATCCTAGGAAATATTGAAAAGGCAGAATATTATATTTCCCTGGATGTGAAAAGGGAAAAACATGTTTTAAAGACAAAGTAGCTCCCTGCAGCTTCCTGCCCATCCCCCTTTGTCAATGGGCCATTAAGATGCCCAAGCCAGTCCATTCTACATAATAAAGAGTTCTCCCCTTCAGGTCCAGAGTAATGGGATTAAGGCATGATTAGCTTTTACCCACTCACCACATGGCATCTGAGAACTCAACCAAACCTGAGATTCAAAACACAGCCTAGAGCAGCAATGGTGAACCTTTTTTGGCTCGCGTGCCATAAATGGGGGAAGCGCAGGGGGGTCGTGTGCGGGTGTTTCGCACCCATAATGCAATGCGCAACCCCCCAGTGTGCATGCGTGCACTACAGGTGCAACCCCCATTTTTACATGCTTTTTTTGCCCTCCCCAGGCTCCAGAGGCTTTATAGGAGCCTGGGAAGGGTGAAAACAGCCTCCCCCGCCCCCCCCGGACGCCCTCCGGAAGCGCCAGGGAAGCCTCCGGACGGTCCCTGAAGCCTTCGGAGCGCTCAAACGACCCTCCGAGCAGACTGGAAGTCACTTCCGGTTTGCTCGGAGGGTCGTTTTAAGCGTTCCGAAGGCACCAGGGAAGCCTCCGGACAGTCCCTGAAGCCTTCGGAGTGCTCAAAACGACCCTCTGAGCAAACAGGAAGTGTAAAGCCTCTGGAGCCTGGGGAGGGTGAAAAATGGTTTTAAAAAAGGGTGAACTCAGCTGGCTAGCGCGCGCATGCGTGCTGGCCAGCTGACAGGGCAGCGCCTCGTGTTCCCTGACAAATGGCTCTGCGTGCCACCTGTGGCACGCGTGCCATAGGTTCGCCATCACTGGCCTAGAGAGTTGCCCCTGCATAGCCCCATAGGAGTCTGACAACCAATCAGAATACATTTTCTTACACAGGAACAGGAAACAGCGGTGGGGCCGAACAGAGAGTATAAAGCCAGGAAATTTCAGCATCTTGTCCCCTCTCTCTCTTCTTCTTCACCCAACATTGAAGAATGTGGTCACCTTTTCTGTTCAGAACTCAAGCCATGTGGTCTTGTCCACCATTAAACCATCTTTCCAAGCAGCCTCCATGTTTCCAGTGTCTTTTCCCCCACTTGATGCTGAACCCAGAAGGACATTTCTTCCAACATAGCAATTATAAGAATGCATATTTGTGAATGAACTTGAAAGGGAAAAATAAAAAACTTTTTTAAAAATATGAATGGATGATGGATAGAAAAAAAAATTGAAAGAAGTAGAAAAAAGAGGAGAGAAAACCCCAGAGGACAAAGTTAGGGTTATTACTGGCAAGTTTGTGGAAGAATTCGATTTTGTCATAAGAATCAAGATGGTGAGCATTTGTCCATATTTTCTACAGAAGTCAAATTGAATTATATGGCATCTATTTAACTTAGTATAATTATGCCATCTCAGTTTCTGACCACTAAAGTTGAGGCTCTGTAGAAGTAAACAAAGAGTATATTTCCTATGTGGTGAGGCATTGGTTTATGTCTGTGAGGTACTTTGTCCTTGCAATAAAAGGTACAACAATGAAATAGAATAGATACTCCTAGTGGGAGCTCCATCTCAGTGCTTAAAGTAAATACCTTTACAGCACTCTTCAACAATGGTTTACAGGTATGTTCAATTTCAGTTCCATTCCTAGCCAGCCCTGGGTGTGTGTGGGTGGTGGCTGCTTGCACTTTTCAATAAAACTATTCAAAGCCTCAGTGGAACTTGAAAATTCTAGTTTTTGGTTCATTTTTTTAATCATTAGACAAAGATATAGTTCTGAGCCAATCTCAGTCTTTGATGACTTCATGAAAACTTTTAGTCAAACTTTATTTGAATGAACTTACTTAGCTTCTTATCTAAATCTCAGGTATGATCACCACATTCCAACTATATTGTTTTTTATTGTCACATAGCACGTGGTTGTGATTTAGTTGAAAAATGTGTACAACAGTACTGACTGTAATATCCTCCAGTACTTATATCCCCAGATAATTTCCCATGTGAGTATTATCCAGATATATACCTTACTTAACTTTCAATCTCAGAGTAGGTATTGTCCAGTACAGGATGGACCAGACTAAGAAATCAATGCTATGTAAATCAGTACTAATATTGTAACAACTGTATAATAGAATCTGAATGTGCTTCCCTCTTCATCACTTTTATCTTTGTATGAACTAAGTGAGACTTACCTGACATGTTTCTCAGTTATGTTCTTGGCCCAGGTTCAGGCTGTTTTTATCTGACTGTTGCCTTGGTAGCAGCTTTTTCTTCTCTCCTTCAAGGTCATTCCTTCTTTCCTCTAAATAAGTTAGCTGGTACTGCCAGCTGTTAAGATTAAACACAGAGACCAATAAATAAAACATTCTGTTTTATGGGTTTATCAACATAACCTCCTTTCCCTAGTTTTGATACAAGCTGCCTATGGGGTTTTTCCCCCAAGATATGTCCTCACAATGGCAGCGCAGTAACTCAGTGGTTAGGACGCTGGGCTTGTCAGCTGGAAAAGCTAGCAGCCTGGGTTTGACACCCGAGCACCAGACAGACGGGTTGAGCTCCCATCCTTTCCTAGTCCTGCCAATCTGGCAGCTCAAAAGCATGTAAATGCAAATAAATTAATAGGTACCACTTTGATGGAAAGGTAACAGTGCTCTGTGATGTCATGCTGGTCACATGACTGGAAATGTCCTTGGACAGCGTTGGCTCAATAGCCTTGAAATGAACATGAGCATGGCCGGCTATAGTCAATGACTAGTGGAGTAAAATCTGCAGGGACTTCTTTATGCAGACTCCTTTATGCAATCTATGCAGGATGTGCAGCTAACAAGTAAGCTAGCATGGTTGTTCCCAGCGAGAAACTGATGAAGCGGGCACAGCAGCACCTGCGTTTTCTGCATCACTTTCTTTAGAGGGAGGATCAAGAGCATCCTGTCATGTTACATTACAGTCTGGTTTGGAAGCATTATTGCTTCAGACAGGAAGGGGTGTAAAGAGTGGTGAGTATGGCAGAAAAGATTATTGGTAGTTCACTTCCTTCTATTCAGGACATAGCATAAAAGTGTGCAGGATCCACGGGATTGTCTGGACATTATACATCCTCTTCATGACTTGTTTTCCTTGTTGCCTTTTGGGAGGAGGCTTTGTGGGATCCAAAACAGAATATCCAGATTCAATCACAGTTTTGTATACATCAATCGTGTGAACTCTCTTTTTCTTTGTATTCAAAATGGACAATGATTTAAGTGTGTGTGTGTGTTTGTGTGTGTGTGTGTGTATACGTATGAGTGTATGGGTGTGTGTGTGTGTGTATGTATCAGGGGTGGGTTCCTGCCAGTTCTAACCTCTTCTATACAAGAGGTTCCACAAATCTACAGTGCCGTTTAGAACCGGTTCCAGCTCCCTCCCCCAACCTGTCGGCACATCATCAAGATGAAGAGCAAGAGGAGGAATTCTGGGAGTTGAAGTCCACAAGTCTTAAAGCTGTCAAGTTTGAACACCCCTGGGGTTTTTTTTTTCTAAAGGGTTAGGGGTACAAGGGTCTTGTAACTTGACAGCCTTAAGACTTGCGTGCTTCAATGCCAGAGTTCCTGAGCCAACATAACTGGAGGAGGAATTCTGGGAGTTGAAGTCCACAAGTCTTAAAGCTATCAAGTTTGGACAGCCCTGGGTTTTTTTTCTAAAGGGTTAGGGGTACAAGGGTCTTGTAACTTGACAGCTTTAAGACTTGCGTGCCAGAGTTTCTGAGCCAACATTTTGGTTGCTAAGCAAGAGCGTTGTTAAGTGAGTTTCACCACATTTTACAAGTTGGCCCCGCCTACCCAGTCACATCACTGCCAAGCCACTCCCACTCGGTCACATGGCTGGCAAGCCACTCCCACTTGGTCACATGGCTGGCAAGCCACTCCCACCCAGTCACATGGCCGGCAAGCCACTCCCACAAAGCAGGCCACACCTACAGAAGAGGTTCTAAAAAATTTTGAAACCCGCCACTGGTATCTATGTATGTATGTATGTATATAGCATGTGTATATGTGTGTTATGTATGAGTATGGATAGATGCATACTTTCTTTTGAGAGCAAAATTTAGGCATTTGGCAGCCTGCCCACATTTAAGCTTGCAGAGGCACTGCAACTCCCTCCACCCACCTGTCTCTCCTCCACTTTGGCTGCTATGCACCCTGCCTTGCACACCAAAAAACCATCTCGGCTGCATGTGTTGATTGGAACAGCCCGGAAATTGTAAGGAAAGGAGCCAAGCTGGAGTCTTGATTTTGCCACCCTGCTCCCTACATCACATCACCTCTTTCTCCAACCCTCATTCACGTGTTGGGTTTTTCCTGGGATAAAAGCAAAAGTGCCTCTCCCCCAACCCTCTGCCATGAAGTCAGTATTCCATTTGGTAAGCTCCTTGCCGTAAAAGCAATATTGAGAAGGATGTCAAGCCCCAAGGAAATGGCAGTTCAAATGAGTACAAAGATTTATTGCACGCTTAAGCTCTCTACAAGAATCTGAACTACTAACAGTAAAAGCAAGTTGGCGGTAGATAAGAGTCAACAGAATTCAAGGTGGGCTGGATTTAGATCTCTTGTGGGCGTGAAGGGATTCGTGACTGATGGCTTGTTTGACCCCTCCCTCTGGCTCAGCCTGGTCATCTACAAAAGTGAAGACAACAACACTTCTGGTACCCTTCCTTCCCCAGTCTACTAAGACAATCCTCACAATGTATGCAGCTGAAGAACATGCTGCTGCCCAGGCTACTATAAACTTTCAACAGAGGCTCTATGTGGTAGGTAAAAAAGAGGGGGAGGATGATTGATTCTGGTAATAACAATCAGCAATTGAATCAAAACTAAGGGAGATAAAGATTGCATTTCTGAATGGCTCTTCTATCTTACTATAAGAACTGTAATAGCTAAGAATTGGTCACGACTAAATCTGCTGCTGCCCCCTATTGTCTCCTTTACTTACCCCTCTCACATGACATCTGTGCAAGAATCCATCACTGCTTGGGTTAGATAGGGCAATGAGAAGGCAGACTCAGGTTTAACGCAACGATAGCTCTTTATTGCAACAGTCAAGTCTGTACAATCCAGCAGCGATTAGGTCTGACAGCTCTCCTTTTATAGGGAGCTGTCAGACCTCTCAACCAATCAGATTGAACCTCTGTTCCCGCCTAAACAGAGGACTGGAGTGGAAACCACAGTAGCCTGTGTTGATATCTAACAGCTTGACTGACATCCTATTTTAGTCTCCTATAGGGCTCTCTCCAATGAAGCATTTGACTCTGCCATAGGCTGTTGGGAGGTGGGAGGGACCAACTCCATTGATCTCAATATTATGTAGCAGTAAACAAAAAAATAGTGAAGTGGGGCAGGTTAATTAGTTTTAGAAATGGCATACTTCCCCCTGCCCCCAAATATTCAAAATACGAGCAGATCTTTGTGCATGAGTCTACATGTCCCTATTTTTCTTCAATTAACATGCAGGCAACAGATGAAGGAAACTTCCCCCAAACACACAGATGCTCACTTACCGTAGATACCTTAAAACAGTTCATCAATGTGGAACGTGATCCTCCTATGTTTGTCTTGCTAAAGTTATCCAGTTCGGGTATGACCAACTTGTGGCCTTCTAGGCTGATTCTTCTCCAAACCTTCCTAACTCATTGTTTTCAGCTACAAAATGCAGTACCTTGTTGTAGAACTGGGGTTTTCTTCCTTCTTCAGATAGGAAACACATGAAAACCCTAACTAGACTTAGAGTGCATTTAAATGCAATCTTCTGAGGTGGCAGGAAATCTGCATTTGTGGTAAGAAACAGGACATCTGAGGCTGTAGTTAAAACACATTTATTTATATTTAGCAATAGATAGAATTGCAGCCTGTTTAGGAAAAGTTGTGACTGACCACAGATCTAGTAAGCCATCATAACTGAACTTGAACTCAGGTTTTTCCAAATCTAATTCAACAATACAAAAGCATTATAAATATAAATAAACTAGAAAATGTAAAATATGCTGCAGTTCTTTTTTTTTTTCATATAATTTACTGAAACGAAACAGGCTTTTTTCAGATTATCTTACAACAACAGAATGCAAAGAATTCCATAGCTGGGAACAATCATCTAAAATATATTTCTGCATAGGATAAATAAATGATGCATGAATACATGACTATAACACTCTGCAGAAGGGAAGGCTTCAGGTTTTTTTTTCAATTTATTCCAAATATTTGTACTGTATCTCACTTTTATGTTGCAAGACACATAATGTAAACCATTTTTATGTTACGAAACACTCTATTATGAGTGGAATGCTTCAAAAAAATTATCTTGGTTCATTTGAGATACTCTGCTGGGAGAACAGAGGGATAATTCAAACCATGTATATCAAATATAAATGTGGACATTTATCATACGTGCTTGTACAGGTAATTTCCTTGCTTTTGCTATTTGGCAATCCTTAGCTATAAGTGTAACATTCAACCATCAAGGGAACAGAATCTGAGCACTGTGTTGCAGTTTATACTATATCAAAAAATAAAGAAATTTGAGCCTGTATATTACAATTCCTTATCAAGAAAATATTAACTGTGTGACTAATAAAAACATAATTTTTTCATAATCATTCTTAGTCTGCATTTTTTTTTATTCTAGTGTAGTTTTAGAATGGATTGGGCCGATCCCTGCATTTTGTGGAGTAAAATTCCTATGCCATAGCCAAGTAAATCTTTCGTAGCAGTCCCTCTGACTTCTGTTCTATCTTCATTAAGCATTGCCTGCACATGCAGATAAGGCTTCCTGGATGGTTCAAACATCTGTTGGGATGCAATGCTTAACGATGACCTTTTCAATCTAATCTCAGAAGATCAGAGTTGTTATGAGAATAAAAGAGAAGTGCCATGGAAACCACCCATGCAAACCTGGTAAAAAGGATGGGGAATATTAAATAAAATGGAAAATGCTTTTAAAAAATGAACACTGATTATCCCAGACCTGAAGCGACACACTTATGTGGAATAAACACATGCACATGTTTTGCCTTTCGCCTTTGCCTCTTCTGCCTCTCTTCTACCTTGTTGTCAAATGGTGTTGGCCTGATTATGCATCTTATGATGTGTTAAGCAAAAAAGATTGGTTTAACCTGGTGATGCCACTGCCTGTGTCTCTTTCAAACATCACCAGTGAGTGGAAAAACATCAATCTGTGATGACAGTAATATGGAATGGGGCAGATCTGTCATCTGAAGCTTGACATCTTTGAAAATGTATTCCCCGTCTCTTGACTGTTAGAGGCAATAGGCAGTGACCATGATTACATAGGAGCTGAGTTGCTGAAGTTTATATACAGGTCTACGTATGTGAAAAACATAAACATCAACTTCCTCTAGTTACAAGGTCAGAAAAGCCACCATTAGTCATTTCATTGTTTCGTCATTTTAGCTTTCTGCAAAATCTTTCTCTGAAACCACACCTGGAAACACAGTTAAGCAAGCGAGTTCAGCTGTAGCCCTTTTAAGGAACTGTGCAAGTCTGCTTTGTGCAGTGGTGAAAAGCTGCACCAGCCTTGCACAGAGAACAGAAAAATAACACGGAAGCAAAATTATCCATAGCAACCCATGTTGTATCCTGCTTTAAGTGCCAGTAGAAAAATAGACCCCGAAAGTCCAAAATAATCAAGATGTAATAATTGTGATCAAAGTGTAAGGCTTATATTTACAGTCAGAGTTTTTCAGGGCAGAAATATTAGTAATTTGTTTGACTCCATGACTGAAAAGTTCAACGACCCATTAAACTGGGAAAATTCAGACTCTACAATTAATCCCATCCAGTATAAGATGCCTCCATTGTTCTCATAGGGAGTAGAACTTTGATTGCCAAGACATAACTGACATCCTGCGTTTTCTGATTTTCTCCCATCATCTATGAGTGTAAGGGACAGGAGGGGATCTTGTTAGGATAGAACTCCTGAGAGTTTTCTTTTAAAGGAAAAGGGAAAAAGAAGGGAAAAGCCAGGTGAAGTAGAGAGCTTGCTGGATGCTGACTAAGGCATCTTTGGATATTTGTTGATGAAGTCAACAAATCATAATGGATGTTACACCTTGTGGTATCCTCAGGATCACTCGGGATGAAAGCCTAATTGGAGCTAAACATAGATTTTGGCTTCAAACTTGATAAAACCAAAAAAGTTGCTGGGTTCCTTTTGTCAACTCTCTGTCGTGTATGTTTCATGTTGCCTTCAGATTTGTTCTGTCTGCTGAACAGAAGAAATTTGTTTTCTATTTTTTTTTAATGGTATTAACATTTTCCCAAATTCTAATTTAATCTTTAAGTTGTTCTTTAGAGGTATTTTTGCTGGTTGTTTTCCCAGCTGCCATCCTAAAACTTAAAATTTACAAGAGAAAGCAAACTGATTGACAATACACATCTGTAGTCCTCAAACTATTTGGAATGATGTCAGATGGTTTTTGTTTTAAATTATGGTAAGCAGCATCTCAATGACCTGGGAGCAATCCTGAAAGTTAAACAGAACTGACCCTCATTAGCACCTGGATGATAGGTCATTTGGAAGTCGTGGGTTGCAGGCGGCACTGGTGAGGAAAAAAAACTCATAAGATAGCTACAGCAAAGCACTTCTGCATTACCGTGTTTCCCTGAAAATAAGACCCTGTATAAGACAGGGTTTAACCCCCAAAATAAGCACTTGGCCTTATTTTCAGAGAGGCCATTATTTTTGAGGTGCAGGAGGCCCCTTAACCTCAGCCCACAGATCAGCTGATCCAGAGAGGGGCGGAACTTCTGTCTCTGTTTCTGGCACACTCTTGCCAACCCAAATGTCACTGGGCCTGCCACTCTTTTTGTGGCTGCCACTAAGAGAAGAGGCACGGAAGCTAGTGTTTGTGTGAGTGGCCTCCACAAGGCTGTTCTGTGGGGATGTGGAGCAGGTGGGGCATGTTTCCCCTTCCCCCCCAGGAAATGGCAGGGACTCCCCTAAATATTTTAGGGGAGGGTTTATTTGGGGGGAGGGCTTATTTTAGCGCATGCGCTCAAAAGTCCAATTGGGCTTATTATCAGGGGAGGTCTTATTTTCAGGGAAACAGGATAGTATCAGGGAAACAAATGATGTGAATAGGTCCAGTCACTAAGAGCTGAGCTTTGCTAAAAGGCAATTTTATGAGTTGAAGATGCAATGGTTGCTAGAAAGAAGTTATCCATTTATTTGTTTATTTTTATCGTTCTCTCATTCTTCATTTTATTTTTAAATGATAAGAAGACGTGCTGAGAGTGACTTCCATGTGAAATGTTAGTCCTTGCCATCTTTATATGATAGATTCAGAATCCAACTGGATCATAAGAGAAGATAATAGTAAAAGATGTAAGCAATATTGTGGGCACTTGCAAGTTAGTGGCTTCACTGTGAAATATTTTTGTTAAAACAATTAAGAAAAACATGACTTGCCATTGTTCTTATGAACTAGAAATGACAGTAGGTGAATTGAGGAAGATGTAGAGTTAACCCAAAAGAAAATAGGTGAGAAGATGGTCAGGTTAAGAGAAGGGATACTGGTCAAAAAACACTTCTACCTATGGATTAGGTGTTGCCCTGCTTAATCCAAATATATAGGGTATCAGCTTGATTTAAAAAAGGGGGCAGGGGTCTTCGGGTAGCAGTTCTTGATCCTACCGAGGAATCATTTCACAGGACAAAAGCACTGACACCAAAGGAGTTGCTCTTCTCGCTGCTTCTCTGGCCATTCGAACTCAGAGAAGCAAGGAGTAGGAAGAGGGCAAATGAGGCTTTTTAGGAGCAGTTCCCTAACACCAAGGTCTGCTTCCCTCTACTTTCACCCTTCTTGAATCACCATTCCTATCAGTTAAATCATGTATGGCAAGAGAAGAGATAGAAGTGAGCAAGGACAGGGCTTTGGGTGCCTATCCTCCAACCATGTAAAATGCCCTCCGTTTCAAGAGATGGGTTTGAAGCAAAACAGTAGAGGGCAATGCAGGCAACAGAGTCTTGAGAATGCTGTTTTCTAGGAGGAAAACACTTCAGTGCTGTCACACCGAGGAGCCTACAGTCTGCAACTCTGTCCCTAAATTCAACCTCCAGCGAATATGCTTCACAACTCCACCCTAATTCTGATCCCAATCTTGCTGAAACTTGTACTATTAGCAGTCTGCATGCTCAACAGATAAATATGAAAGAAAACCTGAAATGCCCAAGTACACAACGTGAATTTCAGGGAGAACGCCAGGGAAAGAACAGTAAGGCTATTGTGCATATAAGGTTGTAAGGCTGAATGTTCTTGCAGCTACATTCTTATCATACTTTATCAGTCTACTGTATTGTTGGGGGAAAAAACCTACAGCCACCAGAGACTTATATTTACAGATATCTGAACAGATAATTTATTTCTCCAGTTATATTATGCATAACCCTCCCCACCCAAAAAAACCTGGCAGAAAGATCTATGAACTTTGTACTCCTTTAAAAAAAAACACCAATCATGTAACACTATCTGTCTTCCCTATTTTCAGTTTAACTTCAAATGTTTGAATTTAAACACCATCTTAAACCATAATATTTGGTTTTGGCTTAGTTGTATGAATATAAAGATCGTGGTTTACAAATCTTGCGATTTGTAGTGAATCTCCCTATTATAAATTAGTCAATAGCCATTGTTAAAACAAACACGGCTAGTGCTATGTGTGAATCCAGCATAGGTGTGTTATAGCCAGGGGTGGGTTCCTGCCAGTTCTAACCTCTTCTACAGAAGAGGTTCCACAAATGTACAGTGCCGTTTAGAACCGGTTCCAACTCCCTCCCCCCGCACGTCCACACATCATCAAGATGAAGAGCGAGAAGAGGAATTCTGGGAGTTGAAGTCCACAAGTCTTAAAGCTGTCAAGTTTGAACACCCCTGGGGTTTTTTTCCTAAAGGATTAGGGGTGCAAGGGTCTTGTAACTTGACAGCTTTAAGACTTGCGTGCTTCAAATGCCAGAGTTTCTGAGCCAACATTTCGGTTGCTAAACAAGAGCGTTGTTAAGTGATTTTCACCATGTTTTACAAGTTGGCCCCACCCACCCAGTCACATGACTGCCAAGCCACTCCCACTCGGTCACATGACTGTCAAGCCACTCCCACCCAGTTGCATGGCTGTCAAGCCACTCCCACCTGGTCACATGGCAGGCAAGCCATTCCCACAAAGCAGGCCACACCTACAGAAGAGGTTCTAAAAAAATTTGAAACCCACCACTGGTTGTAGCTCACTTGCGCAACTCATAAAGAGTTCTGCAGTGATCAAGACAGCTGCCAATCTTACTCTGTTGTTCAACAGGAAAGATGCAATTGTTTTCATATGGTTTCAATAAAAAGTAAGCTTGATCTAGAAATTTCATTTTGAAAATTTAAAGTATAGTTTCTCTTCAATTAACCATAAAAATATACTAATTTAGACATTGGAGGTTAATTATTGTAAAAGAAATACATGAATACTGCTTTTAATTTTTAGTCCTTTTAAGCATAAATTTAAACAGTATAATTGAAGTTGTAAGACATCTCTTTAGAGGCCATTTGTGCAGCAGAAATGTTGAGCAGCATGATGGCCTACTGGTGAAAATGCTGTTCCACTTGGAAGGTTGAGAGTTCAATCCTAGGTAGCAGCAGATATTTCTCTCCTAGGGTGCAAAGAAAAAAAATCTGTGAACTCCACATTGCATCAGGAAAGGCATCTGGCCATTCATCCAGTTGCTCTGACTCCACCACAAATTAAGGGATTACAAGGTCATAAAAAAGGAATTTTTTATGCTGAAATGTATCAGCATTAATTATCATTAAAATTATATTTTATAAACGCTACATATTAAATTATGAATGTTATTATCTATGCTATCTACTCAACATCATTGGATATATCTTGAATCTTGTTCAGCTTTCCACTACAGACATGGAAGTGCTTCACCTCAAATAAAATATTGTTTATTTAGTCGTTTAAATGTATTGTAGTCATCCACCTCAGCAGACCTTGAATAGCTTACAATATCCAAAACCAATCAAAACAATTAAACTCTGAGTTGTATTCTAGGGATAGTAGGAACATAAATATGACAATAGTGATGTTTATTGAGGAATGTAGAGAAACTTACAGTTCAACACTGGAGTGCCTTTTGATCATGTATGATCATATTTGAAATGAGCAAATCATTAGCTAAATTCCTTTCTACAAAGGCATAGTTTTCTTAACTATTGCTTTTTGAATAAACCACAATGAGTTAGTTTAACATTGCACAATAAGCTGTAAAACATAACTTACAAGTCGTAATAACTGGGATGGCAATAACTGCTAAGCCAAAATCAAACTAATCATATTATAGATTAATCCAGTGGTTTGAACCCGTCTTTCAACCTCATTAATCTTGTGGCTGTTGAATGCATTTATTGATTGATGTATTTGTAATGAATATGCAGACGTTCAGGAAAACCTTTTACTAAAGCAATAAGCAAAAGCTGATTAAAGCAGAAAAGTGTTGATGAGAGATTGGCCGAGCCAAGGGAGAGAAGTTAAATGGGGAATTGGTCTGCAATCATTACGTTGACATAAGAGGGCAAAGTCTGATCATTACACCTTTGAATGCTATTGAATTTTATATAAACTGGACAAAAGCCAGTCTGAGAAGATTTCTGTGTTATAAGCTTGAGCAATAAAATGGCTACCATATTTTTCAAAATATAAGATGCACCAGAGTATAAGACACAGCAAGGTTTTGAAGAGGAAAATTTAAAAAAAAGGTTTTTGCACTCTGCAGAGCTCCCCAAAACAGCCATTTTTTGCGAAAACAGGCCTGGGTTTTTTTTTTCCAAAAAAGGGCATAAATAGCCCTTTGGAGGCTTGTAGGGTGCTCCTGGGGGGTTGCCCCCCCAAAAAATATGAACAAAAAATGGTCCGTTTTTTTTTGCGAAAACGGGTCCGTTTTTTTGTCCCCAAAAAGGGCATAGATAGCATTTAGAAAGCTTATAGAGTGCTGCTGGGGAGTGGGGGGGGGGCAAAAATGTGCCATTTTTTGCTCATTTCTGCCCTCCCCAGCCCCCATGAGCTCTCTGAAAGCCTTCTAAAAGGTATGCACAGCCATTTTGGTGAAGGGGCGGAGTTTTGGGAGGCAAAAAATGCTGTATTCAGTGTATAAGACCCACCCAGATTTTCAGCCTCTTTTCTGAGGGAAAAAGGTGCATCTTATACTCCAAAAAATATGGTAATTGAACTCTTCAGGTGAGGATTTGATTGTTCATAGTGACAAAAAGAGATGCAAGAACAACAAAGGCCTCTTGGCATGGCACCACTAAGCCCAAAAGTTTTGTTGGTGGAAATTGATAGGATTATCTCATCATTGGTCATGTCAATGCTCATATTCAGCTGCTGCAGCAACCATGCCCCTATCTGAAGCACTAAGGCCTTTTATTATCCCCTTTACACACAGGCTATTGCGCTGGCCTTTGAAGAGCGTTTGAAAACTACAACTGGCGCAAAGTGTATCAGCTCAGTTAAGGGGCAAGGATTAATGTCTAAGGGCTTATTATGCCGGTACTTGAGGCTCTGCATGTGTTACCAAAAGGCTTCTGAATACAAATAAGAATGTTGAGTTTTGACCTATGAAATCGTTTGGTAGGATTAAGGGCTTGCACTAAAGCATTTTCAGGACTCCCTTCTCTGGCAAGACTCAGCTCATCCTGTACATATATCACAGAAAAAGCTGCTGACAATCTCATATTTTCACGAGTCATGGGAGGGAGGGAGTTGAAAACTACAGGACAATGGCCAGGGCAATGGCAGCACCAATACTATGAATAGATTAATATTATTTGTGATATTCATCCAGAAAGTATTAAAAACAGAATTATTCCAAAATGCCCTCAGGAGTTAAATGATTTATTGCCATTAATGTCATTGCATCCTGATCAGGCTGTGGAGTATCTATCATATAATCCCACGATAAGGATTTTAATGTTAATATTATGAATATATTAGTATTATATTTATTGTGGATCTTTTATTGTTTGTAGCAGTATCTGTTCTGTGGGCACTTCCTGTAAACTCTCATGAATTGAAAGATGCCGATGTTGTGTTTATTTAATCGACCTTTTAAAAAATCACCAATGTTAAACTTAAAATCTCTGGTTTCTAGTCATCCAAATTGCAATTGACTTGGAGTTAAATGACATCCTAAATTGAAGATTTTGACTTCTAAATTATGTGCAAAAGGAATCTAGATTTACTTACCATTTTTTTTTAAAAAAGAAAATACTTTTCTCATTGAACTAATTAACAAAAGAAAACCATCTTTGCTTACAAGTGTTAATTAGATGATACAACTTCAATAATAAGATCAAAGGAGAGGGAGGGGGAAAGGTATGTGTGGGAGGGAGAAATATGCAAACAAACCAATTCATTGATGATCAAAACTGGGGGAAATGCAGACAAATCTATATAGCTCAGAAGCAGAGCATTGGCATGTCATGCAGTAGATGCAGAGTCAGCCTTAAGGCAGAACCAGAAAATGCTTTCCTACCACTACTAATCTGTATTTATTGGTTAATGGTCTATCTTGCTATAAGGTAGCCTCCTGCATAACAAATGAGGAGGAAACTAATCATACAGAAGGAGCTGGATCACAAAACAGCACCCAACCCCATACATTCCTGCGTTGATGTTTATACAATTTTTTTGGGGGGGGGGTCTCAACTTTAGTGTATTATATCCACATGTGACCCACATTATATTGGTCCCACTTTTAAAAGTTTTTATCCCTTTTTCTCTCCCTTAAATACCATGATCTGGATATCCTTCAGGTTCTGAAGACACAAGAGGACGGAGAGAGAGATACTCCTAGGGAGGTTTCACTGTTCACTTTTTTTCGGTTGAATCAGTGCTTTTCCGGGAACCTTTTGCAATTGTTTTCTTGTTTGATAGGCCCAAACCGAATTACATCACTTCCTAAAAGTAATTGAACGTAGCACATCTTCCTAAGGCATCTTACCCATGCACCACAGAAGCAGTAAGCAGGAAATGTGCAAAAGAATGAAAGCACTGTCACTTCTGCTTTAGAGAAGTAACATGAATAAGTACAACTTTTGGTTGTCCTCCTTTCTGTTTCTGAGTGGAGTATCTGACTTCCACGGTAAGTAGGAACATGCCTTCTGCATTGTTAAGAATAATCATGCAGACAATATTATGCTGCAGGCTATAGTACTGTTTTTGATGTGTCACACCCAAAAAATCTGGTCCCTGCAAAGACTATACAAGCCCGCACCATTTCTTTCAGTGTTGTTTCCCAACTGCATGCTGGATTGTCTTTCCATGGATCCAGTTTGAACTACAAAACCAAGGTGTGTTAATCTGTGAATGAATTTTGTGTGTTCTGACCCATTGTTAATTGTGCTTAAGGTATTAATTCACTTGGATTTTTTTTTTAAAAAATGCCTGTATTCCTATTATTATAATATACTCTTAATAAACACAAGTAATTTCTTTTTCTAAGTTGATTTCTAGGAAACCCTGTGCTATTTATATTTTAGAGGCAAATGAAACAAAACTAACGATCTGCTAACATGATCGGTAGAACATATATAATTGTAAGGAAGGATTAAGTTCCTAAAATGATGTACAAGATGAAGCTTTTCTATTTAAGATAGTATAATTTAAAAGGTTTGTATTTAACTTTCAGAGAGGCACTTTGTCAAAAAACAACAACAAAAATGTGTTGGGTGTTTTTGTTCCAGATAAAAAATCATTAGAATAATTCTTTTCATTTCATCTATGTAGAATTATATACATAACCAAGTTTTTTCTAATTTGTTTCCAAAGCAACAGCCTGTAAACACCATCATCTGTGGCCAGAGTGATGTAATCTAATCTAATCTAATGTGCAGATCATAACGGTTGGGAAGTCTGGACCAAACATGTTTATATTAAAATATTATTTGCTTTCCCTTTTAATTTTAAAACAATGATCTATAAAAGGACTCTCTAAATATATTGTACCTACGTTAAGCAAATGCCTAAACTAGATGAGACATTTGGTTTCCGAATATTTATAGACTTACCTCTCAATTGTTACGAAAGAAAAAAATATATATCTAAAAGTTAACTGCAGAGGACAAAATATACGTCTGCTTCATGTTTTTCACTGCTGTAGATGTCATCATTCTTACCTGCTGAGTTACTTTCTGCACGTCTAAGCTTGCTGTTTAGAATAAAAGCAGTATCGGAGCATGTAGCCTTAATGCTACGTAGACAACTGTTTTGTAGTTGGGACTATTCTTGCATTGTACAAATCGAAACATCAGTTCTTGAAGGCTACAGGAACAGAACTTCTGATGGGATGATATCACAGCAATTGGTGGCACTAAACTTCCTGACCCTTTTTTTGTGAAATAGCTTAAATCAGATTTAAAGGCTGAAATAGGCACCTTATCACAGTATTCTTACACATTCATTTTGTCCCTTAATTTGGCAAGAAGGTGTAGAGAGGAATGGAAAGAGGCAGGATGTTCACATCCACCCATTGGCCACTCACAACTAATTAAAATTAAGAATATAATATTCAGGTCATAAATACTTATCTGGTATTGTTTATTTGTCACCTTTTATTTGTCATTTACAGTAGCTAGTGGGTTCCCACAGGCTTAAGATTGTTTTTCAGGGAGGGGGAACTGTAGCTTTCCTTTCCTTTGCAGCCTCTACTGTTCCCCATTTGGTCCTGGGGTTTGTGAGATCTTTAAAATAAGACATGGAAGGAAGCAAGCAAGGAAGTCAAAGTAATTCCCCCTAACATGCAAAGAAGAGCAGAATGAAGCTTACTGTTTTAAAAGGTAAACAAGGGGAAAGAGAAGTATCTATACTGGGTGTCTTTTAAAACCGACTATTTACTTGACCTTGTGCAAAAAATAAAAGAGCTTGAAACAAATATTTTCTTCATTTAAAAAAATCGTATTAAAGCACTGTAATATGGTGCTGCATATGCATTTATTAATCTGGCCTTATGGCTTAGTGTGTTAAGCAAAAATATTGTGAATTTCTTCTTGGTCTGGAGGAGCAGCAAGTTTCATGTCTTCAATCCAAATGGGTTTCATGTCTTCAATCAGTCCAAGATAAAGGAACTGAGTAGTAGCTCCTGCTCATTTCCAGTTAATAAAAAAGAGACATTTTATGTGTGAAAAGAGTATTATCTGCATCTGGGAGCTTTTGCTTCCATGACGACTCGAACTGTCCACTGTTAGCATTCTAGCTTACACAAAAGTAATTGCTGATAGGATTGAAATTTGCACAGCCAACATCTATCCTGTAAGCATGAATCTTTCTTTTTCACATCACTCGTTCAATTGTTTATTTTTCTAAGAATAATATAATGATGGCTTTTTAAGGGCAGGAGATGTTTATTCACTTAGAATGTTTATACCCCTAGAATGCTGAGAGAAGGATGTACTTCTGGCTTGTAATCACTACAGCTAGGAATTCATAGGCTGGGATGTTTTGCCGTGTAAATAATTAATTTCAGATGGAAAGCTTTTATGTGTGGGGGAAATAGGGGTTTTATTTTTTTTATTAAAAATTAATTGATATATTTGGCTCACTTTATCACCACTATCCCAAGGCCAACATGCATACATGTACATTCTTAGTTTCAAAAATACAAAGATTGCAAAACAGGGTCACATGTATTTGTGCATCCACTTCAGGGGTGGGTTCTGGCTTCTTTTACTGCTGGGTTACTCAGGGATGCGCTTTGGGCATACAGGCGCTTGATGAGCACAAGGCGCGCATGCATAGTAGTAAAAAATTGCTTCTGCGCATGCACAGAGGCAAAAAACAAGATGGTGCCATCTATGGCGCCACCAATATAACCAGTTTGGGTGCATGGGCAACTGAGTTACTACCTACTCAGCCGAACGTGTCCGAACTGGTAGGAACTCGCCTCTAATCTACTTGCACACAACTATTTTCATCTACACATAATACCATTAACATGTGCTTCACTGGTCTCCATCCGTCAGTCTTCCAGGACCCATTGCAAAATATGTTTGCTCACTCCTATCATGCATTTCCTGCTGTTAAGAATCCATACTCCAGTCTCCATCAGGCAGATGATCATGAATGGCAGAAGGAGATCACTTGGATACAGAAAAAAGTGACATATATTTGATTGGGATGGCACCAGATTGACAGGAAAAGTAAGAATTCTTCCTGTCCGCCATGAATAGGATTTAATTGAAATGAAGAAGCTTGCCAGTAACTGGACTTTAGCAATAGCAATAGCACTTAGACTTATATAATGCTTTACAGTGCTTTACAGTCCACTCTAAGCAGTTTACAGAATCAGCATATTGCCCCCAACAATCTGGGTCCTCATTTTACCGACCTCGGAAGGATGGAAAGCTGAGTCAGCCTTGAGCCTGGTGAGATTCGAACTGCCAAATTGCAGGCAGCTGGCAGTCAGCAGAAATAGCCTGCAGTACTGCACTCTTATCACTGCACCACCATGGCTCATGTTAACAAAGGTTTGGTCAACATTTTTCTTGGGAAATCTCCCCTCTCGTTATTGCCAAGACTTGCCTGCTGCACCCGCCATTAGTCAGTCTGTAATCATTGCCCTGTCACTGTCTGGTGCTCTTTCTTCCTTTTGATCCTTGTCATCATCACACATACCATGACAGCTAAGATCTTTTTGAAAGGCTAGATTGATCAATCTTCAAGCGAGTATCCTTCAATGAGACTGGGACAAGGAGAGACAGGGGCATGCTAGTTGAATGTGTTTTTCCTTCTACAGAGGCGCATCAAGCAGCTCTTAATTGCAGACTGCCTATTCATAATCTAAACAAGGAACAGGCAACCTGGTGCTGTAAACTTATTTCAGAGTGACCTCCATCTTCTTCAGCAAGGATGGCCAATAGCAACAGATTGTGGAGATTCTCTAAAATACCTGGTCCACAGGCAACCATACATATTTTCTTCAGAATTTCATGACTTTTCAAGAGGCCCATTTGCTTACAGACAACTTTATCAAACAATTTATGAATTGGCTAAGTAGAGTTTTCACTGGAGAAACATGATATTCATATGGTTGGATTTTACTGATCACTTTTGAGATGAATTCCAATAAATTGGCCAATGTAATTGTAATGGTTTTAATTCACTCTTAGTGAATTCATTTGATATGCTGATTTCTGTTCTCAAACAAAGATGGATAAAGTTATCCTAGTCATATAGTCAGAAGATCTTTAACCATAATATTGGTATGCTGCAGCAATCAACTGTGGCATTCTTTTATCTCTCTTCCCCAGCTTTCCCTAAGCATCTGGCATAGATGGGGGAGTGACAGAGCTCAGACTGAAGTTATTTTGGGAGCAATTAACTTGCAAAGTGTCTGAAGTATGTGTTGCTATTGAAGGCAAGAACAAATATTTACTTTTCACCAACGGTAACATCAAGCTTTCAGAATGCATTTTGAATTCAATACTTGGGGAGAATGGATTTATTATCATGGTGTATTATTGATCAATAAATCAGAATACATTTTTAAAACGTTTTTTTTTCATTGATTTCTCTTTTTTTTACAGCTCCAGAATTTTGTTAGCAAGAAACTTTTTGCTATGAATTTGAAAGTCTGTTTTTTCTGACTAATTGCAGTTATTTCAGAAACCATCTCTATTTGCGTGTGTACATATAGAAATACAAACATACCCACCAGTGGTGGGATTCACTTAACTTCCCTACCACTTCACAAATGTGAGTGAGCACATGCCGTGTCTACGCATGCGCACCACCTTCTACGCATGCACAGTGCTCACACACTACATTGGAGGGGGTGGGCGGAGCCTCCTGTCAGTACCGGTTTGTCGAACCATAGAGAACCAGCTGAATACCACCTCCCATACACACCTATGTGTGTATAAGTTTCATTTGTTCATTCTTACAAAAATCGGAGGGAACGACACAATACTAGTACCCCACAAAACCAAATGAGTAAGGATTTGCTCAGTAGTTCAGTTATTTAAAACAAGCTATTTGGTATCTGAAAATTTAGGTTTCTAATGTCCTAGAAAGAAAAGGGATTGGTGGTAGAAATCAATCAGTACCCCACAAAGACTGTTTTGGCATATCCCCTAAACATTATTTGCTTTTCCTATTAATACCCACTTCAGTGTGTTCTCACCAGTGACGTGCAGTCAGGTGAGGCAAGTGAGGCACAGCCTCACCACTCTCATCATGAAAAAAAAAGTAAAAGGAAAAAGCTGAGCTAGTTGCTTCCTCAACGTGGATGACTCTGCTTAACCTCACTGGTGCTCTCCCTCCCCAAGTGTAGTGACTTCCTCCCCAGGCCCCCATTCATTTCTCTCTCACACACAGACAGCTGGATAAAACTATATAAAAATCTAGCCCAGCTTCACTGATTACAAGTTTGAAAAGGCAACGTGGCTCCACCTGCAATCAAACTACACTTGGGGAGGGAGAGCATAAGCGAGCACTGAGGAGACCACAGGAGGAGGCAGGAAGCCAGGCAAAGAGCCATGCTGTAGTACACACACTTCCCCCCAGCCTCTTTCTTTTGGAAGGCTCGGCTCGGCTCCCCTCCGGCTTCTCTGCCTCTCCTCTCACCCCAGCCTGCCAGCAGGAGGTGGTGGGTGGGCTTTATTGTGTTCCAGGCATTTCCCACCCAGACAGCAGGCTGCATTTGCAATGGTGGAGGTGTTTGGGAAAGGCAGCAGGGGAATGGGGGGGGATGGCAGAGGAGCTGCTTTCAAGCCACTGGAAAAGATATCCAATCCAACTTTTGTGTGTGGGGGGGTTTGCTTGAGAGTGAGTGAGAGAGGGAAGGAGTAGGAGAGATAGTCCAATCCAACTTCTCTCTCTGTGTGTGTGTGTGTGTGTGTTTGAGAGAGGGGGAGGAAGGGAGAGAGGGAGGAAGGAGGGGAAGGAGAAGAAAAAGAAAAAGAAAGAAGGAGCAAAGGAGAAAAACAAATGCTGTCGCTTTAAATTGGAACTGAGCATGCCTGGCTGTGGAATTCTGGGAGTTGAAGTCCACAAGTCTAAAAATATTTGAAACCCAGCACTGTGTCAGTGCCTCACCAGTCATAAACCTCACCGCACGTCACTGGTTCTCACAGAAGGTTTGAGAGAGCAAAGAGGGAGATTATTTATTCTTGTAGGCTGTGCAGAACATCAGAAATATTGAGAGTTTCTTCCATTGCTTAAAAGACTCTTGCTTGGAAATGGATTGGAAATAAACCTATGTGACAAGGATTTTTCAATAGGATACCTAAGCAGAATGCAAATGCTCCGTGCCTGTGGAACGGGCGCGCAATTTGGGCATCCACCTAGATGCCCGGCTGTCAATGGATGACCATGTGGCAGCCGTGGCAAGGGGGGCGTTCCACCAGGTTCGCCTGGTGCGCCAATTGCGCCCCCTACTGGACCGGGATGCCCTACGCACGGTCACTCATGCACTGGTGACGTCTCGGCTGGACTACTGCAATGCACTCTACATGGGGCTTCCCTTGGGACGCGCTCGAAGACTGCAGCTAGTTCAGAACGCAGCCGCGCAGGCTATCTTGGGGAGTACTAGGTACTCCCACGTAACACCGCTCCTGCGCGAGCTGCACTGGCTGCCTGTGGTCTTTCGGGTGCGTTTCAAGGTGTTAATTACCATCTTTAAAGCGCTCCATGGCTCAGGACCTAGGTACTTGCGGGATCGCATCCTACCACACACTTCCCTGCGACCGATTCGCTCTCACAGGGAAGGACTCCTCCGGGTGCCGTCCACTAAGCAATGCCAACAGGCGGCACCTAGGAGTAGAGCCTTCTCTGTGATGGGCCCAACCCTCTGGAATGACCTCCCCCCCGATATCAGAACCACCACCGACTTCCCCTCCTTTCGACGAAAACTGAAGACTCACCTGTTCCGTTTAGCCGGCCTGGACCATTCATAACCTTATTATACCTCCTGGCAGATATATTTTAACTGGGTAATTTTAATTGGGTATTTTTAGGATTGTTGAAATATTGTTTTTATCTACTTTACTTTGTACAGTGTCGTATTGCCTCCTCTTCTACGTTTTTATGTTTGTATGTTTGTATTCCATTTTATCTGTTTTATTTGACTGTACACCGCCCCGAGTCCCTTTGGGGAGAGGGGGCGGTATAAAAATCGAAATAAAGGTAAAGGTAAGGATATTTGGTTTAAAAATATGAAACTCACAGAAATGTATCACTTGAGAGAAAAAGCAGATAATGCAATTATACTCAAATGCTAAATTAAACTTCAAAAACAAACATGAAAAAATTACCTGCTACGTGTGCATGTACTTAACTGAAAAACTTCCAGTAACTTACCTGCTAGTTTTTAAATTCAACTTTTTGTCACTGTCTACTGAGGTTTGTACAATTTGGGTTTAATTTCTTTTCCCCCAAATGCTTTGTAGTTATTCACAAAAAGAACATTCAACTGGACAATCCAACATCAAGATTATTACCTTAAAGTTTACCCTTTGAGCCTTGACCAAATTTGGTGAAAATGAATATCAATCGAAAGAGGAAGTATGAATCATTACACAATCAGGGGAAGATAGTTGCGAGAGAAACCCCAATACGATAATTTAACTATCTATAGCAGTTCTTGAACAGTTATATTGTACTCATCCTTTTCTTGTAAGAATGTTAGAGATCAAAATATAAGTATTCACAATAGTAGGAATAGATTAATAATATTTTTTCCCTTTTTGTAGAGTCCCTAAGTACAATGGCAGATCATGAACAGTCTGGTGATGGTATACTATCTACTGGGGTCCCTGAAGTAGGATTTACTGTTTTATTTTCAACTTCTGCTAATAAATCAGAAGAGCAAAATGCCACAACACCAATCAAAACTGAGGATGCTGTAGTGGAAAGTACTCCTACTACAGAAATGAATGAGAACGAACCCATTTTACATTATGCTGTGATAATTGGAGTTCCTATAGTGCTGATCCTAATGCTCTTGATTATCCTGGTCATCTTTATTGTAAGACGTCGCAAACAGAAACAAAGCCAAGAAGGTAAATATTAATATCACTTGGGTAGGAAAATAAGGGTCACGTGGGAGAAAATAGCATTCATGCTGTAAATGGAATGTCCCAATTAGATCTACAGTATGTCTTATAAAGCTCTCTAAGATTAGTCAGCAACTATGTAAAAAAACCTTGTTTCAAGTTATAAACAGGTCTCATGTATTATCATTGTAGTTTGGGTTATCATATAGGAAGAAAAAAATGAATGAACTATTTTATGGTAACGCAAAACATATGAAACCACTTCTATCTAGAGCAGTGGTTCTCAACCTGTGGGTCAGGACCCCATTGGGAGTCGAACGACCCTTTCACCGGGGTCGCCTAAGTCCATTGGAAAATATGTATTTTCGATGGTCTTAGGCACTGAGACACCAATTTTATGGTTGGGGATCACCACAACATGAGGAACTGTATTAAAGGGTCACGGCATTAGGAAGGTTGAGAACCACTGTTCTAGAGCAAATATCCCTGCTATGAGTCCTAGCCTAATTTATTTCTATGATAGAACAGGCTTCCCAATAATCCCACACGGTCTAAATTTTTAGTAATGGACCACAAACAAAAAACTTTTAAAATTTTTTTTTCTTTCCTTTCCTTTCTTATTGTTGATAAAGTGTACTCTATGGCTGTCACTTCCCGAATGTTATATGTAGAATTTCTGAACAAGGTGTGAAGCAATGCTCCATTTTCACTTTTCTTTGGGATACCCATGATCTGCCTTTCCAATAAAATCTGGGCAGAGGTCCAATTATGGGTCCTCACAAAAAAAAGACAAACAGAGCACTTCTTTTCTACTCTTTTACTCTTTCATCTGTATGTCAAAGTCATCCAATTTACTTCAGCTACTAATTTTTACCTGGGACTAAAATCTCTCTCTCTGTCCCCCCTCCCCCTCCCTCTCTCTTCACCTTCTTATTAGTTTACATCTAATATATCTTAGTCAATGGTGGGAATCATATAATTTAACAACCTAGGGTCACCTAGAATCAGGTTGGCTGTCATGGCCCATCCCTATCCTCCTGGTCTGCAGCACATGCGGGATGAGCCTCTCGCGATGGCCAACCTGACTGTGAGCAAACTGGATTGACCATCCCCTAAGATTAATAGTACATCTAATATCTGCATACCAAGGATATGTAAATGTGGCAGGTCTTCAATCCCCCAATTTCCAACCAATATGCTTTTGGTGAGGAATAGCACTCCCAACAATTATTTTAGCAGACAAATGCAAAGGTGAGCTGAGTCAAGTAGAATTTTGTTTCTTAGCTACTCATTGTGGAATGTCTTGGACTCCCTAAGAGCAGAATGAAGGGACATATTGGCATATTTGCTGAAACACAAATAACTTCATACTGGACTTAACCTGAAAAAAGAAAAGTGATGGAGAACAGACCATTCCTTGCAGTGCACTTTCATAGTATCTATGTGATCATCACGAAGGAGTACTAAGAAAATACGCTAAGGGCTATTATATGCAGGGGACATTATTCTGTTGGAGCAGGCTTGTTGTTTCTTGACGGGGTTTCAAAAGAGGTGAATAAAGATGTTAAACTACTGGGAAATATACAGTAAATTATGCCAGTGTAGGCCCTATCATTTCACTCTGAAGGGGGAAAAAGACTTTAACTACTGTTTTTCTAAGAGCAAGGGAAAGGCCTTAGGCCTTGATCTGTCTGCATTTCTTTTTATCAAAGTTGGAGACAAGTCATTATAGGGTTATTTCTTCTGCTACATAAATGTGCTGTAGGTTATTTAAAGTTTCTTCACTAGTAACATTGGGGGATAGTTCCCACGTGCTAGCCTTTCCCAATCTTTGGTCTACTAATGTGTTGGATTTAGTTCCAGTGATTCCCATCCAGCTGGATTAAGCACGTCTCTTTTTTTTTTCTCCCCCTCAGATGAACTAGGAAGTGAAAATGGTAAAAGGTAAGAAATGTATAGGTCTACTTCTTGTTGTTTGTTATTTGTATTTTAAAACTGGCACAGGAATTCTGGGTGTTGAAGTCCGCAAGTCATAAAGGGGACATAGTTCCTTACCTCTGCTCTAAAGTTACATCATGACTCTTTTCTTTTTTTCTATAACCTGTCCTATCTAATAATTGAAGCCATAGGTCGTAAATTCATCTTTTTACTGTTGCATGCAAAAAAAAAAAAAATACAAACACGGGTAGTCCTTGCTTAATGACCAGTCAATTAGCGACTGTTTTAAGAGATGATGGACTTCTCCAAAGCTACATACGACCCATTGTGGAATTTTGATGGCGGCACATACATACGTACTTACACTCTGCAATGATGTGGTTGCGTTTTGGGTGCTTGGCAACCAGTTCATACGGATGGCAGTTGCAGCATCCTGCAGTCATAGGACTGTTTTTCTGCATATTTTGCCAGGTTCTGGTGGTTATTTCTGGTTTCCAGAAAAAAAATCCATAGAAGTTGTTAAGTGTGGGTTGAGTGAAGAGGCTAAACAACAGCTCTTTATTTGGTAGACTGGTACAAAGAAGTCTGTGCACTGTCCGGGAGCTCCCTCTTTTAAAGGGAGTCTGACAGCTCAGCCATTGAGCTCTCTTGAATTTCCCGCCTGTAGTGTGAGCCAATCAATTTAACCCACTAGTCTTTTCCACCTGACAGGCGGACCAGAAGAAAACTTCGCCCAAGGTTTCCCTCCCTATTATCATATTCAACAGAAGTGATAGCCAAATCTGTGCCTCGGTATGAATAGAATCACTAAAGCAGACTGAGGCAGGAAGATGATTTTATTATGATTTATTCAGAAAGTTCTGATAAAAAAATCCCCTCATTCAAAGAGGGAACCTCAAGACTCATCTTACATTCCCTTTATTAATTAAGACATCAAAGGAAATTACAAAAGAAAAGGACAGGACAAAAGTACCTTCCCCTTTGCCCTAGGAAATCATTTACATGAAGTTAAGAATATCACATATTTGCATCCGTAATACCACATTTAAATGAGCTCTGACGAACAAAGGGGCTTAAAATTTAAGATGTTAATGAAGGAAAATGCCATAAGGTTGCTTAGAGTTTACAAAGAGACAAAGCCATTGCCAATTAACACTAACAAACTCTTTTATCAGACGACAGACTACAGTCATCCTATTTACACAGTCCTATTCTATTGTGGGCTGGAGAGCCAAGACAGTTTTAGCTTGCAGTTTAGGAATGTTAGAAATTATCAACCCATCCATCCAGCAACAGAATAAAGATGTTTATACATTACAATCTGCAATAGTTTGATAAGCTATTAACCTCAAATTAAAAGAAGTCAACGATCAAATTAAAATAGAAGAAAAACCCATATTTATCAAGTGCAACAATACTAAAAAGCCCATGTTGTGTGGCCCCTAGAAGAAAATATATTTAACAACTGCTGCATTTGTTAACAGCTGCTGTATTCATTTAATGACCACAGCATTAATTTAACAACCTCTGCAAAAAAGGATTGTAAAATCAGGCATGGTAACGTGATGACCTGCTTAATGGCTGCCTTATAACCATAATTCTGGGCTCATGGTCATAAGTCAAGGACTACCTGCATTGACTTTTCTCTAATCAAACAGGTCAATTTCACCATCTCAGCAAGCGCTATCATCTTCACCAACTATTTCTCCACTGTAGGTACTGCCAAATCTTCCCATCTTTGCATGTACAATAATCTCATTGTGATTATCATTTATAAAAACAACATTCCATGATTCCCCTCCCCAGTTGTTTAACCATTAGTCTCAAGAGCCAAAGTTCTGTTTCAGTTGTTCACAGTGACGTGCGGTGAGGTTAATGGCTGGGGAGGCTGGTGACGTCATCAGGAAGGAGGGGAATGGGACCACGTGTGCTGGAGGCACACATTTCTGCCTCCGCCCTCCACAGCTCCCGGGCGCGCACAGACGGAGGTAGGCAGAATGGCGCCGAGCCAATCCGGCGGGTGAGCGACTGAGGATCGGGCTGCCTCGCTCGCTCTTTAGTCCGCCCGGATCGCCTCGGTGTCGCTGTGGCTACCTCCGTCCGTGCGCGCCTGGGAGCTGTAGAGGGCGGAGGCAGAAATGTCGGCGTTTCTGGATGACGTCATCCGGGAGTGCCGACAACATTTCTGCCTCCGCCCTCCGCAGCTCCCAGGCGCGCACGGACGGAGGTAGCCACAGCGACACCGAGGCGATCCGGGCGGACGAAAGAGCGAGCGAGGCAGCCCGATCCTTGGTCGCTCGCCCGCCGGATCGGATCGGCGCCATTCTGCCTACCTCCATCCGTGCGCACCCGGGACCTGCGGAGGCAGAAATGTCGGCGTTTCCGGATGACGAAGGCACAAAAGCGACTGTCGACTGTCGCTTTCGTGCCTTCGTCATCCGGGAGCGCCGACAACATTTCTGCCTCCGCCCTCCGCAGCTCCCGGGCGCACCCGGATGGATGTATAATATTATAATATTATATATATATATAGTATATAATATTATATACTATTATTTCATGAAGAGAGGTGAGGCTCTGCCTCCCTTGCCTCCCCTGACCGCACTTGCCTCCCCTGACCGCACGTCACTGGTTGTTCAGCATTAATCTTTATAATCCTCTGAATCAATATGCAACTTTGTACCCCAAATCTTCTAACTTTTTTGCATGTGTACATCTACCGTACCTATCTTATCATATCTATGCTCTGCAGTTGCTAATTTAACTACAATGTAACCCAATGAATAATATTTATTTTTTCAAACTAAAGCCACCAGTTGCTAGACACTTAGCTATCCTTGAGCATATGCCCAATATAAACAATTTTATCGGAAAACTAAGAAAAGCAATTCTAAATTGCCAGCTCCAAAATATTTTGTTTTTCTTTTTGTTTATTAAGTCCTATTTTTGAGGAAGATACGCCTTCTGTAATGGAAATTGAGATGGAAGAACTGGATAAATGGATGAACAGCTTGAAAAAGAATGGTATGTATTTATTACTATCTGACTTACAACTTTTTTCTTCCCTGAGATATCTGTCACTGACATTGATAAATATTTTAAACAGTTGTAGATAATAGCACATCATAAAATGAGAGCAGAAAGACATACTCTATATTTTAATAACCTTAATTTTTAAAGAAGAGCTAATACAATAAGGTGTCCTTTACATTAAGAATATTTTATTCTGAACATATAAATGTTTGTGATATTTTAAAATGTACTGGGTGTTTGTTGAAATTAGCAGGCATTAATTTATAATATAGTTTACAACTGACTTACAACTTCTAGAGCTTTTTCTTCAGTTCTCTCTTTGGGATAATTCTACAAAGTAGGCAGTGACCACATTGGGCCATTTGTGTACATCTTTTAGACTGACCACCTAACTACAATTTTCTGGGGATGGAAGATTTCCCCCCTCCCTTCATGTGATTCTAGTCCAGTCTGGAAGCAAAAACTGCATATACAATTATATTTAAGATGTGTTTCTTGGCTTCTTTATTTTAATCACTATGCATGGTTGTCTCTTTGGCTGGATTAAATCAAGTTGCTTGGCAGGGGAAATGTAGGATCAAGTTGTTTGTTCAAAAAGGACTTTTACAATGTTTGCCTCTCAGAGAAAAATGACAGAATTAATCAGAAAAGGAGAGAAATGTGTGTAGGCATCCTTGGCTGAGTATTGGATGGTTTGTTAGGGCAAGTCCCTACAGCCAATTTGCCATGGCCAAATTGCCACAGCCAACTCACTATGGCCAGCTTGTCATGGCCAGATTGCTACAGGTCAATTCAGCACAGCCAGCTCACCACAGGACAAGAGTTACACTAATATTAAAGAAATGGTGGAATAGAATCATTAAAGAAAGGATGCAAGAGGAGGGACAGAATGAAATGTAAATGGGAAAAAATTAAAATAATTTTTATTTACTTTAAATAATTAAATAGAATTGTGAAATTGTCCTGCAATGAGTTGGCTGCGGCAAGTTGTCCCATTCCGATCCCAGGAGGATGATTGGGGGCTTAGGATTTCGTGTTTAGTTTAGTTTTTATAATTTTTGCTATGTTTGTGGTTTTATTGTTATTGTCAGCCACCCAGAGTTATTCTCTAAGATGAGAAGCCTTTACATTTCTTTTTTAAAAAATAGTAAGAAAACGAATAAAACAGAGGTTTAGAATCCCCCTTCCAGCCTAGCACCTTCCTGATAGATTGGATTATAACATTCACCACTCCAGTTGGGTTGGCCTGTTTTAGTTCAATTGTTAAAACCCTGCACACCAAAAATCTAGTTTAGAATAAATGTGAAAAGACCAGCCATGTAAGGAGGAAACTGCACATGTCAGGTACAATCCGTATGCAAGTTGTGCAACAACATTGACACTGGAAAGAACAGTCCACATAAAGCCTATCCCTTGTTACTTTGCACAAAAGTTATCTTCTACTCAATGGCCAGAGTTCGATTCCCTCTTTCACTCTTTCCTTATAGTAGGGCTGAAGAAATGCACGACTTGCAGATCATTGAATGTGTTCCTTTGCACAGTAGGAATGCATGTATTTATTTGCATAAGAGAAAGCGATGGAGGCAGGATATCAATGGATTATTAAAATGTGTATTATTGTTATCAATATGACCCATTTGTTGCAGATAGCCATGCAGACAATAATCTTTGTATATATATATACATACAATAGTTGTATATATGCATTTTTCTACAACTAAGATGGAAATGTATAAGCTTTATAAATCTCTTTCTCTAGTCTAACAGATCAATTCTACGTCCTGACTAAAAAGGTGTATCCTTAATGGTGCCAACCCATAAATTTAAGTGAACATTTGTTCTTTTTTTTTACCCAACAAATAGTGAAATGATTTTATGATAAGTGAGGCTTGGGGATGCATAATCACAGGTCTCGATTAAGCTGAACGAAAATTAAGCTTCAGTTTTCAGAAACAGTCTAATCCCTCATTTGTTTATACACCGTTCATAAACCTGGCATCTCATTTTCTAACTCTGAGCCAGAACAGGAATAATTATTTTAATAAAGTTACTCCCTTTGCTTACCCTTCTGTTTCATGAAGCTTTATACAGCAAAGATCAACTTGAAGACTGAATTATTAAGAATTTCTATACATTTGGGAGGGGGTTGGTAGCCTTTTCATTTGCACAGCCATATTGGTACTAAGGACATCGTTAATATTGAATTGGAATTAAGGACAGACTTAATCTGAATGCCACATCAGGACCTAACTGAATTGGACTGAATTTAAATTCAATTAATTATATATAGTTTAATTTAATATTTCACACCTATTTAATCATTTCTCCCTTTTGCATTATTTCAATTTGTAATTTTATGATAACTTGCAAAGCAATTCTGAGACCATATACAAAACTTCTCAAGTTGCGTGCTGTAGAGCCACAGTAGTAAATCTATTCAACTTTCCGATACTGCATATATTTTTAATGGTATTTTTCCTCTCTCCAAAACTTTCATGTCTCTTCAGAGAAATAGATTTCCAGTTCGCAACAGCAAAATCACCTGAAACACACAATTACATTGTGTACACCTACACATGCCTTATATAAGCAAACTGGTAGATACTCCTGCTAAGTAAATCATTTTGGAAAACCACAAAATATCTGCACATATGGCTTAGGACATAAAAGGAGGGCATAGAGTTGTATACCAAAATAGCAAAAGGGTCAGATTTTATAAAGGCTGAGAGCTTTCATTAGGATTATGTAGGTAAACCTGTATAGCCATAACAACATTCTTTCTCTGGGAGTCAAGGACATTCAGCCTGCACCTGGAGAGGCGTGACTGGGAAACAACTCCAGTTAGGATGGTGACCTGATTGGACCATGTGATGGACACGTGGGTGCAGGGCAGTGGTGGGTTTCAAAATTTTTTAGAACCTCTTCTGTAGATGTGGCCTGCTTTGTGGGAGTGGCTTGCCAGCCATGTGACTGGGTGGGAATGGCTTGCCGGCCATGTGACCGAGTGGGAGGGACTTGGCAGTCATGTGACTGGTGGGTGTGGCCAACTTGTAAAATGTGGTGAAACTCACTTAACAATGCTCTAGCTTAGCAACCAAAATGTTGGCTCAGAAACTCTGGCATTTGAAGCACACAAGTCTTAAAGCTGTCAAGTTACAAGACCCTTGCACCCCGAACCCTTTAGAAAAAAACCCCCACGGGTGTTCAAACTTGACAGCTTTAAGACTTGTGGACTTCAACTCCCAGAATTCCTCCTCCAGTCATGTTGGCTCAAGAACTCTGGCATTGAAGTGTGCAGTCTTAAAGCTGTCAAGTTACAAGATCCTTGCACCCCTAACCCTTTAGAACCCCCCCCCAGGAGTGTTCAAATTTGACAGCTTTAAGACTTAAAGGTTTAGATAGGACTCTTAGAGGCGGGGGGCGATTGGTGAGCCAGCCAATCAGTGAGCGGCAGGCGGGGCAAACGTGGTGCAGACGGGCGGGGGGAGGGAGCTGGAACCGGTTCTCAATGGCACAGTAGATTTGTGAAACCTCTTCTATAGAAGAGGTTAGAATTGGCAGGAACCCACCCCTGATGCAGGGGAAGGGACTTTGACTTTCTTTTGGGTGGAGAAAACCCGGGAGATTTTCAGATTTGGGTTTTCCCAGATGTGCAAATATGACATCTATAATAAAATGGAGCTTTGAGGAAATGCCTGCCTCAGAGTCTTACTTCTGTTGGGGGTATTACTTGGAACCCTGACAATACCTCTACACTTTATTTGCTTATTTGTTTATTTGTTTATTTACCACAATACAATAGACAATTTATTATTATCCATTTTATTTTTAATTGGTTGGTAAAAGCAAAATGCTGGAGAGGCAAGCCGTTTTTATATATTGCTCAGATAATGCATTGCAATAAATGAAACAAAAGCTACTATGGCTTCTGAGACATATGTATAAAAATGGCTCTGTGTGTGTGTGTGTGTGTGTGTGTGTGTGTTTGTTCCAGCATAACTCTGAAATGCCTCAAGCAATTTCAACCAAACTTGGTACACAGATAATTTACTCTCTGGAAACAAAAACTGTGGGGGTAAGACACCCCTAATACCCCTTGGGTGTGTGTGTCTGTGTGTTCCAGAATAACTCTGGAATGCCTGGGCCGCTGAAATGAAAAGGAATGGATTATATCTATAGTGTCAAATCGCAGTACTTTTGACAGTGATAGTGTGCATTTTGGATTCAAGTTTGTGTGTGTGTGTGTGTGTGTGTGTGTGTGTGTGTGTCTGTGTGTTCCAGCATTGCTTTGACTTGACGGTGTAAATATAATTCATTCCTTTTTCTGTCTAATATAGGATAGGCATAGATAAATACCGATGTGAAAGTATTAGACATTGCTATTCCAACTGAATAGCTGTCTCGCCAATTCTCAAGGCTAATAGTTTGTTGTCTTTTCACAGCGGAATGTGATTATTTGCCTCCTGTAAAAGAAGAGAAAGATGGCAACACCAACCCAAGGTACTTACAATTCTCAGTTCCTAAAAGTGACACTGTCAGTAGATCTATGATTGCAAAAATGTTACATCTTCCTTTTTCACCTTTTTCCTTGATATCTCGCTTGCTTTTAATAATATATACATATATATATTTCATAAAGCATAGCCTATACAAGTAGTACTCAACTTACAACAATTGACTGTTGGAGTTACAACCACACTAAAAAAAGGGACATATGATCCAGTGGTGGGTTATAGACGGTACGCCCCGGTACACCCGCCCTCGTTCCTTACCTGTATTTGAAGGAAATGGGACATCTGCGTACGTGCGCGCAATGTACGGTGCCTGTGCGACACTCTGCCTCGCAGCTGGAGCGTTGTGGAGGTGTCACGGAGCGTCATAGAAAGTAAGGACGCATGCACGCACTGCACTCGTTCATGTGGTGGCTGCCGGGCCCCTTTGCACCATACCAGTTGCAAAGGGATCCGGAATCCACCACTGATATGATCGTTTTTCATAGTTATGACCTTTGCAGCGTGCCCATGATCATGCGATCAAAATCCAGATGCTTCGCAACCAGTTTATATTTATGACTGTTGCTGCATCCCAGAATCATGTGATTACTTTTTCTGACCTTCTGAGAAGCAAAGTCACTGGGGAACCCATTCACATAACAACCAGATTACTAGCTTTTCAGCTGCAGTTATTCACTTTTGTGGCAATAAAAAGCACAAAACGGGGAAAAGCTACTCAACAAATGTCTCACTTAACAACAGAAATTTTGAGCTCAATTGTGGTTGTAAGTGGATGACTGCCTGTATTTATTTTGGCTCCTTCAGAAAACAATGGGGATTTAAACTCTTCTCTTGTGAGATTGAGCAGAAATGCCATAGAGATTCAGGACACAGTCCTACCTCTGCCTGTTTCTTAGTTCCATAATGATTGAACTGCAGCTGAGCAGTTTTCCATGGAGAAAACCAAGTCCATAGTCCTGGGGGAAATTGCATTTTCCTTTTCTTCTACTTCCTTTCTATGCTTTCTTCTAAACCTGAGAATTGTGGGGAGGGCTTCTAAATTAGTTTTGTGGGAAGGAGGACCTACAATGATCAGAGATTTTCTAGGTTGCTATGGTAGTAAACATGTTAAATGAACTTGCACTCGATTCTGCAAGCTATAGAGATAATTTAATTTTTTTCCTAATGCAACATAATAATACTATAGATATTGTATAATATGAAAACATAATTTAAAACACGATCTTAATTCCCCTCCCCTCGCTATCACTGTCCAAGAATGAATGGGTCGTTACAAATTCAACCCTTAAACTCTCAGTGCTTCAGCTCTTTTCGAGGTTATTAAAATACCATTGTAATTGAGAAGGCAAATAAATCCAATTTATTTGGATTACATTTTTAAGTGGAGAGTCCTGCAGAATACATTGGATGATGTTCCCTGACCATCTCTTGTTGATTTTAAAAAAGCCAAATAAATAGAGGGGAAAAGAGAAAGGAAGAATGGCTGTTACCACTAGATGGCTCTACCTTATTGTAAATGATGGCACAAGTATAGCTCATATTCCTTGGTTCTAATTCACAGAAATTGCCATGTTTTGCTAAAGTATATGATGTAGGAAAAATAAGCTTCTCTGGGATAACTGCAACATGAGAGGCAAAAAAATACTGAATAAAATCTCTGGGAAGGAAGTTCTCTTACCATTTGCTCTAGTGGAGAGGTCTACAATCTAGTGCATATCAGAAATCCTGGAAGTATACTCATCCCACCTCCCATTTGCACTCCAAACATAGCTAGCATTGCTAGTGAGAGGCGGAGAAGAAAATCATGTACAACATGATCAGTTCGAAAATGTTGGAAAAATCCCAATTAGGTATTATACCACATTAACATAGAATGTGATCTCCTGTGACCTGTAAAAATATCATTTGAGTTTTCTCTAAAAATCAATGTTTTAAACACAATTTCTAGAACTAACCAAACGATTTACATAAGAGTTCAATCCAGAGCAACTAAGTCAAAGCTTGTATTCTATAGATCCGTGATGGCAAACCTATGGCATGCGTGCCGGAAGTGGCACACAGAGCCATCTCTCCAGGCATGCCAGCCGTTGCCCGTTGCTCTTCTGGGTTGACAGCTGTTTTTCACGCACGCATGTGGGCCAGAAACTGGAAGACCAGGTGACTGGGAACTGCTCTTCCGGTTTCTGGTGCTGCCACGAACGCGCCCCAGGGAGCTTGTCCTCCCGTGCACATGCTCCCATTTCGGCACTCGGTACTAAATTTTTTTGCCAACCCTGCTATAGATGGAACATGAAGGCTAAGATATGTACAAGTAATCAATCTACGTGCAGTTACTACAGATTTTAAAATATGTGTAATTTTTTTAAAAATGGTAAATATTATCTCCAGCATCATAGATGAGAAAGATAAGAGTTTGCTGCCCATTGTTTCAGGGTCAATTTGCTTTGTTTTGCTCCTTTAAGAGAGAGGCAAGTATTTTTTGTATAACAGCTAAAGTTAAAACCTTTTGCCATATCACTGAACCTCATCTCCCTCTTGATCAGCAAATTCTTTTCTATATTCTGCTTGGTATCTTCTAGCTCTGCAATCCTGGGACGCATTTTAGATGTATAATTGTTAGGAGTCTCCGTTGGGAGACAGAAAATAGTGCAGCAGAATGTACAGCTAGAGAGAAAGAGCGTTGCTAGTAGAAAAAACACACGAATAGAATTTCAGACACTGCTAGTAAAAACAAGTAGCTTTACTACTACTAATTGCTTCACAAGCAGTGATAGTAGATATATGTCCAAACACAATTCAAAGAACAAACAAATGCTTACAGTCGTAGTTCACGTTCCAGTCATCAAGCGTAGGACAAGCAGAGAGAGAGAGAGAGCTCTCCTGACTCCCTCTTATTGTAAAGTTAATTACAGCTGATAAATACTTCCACCCATTTAAAGCAACAACGACCATTTGTTATTGTATATAGATATATATTGCCTACCCAACACTAGGAGTATACTCCCAACAATGTGTACATGGATAGACCACCACAAGCTATTATACCTGGGTGGATAGGTGAAATAGGAGGAGGTATTTTGCAAACAAAAACAAGAAGTAGATTCAAGAGAGGAATCATCTGACAGGTGGGAATCTTTTTTCAGTACAGAACCTGACAGAAGATACCGTAACTCTATAACTAATGAAATATTGAAGGAAATATGATTAATTTTATATCACAATCATAGATTCCCGTTAGACAGTTATGGGTTTCAGAGTGGCCCATAATTAATGTATTATACATATTTTTGTTGAGAAAAAAATGAAGAGTTTATGAGAAAACAGATAGGCAAGGGGATCTCTTCCCTCAATGTCTGTAAGAATCTTAACAGAATAACAGAGTTGGAAAGGACCTTGGAGGTCTTCTAGTCCAACCCCCTGCTTAGGCAGGAAACCCTACACCACTTCAGACAAATGGTTATCCAACATCTTCTTAAAATCATCCAGTGTTGGAGCACCCACAACTTCTGGAGGCGAACCGTTCCACTGACTAATTGTTCTAATTGTCAGGAAATTTCTCCTTAGTTCTAGATTGCTTCTTTCCTTTTATCAGTTTGTGTGCAAGCATGGAAGGTTAAAAATCACTTCTTGTTAGATTTCACAACCATTCTGCTATTTGCAGCAAATCCAGAATTCTGTTATTCTGCAGGACAGTAGATTCTGTGTAATTCAGACATTTATATACTGATATTAAAATATACTCATGGCTTATATTTAACTAATGACAAATAAGCCTTGAAGATAAGAAAATAAGTTTCTTAGTTAAACATTGAAACTGCGCTCGCCAAAAGAAAGAAGAAATGAAGAATGAGCATTAATTTTAAAAAAAAAACCCTTTCCTCAAATGTTGAGATGAAGTTTAATCTTTTAAAAAATTTATACAGTGACTGTGAATCTTAAGATAAAGAAGAAATTATGTGAAATAAAAGAAGAAAAGCAGAAGTAACATTGTTGCTGAGTTCCGAGATGCTCTGAATATGAAATATCTTCAAGTCACCTGGTCGTGGATCCCAGTGTTTCTTTTTTCTTTGATGGATTTGTTTCATATATTGATAAAATTCTGAAAGGTGGAAATCCTGAAATCAATTTTTAACACTGTGAAAGTGAGGAAGCATATGTACAGAATGATATTCTTCCAGGTATTTCTCTAGGGCACTTTGTTCTCTCTGCTCTTTTTATCGACACAAATGATATATTTTGTAAGATTGTCTATTACAGCAACGCCTGTAAATACAATGGTACTGTGCCCTTCATACTGAATTTCCTTGCTCTGGAAAGCAAATTTCACAGTTCTGAAATATGATCCTTGGCATTGATTTTACTGATGGCAATCCCTCGTGGAGATTTGTACAGCTGAGGGCAGCAGAAATGAAGCTTGTACAAAGAATGTTTCACAACATTTCAGTTATTTCAGTGCAGCCAATAGATTTGGAATAAGGAGGTAATTACAGAGGATTTGTTTTAAAAAAAAACTTTGTGGATAGGGTCATTATACAGATTTGTCATTAGCAACAGCAATAGCACTTATATTTATATACCACTTCATAATGCTTTTACAGCCCTCTCTAAGCGGTTTACAGAGTCAGCATACTGCCCCCAACAATCTGGGTCCTCATTTTACCCTCCTCGGAATGATGGAAGGCTGAGTCAACCTTGAGCCAGTGAGATCTGAACTGCTGAACTGCAGTTAGCAGTCAGCTGAAGTAGCCTGCAGTACTACACTCTCACCACGGCACCACTCACCATCTCGGCTCATCATTAGATGGCTTTAATTTAATCTGGGAAGAATCTACAGTTTCCTAAAGCTTATGTCTAGTTTCTTGACTGTATGTTTTCTAACTCTTTATCTTAATAATCACAGTTTTCACAGGACATAAATTTTTAGTGCAAATTTCAGCCATGGATCTACTCAGCATGTAAAAGCCACCAATGGCACACTGTCCAATCTCTCTAAGAGTAGGAGTTTTTTAAAAAAAAAATAGATTTTGGTTTTATATGTGTGTGTGTGTGTATGTATATATTGTATTTGTGCTGATAAATAAATAAAGGGAGACTAGTATAGATCCATTTCAAGCTATTTAGCTCTCATCAGATAGCCATACACTTACTGGGATTCGAACCTGGGATTTGAACCTGGGCAAATACAACACAAATATAAAAAGGCAACATTAAAAATAAAAATATGGTTTTCTGCCTGGATGGTTTTCTGTGATGAGCCGAAGGACAGAAAGAGGGAGTAGTGAGCTTCCTCCCATATTTGGGCATACCAGGGGTTGTAACACACTTACATACATACATACATACATACATACATACATACATACATACATATATATCAGTCTCCTTTTATTTATTTATCAGCACAAATACAACACAAATATAAAAAGGCAACATTAAAAATATGGTTTTCTGCCTGGATGGTCTCCTGCAGTGAGCTGATAGACAGAAAGGGAGAGTAGTGAGTTCCCTCCCATATTTGGGCATACCAGGGGTTGTAACACACACACATACATACATACATACATACATACATACATACATACATATATGAATGTATGAACTACACCATGATTGGAGTATGCTGTGATAGAGTCAACCCGATCCATGGTAATTCACCAACTGGCAAAATGTCCTTTCAATCTGGCATAACGTCCTTTCAATCTGGATAGGAAAACATATACATGCCAAAACCAAAATAAAACAAGTCAACTTCTGCCCTTCTAAAATACTAGGAAGTGGTAGGATGTAGGAGAAGTGCAGCAGAACCTGTGGTGGAGGGGGGAGGGGTGTGGCATTAAAAGGAGGATCAGCCTAGAATCCCAAGCAAAGTAAGTCCAACCCCTCCTTGAATTCCCGTTGACCCTTATCTAACTCCAAGCAAGTGTTAACAGTTAGTTGAGAATATTCCTGTGCATAGGCATGAGTAGCAATAAATCAGTTTAATTAGACCTTCATGTGTGGACTGATCTTTTGCTCCTGACACAGGACAACTTTTGCTACATTGTAATATATTGCTCAACATCTGTGCTCAGTATGAAGTGCTCTGGGTGTTTTGTAGGAAAAAACTAACTTAAACATATTTAAAAGTTTAAATGAAGCATTTCCAAAAATTTGTTAGTGGTGGTAGGAGAATCTCTTTTGTTGCTTCAACAGCAGATGTGAAGTATCTCCCTGGCCTTTGGACTATGACATCCTCTGAATAAGAAAGGACCTATCATGATTGCAAATGTCAAATGCAATCTACAAATATAAGAATACCCATGTTCCTTAAAATTTATGGATGCTTTATCATACAGATGTAAATTCTTACGTGAATTCATGTATTTAACTCAGTTTTGTATTTATAATGTAACACAGTTAAGGAACACTACACAATATGGTGAATCAGAAATTAGAAAAAAATAGTTATGTAATATAGACTTGATTTTATTCCTGGGATCCACTTTCATCTTACTGATGGCCATCTAACCCAATATATGAAAGCCTGGAGATACACTCTCTAGTTCACTTCCCCCCCCCCCCAATGCCTAAATATGAACTTGTATCCATCTAATATAGATTGACTATGTTGAATGGAAATTTTGATAGCTGCAACCCTAAATAGCCAAAGGATAACAAACTGGGGAAACACTGACTTTCAAGAAGAGTGAATCCTTATATTCAAGATAGATAGCATGCCTACCAGGTCAATTAAATATTTATTCTCCTATTCAGGCTATAACAATATTGGGTTAAGTAGATTGAATGAATGAATGAAATGAAATTTAATTTGTTAGCCGCCCCTCTCCAAAAGGACTCGGGGTGGCGTACAATAAAACACATACAATATACATATATATACAATACATATACAAATACAAATAAACACATACACGTACATGTACATGGAGGAGGTAACACTCATAAAATATATATAAAATAGAATTAAAATAACTATTTAAAACACCCTCAGTTAAAATTTCAAAATTTAAAAAACCCGTCAGGAGCAATAGGATAAAACTATGGTTGAGCCAGGCCAGCTAATTGGAAGAGGTGGGATATTAATCTAGGTATGAGTAGTTCAAATCCATTACTAAAGCCCTGAACAGACATAGGGTAGATTAATTGTGTAGTTTGTATAATTAACCTGATCTTTCCCAAAATCCCTAAATTAAAAAAGTGAGATTTCACGCAAGTTATATTTTGGTCTTACTTAGTTGCTATGTTGAGGCTCTGAATTTGAATGACTATCCCTGCCAGAGAAGAGTTTCTTATTTATCACAACATACCCCCCCCCCCCCGAATGACATTGCTCAATGCAGTAGCAAAATTGCTATTATTCCCGCAGGAAACAATTCAGAAATCCCTGAAGAGATCGCTAAAAGGGTACTGGCACTAGGACTAGAAAACCTTTGCAAAATCAAGGGCAACATTCAACCTTTGGTTTATGTGCCAATAGGCATATTTTAAAAAGTCCTGTGTCCAAGACAAAGGAATAGATCAAGGTTAGGCCAAAAGTTAAATTAAATGAAATTAAAATTTAATTATGAATAAAATGATTACTTCCAATGCATTTAATCATTTTCTTTGCTATCATATTACAAATGGGAAACAATGTTTGGAAGAGCTCTGCACTTTGCACCAGAGCTATTAGTAGTCTTATGTAGTCTAGGACCAACAACTTTAAAAGAGGAAAGGCATAATGAAAATCCTGCCTAGTGGTTAAAAAGGCCCAGTTGATGGAGTAATGGATTTGAACTACTCATACCTAGATTAATATTTTGAGCCATGACATGTTATTCACTGTATGGCCTTGGATAATCAAAATAAACCATGCCTGTGCTATAAAGTTGTAATAAGGGTAATATAATTTCATTTTACTTTGTTTGTCTTGAACTTTGAGAAGGAAGATATATAGTCAATAATTATAAACAGAATGGGACAAAATGTTTATGTATACAAATCCATATATAACCCATTTTTACACAAGATTCTATGTGGCTTATAATTATAAAAGTGTGAAAACAATAATTAATTCAAAATACACGTTAAAATATGATCATTGCTGTTAGTCAAAGACCTTGTGGAAAAATACATTTTTAAATAGATTTCCTAAATATTAGCAGAGTGGGAATCATTTTGACCTTGGGAAACAAACTATTGCAATAAATGAATGAAGGGAGAGTTCCTAGCTAGACTATCCTCCATGCCTTGAACTCATGATCTATCAGGTTGTGTGGACAGATTCAGCATAGAGTGGTACCTTGGTACCCATCATTAATTGGTTCCTTGAGGCTTGAAGTATACAAAAAAAAATGAGTACCAAACAGTTTTTCCCCATAAGGAATAATGCAGTGAATCATAAGGCAGCCAACACCGACAAGTTCTAGCTTGTGAGTTGAGAACAAAATATATTTGAATACCGGGACAAAATTTTTGTATCCAAATGCGTTGAATACCAAATTTGATGAGTTTCAAAGCAGTTGGATATCAAGGTGCCACTGTACTGCAAATCATTTCAAAAATAATGACAATTCAAGCTATAAAATATTTAATAATTAACAACTATAGCATAGACAATGCTTTCAAATAAATTGGCACAAATCAGCAGGCAGATAGCCAGTTGTAGACTCTAGGTCATCTTCAAAAGTAGCCTTATGAAGAGTAAACTGTAGTAGTCAATTAAGAGATGACAAGGGCATCAGCCACAGTTTACAGAGTCTGTGAACTATATCTGTCACAGAAATCCCAAGACAGCAAGGTATTACTGAATTGTTTCTGTCAACCATTAAACTATACCATTGATTCCCTCCCCAAATCTTACATACAGTACATATATTCATATTTGTTATATACACAAATGACTCAACAATATCTTCGGCAAGGTAAATGAAGCATGCTTAACAACATTTGGTAACATTTGTAGAAACCATGTTAACTGTAGTATATTCCGTTATTATTTTTTATTTACAGCTTACATTGTGATTTTTTTTGATAGAATGTTTTATACTGTAATCATACATGTGTAATATAAATAAGAATAAAATATTCTTTTATACAGATGTACAATGATTTTCTTCAGCACACTTGTGCTCAGTATAAAGTGCTCTGGATGTTTTGTAAGGAAAAACTAACTTAAGGACATTTGCAAGTTTAAATGAAGCATTTCCAAAGATTTGCTAGTGATGCTAGAAGAATCTCTTTTGTTGCCTCAACAGCAGATGTGAAGTATCTCCCCTGCCTTTGGACTATGACATCCTCTGAATCAGAAGGGACCTATCATGTTTTGAAGCCCTTAAACTGCAGCATAAGACAAAAGACTCAACCTCATATTCAGAAGCCTCCTGGATGAAGAACCTAAAGGACCCTTCAGCAGAATCTCCATATTCCTTTCCTTTTAAAAGCATGAGGCTGAAAAATGAAGTAAGGGACCAGGGGTGTCCAAACTTGGAAACTTTAAGACTTGTGGACTTCAACTTCCAGAATTCCCCAGCCAGCCACCTGGGAGTTGAAGTTCACAAGTCTTAAAGCTCCCAAGTTTGGACACCCCTGGTTTAGACTCTTTAGACACTGGAGTTAATCAAAATAAAGTCCTCGTTATCTAATATAAATCTTCACTGCGTGGAAGAAAGCATTAAATTATTGCTGCAACAGAAGAAAGCTCGGCCAGCCCAATTTATTTGCTGCTCTCCAAGGTCCTGGGGGTTTGGTTTTGCCCTTTCTCTTTTGTCTGTAGATTCTGCCCTAACCTTTCCTGCAGCTTTAATTACTCCTTCAAGGGTCACGGAGTGAATTTATATTTTATATTTAGAAATCAGATAGATAAAACAGATTCAAAGTGAGGCATCTTACATGTTCCTTAGCCAATAAAGGTAGCAGGGAAGGTAGCCAACTGGGTGGCTTTAGGCCAGTCATTAGCTCTCAGCCCAACCTACCTCACAGGGTTGTTGTTGAGGGGAAAATAGGAGGAAGAAGGTGTTTTGGATACATTTGCCATCTTCAGTTATTTGTAAAAATAATAAAGGTGGTATATAAATACGTAAAACGTTGTGGACTCCATCAGCTAAAGAATTCTGAGTGACAGGGCCCAGGATGGAAGCTTTCTGTACCACTTCAATTATCATGTAGTAGTTCACATGATGGAAAATATTGAGAATTGCTGAATGAACTTATTAACTTGTTAAAATTAATCCTGATCTGCTGGGCCTCAGACTTTGCTTTTGTATGTGTCACAGTTCAAGATTGCTATTGTATAAGGCCTTCACCTCAGTGAATATGCCTAGTTAATGACATTTTTTTCCTTATCAGATCTGATTTCTATACCATTAAAGAAATTGCATATCTCTGAGTCTGGGCAATCTATATTAAGTTTCAGAGGGAATAAGAACACTAGATATGATGAGAGTAATGTGATTCAGTCAAAATATATAGCATTAAAAGATCTTTATTATAATGATCTTTTATAATAAAGGCAAATTACTGATTTCTTTAACAATAGTCAGGGATTATTTTAAACTCATACATTGTCAAATAAATATTTAAAGCCCAACGAATACATAGGTAATATATATAGGCAATATAAAAAACATATAGTTAATATACGTATGTTAATATAGCATGTGCTATCGGTTCTGACATATGCAAGTGAAACATGGACACTAGCTTCACAATTGATACAAAAGGTACAAGTGGCGCAAAAAGCCATGGAAATATATGCTCAGCATTACAAGAGACCTGCACATGGATTAGAGAACAAATGAAAGTATATGACAGCATCAAGAGAGTAAAAAAAATTGAAATGGAAATGGGCTGGTCACATAGCAAGAGGAAATAATGGCAGGTGGACTAAGGCAGTTCTAGAATGGATCCCATTTGATAAAAAGAGAGAGGGAGAGGAAAAAGAGAGAAAAACAGAAACAAGGAGGAGGGAGAGAAAAGGGGAGGAAAAAGTGAAAGCGAGGGAGAGAATGAGAGAGAGGAAAAAGAGAGAAACAAATGAGAGAGAGAAAGGGAAAGAGGGGGGAAAGAACTAGAGAGAGAGAAGGGGAGAAAAAAGAAAGAGGGAGAGAATGAGAGAGAAGAAAAAGAGAAAAACAAATGAGAGAGAAAGGGGAGAGAGAGGGAGAGAGAAATGAGAGGGAGAGAAATGAGAGAGAGAAAAGGGGAGAAAGAGAGAGAAATGAGAAAATGATGGAGGAAGAGAATGAGAGGAAAAGGAGAAAGAAATGAGAGAGAGAGAGAGAGAGAGAGAGAGAGAGAGAGAGAGAGAGAGAGAGAGAGAGAGAGATTCCCAGCAGAAAACACCAGGAGCTACAAAACCTGGTAGGCGTGGCTGGGGGTTGTCTTGTCACTGGCTGGGAGTGACGGTGAGTTGGCCCCACCCACCCAGGTTTTGTGGCTCCCGGTGTTTTCTTTTCTGTGGGAAATGGGTCCAAAGTTGAGCGTTTAAGGTTATAGATCTTAAAATGCTGTTGATGATAGCAATAGCACTTAGACTTATATACTGCTTCACAGTGCTTTAAAGACTGCTCTAAGCAGTTTATAGAGTCAGCATTTTGCCTCCAACAATCTGGATCTTCATGTTACCAACCTCGGAAGGATGGAAGACTGAGTCAACTTTAAGCCGGATGAGATTCGAACTGCCAAACTGCTGACAGCTATCAGTCAGCAGAATTAGCCTGCCGTACTGCATTCTGACCACGGCACCACTACGGCTTATGATGGTGATGATGGTGATAGTTAATGCAACTCTCTCAAAGTGTGAACGTTGTTTTACTGTAGCAGCACATAAACCTAATAATTAAATGCACATACAAATACATGGGAAGCTGATCCCTATAAAGAAAAACTGAGCTTGTACAAGGCAATAAATTTTACAAAAACAAATTCTCTTGTTAGTGAAATATGTCTTCCCCCTTTGCTTTGGAAAACTGAGTTGGCCTGGCTGCTGAGATGGAACTGATAACTAGGCTCACGTCTTTTCTCAAATTTCACAAAATTTGCTTCCCGAGTCTGTATGTTGTAAGGAGCCTCTTTGAACACCCACCTGCAAAAAATGTTGTCTACAGTGTAGCTCTGTCTGCCTTTCCTTCTGCTCATTCTGCTCATTTATCCTGTTAAATTATAATAGAATAATAATTCGAACTGGGATGCCAGTTCAGAATTTAGTGAAGATGTAAGCATCACAGCAAGGTTGTGCCTTAGAAGTTGTTGTTGTTTTTTTAAAAAAAGGAGATTGTTTTAAAGAGCATTTGTGATTGTAATTTTTATGCCATTATTTCAGAAATTTAGTCGTTTCAGCGGCATCCTCCTAAACTGGAAAGATGCTAATTGGTGTTCAAGTGTTACAGTTGCTAAGAAACCTGTGCAGTTGCCAGTGATGTGTGGTAAGAAATAGTTCTGGAATTTCATATTTTAAAGGAACTCTCTTTCAGTCCAGCTGAAATGGGGCAGCAATCTTCCACCGAAGAGCTGTTTTGTTACCAACCGCAGGCAAGAATCCTAAAGCATTACCTGGACTAAACATTGGCTTGAGCTGTTTGTGACAAAGCCCAAACATTGAGTAAATTGCTTGATCATTTTGCTATTGTCATCTTGTAACTTACGAATTGCATTTGATTAATGGATTAATTAATTGATTTCTTAATTACTATAAAAATGTTTTAGATGCTTTTGATATTTCAAGCGGGTGATCTGAAAGAGTTTCAGCAACAGAAAAGATTAGAAATAATTTATCTTCATCTTGCAGTGCAAGTTACCACGGCAAGAAAAAATACTGTCTTTTTCATAACTCGATACCATAATTTTGAACTATTTTGGAATTTTTAACTCTCAAAGGTTGCTTATCAAGAAGGGACCTTAGAGGTCTTCTAGACCAGGGGTGTCAAACTCACACCAACTGGGGGGGGGGGGCTTGGAGGTTCTCTGAACCAGCCTAAGTTTAGCTATGGGTTCTCCGGGCGAGAACCCATAGCAGCCCACTCCTGCTCTTAATAGAATGTTACTAAGTTGTGAATAACATTGTCAGGCAATACTTAGGGACAATCTAACCAAACTATCCTGTGGAGTCATTCCTAAGCCTGCAAATAAGTCAGGGAATTGAATGAAATCAACAGTTCAGAAAAGAGATCATGGACATAAGTCCATGATAAATAAAGAAATAAAATAATATATGCATATTATTTGTATACAATTTAATAATAAAGATGAATTATCTTGTGATTGCATTTTTAAAGAGATTAATCTCATCCACATACGGTAGTTTAATACAGTATTTGTCAACTGGACTATATACTTTACCAAATGAAGCAGTGCACTTTGGACAATGACTGAGTGCAAAATTACTCTGCTATTTAGAAAAGTAATATATTTACATTATTAAATTGTAATTTAAGCTACAAAATATGTTAAGGGAATACATATGAAAATACACAGTTCCTTTCTTTTTATTTCTTCCAGTCCAGCACAATGTTGGAAATTCTGTACTACTAGGTCTCAGGATTGACTATTTATCAACTGGATAACTCCAAGACCAGAGCAAGACCAAATTTGGCATGCTAGGATAATGTCAGCCTCTGCTTTGCTTGCTTGCTATCGGCTGTCATAGAAACGAGGAGGGTGGGACCATGGTATTGGGGAAGGGAATTGTATGGAACTGGAGGAGTTATGTAGAAGGGAGTTTTGTTCCCACCATCTTCTGCGCATGCTGATGGCTGATGTTTGGACTTGGTCAAGGCCAACTGTCTCGCATATCAACCTGATGAGGCTTTTTGAAGATGTACCCCACATGTTACTTTAGGGAGTTGCAGATTGGACACTGGGCTGGGGTAACTGGTGGGAGGGGGTGGGATAATCATTTGATATATACTTGTTTGCGCCTTTTTGGCTCAGATCTTGCTTTCCTTTTCGCTGCTATCAATTCATATCTAGTAAAAGTATTTTATCTCTATTCAAATGGAGTTGAGGTTTTTCTTTCTTGGATACTGAAGGAGGCATGCCTGACAGAGAAGCTGACAAAAGACAGCCGAGTTCAAAAATGGGATAAATCCAGCCAGAAACTCTATGGAATTTTTTTTATTTAAAAAATCTCTGTCATGTATCTTTAATGGAAAAGGAAGCAGGTTGCATTTTCTGACTATTCCATTCCCAAACCACCTTTTTTTCCTCCCTTCTGATGAGGCCAGATGCCCTTCCTGACACCACACACACAATTTGCAGACTTTTTTTCTTTGCACTGTAGGAGACAAATATCTGCTACTACCAGGATTGAACTCTCAACCTTCTGAGTGGGAGGTGAGTGTCTTCACCACTAGGCCACTGTATCACTCAAAACATACATACAATGTCTACATCAGAGGTGGTATTCTACCGGTTCGGACTGGTTCGCCCGAACCAGTAACGGAAATTGTTGGTGGCCCCGCCTCCCCACCCCAGCTCTACGGCATCCCATTTAGGTCCTTTTAAAGCAAAAAGCTCATTCATGGAAGGCTTAGAGCATGCACAGAGGTGGGTGCTCTCACATTTGCGAACCGGTAAGGAAGATTAAGTAAATACAACCCTTGGACTACATGTAGGCTGCAACCTGGACCTCACTTACAGATGTTACTTACGTTGTTTTACAAAGATATTTTAACTTTTTCTTAAACTTTATTTAATTTATATTCTGTTAGATAGAATACACACGCACATACTGTTTATTTTCATTCATTCATTTATCCACAGAGCATTCTGTTTGCACTGATCTATGACTACAATAACTGTTTCATTGATTGACCACATTTAAAATAGATATCATACAGATAAAAATGTGCTGTATCCATTTCAAGTTTAAAGTCAACTGGGCATAGCTATCCTCGTTTTTAAAATGATGTGGTGAAAAGTGCAGCATGACTATATGTACTGCTCTACAAGATAGTGTAAATAATTGGAAACATCTTTCTGAATAATGATGTATAACAATGTGGCAGTAGAAACATACTTGGGAGAGCTTTCTTTTTATTGTTGCTATTAAATTTTTTAAAAGCTAGAACAATGCAAGGCCAACATCTGAAGTAACCACAGTCATAGAAGAATTATGAACTACATAAATAATTCAGCATTTCTTAGAAAACAACCAGCTATTTTCTGGGATAGGAACCATATAGTATGTTGAGAATCTGATACCAAAGGGAGTGGGTAGTGAGGAAAAGATCCTTAGCCAAAATCTTTCAGATGAAATTCTTTAAAATGTAAGAGATCATTTGGGTTTGAAAGTTTCCCATCTTAAATCCTACTCTTGGGGATGGTATCGTTTTTACCAGCCTTCTACTAATAGCTGGTACTGGCAGTGTGTATCTATATCCATTAACCTGGACTGATGCATGTGAATCACCCTTTCCATCCAGATGTCCTCCAAATGTCTGAATTCCCAATCAATACACAGAACAATCTGTGGTACTGATATCCTTGTCTGATTTCCCAGCACAGGAACAACATGGCTCTTGTTAAAAGAAATGGTATTCAGCCCCTGCTGTGTGGAATTATATTCTCCTTTGAAAATCAGATTTTCAGCTGGTGGATACTCAGTTTGTATCTATGAGCCAGAGGATCAGAAATGAACATTATAAATTCATTAATGTTTTGGCAAAACCCAGACTACTGCAACATACAGAATTGCATTTATAGGTAGCCCTCCACTTAACAATTGCAATTGGGACTAGCAACTCTATTACCAAATGATACGGTCTTAAGTGAAGCATCACATAACCATGCTGGACCTATGACATCAGTTCCATTGAGTCAAGCAGATCACATGACCACGTTACTACACATACACTGCAACAGCTATAAGGACTGATCATAAAGCTACTTTTTCAGTGCTGTCACACTGCACTGAATAGTCTTTGAATGGTCACCAAACAGGGTGCCATTAATCAAGGACTACCTATACATTATAATACCTTTGAAGTGTGGGTTATATCAGATGGTTCACAGAACAGAAACCAGACTTCATCTGAGATTTACCTAGGAGAATATATTACATGAGATACTTACAAATCTCTATTGTTCCAACAGCACTGAAAAAGTAGCTTTATGTCTAGTCCTTAAAGGTGTTGTAGTGTACCTGTGCTCATATGGTCTACTTGACTCCTTAGAATGGATGTCGTAAGTCCAGCAGGGTTATGTGATGGACTTGAGGTATTAGTGATACTTGGAATTTTAGACTTCTTATCATGGCATTTATACCTCCTTTTGAAGTTCAGGAAATGATTTCTTTTTAGCCAGTCATTTCTTTGTTGATATGGCCTTTTCAGCAATTAAACAATAGGGAGCAGTAGGTCTTGAATAAACTTCCAAGTATTAAGAAAGATACAAACTTCACTGGGAAAAGGGATGATATTCACCATAAATTTGCCACTTGTGGAATTATCTACAATCTATGTTTTCTATTGTTTAATTTTCACTAATATCGCTAGCATAACTTTGACAATATGTAGATCTCTTCAGGCCAGACAGTTAATAGATATGCCTGAATATGATTACAATATTAATTGTTTGATATTGTTGTAGTTTGTTAAGTAAGATTTTTGAGTTAGTGAGAATTGGATATGCCAACATCCAATATTCATGTCAATTTGGATAGGATGCCTAATCCTTTATTGCCTTTGCCTAATATTTTTGGCCAATAACAAAATTGGAAAGCTATTAGGCAAATGGAGTCAGATGCAGTTGCATGGAAATCTAGGTATTTTTTAGGAGACATCATGATGTGAGTACACAATTGACACAATGTAATTTATGCCATTGATGATGTATTTACCTTGCTTCTCCCCCCCCCCCCCATGAATATATGTGTGCAAGATGGGGCAGACAAGGGCAAACAAAAATCAAAAATCCTTTCCTAAAGGATTAGTGGAATGTGCATGTTAGCTGACATTCTAAAGTCCCATCATTTATGCTCATGGCACTTCACCACTGTTTTTAGGGCTGGAAATCTGTGGCTGTGCTGTGGTTCACTGGTGTTGCAATTCTTTTTGAACTGGCCTGTTTCATTTTTTACAGCTTCATATTTTTTGAAGATTTTAACATAATTGTTGAATTATTTTTTCTTTCATTGTTTTGAATTAATTCTATGTTGTTTTCAAGGAATTCCACATTTTAATATGAAAAACTGTGATATCATGATTTTATAAATATTTAAATTTACCCATTTGTGTAGAATTCACAGTCAAATACGTCATTATCTCCTTTTAAAGAAACAGAAGCTTTCCCCCCCTATTAGCATGCCCATGTTAATCACATTTATGTAACCATAATATGAAAAAGTATCGAAGCATCTTATTTGCCCTGAAATATAAAACAACAACAACAAATGAACTAAGTGTGCCTTTGTGTAAAGAATGCAGAATAAAATAATTTAAAAATTGGCAGAAACTGAAGCAGTTTTCTAGCTGTCACTAAGTTTTTATCTTATTAAAAAGGTGGGTGGAGGAGCAAAAATTTGATTTACGATATAATGACAGGGCTTGCCATATATGAAAAACAATATAACCTAATACAGTGCTTCTTTGGTGAGAAGGCATTATCACTTCGACTACAAATGTTTATTTTACCCCAGAATTCCTCCCCACCTACATGTTTTTTTCTTCCATTTCTGCAAACAAATGGTCCCAAGCATTTCTGTGTTCCAGTACAGTATAATTTTTCCCTGTTGAATTGTTAATAGACTAACCAGCACCTTTTAGCAAACCTTTTTAGCATGTTAATTGAATAGAAAGAGGTTCAGCCATTGCCAGGCAATCTGCAAAATGAAGATAAAGTTCATGAATTGGAATTTATTAGGCTTTACCAATATTAAACAGTCCCCAGTATAAACACATCGGGAAAACTCAGCGTTAGTTTGAGCGGTGCCGTTATAGCTATGTTGTTTCTAAATGAGCATAATTTTGTTCCATGGATCTGAAATATTAAGCATTGCCATTGCAGCCACAAAAGCCATGGTGATGCCAAAATAACACATGTAGTGACAGCATCACTCAAATCCTGTCACCTGAAAAGATACATCTGTTGTGGTATTTGCATGATGATATCCTTCATGTTCCATCATTTGCTCCCCCTTACTGTTTCCTGCAGATGCCCTTAAAATACTGTTCAGGAAGACGTTAAGTAATTCACCTAAAAGTACAGGTATAAAAGAAATCTTTTGTCAACCTCCCCCAGCTATTCAATCAGAGGTGGGTTCCTACTGGTTCGCCCCATTTCGGGTGAATCGTTAGTAATAATTTGGCCTGGGACACAGAGGTTCATCCACCTATTTCCCTGCAATTGGGTTAATGAAATGCACTGTGCATAAGGCTTGTCTTGAAAGTACTAGGAAATTACAATTATTTTAGTATTGACCACTATTATAACTGACAGATAGTATCATGCTACAAAGTGGCTAATTTCATATCGAACATGAAGCCATTCTTGATCAGCATGTTGTGCAAATTTTTCCTGGCAAGACAGGAGATAATGCAATTTATAACCTGACTATGGAATTATTATTTTAAAAAAAATCTTTCTACAGTACTGTGAGAATTGACAAAAGCTGAAATTACATAGACTTTATTAGATCTCACAAATAAATAATATTAATAGTACTTGCCTTTGAAGAAATAATCTAATGTTAACTCAGGTTAGAATGCATACCTTTCTACAGAAATAGTAATTGTTCTTAGAACAAAGATCTCATGCATATGTAATTTTTTTTTTACCTGCGCTTCTCCTTCTCCTGGAAATTCCAATATTAATCTGAGAAAATTAGTTGGTTGCCTTTTTCTCATCCTAACAAGTACCAAACCTAGATGAGATTTGTTTGTTCAGATTCCTTTTACAGCTTTGAAAATATTTAGTGGCAAAAATATGCAAGCATGCTGGAAAACAAATGTGAGGCTCTAGTATTAAGGAGAAAAGTGGGCATCTTAATCCTCACTCCCAGAAATCCTCAAGGTTTTATTACATTCTCTGGCCCATATTTCTGCCTTGGTAGCTGTTTGATAAGTTTTATGGCAGCCAACACCATCTCCTTTCCAAATACTTTTCCTTGGTGCTCTCTGTTTTATACCCTTGCAAATGGGGCAGATAAGAGGTCCTACAGCTTGTGTTAGCAAATAATAGAACATCAAGACTGATAAAAGTGAAGAAAAGTCGACAATAATCTCTTACAAATATACTGTGAGCTTGAGGTGTGTGCTAAAATAAACATGTTTCCCTTGCTTTGGATAGAGCAAGATAAAAATAAAAATAGGGACAACATCATTTTTCCCTTCCATTTTAGCAGTTTCCTATGAAAACCATCATATTGAAGAACATAATCCTAGATAATTGTAGAGTGCTGTGCGAGTGACAGAAAATGCCTTTAAAAAAATTCTCCCATAGAATTATAAAAGAGATGTTCTTGAGAAGGACAATGCAATGGTTTACCTCTTTGCTCTTGTTTATAATACTCTAATGTAACAAGTTTCCAAAGTAACACACACACCCACAGCATACAATTCACTGGGCATACAGTACATAAAAATCAAGAGACAATTGCAGATACTAAAATCTCATACATTAAAGCATTTAATGTGCAGACATGCATTAAAATAAAGCATAAAATCTCATAAAAGTGCTGAACTTGTTTCACTGTATCTTACCAAACCATCCCTTGAATCAGATTTTCCTTTCTGATTTAATGTTACCTTGACTTGCTTTTAGCTCTTGTGGAATGTCTGAGTTTCTGTGTGTAATGGGGAGATGGTAACATTCATTTTGCCCCAGGTACCACTTCTTGCAGTTCTTTTACCCATTTGAGACTTTAATTTTAGACTGCTTAAGGGCATGACTAATTCATGACTGATTCCTTTAGGTTTCTTTACTTGGGAATGACTGGATTGGTTTTTATTGCTTGACCACTTGTTTTCAGACATTATCAATGTGCAAGTTAGTATTAAGTTATCTGCCTAGCTAAAGGGGAAGCACTGTCAATCTTGTAGACATTGTAGGAAGATAGCCATGTGTCAATATATGGTACCAAAAATCAGAAATTGCATCAAGTGTTAAATGAGCTGTAGCTGCGGTTCATGATAGCTTATGCCTTTGAATAAAATGTTTTAGTGTGAAAAGATGCTACCAGTTTCTTTTGATTTTTGCAAAGGCTAGAATAAGAGAAATTAGTAGGTAGGAAGGAATTTTGCTCATTTTTTTAGCAAATAGTTTTACACAAACAATTTTACAACATGTAGCACTATTTGCCTATCTTAACTCAAAAGTGTTTGTTTCAACAGAACTTTCCCAGAGTCGCAGGTAGAGATTTTCCTTTATCATTTGCTCTTTGTAACACTAGTAATGCTAGAAGTTGAGCAAGGAGCCTTCTGAATACTAAAACATTCTCTCTGCTACTTAGCTGAATAATCAGCAAATGTTTTCAGAGTCTTATTGAAAATACTGGAAAACTGTATTTGTATTAGATGCTGCAGCAAATGGGTCAAAAGTCTTGCTATTTGACTGCAGTAATCAGATTCACTAGATCAGTGGTGGGCAACCTTTTTTTTCAACTGAGCCAAATCTCGCCAAAACCACGATTGAAATTTATTTTGAGAGCCACATTTTTAAAACCAAAAATACATAGGATGGTACACTGTTTTTAGTTTCAATAAACTCTGGCATTTGAAGCACGCAAGTCTTAAAGCTGTCAAGTTGCAAGACCCTCGCACCCCCAACCCTTTAGAAAAAAAAACCCCAGGGTCTTCAAACCTGACAGCTTGAAGACTTGTGGACTTCAACTCCCAGAATTCTGAGAATTGAAGTCCACCAAGGGCATCAATCATATTAGCCCAGGGATCTGCAAAATTGGCTCTTAAGACTGGTGGACTTCAACTCCCAGAATTCTGAGAATTGAAGTCCACCAGTCTTAAAACAGCCAATTGTTACCTCTTAAAACTCCCCCATTGGTGGAGCCCCAAGAAGCGAGGAAGCAGAAAAAGAAACGGAGGCTAAGGAGCTTCCCCCCGCCCCCTCCCAGCAAAAATCTAACTGGGGAGCCGGGCGGGCAGTAGTAAATTAGCCGATCACGCACGCAGCGTGATCGGCTAATTTGCTACTGCCCACCCGGCTCCCTGGTTAGATTTTTGCTGGGAGGGGGCGAGGGGAAGCTCCTTAGCCTCCGTTTCTTTTTCTGCCTCCTCGCTTCTCGTCCCCGCCCGACTTCAGGATCCTCCCTAATCATTGTGGGTCGAAAAGAAAAAAGGGAAAGGGGCACTTGTTTTGAAGTGCCCGAGAGGAGGGAGGGGAGCGGGCGCCCGGCACACAGAAGAGCCGCATTAAAATGTGTAAAGAGCCACATGTGGCTCCCGAGCCGCGGCTTGCCGACCACTGCACTAGATTATCCATATATGCTAAATATAGCAATAGCACTTAGACTTATATATCGCTTTACAGTGCTTTTACAGCCCTCGCTAAGCAGTTTACAGAGTCAGCATATTGCCTCCAACAATTTGGGTCCTCATTTTACCCACCTCGGAAGCCTGGAAGGCTGACTAAACCTTGAGGTTGGTGAAATTTGAACTATCAAGTTGCAGGCAAGCAGCAGAAGTAGCCTGCAATACTGCACTCTAACCACTGTGCCACCGCACGGCTCATAAATATAGCTTGCTTAAGAGCAAGTAAGGCGATATTTTAAACAGATCGTAGGCAAGATTCACATAAAAAACCCAAATATGGTTCTTCTCAAGCAAATGTAAGCTATAGTTTGTGGATTATGATAAGAGTCAATCACTCAGCATTTTCTTAATTAAGAAAATATAGAAGCCCCAGTTAGCATTTATAATAGCCACAAAGTACTTAGCTAAAACAATATGTGAAGTGGGGAACTCTATTCTTAGCATTATGTTGTTAACTTCTCATTCCTTGTTCTTTCTCAAAATCAAACTTTTAACAGATTGGTGTGCGATGAAAGTTAATGGGTCAGTCATTTGGTACCTAAGTTCATACAACATAGTACAGAATGATTTGTGAACCATTATTGGTTTAAACATAGTGTGCCAATATGGTGAACTTTGTTTTGGATTCATGCAACATAACACAGAACACAGAACACAAAGTACACCACATTGCATATACATAACAAATTAGTTCCATGGCTGAGGAAGCAATTGAACCCAGGCACCTTCATTTACAGTACAGTGAATCCAGCAGTGAGCTTAATTTGTTTATTGTATTTTGTCAAGCATGAATTAGATAACAGATATAAGTATAAACCTGATCATGAATAGAGGAAATGGATAAAAATAAGTGGGGACAGTAAGACAGGGATGGTAGGCTTATACACGCCCCTTAAAGACCTCTTAGGAATGGGGTGAGGTCCACAGCAGACAATAAGGTTAAAGTTTTGGGGGTTTGGGGAAGAAACCACAGTCATGTAATGCATTCCAGGCATTGACCACTCTGTTACTGAAGTCGTATTTTCTGCAATCAAGTTTGGAGCGGTTTACCTTGAGTTTGCATCTACTGTGTGCTTGTATGTTGTTGTAGTTGAAGCTGAAGTATTCATTGACTTACTTGTGTGAATCCAAAAAGCCCTGCTTGAAGAAACGGAGAATTAACCATAGCAGGTGCTCTCAAGGAGCATAGCCATTGCGTAGCCATTATATCAGAGCAGAACCGGCTGCTTGGTATTAAGATCTCAACCGAATAGCAAGTTTGTGTTTGGCAAATCCGGTTCTGTCCCAACCCCAACTCCCATCTTCCATGTTGATTAGCTACAACTGCTGTCTTATTAACGAAGTAACTCTTTACCGAACTCCAGCCTCTTTGTTTAGTTCGCGAACTGCGATTGCGCATAACCAAATAAAGGGCCAGGCGTTTTTTTTTTAAATGCCTCAATGATCTATCCCCGCGTCCGGGATTACACAACCCCTCCACGAAGACACTCAGCCTTTCAACCTCTTTACGTCATTCATCCGCGCCCGTGGGAGGCGGGTGGAAGGTTCCTGTTGCCAGGCTACGATCTATGTCATCTCCCTGCGCCGCCGTAGACGGGCCGTCCCTTCTTTGCCTCCTCCCTCCCTCCCACCGCTGGCTGTATATGCGAGGGACGGCAAATAAGCGGCTCTGGACCACCGGGCGGACCGTCTCGTGGCTCCGCGTCCCTCTCTCTTCCCTCCCGAGAGCGAAGCGGGCTCTCCGCGTCCCTCAGAGTCCGTCCCGCGGAGTGACCGGAGCCCGCGCGGAGAATTAGTTACCCACATGCCTGGGTGCGGAGCGGGAGCGGCGCTGACCCTGGCCGTCCGGCGCCGCTTCCGCGCTCCGTCTGCCTGGTTGGGGCCCTAGCACCCCCGGCGGCGGTAACTCGGGAGTGTATGAAAGCGAGAGCCGGTCTGGGGCCGCGGCCCGACCCTCTGGCCGCCTCCCCCTCCAAGGCCAGGGGTGGCCGGGCCGGTCCCGGGGGAAGCGGCGGGTAGCGCTGTGGTGGAGGCGGCAGCGGCTGCTCCGCGGGAAGCGACTCCCGACCTACCGCTGCTGCTGCCGCCCTCGCCGCCTCTACTGAGTTTCCCAGAAGCCTTGAGGCGACGAGAGCTTCGGTGACCAGTCCTGGAACGTCAAGCGGTGCCCGTCTCAGAAGCCCCCCGAGCGGAGGAGTCCCGCTCCCCTCGAACTTGCTGCTCAATCCTGTTGGCCGCTTCCTCCTCCTCCTCCTCCCCCTGTGGGGTGAAGAAGGGTGATCCCGCCCGATCTCTCCGCTTGGTCCCAGCTCCGCTTCGTTGGACGCCGCTGCTGCTGCTGCTTTAGCTTCCGAAGTGTGCAAGGCGAGTGGAAGGGAGAATGAAATTGGGGGGGGGAGGGGAGGTGGTGGTGGTGGGCTTATCTTAGCATCCTGAGGGTCTCCAGGCCCGGTAGGTTTGGGTGATGCACGTGGTGCCTCCCCCCCCTTCCCTCCCCGGTATCGCATGAGAAGGGATGGGAAAGGATGCCGGGGAGAATGGCTGGGCTCCGTCCTGAATGGTTCCTGGTGGAATATAAAGGGCAGCCGCTGTCCCTTGTTTCATATGCGCCTCACGTTGCAGGACTGTCTGCATGGTCTGCTGCGCTCAGTGACCCACCCTGTTAACTACGGTGGGGAGTTCTCCCTCAGGGTCAGCCAAAAAAGAAAAAAAAAAAGGGGGGGGGGAAAGCATTGGTGCATCTTGAGGGAACTTTTAAATGCCTTTGTTAAACAACTAATGAGGGAAGAGAAGGGTTTGAGAAGGCCAGTTAAGAGACTCCGACTGTTTTCTTTCTTTCTTTCTTTCCCTAGAAACAAAGTAGTTTTAAGTACACTGATCTCTTGCACCATGGAGGCAATGATTTGACTAGAGGCTGGTTCGTGGGTGATGGGAAGTATTCTGGTTTAGTGTTTTACCTTTATTTCTTCAGAATGGGTTCCACTGTTGCAATAAAACTGAAGTGCATTTAAATATATTCTATCTACACAATGGGCAACATCACTTAATATTAAAACAGTAGTGTGTTACGAAATAAAGTTTTCAGCACTTACAGTATCCTAATTTTTATGTTGCTTAAAAGTTGGGATTCCTTGTGTCTGAGGAATCAAACATTCTGTCTTGAGTCTTGCATTCCTGTATTGCAAAGTTTTAAATGATACTTTAAAGTATGTTGCTTCAAAAATCCCATATATTGTCTCAAACAATGAAAATGTGTATAATGCCTATTGGTACATTTGTTGCAGAATTAGATCTCTATTTACTGTAGTCTTGTTCACCAGATGCATAGAATATTCTGAAAGAAAACCATATTTGTGTGCATGATTTATTGTATATAAATCGTATGTATAATATACTACCAATGTTTATTTTGGTAAGATTAAACTCCATGTGTGATGAAATGAACCTTAGTTATCAAAAATTATCCCATGATACATTTGCTGGTCTTAAGGATGACAGAACTTTGCTTTTGTTTCAACTAACACAATGATCTTCTGAAAACAGATACCTTACCTATAAAGTGTTTCGTGTATACTTTTGATTACATGTATAGTATGTGAAGACTCAAGTAATGGAAGGGCAGACAAAAACAACTGTGACTATATATTTACTTCTCACTGATTGCTACTAAATTCAATGGGAATTTAGTAGAAATTCAGTGTCTCTGAATAGATTATTTTTTCTGCATAGCATTTTACAATTATACTATTTTTTGTGCACTGATTTTAAATAAACGTAGGCATTTACATCAAAGCAAACATAGTTTCATTCACATAATTAAATAAGGCCTAGTTTGCTTATCCATCATTTATTAAATCACAATTATATGAGTTTCCAATGCATATGTAAACATAAGGGGTTTGTACAGTATATTGAGTCAAAATAAAACCACATTGGGTGGAAGTTGAGTCATGGCAACTGTATTTCTTTTCCTTTTTAATTTGAAATGTTTTATTACTTATCCGGTAGAGTCTTCTTCAGTATTACAATGGTAGTTCAAATATAATTTGTTTATGAAAAATAGTTTTTAAACTTTATTGAGATAAATTATTGATAGAAACAGGAAAGGGCTTGAGTAAAAATGATTTTTGAAAATTCTACACAGTCTTCACAAAAGTTAATTTTTTTATATTTTTATAATCTATTTAGAAAGGTTAAGCCTTAAATTATAGGCTTACTATAGAAGGAATATAGGTAAGAATGAATTGGTTTACTCTGGAGGGAAAAACAGGTTATGGCCTCTTCTGTCATCTCTTTATTATACATGCAATCCTAAAAGAGTACCTTAGATAATAAATTTTACTGGATTTAAAACAACAAGCTTCTGAACAAACGTTTTTTGAATGTTTGTGTAATTGCCAGTCTTGCATCAGAAAGTAATGAAATGAGTGTACTACAGTTTTTATAAAGTGCATAAATTACTTTTATTGCAGTCTTAATGCTAAAGATTGATAGTGAAATACTTGCATATTGCCTCCTGGAAGCAATATGAAATAGATGCTTTTCCCAGATCCTTCTAATTAATTCTTATTGGTTTTATTTTTTACTTGATCTGAATTTGTCCTTGTTTTCAGAGGTTACTTTATCAACAGACCTGCAGCTTGCCTTTTTGATTTGACTATTTCACAGCAATTATGGATATTGCTTGGCATATCCCTGTTTTACCTACCCTGGTTCAAGATAACAATACTAACTTCTTATATTAAGTTTTATGAGTTTATCTGAAGAATAAGGGCAATATTAATTCTTACACTTGTGACTATTATCCTTTTCACTTCTGTTATCTTGTTCTCCCTTAAAATCTGCTCTATATGGTCTTTCAAACCTCTGAAAATGACAGATGTTATCTATGATGTTATCTATGAGTAACATAGAAGGAAGGAGACTGTCCCTTTCCCATTCACTGGTGAATTCGAAATAATAAATATATGTAAAACATTGATAGTTGCCTAGGTAGTTATTGATCAGACAATTTGAATACTTGTTGTATAAGAATGGGAGAAAATGTGCATTTACATACACAATATAGAAAATAAGTTATTTGAAATGAAAAGTTGCTTCTGAGATGTTTATGTAATTATGTGGACTCATCCTCCTTTAAACAAAGCAAATATCTTGTGTATATAAGTGAGAAATTTGGCAAGTGAAATAGTTTCCACTATTTCTTTTATTGATGAGGAACTGAATTTTTTCCCATCACTAAATCTAATGAGTTCAGAAAAAAGAGATGAATAAGTAGAACACTAGTATATATATTCTCATACTTAGATACCTGAAAATTATGTCAATTTCATGCAATAAAATTACTCACAGTGTATCTTTTACTATTGGACTTGAATTCTCATTAAATGTCTTCAAAGTTATTTTAAGACTGGTAGATCAGAGCACACAGTAAGGAAGCTTACATTTTTTAAAAAATCATATAATTTATTTCTAAATTGTATTTTTTGTGTACTTTTTGAATCCTTAGGGAGTAATTCTGCTTTAACATGATTGCATTTTCTGTGATTTTTCCTGAATGGATTTCAGCTTCACTTGAAGTGTATGAAAGTCCAAGTAAAGTCCAAGTAAACCAAGTATGATTGCTAGCTTGTTATAAATGTTAATTGATGTTGGGGTTGTATAGCAAAAATTGCATGTCTATAATTAAAAGCTGTATTGTAATAAACATGCACAATAGGACAGAGTTCTAGCTTTCAGTTAGTATTTCATAAATTTGTCAGGGTGTTTTGATTACAACCTACAAAATTGTTTTGATTTTTAACATTGTGTTGAAGATATAAAGAATGCTGGATATATAATTTTTGAAAAGTGGTGTTCTTAGATAAAAATACACATATAAGCAATGCATCGTATTTTTTGTAGATAGAAAGGTTGTAGATAGATTATCAGTGGGTTCAGGTTCTGAAATTGTTTTCATGTTAGTTTACTATGGGCAGAATCTTTTTATGTTGTTTTCAAATTTGATAAATATCCTCTGTTAGTTATAGAGAGACATAAGGTCCTAAGCTAACTTTGGTGATAAGCAATTTGAGGGTCTTTACATTGAAATTTAGAGTAGTGAAGTATATTTCATAATAAAGAATTAAAAGACTATTTCGTGTATCTACATTTTTAATACGAAATCACTGGCTTCCTAAAAGTTCTAAGATGGTCCAGTCGCTAGGTGCTATTTACCTCATGAACTTTTGCCTTGAACAACTCCTCATCAGTGTCAATTCAGACAGCTAAAAGTATGTTGTAAGTTTTTCTTTAGTACTCATCAGTTAAGTATTAAATTTATAAATTTGGATACAATATTACACAGGGAGGTATTGGTCAGTAATTGTGCTTGTACAATATACTAAAACAATGAACATATGTTGTTTTTATGTGCACTATTTGTACCTCAGTAACAAAACTTACTGCTTTTTTTGACTTTGTAACCCAAAATTACAACTTGTGACATATTAAGCCACAAAACCTGTTTGAAGGGCAGTGTATGGTGGAGAGTTAAATTGTAGTATATATGTGTTACAAGCCATGTCTTTTAACTTAATTTATCCATTTGACTGGCCATACTATTATTTACCAGGGTTGCATCACACTTTTATATTGCCATACTAATTAGCAGAGCCAAGTATTAACACACTTCTGGAAAACCAGAGGAGTAAGTGCTTGCCTTACTTCTGTGGGTAAGATTTTCCAAGTGAGGAAGGCCACAGGAGAGAAGGCCCTTCTAGATCCCACCAGTCAAGGCCATTGTTTTACTTGCACTTGTCTCAAGATATATCATAGATGTATTTTTACCAATTTTTAAAACATACTTGACTTTCCTAATTTAATTTTTTATTTGCTGGAAGGAAAAAGATAGGCAAGATGGCTTTCAGAAAAAAGCTGGAAGTTTCCAAGAACAGTATACACATTGAGTTTGGATAGGCCTAGAAAAAAAAACTATATGAAAAGGTGCAAATGTATTAAAAAAAACCCAGAAGCATCAACTATTCAAAGTGAAATTAATATGGGGTTTATTTTTGCTTAAAACTGCAGCTTTAAGTATAGTAGATATCTATAGAAGAATTAGTATGGTAGATTCAAAGGAGATAAATGATGTGGATGGATAAGAAAAATGGTAGGTTGAAATTTAATTTGTAGTAATGTAGGCTTTAATCAGTTAAATAAGGTACATATCTTTAAATTTTATTTTTATATTCTTGCTTTTTTAAATATGGTCTCAAATAGCATTAAAGTAACAAAATTGTGTATTTAGATTGAGATTGTGACTTCTTCAAAGCTGGCAAATCATTTTAATTAAAGAAATATTTTCTAAAATAACTTACATAAAAATTTCAAGCTAAATTTCTCCTGTAATCACTTAACTGCAAATAAGAATGGTCGGGAAACATTTAAATAATTGATCTAAGTTAGTTAATCTGTTAACTAGTGCATAAATATTGAGGATTCACAAGACCAGTGCATTGCTGATGGAAATTGCATGAAACTTAAACTGTCTCTATATTACCATTAATGCCTTTCCTACTGAAATACTGTCTGTAGCAATTCAGAATCCCTTTATTTAAATTTAATAGCTTGCCCATCATTTGTGTGATACCATGTTCACTGTAAGTACAAGTGATTTGTTCTTTCCTTCTTTGCTTTAGACATTTTAGAAAAAGAGTACAAAGAGGCAAAAGACAAGTAAACAAGATAAAATAATAAAGATATAAATAGTAAATATCTATAGTAAAATACCAATAAGTAAAACAAGGGATCAAAAATGTCATTGAATGTATGTTAAACTGACTGATTCCACCTACCTTCATATTCCATATGTTCTATATAAGCAGCCAAGTTAACAACATATCATTTCCTGAGATCCATTTGAAACACCCCCCCCCCCCCCATCCTGATGTCCTTTATAACAAATTTATTTTAGAAATTGCTTTTCAAAAACAGTCCAATTAACTTATGGCCTGAAAAATAAGAACTCTAGCTGCATGTTCCATTATCTTTTTCACAGAAAACATACACTTGCACACATAAACAGAGACATGATAAAGATAATCCTCAAGTTACATTCATTTAGCGACCATCCAAAGTTATTACAGTGCTGAAAAAAGTGAGTTATGATCAGCCCTCACACTTAGGACCATCTCAACATCCTTACAGTCACGTGATCATGATCCAAGTACTTTGCACCCATCTCCCATTTATGCGAATGGCAGAGTCCCAGGATCATGTGATAGCTATTTGCATCCTTCCAGTTGGCTTCTAAAAAGCAAAATCAATGGGGAAATGGGCAGCGAAGATCCTAAGTCATGGTCAGGTGATGTCTCACTTAACGACCTTGGAGAAAACCCAGAAAATTGGGTACAATCATGTGATATCTCACCTAATGACTGCATTTCAAAAGAATCTGGTCCCAATTTTATCATAAGTTGAGGACTATCTGTATACCAATTTCGTTGTATTTAAATACAATGACAATAAAGATTATACTTACTATACACACATATTTCTCTTTGGTTCCATTAGAAACTTCAAAAAATATAAAAGATTGTAGATAGGAGGAGAGGCTTATATTACTGAAAGGAAACAGAGAAAGAGAAAACTGAAGATGAGGCAAAGGAAGAAATAGCTGCGCAAAAGAAGAAATAGTTTAGACTATTCTCAAACTTTGTGACTTCCTAAAATAATAAAATATTTTTCCGAGCAATGAGTTGACCTAATGAACATCCTTTTCAGTCTAATCTGTTTTGATTGTGAGAATCAAAACTTTGAAAAAAGAAGCTTAAGAACTGAATGATGAAGATTTTAGCCCAATTCACATTTTAAATAAGGTAACTGAGGCTTTTATCTTCAACTGACACTTGGTTTTTGATTTCACTCCCTCAGTAGTTTCACTTGTTCTAAAAGCGTATGGTACAGATTACACCACTTTCCCTGAATAACTGCTGCTGATTATTCTAAGCATTCTAAATCTTAATTTTATAAGTAGTAAAATCAAAACAAATGCCCCCAAAACCAAAATTGAAGACTGCTTTCCTTCTTGTAAAGCTCACCCATGAATGTTAACAGATCCTCGTGATTGGCTTCTCAAAATTTTATTTTACTGGGCAATGTTCTTTTCCTCCTCTAATTTTTAATGTTTCTTATTTGGAGTTTAATGGTTGCCTTCTATACAATTTATAATTTCTGTATTGCTGGCCTCTGATTGATTGATTGATTAATTGATTGGCTGTCCATCTTACCATAGGGTACCTCTGGGTGGTTTACAATATTAAAATGATAAATCTGTTTAATAAAATACTATAATATTCAAAACACAATACACAGCGCTGGCTAAAATACAGGGAGAGACTAGGACGAGCAGGGGGAAAGGTGGGATCTGTATATTAATCTATATATTAATCTGTTTTATTAATCTCTGAAGCCCCTCCTTTGGTGCCCCAAGCCAATTGGCAGAGCTAGGTCTTTAAGCTCTTGCGGAAGGTCAGGAGGATTGGAACCGACCTAATTCTGGGGAGAAGATCTTCCAAAGGGCGATTTTATATATAGAAGAAGCATATAAAGGATCCTCTGGCTCATGAACTCTCTTCGCCTATTTCTTCTCTCACACTGTAACTAGAAGATCCAGTCATACCATATATACATAGTTCGTTAGGTTTGACTTAAATTATAACACTTCTGAGAAGTATCTAACACAGTATTTGTTTAAGAGAAAGGTATGAAAGCACTTAAGGTTTATGCTGACATAGGATACTTGTAATCGTAAATCATTGCTGAATATTTAAGGATTGTTTACCACTATTCCCAAAAAGCAGTAAATGTGATACATGTTGATGTGATACATCAACATATAATAAATGGGTTCCTCCCAATGATGAAATTCAATTTTTTTACTACTGGTTCTGTGGGCATGGCTTGGGCATGGCTTGGGCATGGCAGGGAAAGGATATTGCAAAATCCCCATTCTCACCCCACTCTGTGGCCAGCCAGAGGTGGTATTTGCCAGTTCTCTGAACTACTCAAAATTTCCGCTTCCTGTTATCCAGAACCTGTCAGAACCTGCTGAATTTCACCACTGCTTCCTCCATATTTTGGATTTACATTATTCTGTGTCTGTGATTCCAAAACATTTTCCTTGTTTGGCAATTGAGCCAATCTATTTCTGACGTTGCTGTGATGGAATTAAAAATGCTGCAAATCCAGTTTTCTGAAGTTGTAGAGACTGGGCTGTTTTTTCATTGATGGGAAGCCACTGTAAAGGTTCGTGCCAAAACACTATCATGTCATTATTTATAATTATCTTGAGTTCGAAATGTCAACTGGTGAACCCTGCATGTAATGGGAGAGTGGGATTGCTGTTGTCAGCAATTCATATTTTTTATGCTCATCTCTTAGTTAGATGAAAGGACTGCTGTCCATATTTATGTTAGCTATTTTTTGGTAGATAAGAAAAAAAAGAGGTTTTTCAAGTGATTTAGACAAAAGTTTAGCTTTCTCTAGTTTCATGGATATGTTATGTGTTGACATATTTATGTTAAATATTACAAACAGCAGTTAAGCAGGTCTTATTTTTTACATTTGAACTAAAGCGCAACAAATAACTGCATGACTCGCAGCTTTTCTCTGTATTAACAATCAAGTCTCTATTTCTGACTGTTATTATTTCTCTTGGATTTATTATTATTATTTATAAAATTTATTGGCTGCCAATCTTATCATAGGCTAACTCTGGGTGGCTTACAGTCATAAAAATCTATTTACATATATATAATTAAAACATAAATAAATTAAAATCAAACATTGACATCTAAGGGCATCTGGGGAGGTGGGGGCAAAGTGGGATCTGTTTTTACTCAACCAGCGACCTCCACTGTGCTATTTCACCGCTGGGTCCCCAAGCTGACTGGCAGGTTCTTACAAAAAAATAGGGTTGGGCCAACCTCACATCAGCGGGTGAAATGTTCCAGAGGGCAGGAGCAACAACAGAAAAGGCCCTCATCCTGGACCCTGCCAGCTGGAATAATCTGACGGGACCTCCAGCATGCCTTCTCTGCCGGCACAAGTGGGACAGGCCAATCCCAGTGGGGTGAGATGGTCCCTCATGTAACCTGGGCCCATGCCATGAAGGGCTTTAAAGGTGATCACCAACATCTTGAATTGCACCCGGAAGCAGACTGGTAACCAATGCAGCTTGTGGAGCAGTGGTGTTACAGGTGTCATTCTTGGGGCCCTCAAAACTGCCCATGCTGCCATACACTGCACCAGTTGTAGCTTCTGAATAATCTTCAAGGGTAGCCGCATGTAGAGCGCATTACAATAATACAAATATTTTGGATATTTCATTAGCATAGGATTATCGGCCTAATTAAAATATTTAATACATGAAAGGAACAAGAGATGTTTGATAGTTTGGGATGTTATTTTAATCTTTTTTAGAATGGACACTTGAAATTTGTAATGCTGAACTTAAAATGAACTGTTAGCCGTGAGATGAAAAAATGCATAAGGAAAGGAAAAATCACTCAGTACAAAGGGCAACTCTGCTATGTTTCAGTTTCAGTAATGGGGATGAATCCTGTTGACTGTTGCCTCTTGGACTAAGACAGACATGTAAAACTTTGTCAAGTGCCATCGCAGTAGGACTAATGTCTCACTTAAATTTGTTTCAGTCTTTTTATTTTTGCTGACCAGTTTTATGTTTTGACATATTTGGAATTAATGTTAAAAGCACGGTACATTCTTAATGTGCAGTGATTATAAGGAGAGAGTTTGATTTTTAGTTATGAATAAACTGGCAAAAAATAGGGAATTGATAATGTTTTCAACCTATATAAAAATACTAAGACTTCAAGAGACATTTCTAGACTTTGTGGGAAAGCCAGAAATATTGCAGTTTGATGCATTCTCCGATGCTTCTGATGTTTCATAGACTAACAAAAGGTTGCTTTATTAGTAGCTTTAATGAACAAATCGCTTTATTGGCTTAGGCATACTGGTAGCTTTGTCGGTCCAAACAGCAATGAGTTCTTATTTCAATTCACTATTGTGCTCAAGTAGTGAAGTGATAGCCATTGACCTTCTACTAAAGCACAATAAAAAGTTTTTTTGTGAAGAACAGAAGTATGCAAGGAAAACTGCAATGCCTTCATAGCTTGTGTGTTCAGATAAGCTCTTGTTTGGTTCTCAGTATACAGCCTTAAAAATATAGTATTAATTGTCTTTTAGTGGACCTGCTTAAAAATGTAACTGCATATTTAATTTGTATTTCATCCATGAATCGTTACTCTTGGATTCAAGACACATTGACATTTATATAACTGAAAATAATGTTATATATATAATAACATATGTTATATAGTTTTTGTACTACATTAGTGTCCTGGATGAAGAATTTTATAATTTAAAGAAATTATACTATGAAATTACATTGAAATGTTGCTCTCACTATGTAATGGCTAGAAAGGAGTTCAAAAATAGTACAGATATATTTTTTCATGAAGCTTTATCATAGTGACCTTCCATTCAAGAACTAACAATTCTGCTTATTTTTTTTTCTGAAGATAAGCATAAATGGCTGGGTGCTTTCATAGCTCTTCAAAACAGCCCTTCACCAAAATAATTAAAGTGCAGAATTAAAAGATGGTGCATATACACACATTTCAAGTTGCTTAATGTCAATTAGCGTTACTACCAGAGATGATTGTGAATAAATAACAGCCTACATTTTGTGTCCTATTGATTGTTTATGGGCTAGGTTTCAGCTGAGCACTCAGTTGAACTTTGAAATACAGAACAGTAGTTAGAGAGGAGGAAGCATAGCGGTGCTCCTTTTTGTTTTCCCAAGACAAACCCTTACACATTTTAGGATTAGCTGCTTAGGTTGTCCCTTTTCTGAAATAGAACTGCAGAACCTATTGTGAGAAGGTGGTTGAGGAATTTCTTCTTCATTCCCGCCTTTCTCACTTATTGGAATATTTGTGTAAATACTTGTATGAAGTAGCCTGTATGAGAATCAGTTAGGATATCTGAAATTCATGTTTAGGAAACAGGGTATTTTTTAATTAGTCTTTAAATCTTATTTTATATTCCTGCCTAAATGGGAATGGTTCCATTGAATAGCAACTTGGTTTGGGGTAATATATTTTCTTTGAATTTAACTGAAATTAGATGAGCATAGCTTGGGTGAAAGATTTGTCAATAGCTGCAGAAAGGCAAGGGATAGTAAGCAAAATGTGATGGAACTTGGAAGTAAAGAGAAATTAGATACCGAGGCTTTAGATCAGGGGTGTCAAACTCGATTTTATTGAGGGCCGCATCAGGGTTGTGTTTGATTTCAGGCAGCTGGGGTGGGCGTGGTTGGGGTGGGCATGGCCAGCTCAATATCACTCATGTTGGGCTGCTTGTGGTGGCCCAAGAGCTCTGCCAGGAAAAACGGCCTTCTGAGCTCTGTTTTTGACTGAGACGATCTCCTGCAACCCTCCGCCAGCGAAAACAGAGCTCAGCGGGGCTGCATGCGGCCTTCCCGAGCTCCGTTTTTGCTGGCAGAGGCCCCATGGACTTGTCTTTCACTGTTTCCAGGGTGGCCCTGTCGGCCAGATCTAAGCAGCCCACAGGCCGAATCCGGTTCACAGCCCTTGGGTTTGATACTCCTGCTTTAGATGGAAAGCCATTGACCCATGAATACAGTAGAAAATAAGGCAAGAATTAAAAGATTAATGCTTGTTCAAGGCCGCAGTGGCTCAGTGTGTAAGACACTGAGTTTGTCGATCGAAAGGTTGGCAGTTCAGCGGTTTGAATCCCTTGTGCCGCATAACGGGGTGAGCTCCCGTTACGTGTCCCAGCTTCTGCCAACCTGGCAGTTCGAAAGCATGTAAAAAATATAATTAGAAAAATAGGGACCACCTTTGGTGGGAAGATAACAGAGTTCCATGCACCTTTGGAGTTTAGTCATACTGGTCACATGACCACAGAGACGTCTTCGGACAGCGCTGGCTCTTTGGCTTTGAAACGGAGATGAGCACCACCCCCTAGAGTTGGGAATGACTAGCACACATGTGCGGTGGGAACCTTTACCTTTACCTATGAGTTCATTAACTTTGCATTTTGGCTTTTTAGTTGTATTTTTGTGTCTGTATTAAGGCACAGGAGTATATTAACTGACAGATATATTAATTCATTCATACACACACACATACACGCACACCCCACATATATAAACAAACATACATTCTGGGATAATTCTAGGATTATCAGCATTCTGACCCTAGGAATGAAAGGATTCTTTCTGTTCAAAAGTGATCCAGAATCTACCAGTTTCTGGCAACTGAAGGACCTGATAGGCTTTCAAAGGGAGCTGGAGCTAATATCTGATGACCTGCACAGATAATTTGGCTGCTGCCTAAAATAGGGAGGTGGCTGGAACCTTGGACAGAATTGTGTGTGTACAACCTCTCTTTTCTCCCATCATTCCCAGTACTCCCTGTGAGGAGTTGAGGGGGTTAAAAAAGATCAAGAGACATCTAGAGCACTGCTGCAAAAAAACAGGATATGAGTCTGATTGGGTACAAGCTAGAGCTGCTATTAACACCTATCACATGATGGGAAGAGCAGTGAAGCATCAATATTTCTCTGCTTTTGTCATGTCCTCAGCATATCATATTTAGGATCCCCTAACCTTTTGGGGGAAGGGCAGCTCAGAGGCCTACTTTCAGGACCACGTAGTGGAATTTTCTGTGCATCTGGCAGATAAAATTGCCTGATTTTATTCCCAGTTGGATGTTAACCCTGTTGAGATACCAGAGGAGCAAACGTACCCAGTTATCTTGGAATAATTTGACCCTGTTTGTCCTGAAAAAGCGAACAAAGTCAAAGTCCACTCAGAAGGAGATGTGTGTGGGTCCGACTGATGGTGAATTCATCCTTGATGGAGAGGATGTTTCTGACTTCTTTAAAACTTTAGAAACCTTCATTGTTGCTCTTGGCAATTTTTGTCCAGGCTCCCACCTTCCCGTTTTAGGGATGGTGGTTGAGAAGATGTGGCATTGGGAACTCCAGAGAATCCTGGATGAAATGGATTATCCACACCCTTTCACTCAGGTTTCAAGCCCCGATATGGGACAAAGCAGCATTGGTCGTACTTTTAAATAGTATGTGGTAGAAGCAGGATGAAGGTGGTACATCCATCTTAGCTCTTCTTGTTTTCCAGTAGAGTGGAGGGAGGGGTCACAGCAGGGTTAACACAGCCTGATTGGTCCATTTGACTGAGAGAAAACTTCTTAACCTTCGCCTTCTCCCGTTGGTTCCCAGTTTCCTCTCAGTCAAGGTCCAAGACACAGGTTTGGTTCCTAGTAGTAGAGTTTTAGTGGGTTTTATTAGTCAGTATTAGTGTTGTTGGCACCTTGAATTTGGAGTTTTTTATTTAAAAATTTTTTTCTAATGGTCCGCCTTGCAGGGCTGTTGTTCGACTGCCCTCAGGAGGCTGAGATAGTCAGTGGGGGGGGGCGCTTCCTCCCCCTCTCTTAAGGGATCGCTCCGGACTGGTGCCTGGGGTCTCGGGTGTGCCGGGCGATCCTACGTGCTTTAATTTGTCTTCTTAAAACTTTCCGGTGAGGCTCGCAGCGCGCTGGGGCTTTTCGGCGCGAAAGCGGCTTTTCGGCTTCAAATTTGAACCGCTAGCTTCCCGGGCCGGTTACAGCCCACGGCAGCAGCGCGGAATCGTTTTTCTTGGTGTTGGAAGGCTCCTAGGGGCTTAGGAGCTCAGCGATGATTTAGAGAGCGTTTTGGGAAAGGCGAGCTTGCAGCTGCAGGCATTGGCAATTAAGGGCGAGGTGAGCGGCCATTTTTAGGCGCGCTTTTGAAAGCACCGCCCAAAAGAAGCCGGCGGCCATTTTGAGTCACGTGTTTGGGGCTTGCAACACGGAGAGGCTGTGAAAAACGTGGCTGTGCTGTTTGCAACTTTACCGGAGGTCCGGAGCAGGCGATTCTCACCAGCTGAAGGGCAATTCCTACCAAAAAACCTCGTTCTGGAGCACGTGAGTGGGGATGGCAGATAGAACTGAGTCCCAGCAGGCCGCGCCAGCTCAGGCAGGCGAAGATCAGGTTGAGCCCACTCCCCCAGTTAGGCCTCGGGTTTCTAGGCCTTCAGCTGAGGACAGGCCTTCGAGAGCTCTGCAAAGGGATGAGCTCAGGCGATCCAGGGCCATTGAGAAGGTCATTGAAAGGGCTGAGAAGAGACAGGCCAGGGATCCTAGGCCCAGATCCAGATCCCCACACGTGGCGGCTTCATGCCCTCCCCCACCGGTGGCTAGGGGGTTCAGCCCTTCCTCTTCCTCTTCCTCTGCTTCCCCATGCAGATCTGTTAGGAGTCAGGAGCGGGGGGCGCCTCGCTCTCCTTCTGCTTTCCCGGGGATTAGGGAAGAAGATAGGGGGGATCCATTGGAAGGTACCTCTGCAGGTCCAGTTAGGGGTAGGAGATCCAGCAGGGCCTATGTGGCACCAGACTATGATTCAGAAGGAGATGAGGAGGATCTCGATAACCTCCCTGAGAATCTCAAAAGGCTTATTTCTGCAGCCATTTCTAGGGGCATTTCCCAAAGGGACAGACCTTACCACCACAGTCGAGTTACTCCCTTTAGTAGGTCCAGATCTAGGGCTTCTTCGCCTTCCCTCATGAGTGAGGTCTCCTCTAGGGGGGAGGCACGGAGGGACGATTGGGGGTTCTCTGAGGAGGAGGATGCGGCTCCTGAGCCGCCTCGCTCTTCCAATCTTTTCCTCCAGGCCATGTTCAAACCATTGCTTAAGAAGGCTAGGAGGACCACAAAGGTGGGCACGGGGGACCCCACGGTCCCACCGCCCACGGATCCGGACATGGTCATGTTCTCAGCGACGGCCACCAATAAGGAGGAGATTCCTGCCCCTCCTCTTTTCTTAGAGGTAGCTACTAGCCAATGGGCCCGTCCTTCTAACTTTTCCCCACCTGGCAGCAACGACCGTCGCGCCTACAACATGGAAAAGTCCTTTGTGCAAGCTATTCAGCTTCCAGTTATAGATCAGCCCATAGCAGCTTTAGTCTCCTCCTCTCCAGTAGTTTCAGGGGACGCGGCTGACAAACTTAAGGCAGAGGACAAGAGGGCGGAGCTCACTTTACGTAAAAATTTTAAAGCCTCAGCATGGGCGGTGCGGGCAGCGGCTGCTGCCTCGTACTTTAACCGTACTACGGTCATGTGGCTCCGCCGGCTCCAGGAGCGCATTCCGATCCAGGAGGAGCGCGCACACCAGGATTTGGCTAAAATAATGGCAGCGTGTCAGTATTCGGCTGATGCGACCCTAGACGCAGTTAGATTTGGTTCAAGTGCTTTGGCCACCTCTGTGGCCTCTCGTAGACTTTTGTGGCTCAGGAACTGGCAGATGGACTATAAAGCCAAGTGGGACCTAGTAGCTGCCCCTTTTGAGGGTCCAAATTTGTTCGGGGCTTCCTTAGACCCGATTTTGGTGGAAAACAAAGATAAAAAGAAAGTTATGCCTACATCCACCAAGAAGGCGGAGTCCCGTAGTCATCCCTATCGCAGGCCCCAGTTCAAGTCTTATGACAGGGATCAGGACCAGCGATACCAATCATACAGACAGGACAGGTCATTTCATAGACAGAGTTTTCAGGACCGTTCTAGATATCAGCCGCAGTCCAAGCGGCCCTTTCGTGGGGGGGGCGGCCGCCCCTTCCGCAGAGGGAAATGACTCGAACCCGAGTCATCCCATCGGAGGCCGCCTGGCACTGTATGCGGACGAGTGGGATCGGATCACGTCAGACGGTTGGGTCAGGGCGACCGTTCGCCACGGCCTAAGGTTAGAATTCCTCTCCAAACCCCCAAGTTTTTTCAAAGTTTTTCCCCCGGCTCGGGACCCGGCGCGGCGTCGTCTCATGGACCTCGCGGTCGCCCATCTTCTAGAAATCAGGGCAGTGGAGGTCGTTCCGGAGCCGGAGAGGGGTCTGGGCTACTACTCCCATCTGTTCGTAGTTCCAAAATCCTCGGGGGGTTGGAGGGCAATCCTCAACCTGAAACGCCTAAACCGCTACCTAGTATACAGGCGGTTCAAGATGGCGTCCCTGAAATCCATTCTGCAGGGCATTCGGAAGGGGGATTACATGGCCTCAGTAGATTTGACGGAGGCCTACCTCCACGTCCCCATCCTTCAGTCTCACCGGTGTTATCTCAGGTTCTCTCACCGGGGCAGGCATTACCAGTACCGGGCTCTCCCGTTTGGTCTGGCCTCAGCTCCGCGGACGTTCACCAAGGTCCTGGCAGCTCTGGCGGCTTATCTGCGTTCCATTCCGGTGAGACTTCAGTGCTACTTGGACGACGTCCTAGTTCAGGCAGGGTCCCTCCCCAGGGCCAAGTCGGATCTTCGGCTGACGATCCGTTGGCTTCAGGCGTTGGGGTTTTCAGTGAACTTTCCCAAGAGCCACCTGTCCCCATCCAGGCAGATTCTACACCTAGGGACAGTGATAGACTCCGAGTCAGGGAGGGTCCGCCTGTCTCCAGAGCGCTTGTCCAGCCTTCGCCAGCTGGTCTCCTCTGTACAAAAAAGACGGTCTGTTTCCATCCTGACCTTGTCTCAACTTCTGGGGAAGATGGTCTCTTGCATAGGGATAGTGCCCTGGGCCCGGCTCCACCTGCGACCTCTCCAGTGGGCCTTGATCCCGGTCCAGAGAAGGATGATGAGCAACTCCTTGCGTCCAGTTCCTCTACCGGTGGAGGTGAGACTCTCGTTTCGGTGGTGGTTGTCCCCAGCGCTGCAACAAGGGGCTTGTTTTTGGGAGCCCGAGAGAGTCACAGTGACGACGGATGCCAGCCTCTTCGGCTGGGGGGCCGTGATGGACTCCGACATGACCCAGGGACGTTGGTCTGCCTCGGATCTCCGCCACAACATCAATTGGCTGGAGCTAAAAGCCGCGCGGCTTGCCCTAAGGACTTTTCGTCATCACCTGCGGGGGCGCCATGTCCTCCTGCTTACGGACAATGTGGCAACGAAGGCCCATGTCAATCGCCAAGGGGGCACCCACTCACGTTCTCTCTGGCGAGAGGCGCAGTCGTTGGGCTTGTGGGCGGAGAGACACTTGGCCTCCATAGTGGCGGAGCACATCTCAGGAGTGTCCAATCTTCAGGCGGATTGGCTGAGTCGCACAACCCTAGACGATGGCGAGTGGCAACTGGGCCCGGCGTTGTTTCGGAAGATATGCAGCAGGTTCGGCACACCTCGGGTGGATCTGTTCGCCTCCCCCGACAACGCTCAGCTGCCCCGGTTCTTTACCCGGTTCCAGTCTCCGTCGGCGGAAGGAGCGGATGCTCTCAGGAGCCGATGGCCCCCGGGTCTCCTTTATGCCTTTCCTCCCCTTCCCCTCGTTCCCCGTACGATAGGGAAGATAGTCACAGAGAGGGCTCTCGTTATTCTGTTAGCACCATACTGGCCGAGGAGACCCTGGTTCGCGGACCTGGTCCAGCTGTCGGTAGCAGACCCCTGGAGGATTCCCCCGGGGGAGGTCGTTCTGAGTCAGGGGGCTTTACATCACCCAGGGCCTCAGTGGCTCCATCTGACCGCCTGGCTCTTGAACGGAGGATCCTGAGGGGGCAGAGACTTTCGGCAGGAGTCATAGCCACCTTAGAGGCGTCTAGGAGGCCGTCCACGGTTAGAATTTACAATGCCACATGGAAAGCGTTTGCGAAGTGGTGCATTCCTTTGGGGTTGGATCCTTCTAGGGCTACCGTCCCAAACGTGTTGGAGTTCCTCCAGAAGGGGTTGGAGGATGGCTTGTCGCATAATACGCTCCGGCGTCAAGTGGCGGCTTTGGCCACCATTCTGGGGGGGGAGGGTTCCCCCGTCCTTTCCCGGTCTCCACTGATTAAGCGTTTTCTGAAGGGGGCGGCTAACATCCGGCCGCCTCCGGTTCATAGGTTTCCAACCTGGGATCTGACCCTGGTTCTCCAGGCTCTGACGAGCTCCCCGTTCGAACCACTTAGGACGGTACACATGCGTCTGCTTACCCTTAAGGTGGTGTTTTTAGTGGCCATTACATCGGCCAGGCGCATTTCAGAGTTGGGGGCCCTTTCTTCACGCAGTGACCTGTGTGTAATACACCAGGACAGGGTGGTCCTTCGCTTGGATCCTTCGTTCATTCCGAAGGTGAATTCACAGTTTCACAGGGCCCAGGAGGTCGTGCTCCCGAATTTTTGTCCCAATCCCTCGAGAGAGCGGGAGTTGGTGTGGCATAAGCTGGACGTTCGCCGGGCTGTTCGCATTTACCTAAAGCGAACTGAGGGCATTAGGAGGACGGAAGCGTTATTTGTTTCCTTTCGTCCGGGCTCGTTAGGATGTAAGGTGTCTTCTGCCACCATCGGACGATGGATTAGGTTGGCCATAGTTGAGGCTTACGGGGCTTCTGGGAAGACTCCCCCATCGGGGATTACTGCGCACTCCACCCGCAGTGCGGCTACTTCGGCGGCTTGGGCCACCAGGGCACCTTTCGAGGATATTTGTAGGGCGGCGGCCTGGGCTTCCCCCACACCTTTTATTAGGCACTATCGTTTGGATACTTATGCCTCGGCTGAGGCATCCTTTGGCCGGAGGGTCCTTCAGAGGGTGGTGGCCGATTCTTCACCTGGGACCCAGTCGGCCCGCCCGGGGACGTAGCGTGGGTATGTCCCTGCTGTGACCCCTCCCTCCACTCTACTGGAAAAAGAACGTTGGTCTTACCTGAACGTTTTTTTCTGGAGTAGTGGAGGGAGGGGTCACATTTCCCGCCCTAGTTAGTTAGTTAGACAGGGTCCGGGAAGTGTAGAATCGGGAGGCCCCGGGGGGGCTTGTTCTTGTTTGTGTTTGACTTGCAGTTGCTGGCCGTGACATCGCGGAAACTGGGAACCAACGGGAGAAGGCGAAGGTTAAGAAGTTTTCTCTCAGTCAAATGGACCAATCAGGCTGTGTTAACCCTGCTGTGACCCCTCCCTCCACTACTCCAGAAAAAAACGTTCAGGTAAGACCAACGTTCTATCTCTTGATGACTTTCAATACCACTGATCAGGATATCTATTTAGGCCGACTTAGGGAATTGGGATATGGGTAGGGGAAAAGGGAGGGACGGAAAGAGAGAGAGAGAGAGCATACCATTTTCTTGGTATTAATGTCTCAATCTCTATAGATAACTTGATAAAATTACTTTTTTTGGACTGGACAATGCAGTTATCAATATACAAATATTTAAATGTGAGTTATGTTTGCAAATGTTTTCTTTTTTAATGAGAAATAATTTCTGCAACAGCAAATTTTACAATTTGTAGTGCAAAAATATTTTAATGCACTTTATAATTTCTACTATTTTAATGTTCTAAATTCTGACAATCCTGCAATTATTATACATATGATTAATTTTTTGATCTAACTGCTTTTCATAATGAAAGAGACAGGCAGAACTAGTGACTTTATAAATGGGCTAGCTTCTCAAAGAAATCTTAGATATTATTAATACAGATAGATTTTAAGAGAAAAAATGAATGTGGAAATAAGTAATTCCTAGGAATATAGAGAGATACGAAATACAAAATTACATTTGGTCACCCAGAAATATTTAATGTGAATTATGCCCATGAAAGTATGCAAGAAAACTATAATTTATTTGAGGAAAGTGATTTTATTTATAGTTCCATGAAAATGACAACTATGACCATAGTAGTTTAGCATTTCTTCATGTATTTTGTCCAAAATAAAACAGTACAGAGAAAAATGTATGCTATTGACTACAAGGTAGCTTCTATATTCAAGCAATAGCATCCTACCAGAATTTAAATATGATTATAGTTGTTATATTACGTAGCCTCTGCATATGAAAACAAGGAGGAAGAAAGGTTCTCATGCCTCCATTACCATTCTTGTTGACCTCTCTGGGAAGTGAGGCTGTAACACACTATCGGTCTATCAGTGAGTGGGAGAACATGGTTCGTCTTGTTCATCTTGCTCCACTTCCTTATGGATTGAGATTATATGGTCAATAATGCCTCAGAAGGGTTTTGTTTGTAACTTGAGAGAGTTGCCATTAATATGGCAGTAATGCATGACAATACTAAGTCAATTTCTGATTAAAAGGAAAAGGGAGGGAGTTGCTTGCTACGTTACATTCCATTATATTACAGTGCATTTTTAAATCTCTCAACAAACCTCACACATGAAAGTAGGAAGAGCTACTGGCTAGTCCAGTAATAACTGTTGTCTAGAATTATTGGACTGTTTTTAGCATTAAGCTTTGGTTTTGGTTTTCTTGCGTTCTTGTATATGCACTCTTTAAATGCACTCTAATTTCTTGTTTTCTTTGGCTATTTTGTCCATATTAATTTATTAGTCATGTCACTTATTTATATGCTCCTTGTTACCCTTTAAAGCAGGGGTGTCAAACTCAAGGCCGCATTTGGCCCCCTGGAGTACTTAGATTTGGCCCGCAGGGCTGCCCTGGAAACAGTGAAGGACCAGCCTGCAATACACTCTGCTGAAGACTCCTTGCTTAGCCTTTTTCATCTAATTCAAAAACAATTTTTACTTCCGTTTGTACCATTTTCTTTCAATCTTAGCTGTTTTCATTCTCTTTGACTCCATTCTTACAACCATCTTTTTCTCTGTATACATATTGTATCTTTTATGCTGACTTTTTTTGCAGCAATCTTTATCTGATGTGTATTTTTTCTCATCTACAATCTTTTTACCTCATTGCTTCATCAAGCATTCTTTTTTATATTCCCAGCATACTTGAGTGGTACTCATAACACCATGGTTTTTACTCTGTTTCAAATACAATCCACAGTATCTTTTCTCTCATACCTATTCATTCTGTAGATATTAATATATCCAGTAATAATATTTTAATATATGACTTGTTTGTTTTCTTCCTGCAGTCATTCTGCTTTCATTTCTTTCACCTTTCTCTCTTTTCTTCTGTGTCCATTTTGACACTATCAGCATTTAGAATATCTCATTACTCTTGTATCTTTCACAAATTCTCTCAGTTTTTTTATCATAAATAACAAAAGTCATGTTTTTTCCATTGATTGCTTTTCTGTGCATGAATAGACTTATTCTTAAAGTAGATATTTGAAAACAGGCTGTTTTGTAAGCTGATGATCATCAGTCATCTTATTCATTCATGGGTCTCTGAAAGGCTGGTCACTGTTTTTGTACATTCATTAAATTTCTTTCAGTCCATTTATATCACCTAACAGAATAATCTTTTAACCTGGGTCACATCATACAGAATGTTGGACAATTTCCCGTGAAACTTCAATTTCAACACCCCAAAATGCTCATTTGATTTATTATCATTTTATGAAATGGAACAGTCAGCTCTCATCAACCATTGAATTCTCATTTTGATATGCATTCACAGCAATCTAATGATATCTTATAATACCTTCTGCATATTAATTTTTGTATTCATTATAAATCCATATCTTTGTTCCCTGTATGTAATTTTCAAATCTACCCCAATCCATCAGACTACTTCTTCTCAGATGTAGTACATTCTTCCTCCTTAGTTTAGCAAGCATGGAATATTTTTTTCTTGTGTTAATTCAAGCTTGTTACAATTTTTTGTTCTCACCATTAAAATCTTTCATCCCTAACCCTAACCCTAACCAACATCTGCTTTTAAAATTCTGGGAATTGTGAAGAGACCAGTTAGGCCATATGTCTTATTTTTATCCTCTGAATACTAAATGTCTTAAATATATCACTACCCACAAATGTTTCAATAGGTTCTTCAAATTCTAACAGGCTTGGACTTGGACCAACTCCCTTCTAACTGTTTTCAGTTATCTTCTGGTAGATTATAATTGTAGTGCCTTTGGAGGAATTTACATATGTGTAATATCCAAAATCATATGTGAATATTTCAAATATTGGTTCTAAATAAGCTACAAAAGGAATTTATCTATCATAATATGAAATAGGAGCCAGAATTATTTAACCTTTTCATTAGTCAGAATTACTTGAGGTAGAAAATTTAGAACGAGTTAAAGATAGAACTTTGCTCATTTTTAGCTTATTGCATCTTTTTCCTTCTGCAAGATGCCATTTATCTTCTTTTAGCTAAGCTGCTAACTATAATTAACTTGTGCTACTATCCATAATCATTTTGACAAAAAAGTCCATTTTAAAGGTATTATTAGATTGGATTTAGGTACAAGGTAACAAATAGCAAAAAAAAAAATTAAACAAAATAAAAACAGTGTTAAAACATTCTAGAAAACAAAGTCTTTTTATAATGGCTGAAAAATATTCCAACCATAACAATAGAACTTTATTTAGAAAATATATATAATATATAAATATATAAAACCAAATCAAAGTCAATGTAGTATGATTAATGAACAGAGTAAGAAAAGTTGTCAAAGAAAAGAATATTTTTTTTAAAAACTGGAACTAAAAACAAAAATACAAACTTGACCAAAAGAAATTAAAATTGGCAATAAAGAATATTAAAGAGTTGATTTTGATATGGCAAATGATTCAAGTGGTCCTTGCTTACTGGTGGTAATTGGGACTGGGAAGTCCAATGCTAAGTTGTAAGGCATCGTGATTACATCAATTTACGATAGCAGTTCTGGCAGTTGCCATCATTAGGTGACTCTGTAACCTCCTGGCTTCTCCATTTACTTTGCTTGCCAGAATCTGGCCATGTGATCATGGAATCATGTGACCATGGAATCCAGCAAGCCAGTCACCAAGCATCCAGATATGTAGTCACAACACTATGTGGACAGTAATACGGCTTCAGTTACACTAAGCTGTCATAAACATCCCTCACTCAGTGCCATTGCAACTTTTTGAACAATCACTGACCGAGTGGATGATAAATGAGGATTACCTCATTTAAGAGAAGCAGCTAAAAATACTTTAATATATTCTAGGGAAAAACAGACAGGACATGTTGAGACTATAAGAAATAAAATATAAGAATATTGCACAGAAACTCAACAAATTATTTGCAGTTGTCTTCATTTCTGAGGATGTTCAAGTGCAAACCTTTTTTGGAGGGAAAACATAAATGACTGAAAAAGTCGAAATGACAAAATATGGATTTGATAAATTAAAGCTCTGCAGATATATTATTTCTCTGTATTTCTTTAGAAAATGATATTCTAAAAAATCTTATCGGCAACTATATTAATCCTGAAGGGAAGGAAGTCTTTTAAATCAGGTAGTTGCTTGGGTATATTTTGGAGATTAAAGATAAGGAATTTTCTTTAAGAAGAAGTATGTTACAGAATGATAGTTAAGTAGTATGATTGTGGTAGATATTGAGAAATGAGAGAGAAGTAAATGAGGTAAACCGAGACTGAGCTAACTTAATTGATAGTGGAATTAGACAGAATGGGTGTAGGCTGGAGAGACAATGAACAGTGTCCAAAAATTGTGCCGTATGAACTCTGCAGCAGAAGCAGTGGCAGAAAAGCAAAAATGGAAATTACCTTTTGCAGAACCATTGTGGCTACATCTGTCTGGAAATCTATGGACTTAAAGGACTGAAGTGAAGGTGGAAGTCAAATTGGTTGCCATTAAAACTTGTAGTGCTGTTTAGAGAAAAAGCAAAAAAGCAACACCAAAAGACGTTTTGGTGCAGTTTAGAAATAATTGGGGAAAGCTTTAGTGCAGCCAGTTAGGAGATGGAATGCAGGCACCCAGTTTGAAAGTTCTTTGGGTGGGAAGAGAGAAAGTCAACAGCATAGAAAGTCGCTATGGTGGAGGGCTGAATTGGAGTTAGGGAAATGAAGTCAGCAAATTAAATTGAAGGACTATGAAGATGACAATGGGATGACCAGATTAAAAGATTGTATTAGAAGTTGGAATTATATAAATACAGAAAGAGAAAAGAAAGTGCAAGAACCTAGGCTGAAGGATTAAATTAGAGAATAGTGCCAGAATGAAGAAAGAAAAAGAGAGAAAATCTTGTTGAATCTATGGGAGAAAGAAGAGATTGAGATGGAAGATTTGGATGGATGATGGTGAAGTGAGTGGAGAGATGAGAAGGAGGGAGGATTTTGAATATGAAGAGCAGCTAAAGAGATTACTGACACCCTGAGTGACAGGCGGGGAGTTACCTGACCTGTAGTTAAGGGCAATAGGCTGAATTTGGGCTATAGTGAATGACTTGCTCTGAGAGGGGAAAGTGCTGATGTCTTTGAAGAAGGTATTAATGCATCTCCAAAAGAAACTATCTAAAGATTTAGCTCTACTGGTCAATTATTGCATAGTGGCCAATCTTTTGTTTTTGGGAGGTTGTTGTTAAGATTGTTGGCAGAGTGAACAACCTCTGATGGAAACTGATCAAGGAGAGATTCAACCTAGAAGTAAGGAGAAATTTTCTGTCAGTGAGAACAATCAACCAATGGAACAGCTGGCTTTTTGAAGATGTGGGAGCTTCATCACCGGAGGCTTTCAAGAAGTGATTGGATTTCCATTTGTCAGAAATGGTATAGGGTCTCCTGCTTGGGTGGGGTGGGTGGATGGACTAGATGATTTACAAGGTCCCTTCTGTTAATCTGTTAACAACCTAAATTCTTTCCAATCAGCATTCAGACAGCAGCACGGGATAGAAATTGCATTGATTGCTCTTGTTTTCAAAACAATTGAGCCGCAAGTTTCTGCTGCTAAGTGAGACATTTGTTAAGTGAGTTTTGCTCCACTTTACAGTCTTTTTTGTCACAGTTGTTCAGTGAATCACTGTAGTTGATAAGTTAGTGACACAGTTGTTAAGTGAATTCCCCATTGACTTTACTTATTAGAAGGTTACAAAGTGTGATCACATGATCCTGGGACACCATCATAAATATGAGTCAGTTGCCAAAGACCTCATTTTTTATCATGTGACCATGGAGATGCTGCAGTAGTTGTGTGAAAAAGGTCATGTCACTTTTTTCAGTGTCGTTATAACTTTGAATGTTCATTAAATGAACTATTGTAAGTCAAGGACTACCTGTACTTTTTCTAAAAAAAATGTTTGTTACAATTAAGATGATGATGATGATGATTTTTAGCGATTTCATGAAGTTTGGTTGTATCATTTTATGTTGTAGTACAGATACATTATTGTTTCAGTATTCATAATATATTTACATACAAAATGGTTATCATACATATCTAATAATTTTTAAAGTTATGAAATTACTCACATTTGTGATAATGAAATCTTAATATTAAATTATATTAATGCATAAGCAGATGTAATAATAACTATACATATAAGATACTTTTGTCTTGGATTGTTTTAAATATTGAAGTAGATTCATTATGCAGTTAATAGCTTGGTTTATACATTGTACTAAACTAGAATGGATTGTTATTTTGGGTTAGTATGATGTGTGAGTTTACTGAGTATGGTTCAGCATGTTTAAAAGTTTCATTTAATGATATTGATGATTTAATTGCTTTAGAAAAAACTGCTTCATATTTAGTATTTCCTTCAAAACAATGCTATTTGTATGTTTGTCACTCAGAATTTCTGCCTCTCAAATTATTTGTGAAGATATCTATGTAAGCCATCACTTTGCTTTATTTCTTGGATGGTTTCCTATGTGTGGTCTGTCACTGGCTCCATCTTTATGCATCTTGAGAATCAATAGTACATTAAGGAGACTGACATGAGGTGAGAGGGAAAGCACATAAATAATGAATAGCAGCCTTAATTGCTAATCTTTCATTCCTGTTAAGGGAAATGCAAATTTCTTTGAATAGCTATATGTTTTATATTCAGTGTAGTCCAAATTATTATAACTAGTAATCTTGAATTATATGTAGTATAGATTAGAAGCGGTTTAACCAGACAAGTCGATACCATTAAAATGGCATTGGATCTCATGCGCATTAAAATCTGATTTTCTTCAAGAAAAAATACAAATATTGATGAAGCAGCCTTATTAAGTGGATTATTTTCATCTCAAGTCAGTATCTGCGTTTAAAGCAACAGCTAAATTTTTGCAGTCTTCCAAAAACTAAAACTTATTTTGCCTTCTCTGGCCCAGTATAAACTGATCCTTACATTTTCATTTAAACCATGGTATCAGGTATATGGGGTTTTTTTTGTAAATAAATTCTGTGGTAGTAGTGGTGGTTAGCAAGCTAAAACCCAAGTTAGAAAAGGTCTTTTGAAATTGCATGGGATAGCTTTAATCATATTTGTTAGTATTATGCACCTGGACATTCATGAAAAAGGTGAATGTGGAAAACAGTCATGAAATTTTTCCTTTGAGATGTAGGTGCTAGAAAAGACACTTTTAAGTTATCAGGCGAAGGATAATCAATGAACTTTAATTCTGCTTATCTTTTTTATTAGCTTCCCGTGATTTCATGTGCTGAATATCAGTGCAACCCTGCATAAGCAATAATACTTTATTAGCTCACTAACGTGACGGCACAAGATGCCGTTGACTTTTTCCAAGTTGACCTGTTCCATGTCATCTTGAGTGATTCCACTTAATATTACTTTACATTTTCCCTGTAATGTTTTTTCTCTGATGAATAGCTGTGTAGAATCAGCACAGGAAGAGCAAAGTCCTTGGCAATACCATCTCAGTTGCATCTGCAGATGAGGATTTAAAATTCTATGCAGCAGACAGTACCTCCAGCAGGCGAGTAAAAGGTTACTGCATTATTTGCTTGTTTGCATACAGAATCTTTTTTATACAAAAGGCATTTTTATTTAATTTGCACTGGCTGCTTGAATTTAAATATTACTGGAAAATGAATTAATAAAAATGTGAATATCAAAAGGGCAGAGCAAGGTTGAAGGAAGAAGCAATGCTGGCACAATATAGCTGTAACCAGTCTCTGTGGAGGGGAGGAGGCAGAACAAATATAGCTTTTGATGCAGAGTGAAAACAAGAAGTTTTGCTTAAATATGTGTCCTTAAGCTGCTGTCCTGCCCCTTACGTATAAAATTACCTGATGACTAAGGTTTTGTAGGTAGCTGCTAATAGTGCTATCAGTATAAATGACAATTATTTCAAGTCGGATTATACTGTAGTTGGGTTGAGCATCTTTGTTAATGTGAGTCCGCTCTGAAAATGCTTTAATGTATACTGCATTAAATGAAATAAATGCATTGCTTTTAAAAGCTGAAGGACAGCATGCCAACTTTTAGTATATAGGGGTTTTCACTTAGTACTGCTTCAAGTTTTCTGTATTCATGTATTTTACATTGTAATTCACTTAAGTGAAATTTGAAAAATTACTGATATTTAGGCCACTTTTAAAATATTTTATCAGTGCTTTTGTATATAAAGGACAAACATTTTATTTTTGTTTACTTTTCTTTCCAACTAGTTTGCAAGCATATGTCTAAGTTGGAATTGCATAACAATACAATATTTTCTTTGCAAGGATTTTATTTTTAATCCCGTTGGGTTTTCTTTAACTGAAATTTGTTTTCTTCTTTGTTATGGTGTTGTCTTGCATTAAGTTGTCTCTTTGTTCAGCTTTATGTTTAGGAAATAGCTTTCTACTTTTTTAATTTAAGTACAGTTATGTTGTAACAAAGGTAGAACTTCAAAGTTTTAACAGCAAAAAAAATCACTCTGTCTAATTGATAGATACTCTATTAAACACTAAATGGCAGGTGTTCTTATAAATCATATTTCAATTGTAATTTAAATTGCTCACGGTTTCTATTCCTACCAATGCCAAATATTTTTTTCTCCCGATATTAGGCGGATCTTGCATAGTGAATATGGGAACAGAATAGGGCGTGGTTATTTTCTGTTGGCTGCTAAAGGACTGAGCTTTCAGAGCGGGAATAACTTGGACAGAGAATGTCATTGCAGACACGAAGCTACAAAACAACAAACTGCTTAGTGTATAGTGTCTGTTACTTTAGTTAATAGCTCTTTTACAAAGCAGTAGACATTATCAAAATTGCTTTTTCATGGAAGTGTAGTTGTAAAAGGCACTTTAAAATTGCAAGCTTTGCTTAGTGTGTAGAGAGAGTGGCTAGCATCAGCTTTAGAGAACCACTTTAAAAAATTTTTTTGCAGTATTAATTTTTGCCAGAAAGCTGCAGAATGAGGCAGTCAGCCAATTTTGGTTGTTTGTGGGCCAGTACCAGTACTGATTTCTTAAGGAATAAACTCATCTGATGAGCAAGTCAATGTGTGGCTGTGGCTGCAGCATTATTTCTTCTTTAATGAAGAGGCTGGGCCGTTCGACCTGCTGCTCGGATCTCCTATCTTGCAGCCATACATCAGACCAGTTGCAGAGATTATCCACCAAATGTCCTAATCAGCCAAAGAAGGTAATTATTTAGATTTATTTAAAATATTTATTTTAATATGAATGCAATGTTGAGCTAAATATAAGCCACATTTTAAAGTGCCTTTAGGTTTCTTGACCTTGCAGCAGCTATCTAATATGCTTTTGCAATCTCTAGGTTGTGTAGCAAAAGAAATGTGCTGCAGTAATTGATTTTATAATGGAATCAGGTGATTTACTAGCTTCCCTGATAACCACTTGCTTGCTCTGAATTGTGGAACATTTTAAGAACATCCTGAACTCAAGTATGAAGTTGCTGTAAGAGGGTTAGACATTCTGGAATGTCCCATTTGAGTTAAAATTGCTTAATTTCTTTCTATTGCGGTTCTCCTATATGTGCATTATATTCTTTAGAACTTGGGTTCTAGTTTAAAAAATATGTTTTGTAGGAATTTAATAATACTGTGTTTTTGTAAACATATATTTATGATGCCGGTTTTAACAATATCCTTAGACAATAAGAAAGATCAATGTCTTTGACCAAGTGTGGTTTAAAATAAAACTGTGGCTTTGCAAGCTTGTTGGGTTTCTGATGCCTTCTATTACTAACCATAGCCAAGATAGTCAGGGCAGTTGGTATTTTCTCTTCAGTCCTAAGTGTGTGGTTCCCAATTTTATTTCTTGTTTAAAATTTACATTTATTCTGTTTTTTGAATTAATGGATAAATTTATTAACACAATTCAACATTGTGACTTACAATTTAAGTTAGTATAGGTACAGTGGTGGGTTGCAGGCAGTATGCCCCGGTAGGGGCGTACCGGTGCCTGCTGGGACACTGGGTAACATTCCGGTACGGTGCTCCAGAGGGCCCACTTGTTTGCCCTTGTTCCTTATCTGTATTTGAAGGAAATGGGCACCTGTGTGATGCTTCGCCGAGGAGCTGGAGCATCGCAGAGTGTCCCAGGAGGTAAGGACGCATGCGCGCGCTGTGCGCGTTCATGTTGTGGCTGCCGGAACCCACCACTGTATAAGTACTAAATAAATATATAATGATTATTATTGATAAATTTAAGGAAGCATACATACATATTTTGCTGTTTTATTTGTGTTTTTTATGTCGCTATTCTACATTTTGATATGTGGGAGATCTGAAAGATTTAGCATATCATCATTTCTAATGTGTCTCTAATTAATAATAATTATTCCTGTGTCATAGATAGATATAGCCATGTGGAAGGAGGAAACTTTTGATTGGCTTAAGTCACATCAAGGAATCCACCTGTAAGGATGGGTATGTTTGTATATGTCCATGTGTACAGACATTGGTAAAACCTAATTATTTTATATTAACAATTCAGCTAATGTGGCTATGTTTTTGTACACACTTACATGTATAATACAGTTCAGGATTTTGAAATAAAGAGAAAAAGCTACTTCAGAGAGCACAAGGCTATAAACGTAGCAATCATCTGCAAATTTCTGAAAATGTACATACATTTTCTTATGTTCACATGGGATTTGTGTTATTTTGTACCACTGTTGTTGTTCTGAACTATTTTTAATTTCTTTGGAATAGAGAGATAATTCTTAAAGATTAGGAAGCATGGGTAGTCCTCGATTTACAACAGTTAGTTTAGGGACCATTCAATGTTACAATAGCACTGAAAAAGTGACTTACGGTATGACTGTTTCACACAGCATCTCCATAGTCACGTGATCAACATTCAGAAGCTTGGCAACTGACTCATATTTATGACAAGGTCATGTGATCACCTTTTGAGACTTTCTGACAAGCAAAGTCAACGAGGAAGCCAGGTTCATTTAACAATCATGTCAGTAACTTAACAACTATAGTGATTCACTTAACAACTGTGGCAAGAATGGACGTAAAATGGGGGAAAATTCACTTAACAAATGTTTTGCTTAGCAGCAGAAATTTTGGGCTCAATTGTGATTGTAAATTGAGGATTACCAATAGCAACTTTGAGATGCAGAGATTTTGTATAGTACATACTGCAGTGCTATTTATTAGATTGTGAATTTCAATCAGATGTTATGATTAGCACCATGGCCTCTTAAAGTTTTTCTAAAACACCTATTTGGATAATATTTTGAGATTTTAATTTATTTAATCTACTTTATTTTAGTGATCAAATAACTATTAGGTTCCATAGAATTTGTAAATTCTAAAAAAATAGAAAAAAGTAAAAAGGTAAATGAAAATAGTGATGAAATGGGAAATATATGACTTAATAGGTAAGTTCCTGTTTCTCAATAAGGTGGGGATAGTATCCATGTATGGGTTAACACTGTCCGTTCTCTGATTGGACTGAGTCTGATTAATAATTAATTAATACCCTTTATAATCTGTCCCTGTGGGTAGCTCCACCCAGCTTTCGACTCAGTCCACTTTGAGAACAGTCATGTTATCCTGGACTAGTTTCTGCTTGATGTTCCTATTGATATAAATTGGAGAATTTTAATTGGAATTTATGTGAGTAGACAGATATATACTATTATATTGCTGAAGCATTATTTCAGAGGCCATCTGGACTGTTGCCTCTTGCTGCCCTTCTGGCCGCGTTGGGGTACAATGGCCTAGGCCTACCAGACCCACACATCAGTGGGGTTCTACCTTAAGATCCATTGGTGGGGGAACGAGGAGGTTTTTTTTGCTACGCTTGGTGACACTCATTGACAACTACCTGTCGCCTACTCTCCCCACCGTCTCCTTAATAGCCGCGGTGTAGTGAAAGCTACGAAGCTCCATTGCTGCGTGGTCAGCCTTGCTGGTGAGAAAACTGCATGAACAGAGGCCGCTGAGGCTTATCTCCCCGATCGTGACCGGCGGAATACCGCAACAGCCACACAGGTACCCCCACCAAGCCGCCACACTTCTGAAGCCCCCAACGGTGGCAGGGTTGGACAAAGGAGCTTGAAGATCATTCTTTCGCTGCGGGTGGGCAGCAGGAGAGACGAGGCGACTGTTGACTGTCAAAGCCTTGGGAGAGTGAAATAAAGGCACAAAACGCCATTTTGAATAGTGAATGTTAATTAGAGGAACACGGGCACCATTTTGAGATGCAACAGCGACCGGGGACTACTATAATGGCAGACAGCAGCATGCCAGGACCCTTTACGGAGGCAATAAGATCCCACTAGCCTGTCCCCTGTCTCCGAAGAAGGGGAGATCAGAGAAGCGGAATTGTCTGAGGGGGAGGATGCTATCCCAGGCGACAACAGTGTAGACAACAGGAGTATAGGGGCTCGTTCCGGGGCTATGAGCATAATCCGTCAGGGTTCCACTCAAAGGGCAGCTTTGGCCAGTGCCAACGCCAGCAACCCTATAGACAGCAGAGGGGCAGTTAGGCTAAGCGGCCCTTTCAAGGAGGGGGGAACCGGTATGGTCGTAATCCTTGATCACTTACAGGACCGGTTCCCCATTGGTGCATATTTGCTCCATTTTGCGGATCAGTGGGACTCCACAACTGCAGATATTTGGGTTAGATCCATGGTTAGGGCTGGTTTGGCCCTGGAGTTCGTCTCCTCTCCTCCCCGGTTTTTTATCCGTTCCCCCGTCTCCCTCAACCCTCAGAGGCAGCTCCTGATGCGCATGGCTATCCAGCACCTATTGGATATTGAGGTCATCCAAGAGGTGCCGGAGGGCCAATGCCATCAGGGGTTCTACTCCATCCTATTGGTTATCCCCAGGTCCTCGGAGGGGATTGGACCTAAAAAGGCTTAATAGGTACCTAAAGTTTAAAAAGTTTTAGATGCATTCAGTACATACTATCTTGGAATGTTTAAGATGGGGGGACTTTCTAACCTCAATCGTCCTAACGGAGTTGTACCTGCATGTACCTATACTCCAGGGACACCATCGATTCTTACGTTTCTATTATGCCAATGTTCATTACCAATATAGGGCTATGCCCTTTGGTCTTTCTTCGGCTCCTCATGCATTTACTAAAATACTGGCAGCCCTCGCCGCACATCTGAGGACTATACCTATCCGGGTTCATTGTTATCTCAATGACATCTTGGTACAATCAGTCTCAAGAGACAGGGCCACCCTGGACCTGGCAATTAGGATTCAGTCACTACAAGCACATGGTTTCCCTATTAACGTGCCAAAGAGCCACCTTACACCCACGACCAGGATCCTACACTTGGGGACGTGGATTGACACTCAGGCGGAGCAGGTGTTCCTCTCTGAGGAACATCGGGATAGCATACGTCAACTGGTGACACAGGTGATGGGTGACAGCAGGGTTCCCTTAGCTACACTCTCGAAACTGCTAGGGAAAATGGTGTCCACCATTGCGATCATGCCCTGGGCTAGACTATATTCCAGGGAACTTCAATGGTTCCTTCTACCTTTCCAAAAGCAGAGGACAAGCACATCTTTATCAAGGGTTCCTCTGACAAGGGAGGTGTGAAGTTCCCTTAACTGGGTGAAGGTCCCCAGCCATCGATCAGGGATGTCACTTCAGGGTAGGACATAGGATCACCATTAACACGGATGCTAATCTCAAGGGCTGGGGCACGCACCTGAATAGACACATGGCGCAAGGTCAGTGGAACCAGGAGTAAACTGACCTGAGCATTAACATGTTGGAACTCAGGGCCATACGGCTGGCTCTCCAATGCTTCGCTCCATATGTCAGGGCCGACACGTTCTGATCCTGACAGATAACATGATGGCTAAGGCACAAGTGAGCAGGCAGGGGGGCACGAGGCCACGACAGCTCATGCGGGAGGCCAGTGAATTGGGAGGTTGGGCAGAGGCTCACATCTGATCCATCTCGGCTGAACACATCTCAGGGGTAGAGAATGTTCAAGCTGATTGGCTCAGCAGAGCCATGGTTGACCAAGCAGAATGGCAACTTAACCCTTGTATTTTCCAGGAGGTCACGCAGTGATTTGGGGTTCTAGTTGTCGACCTGTTCGTTTCCCGTCCAATGCACAGCTTCATCACCAGGTTCCGCACATCAGAGGCAGAGGGAGTGGATGCCCTTTGCCACCCCTGCCCCGGGGGCTCCTCTACACCTTCCTTCCGACTTCGTTGCTGGTCTGGGTTGTACGCAAGATCATTTACAGCAGGGCGGAAGTCATCCTCATTGCCCCACACTGGCTGCGCCTCCTGTGGTTTTTGGACCTCAGGGCATTGTCCGTGGAGAGGCCCTGGAGGATTCCACCGGACAAGGTGTCCCTTCTCCAGGGGTTGCTGGAGCACCCAGACCCGCAATGGCTCCAGCTGACTGGCAATTGAGTGGAGCGCTCTTGATGCAGGAGTTGTTCACTATTCAGGCTTCCAGGAGGTCTTCCACAGTCCATATTTATGATGCGACCTGGCGGATCTTCTGTCCGTGGTGCTCGTCCAAAGGTATCAATCCAACCGTGGCCTCCGTACCTCAAGTCTTGGATTTCCTCCAAGATGGATTGGATATGGGTTTATCCCTGAGTACAATCAGACACCAGGTAGCCACTCTGACCACCATTTTGGTCAGTGGTGGGGGTCAACCCCTGTCTCAACATCCCACGGTGAGATGGTTTCTGAAAGGGGCATCCAACCTTAGGCCACCTACCCACTTGGGATTTGCCAAAGGTACTCTTGGCCCTTACCAAGCCTCCCTTTGAACCCCTTTGCACCATCTTGGTTCAGCTCCTCACGTGGAAGGTGACCTTCCTGGTGGCCATCACCTCCGCCAGGAGAATTTCGGAATTGCAGACCCTGTCAGTTAGAGAGGACCTGTGTACCTTCCACGAGAACAGGGTGGTGCTATGGCTTGACCCATTGGCACAGGAGGTGGTCCTGCCAAATTTTTGCCTGTCCTCTGCTCAGCTGTTAGAACAATGGCATAAGCTGGATGTTAGGCATGTGCTGAAGATTTACATACAGAGGAAGGCAGATTTCTGACCTTCTGAGCCTCTCTTTAGCTCCTTTCAGTCCATGTCATTGGGGCATAAGGTTTCGATACCCACCATAGGTAGGTGGGTCAGGAAGTGCATAGCTACAGCTTACCTGTCTTCCCAGGAACGGGTACCTCAGGAAGTCACCGCGCACTCTACAAGAAGTGCTGCGACAACGGCCGCTTTGGTGAATCAAGCTTCCCTAGAGGAGATTTGCAGGGTGGCCACGTGGGCCTCACCTTCGCCATTCATTCACAATTATAAATTGGATAAATTTGCATCTTCGGATGCGGCATTTGGGCATCGAGTCTTACAATCTGTACATACGGACAGGTGACTCGGACCAGGGTTGATGCCTCCCATATGGGCAATCCAGCTTGGCTATGTCCCATACGTGGATGCTACCCCGACCTTATTGAGAAAGAGCATTGATACTTACCTGATACGCCTCTTCTAATAAGGTGGGGATAGCATCCGGCCCACCCTAGTAAGTGAATGGTCCTCATTCATACATTTTGGATTGGCACTGGTGTTGGGATTTCTGGAGCCCTGGGTATTCATTGGTTGCATTTATGGTGCCTTTGGTTCATTAAAAGTTTTCTCAGTTTCTGGATGACATGTTGAATCTGTGTGTATGTTTTTCCTTCACTGAAAGCTGGGTGGAGCTACCCACAGGGACGGGTTATAAAGGGCATTAATTAATTATTAATCAGACTCAGTCCAATCAGAGAATGGACAGTGTTAACCCATAAATGGATGCTATCCCCATCTTATTAGAAGAGGCGTATCAGGTAAGTACCAACACTCTTTCTTCAGCTCTAAAGAAAAAGCTTTTCCTGTACATTACCCTTGGAAAATGTTGGGTTCAAAAATATATTTGAGCCTCAGAGTTGAAAAGGACCTAAAGATCAAATCCAATCCTTTGCACACTACAGGTTTGAAATATGTTTAGTAACAATAGAAAAGAAAAACTTTTGTAATATCATTTCTCTCTTTCCCTTCCCCTCTCTTTCCCCTCCCTTTCCCTCCCTCTCTCTCTGTTTCTCTTTCCCTCCACCTCTCTTTCCCCTCCCCCCTCTCTCTCCCTCTCTCTTTTTCTCTCTCTTTTTCTCTTTCCCTCTCTCTCTTTCCCCCCTCCCCCTGGGAGGGGAAAGGAATCCCATAACTGTTGCTGGGTGGTGGGAATCTGATGTCTGGAGGCTGAGGAGCCCAGGAGCAACATGCCCACACTCAGCTGGTTGGCGGAAAACAAGACCAGCTGGACGTCAGGGAGGCGGGACATCCCAACACCCGCAACTGCAGTAAAAGCAACTGACATCCGGGAGGCGAGAATGAGCCCACGCAGACACAGGGTTGCATTGTAGCTCCGTGTCATAATGGCCTCCAGGAGGAGGATGGCACCCATCTCCCGCATTGTTAAGTACACTAAATTTCACCGTGCTGAACAAGGGGCAAGCCATGGAGGCAGCAACAGCAAATGCACCGCAACTAAGGCAGAATGCTGTTTCACACATTTTTTAAAGCCTGCAAACGACGGCGAGAAATGCGACGGAGAAACGAGAAGGAGCTGGGCTGGGCCGATGGCATGCGTGCCCACAGAGAGATCTCTGAGTGCCACCTCTGGCACATGTGCCATAGGTTCACCACCAAGGATCTAGCCTGTTTGTATTCCTCCAGTGAAGGGGAAGAAATCATTCTGAGGTCAGCCTATCCCACTGACTGATAGTGTTGATTGTTAACAGATTTTTCTTGGTATCTCATTTGTACAGGTTTTTCTTAATATCTAATCTGTACCTACACCCTGAAATTGCATCTTGTTAGTTCTAACTTACCTTCTGGAGCAAGTGACAGTAGGCTTGAATCGTCTACAATGTGACACCCTTCAGTTCTCTGAAGGTAGATTTTTCTCTCCTTTTCTCTGTCAAACATTTCAGTAAGTTTGATTGCTTACCTCTCTTCTACGAACTGTGAAAGGACACTTATTTATTAGTAGTATGTATTGCAGTGGAGTTGCATTTTAGTATAACACTATTGAGTCTTACGAAGTAGATTCCTGGGAATTCTTATTTTAACGTGTTTTCATAGCGACCGATAGGAAAATGCTCCCCAAATTATACAGGGTTTTATCCTTTCTCTAAACACATGTCTTGTCCAAATATTATGCTTCTTTTGACTGCTGGAATTTTAGTTGCCGATACCTGACTTAGTAGCCATGACACTATGAATAAGATAATTAAATCAGAATACAAGAGAATTGAAACACAGCTAGCTTGGCTTGGAGGCATACCTAAACAAGTACCTGGATGGCAAAATAGAAGATCCCAGAGACAGAGGAAACCTAGTGAGTTTCAGATTGTTTATTGAAACTTCAATAAGAGAACCTAGCTATCAGATCTTTATTTTTGTATTAGCTGATGTTTGTGCTTTGTAACTTGAATATTTCATAGTGTTATATCTGTACCAGAAAGTGATCTGAACTGTCTACAGTATTCTTCTGTCTTCAGACTGCTCAAAGTAAATGTATACCAGATGGTCATTTCCAAATTTTTGGAACTAAAACTGCCATAAAGCCATATAAAACCAACATTCAAAACATCTGGAGGGCATTGGATTAAACTACCTATCAATTATTTGTTAAACCAGGCTCTAGGGCAGGGCTGTCAAACTCCCAGCCCGCACACTGGATGCGTCACACGCTGGCCATGCCCACGCCTGGTTTAGCAAAGGGGGGAAAAGTCCTGATTATGTCATGTGATGTTGCTGTGATGACGTGAGTTTGACACCCCTGCTCTAGGGAATATGTTTGTCTCGTTCCTTCAAATTATGTATAAAATAGGATAATATAATTATACAGATGGCATAGATATTTCTATTTTGTCTTAATGGCTTCAAGCTTTTCTTTTTGGGTGGGAGGGTATAGTATATTTTTAAGGCATCACACTACATTTCTTCCTCTTCAATCCTATCTTGATTACTGGAAGTTAAATTGAAATGCCTTCCAAACAAAGTCATAATGATTACAATATTTTATTTCAACTGCATTTTAAGAAGAACTACTATTCTTTACAATATACTTCCGAAAATATTGTCCTGGGAACAGACTATAGTTAGATAATTGTAAATGAATGCATCAACAAAATGGTTAAATGTAATGAGTAAAAGCAAGTTTTCTGACACCATGCAACTTTTTATGCTAGTTGAATAATGCATGATGGCTCACATGTTTAGTATGCTTTCTGTAAGAGGACACATTCACTTCATTGTCAGGGCCAATTTTCATCAACTTCTGAAGTTCCAGAGTCAGTGCCAAATGAATCACACATGTGTGTGACTTATATATTACTGTTACTATATTGGCAGTGAAACACAGGTGAAAAAAAGTGTAATGAAAAACAAATGTGTTTGCATTTGTGAAAAAGGTAGAGATTGGGATAGGACCGACTTTTTTCTAAAGGAAAACATTGCTTTGTCACAGAATATTCATTTTCCTATAACAACATAGAGAGGAGTGGTTTATGCCTAAGGCAGGATTAGAATTCAGTCTCCAGACCAGCACTTTAACCACTACACCAAACTGCCTCTCCTTTTACATTCAGTCCTGACCTTTGCTAATAATTGGCTTCTTCCTTTTCACTGTTTCTCCTCTCACAAACCCATTCTTTAGCTCCAATCTCTGCTGAAATGGCCCTTTTGTAAGTAGTGCACTATAATTATTGTCCTCTAGTGTTATTGCTTTCCTATCATAATGTAGAGTGAAAAAGTTGGTTGTCTCACAATTATGAAGTATGTTGTTCTTGGGTTTTTTTTCTGCATTACCTTGTGTCCCAATATATGAAGACCCAACACTGAATCTGCTAGGAAGAGTCTACTAATGTAGCGCAATTAAAACTGAAAGCTATTCATACTATTTTCTTTGTCTTAACTGTTAACTCCATTCTATATGGTTCTTCAGTATTCGGAAAGATCTCATTTAAAACTTTTGTACCAGGCTGCTCAGTCAGAAAAAAACCCTGAATAATATGTGCAGCAGTGAAAAGAAAAGAAAAATCCTGTTCTCAGAATTTCTATCTAGAAATATTGGAACATATTTCTAGATTGAAAGTCTGAGGACCGGACTTTACCTTGATTTTATGATGGGGAGAAAGATAGGTTTTTCCCTAATGACCTGCTATATAATAGCAGTGATTTACTTATAGTATAGAAATGAAATTCTTTATGCACCCAAGAAATAGCATGTTAAGCAAGTTTTTTTTCAAAGCAGCTGTGTGATATGTTAAGGAATCTTGGCCTGTTTGGAATCTCCTGAAAGCAACTTGAGGGGAAGAGGAATCTGTTCTAGTAAAAAAATGTTATTAGATTGAGAAAAAGACTACATTAGGGGACACTGTAACAATTTTTAGTGAAAGGAGCAACCATTCTTCACTACAAAGCACATACACAAAAAAAGACATAGATATGAAAATAAACTAGAAACTATATTTATATCAATAAATTGTTTCTACTTCTATTTTACATGTACTTTTGGTAACTAAAATATGTAGACCATGTCTAAAATACGTTCTTACATGTGTTGAAAAAGTGAAATTTAAAATTATAGAATATTTATTTTAAGCCAAGAGGTGGATCACTTCTTTCACTTCATATCAGCACGTCTTTATTTATTTTACCATAAAAATGTTTTTACATATACCGTATTTTTCGCCCTATAAGACGCTCCGGAATATAAGACGCACCCAATTTTAAAGGAGGAAAATCTAGAAAAAAAAAGATTTTTGGGCTCAATTGCCACTCAATTTTGGGCTCAATTGTGGTCATAAGTTTTCTTTCTTTGTTTGTTTCTTTCATCTCTCTCTCCCACTTTCTTTTTTTCTTTTCTTTTTTCATTTTTTCTGCCTTTCTTTCTGTTTCTCTGTGTGTCTGTCTGTCTGTCTCTCTCTCTCTGTGTGTAGCTCTTTGTCTCTCCCTCCCCCCTCTCTGTCTCTCTCTGTCATTCTTTCTGTGTGTCTGTCTGTCTGTCTCTGTCTCTCTGTCTCTCTCTCCTCCCTCCTCCATCTGTCACTCTGTGTGTGTCTGTCTGTCTCTCACTCTCCCTCCCTCCCTCTCTCTCTATCTCTCTGTGTTTCTCTCTCCTCCCTTCCTCTCTGTCTGTCACTCTGTGTGTATATGTGTGTGTGTGTGTGTCTGTCTGTCTGTCACTCACTCAATCACTCACTCTATGTGTGTGTTTGTCTCTCTCTCTGTGTGTGTCTCTGTCTGTCTGTCCCTCTCTCCTTCCCAACTGGAGAACAAGCTTTTCTGTCCCCTTACCAGCCCATCCGGGAAGATGAGGAACGCGAGGGGGATCCCCCCCCACGGATGGGCTCCGAACCAGCAGAGCCTTCTTTTTAAGCAGGCAACTATCAGAGAGAAGAAGGCAGCGTGGCTTGTGCAGCAGCCGAAGATCGCCTGCTTAAAGATCACCTGCTTAAAAAGAAGGACGAGGCTCCGCTAGTTCCTCATCTTCCCGGATGGGCTGGTAAGGGCACAGAAAAGGTTGTTCTCCAGTCCCAGGTTTCAGCTTCCTGGCTTCAGTATCTCTTTCCAGCTTCTTTTGTTGAGCCTGGAATTAAGGTTCTTTTTTATGTCTTTTTATGTCAAGCCCATCCAGGAACACAAGGATCTCTCCCCCCGTGGATGGAGCCTCCTCCTTCCAATTGGGGGGATCCATGCAGAGGATTTCTCCCCCACCCCCCAATTGGAAACGAGGTGGCTGTCAAAGCAAGGCAGCCCCCCCCCCCCCGCAGAAGAAGGAACAGGAGAGGAGTTCGCGCCAAACGCCTCTGCAGACGATCTTGAAAACCTGCGAGGTTGCTTTCGGAGGGGAAAGACGGGCAGCTGTGCAAAGGCTTGTTTTAAAGCTGCAGGCTCCAAGGCTGCAGGTGCCCAGGGAGGGCGGCAGGGGCAAATGCTGCCGCCTGCCCCCTCCCAAAGCAACATCGCAGGTTTTCAAGATATTTCGGACAGGTGTTTTTTAAAAAGAAAACCCTGAAAAAGCCGCAAGATCTGGAGAGAGATCCGGCCAGCCCGAGAAGACATTTCTGAGAAGAGATCTCGCCATTTTTTGCATCGGGGCATGCTGCAGGGGGGGGGGGAAGTGAAGACCTTTTTCTGCTGGCGCAAAGGACTTCCCCGGACTTGCTTTAGTGAGTACGGGCCCGCACCTCCACCACCACCAATCCGGAAAAGGTCTTTGCTCCCTCTCTCTTGCAGCAAGCCCTGATGCAAAAAAACGCCAAGGACTTGCGTGTGAGTGACAGGGGCGGGGCTTCCAGGTTCATTGACCAACCAGCAGAAACCCACCACTGCCCAGGTGGCTACATTCGTCCTATAAGACGCACCCAGATTTTCACCCTCTTTTTGGAGTAAAATAGTGCGTCTTATAGGGCGAAAAATATGGTACCTAACCTTGAAGAAGGACTATTGTTCCTAAAAAGTTTTTCCATGATGCTTGTGAATTCTGGGTTCCTCTTTTAAAGCCTACATAAATGTGCATTTACATTATATATTATAATAAAAACAAAACTGTTCTGGAAATAAAACAGTTATATGGTGACAGGAAATCTTATTTATAAGAAATAATATTGTTTTAGTCGTGTTAATGGTTGAATATATCCGTGGCCTCATTTCATTTCATTCATCTGGAAAATTTAAATCTCATTACATTAATAGATTAAATTGGTGGCATTTATGACTGTTCTTTTCTTTGGAGTGCATATATCAATTTACCTTGAAACAGAAAGTAATCTAATTAGTTCCGTGAAGCATCTATATTGCTGCTTCAGCTGTTACTAAATATAAAGATGTTGTACAGTCAGAAGAATAATTTTTAGGTGTTCCTTACCATAGCTCTATGGTAATAATATTCTTTACATTTTGGTCTCAGTAATTTTATCTATTTATCACTTTTCTACACTGCCCATCTTTCATTAAAAAAAATCTGTATTCATTTATCCTATTCACTTACCTCATCTTAGTTTTCTTACTAAAGGAATTTTGATTCCTGTTTATATACCGGTACTTTATTTTTGTTAGCTGTGAATCTTTACTCTGTGATTTGGCCATCAATGTTAAATATTATTTGATTCACAAAGGAAAGAAATTATCAAATGAAATAGAGGAAGGTAGAATATAAATTGAGCTACATTTTTTTTTTGCTGACCCTTTCATTTGGAATTTTAAAATGCATTAAAGGGTATAAAGTACATACATAAATTCTGTATTAAAGATGCATCCTGACATCAGATAACACTTAATCTGTAGGGAGGGTGGGATTAGCCTTTAAAGAGAAAGTAAGAAAAAAACATTTGGGGGAAAAGTAGAAACAGTCTTGTGATGTTTACTGCTGGATGGATGGATGGAAAGAATGAAATAGAGTGACATTAGAACCACCACGGACCTCCGCTCCTTCCGACAAAAATTGAAGACTCACCTGTTCCGATTAGCTGGCCTGGCATAATTATAACTGTTATAACTGTTACCTCCTAGAAATATATTTTTAACTGGTATTTTAAGGGTATTGTTTTAAATTTAATTGATTTTAGGGGTTTTAAAGCCATATTTATATTCTTGCTGTACAGTTCTTTTAATTCTTTTAACCTCCTCCATATTTATTTATTTATTCATCTGTTTATCTATTTAATGAATTTTACTGTGGATGATGTATTTGCTGTGTGGACTGTACACCGCCCCGAGTCCCTTTTGGGAGAGGGGGCGGTCTAGAAGTGCAAATAAATAAATAAATAAATAATTAAAAAGAATTGCCTTCTGGAATGTCCAGTCAGAGTAGCAGTGTCTTGTTTTGATTCTATTCCATTCACATAATTGTAAATTAATACTTCTTAGTACGTGACAGAACAAATGGTTTGGTGATATATATACAGAGAGATTAATTTCTGTTATATGTGTTAATATATACAGTACATGCTATTATAACGCATAATATTTTCTCATTTCAAATAATACATTAAAAATCACATTTAGATAACGTTGGATTCTAATTATATTGGTTGTCTAGTACCCTTGTATTATTATTAGTAGTGCTATAATATATGTAATACTGGTAGTGACTGGATAATGTAATGGTTAGAATGCCACATTTGATGCAGAGACGGGTGGTGGTGGTCAAAATCACTTCTGGTACTTAACTTACCAATAGGGGTCCTTGGGCAAAGACTTCCTAATGGTACACTTTCCTTGTTGTTGTTAGTTGCGAAGTCGTGTCCGACCTACCGCAACCCCATGGACAATGTTCCTCCAGGCCTTCCTGTCCTCTACCATCTCCCGGATTCCATTTAAACTCCTGCCTACTGCTTCGATTACTCCATCCAACCACATCATTCTCTGTCGTCCCCTTCTTCTTTTGCCCTCAATCATTCCCAGCATTAGGCTCTTCTTCTTTTTTTTTTAAACAAAGTTTTTTATTGGTTTTTTGATGTTTTACATAGGGAAAAGGTAAGGGAAAGGTTACAAATTTTGGCAGCTGCGAAATGCGGTAGGTGCACAGCCCCCCAGACTCATAGTATACATTTGCATAAAATTCAAATATTACATAATAGCATATAGTCAGTGTGGTAAATTCAATTGGTAATTTCGGTCAGTTTATATCACATGGATTTTCTTACTTATTTGTGTGATCTGAGCTTTCTTGATGTCGCCCCATCTCCCCCAGTTGGCAGTGCTCCGGCTCCTCCCGTGTCTTGTACATCTACTGAAGTGTCTTCTGGTTTTTCTAGGAGTAGTTTTTTTTTTTCCATAAAGGCCTGCGCCTCTATGGGTGTATTAATTCTAACTCTTGTCTCCTCCCAGAATATTAGCATACCTTCAGGCAGTAACCATCAAAACCACACCCCCTTCTGGTATAGTTTATTCGACAATTGCGAATAAGATTTTCTTTTCTCCCTCACTTTCTTGGGGATCTGTTTCAGAATGGTTATCTCCTTATCTTTGTATGTCAAGGCTTGCCCCCTTTGTGCATTCAGGATTTCATCTCTTGTGCTTTTCCTAAGAAATTTAATGTGTACCTCCCTGGGGACATTGTGTGTTCTAGCATACGCTGAGTTCACTCTATAGGCCAGGTCTATTTCCCACCCCATCTGTTGTTTTTCCTTCTGAATATACTCAGCCAAAATGGTTGTCATGATGTCCCTTATGTTTTCATCATCTGTCTCCATCACGTTCTGAAATCTAAGATAAAAAGACATTCTCTCAAACTCTATTTTCATTTGTTGGGTGTCAAGTTCTTTGTTTCCCCTCTGCACACCCTCTATCCCCCCCTTCATCTCAGCCGCCCCATCTTCCAAAAGATCCAGTCTCTGTGAGTTCTTATTAATTTTATCCTGGTTCTCTTTAATTTCTTCTTTCATCTCCTTCAATTGTCTCTTTATATCCTCTTGTCCCTGTAAAAGTTGTTGTAACATTTGATGAAACTCCAGGTCCGTAGATTTAGGTTGCTTGAAGGCTGTTAACGTTGATTGTGTGCTAGGACTGGAGGTTGCAGATGTTGGGGCAGAGGCAGCAAAGCCTGACTTTCCAGGAGGTGGTCTTTTAGATGCCATTGTTTATAAAGTAAAGAGTCCAGTCAGTATAAAGAAGGATCAGTCAGAGAGATAGAACAGCCAAGAGAGTCCAGGAGACAGAGAGTCCAGGCACAGGGGAGTTTTCTAATCACCCTGGCAAAAGAGCAGTCGTTTTTCACTCCAGGGGGTTCAGAAGCAAACAATCCACAAGAGAATTATCCAGGTAGCACGGAGACAAAGACCGGAAGCCTGAAGCTAAAAGGTGGAGTCAAGTCTCACATCTCATGAAGACAACGGAAGTGTGCCATCTTGCCCTGCCAGCTTCGGATATTGAGGCAACAAATAAAGTTTTCAAAGTTCAAAGTTCCCAGGGCTTCCAGATCTCATTGTCTTAAACCTTAAAAGTTTAAATCTGAAAATCCATTTAGTAGGGGTGTGACATCTTTGGTTTGGCTCTCCCCCTCCTCCTTCCCTTGGGGCTGAGAGCTCACTTGTTTCCAGCCGCTTGTCCAAGGGGGGGGAAAATCCCCCTCCCCTCCAGCCGCACCTCTCCAAATCAAGCCAAAAGTTCAAGTTTGCACAGCTGACAGATTTTAAAGTTGGTAATAGGAATGAAGGGAGTCTACACCTCACCGCTCCGCCGCCGTATCCTTCAGCTTTCTTTTTTCACTCCGAATAGCCTGTCAGCGAAGACGCCCACGCGTCCTCCGATCTGCTCCCTGGTGCCTTGAGCGCACAGGGGACCTCCCGCCGGCCGCCGCCGATGCAGGGATCCCCTGCGATGCCGCCCCTCCGGTAGGACGCCTCTGCGGGGCGTCCTGTGGCCTCCAAGAAGTGGGGAAGCCCACCGGGGAGCCGGAGCGAGCAACAAGTTGCCCGTCGCCGTCAGCCGCCGGAACCGGAAGTGAGCATTAGGCTCTTCTTGAGTGAGTCCTTCTCATTAGGTGTCCAAAGTATTTGAGTTTCATCTTCAGGATCTGGCCTTTTAAAGAGCAGTCAGGGTTGATCTCTAGGACTGACCGATTTGATCGCCTTGCAGTCCAAGGGAATATGAGAGTGACGCATGAACTAGGAGAGTCATGAGTGGAGAGGATGTGAAGGCAAAAGTGGTCCCAGTGGGGTAGTAGGAGCACTCGGGATTGCGACTTCTAAATTGGGAGAGTGGCTTATCAGAGCTCTCTTCCCCTGAAGAGTGCAGTGCCAGGAACAGCTAAGATACCTCATAGAACTCTCAAACGCCCAGGCTTCTGGTTGAAGACCTGAGATTGAGGAAGACACAGACCATCCGTAAGGATGGAAAGGACATTTTTATGTATATATATATAAAATACTATTACTATTAGAAGTGTTCTTCAGGGAGTTATGAATGGGAAAAATCTATTACATTTTTCTTCTTCTTACAGACATCTAGCTTGCATGAGAAAGGATGTTGAACTAGACAAGCCTGGCCTCTGATTAAGCATGGGTCACGTTTGTGTTATTATACCCCATACAAACAAACCATCCTTTTCCAACCTGCATAGACATTTCCCCGATTTCTTCAGCTAGCTTGCCTATCCTATGATGATGGTATGAAAGTGAGTGAATTACATTAGTCCAGCCTAGTGATGTTATCATGAATAATTGAAATTACATCTATTCCTGTTCAGTTTCAAGTACACACATACCTGTCTAAACTAGTAAAAAAACACTTCTTGCTTGAACCTGCCTGGTTAGCAATATATATGTTGGTCACTTGAGAGAAATGCAGACCTGACTTTGCAAACTTCTCCCCAGAATAGTTCAGTTCAATTTCAATTCAATTTATTATTACAGTCATAGACCAAAGACTAGAACAAATTTTTAAAAACTCAGTAAATACTTAGTTTCTATACTCATACTTCCACCTTCTTCTCCAAACACAATTTCAACTGGTTCGTGCTCATGAAAATTTCTTGAAAAATATTATTCAAGACTTTCCAAAATATTGGAAAAATAGTAATACAGATAGTCCTCAACTTACAACTGTAATTGAGCCTGGCAATTATTAGTCATATAACATGACCAAAAGTTGACTTTACAACTTTTTTTGTGTGGCAGTTACTAAGTGAACACAGCAGTTGTTAAGTGGCCTCATTATTCTCTGTGGGGCATTCCCCCCCCCCCCCCGGGAAACTGGAAGTAAATGCAGGTGTTCAGAAAAAAGTGTAAGAACAGTCATATATACGAGGGTGTGCTACAAATGATGCTAAATGTGGGCCAGTTGCCAAACCACCCAAATGTGGTGGCATGATTGTATAAGTATAATATTTATTGTCATTGTACTTAAATGCAACGAGATTGATTGTGGGGAGGGCTATCATAACTTCAGGACTGGGCCGTAAATAGCTTTTTGGGAACATTCATTGTAACTTTGCGCAGTCGCTAAGCAACCAGTCATGAGTCAAGAATTACTTGTAGATTTTTTAGTCTGTGAAGTAAAAGGAGCGCAAGTTGAATCTGGATCTTCCTGGTCTCTTAATTGCAAAACTAATTTTTAAGTAGCTCTGATGAGGAAACTGGAAGAAAGCTCTACAGGTATCCTTAAATTTGAATCCCTTTTTCCTAGAAATATAGAAACCAACACCCTTTCCAGATTTAGCCAGGAGAGATATATCGAATTGAATTTTTAAAAAAAAGGAATTTGGACTTTTGAAATGGTTGTAATTCTGATAGAATAACTCTATATCCTAGTAACTATGTATTTGGACTTTCTTTGCATTCTAATTTTAGGTAGCAATTAACAAAAATGTCTTATCTCCAGCACAATATCCTGCGATTTGAGCTGCTGAAACTTTATTTCATGCATAAATAGATATTAATGTAATTAAGATAATCTTAGAATTAGGCAATCTAAGACAAAATTTAACATTTATGGAAACAAATGTATTAAAAGATTTCTTTATATATACTTCTGAGATCTGTATACTCATTATTTAGTTTCCATTAGAATGAAAGATGTATTTTAAAATAACACATTAACCATCTGGCTGTAGCGATTTCTCACTTGATGATATCAAGTTACATCTTATGCTTATTTAAAATAATTTGTCAGTTACTTCAATAAGCAGAAAGAGCTACCCTCTAGTGGAGTAATGCGAAAATACATCTAATGTGATATGTTTCTCATTTTTAGTCTAGCTTGAAATCAAATTCCATATCATTGCATATGCAAAAGAAATTCAGCGAATAAAAGTGTATTACTTTTGTATATTACTAGAGAACAAAACTTAGCAATGCAAGAGTGGTAGTATACTATAGCAAGCTAAAACATTTTCATAACATCTCCCATAGAATCATACATTAGCTATTTAATTGTTATTTTTTGTTCAAATATAGCATTATTCTCCTTACAGTGGTGCTACATCTCCTGTTAACAAATTAAATTAATTGGATTTTCAATGTTATATTGTATTATCATTTTGTGTTGTGAGTTTTTTGGGGGGCAGAATTTAAAGAACCAAATAGTAGTTTTGTGTGATCAAAGATCCGTTGGTTTTGATGTCTTGATTACGACTACATTTCTAAAATGGTTTGGTTTAACTGGAGGAATTGAATCTCAATATTTATTCCAGTCTTTGGCATATTTTCATCCAGTTTTATACTAATGTTATATACTTAGCCAATTAAAAATGTCAATAGTCAGTGCTTTATTACCTCTTGATGTAAATTAGTATTCCATAATCTTGTTTTTCCTAGGTCCACAAATCTTATTCCTATAGTCAGTAAAGCAAAAGGCATAAAGATTTAAATATAGTCACATACTTCTGAAGACTATTGGAAATTACTCTTTTGAACTGAAGATTTAGTTTAAATTTAAAATGAATATTTAAGAAAATATTTACAACTTAAAATATTTTAATAGCACATATATCTTTTCATTTGTTTTCATTTGTACAAAATTTTTAAAAAGTTCATTGAGAACTATCAATGTCTGTCATTTAAATTTTTATATACAGAATAGTGTTTGTTTATACAGTATACACTATCAAATTGATGACAGGTGGTTTAAAACTATTTAATGTACACTTTTATTTTCAAGCCATCTCAGTTCTTAAATATTTTTGAAAAATTAGGATTGGGGTCAATTACTACAACAAAAGATTAATTAGAGATTACTAATTGAAATTCTTTAAGAATTTACAGAATGGTTTTTGAATTGTTAATACTTTTTGTAACATTTTGGCCAAATCTATACTTTTGTAAATCTTTCACAGTTTTTATGTTGTCAGTTACACATATGTATATATTATTTGATGCATTTCGATTCTGCTAAAGCAGTGATGGTGAACCTTTTGTGGCTCACATGCCAAAGCGGGGGGAACATAGGGGGGGGTCGTGCATGGACGTGCCACACCCATAATGCTATGCGCAAGACCCCAGTGTGCATGCGCACATGAGCAGCCCTCCCCCTCATTTTTGGTGTGCTTTTTTCTCCCTCCCCAGGCTCCAGAGGCTTTATAGGAGCCTGGGGAGGCCCTGAAGCCTCCAGAGTGCGAAAGACCAGCCCTATGGGCAAACCAGAAGTTCGGGAACAGACTTCCAGTTTGCTCATAGGGCCGGTTTTTCGCGCTCAGGAGGCTTCAGGGAAACTCCTGAAGCCTCTGGAGGGCAAAAAATGGCCTCAAAAGAAGGCTGAAGTCAACTGGCCAGCGGGTGCATGTGTGCTGGCCAGCTGACAGGGCAACACCTTGCGTGCCCAGACAAATGGCTCCGTGTGCCAACTGTGCCACCTGTGGCACGTGTGCCATAGGTTCGCCATCACGGCCCCAAAGTATTTCCATAATGAGAGAAAATACATTCCATAATCAGTTGTGAAATAGATTTTCCAAAACAAGGAATGCCTTTATTTAAAATATTTTCATTAAACTTGACATCAATGTCAAATTTAAATGCAATAGTCTATAAGATTCTTACTGTGTTATAGTGTTTTATTCTTAATATTTCCTCCTAAACCACTTAGGTTTAATTTAATATGTAAAACAATATATTAAAATGCATAGGAACAGATTTTGTTTGCAATAAGTGCACTGCAATATAAAGTTAAGCTGATAATAATAATAACTATAATAACTTTTATTTCTAGACCGCACCCTTTCCTAGGCAGGACTCGGGGCGGTGTACAGTCATGTTAAAACCTATATATATGCTACATCAGAAATATTCTGTGTTAAGAGATATCCTTAATATCTAGATCTATATAATTAAGAGTATAATAAAGTTTATAATTGTGACAATTCTCTTCTTTTTCTCTTCTCAGAATGTAAAAACATTTGCATCTTCAGATAGTTTAGGGAAGGTCCAAGAAGTAGCAAACTGGCTTTTGGAAATGAATCAGGAACTGATATCTGTTGGCAGCAAGAGACGACGAACTGGTGGGTCTATTCGAGGTAATACTTCATCAAGCCAAGTGGATGAAGAGCAGATGAATCGAGTTGTGGAGGAGGAACAACAGTTACGACAACAAGATGAAGAAGTTGTTGCAAGAAATGGGGAAATTGGTGGAGGCCAACCTGGACTGTGTCATAGAAATGAATCTCAATTGGAAGAAAACAACAACAGATTTATTGAAGTAGATGAAGATTATTCTGGCAACCAAGAAGAGGAGGAAGAAGATGAACATACTGGCATACCAGAGGAAGAGGAGGACATGGAGGAAGAAGAAGAAATGGACCAAGACAGTGATGATTTTGATCAATCTGATGAAAGCAGCAGAGATGAGCAAACTAATTGTAACAGTATCACAAATTCAAATGGTAACCTGGACTTAGCAATACATCAGCAGTCATCGCCATTCTATATTAAGTCTAAGGTGAGTAACTTTAAATACTTCTAACTACAGTTTTAGAATGTAGAGAGTACAGTTCCCAAGATGAATATATTCAATTTGCTAGCAACTATTTGTAGCACTGTTCAAACATTTTTCTTTGAAAGCATGTGTAACTAAAGAAAAATAGCATTACTATTTCTGTTCTTGCTTTCTTAAAAATCTGTGCTATGATTTACGTCAAAGCATTTTTCTTTTTCTAATTTCTGAACTAAATGTTCATAATTCTAAATAGGCTTATTCCCATAATTTCTGACACATCAGATTTTGCAGGAAAATATTTTAACTTCATATTTTTGTTTATAAATCTGTATTTACAAAGTACTGGTGCAATAGGCTGTCAAAACCTGGTTGAATAACGTTTAATGTTTTTTTTCTTCTGATATTCTGATGTTTTGCTAAGAAATGCTTTCCATTTTAGTATTTCTGGGTTTTATATATTAGAAATTAGGAAATTAATTTGTCTGTGATTTTGCTTGCAAGACTTGCTAAGCCATGATGCGGTTAAATCTAGCATGACATCTGAATGTGAACCTTGGTTTAAACTGTTTAAAAAGAAATGCCTTAATTGTAATTTGTAATCATTACTATCATGGGTGAATTCACTTAAAACACAGTGCAAACTCATATGTGTGTGTGTGTGTGTGTGTGTGTGTATTTGTGTTACAACCCCTGGTATGCCCAAATATTTGGGCATACCAGGGGTTGTAACACAAATACATACCTATTTCCCTGGCTCAGCTGATAAGGAGGAGAGCTTGTGGCTTAGTGGCTAATACAACTGCCTAATATGTAATACAGCCCTGGTTCGAATCCCAGTAAGGGTATGGCTAGCTGATGAGAGCTAAATAGCTTGAAATAGATCTATATTAGTCTCCCTTTATTTATTTATCAGCACAAATACAACACACACACACACACACATATTTGTGTTGTATTTGTGCTGATAAATATAGCAAAGCAAAGATAGCAAAGGCAACATTAAAAATAAAAATATGGTTTTCTGCCTGGATGGTCTTCTGTAATGAGCCGAAGGACAGAAAGGAGGAGTAGTGAGCTCCCTCCCATATTTGGGCATACCTGGGGTTGTATCACAAATATATGTATATGTATATGTATATGGGACACTGTTTTCTAGAGTTGTTAAAACTGGTATTATAGCTTCCTGCCTTTCTGAAATGAGAAGTACCCAAAAACTTTTAATACAATTAGTTCCAAAAATAGGCTTAAGCAAAAAAAAAGAATCATCCCTAAGAAAGATGACCTTTCAAAAACAATGTCTATTTTTTAAAAAATCTGTTCTATTCACTTTCAATTATCACATCCAAAATATAAAGTGTGATTCCTGTTGTTGATCCCTGATATAGTATACAGCTGTGATTACCTTTCCTTCTACTCTTTGCCATGAAAAAGAGGAAGTGCAAAGAGGAATTGTTACAGTTCTAGAGTCTGCTATTCTCAGGTCTGCCAGTGTCAGTGAAATTTTTCATTTTTCATTTGAAGTATTTACAAGTTAAAAGAATCATGTAAAAAACAGGATATGTTAGGTAGCCATCAGAAAGGTTGCTGTGGTTTGTTTTTATACATGCCATGGTTGGATAGGTAGGTAGCTTCTAGTAGTACTGCCAGATATACAATAGCAGAGTTGGAAAGGACCTTGGAGGTCTTCTAGTCCATCCCCCTGTCTAGGCAGGAAACCCTATACCATTTCAGACAAATGGCTATCCAACATCTTCTTAAAGACTTCCAGTGTTGGGGCATTCACAACTTCTGGAGGCAAGCTGTTCCACTGATTAATTGTTCTAATGGGTTTCCACCCATTACTTCTTGTTCTACCCTCAGGTGCCTTGGAGAATAGTTTGACTCCCTCTTCTTTGTGGCAACCCCTGAGATATTGGAACACTGCTATCATGTCTCCCCTAGTCCTTCTTTTCATTAAACTAGACATACCCAGTTCCTGCAACCGTTCTTCATATGTTTTAGTCTCCAGTCCCCTAATCATCTTTGTTGCTCTTCTCTGCACTCTTTCTAGAGTCCCCACATCTTTTATACATCGTGGCGACCAAAACTGAATGCGGTATTCCAAGTGTGGCCTTACCAAGGCATTATAAAGTGGTATTAACACTTCATGTGATCTTGATTCTATCCCTCTGTTTATGCAGCCTAGAACTGTGTTGGCTTTTTTGACAGCTGCTGCACACTGCTGGCTCATATTTAAATGGTTGTCCATTAGGACTCCAGGATCCCTCTCACAGTTACTACTATGATGTAGTTTAACTAACTGTGAAGATGTTCTCATTTGGATTAATTGTTCCACAACACTTCCATTCCAAGTACAAACAGGTAAGATGTCAGGGAGGCAGCCTGTGAGTTACTGAAATTAATTTGAAACCTGCTATTGGAATGAAAATACTATTTCGAGTTCTGTGAAGGTGAAACAGGGATCCACAGTGTAAGTAACAACAGAAATGTAGTCCCTTGTAGTAAGATATGAAATGGAAAAAAATCTGTATAGGTAGTCCTTGATTTATGACCATTTGTTTAATGACTGAAGTTATGATGACATTGAATGATGAGGCTTACATTGTGCCCAAAGTTTATGGCTATTGCAGCACCCCTACATTCACACTTCACGTGATCAAAATCCGGTGATTGGCAGCCCTCCTGCTTTTAGACCACAAGGTGGCTGCAACTCGCCCTGCCTATTTTTCCATCTGTGCCCTTTTGGCCCGCTGCCATCCTGCCCTTCCACTGCCCTTGCTGACATTCACCAAGGTCTTCTTGGTCCCAACTCATGATGAGGCGTGCCTGTCCTGCCTGCTGGGCCAGATGGGGTTGACTTGACATGCATAAAAGAAAATAAAACCTTGCACAAAGCAGCTTAAAGGCATCACAGTGCATGGAACTTCCTTTCGTGCCATACTCCTGCCAAATACTGAAATTTGCTGGCAAGTTAATGAATGCTACCATTGCTGGGGCAGGATGAGGAGGGAAATACTGACACTTGCTGGGGAGTGAGGGCTTCCCAGGATGTGACAGGCAGCCCAGAGCTTGCCTGATTCTGGGGCTGCTTGCAAGGCTGAGTGGCCAAAATGGCATAGCAGGGACAAGGTCAGGTGGGTGGGGGGAGTTGGAGGCTGCCCCTTATCTCGGCTCATGGCTGGGAAGGATTTGGGTGGATATTTGCTTAAAGACCCATGATTCCCAGTTAACTGCAACAGGAAGAACTGGGGTTGCCACAGTAAGACAGTGTAGCCATGCGACATTTCACTTTACGTCTATATTGACTTACGACACCAGTTCTGATCCCAATTGTGATTGTACCATAAGTAGAGGACTATCAACTTTTTTTAGTTAATCAAGAAAAAATGTGGAAAAGTCTTGCCTTCTCCTACATATAATTACAAACCTAATTTGATCTTGCAGTTGGCTTGGGTTCTTGAACCAAAAATTGGTTTCCTTATCATTTGACTATAGTACAGTACTGCCTTTGTGTACAACTCATTTTTAGCATCATGCAGTTTAGTTTAACAACTTAGCCAATGTTTTCCTTCTGTTGGAAAGGAAAATGATGCACAGAGCATTTCATTTATTTGTCTGATTTTCAGGGCCACTCAATTGGCTAACAGCTCAAGGCAGTTTTCAAGAAAGAAGGTTAAAAATATGAATTGACAAGGCAATAAAACATTACTAAATAACTCCATAATAGGTTGCTGTATATTGCCTAAACCAGGGGAATCCAAACTTGGCAACTTTAAGACTTGTGGACTTCAACTCCCAGAATTCCCCAGCCAGCTGGCTGGGGAATTCTGGGAGTTGAAGTCCACAAGTCTTAAAGTTGCCAAGTTTGGACACCCCTGGCCTAAACTTATTAAACTGCCATTTTCAACTATGAACGCTAGAGGGTGCAATTAGATGCCTTCATATATAACATTCAGTGATGCTCCAGAAAAAAATAACATTTGTACTGTTTTTCATATTCTTGATATTTTTCAAAGGGTACAGGTAGTCCTTAACTTACAACCATTTGTTTAGTGATTATTCAAAGTTACAATAGCACCGAGAAAAGTAACAAACTACTATTCCTCACACTTAATGACTGTTGCAATATCCCTACGGGCATGAGATCAAAATTCCGTGGTTGGCAACCAGCATTTTTATGACAGTTGCAGTGTCCCAGGATTATGCAATTGCCATTTGTGACCCCCTCCCCCCGGGCTGGCTTCTGACAAGCAAAGTCAATCAGGGAAGCCAGATTCACAACCTCATGGTTCACTTAACAACAGCTGTGATTCACTTTAAAACTATGACCAAAAAGGATAATTGGGCATGACTCACTTAATAACTGCCTTGCTTAGCATCTGAAAATCTGGTCTCAATTGTGCCCATACTTTTTAAACTATGGAATACAGATAGTCTTCACTTTACAACCTTAATTGGAACTGGCAAATCTCAATCCCTATCAGTAAATGAAATGGTTGTGATTGCCCTGCTTCACAATGGCAGTACCGGATGTCTTGTTGTGAAACAAATCCTGCAGATTGTTAGGGGAGGACCGACCTGGATCCAACTTGGTCCTTCCAGCCTCAAGCCTACATTCTTCCAAGACAACGGACTAGCTCCCCTGCATCTCCCCCTGTTAGTCTGTCTCTCCTCCATCCCTGCCCTTTTGGCCACCCAAACATCATAAAAAAGCTGCTTTATTCTCCCACCACCACTGCCTGTGGACCTTCCTCCTCAGCTTGATTGTTGTGTGTTCTTTCTCCCTTCCCCTGGATTTGTCACTGCCACTGAGGTGTGCGATCTCAAACCCGATGGTGGAGCATATCAAAAAGCCTCTGAACAGTGTTGTACAAGCAGTCCCAGAACTGCAATGCAGCGAGAAGCACTGGGACATTTTTGCCACATCATGGCTTGAGAGCATCTTGTCCCAAATGATCTCTGAGCTGCAGCATGACTAGCAGCCCCTGAGCACTTGGTTAGGAGCCCATTTCTTCTTGCGTCTCATCAGCTGGTTCTCTTGCAAGGAACTGGTTGCAAGTTCCATTTTTTTCCAGTATTGTCATAACACTAAACTATGGGAACTACCTGTAATTGTTTATTAAATGTATGTACATTATTAGTAACAAATTATGGGTAATTTGTCTCTCTTAGATTTTGACTATAACAATATAGTAATGGAATGGAATGACATTTTAAAGGAATATTTGTCCTGATTTTTGAAGATATCATCCAAACAAATTGATAAGAATCATTTAAATTCTCCCCAGTAAAAAGAATCTGGACTCACTAGCTACATAGTAAATATTTTTGGAGCAAAGACTTTTCTATTTACATTACTTAATAAGGGCTGAGGCTGTAATGCTTATGCAAATTGTCAGCAATTTAAGGCAACTGCTCTCTGTAATGATTAATTTGTATTTGTGTGTATGTGTCAGATAATATTTAAAATCAGTCATAGAACCAGTCAAGGCACTTGAGTGTAAAGAATAAAACATTGGATTTGGAATATATTGAATGTTTTATATAATTGTGTATTTTCAATATCCTTATAAATTTTACAAGCTTACAACTAATAGGTTATTTAATGCGAAATGTGTTCTTTCTATTTTCTTGTCTTGTGTTATCTGGCTATTTAGAGTTTGATAGATTTATTGCACTTTTTTCCTGGACATGAAGAAGGTGTACAAAACCTTCCCTTCAACTTTTCTTTAACCAAGAATTTCATGTAGTATACCGAGAGAGAGTGACTAGTTCCAAGTCACTTAGTTAGCTTCAGTGTTGGGTTGCAGGCGGTCTGCCCCAGTACGGGCGTACCGGAGCCAGCCCGGAGCACTGGATACCGTTCCGTTCCAGTACTCCGGAGGGCCCACCTGCCCACCCGAGCTCCTTACCAGTGTTTAAAGGCTTCTGCGCTTCCACGCAGGTGCATGACACATACAGCACCTGCGTGACACTCCGCGAAGCAGCTGGAGTGTCACAGAGGTGCTAAGATACATGTGCGCGCGCGCTGTGTGTGTCCATGAGGACGCCGCTGGCCCCATTCCAATTGTACCGGTTGGAATGGGATTTGCAACCCACCACTGGTCAGCTTCCATATGAAACAGTAAATTTGAATCTTAGTATTCTCAGTACAGTCTTCTTAACCACAATCCCGTATTACCTTTAGTGGTACTGTGTTTAACATTTTGAAACCTAAACAGACACTGGATACTGTAAAATAAAGCTTGTTTTTTGTATGGAAATGCTTGCTTTAATGAAGCTTATATATCTGAAATTATACTTAAAATGTAAAAAATGTGAAGGAAAACTATGAATATTGGTATAGGTTCCTTACAGGTCTCTTGTACTTAAAGTGAATAGGAGTTACTAGAAAGAATTAATGAGGATTTACAGGGAAAGAGGAAGACAGTACTCTTTTCAAAGGTTGTGTGAGTGGTCCTTTCTCCTTAAAAGCTATTTTGAAAATTTTGATGCTGATACAAATCTTAAAGATATTAAGTGCTTATGTAGATGTTGTACAAATTGTTCATTTCTACCTAATATATCTCTCTTTATTGAAGAGAGATGAATATATTTATTTAATTGGATCTGTGATGGCGCAGTGGTTAGAATGCAGTTCTAATTCAGCTCACTGCCAGGAGTTCAATCCTCACCAGCTCAAGGTTGACTCAGCCTTCCATCCTTCCCAGGTTGGTAAAATGAGAACCCCAGATTGTTGGGGACAATATGCTGACTCTGTAAACTGCTTAGATAGTGCTATAAAGCACAAGGGAGCTGTATATAAGTGCTATTACTATTGCTATTAAGTTGGGAGTCATTAATAAGGACACTTGAAGGCAAGTGTAGTTTGTTCTGTTGTTGGATATTTAAGCTTTTCCTGTTTAGTTTAAATGTATTCTTGCTAGTATTGTCGCAGTCTTACAGTGGTCTATTGGAAACTGCTTAAAAACATTTTATTTTTTTATTAATGATTTTGAATTAATCTTTATTCAGACACTTCATTATAATATTTGAAAGACTGAAGCAGTATCTATTTGAGAAGTAAAGACTATTCCTATTGACTAGAGAGATTCATCATTTTCAGCTGCCTGGAAAGAGACAATCCAGAAGCTTCAAATAGTCCAAACTGTAGCAGTGGGAGCAGTGGTGAACATGCTTTGATATGCCCATATAACAATTCTGCTTTGCAAGCTGCACTGGTTGCCAGTTTGCTTCTGGATGTGGCAGCTGTTATCTACAAAGCTCTACATGATATAGGGCCTGATTACTTGAGAGACCACCTTTCTTTTATAGTATCTGCCCAACCACTTTGATCTTGCAGAATTGGCATCCTCTGGGTTTCTTTAATTAAACAATGTCATCTATCAGGACCCAGGAAATGTGCCTTCTGTAGCAGAGTCTGCCCTCTGGAATTTCTCTTAAGATCCAGATGGGCCCCACTCCGCTGTTGTTTAGAAAGAGTCATGAAGAGCTGGTTGTTGACCCAGGCCTTTGGTAAAGAAGAGTGAGATCTTTCACTTCATTCCATTGTTCTGTTGTTCTTGTCTTGTTTTATATTTTTAAAAAATCAATTCTATTGTAATTTATTGTGAATCACCCAGAAACATTGGCAGATATATCAGTATTGTTATTATTAAGTGAACAACAGCCATATTCCCTCTATCACTGTCTCTGATGTCAGTGGAATTATTTGATATACATTTGAAGTTTTCCAGATGTTCCCGAATCCTAATAGTGTAGGCTTTAGGTCTGTATGGCAGCTAGTATAAACAAAGTTGACAAGGTATGAAGCACTTATGGGAATCACTCTCACTTGAATTTATTGGTGAAAGGCATCCTTTTGATTTCTTGACGCTTAGAGGATGAATCACAAATATTAAAAAGCAAACTATGATAATAAAAAAGGTGTTAGTGGAATGCTCTCCAGCACTTACTGGACTATCAAATCATTTTTTTATTATGGCCATAAGGCCAACAGACTGAAAGAAATAAAATAGTTAAAAATGAAAATAGATAACTTTTAAAATGAATATACATTTTCCAGACCAGGGAGAAGTGAATAGGAGATACAATGCAGAACTGGGCAGCACAAAGTATATTTATAAAATGTGGTTAGTCAGGAGAAAGGACAAACAGAATGTATGTTCCCTCTCAGAGATGTCTTAAAAGTAGGATAAATGAAAGATATACAGGCGTGATGGTGAACCTATGACACGCGTGCCACAGGTGGCACACAGAACCCGCTCTATCGGCACACGAGGCATCACCCAGGTCAGCTCCACCATACATGCATGTGCTCCTCCCACTGGCCAGCTGATGTTCGTGTCTACTGTGTATGCAGGAGATGTGTGCACATGTGCGGGAGGGTAAGAGGAGCACAGAGGGGGGGGTGCAGCGCCCCCCCCATACCTCGTTTTTGGTCCCAGGAGGCTTCAGGGAGGCCTGTTAGGCAAAAAACAGAGTGCAGGGGGGTTGCATGCATGCATGGAGAGAGCGCAGGGTTGCACGGATGTGCGGGTGTTGGAGGGAGTATGGGATCATGCACGTGCACGCAGGGGAGCACATTGCATTATGGGTGTGGGCACACATGCGCCTGCTGTTGCACGTGCACATGTGATTTTGGCACGCGAGGAGAAAAAGGAATATTTTTGTGATATTGAATCAAGATGGTATAGGACAGGGGCACTGAACTAAAAAAATTCATCATCAGTTGAAAAAAGATGTTGATGCTGACTTTGAACAGGTGCCAGACTTGAAACTAAACAGGATTTGATTGATTAGTATATGGATCAGAGACCGTCAATAAATGGCCTATACATTAAATTAAGAATCCAGAAAGCCTCTTTGAACACGTGTGTCAAACTCGCCGCATCACTTTGATGCCACGTGACATAATGTGACGGTTTTTGCCTTCATGGAGCTGGGGTGGACGTGATACATCCGGCCTGTGGGCTGCCAGTTTGACACCCTTGCCTTTGAAAAAAAAAGTGGCAAATTGCTTTCTTAACACTGTCATGTTTATCTAGCCACAAAATGTTGACCTCTGAGGACATTGTTATCTTTCTATCTTGTTGAAAGTTTTGTGTGCAGAACTGAATTATCCAGACAAACCATAATAATTGGACTTAACTTTACAATCTCAATTTTCTTCCTCAGAACTTTTGCCTTTATTCTTTGAAGTACCCATAAATAAGATTCCTCTTGATTTGTCAGACACGGTGAGTGAATCCACTAATTTGTGTGAATTATTTCTCACAGTGATTAAAAAAAAACCTGACAGACATCAAAGTAAATTTATTTTGTAAATTTTTATAGCTGGTCATCTCATGTGACTGAGCAACGTACAAAATTAAAAACAATACAAAAACATATTTAAAAATCTTTTAAAAGATAAAAAGTAATTTAAAAATAATAAATACTTACAAACTGCCCTTCCTTCTGAAAAGAAGCAAGTAGCCCTTTACATAGAAAGAATGGGAACAAACAAACATAAACAAGCCAGTTTAAAGTTGTCTTTATGTAGATTTTTCATTTGAACAAAGAGCACTCACTGGAATCTTTCGTCTAATAGATTCTGTTAATTAGACCTCTAGGAAACCAGAAAAGTCCCTAAAAAGTTTAAACTGAATAAAGAGATCTTAATTTCCAGATCTAGACAACTGTCAGATATAACAGCTAGAGGCTGCCAACATGTAGTGATCTCTTCCAATTGTATATTATGGCACCTTTATCTGGATCATATTTCTATTACAAGTATTACAATACACTAATTGTAATTCGGATTGAGAATTATCACTGAGCAGCACTGGCGTAAAGCATGATCTCAGATCCCATCAGTCCCAATTGCCATTGTTAGGTGAATCTCGTGGTCACTTTGAGCTGGTTTCTTTGTTTGTTGGAAGCCAGCAGTGAGCTTCTCAATGTTGGTCATGTGATTTTGGGATGTTGTAATACCAAGCTGGTTGCTAAACTCCAGAATCATGATTACATGTCCATTTGGGATGGCTGCAATACGAAGACTAGTTGTAAATCCCCTTTGCCCCATTGTAACTTCAAATAGTCACTGAATGATTGGTCGTTAAAGGGGATTTACCTATAATTCAAATTTTATTCTCTTTTCTATTCAGAGGCACATGAGACAGTTTAAATGCTAATGTGAGGGAAGTTATTTACAGAGGATGTTAAAGAACTCTTCAAGAAACTATATCAGTACATAAGGACTTACTTAAAACAGGTAGCAGTTTGCATCAGAGGAGTAAAAAAAGATATCCTTAGTTTCCTGCAGCTAAACTCACAAGAACATTAACTACCAGATCACACAGAAACCCTGTAATAGTACCTTAGTTTGCAAATGGGACAATTCTGTAATTCATGTAATTCCAGGAATTTAAATAGGGTACTTTCTGGCAGGCTTTCAAGATCTAATATTGTACCCTGCAATAATTGACTTCAAATAGTTTTTGCAGTGTCTGTTTTCTGGTCTGGCCTACTTTGAAGAGCTGACACCAGTGAATCATATAGAGTTTGTGTCCTAATTGCATTCTCTTCTGCTCAATTGATGGAACACTGACAGCCTTTCATCTGATGTACTATCAAAATAAAGCTACAGATAGCTTCCCTGTTTATTCCAGAAGCCGTAACAGGGATTTCTTTCCTTCTTACACTTTAAGTCTATGAAAAAAACAGGAAAAAGAAGTGCCATGTTGACACTGCATGTTTAATCTGTTTCACTTGTGGCCTATCAGGATGGATAAAGGAAAAGACCATCTCAGCCATTTTTAAGCAATTGAGAGATCACGAGGCCGTGTGCAATAATCTATCCAAACACAGCACAAGTCATTCAGTGAAGGGATTTCAGCAGATTTCAAGAACTTTCCTTACTAGAAAAAAAAAGGATAAGGTAACAGTCTGGTTTATCACATTCTTCAGCTACTACACAATCAATGCATGACATTTTTTTCCCTTAATAAAGGACTACTGTTTATCTAAGTGCCTTATGCAGCTGCCATTGCTTGTTAAAATGGCTTCTGGTCTAATTTTCTCTTTCTGTTCATGCTCAAATAGCTTTTAGGCACCTACTACTGTAAATTATAGTATTTGGTTTATGGAACTCATTGAGAAAAACAATAGTTTTATTTTAAAATAGTAGTATTGTTATCATTTTTACCCTGCTCTGTTCCTTAAAAAAAACCCAAAGGTGATTTACAAAGTTAATGATATGATTTAAGTCTTATAAGCTTCCAAACTGTATAAATTGGGATGGAAATCATTTCTGATAGCTGGCTCTCTAGACTGAATTTGAGCACATCTAGCAAAGGAGAGCCTACCAGTTTTCATAACTATTGATTTTATTAAACCAGTCTTACTGTTTTGCTAACATTCAGTGGAAAACTATAATTCATTAGTTTATGTTCTGCACTGTGGAACAATGGAAAACAAGTTTTTATCTTGTGTCACATTCTTTCAGATCCTTGAAAAGTGCTCTCATTTGGCATCTCAGTCTTTGCTTAAGAAGGTTAAATGCCCAAGATCCTCATATATATTTTTATCTAGTAACCTGATCATTCTCTTTGTTCTTTTAATGATCATATAAGGTATATAACCACCTTTAACTTCATTATGTACACAACAGTCAATATATCTACTGAACAACCCAGAGTAAATTATTTCCATTATTTAGAAATGATACTTCTGTTTATATATCCTAATACTGTATTTTTCTTTCATTCATTATCACTCTCTGAGTCTTTAACCTGTTAAAATTAGGGTCTTAAATGCATATAAAAGAAATATTTCCTGTATTATTTTAAAGAAATATTTCCATATATTTTAAAGGTGTACCGATACACAACAAAACAATCACCAAGCACATTCTTCAAGAGCAGCTGTAGTAGTTATTCTAACAGCTGGTACTATCCTAAGACAACTAAGGAGTTTAACTTAATCACATAAATCATGTTATATCCAATAAGGATTGGAGTGACATTTCTAGAATATTTGAAGAACACAAGATGATGCAGCTGGGTTTGTGTTACATATTTGAAATAGTTTGTGGAATATTTTAATGTAGGAATGAAGACAGATGTTCTTGAAACACTAATTTAAAGCAGGTAGGGGAAGTGAACTAGAAGTTGGGGTTCTCTTTGAAGAAAGGCTGATGTTCTGTGCACAAAAATAAACCTCCCGTGTTTAACTTATTTACTTAATGAACAACGTTTTTCATTATTTCATGTAGAAACACGAACACACACACACACACACACACACACCATAGGACAGTGATGGTGAACCTATGGCACACGTGCCACAAGTGGCACGCGGAGCCATTTGTCAGGGCACGCGAGGCGCTGCCCTGTCAGCTGGCCAGCTGAGTTCACCTTTTTAAAAGCTATTTTTTGCCTTCCCCAGGCTCCAGAGGCTTTATAGGAGCCTGGGGAGGGTGAAAAGAGCCTCCCCCACCCCCCACGGAGGCCCTCCGGAGGCTTCAGGGACCGTCCGGAGGCTTCCCTGACGCCTTCGGAGCGCTTAAAATCACCCTCCGAGCAAACCGGAAGGGTGGTTTTAAGCGTTCTGAAGGCTTCAGGGAAGCCTCTGGACGGTCCCTGAAGCCTCCGGAGGGCCCTCCGGGGGGGCGGGGAAGGCTCTTTTCGCCCTCCCCAGGCTCCTATAAAGCCTCTGGAGCCTGGGGAGGGCGAAAAATGCATGTAAAAATGGGGGGGGGATCGCACGTTGTGCGCGCATGCGCACTGGGGGGGTCACGCATTGCATTATGGCTGTGGCACGCCCGCACACGACCCCCCTGCGCTCCCCCCACTTGTGGCACGCGAGCCAAAAAAGGTTCGCCATTGCTGCCATAGGACATATGATGTAACAAAAAGAGGGTAATCTACTAGATAATTTATTTAGTTTGGGACTAGCATGTGGTTAACTGAAACTTATTTTGCAAACTGTTGCTACTGTGTTGCTGAACCAATCAAAGAATGGATGAAATCAACTTTTCCCTTCCTCTTTTAATTTGGAATCCCCTTCCAGATAAATTATAACACCAATACACTTATCTGAGATTATAATAAAAGGGACTGTGGATAGTAGAAAATGAGGAATTTGGGTAGTTCAAATGAATGTAGCTACAAAAATCTAAACTACTAATAGTCAAAGCAAATTGGCAGTAGATAAGAGTCAATGGAATTCAAGGTGAGCTGGACTTAGATCTTTTGGGGCATGAAGGGACTCGAGACTGATGATGTCTTACCTCAAACTTACCTTTAATTCAACCTGGTCATCTATAGGGACAGGGTTAATTTTAGTAATATATCTCATAATAGTCTCTTAACATCTTACTATCTACGTACAAATGAGATTAACTTGTATTTAGATATTTCACAAAGTGACGCTGATGGTACAGCATACAGATATATTAGATATATTAGATATATTGAGATTTTATGTGCCATGCTGAGCATCTTAGAGCAATGTAATAGTAATTAAATAGCAAGCAATATTTTCAATGAAATGTAAAATCAAGGTATTTTAAAAAATAAAATATCTGCACGAGGGAATGAAAACATGTTTAAAACATAAATATTCATGAATAATATAAGGTTTTCTGAATAAGAAGTTTCACACATTTCACATAGCAACAGAAATAATATTATCCTTTATAATACTATATTATATTAAAAAGTTTACAAAAAAACTGCTTCCTATGTTTTGTTTGTGATTAGCTCTCAGTAAACTCAGGATTTGAGATTTTGTACAAGTACATACAGTATACTTTTTATAGTATAATAGGAAGTTTACTACGGTTCATCTATTCGGGTAGGAATCCTACTGTTGAAAAGCTGTTGCATGTTGCTACATGAACATGCAAAGTACTTAAAATAAAATATGATCTCACTTTAATGATTATTTTTGCACTGTAGACTTTCTGACATAAAACTTACAAAACAAAGCATGTTTACCTATAGCATGGCCTTTAAAATAAGCTTTTAAATAGATGCAGAAGTTTCAAATCTGTGTGAAAAATCTGTTATTGAAAATACATTTCTATGTTATATGAAAATATATTTCTAAATTCCAGATATTATTGTATTAAAGATCTCTCTCTCATAGTATTTACTCATAGTACAGAGTAATACTGTGAAAATAAAATATGCACAGAAAATTGAAAAATAAGTAATTCTCAACCTGGATCAAACCTTTTCCCAGATCCTTACTTTCAGAAAAATGTGCACCTACATAGGGAGGCAGAAGACTAATCTGTGCCAGGCATAAATATCGGAGTTATGGTAGGGAGAAGAACAATGGCATTGAAAATTAGGAATCATAACAAAATAACTTCAAGATGAATGGATCTTCAAAATCACTGGTTTTTAGCAGAGGCATTGTGGTTTGACTGCATAAAATAATAGTTTTTCATTAAACCTTGTAATATCTTGCCTTAAACCAGCGGTTCTCAAATAGTGGGGCGCGCCCCCCTGGGGGGGCGCGAGGCTCCGTAAAGGGGGGCGCGAAGGCTCCCTTTCCATCTGGGTGCAACGGCGGCGGGCGACTTCGGACTGTGGATTTTCATTGGAGCCGCGAGCTGGAGCTGTGCAAGAAGCCTGCTCGGGCGGGGGTGGGAGGGAGGGAAGCATGGGACCGCCCGTCTTCGCCACCGCGTAGTTCGCCTCCCCGCCAGCAGCTCCACCGCCAGCATTCCGTCCCCGCTGTTGGGGAAGGGACAAAGGGGCGGCGGTCGCCCGATCTTGCCACCTCCACCCCTTCGCCCCTGGTAACGGCGACTGTTGTGCTGCTGCTTCCAGGTGGGATGCTGGAGGAGCTGCTGGCAGGGAGGGAGGGAAGAAGGGGAGGAGGGAGTAAGGATAGACAAGCAAGAGGGAAAGAAAGCAGGAGGGCAGAAGGGAGGTGGAAGGAAGGAAAGAAAAGCAGACACGCCGGAGGGAAAGAGGAAAGAAGGCAAGCAGGCAGGAAGGAGGCAGAAGGAAGGAGGGAAGAATGGAACTGGAAGGGAGGCAGGGAAGGAGGGAGGGAGAAAGGAAGGATAGGAGGATAGGGAAAGAGGAAAGAAGGCAGGCAGGCAGAAGGGAGGGAGGTGCAAGGAAGGAAGGAAGCATAGATAAGCAGGAGGGAAAGAAGGCAGGCGGGCAGGGGGAAAGAGGAAGGAGGGAACTGGAAGGGAGGCAGGAAGGAAGGGAAGGAGGAAGGGAGGGTGGAAGGAAGGATAGACAAGTAAGAGGGAAAGAGGAAAGAAAGCATGTGACTACGGTGGGAGACGAGGAAAGACCGGTGTGCTATGTTATGCAGAGGTGTACTTATAACAATTTTATAGACAAATGATACTATTTACAGTCGCGCGGGGGTGGGGGGAAATGTTTTCTTCTTCCTAGGGGGGGCATGACAGAAAATAATTGAGAAGCACTGCCTTAAACAAAAAGAAAACTGAATAACTTCATGGTTATGGATACAAAACAATATTTGAAGAAATAAGTGAGTGTCTCATGCACCAATGTCTTGCATTTTTCTGTTTTTTTCAGTGACCTCTTCAAAAGAAAGCCAAATTGTAACAAATAATAAGGTAATCAGTACAAAGCAAGTTGAAAAACAAAATGAAACGTAATGATCATAGGAATGCCCTTAAAGATTTATTCTTTCAGGAATGTTCAGAGTCACCTTGAACCACAAGATGGGCAGCAAATAAATTTTATAAATAAATAAAATACCCATTTGCTCTTTCACAGACATAGAAAACTCAGGAAGCAATGTATCTGGTACCTTATACTGTTCTTTAAATTGAAGATCTACCACATAAGTTAGAAAAAAAAATCTAAAACAAAACACACATAGATTTATGTTTTAAGCAGCAGAGATTTCTGCTTAACTCAATCTAAATAGTGGGTAGGAATTGGAGGAGATACAAGTGGATCAAAAGGAAGGAAAGACATTAGCAATAGCAATAGCACTTAGACTTATATACCGCTTCACCATGCTTTACAGCCCTCTCAAAGTGGTTTACAGAATCAGCATATTGCCCTCAACAATCTGGGTCCTCATTTTACGGATCTCAGAAGGATGGAAGGCTGAGTCAACCTTGAGCTAGTCAGAATCAAATTCCTGAAGTGAGCAGTGACTTTATTTATTGTACGCCGCCCCGAGTCCCTTTGTGGAGAGGGAGCGGCTAACAAGTCTAATAAATACAAATACAAATACAAAAATACTGCAGTACTGCATTCTAACCACTGCACCACCATGGCTCCATTAAAACAACAGATGTCTTTTTTTAAAAAAATGATGGATAACTTTGAATCTATAGAGGCATTAAAATGGTAACTACAATAGACTTCTCTGAAAAACACAGATCTTGCTGATGAATAAGTATGCTTTGAATTTTAAAAATCTTGTTACATACATTAGCAAAGTGGAGATACTGCCAATGACTTTCAATAATCCAGTGACTTTAACATATAAGAGAAGCATGGATCAAAATGCAGACATTTTTCATGTTCTTATTCTAACAATAAATATATTTTTCAAATTAATTAAATCTTACATAAATGAGTTACACAGACACATATGTGCACACACCAAGACAGGGGCACACAATTAATTCAAGCCCTAATAAGTATAACTTATGCATGGCTTCTATGATTAAGATTTAATAGTGTATTTGTTTGAAATAGTTGTAATTGGAAACATTAAAGCCTAGTCTCACTTAAAACTCCTATCAGAACCATAATTGACTTTAATTTGGTAACTCAGCTGTTTTAGTTCTAAGCGTTTGCTTTTTTCCATGTCGCTTATGTTTATAGTATATGTGTTAGTGATACTGCATGGGTGGGCCAATCGCTATTTGATTGGCAGGGACAGTCTGTCTCCATAGTCATTTATAATTCCTGTCTATGCTAGGATAGCTTGCACTTCACTTAGCAGCAGACAGGTCAAGACACTCACTAGGAGAGACTGAGACAAAGGCAAAGCAGGCCCTGAAAAGCCGAATCTCTGCTTTAAAATCCTCAGTTGTACCAGATACTATTTTGTATTGCTATTTTTTAGTAATGCCCTTTGATTGCAAATAATTTTGGACCAAGTGACAATAGTATAATGTCAAAACCAGGGAAAACTTCTTTAAATCATGGCTTGGTTTCTTTTGATCTTCCAAGTACAAAAGAGCCTTTGCCACACCAAACTGTGATGAAGATATTTAGCATCAGCATCATCACCCAAGGTCTTCCTTTTTGTCGTAGACGGGTAAGTGTGAAAATGTTTGCCCCTTTTATGGGAAGGGATATACCTAAGAAATGAAAGTACATATCTTAAGGTAACTTGGTTGTAATTATTTCCAGTTCATAAATCCTTTATTCCTTTAGAGTAAGAATAAATAAATAAATATAATATGCTTTAAGAAGGTTTGATTCCTTTTTATTAGCACACTTATTAATCTCAAAATAAATGTCAAAGAACAAATACAAGATTATAAAAAAATAATGTATAGCATTATCTTGAAATTTCCTCAGTGCTGCAGCAAGATAACTCTCCGTAACTGCTGATATAGAAGAGGAATAAATAAATGTTATTTGAGAAACGTATTTTGTTTAACTTTGTTGAAATGTTAACATTAATATTTTGTATGATTAAAGTGCACTGAACATTTTTATGTCTTATTAAAAGTCTTGGTTTCTCAGTAATAAATTGCTAGCTTTTAAGTTATTGTAATTTGAAATACTAATAAAGTCAATTAATTATTTCTTATATTGCTTCCATATTTCATGTCTATCTTAAATGTTTCTTAGTTCCAAAAACTTTTTAAAAGAATTCTAATTAAATTATACTTCCAACAACATGCTTTGATCACACAATATTACATGGGTTGTTTAATTTAACATGGCAATATTTGTATTTCTAAAATACTTCTTAAGCTTTGTTTGTAATTTTGAATTAATTTCCCCTGTGATGTGATTTGATATCGAATCAAGCAAGATATTTATTGTTCTTCTAAAAATTTACACAGTGAAACCACGGAAAATAATGGTATTTAAATGATCTTGCTTGCCCATACTGCTAGAAAGTTTCCTTCTCATTTAGACTGAGGTCAGATGATCTATCAGTGGTGTTACCTGATATGTATGCTACAGTTTACTTACATTAAAACAGATGTGATAACGATGCTTAGTAATGCTTCTGAAAGGTTAAGACTATTTCTCTTTAGGGAAAAAATGTAACTCTTAAGTTTATGGGTAAGAGTTGACTGATAAACAATTTGGAAGCATATTTAAATTTTAAATACCATCAATATTTAGAACATTCTTAATTATTTAAACCTCTATAGTACCAGTTTTCTCCTTGTTTGAACTCAATCGCTGTATAGGAAGCAAAAGCGTACAGCAATCCTTGCAGTAAAAATACTTTCTGTTAGGAGATCTGACAGTTCATGTCTTATGTGTCTCTATCACTAGTTATATTCAGCTTCCATTGAGCACATTACTATAAATGGCAATAGAACACAACAGTAGCCATCTATATTTCTGTTACTTCAGTCAAGAAGCATAAAGAGGTCGAGCTCTATATATTAAGTGCTGGATCTGTTCATTTTAATATGGAAACGTATTTAGCACTCTGTAGCTCATAACTGAAACATCTATAGGTAAACTATTTCTCAACTAAATGAAATCCCACTTCTGGCTATACAATATTTCTTAAGAAGCTCATCATTAGAGTTGGTTGAAACTTTTATCTTGCTTAATATTAATACCAAAGAAAGTTACATTGTCATTTTGTTTTGCTCATTTCACTGCAAAGAAGCATTTTCCAAATAGTGTTCCTGTCTTGATTCAGTCTTCCATTAAGCAGAAACATTAAGTTCCTGTCAATTTCTCTATTCCCGTGAAAGCTTGCAATTTTGCAATATTATTCAATGGATTTTAGAAGCTACTGCCTTCTATTCATAACTGAAAACTGAAGTTACTGTATTTTTGAAGTATAAGACACATCTTAGTTTTGGCAGAGGAAAATAAGGGGAAAAAATTCTGCCTACCAGGTATTCATCTGTCTAGCGTCCTTAGTCTGGTCAGCTTCAGCACATACGTTTGCTGGTTTTGATTGCGAGCATGCTTTTTATCCCCTAGTTGGGGATAAAAACAGTTTCTAAAGCACATAGCATGGCTTCACTCATTAGCGCCTCACTAGGGCTGAAAAACAGCTTCTAAAGCACAGCTGATCTTCGAAGGGAGCAGCAATGAGAAAAACAGGCAAAGCACAGAAGATTGCTTTGCTCGTTAGTGTCTCATTAGGGCTGAAAAAAAAAGTTTCAAAAAAGCTACATTTGGAGTATAAGACGCACCCAAATTTTCAGCCTCTTTTAGAAGGGGGAGTGTGTCTTATACTCCAAAAAATATGGTATTTTAATTTTATCTAGTCATATATCCGTTATTTTAGACATTGAAGTCTGCCTGTTTGTTTATTATCTTTCTAGACCAGGGGTGTCAAACTGGAGGCCCATGAGCCAAATGTGTAACATGTAGGCCATGCCCACCACAGGTCCACGAAGGGAAAAAAATCACGTGATATCACGTGACATCAATGTGACACTGTGAGTTTGACACCAGTGCTCTAGACAATTAGTACTTCTACTCATCTCGTATAACAGTAAAAACTTATGTTAATATAGTGCAAGTTTGATAGCCATCATCCTCTGTTTGGATTATTGCAATGCAGATTAAATGGAGCTAGCCTTGAAGAATATCTGGAAGCTTCAGCTCCTACACAATGCGCTTCTGTGAGCAATCTTGGGTGCACAAAGAAGGGTGCATGCAATAGGTCTGCTACACAAGCTGTACTGGTTTGCTTCCAGGTCCAATTCAAGATGTTGGTTATGAGCTTTAAAACCCTATATAGCACAGGGCTATGTTGCCTATGGGGCTGTCTTCACTCAAGTGTTTTCCATGCGCAAATTCTGTAAGAGGAATAGACATATAGATACTTAGCGTGCAGCAACCTAAAGTAATGCAATACTGAAATGATTGGGGTGGTGGTATGATTGGCTATTCATACTTTTTTGTGCATAATTCAATCCAGTAAAAATTATATATGATTTGTAGCATTTGGAAGAATTATTTGCTCTTTGCAGCTACAAAGTTCCAAAGGTTTTCTTGATAATGTCATTAGTGGTACGTAGATAATGATATAAAAGTAGCATTTATAGACAATGTTTAGACTTGACTTTATATGCATTCATTTTGCACTCTTGCTGCTATGTACTGTAGTATACTTAGTGAAAAACACTGAAAAACACGTATAACAAGTTCATATTGAAAGTATTATAATTTTAACTTTACTCTTTTGAGTACTGTAAAACAGTAATAACTTCATAAAATTTTAATGTCTATACTTGCAATAATCAAGTATATCCAAATGGAGGCACATGGCTAGTCATAGGGTACTGGAAAGCAGACCAGTAAGGTTGATCTTGCTCATCTTTCTTATCTCTGAAATGACCTCTATCTTCCCAGCTTATTTTTTCTCCCTAACCTGAACGGTTGAGCATATTTTGAAACTAGTCAATGAACAGTAGGCACCTTCAGATTTTATTTTACAATAAATAGGTAAGGTATCCTAATAAAATAAAGTTTATCCTAGAAATACATCTGTGAAATGGAGCATTATATGAACGTTAAAACTAAAATTTATATGCAAAAGTTGCATGGGGCAGAAGTGTGATGGGCTGCACAGGAAATGTTTGTAACCTCATTTAATTATTGTTTGATTGATTGATTGATTTCTACCTCTTGGAATAAAAATACACTTGGCAGGTAACATAAACATCAGATTTGTTCTAGATGGTTTCAAACATGTAAACCAACCATTTGCATCTCTGCTTGGATTTATAGTTAATATCCCCAAAACATTGTTCAATGAATCAAAGATTAGCATTTACATTTTAAAAAAGTGTACTGTTTGGCAGCTCTTACTTTTTATTTCTATCTCTTTCAATCTGACTAGCTTTTCCATTAGTTCATCTCAGCAAAATGTATGCCCTCAGAAAAAATGTATTCTTTAACTTTTTATTAATTCCAGACTTGTCCAAGTCGCTATATATTGCCAATCATGAGAGTCCTTATAGAGTGCCAGCTTAAAAAAGACAAGTCATTTGTGACCATAGGAAGTTTACATTCTTGGATAAAGACTATAAACTAAACCATTCATTTGAAAGAAAATGTTTATTATTAGGCTTCAATAGTTCCAAAGTTTGCAGAATTCAAACAATGTTTTGAAAAACATACAACTACACGGAAATTAAATTTAGTGTTTGGTCAAGTTGCATAAGTATACTCTATATTGTAATAGTGCACTTTTACTATATTAAATATGTTTGTAAAAATGCATGCTGATAAAACATTTCATTCTGTGTTCTGATAAAATTCGAAAAAAGTTATTTCTTAGTTTGTAGAATTTTAACCATCATGCATGAAGATTCCACCCCTTTTACTTTGAGGGAAGAGGACCCTTAAGATGAGTTTGCAGGGCAAAAATTCATCTAGTCCTATGAAAGAAGTCTGCCCTATTTAACTTTTGGTCTGCAAATACCAAATCACAGACTACCACATCTGCTTTATTAAATATTTGTCATGGAATGCAATGTTCGTATTTTGGTGGTGCATAAGTGAATATGCCGTTCTAATTGTTCTGAGCTACAAATGGCAGACATTCCTGAAAGCAAGTTGCTATTTATAACACTGTTATACATTTTCTTCTCATGATAACGACAACAGCTGACAAGAATGCAGGCCATCTTGCCTATTTGCTTTAGTGCAGTTCCATTCCATCCACATTTTTCTCATAGCATGTTGTTCTTCAACATCCCATTTTAAGAGGTTCCCTAATTCCAAGACGGGTATCTGTTCATAATTTTGGCAAAGTTCCCTGCACTTGAGAAAGAAAGAAGTGTTTATTGCAGACCTCCTCTTTGATGCTAACAATATTTATCTTGCTGATATTAATTTCATTTTGGTTTTAATTATTGACTGGTTGCATATATCACTGATCTTGTTCCTCAAGAATATGTCTTCTTCCTGAACAGCATTATTATTGACATAATTGTATTTACTGAATTTTCTAATTTACATTCAGTTTAACTATTACTTTATCAGATAGGTGAAACTAGGTTTGGAAATTTGTGGTGCAAGGATTGATTTAAGGATCTCAAGATAAAGTAATAGCTAATGTCTGGACTGATGCAGTTTAGTTTCATTGATTTAGATTTTCAGTTTCTGCTTGCATATAGACATGACAAATAAATAGTTGGCTTTGTATGTACTTTCAGTGTAGCACTGCCAGTTCTTACATGTAATTCATATTAACTTATTTCACAAATATTGTACGCTGCCCAATCAAAGGCTCTTAAAATGTTCACAACAATTAATATAAAACAGGTTTGTTTTCAAAAAAGAGAAACACTATCAAAATCAACACAAAAACCAAAGAATTAAACATAGGCTTTGTACACACTTAAGCAATGATCAGGACAATATATAATAACATTCTATCCAACGATCACCTACATTTAAGCCTAAAAAACTATGATATCCTTCACCTCTTTCCTAAATAATATTAGAGAGAGTATAAGTATTGGGGCCCAGAGCACTTGATATGATGGGGCATCCCCCAAATGGCCTTTTTCTATGATCTATGATTCTATGATCTATCTATGATTTCTATGACTCAAGCGGAGAGAACTTGCCCTGAGGATTACCCACACAGTTATATCGGTCACACTATCAATATAAATGCAGCTGGAGATCATTTCAGCTTCCTGATGGCTACTGGCAGAAAAGCTGTCTCTTGCCTTAGTGGTCAATGCAGAAGTCTCATAGCAGCCACTATATCACCTCAATCTATTGCTCCCCTTCCCTCAGCAGTAATAAGGCAGCCTTCTCTAAGGTAAAGCTAAAGGTTCCCCTCGCACATATGTGCTAGTTGTTTCTGACTCTAGGGGGCAGTGCTCATCTCCGTTTCAAAGCCGAAGAGCCAGTGCTGTCTAAAGACGTCTCCGTGGTCATGTGACCAGCATGACTAAATGCCAAAGGTGCACTGAACGCTGCTACCTTCCCACCAAAGTGATCCCTATTTTTCTACTTGCATTTTTACATGCTTTCGAACTGGGAGGTTGGCAGAAGCTGGGACAGGTAACGGGAGCTCACACCGTTACATGGCACTAGTGATTTGAACCACCGAACTGCCGACCTTTCTGATCGACAAGTTCAGCATCTTAGCCACTGAACCACTGCGTCCCTTCATATATAAAATGTATATTCCTTGAAAAGAATTGTTCATGATTTTTGAAGTTTAGGAATTCAGATTGTTGTCCTTATTTGTCCTCCATTTTTCCACTCTAGTTCTCTAGTAATTTTCAGAGACGACAGCTCTGCCATGTTCTCCGCTGCTGTTCCCTTAATTAAAGTTTCTGTTCTTCTGTTCTCTCCTTGTTTATCCTAAGCAGCTCTCTCCTTCAACTAATGATGGACAGTTAGTGCCTTGTTTCTCTTCTGAGAAAATATATAAATATGAATAAGACATTCTGCCTTCTTACTCATTATTTTCCCATTTGTTTCTCCTTCCAATAGTTCTACAGATTCTAGCCTTTTGACATACCTAAAAAAAAAACTTCTGTTTTGGGGCATTTCTAACAAGCCTCAATTAAAAGTATATTATGGAGGGAATCCCCTACATTAGATTTCAAGACACTTTGGCAGCAGAGAGAAGCTCTTCTAAATTATTCTGAGAAAGCAGTTGAAGTTAGTAAAAAAAAATACTTTAATTTTGGTACATTATTTCTGCAGACTGTACCCATTAAGTTTTGATTTGTGCTTAATAGGACTGCTTGTGGTTTTTAAAAAGTATATTTGGTAATGCTTAAACTTGTTTTATTGTTCTCAATTTGATCGCTTAGCAATGAATTGCATGGATTCTGTCTAGAGACATGTTATGTGTAACTCTATCAAATTATTTGCATCCTTGGAATAACTACAAATGCAACAAGAGTAGATCTGTACTATCTAATCCCTCTAGGAATCTCCTGCAGTTTCTTAGAGTCTGCAACAGATTTCCTACTTAAACTAATAGCTCCAAAACCTTCAACTCAATTGGCATTGGTCTAATTCTGATGAAGAAATTGGAGCATGATTTCCAAATATCACACTGCCATATTTGATCCCAATTTTTAAACAAAACTGAGGATACTGAAACAGTTCAACAACTGTCATGAACGCCATGAAAGCCTGACTTATGTGAACCAAGGTGGTTGAATATTAAAATCAGATCCATAGAATGTTAGCAACATCTAGACTATTTTTCCTATCTATTAATATCTCAATTTTTCATTTAGATAAATTACGGTGGTTTGCTATTTCATTGTATATGATTGTTTTCACATGCAGTACAGCATAAAATAAATGCATTATTAAAAAAAAACATAGTATTCTAGTACTTAGCAAGTACTAGCAATGTTTGAGACCTTTAGATAGTGTTTAATAATAAATTGACATGCTTTTCCATTACTGAACGTGTAGGGGCACTGCAACTCTGTAATAAAAAGTGTTGAGACGAATTGGTACAAGCTCTACAAGTACCTTGCAGAAATTACACTTTGTTAAACAAATTCTGCCTCTGCACAAATATGTATATCTCTTGCAAATTTTAGGGTTTAAATATTGTATTCAAAGTATTATTAGGTAGATTGGTATGGAAAAATAATCTTATTAAACTAATGCTAATTTTTCTATTTTCTTTCTATTCTATTTGACCTAAACTGATTTGATGATAAGAAAGAATATATAAATACATCTTAATTAACATATTCTAGAATAATAAGTATGATAATTAGTATTTGTATGTATCTACTCAGATATATACAATAAAAATGTAGTTAAATCTAATAATCCAATGTACTTAAAAATCCAAATGAACAAACAGAAAAGTAATATAATTTTGGGGTATTCATTCCTTAATACTCTTTTCTCTATTTCTTTCACAGATATACTGAGCAAAGAAAAACTGTTAATATCACTTCTTCCTCTCCAGCAGTGATCAGTGAAAGTTTATTACTTTTATAAAGTATTGACTATGATATGCTTAGCAGTCTTTGAGGACTGGTGGGCATTTAGATATTAGAATTAGCATACTAACTTGACTGGATTTATATGTTGCTTTTAATGCAGTATATAATGAAAAACGTTATGTATAGAAATTAGGATTGTACAATATAGGCTACATTTATTATAAATAGTTAAGATTAAGGAAAAAATGGCCATAGCAGCTATCCTATAACCATTAAAATACAACTTCATTTTAAGGAAAAATAATAACATTGAGATAGGAAAAATATCAGCCAATATACATATTTCAGTGCAGGTGTATAGATGTATACCTTGTATAGATGTATACCTTGGTCGAAACAAGTTTTCTCTGAATTAATATGGAGGTAGTCCTTGACTTACAGCAATTCAAAGTTGCAACGGAACTGAAAAAAGCAACCTATGACCGTTTTTCACAGTTACAACCTTTGCAGCATCCCCGTGATCATGTGATCAACTTTCAGATGCTTGGCCACTGGTTCAGCGTCACAGGATTATGTGATCCCCTTTTGTGACCTTTTGATAAGCGAAGTCAATGGGGAAGCCAGAGTCACTGAATAACCATGTGACTAACTTAATGACTGCAGTGATTTACTTAACTGTGGCAAGAAATGTAAAATGGGGCCAAACTCGCTTATCAAATTTGTCACTTAATACCATAAACTTTGGGTTCACTTGTGGTCATAAGTCAAGGACTACTTGTATATATGTAACCTACAGATATGTTGTGTACACATATTTCTTCAACTCTCTGGTCTTCATAATTCAGTAGTTTTATAACTCAAACACTGAAAATATATGAACTGCTGGATCTAACTTTATCCTTATCTAACATCATTAATACTGGCAAGATAAATCTGGAAAGCTCCCAACCAAGGGATGATGATCCTGATGATAATGAAGAAGATTTATATGATCATTGCCTTCTCCTTCAAGGGGTGCCATAATTTTTGCGACTTCATGACTAACAATACAAATTATACAAATGTATACAATACTGATGATAATACTGCTTGTAAGCTGTTTGAATCCTTAACATAAACATGCTTTTATCATGGTTGGAATTGCAGGGAATCGAAGAATTGAGCAAGTATATACAGTGTGATTTTGAAAAACAAAACTCACATTTCATGAAGCATACATTGAAAATACTTTTTCTTCCTTGTTGGGAGCCTTTGAAATCATTTTGGGAGGGGAAATAAATAAACAGAAGAATGTGATTGATACTTCTCACTGAAAATAGAAAACTTTAGCTATGAGAAATAATGTATGGTAATTTATAAATATTGCTTTCATCATAGCCTCTGAAGATCCCAATGATAATTTGTGAATAGATAACTTTTATAGGGAATTTCTTCCTTTTTTGGAAGTAGGCTGAATATGTAAATGATCGGAATGGCAATTGGCATATCATTAGTACATCAGAAGTAAGCTGTGGAAAATGTGAAGAACCGATTCATGCATATTAACAAAAGTACTTTAGAATTTAAGCTTTTCATTCAGTGCTTGTACCCCTTCTTGAGTTTCATTCTTCCCCATGGATTGCCCCCCTTCTTTAACTATCTGTACAGACCCTTTTCTTCCCCCCCCAAAAAACCTCCCCCATCTCTGTTCAATGGATAATCTGTAAAGTTCATTGCTGCCACTGCTGCTTTGAGTGGGAGAGTTGTTTTGCCCATTTCGTACCAGCTTTGTTACTATGCAGTATTTTTCGGCTGTTTTTGCTCATTATCATACAGCTGGTATTTAGAAGAGTGAGGCAGGCAGAAGCTGCACTGTCTGCAAGTATAAGAAGTTCTTTTGCATTTGGGAAACTGGCAGATGGGGCATGTGTTTTAAACGGATTTTGCTGATAGCAGACTACATTAAAAATCATTCTGAGAAAGACTAAGGTCAGCCTATGAATTCAGAACTTGAGAGGTATTCAGCTTTTGGAAACCCTTTTTAGAATATAAATTAACGGACGAAAGTGGAAAATGCACAACAGTCTACTTAATTTTCCCATTTGATGATATGACTTGTTCATTATCTATTAGCCTTTTTTATCTCACTGAAAGGCAAAGCATAAATATTTTAGTAAAGAAACGATAGTTATAAATTAGGTAAATAATCACAAGACCATTGTAAAATATACCTTTGTACATAAAAGGACCTAGGTAGTAGAACCTAATATGTTACGTTTCAGAATTTTAATGGACTACAGAGCCACTGCAGATAAACAGAGAGCACTGAACCAAAAATCTTACACAAATCAACATCTTCCTATTTTGAGGGAGGGAAGTTGTTTCTACTTGAAGATAGATGTTATCCAATATTAAACTGAACACATTTAAATAAACTGCTTGCATAAATATCCTAGATGATATTCTATTAGATGATATTTATATAATTCTATCAATAGCTGCAATCAGCAGGCATCCTTTACAAGCATTTTTGTCCTAAAACTTCAAAATCATCAATAATGGACTTGAATTGATTATTTAATAATTTATGTCAAGTCCAAACTCTAGAATAAATGTAGTCATGCATAAATTGAAAGATTCTGTTACATTTGATTCATCCCATAGGAATTATAATAGCAACATCATGAAGAAAAGAAATGCAAACTTTGTTTTAAAGTAATAAATATGAGATAAAATAATAATAAATATGTTGACATTATAAAAATAGAGAAATGATATAGTCAGAATTAAAAATTACCAGTATAAATTACCCACATATGATATGAATTGGGAGGGGGGGGAGGTTAATGCCAAAAATCTGGGAATTTAAAATTGAGCAGATCCAGAAATCTTGACCAGCTAAGTCAAAATGCCTTTCTTTTGGCTGAAAAGAAAATGTAACATGCACATGATCCCATTGTAGCAAATCAGTTATAAAGTTATCCTTCGATGATAGAGATTGTAAGAAGCTATATATTTTTTTGTTTACATCATCCCCAAACTACTTCACGTTATAATACAGTTTTAATGTTTCTACTTGCTTGAATGCCTTTTCTCATACTATCAATTGCAGCAGCTTCATGGAAATATTATTTGAACTGAGATGCAGCAGAGAATATTGTAGTGATTCTATTCATATTTGAGCAGTTATTTTGGAAAATATTTTGGAACAGTAGTTGGGCATGTTTTTATTTATTTTTTGGGATTAGTTTTTAAAGTCACGTAAAATTCCACATTTCTACAGAAAATAATAAAGTAATGATTTTATGTACAAATCTGTTTTTTCCTTGTGATATAGGTGAAGCCATGGGAATGCTAAAACAATGTCTAGCCATAGTAACTGATTTTAGACCCAGAACAATAAGACTCAGATCAGATTTGTCCAGAAAAAGGGCATTCAACCTTCAGTTATTATATGAGCTGTATGCTCTCCAAGAGAATAAGACTTCCAGTTTGGAAGCTGATTTATTTTTGTCCTAAAATATTTGTTATTTTTAAATGAAAGGATTATTGTCTTTTCCTTTAAAAAAAAAAATCTTATGAGAGCATGCTAGCTGTGAGATTATTGAAGGAATTGGAAACGTCTAGCTCAAAGTTGCTTTGGCCTGCCAGCTCAAGCTATCAATCAGAGGTTCCCAAACTTTTTCAGACTATGAAACCTATTAATTAAAAAAAAATTCATGGAACCCCTTATCAAGAGATAAAGCTATAAGGATAGAAAAATGGCTGTATTTGAAAGCTTATTTTATTTTATTTTTGCCTTTCATCTCTCCAAAAAGTATGTAACTGAATTGAATTGAAAAACTACCATTATCTCAATTTGCTGTTCTTGCCGTCATTTTTGAAGGAATATTGTTAATGATCATAATTTACTAGAGCAGATTAGCTAAAAACTATTAAATATAAATTTATCTGCAAATATTCAGTAGGGATGTTTTCAGTCAGATATCCAATTCTCTAAAACTTTTCATTTTTCCATCCCCAGACCAGTCTGGCCACTTTCTTTAAAAAGTGGATAATCAAAAATGCCAAGTATGGAGAAAATCAAAGACAAACTGGACAATTTAATATAATTTAAGTCCTCTTTTTATTATTAAAAAGGTATTGGTCTTTCAGATTGTTTCATCCTTATTTATTTATAATAAAGTATATGCTGTTTGTATCACAAAGACGCCATACATAAAAAAATAAATACAGCAATGTTATACATTATAAGTAGTAAAAGAAAGGCAATAAGAAATCAACGGTGCTGTAACTTATTCACACCACATACAGATAGTCGTCAACTTAAGACCATTCATTTAATGACAGTTCAAATTTATGATGGTGCGGAAAAAAGTAATTTATGACCCATTCTATAAGTTACAACTGTCACAATATCTCTACTGTCACGTGATTTCAGTTGTGGTTGCTTGGAAACCAGCCTGCATGTAGGAGAGTTGCAACTCTTGCACTCCCAGGATCATGATTTATGGCCTTCCCAGCTGGCTTCCAACAAGTAAAGTCAATGGGGAAAGTCAGATTCATTTAACAACTATATATTTGCTTAACATCTGCATAATTTGGTTAATGCATACAGTGATCTGCTTAATAACTGTGGGAAAAATGGACGTAATATTGAATCACATGATGATTCAAAAGCTGCATGGCTTAGCAACTGGAATTCCAGTCCTAATTGTGGTTGTAAGTCAAAAACTACCCATATTATTTTCTTCTATTCCCCAAAGGCCCTGGGACAGTTAGATATTAACAATCTTATGAAATTAGAAAGGAAGGAGACACTTCTCTGTGAAAAACCACCTTTGGGACAACCATGACTTGGATGACTGAGAATCTCCATAGACATCAGGTTGGAATCAGAGGTGAATTGTTCCAGGTTCGGCCCGAATCGGGCGAACCAGTAGTGGTGGCAGCGGCAGACTCCGCCCACCCGCCCGGACACTTCTGCGTATACGATTCTGCACTTCAAGCGAACCGGTAGTTAAAAAATGGAAGCCCACCACTGGTTGAATCCTTACACAGCTACATGTGCCTATGTCCAGTCCCCTGTGAATTCCATTGACCTTTATCTAGCGCCAATTTGCCTTGACCATTAGTGGATTGTATTATTGGGGATAGGTAGCATGTAATAAATGGTTAGCGCTTTGAACTCGGCTCTGTTTCTAGTTACTTGTGTCTGACATTCTTAATTGCAAGGTATTTCTTCATGATGAATGTATGTGCGTGGGGACTTAATGTTTTATTACATTAATGAAGGCTTTTCTTTAAGCATTGAGAATGATTTAGTGAATAACATCTTATCATTAAATTATCAAAAGCAATTTAAGTAACAATGACCTTTCAAGATAAAAGCTTTATTAGCTTTGAACTTGTCATCTGCTACTTTTAAGTACTATCGAGTTTATTCTGTCACCCTCAAGTAGATTTATTTAGGTGAATTGATGGAGATTTTGCTGTTACACAATCAAGCAAAGCAAGGTGCTGCAAAAGTTCCTGACACTTAAAAAGGTTATAAAACATTTCCTACTCTAAAAAGACATTGAATTCAACTTAGTTGTTAAAAGGTAGTAACTGTGTGTTCTAGTCTTTCCTTAGGCATGAAAGATGCCTAGATGACTTTTAATCAGTAACACACTCTCTCAGCCCAATTCATCTCACAGTATTCTTGGGGGAAAATTGGTAAAGGAAGGAAGGTATGTTTGCTGCCTTGAGTTATTTATAAAAAATAATAAAAGGGGGGGATAAAAAAATATCAACACCCCCAAACCTTATGGCTAGGGCAAATGCCTTTTATATAAAAAAGTGAAATGCTTGTGAATCAATGTCTCTTTATCACTAACTCTTTTATCAGAATAAAAAGAGGCTTGTTTTCTTGCCATAGGGAAATCTCTGAGGATACAGATTTAAAAGACCTTTACTTTATAACTCATGTATAGAAATTGTTCAAATAAATTTTCCCATCAGCTTGAGGAGTATTTTCTGGTCTTGCAACATAGAAAAGTAATTGATTTGATTTGGATATAATGTGTTCACTTACCTTTTCTGTTGAAACCTTGCTCTGTATGAGCTTTTATAAGACCCTGAATGACAATAAGTTGAAAAAAAAACCTTAAAAGAACTTGCTGAAACCTCTGCATTCTAGAGATTTATTATTTTTGTAATTACTTCAGAGGGATCACAGCTTGGATAAGGTGATATACCGTAAATTAAAGTAGGATTTTGTTTTCATTTTCAAGAAAAAATATTGTCAATGGGCATATATGAAACTTTTCTCCTTAATGTTTCTTGGATTTGCAGTATTTTCTGATCAGAAGGTGATCTGTAATAAGACCTAGCCTAACTATATATTATGTAGACATACATCTGTAACATAAAGCAATACCACTTTGATTTAGTGGTTAAGGCACCATGCTAGAAAATGGGAGACTCTTGAGTTCAAGTCCTTCCTTAGCCATGAAAGCTCAAGTACACCATCTACTTCCTTAAGACACAGAATAAAACCTTCCCAGCTAACGAATAACATCTTTATCTTCAAATCATGTTGCAATGCCCCAAGACAAAAAAAATCAGATCATATATTTCCTTTAGGACACTTCAGAATCTTAAATGTTTTTCGATCAGGATCATAAGTGATAGGTCTATGTTCTATGTCAGTGGTAGTCAACCTAGTCCCTACCGCCCACTAGTGGGCGTTCCAGCTTTCATGGTGGGCGGTAGGGGTTTGCTGTAACTCTGCTTTATAAATTTTATAAAGTAAAGTTACTTTCCTACTTTATAAATCACCATTACTGTGGAACTGGTGGGCGGTTAGAAATTTTTACTACTAACAGATACAAAAGTGAGCGGTAGGTATAAAAAAGGTTGACTACCCCTGTTCTATGTTATCCAGAGACATGTTAAAATCCTCAGGGACTATCAAATTTAGGCATTCCACTGCCAATTTGTAGATAGAATCATCTTTTGCATCAAGGTCTCACATCCAATTTAAATGCATTACAGAACCTCTGAAAGCCATCAAGCTTTCCCAAATGACAACCACTACCTCATCTTTGATAGTGACACCGTGGCTCAGTGCCTAAGACGCTGAGCTTGTCGATCAGAAAGGTTGGCACTTCAGTGGTTTGAATCCATAGTGCTGCGTATCAGAGTGAGCGCCCCTTACTTGTCCCAGCTTCTGCCAACCTACAATTCGAAAGGACGTAAAAATGCAAATAGAAAAATAGGAATCACCTTTGGTGGGAAGGTAACAGTGCTCCGTGCACCTTCGGCGTTTAGTCATGCCGGCCACATGACCACGGAGATGTCTTCGAACAGTGCTGGAGATGACCATTGCCTCCTAGTGTCAGGATCAACTAGCACATATGTGTGAGGGGAATCTTTACCTTTACCTTACCACCTCTTCCTTGCTCTGGAGTCCAAGCTGATAACACATAGGAAATCCAGACAGGCACAATTTTGAAAGAGAAACACTGGCCCTCTGGGTCTACCAAGTTTCATTTATATATGGCAAGTAGGCTGCTTTTTTCATTATCATTTGTAAGGATGGTCTTATTGTAATTGTTCTGGTCTTTAAGAGCAACAACAAGCACTATCAATAAAGGGCATAAAACTATAGGAATAGCCTTCTTTTTCCCCAACATTCATCCATTAATTGGATGAATAGCAAAGACAATAAATGTTCCTTTTTTATCCAAAATAAACAAGATGACAACTATATATTCATTTTAGACTTCATTTTAAGACCTCATTTTAAGTAATTTGCTTTCTGTATAATACTATATAATACAGTTCTGAATCAATCTGTCTGCTTGCCTGTCTGTCTGTGTTTCTAATCCACCACGGCAGTTTTAAGATATTGCGATAATATCCTATATGATTTCAAAATTCTCAACTATACCAACATAAATGGAGCACTATTTTATTATAGGTCACTGGTAATGAAGAAATTATAGAGTGGAACTCAATATTAGTTCCTCAATTTTGAATGTTGGCTTCCTAATAAGTTTTCTTCATCTTCTTCCTCATATAATTTTTATAATTAATAATTTAGCTTTTATGTTTGCTAACTTTAAATTTTAAAAATTGTTCTTGTAACTATTTAAAATAATTGTGCATGAGTAAATAATCTGCACTTACTTAGGTTGCAGCTTGAGGGAGCTGGTTGCCTTCTCTAACAGCTCAAGAGTATTCATGATTCCTTCATCCTCACTTGATTCTTGTTGATGCCTGATTTATTTATTATTATTACTGGAAAGTTGTTAAGTTGTTAAATAAGTATTTGTTTTTGACAGACTTAATCTTGGCCCCTCAATTCTTCTTGTAAATTGTGGGTATAAGACTTTCCTTCCTTACTGTGAGACAACAGCCTAATTTCCTGTAAATTTTAATGTTTATTGCCTTATTTAATACCAGCTTTTCCCTGAATATTTACCTATTTTGGAGAATTTGTCATAATAAGATGAAATACAGGAATCCATTAAACTATGCAACATAACTGTTTTGAAGAGAATAGAGGTATATCCAAAAAAATAATGATTAAAATAGCATTAATTTCTTTCTTCCTGTAGAATTTTGTTTTACATGCCAATGATACAAAATGTATATAATAACTGTATCAAGAATCATTGGAGAATCATTATTGGTGTAATAATTCTGATTTACTATTTTGTGGTATATTATTAGTACAATAATTTGTGAGATGCCTGGTTAATACAAATTTTATATATATATACCGTATAATTCAGACTAAATATAGAATTATTTTTAAACATCTATTTGACTTGGACAGTTGGGCACAGGAAGGAAGATCCTGGCCAAACCTTTTCTCTGACATATTAGATTTTATATTTAAGGATGTAAAATGAACATTTTGTTTGACTTTCCCCATAGCCATCATCGACAAATATACTTTAAAACTTTTTAAATGGTTTGCATCTAAGACATGTATTTGGCCACTGAGTTACTTCTTGTCTATAAATCTGTTGTGTTCTAAATTGAATTTTGTACTGTGTGATATTTCAAATAGATTTTTCCATTATTTATTTTATTATTACATTTAATTTATTAGATTTTTATCCTATCTTTATTACTTTATGTAAGTCAAGATGATAAGCATACATAATATTCCTTCTATTTGTACTGTAGTAGTAACTGTTTGAGGTGGGGTGGGCTCAGAGAGATTGGCTGCCATGCTTGAGGATGGACTACATTTCATTGTCTCTAGATTTCTAGACTACATCAAACTGGTTCTGCTATTTGTGAATTACGTATGTATAAGTGGTGGGTTTCAAATTTTTTTAGAACCTCTTCTGTAGGTGTGGCCTTCTTTGTGGGAGTGGCCTGCCGGCCATGTGACTGGGTGGGCGTGGCCAAATTGTAAAATGTGGTGAAATTCACTCTGTTTTTGCTTAGTAACCAAAATGTTGGCTCAGAAACTCTGGCATTGAAGTGCGCAAGTCTTAAAGCTGTCAAGTTACAAGATCCTCGCACCCCTAACCCTTTAGAAAAAAAACTCCAGGGGTGTTCAAACTTGACAGCTTTAAGACTTGTGGACTTCAACTCCCAGAATTCCTCCTCTTGTTCTTCATCTTGATGATGTGTGGACGAGTGGGAGGAAGGAGCTGGAACTGGTTCTAAACAGCACTGTAGATTTGTGGGACCTCTTCTGTAGAAGAGGTTAGAACTGGCAGGAACCCACCCCTGGTATGTATGTATTTATGTATGTATGTATGTATGTATGTATGTAATATACAATATACAATATATACTGTATTGGCGCCCCATGTTTATCCTGGGGTACATATGTGTACTCTCGTATTCTAAACTGTTTCTACGATGAAATAATATAGAAACAAGTTTTTTATTCTCTAATATTTTTGGAAAATCAAATTTTCACCAGAAAATTTATCAGGGTTTTGAATTATAAAGCTTCTACATAAGCTGGCTTCCCATTCCATACTTAATTTCCAATATTCAGAGGTTATACATGGATGGAAGGGGTGATGTGACTGATCAGGGAAGAAAAGCAAACAAGATCCCACTATCTATTGTCATGAGATTGTAATTAGATGAGAATAAACATGCAATTCTTGTATGCCTTATTGGTTACTGCAATGTATATAAATAACCCTTCTCTATATAGAATTTTGAAAGTCAGTCTGGTGTAGCTGTTAAGGCATCAATGTAGAAACCAGGAGACTATGAGTTCTAGCCCTGGATTAGGCACAAAGCCAGATGGGTACTTGGGCCAATTATTTTATCTTAGCTCTAGGAAGGAGGCAGTGGTAAACCACTTCTGAAAAAGTTTGCAAGAAAACTATAGGCAATCTCTAAGAATTGTACACAACTGAACAGAAGAAAAAATACAGAATTATATCTTATGTTTCATAATATGGCAAGAATTGTACTGTTTTAGGACTGTATGCTAAGCAATTATGCTAAGCAATAGCATAAAAAGCAAGTATATAGCAATCATTAAATGGTTTAAATATTTTTTAGTCTCTGCAGCATCACTGTTATCTGGTTAAACAGATAGTCCTCAACTTAGGACCACAATTGAGCTAAAATTTCTGTTACTAAGAGAGAGAGTTGTTAAGTGAGTTTTGCCCCTTTTTATGACTTTTCTTGCCACAATTGTTAAGGGAACCACTGCTGTTAATTAAGTTAGTAACACAGTTGTTAAGCAAAGTCCTCCTTGACTTTGTTTATAAGAAAGTCTCAAAAGGTGATTACATGACCCTGGATACGGCAACTCTCATAAATATAAGTCAGTTGCCAAATATCTGAATTTTGATCACATGATTGTTGGATGCTGCAACGGTCATAAGTGGAGCAAAGAGTCGTAAGTCACTTATTTCAGTGCTGTTGTAAGTTTGAATGTTTGTCACTAAACAAACTGTTGTAAGTCGATGACTTACATATAAAATGTGTATAATTCTTACATTGCCTATGATTGGCATCAGCAGAATGATGCAAATGTGTCACAACAATCATGGTGTGTGGAGTTGCTTACTAATAGATAAGTTAGAAACTCACATATTCTATGCACACTTAAAAAGCAACAACCAAGAACCATTTTTAGCATAACAAATTACTTGAAGGGAATTTTATTCAAGTAACTAACAGACTGTAGACAAATTAAGTAGTATTTTTAAAAAATCAAAAGCATTTTCTTAATATTTTATACTACGGTATGAGGGAGGGAAAGTACAGTGTTAATGGCAAGGATGCCATATGGAGAAACTGTGAACATGCCTTCCACACAAGTGCCATACTCCATACTGCAGTAAGGAAAGCATCATGTTCAGAACATGTGATAGTTCTACTTGATTTAGCAAACTTCTGCTGATTGTTTTATTTTTGTGCATCTAGAACATACTGCATAATGTTGTACTGCTTTTACCTCCCTGCAGTATAAATTATTCTCCTTTTATAGATGTTGAACTGCTGTGTTTTGATAAATCCAGTTAGCTCTTCCTAGCAATGGCCATGACTTTGTCCATGACTTAGAGTGTTAACTGAAGAAGTGATGTTTGTTTATTCCTCTTAAAATCAACATAAGAAATCAAGAACTTCCAATTGAGGCTTGCTCTGAGTTGATACATATTTTAAAAAACAACTTAGTTCCTTTTCTTCCTTTTATTAATGAGCTGTACTTACTAATAGTAGGAACTAATCAAAGGGAACAGTCCACTGCTTGTTTTCTGATAGGATATGCAAGCCTTCCCTTTGAATGTCCCTTCTTAATAGGCTACTGTGGTGTATCTAATGGTGAAAGAGAAATGGTCACATGACTCCTGAGATATTGATTCAGTTAGATTTCTAAGTAGTGTTCATTTTTTTCATTTTTCATTTCATACTTTATGAATAAAGCCTACAATTAGTATATCTCAAAAGAAGGAATACAGATGTAAAAACACACTTTAAAAAGTATGATGGAAGCCAGTTACTATGGAAAGTCATGGAATAAACATTTTTCATTTTAGTTTTAACCAAAAAAGCAATTAGAAAGCATTTTCGGCGTGCCACATTTAAGGTGAATTAGATGATCTCACGTTGGAATTGCAGCTTAATTGTTGTCTCTTCCTGGTGGATGATGCTTAATAAGATTGGACTGAATGTTAAATATTCCAATGTCATGAGATTTTTTTTTCTCAAATAAGAAATGAGATTGCCAAAAGGAATGCTTATGTCAGGTCATTATACAATTAACTGTACTTTATGGAGCATTTTCTGTACCCATTAGATTTGGCTTAAAGGTGCAGACAGCTTGCCTGAGGGCCACAGTACACTTGTAATGGGAGAAAATTAACTTGTTTGCTGCAGCTGGCAATTTAGAATTAGCCAGTCCTATTCTGCTTGCCTAAAACGAGGGAGATAAATTATTGGCCTCGGAACGAGAGAGTTTCCGTGTTTCCCCAGTCCCAGTGGCCAATGTGAGCAAGGCATGGGGCTGCTTTAATTTCCTGCCGAAGTCCTTCCCATGCTGTATGCTCACAGGCTCCTTGGAACGGAGCACCATGTAATTGATGTGCAGTCTGCATTGCTGAAACTTGGACTGCACCATTCTCAGCGTGAGGGAAGATGTAATCCGATCTCGCTGCGCCGCTGAGGGAGGAATCCGTTCAGTCAAGGCTTTGACTGGGCAAAGTCTCCTCCAATAATCTTCCCTCCCGATCTCATTATTCCCTCAAGTTCTTCTCCGACAAGCCCCTGCGTATGTATGTATGTGTGCCGGGCGAAGCTGTTGGATCGCGGGCTTCCTTCTCGTTCGCAGCGGAGTTTGGCCGCTGGTTCTGTTGCCCAGTCTTCCTTTTCTGACGTGCCCGAGCATGTCCACACTAGAGTCTGTGACATATCTACCTGAAAAAGGTTTATATTGTCAACGACTACCAAGCAGCCGGATACTTGGCGGCACAGAATCGCTAAAGGGGAAAAATACCGACAACATGGGCTTCTATGGCACTTTAAAGATGATTTTTTACAAAGTAAGTAACTCGCGCGCTTTCGAAAGAGGCATTATTATTCTGTATGTTAGGCAGAAGAGGAAGGGAGGAAAAATCCGTATCATTGTAGATGGCTGCAGTATCTCCGAGGTTTCTCCCCCCCCCCTTCCTCTTAGTGGGTGGCTGGATGCTTAAAATTCTGTGTGCTGGATAAAGGCAAATAGCGAAAAGGCTCAGATGCGAAATGCTTTTATTTTACAATCAGCATGAGAAACCAGGGGAAGAGCAAATTATTTACCTTCGACTGAAATGGGTCTTCACATTCAGCTCAGCACTTTAAGCTTTTTTTTAAAAAAAAAGAAGACCTTCCCTCCTTATTCTCTTTTGCATATCGTCTTCACAAAAGTATTTTTATTTTATTAATGCTGCTTCCCTTGAAAAACATAATTCTATTGCTTCTATGTAAATATTTGCATCAGGGAGGAATTTTAAAGATGTGCCTGGTGCATTCCCAGGAGCAGTGCAGAAAACAGGCTACAGGATCTGTTCTTTCAAATAATAATGTTAATACTATGTAATACGTCGCTATTAAAATTCAGATGTTTTCATGAGTATTTATGAATTATGTTTTACATTATGTAGTAGCTCTGCATTAGATTACTCTGGAGGGAATGAACTTCTTTATAGGATGATGTATGATAATTTATTACGATCTTTTTTTAATACAGTGTGCATTGCAGAGCTACTGCATATTTCACGATCTAGATTAAATAGAGCTAGAAAAAGTTTATAATACAAATATTGAGGAAAATTAGAGTTTGATAACATTCTTTGGCAACTATAGAAACTGTTTTGAATATATCGTGTACTTCTGAGACAATGAAGTTGTGTTTAAAGTGGGAGTTTATGTTACAGCTCTGACTACCAAAATTTGCCCGAAGAAAAATATTTTTTTCTGTGAACGCCTTTTTTTTACTACTGCTATCCCGTAGGAAAATCAAATTAAAGATTAAAAAAAATCCTGAATAAACATGTTAATGTTAATATGGGGTTGGTCCATAGTAATATGAGGAATCCTTTTCCAGTGGTTTCCTTATTCTCCTGCACATGGGTAAAAATATGGTTTCTGTTATTCTGTGTCTTGTTTTAAAGAAGAGGCATGCTTGTAAAGAAGGTTGTTTTCTCATTTCGGTTTTTAGTTTTGTTTGGTAACATGCGGAGTTCTGCTCCATATGAGCCAGAATCATAAGATAGGTTAAGTATAAGAACAGTTTCAATACTGAGAAAGTGAAATGAATATGCAGAACAATTTACATAGCATATTGTCCAAAATGAAATGTAATGCATTGGGTGAAAGCCGATAAGTACATTTTAAAGCCTTGGAAAAAATTACTGTATCTTTGTTATCGTTACCAAAGCACCAGTACCAGCTCAATAATTAATGTATATCCATTTAATAGAAAAAATAAGTATAATTTGCTTTGAAGGGCAGTGAACCTTGGACATTACACAGGCTATTTTCAAAAACCAATATGAAAATTAGTATTGATATGATAGCAGTTATTTAAAATATCTACAATAATAAAAATCCATTGATTTCTATATTCATCATTCTGCTCAAACATATATGCTATGTTACTTAGCCACTGTAGCAAGTCATGGCTGCTTTTCAAATTCAAATTTGAAAAGTTTGCATTATAAATAGATTTTAATAAACCTGTTCTAAGCAATTTCATACAGTAATGAAACTGTATTTTATAAAATTCTTGCACACAGTTTTAATTTCAATTGCTTCCTTAGAAGTTTCTAAAAATTGCTGCGTGTATTAATAATTTGTTTGACTCAATATGCTGATTACTGGGTATATTTTCTTTTTAGATTTACTTTTAAAACAAAACCTTTATAAAAATATTCTCTGGAAGTTGGAGTCAAATCTTCATACGTTCACACTCCCCTCCCACACTATTCGGATTAGGAAAAAAATAGTTTTATTAAATCTGTCAAGAGGAGTTAGAAGTGCAAAGAAAATCTCACAGAAAAGTAATTTAATGTCCTTGATTTCTTTTCATAAAATGTTTCCCAAATAATTATGCAAGAGCCTTTTCATATATTTATTCATTCAGTTACAGGAATCCTTGAACTCTGAACAACTTGCAATTAAAAAGAAATAGAAAAAAACCCCAAATATGAAAGAACACAGCTGATCGAAAAAACCCATACAAAACCTTAGGACTTCCATAACCATCCAATTCCAAGGCCTGGGAGAATAAGCATATTTTAATTCTTTTCAGAAAGTTATTAAAGTGGGGGCAATGGGGATCTAATTTTATTCTCATCCTCCTTTGTATTTTTATGCATTTTTTTCATTCTGAGCAATTTAAAAAGCTAGTACTTGTAAACCTATGTAACCAGATTATAGAAGACAAATTATAATGTAAAAGCATGTAGCAATAAATGTAGCAAATATTCTTGAAGCCTAATAACTGGCATGCAAGATTGCACAGAAGGTTGTTGAACTGTTGGAATTATTTACGTTGTATTTTTTAAATTATAAAAGAGTGGTCATTCAAAGGGACTAAAGGGTGAATAAAAAGAGGGTCCCCCCCAAAGTAATATAAGTTGTTTATTACAGTTCTACCTTAAGGTGGTAAGCTAACATCTTTTCCCACGTTCCATTTTATAGATGAAAAGAAAGTTAGACCATGGCTCGGAGGTCCGTTCTTTTTCACTGGGAAAGAAACCTTGCAAAGTCTCAGAATATACAAGGTAATTTGCTGTAATAAACTGTCATCTGTTTTCAGATACGTTATCATATGCTGTCCAGGCACCTATTTCGTGTTTACACTCAAACTAAAATTCAGTTCTCTGCAAAGGACCGAAATTTGACATTTAAGTGCTAACTACAGAATTTTTTAAATTCTGAATTAGAAATAATGGGTTACAAGACTTTAATAGCACTGTCTCCGTGCAAAGACTCTTGCAGGTCAGGACACTTAACAGTTTACTGGATTGTTTGGAATATAGATTTGACAATATATCTGATGCTAATCATAACATTCTTGCATGCAACAGCATGATACTTCCTGACTCACTGAATTATAACCGTACCAGAGTGTGGAGTTCCATTTATAAATTAAAGCAACATACATTCATCATGAGCCAGCCTTGTCAGTTTATCAACCCTTTAATTTCTTTTGGCCAGGAATTTCAGTATCAGTGCATTCAGTTCAGCTTTACTACTAACTGGTTGCCATAACAACTAAATACAGTTCTGCTGCATTTTGTCATGTACAAATCTGCATCACTGTAAAACTTGCTTTTAACAGGTTATTTATCTATTATTTAAATATAAATTCTCTTCTAAATTCTTTATGAATTCAAATATATTCATGTATACGTTATTCACAATTATGTCTTTAACACTGCTAACTCTTAAGAAATAAAAAAAAATCATCTACCATACTCGGAATTTCCTGAACTGCAAGATGGGCAGCAGATAAATTTGATAAATATTGAGCCAGCCAATTGAGATTGAAGTTAACATTAAAAATATGAAAACTACTTCATTCTAGCATAATTGGTTTTTATTGTTTCTATTTGGGGGGCGGAGGGATATAGATACTCCTATAAAAGAATGCATTTTTTGAACACAATGTTATTATGAGGCAATGTTACTTTTTGGATTTGAATTACTGACGGAATATTTGGAATTGATTTCACATCATTTAGTAACACGTATCCATGAAATAAAAAAATCCATGAATTTTTATTAGGCAAATGAAAATAATAGTTAATACAAATGAATTCTTATTATAATCTTAAAATTATTTTATTTATTATTAAATTTATTTAACTATGAAAAACCAAATAATTTAATTTGCGCTGTAATATCATCCTTATTAGACATTAGATCCTAATTTTGCTTTCAATGGGAGAATAATGAAAAATGATAAAATAATGCTGTTAAACACAAAAAGCTATCTTATACACTGAAGCAGTTAACTGATCCATCTAGAGCAGGGATGTCAAACTTGTGGCCCGCAGATCGGATGCATCACGTGCTGGCTCTCCACCCCACCCCCAGGGTTAGGAAAGGGGAAAAAAGTCCTGATACGCCACATGACGTTTGACACTCTGGATCTAGAATATTTTTGACTTCTGGCCTCCCTAACCGTAGTCTCTGAAGTAGAAGGTTTTTTTTTTCTTAGCCCTACTTCCTGAAGTCCTTCTAACTAGAAATACTTGAAAATAGAAACCATAGCACCGTTTTTCTTTTAAACACATTTTAGTATTCCTACACAAATGTTTTTCAAATATTTAGCCATATAGTAATTGAGTCTTAGAAGAACCGGGAAGGAAATAAATCAGCGGCTCAGTATTCAAATGTATGTTAGCAATAAATGCACTGATTAGAAAAACTGAGTTTAAGCTTTGCGTTTCTGAGCAAAAATTACTGCTATTCAAACATTTTGTATGTATTTTTTATAATTCAGTCTGTTCAAAGGCAAGTCCATATGAAATATGCTTGTAATCAACAACATACCATAGAGGTTAAAATTATTTTAAAACTTGAATATTTTCCTAGCTCTACTTTGTAATACAGGTAGTCCTCGACTTACAACAGTTTGTTTAGTGACCGTTCAAAGTTACAATGGCACCGAAAAATGTGACTTAGGACCGTTTTTCACAGTTGCAACCTTTATAGCATCCCCATGATCATGTGATCAAAATTCAGATATTGGCAACTGGTTCATATTTATGCTGTGTCCCAGGGTCATGTGATTACCTTTTGCGACCTTTTGACAAGCAAAGCCAATGGGGAAGCCAGATTCGCTTAACAATTGGGTTACTAACTTATCAATTGCAATGATTCAATTAAAAACTGAGAAAGGTCATAAAATGGCCAAAACTCACTTAACAAATGTCTCACTTAACAATAGAAATGTTGGGCTCAATTGTGGTCATAAGTGGAGGACTACCTGTACTTTTAACCTGGAAGATGATTAAAATTTTATTTTTAGTTTTGATTAAAATTTATATAAAAATAATTCTAAAATTATATTTTCTGGACAATCCAGAACAGATTTGGATAGCTATAAAGGGGAGAAGGAAAAAAAGAAAGTTGAATTAGTCAGCGGTCCAGTTACATCATGATATGGTCAGTTGACGGCCACAATACCATTTGCACATTAATTATTCACAAGTAAAGATGCAATAAAATATTTGTGCATTATGCTTCTACTTTGAGTAGAAGCATACTTTGAGTAGTATTGCCAGCCCTCTATGTCTTTCTGAGCATACTATAAGCTATAAAAAACTCAACTAGGATATTTTACTCCGTACTGTTTTTACCACTCTGTTTTCAGTGGACGGTCATCATTCCATGATAACTGGACATACTAATTTTTCCTGACACGTTTTAAATTTTTTTATTGGTTTATTTGTTTTTGCATTTCAGTGTGCATCTGGAGGGGGCATGTTTGTTTGTTTGTTTGTTTTTGAAAAAACAAGTTTCATGTCTATAGTGTTGCTGTCTTTAATTCTCAGTGGCTATGTTTTTGCTCTATTTTTGTTTGCACTTTCCACATGAATTCACTTTGAGGTTTTATGGCTAAGATTCAGCATATTACCTTGCAATGCCCAGATGACTATAAACTGATATATAAACACCAGGGATTGTGAGATTTAAAGTAATTTGAAGCTGAAAAATACTAGTGAATCAGTGTAAGCTCTTTGATAGATCTAAAATAATACTTCAAATTCCTCCATTAAACATCCATTAAATAAATTAAGCTAAACTTGATTCACATTTTAATTTTATAGGGTTTAAATACAGCTTTTTGGAAGTTTATAAACTATCAAAACATTGAATTTGTAAAAGAGATGGGATTAGGTAAAGTGTGCTAATAATAACAACGAAATTTGCTTAAATAATTAGAATTGAGCTTGCTAAAGGAAATTTTATATTAGAAATAAATATTTCTGGAATCTGAATTAATTATTCTTTCTGCCATAGCACTACTGGGCTTGTGCCTTGTTCAGCAACACCAACCACATTTGGAGATCTGAGAGCAGCCAATGGTCAAGGACAGCAACGTCGTCGCATTACATCTATCCAACCGCCAACTGGGCTTCAGGAATGGCTGAAAATGTTTCAGGTAATAATAAGTTTCTTTAATTAGCTAATTGCAGTAATTCAGAATACCTTTTTTTGAAGCAACAAAGATGATTAGGGGACTGGAGACTAAAACATATGAAGAACGGTTGCAGGAACTGGGTATGTTTAGCTTAAGAGAAAGAAGGACTAGGGGAGACATGATAGCATTATTCCAATATCTCAGAGGTTGCCACAAAGAAGAGGGAGTCAAACTATTCTCCAAAGCACCTGAGGGTAGAACAAGAAGCAATGGGTGGAAACTAATCAAGGAGAGAAGCAACTTAGAACTGAGGAGAAATTTCCTGACAGTGAGAACAATTAATCAGTGGAACAGCTTGCCTCCAGAAGTTGTGAATGCCCCAACACTGGAAGTCTTTAAGAAGATGTTGGATAGCTATTTGTCTGAAACGGTATAGGGTTTCCTGCCTAGGCAGGGGGTTGGATTAGAAGACCTCCAAGGTCCCTTCCAACTCTACTATTGTATTGTATTGTATTGAATCTATTGCAGAATATGCAGAATATTTCACTACAAAGTTACACCACTTTACTTTTCTCTCTCTACCCTTCTCTTGAAATAATCAGAATTAATAATCTATGTGTTATGTGTATCCTGCTCTTTTTTTTCTTTTTTCCAGTCTTTTTATTATAATAAAGTAAAGGTAATATTTACAAAAGGTTTAAAAACCTTTTCAACCTATGGGTTTTGTCCATAAATCATAGCCAACTTTAGGGGGCAGTGCTCATCTCTATTTCTAGGCCATTGAGCCAATGCTGTCTGAAGATGTTTTTGTAGTCATGTGGCCAGCATGACATCACACTGCATTGGAGAGCATGTGGCAAAACACAGAAACACTTTATTTTCCCACTGCATTATATACTATCAAATTGCTAGCATGGAAGGAGCTGAGGCAAGTGATGGGAGCTCATTCCGTCATGCAGTGGTAGGACTTGAACCACTAGAGCACAGACCTTCTCCAGCATCTTTAAAGCCATTGAGCCACCGCACCTCTTTGATTATCTTCATTAAATTTGAAAGTCAAACATTACATTATAATGCAGTACACATTTAATTGGTCCTGTCTGGATGTATTTAATTAAGTGTATTTAAAGACACAGTACCAAGTATAAAACAAGGTGAATGGGCTTAATTACATTGGAGATGGTTGCATTATTGAGAAACTAGGTTAGACACAGATAGTCATGGAGAAAATCTATCTTAGGTGGTTGCTACGAATTAAACCTGACTTGATGAAATATAATAAAAAAAGATTAAAGTTTTATAGATCTTAGTTACAAATTAAAATGAAAGATTTCTACTTTAAAATACTCAATATATTATTTTTTTTAAAAAAAACACTTAATATAGAAACCATTGTGTATAGTACTGGTTTAAAAAAGATTAAATGCAATAACATTCATCCATAGAAATTAGCATGTTGTAATTTCAATTTTTAAGTGTAGTTGAATATAGTTACTGCCATTGAATATTTAAAAATATCAGTTCATCATGTAATATACTACTCTCTAAAAAACTAAAATTCAATCATCCTTATTAGACTATGTTGAAGTGTTATAAAATTAGTGAATAATAGTAACAAAATTAATATTTCTTGAATAATAGTTATATAATTCCAAAATACTTTAAAAAAATATACAGTCAAACAATTAACATGCATATTATTCAAGAACAAAAATGCATATTATTAAAACTGCAAGCATGTTTTGATTCCCTAAATATGTTAGAAAATGTCCCATGTAGGATTTCTGCTTCCTGAAAATCTCACCTTAATGCAACTTTCTTAAAATAAATATTTTTTTTAAAAAAGGTGAAGTGTCACAAGAGTCTGGGTGGAAGATAACAAAGCAAGAAATACCGAAAAACATACATGTACTAGATGTATCTCCAGGGTGAGCAGAGCATAATGCAACCTGGGTACTTAAATTGAGGAACTCTCCAGCATTCCTGAGATGTTCAAAACTAACTGACAGAGTCAGATTTGGCAAAAATATATCTCATACTTGTAAAACTGTATAGAGAATTCCCATAATACAAAAGAAACATAATTGTTCATCTTTAATGGACATTTGAGAATTGGGTAATCATAAAGAGAAAGCTATTTATTGTGGCAAACTTTAAATAGGATTGTTAATTGTTAATCCTATTTTTGAGTATAGAAGGGTGAGCTGATTCAATCATTAATATGTATCTTAATTTTAAGGTAATTTCAGTAATATCTTGCATGTTCAGGTATTTTGACAGCTAATTGTCAGCAGAATTTTCATACAGTCAGAGCAAGCATATAAAATGCTTAACCATCAGGGATTTAAATATCGTTAAATTATTTTCTGTGTCCATATAAGAATGACCTTATTTGCAGTCAGTGAACAAATTACGTGCTCCTAAATCTCAAATGATACTTTTTGATTATTGAATCTTAATACAATATAGCAATCTATGCTTATCAGTATAATTTGCAGACTCATGTTTAAGGAAGTACATTTTAAAGACTGAATGTGTGGCATTTTTCATTGCTAACGAACTACAGGAATCAATAATAGAACAGAATAAAAAAGTTGCAAGGGACCTTGGAGGTCCTCTAGTCTAATTCCCTGCTCAAGCAGGAGACACTAGACCATTTTGTACAAATGGCTGTCCAATCTCTTCTTAAAAACCTCAACTTTTGGAGGCAAGCCATTTCATTGAGTAATTGTTCACACCGTCAGGAAATTTCTCCTTAGTTTTAGATTGGATTTCCCCTTGATAAATTTCCCATCCATTACTTCTTGTCCTGCCTTCAGGTGCTTTGGAGAATAGGATGACTCCCCTCTTCTTTCTCACAGCCCCCTAGATATTGGAAGACTGCTATCAAGTCATCTCTGGTTAGATTAGATATACCCAGTTCCTGCAACCATTCTTCATACATTTTAACCTCCAGTCCCCTAATTATTGTTGTTCTTTTCTGCACTCCAGAGTGTCAACTGCGTGCTTCTCTCCATATACATGCAGTTCCATTAATGCAGGGGTGTCCAAACTTGGGAACTTTAAGACTTGTGGACTTCAACTCCCAGAATTCCCCAGCCAGCATGCTGGCTGGGGAATTCCCCATGCTGGCTGGGGAATTCTGGGAGTTGAAGTCCACAAGTCTTAAAGTTCCCAAGTTTGGACACCCCTGCATTAAGGACTACATGTTAAGTGCAGTTTGTCAGCCAGTTACGAATTCATCTGATTGTAACGCTGTCTAACCCACATTTAGGGGGAAGCTTTCAAAAAAGTCAAAATGGTAGTCACCTCCTTTGTTATCTGGGTTGATTGTCACACAAAAACACAAAGGAGTACAGCTTTGATCACATTGTTTATCTGCAGATAACAGATTAAAACTATGGATAAAACTATGAAAACAGAAAACTATGAATACAGAACTCCTGTTTTAATCTGTTTTCTTTTTATTTAAAGCTTTTAAAAAATGTATAACTGCACATCTGTTTTTGCTTACATTCTGCTAACTACAACTATTATGCTTGTGCCTTTGAGTCAGTATGGACTCTGGTGTCTATCTGGACAACTCCCTGCAGTTTTCTTGGCAAGATTTCAGAAGTAGTTTGCCCTTGCCTTCTTCTCAGGGCTAAGAGAAACTGACTGGCCCAATGTCATCATCTAGCTTTGTTATTAAGGTGGGACTAGAACTATGAACTCCTGGTTTCTTGCCTGCCTTATTCCTTAACCACTATACCAAATTGTTCCTCTTAAGCTTAAATGTTAGGTTTTTAGTAATTTAAGTGATCTTTCTTAGGGTTTAAAAACCTGGCTCTAATCCCAAACGGGTTGATATTTGTCACATTTAATGGGCCCTGTTTTATATTGTGTGATTTGTTAACAGTGTTTCAGTCTAGGATGCCTGTTGATTTAATATTTTTTGCTGTTTTTTGTTTATTAATTGTACTCCACTCTAAGTCCATTGGAGATAGCTGATCAGTGAATTGATTAAATAAAATAAGAATAAATACTTTCAAATGTTATAAAGAATTTCTAAGTACAGTTTATTTGAAACAATAGTATGAAAAGTAAATGTAATATTGTATCTCTCAGAGCTGGAGTGGACCGGAGAAGTTGCTTGCCTTAGATGAATTGATTGATAGTTGTGAACCTACCCAAGTGAAGCATATGATGCAAGTGATCGAACCCCAGTTTCAAAGAGATTTCATTTCCTTGCTCCCCAAAGAGGTGAGGATTCTTATTTAATATTGGGCTCTGGTTACTGTTTGACTATATAATCTATTATTTGCCACCCTTAAGCATTTCCTGACTAATTATAGTCCTCAATATTTTCAGCGTAACACTGTTAATTGGTGTTAAAAAAAGTCTGGAAGATGAAAACTGCTATGATTTAATAATGTAGTTCTTAACTTAAATAAAAATGCTTGCAAGACCAATGACTTTTTTTCATTGATTAACTTGCTTTTTGTTATAGTTACTTTTTATTTGTAGTTTTTTTTTGAAGCTTTGCAACTATTTCACAATAATTTAGATTAAATATTGTTGGCATTTAGCTTCCCAAAAGTTGCATATTTGTCTTTCCTGGGGGGCTAGTTTCATTTTATGTAACATAATCTCCTGTAGAGTTTGTTACAATTTTCCTTGAATAAGTAGACAATTTATTCAAATATATAAATCTTTATTGCAATCTTAAACAGAGACAAGTCTTATTCGTTTATTCAGTTTTTATGGCCACTTATCCATACATCACCCTGATTAGCTCACAAGTTTTAAAACAGAACAGTTAAAACAAAATTCTTAGCGACCACGTGGGGGAGGGTGGGTAGACAATTACAAAATATTCAATCATACTAAAGGGACTCTTTACGCCTTATCTCAGTGACTGCAGAAAGAACCTGATCTCCAGCGCTTTCTTTAAGGCAGATAAAATTGGGTTTGTGTAGATGTTGAAGGAAATGTTCCAGAGGGCATATACAATGACAGAGACAGCACACTTCATGAGTTGACATTGTTTAATAAATGAGACCCAAAGCATACTGATTTTGTTGGATATTATCAAATGGGCAGACAAAATAGGATACAACCAGTCCTGCCTCTTTATTATGCAGGTCATGTTAGATAAGCAAATCTGACTTCCCCCTTGATTTTGCTTGACAGACGCTGGCTGTGAAGGTTGCAAATAACTCTAGGATGCTTCAACCATTGTAAATATATGCCACTTGCCAAGAGCCTGAATTTTGATCATGGAACCATGGGGATGCTGCAACAGTCGTAGGCTGTGAGGACCAGTTGTTAGTCATTTTTTTCAGTGCCGTTGTAACTGAACGGTTGCTAAACAAATTATTGTTATTCAAGGTCTACCTGTAATAGTGTTACAGGAGGGTACCATGCGACAGCTTGCGACAGCCATACCATGTTGTAACAGTTGTAATTTCTGAGTGGTCTTCAAGGGTATCTCACATTGAGCATATTGCAGAGATTTTAATGGGAGGGGATAAGGCACAAGTGAACATGAGTAGGGCCTCACAATCCAGGAAAGGGTGCATTTGGCCTATTAGATGAATATATAAAAAGACCTTCCTAACCAAAGAGGTAATCTGCTCTTTGACCAGGAAAGAAACTAATATATGAGCTAGCTTTGACTGGGGAAATGCGACCCAATCCACAGATATAGTTGGTAAAGCCCCAGAAATATATAAACCATTCTTGCTAGATTGAGCTGCTCTGTAGTTAAAATAATTTTGCTTAAATGGAAGAGCCTGCTGTTATTTCTTCAAATCTTTTGCCTAAAAGTTAAATGTTCAGTTTACCTAAAATCCTTTCTCATAGAAGGATGTCTACAGTGCCTTTGAAGAATATCAGTAAAGTTGTCACAGGGATGTGCTAAGTATTAATTAGAAAGGAAAGATTAAATGGACAAGTAGGTTTTAATCATCTTTTAGTTGACCATTATTCTAAAGAATGCTTTATGTTTCAATTAATTTTTTTTTTTGCCAATCTGTGAAAGTAGGCTTGAAAAAATGTCATGATAATTCTGTGCAATTTTGAGTGTAAGCTTCTTTTGTCAAACACCTATCCCCTCCTAATTCCAATATCTTTTGGCAAATTTTAATGAACACATTTAACAGTACATCATCCTGTTTTGATGGATGTATTTTTAAAATGCATTAGCCAGTTTTGAACAGCCACATTCAGCCTATCAGGCATGCATAATAATAAAACATTAAAAAACACAATATTTCTATAATCATAACAGATCTAATCATCAAATCCAAACTTCATTTTTATGTTTCTCAAGGAAGAAGTCTAAAAATGGTTTCCAAGAAGAAACCAAGCCAGATAGGCAGTCTTTCATCAAAGTAATTAGTTTTTCTTTCTTGTCCCTTTTTCCTTTTTATTTAGTATTTTATCTCTCTTTGAAACTTAATAAAGTTGATTTTAATAAAGGATTTTTCTAGCCTAAAGCAAGTAGGTCTATGTTGGCAATTCATATTACTTCAGATATATTTGTTTACATACCTTACATATCATATATCATACTTTCCCCGGCCTTTTGGCTTAAATGAGATATTGTTAAAAATCTTCTCAAATTAAGATAGATTATATTCCCAGGATTCCCTTTGCCTAAAAAACATGTCTTTCATTTTGGATCCATTTTGTCATTTTATATCCAAGAGGTAATTTCTAATGGCCCCTAACTCTAATTTTCTAAACCAGCCTACAATTGAGAAGATAGGATTATGATTAATTCAGAAATATTTTGAATTTGTTATAAATTACTTTCCTTGCACTCATATATATCCCTTAAAGTGGAAGTGTTTAGAGTCTTAGACTTTACAGTTTTATTTTAGAAGTACTAAAATAAATTTAGAACTACTACTTTACTTATAATTTGTCCTGATTCTCAGAATGATTTTTGTTCATTTCTATGATTTGAGTGTGATTATAGTAGTATTTTTCTTTTATATTTATTCATTTATGTGCTGTCTCTTTCCAATCATGGTCTCATTTTTTCTTTATAGAATTGCCATGAATTAGGTTTTTAGCCTGTTAAAATATCTCAATACCATTAAGGACATTTAGGACAATTTACACATTTTACAGAGCATAAATTACCATATTAAGAGTGGAAGAAAATTGAAGTGCAGAATTATACATATTTTTGATTAAATCAAGGAAACCAAAATATATATTGCTTCATTAAATAAGTAAGGCAATAAAATATTGTTATATAGAGTTTTACAACTCAGGATCACCTCATAAATGAACTTGCATTTATTTTCAGCAAATAATTAGAATCACAGGTTATATTGTGCAGTTATATTGCAATCTGTTTTCCTCAGAAATAGTTCTTATCAATCCATTGTTTTAAATTAGGTCTTCAACTCTTATTATTATTTATATAGAAATTCCACTTATTCTCAAAAATTATAGTCTGTTCTACTATTTTATTATTTTTACCATAACCTGATGATTTCAAATACATCAGTAGTACCAATAGAGGAGACTAGTATGTAGTTCATGGTTGAACTGTCCTTGGTGCTTTCTGAGCATGGTTGGTTGCAGAAGTTTCATTCCCCTGCGGGGTAACATCATCAATGTGAGTGAGTATGAATTTGCTCCCTGATTAACATTCAGTAACTTCCACTACAAGTTTTGGTGGAAATGTATTTTTCTCCCCTTGGTAGTATCTTGATTAGGATATTGTTCTCTGCTTAAGTGTTTATCTGGTATTAATCTCTGTGTTAGGGTTCCAGATAGCATCCTCAATCAAATAAAAGTCCAAGGTTAGAGATTCCTCAAAGTTCCAATTTATTACAGAAGCCATGCTGGCACATATGGGAAAACCCGAATCTGAAAGCCTCCAGGTTTTCCCCATCCATTTGAAAGTTCAAGGCCCTGCCCCAGCACCCACATGTCCATCACATGGCCCAATCAATCACTGTCACAAAAGAAGATTCCTCCTATCCACGTCAGACCAGGTGCAGGGACACGATGACCTTGAGAAGGAATTCATCTGAGAATCCTCTGAGAAGGAATGTTATTTTGGCTATATATCTCCCATGCTCCATACAATCCCCCCTCCCAATTTCCCACAGTAGAATATGTTTGAATATGTGGCAGGCTTGAGGCCCAATACAAAGATGGTTTCCAAGCCTGACACTCTGCTTATTTGGATGTTGGATGCGGAAGAGGATGTGTTCTTGTTTTTTGGTTTCCTTCTTGGCTTTCTTACTGTCAAAAATGGGAGAGAGGGAGGAGGGAAGCACAGGGGCGGGGTGCATGAGTGGGGGTGCTCACATTACATTTTGACATTGCACACTTACATGCACATATGCACATTTCAGGCACTCAGCACCAAAAAGTTAGCCATCCCTGCACTACAGCAAAAGCACTAACAATAGCACTTACAACTATGTGTTATAAATGGCTCCTGTTTTGTATTCTTGGGCGCCTGGATCATTTACTTAAGATGTTTTGGAGGGAATTGTTTGGTTTTTGTGCTCTGGTGATGTGTGGTTATAATTGTCTGTAGGTTATTTCCGAGATATTTTTGGTACATTGTCCATTTTATACCTTGGGTTATAGCGGGTTGAGCGGTCAGGTACTTTTTGATAAATTTGTGTGATTATCCATTTTATTGGAAGATATCATATAGGCAGTCTTGTTTCCTTTTTCTGGTGTTCTCTGTTGCTGCTGTATAACATACAGATTCACTTGTGTGTGGTTGGATTGTTGCTTGGTAATGGAGCACTTGGTTAGTGAGAGTTATTTTTCAATAGAATTAAATTTCTAATTTGCCATTGTTTCCTTTGCTGATGAAAATATCCAGGAGTACTAGTGTGTTGATGTTTCCCTCTTCCCTTGTGAAATTTATTACTTTGAAGATGTTGATTGGTGTGGCTTCTCTAGGTCTTTCTTTTTTATTACGATGAAGGTGGTGTTTACATATCAGATCCATACTTGTGGCTATGTGTGTGGAATTGCTATAGTTTCCAGACATTGAATTATAATCTACTATGAGTCCTGAGCGTAGTGATCCCTTAAGTGTTCCTCTGATTTGTTAGTATATTTGTTTATCAAAATAAAAGTAGGTAGTTAGACAGAGGTTTATGAGGTCCATGATTCTAGGCATTTTGATCTTAGTGTTTTTGATTAGCTAGGGTGTGTTGAGTAGTGTTGCTGCTATTAGTTCTGGATCTATGGACATATAAAAACTATGATGTTGAAACCATAATTTCATGAGCTTCTACTTTTAGATCTTTGATTTTCTGAAGGCACAATAAGGGAGATTTGAGACTACCACTTCCCAATATAAGAAATCCAAGCTTGTTTGTAAGTTCTCTGGCAGTGTAGTATGTTGGGATCCCTGGTAATAATGTAATTGGACAATGAAGTATGTCAGCTTGTGTATTTTTGGATGTCCATAGAAGAGTGGCAGGATGAGTTCACTGTTTTTCATCCAACACTGTTCTTTTTTATTTGACTTTTCTTAGTTAGGTTATTGACAGTTCTCTTAATTGGCCTGTGCAGTGTTGGGTTTGGGTTTGCTGAGATGTAGATTTCTTTGTCCTCCAGGATTTTTGTATGTATTGCATTCTGTCCACAATAACCATGGTTGGTCTTTGTTTTTTGTGTGGATGGTGATGGTTTGCTCCTTCTTTAGGTTTTTGAGGGCTTGTTCTCTACTCTGCTTTGAATTGGCTTTGCTTCAGTATTTTTCTGGTCTGTGGTATGATTGATCGATTGCTTTATGTTTTCTTGGATTTCTATGGGAATTCCTGTAATGTTTAATGCTGCTGTTAAGATGGCAAAGAATTCTAACTGATAAGTAGTGTCTATCTTATGTAGTTGATACCTTTCTGGAGGATAATGTGCTCTATAGTGGGCAGCTGGATATGTTGACTACCTATTTGGGTTAAGTGTGTCTTTGCTTATTGGTTTAGTTTGTAAGTTTGATTTGAAGGTTTTCTCCCCAGTTTGTCTTAGAGATAGATGGGTTATCAGCATTTTTCTGTATTTTGTGGTTAGGGATTGCTCTAGTTTCTCCTTGAGATTATTTATGGTGTGCTGATGTTTGTGAGCATCTGTGATCATTAGCCACATCATTTATCAATTGTTTTGTTGAGTTATTTTCCATCCAGCTGTGCAGTTTATTAGAGGTTTATATCTAACTCTGGTGGGCAGGGCATGTTGTCGTAGGCATTCATGCAGAAAAATAGTCATTTCATAATTGAGGTTTGCTACATGCAATTATCTCCCATTTGCATGCCTTCTGAAGCATTTGACACCCATATATGATTCCAGTGGAGGAGAATATATGTAGCTCAGGTTTGAAAGGTGGCATCTTCAGTGTTCTCTGAGCTTGACAGAAGAGCGCATCCAAGTCACCCAGTTAGCTTTCATGCCTAAGGAGAGACTATATTTTTTCTAGCCTGATACCTTAACCACTAGATCAAACTGGCTTCCAGTGGTTTGCCATTGCCTCCTTCCTAGGGCTAAGAGAGACCCCAAGAACCACCTAGCTGATTTTATGTCTAATGCGGATCTCCTGTTTATAGCTGCTGGCTATAAATTGGCTTGTGAGCAAGCTGGCCTGTGAGCATCCCAGACCAATCTAAATCCAAAAACAGTATGGAATTCTTGGAAGCTTAGCATTCAGGTAAATCAGCCATAATTAGACCATTTTTATATACCGTTCAAACAAGACACTAGAAAAGCTAAGAAGGAAACAAAAAGATCATAACACATTTCTTCCAACAGCTAACACCAGATAAGCTGGAATTTCCACCAAAGAAACAATCAAGCAGAAAACAATATCCTAATCAAAGAACTACCAAGGACAAAACCACACCCTCACCAAAACTGGCATGCTACCAATTATTAATACGGGAGCAAACCACCTACACATTCATATTGTTGATGTTACCCAGCATAATGAAATATCCGCAAGTAAACAATCAAGTTAAAAGAGTGCCAAGGACTCCACATTAGTAGTAGCATTTGTAGAAGCCTCTAAAATTCAAGGCTATTTCTTCAGATTTTGGACACGTTGGGAAGATACAGGCATTATGCATGTTGTGTTTGTTATAATCGTTCTTTCTTGATTATATAAGTGAATATATAAAGCTCAATAAATTACCTAATTCTTTCAATGAGTTTCAACTTTCTTTCTTTTTTTAAATTTTTGTAGCTGGCTCTATATGTGCTTTCTTTCCTGGATCCCAAGGACTTGCTGCAGGCAGCACAAACATGTCGATACTGGAGAATTCTGGCAGAAGACAATCTTCTATGGAGAGAAAAGTGCAGAGAAGAAGGTACGGTTAAAATCTTTATCTTCTGAGTCTCATTGAAAAAATGCCTTTGGCTATGGAAAGATCATTATTTTGAATAGTTATATTTCACCAGCAATATAGAGCCAAATATATGTTAGCTTGCTACGTTAAATCTAACATACCAATAAATACAAATTCTGGTATTTGAGGCTGGAATTTCAGAATTCACCTGAGAGCTGCTGAACCTTTTGTTTGTAGATTCAAAGAACGGAAAGATTATTAGAAAGGAAAAATAGCATTATTTTAATATATGTTAAATCACAGTAGTATCTGCAGGCATGTGTAATTCAATCTTGTACAAATTAATCAACTTTAGATCTATTATGTTTATGTATATAAAGCTTGAAAATGAGTAATGGCAGCTCTGCTATTATACAGAAAATAGTAAATATTTAATTCAAAAAGTTTAAATGAGATATTTGAGATAACAGGAGTAAATAAATAAGAGTTCTAGTGTAAGGCTTTAAGATAAATTGGATGCATGATGGAATAGTTTTGAGTTGCATGACAAACAGGTGAGACATCACTAAGTATATTACAATTGGCAATAGTTTATCATTTTGGAAAGGGAGGGTAATGAAACATGCAACTAAAATCATGTTGGGTTTGTTTAAAATATATAGGAATTGATGAACCGTTACATATCAAGAGGAGAAAAGTAATAAAGCCAGGCTTTATTCATAGCCCATGGAAAAGTGCTTACATCAGACAGCACAGAATTGATACTAACTGGCGGCGAGGTGAACTTAAATCTCCTAAGGTAACCAACCATCTTTGAATAGACTATTATGAACATAGTAAAATCACATCTTAGTATTGGTCTGTTCTGATTATTTTTAATATTTAAGAATCTAACTTTGTTCAAATAATTTTCAAAAGTTCAGCTTCAATATTTTGTATTATCTTATCTTTTTCTCTCACATGTTATAAGTACTGCAGCTCAAAACAATGTTATCAATTCTTGTTATGCTGGCAGTTATATCCATTTTAATGCATACATGCAATTTAGCATATCCTATACAAAAAAGTATAAATGCTTCCATTTATATGTTAATTTTCCACAGTCAACAAAAATTGAATTTAAAAGTGAGCTGTGTTCAGTTTTCAATGCTATTTACTGAGAAATTCAAGTTAGAATTATAGTAGGTAAAACTGCTCAGAACACATCCATTTTCTGAACAAATGGAAGCTACTCTATATCTTACTGGTCTCTGTGTGGCTTTTCTTCCTTCCAGAGGCTCCTTAGCAGGAATGATAGCCTACATTAAGAGGATTTCTGCATTGTCAGGGTCTTACCAAATTTGGGGCACACAAACACACACACACACACACTTCTAAAAATAAGGCAAATTATAGAATGCAAAATATAACAAATCATCAGTTCCAATGGTGTTATCCTTTTGTGAACTTTGCAAACAGTTAAAGGTGCTCCTTCAATATGCCAAGGCATCAAGTTATAGCTGTAATTCAATGTGTATTAACAAGTTTGAATATTACTGTAAATATATGCCACTTAACCAATAGTGTTATGGTTAATCATAGCTTAGAGAACTTGAATTTTGATCATGATTCCTCACAGATTAAGTACTAAAAAATTCAAACTAGGAGAATATTTAACATTGTTAAATTGAAAAGCAAAATCTCCAGTTGTTTTCAAACCACAACAGATTGCTACAAGAATCTCCTAGGAAGATGTATATGTCCTACCTTAATATGTCATAAAGATGAAATGAACTTTTTCACAGTAAATTTAATACTGCCAGATTGTACTAATAGAATAATCATACTGCCAAATCTTCCGCTGTTTAAATAATTGCTACAGATGTTAATTTTGTGGCCTTTTTAGTTAAATTTATTTGTTTCTAAGACCCAGGATTAGTCCATAACTGTAGTGCATAATGAAAACTATGTTGCTGTATCTTAGTGAAGAGCAATTCAGTTAGGCATTATTTTATTTCAATATTTATTTTTACAAGTCATAATATAATAGATTTGTATTCAAAATATTTGATTAAGATACAGAAATTTTTGAGGAATGTTACTGGGGCTTATTAGAAAGGAAAAATAGCATTATTTTAATATATGTTAAATCACAGCAGTATCTGCAGGCATATAATTCAGCCTTGTACAAATTGATCAACTTTAGATCTATTATGTCTATGGAGATTCTCAGTCATCCAGGTCATAGTTGTCCCAGGGGTGCTTTTTCAAAAGGCAACTGGATTTCTTGTTTTTCTTTGAAGACATTTCGCTTTTCATCCAAGAAGCTTCTTAAGCTGAAAGAGCTTTTTGGATGAGAAGTGAAACGTCTTTCAAAAAAAAAGAAAAAAGGAAGTCCAGTTGCTTCTTGAAAAAGTATCTTTGGGATATTTAGATGTATTAGTTCCTCTAAGGGAAGAACTAGTTAGGGACTTGCCTATGCAAACATTATCATATGGAAATTTACATAGAGCTTGTGAAAGCCTTTTAATTTTTTTATGGAAAAAGTATGATATAAATTATTTCACCAGTGAATAGAGAAGTCTGCTTTTTTGAGCCAAACATTTTTGTCTAATTTCACAATGGGATTGCTTTTTTTTTCTTTCTCAATCCACTGAGTAATGAAACCCAGATATCAGGTTAGTAAAAAGTCAACAGAGTCTAAGCTGGATTTGTAATGTTGCCCATTTGAAACAGCCTATAGATAGAGCAAATAGAGTCACAATTCATAGTAGGAAAATGATACTAGAAAGAAGCATGGAAAGATAAATCATATTATATATTGCACTATGGCAGCTTGCTATGAGTTGATTGCTACTTGTTCACATACGTAAACTGGATTAAACAGCCGAGAGCTAAATGAAACACATGTTCCATTGTATGAGCAGAAATATATCCTAATTAAAAACAATAAAAACTACAATTTTTATTTTAATGGTATAATCAATTCTGGTTTTGTCTGAGATGTGTGTTTTTTTTCTTATATTGTTAGGTGCTCAAAGGTCATGATGATCATGTAATCACATGTCTACAGTTCTGTGGTAACCGAATAGTCAGTGGTTCTGATGATAATACATTAAAGGTTTGGTCAGCAGTTACAGGAAAGGTAAATCAAATATATTTATTGCATTTTCAATAAAGTTCACCCCAAATATATTCCTTGCTTTGCAAAACATGCTGGCAGTTTGATGTTTGTAATGCATAGTTCTATTTCCTCTTTTGTACTTTCCAATTCACTTCACCTCCCATTTTAAACCAGAGTTTCCTATTAATATATGAAGTGTGGTATTCTGCTTTATAACACAGCAGGTCCTCTTGCAAGATGGAGAACAAAACCCAATACCTGGGGCTGATATAAGGTTCATAACCCATAATTTATTATGCGTGTTTGAGTTCAAAAACTGTAAACTACTTCTTGAGCAGTGTTACTTGATCACTGTAATGTTGAAGTGGAGATTTAACACCATATATTGCACTACATATGCACTATTCTTTTATATGAATCCGTTATTGTCACTGGCAGTATATTAGCAGTTCTTGTTACCCTGTCCCGTCCCCCCCACTCTAAATGATTTTAACATAATTGTAGTCCATAAACAAAAAAAGTGCAATGTTACAGATAGAATGTGACATTTAATTTAATTTAAATAATACTTAAATAAATATGTGTTTATTTACAATAATCTGTGTGTCTCCTACTCAGAAGATGATGTAGCTAATTCATTTAGCACTGTTCACTAGAATTCAGACTACCTTTAGGGTGGTGGTTAAGCTACTAAACCAAACCAAATACACCATTACTAGAATTTAACCCATTTCATTTATTACAGTCTGGGTAATACCTATTTGAAAACCACTATATACTGTGCATTTTCAAATTCCAGTTAAATTGCCTTTCATATTTCCAGCACTTACACACAACTAAAATTAGTACCAGAAAGTGCCAAAGAAACAATAGGGCTATTCAGAATATTTTCCACCCAAGGCAAAGGGCATGTACCATATGTACCAGCCACAGTTTAGTTTTTAAGATTAGGTCACTGGCCAGAATGTTGACTTTGTTGTAGTTTATAAACATTATGAATCTTTTAGAATTATTCAAGCAAAATATTTAAAAACTATTTTCAAGTAAACCCTGTCTATCTCTAATTCTATCTCTATAGAGATCTACCTACCCACCTACTACCTAGTAATTTAAGATAATCCATATGGAATTTGTGCATGAAAATATCCCCTCAATTGTTGGTTCAAATTAATATATCAACCACTCATGAATATGATTCTGCCAGATTGCTGTAAGCCCTCTTGGAAAAAAAGAAATAAAATAATTGTGGCTTTCCTACATGCTTGTTAATTTATTGGAGTTTGCAATTTCTTAGTTTATACAAAAGTTATTTCAAAACAATTTGAGTGGCTATCCCTATTTAAGGGAGGCTTGAAAAAACTGTAATCTAACCAAATATTTATTAATATTCTCCGCAGAAGAGTGTTAATTCTAGCATGGTTTAGTGCTTTACCCTCTGTGTTCTTGGAAGGGAAATGCTTCTAAGAAATAATAAAGAAATGCTTTAGGAAAGTACTCTACATCTGAGTTTATCTGTTCTTATTTATTGGGAAGAATGATCAATTGGGAACAATGAATACTTCTGCAAACCTCTTTCGGTAGAGATGTTTGAGATATTTTGAGTCAGTCATATTTAATGTAGACCTAGTTTCAATTTTCATACATTTCCTCTCTAGCATAGGAGAATGGGCTGCACATTATACTAGTTATAAGGAGTTCTAGTTTCCCTCCCCTCGAGTTAGAAAAAAACCTAATGTCTAGACCTGTTGCTTTGGGTGCAGGACCCTTAGTTAAAGCCAATTCTGATTTGAAGTTAGGTCTGCCTTTGCATCCCAAGAATGTTGAGGTTTTTATATGTATACAAATGCACATTAGTCTATTAATCAGCAATGTACTAGAATTCTGAAAAAAATCAAAATAATTTGACTTAATGATTACATATCCATATCTGCATTGTGATTTTTTACTAATGTCTTTGTATAGAACAACATTTGTTTGTATTTATATCCCTGACTACTAGTTTACAGTGATTTATAATATTAATAAAACTATTAACTTTAGTGTTAATTTTTTAAAATTCTAAGATAACCAAATTTAAATCACTGTCATTTAAAAGTCTGTTCATTTTAAGTTTGGCTGTTTGAATGTTTTCAGCATAAGCGCACTGCATCCTTAAAGTGAATTTCTTCTAAGAAAAGGGGTAAGGCTGCAGCTGGGAAAATGTGTTTCTGCCTGTTGTCTCAGCCTGAGGGATCTGGATGCAGTAGTATTCTCAAACATATATTTATTCTTGGTAGTATAATATAGGTCTATAATATAAGTATAGAAGCTATTGTAATTCTAGTCTCATTCTCCTATAATTATGAACTCTTCCAACAGGTGAGCAACCCTTATGAGCCTCTCATCCAGGGACATAAGTTACTCCTGGATAGCAAAAAACAACAAAGTTTGAAAATGCAGTAATATGAAAAAGCAAGCTGTTCCTTTCTTGCACATGTTGCAAAAACATACAGCTTTATGCTGCTCCTGTATCAGATTCAAATCAAGTATATATTTCAATGTATCCCAGCTAACTTGCTGGTAGAGTTCCATAATCCATTTGTATATAATGGGACAATTGAAGAAGGCCAATGAGAAAATTGTTGTGTTCATGTTACATGGAGACATGACTATCTCAGATATCAGCCTGAACAATAATTTATATAGGTTAATCTGTTTTTTGTTTGTCTAAATGATAACCAGATTTAAATGTCTATTTTCAGTGTTTAAGAACACTTGTTGGACATACAGGTGGGGTCTGGTCTTCACAGATGAGGGACAATATAATCATCAGTGGATCTACAGACCGGACCCTCAAAGTGTGGAATGCAGAGACTGGAGAATGTATACATACGTTATATGGGCATACCTCAACTGTGCGTTGCATGCATCTCCATGAAAAAAGGTAAGCATTTATCTTACATCCTTTGTTTTGAATGTAACAAACATACTTCCAACATTTAAGTATTATATTTTATGTATATAGTTTGTTGAAGTTTTATATTTAATATAAAATATTAGACAACTTGCAAATATAAATAATTATGCGTAATACATTGTATTCTTTAGTTCATGTTCAAATTCAGAAAATCAAGTTTCCTGAGGAAAAAAACAGTATGCAAAAAAGAATACAAAGAGATGTGATAGAATAGTGCTCAATTTAATTATTCAATATGAAGACTCTTCCTGCTGGTTTTTTTTACTGTGTAGTTTCTAAGTCAAGGTTTTAAAATATAAGTCAGATCAATATACAGAAGCAGCTACTTTCAATTCATTATTAAAAGGTGTGACACATGCAAGTAGTTTAAACCTGGGATCATGTTCAATATGAATATTTTGTAATCAGGTGTTCCAAGTAAAATAATGTAATATTAAATAGAATTTACAACCATTTGTTTAGTGATCATTTGAAGTTTCAGCAATACTGAAAAAGTGACTTGTGACCATTTTTCACACTTACGACCTTTGCAGCATCCCCATGGTCAGGTGATCAACATTCGGATGCATGACAACTGGTTCTTATTCATGACAATTGCAATGTCCCAGGAGCCTTTTGATCACCTTTTGTGGCCTTCTGACAAGCAAAGTCAGTGGGGAAGCCAGATTCACTTAACAACCATGTTACTAATTTAACAACTGCAGTAATTCACTTAACCACTGTACCAAGAAAAGTCCTAAAATGAAGCAAAACTCACTTAACAGTTGTCTTGCTTAGCAACAGGCATTTTGGGCTCACTTTTGGTTGTAAATCGAGAACTACCTGTATAAAGATGTTTAGAGGACACATTTTAAGAGTCTTAATCTCAAACTTTATATTTTGATTCATTGCTAAATTCCATATCTCCTGATCAAGGCAATTTATTTCTGAAATCCAGAACTTACTGCAAATATATTTTCTTTTTCAGACTAAAAATCTGATTGTAATAGTTCAGTGAATTTTTTTTAATCATCTATAAATTGGGTCGATTTAAATGTCTGCTTAAACATACAACCCTGGATTTAGTCTGGACTAAATACTGCTAAAACAGCCACATTGTTTTTATTTTTCCACTTCCTAGAGTTGTCAGTGGGTCTCGAGATGCCACCCTGAGAGTTTGGGACATAGAAACAGGCCAGTGTTTACATGTTCTGATGGGTCACGTAGCTGCAGTCCGATGTGTACAATATGATGGCAGGAGGGTTGTTAGTGGAGCTTATGATTTCATGGTCAAAGTTTGGGATCCAGAAACAGAAACCTGTCTACACACCTTGCAAGGGCATACTAATAGAGTCTATTCATTACAGGTAAGCATTTTGTACTGTGCCTTCAGTATTCAACCAGAGTAATTTAATTGGTGCCTAATATTTGCTGTGCAGCCAGTACACCATTGGCAACTAAAGAGGTCAAATCATTTGGTCTATGCATTCTATATTTTCCTTTTTCTTCTTTTCCCTATTCATCTAATCTTTTGTGTTATGACATTGAAAAACAGGGCATGACCAGAGTGCTCAGAATTCTTGTAAAAGTGCCACAAAGCACTTTTACAAGAATTCAGTCCAGATAATCTGGACTGCGCTAGCTGTTCTGACTACACATCCATATATTTGAGGTGTTTCTTAAATTTAGCTCAAAGAGCTAAATTTAAGCATATCTTTTAAAGTTGAATAACTTGGGCAATTAATAATAATCATTTAGAATGAATAGGGATGTTTATTATATATTATTATGGTGTTCTCTTGTGTTACAGAAAGATCTGTAAAGATTTTTTTAAATAAGTTACTAATGAATTGATTTTAGATGGATTCTTAGGTTTTAAATGTACTTAAATTGAAAAAAAAGAATAACTCTCATTGGATGTATCTGTTAATGACAATAAATGTCTATTTACATTTAAAGCATTTCTTAGAGTGTCAGATATATTTTTGTTATTGCAAGAAATAAATTAATAAAAACCATGAAATAGTGGCACTTGTGTTTAAAGAAAGTGCTTTGCAAAGAATTATATCAAAGTTATACCGTGTTTCTCTGAAATTGCGACATGTCCTGATAATAAGGCCATGCCGCATTTTTCTGGGATACCGCTAGGTTGGTGAACGGCTCTGTGACCAGCTGAACAGGAGGGTTGCCGGGCGGCTGCTCTCTTGCGAGCGGGCTCCCAAAAAGCGGGCTCCCCAAAAGCCGGGCACAGCCTCATGGGCGAATGAAGTGACCACACTCATGAGCAGCCACCCGGCAAACCCCCTTTCCAGCCGGGCACAGCACCATTCACTGACCTAGGGGTATCGCCAAGCTGCGTGAGCGCCTGTTTGCTGCCGCCTGGCTCCCGCGGCTTGGCGCCTTCAAAATGGCAGTGAATGGCGCTCTGCACGCCTGGAGAGGGGGGTTGCGCAAGCGGCTGTTCCGCTGTCACTCGCGTGCCTCCCAGCCTCACGATGCCCTGGCCCATCTCTCTCCGCAGAGCCAGGGGACCTATGCTGCCGCCGCCGCATGGCTTTTTCTGCGGTTTCCAAACAGTCATCCAGCAGTGGCCGCTCTGGGCGTACATTCTATGGTTCTTTGCTCTGACGGCAGGTGGCCCACAACCATAGAGCGCACACCCAGTGCGGCCACTGCCGGAAGACTCGGTTTGGAAGCCGCAGAGAAAGCCATGCGGCGGCGGAGGTCCCCTGGCTCTCGGAGAGAGCTGGGCCAGGGCATCGTGAGGCTGGGAGGCGAGCGAGAGCGGAATAGCGCAACCCCCCTCTTCAGCCGTGCAGAGCGCCATTCACTGCCATTTCGAAGGCGCCAAGCCACGGAAGCTGGGTGGCGGCGAACAGGTGCTCACGCGGCTTGGCGATACCCCTAGGTCAGTGAATGGTGCTGTGCCCGGTTGGAAAGCGGGTTTGCCGGGTGGCTGCTCAGGAGTGTGGTTGCTTCACAGCGCAACACAGCCATTCGCTCATGAGGCTGTGCCTGGCTCTTTGGGAGCCTGCTCGCAAGAGAGCAGCCGCCCGGCAACCCTAAAACAATAAACCCTCCCTCATAATAAGTCCCAAGCCATATTTTGTGTGTAAAAAGAAAATAAGCACCTCTCTTATTTTCAGGAAAACATGGTAACAGTTTTATTTTAATTGTCTTCTTCATGCACATACTTGAACATATAACTATTTCTAAAATAGAAAGTGTAAATATAGTTGCATTGATTACCATATTTTTCGGAGTATAAGACGCACCGGAGTATAAGACACACCAAGGTTTTGAAGAGACAAATTAAAAAAAAAGTTTTTGCACTCTGCAAACCTCCCATAACCCGTCTGTTTTCGCGAAAAGAGGCCCATTTTTTTTCAAAAGGCATGAATACCCCTTAGGAGGCTTGTAGAGTGGTCCGGGGGGGGGGGCGCAAAACGAGATACAGAAGGATCTTGACAAACTTGAACATTGGGCACTACCTAACAAAATGAAATTCAATGGTGAAAAGAGTAAGGTTCTACTCAGGTACAGTGTAGGTGGTACCTTGCTCAATAGTAGTAACTGTGATCTTGGAGTCCTAGTGGACAACCATTTAAATATGAGCCAGCAGTGTGCAGCAGCTGCCAAAAAAGCCAATACAATCCTAGGCTGCATCAACAGAGGGATAGAATCAAGATCACATGAAGTGTTAATACCACTTTATAATGCCTTGGTAAGGCCACACTTAGAATACTGCATTCAGTTTTGGTCGCCACGATGTAGAAAAGATGTGGAGACTCTAGAAAGAGTGCAGAGAAGAGCAACAAAAATGATTAGGGGACTGGAGAGTAAAACATATGAAGAATGGTTGCAGGAACTGGGTATGTCTAATTTAATGAAAAGAAGGACTAGGGGAGACATGATCGCAGTGTTCCAATATCTCAGGGGTTGCCAAAAAGAAGAGGGAGTCAAGCTATTCTCCAAGGCACCTGAGGGTAGAACAAGAAGCAATGGGTGGAAACTAATCAAGGAGAGAAGCAACTTAGAACTGAGGAGAAACTTCCTGACAGTTAGAACAATTAATCAGTGGAACAGCTTGCCTCCAGAAGTTGTGAATGCGCCAACACTGGAAGTCTTTAAGAAGATGTTGGATAGCCATTTGTCTGAAATGGTATAGGGTTTCCTGCCTACGCAGGGGGTTGGACTAGAAGACCTCCAAGGTCCCTTCCAACTCTGCTATTGTATTTGTATTGTAATTGGAAACTTGCTCTGTTTCTGTGAACAGAAATCTTTCATTCTATATTCACATATTTGCACCTCCATCTGTGGAACAAAATTTTGAAAGGAGTGAAATTTGAGGGTAGTGAAACGTAGAACATATCAGTGATTATAATATTGGCAATAGTAGTATCATAAAACAGTTATTAGATATGACATTGACATTATTATATTGAGCTAATTAACATGTACAAATCTGTACTGTAATTTATAAGAAAACTGAATCCCTTAATGAAGCATAGCTCAGGTATTTGGGAATGAAATCCTTTCTGCTTGCTTAAGGCTACCCACATCAATATCAGGGATGGGTTGTACGAGGGACAAGAAGACTTACTATTACCCCTGTTTTGTTACTGACATTTCAGTGCTAGATTTGAATCTGGTTATTCTTTCGCATAGAGATGGATCAATTTATACAGTGCAAAGTGTAATAAGAGATTGCTTAGAAAGAATGGCATGTGTATCATTAGTAAATGAAGAGGTGGAGCTGCTGGTAACTATTAGATTCTGTAACAATTACTAGATTCTGTCTGATAGAGATTAGATATAAAGTCACTAGGTAATGACTGTATCTTGCAGGGTTTGAAACAGCATTTAATCTTAGTATGTCTGAAAGGATTTGATAATAAAATAAACATTTTTTCATTTATAATGCAAATTAGAATCACATATTCATTGCCAGATGTAAATTTTGACAACTATAAGTATCTTAAAAGAAATGAGTGTTTTCTCTTTTTGATGTTTTCAAAGTGGTAAAGTGATCCTTTTAATTCATACAGTGCAGGATATTTGCTATGACCGTATGTGTTCCCATTTATCACATGTCTGGTAAATTGCTTGGTCCAAGCTATTGTTTGTTTTAAGTTAAGAAAAAAGGCAAGTAGAATAATAAAATATGTGAAATAGATTAGTATTAGGACAATTTCAAAAGGTGACAAGCTATCATTCTGTCATACACATTTACCCAGACATGTACATTAATTCATATATGTCAGGTTTAGGTACTCAAGGTCTACATGCAATGCACAGTTTCCATTTTCCAACTTAGTTCATCATACTATTGAAATGGTTAATTTTTGGTGTGTTGTCTTGCCCCTCTCCTTTTGCAATGGAGACTAAAAATAAGGGGTTATATTTCTTCTCAATAACTTTTAAATGCTTTTTTTCAAAAGTTACCCAACCTGCAGAGAGGAAAGAAACTGTCTTAATGCAATAGTGAAATACTTGAATTCTGCTCACCTGTAATTCTATATCTGAAAGGCATACTACAGTACAGGCCACATTAATGTGTATTTTGTTTCATTCCTGTTATATTTGGATTTCAAAAACCATTCAAATTGGAAGCACTTGTTCTTTTAAAAAAAACCTAGCAGATATGGGTTACTAATTATAAAACACAGACTATATTCTCAACTATATAGTTAACTAAAACTGACAATGATTAGCTGAAATAAAGATCAACACAATTTAAAATTCTCCATTATATGTTTAGAATTTCAACATATTTTTAAGCCATTCTGGATACATGTTTTACAGTTATAACAATTATTCTATATTCTTTATGGACAATAAGTCATATTTATGTCAAACATTCCATACCTTTAAAGAATTGCAATGGAGAAATTTTAACAAGGCGTACTTTTACTTAAAAAGTTCCCTCTTTCTGTCAGAGAAAAACATCCTTAGATATTTAGTTATACTTTTTAGTAGTCTGACTAAAACCATTAAAACATTTAGTCATGACTAGCCTATCCCAGTAATTTGCATGGATTTAGTTTAAATCTGACAGTCTGGATCCAACCCACTCAATCAATCAAAATATAAAATGTTAAATTTAACTGTGACATATAGCTATGAAGAAATTGTAGCCTTTCAAGAATGTCTAATAATTTGAAGATTGCTTAATAATTTGATGGTTCCTTTACCATTAAAAAGTACATTTGCAAATAAATATTTAAATATGTACTTTAAAACCAAATTAAAAAGATTTTTGTCCTTCCCAAAAGCTGGATTTCCACATTTATTATTCTACAAACAAAGTATCTTACACATTTATAAAGCTTGTTTTTTAAAAATGGTTTTTAGTCTGTTAGTAGATATTAGAAAATAAATCTTGCATCCTGTCTAAATCATATTAAACTTAAATATATGGGAATAACTTTCACTGTGATAACATTGTTCCAGGTTGCACTTCTCCTATAAATTATGGAGGCACATATGCTCTGAACCATTTTTAAAATGAAAAGTTACTCGGTGTCAAAAACTGACTTCTTGTTCCAAATGAGTAGGAAGTAGCTTCCTGAAGCAGAGTTTATCCTTAACAAAAGTGGATAATTTTGGTAAATTTGTGATAGCATATGTTCTCTTAATATGTATTCATAGATTTGTATCAATTTACATTCTGAAAAGATTAAAAAACAATATAATTAGGCAACTAGTAATAATCACAATTTAACATAAATATGTTGATATATGTAAACTTCTTTTCTCATAGTTTGATGGTATCCATGTGGTGAGTGGATCTCTTGACACTTCAATCCGAGTTTGGGATGTGGAAACAGGAAATTGCATTCACACATTAACAGGTCACCAGTCATTAACAAGTGGAATGGAACTCAAAGACAACATTCTTGTGTCTGGGAATGCAGATTCTACCGTCAAAATCTGGGATATCAAAACAGGACAGTGTTTACAGACGTTACAAGGTAAGATTTCACAGCCTTGGGTAACTAAGTCATAAAAGTGTTTCAATGCTAATCTATATACACGTATGCATGGCTATATTGCATATTTGTGAACTATATATAATTTTTAAAAAATTGGTTCAAAGGTAATGTTTATGTGAATCCATACTGTGTTTCCTTGCACTGTTTCTGGTAACCAATATTTGATCATGCTGCAGATACATTATAAATAGTTTAGAAATAAATGTTCAATTTGCTTAAGGTGGTACTTTAATGTTTCACTCTTAAATTGTCAAGGTGGATTTTGAGGTTTGAGATATTTTTCTTCAATTAGTCAAAACAACCCAAGGGTTTTGTTGGATGCTTTCAAAGCTCTTATAAGGGTAGATGTTTTATGGAAAGAAAAATCTTATTGTGCAATTTGGAAAGCAAGATTAAAGAAACTGCAAATATTTATGTAAGAAAACCAGAATTATTTAGTAGTTGACGCTTGGCTATTTGTATGACTCTGAAATTGAATATTCATTCAAGAGTTTTAAGCAGATTTTGGGAACAGGAAAAAACTGAAAAATTATTGGGTTCTTAACTAAAACAACTGAACTATACTATATCTATACTGAAGCATTCTGTGAGAAAAATAATCTGAGACGTATTTAAGTTTTTTTGAATTTTTATATTTTCTCTCATAAATAAAATCTGCAACTACTACTACTACTGGAACTGATTTTTTTTTTAAATAATAAAATTTCCAAGGAAAGTACCTTTGGTACCTTTAATTGTATTCACTCTGGTGTGGGTTTCTTATAGAATAAGACCAAAACTAAACCTGTACTGTATTTTCCCCCAAATAATTTTATTAAAGCTTTGAATAAAAGAATTAAAGATAATAGAAGCTAGAGAAAGGGGGGGGGGGGATTTCAAGAAAAATAAATATTAAAAAACCCTTTCCTTCCATTAAGAAAACAACAACTGCTTTATGGCAAATATAAATAATTGTCTAACCTCTTTACCTCCTCCTAGCTAACAAATGTAAAACTATTCATCCCATTACCTATTTCTTAATAGCAAATCAGATAAGTAACATCTTCAATCCAGTTACCAACAAAAATATCCATTCAAAGCTTTAACATTAATTAGCATATATAAAACTGAACATTCCACAACTCACCTCTTAACCCATTTAAAAGTCATGAAATTGTCCCAACATCATAATATAAACAAAATATAAAAAAACAAGCTTAACTTGACAAAGAGGAACCACCTCTTTACAAAAGATAAACTCCAATGCACAATGTTCCAAATAACATCTTCAAATACACATTCATATGTCCACTCTATTGACAGATCCACATTTCACCAGTCTAAAATAATCCCAGTATCCTAATACAGAAAAAAATCTAAAGATAAATGTATCAGCAATAAATAATTTTTGCCTTTTTTTAAACAAAAATCTCCAAATTTTAACCAAAGAAAGTAGTTAAATGTAAAACCAGTGTAAGTACTATAACATTAGTATTAGTAAATTATTATTTAATAAATTATAAGTATATGGGAAAAAAGTTTTTGCATCACATCTAGTAAGTAAATACCCCTTTTCCCAAGTTGCACTGGTTGTCTCCAAACCTGGGTCTGCAGTTTGGCCTGGATCTCTGATGGCATTCCATTCTGCAGGACTAGGAGAAAGAACCCACCTCCACCTATTGCAGTGATAGCGAACCTTTTCGACACCGAGTGCTAAAAAGGGAGCATGCACACTCATCTAGCCCGCAACCCAGAAGAGAAGCTGTCCAGGGGGAATGCGCGCACCAGAAAATGAACTTCTGATTTCCTGCACATGCATGTGCGCCAGGCAGCTACTATTCCGGTTACTGGCGCGCATGCACGTGTGACGATCAACTGGCCGGCACGCATGCTCTCACCGGAAAACGGAAGACCAGCTCTTCTAGTTTCTGGCACTGCCACACGCACGAAGGCCAGCTGATCTGCTCAGGCACACCAGAAACGTGGAAGAGGAACAGGCAACACCATGCATGCCAGGCGACATGACTCCGCATGCCACTTCGGGCACATGCACCATAGTTTCGCCATCACGTACCTATTGTATTTTGGATTTTAACTCATTTAATCTCCCTCCCTCTGCTAAGAAACAGACATGGCAAACAAGGGAAAATTCTACCTTTATAGAAAAATAATAATATTTGCTTTTGGGGGAGGGAAGGGCTAGTTTAGTAGACTGTGATGTTACTTTTTTTGCTAACTTAATTTTGAATTTTTATTTGCTCTAGGTCCCAACAAGCATCAGAGTGCTGTGACCTGTTTACAGTTCAACAAGAACTTTGTAATTACCAGCTCAGATGATGGGACTGTAAAATTATGGGACTTAAAAACGGGTGAATTTATCCGAAATCTAGTTACATTGGAAAGTGGAGGAAGTGGAGGTGTTGTATGGCGGATCAGAGCCTCCAACACAAAGCTAGTGTGTGCAGTTGGAAGTCGGAATGGGACTGAGGAAACCAAGCTGCTGGTATTGGACTTTGATGTGGATATAAAGTGAAGCTTGAAAAGATTATTTTGTCCAGAAATGCAAATGATGTTCTTGTCCTTTCTCCCTCCCTCTACAAAAAGGAAAAAAAAACAACCCTTGTCCTTGGTGGTGCAGGATGTTGGCTTGGGGCAACAGATCCTAAAGACCTACAGGCTACAAAAGAGAAGACACAAAATTGAAAACTGTAACTGACAAAAGAGGCATTTGCTTTTCTCTTTACATCAAAGACTTCACCTTGGAAAGGGCCAGCTTTGCAAAATGTGACTTTCTGTATCAAGCCAGGTGCAATTATTTTCTTTTCTGTTTTCCTCTCAATGATCACTGAGCTTTGTTGAGATGTAGAAGTTGTTACAATTCTTGTTAATCCTGTTCTTTTACTCTACCTTATTCTAGAAAGGAGATTCATATCTCCATTATCAGTTATTGTCTTTCAAACAAGACAGCATCTGGGAAAGCAGAGTCCTTTATGTGTGGAAAAGCTAAACTTACTGTGAATTGTTTTGTACAGTTTTACAGCTTTTTTTTTTTTTGCCAACCATTGCCAATGTCAATCACAGTATTAGTCTTCGTTGATCTCTTTTACTCTTGCTTCCATCTATGTTCTTCAATGCATAAGTTACTCTGAGGTGGCAAATTGTCCTGGATTTGAAGATTTCTCAGATGGATTTAATATATGATGCTGGTGCTAGAAGTAGGTCTTCAATTATGGGATTGTTGTCCCAGCCCTGTACTGTATTCCCAGTGGCCAAACTTATTTATGCTGCTAAATGAAAGGAAAAAAAATATTTTTATTTTTTTTTCTGCTGTGACGTTTTAGTCCCAGACTGAATTCCAAATTTGCTCTAGTTTGGTTACAGAGAAGAGACTTTTTTGCCACTGAAACTTGAGCCAACTGTGCCTCTAAGAGGCTGTGAATGGAAAAGTTTCAGACAATTTAGAGTGAAGTTTGCTTGCAAGTAAAGAGAGTGTGTGCAACGCTTATTTTCTTTATTCTTTTATTCTTCTTTTTTTCTGGGCAAAAATTAAAATACATTCCTTAGAACAAAGCTCTTGCAGCCTGTTCTGTGGGGAAGTTTCTTTGTGAGGGCTGTGGTGAATGGAATAAACAGACACGAAACTGACAATATATTTCAAAAAAATATATTCAAAAATGAAAACAAAATTGCTGGTCGGTTGTAGTGTTTTACAGAATTTGAGAATAGCTGTTACAGTTGGGTGAGTAACTGACAAAGCAAAAATGCTTCAGTTTTTCTGTTAAAGTTGTCATATAAAAAAGAATGCAATTGTCAAATTGATTTGCCTCATTCTCCAAGAGCCACAACTCAAGTTGAACTGTGAAAGTGGTTTAACACTGTATCCTAGCTGATCTTTTTTTTCCTCCTTTTTTGGTTTATTTATAGTCTGTTTCTTTTAAAGAAATCAGATTTCAATTTGTTAATTTTAGATATGTAACAACCTGACAGGATGGAGGAAAAACCTTTAAAGGGATTGTGTCTATGATTTGATTCACTTAGAAATTTTATTTTCTTATAAATTAAGTGCAATAAAATGTGTTTTTTTCATGTTAAAAAGTCTTCTTACTAATGATTTAGTACTGCAATATTCCGAAGTTTGGATGGAATGGAACATTACAAAAGCATTTATCTACTTGTGTGATAAGATAAAAATACAAATTTTGAATCGATTTTTCAGATTTCCAGCCAAATCCTCATTTCCCTGAAAATCCTCACTTTCCCTGAAAAACATTTTTGATTCCATGTTTTGAAGGAATTGGAGCAACAGTTGGATTTTATAAATGTAAACAGCCTAAGTTAGATAAAAGTAATAAAGTATTGAGTATTTTCCTGCATGACCTACAAATGAATAGTGCAATAATACCAAAAATATATGTGTAAACTGGAAAAGTAGGATATTGACAGGTCAAATATGGTTCAATATTAGTCATTGTTAAAGTGATGTATGTTGGTACAAAAAAGGGCTAATTTCATGGTAATTGGTAATGAATAAGAAAGAAATCTTGGAAACACAACTGGTAGCTCAATGAAAACAAAGTAGTAGGCAGCTTTTGTGCAAATAACAAATATTTTGGAGGTAAGTAGAAATGGAAATAAAACGGTTTTTATTACACGTTTAACCAGATCTAGAATAATTATTGTAAAACATTGAGATATTGTAGAGAAAATTGCAAAAAGGCACAATAATCAATAGAGCGATGTTGCTCCACTATGATGATACTTGGAACATGGTGGCTTTTTGGATTAGAAAAGGGGCAGCAAGCAAAGGGACAGGAAATTTCACACGATTAGAAGACTGGTACATAGAACCTTTTTTCCCTTGATAAGCAGAATAAAGCATTGGATCACCAACTCAAGCTGCATTCTAGATGACTCCATATGGATGAAAACAACTTCTTTGTATCATGAGTTTTAATAACAGCTATCAAAAGGAAGTTAAAATTAATAGAGAATAATACTATTAGTGGTTTCTGTTTATTACATATAAGTTGATATACTTCTGATACACTTTTTATTGCCTAAGACTCAAGGTTGTTTCTTTACTTTACTTTACTTTACTTTACTTTTATTTAATTTATAAACTGCGCCCTCTCCCAGAAGGGACTCAGGGCGGTGTACAGTCATATTAAAACAACAATATAAATACATAAATATAGATAAATATAGATGGAGGAGGTAACATATAAACTGTACAGTAATAATTAAAATTAAAATTAAAAATACATTAAAAACTACCCCTAAAAAACTACCCCAGAATAGAATGTTTGCCAGGAGGTTAAAAATGGGACTATAAATCGGCTAGGCCAGCTAATTGGAACAGGTGGGTCTTGAGTTTCTGTCGGAAGCAGCGGAGGTCGGTAGTGGTTCTGATATCGGGAGGGAGGTCATTCCAGAGGGTTGGGCCCATCACAGAGAAGGCTCTACTCCTGGGCGCTGCCCGTTGGCATTGCTTAGTGGACGGCACCCGGAGGAGTCCCTCCCTGTGGGAGCGAATTGGTCGCAGGGATGTATGAGGTAAGATGCGATCCCGCAGGTAACTAGGTCCTGTGCCATGGAGCGCTTTAAAGATGGTAATCAACACCTTGAAACGCACCCGAAAAACCACAGGCAGCCAGTGCAGCTTGCGCAGGAGAGGTGTTATGTGGGAGTACCTGGTACTCCCCATGATAGCCCACACGGCCGCATTCTGAACTAGCTGTAGTCTTCGGGTGCATCTCAAGGGGAGCCCCATGTAGAGAGCGTTGCAGTAGTCCAGACGAGACGTCACCAGCGCATGAGTGACTGTGCGTAGGGCGTCCCGGTCCAATAGGGGGCGCAATTGGCACACCAGGCGAACCTGGTGGAACGCCCCCCTCGCCACGGCTGCCACATGGTCATCCATCGACAGCCGGGCATCTAGGAGGACGCCCAAATTGCGCGCCCGCTCCACCGGGGGCAGTTGCTCGCCCCCTATGGCCAGCGATGGAGTCCACTGGTTGAACCGGGGCTCCGGTAGCCACAGCCACTCTGTCTTGGAGGGGTTGAGCCTGAGTCTGTTGTCCCCCATCCAGACCCGAACGGCTTCCAAGCACCGGGACATCATTTCGACGGCCTCGTTGGGGTGGTTTGGGGTGGAGATGTACAGCTGCGTATCATCAGCGTACAGGTGGTATCCAACCCCAAAACCACGGATGATCTCACCTAGCGGCTTCACATATGTGTTGAACAGGAGCGGCAAAAGGACCGACCCCTGTGGCACCCCACAAGTGAGCGGCCTCAGGGTCGACCTCTGCTCCCCTGCCAACACACATTGCGTCCGGTCGGAGAGGTAGGAGCAGAACCACCGCAAAACGGTGCCCCCTACTCCCACCCCCTCCAGCCGGCGCAATAGGATACCATGGTCGATGGTATCAAAAGCCGCTGATAGGTCTAATAGGACCAGGATAGAGGAACAACCCCTATCTCTGGCCCTCCAGAGATCATCCACCAACGCGACCAAGGCCGTCTCCGTGCTGTGACCGGGCCGGAAACTGGACTGGCGCGGGTCTAGATAGTCGGTTTCCTCCAGGTGACGTGGTAACTGTTGTGCCACCACACTCTCTACAACCTTCGCTAAGAAGGGAAGGTTGGAGACGGGACGATAATTAGCTAGCTCCACCGGGTCCAGGGAAGGCTTCTTGAGTAAGGGCCTCACCACCGCCTCCTTCAAGGCGGCCGGTAAGGACCCCTCACCCAATGAAGCGTTCACTAGACCCAGGAGCCAGCCTCGTGTAACCTCCCAGGATGCCAGTACAAGCCAGGAGGGACACGGGTCTAATAAACATGTGGTGGCTCGCAGTCGCCCACGTAACCTGTCTAAATCCTCGGGGGCAACAGAGTCAAACTCCTCCCAGCGTGGTCCCTCAAGATTTGCTTCTGACGTCTCCCCTGGTCCACTGAAGGGGGCCCATTTGTTTCATAACAAATGAACAGCAAAATACACTTCACAGAATCTCTGTCAAACTAAAAGCTGCCCTATCACCAAATAGGGAAAATGTCCTGAAAATTTGGTAGTCATCCAGGAAATAATGGGATATTCCTCACCATAGAAAGCTATTTGGAATCTATGGGCAGCCACCAAGGTCTGTTGGCAGAGTCCTATCCTCATTTCATAATGGGCAACACCTTTCAGTATTCCTTTTTTAAATACTTGAGATGGGCTGACCCTTACCTGCATCAACAGAGGGATAGAATCAAGATCACATGAAGTGTTAATACCACTTTATAATGCCTTGGTAAGGCCACATTTGGAATACTGCATTCAGTTCTGGTCGCCACGATCTAAAAAAGATGTGGAGACTCTAGAAAGAGTGCAGAGAAGAGCATAAAAGATGATTAGGGGACTGGAGACTAAAACATATGAAGAACGTTGCAGGAACTGTGTATGTCTAGCTTAAGAGAAAGAAGGACTAGGGGAGACATGATAGCAGTGTTCCAATATCTCAGGGGTTGCCACAAAGAAGAGAGAGTCAAACTATTCTCCAAGGCACCTGAGGGTAGAACAAGAAGCAATGGGTGGAAACTAATCAAGGAGAGAAGCAACTTAGAACTGAGGAGAAATTTCCTGACAGAACAATTAATCAGTGGAACAGCTTGCCTCCAGAAGTTGTGAATGCCCCAACACTGGAAGTTTTTAAGAAGATGTTGGATAGCCATTTGTCTGGAACGGTGTAGGGTTTCCTGCCTAGGCAGGGGGTTGGACTAGAAGACCTCCAAGGTCCCTTCCAACTATGCTATTGTATTGTATTGTATTGTAATATTAAAAATTATTTCAACCCTCTCTATGTGCACACACACACACAAGTGAATTAGTTGGAATAAATAACAAGGATGATTAGTCCCTATTGTGATATTCATATATATGCCTGCAAATAGTACAAGTGGACTTAAATAATTAGAAATAATGTCTGTCTATAGACACTATGGAAAATTATTTGGCCAGATTATGATCTTTGTCATATGAGCATAAAGGTAAAGAATAGTATTTTATTTTATTTTGTTCTATTAGTCGTCTTCCTTCCAATTTGAAATTGAATAAACAAAAAGGTAGAAACAACACAAAGATCCAAATAAATTTAAGTCACTAATATTAACAAACAAGTTTTTAATATATACAGTACCATATTTTTCAAACTATTAAGACGCACCTAGCTTTTGGGGAGGAAAACAAGAAACGAAATCTGCCTCCCAGCATCCATCTGGTATTCATCTGGCCCGTTTGCTGCCACCCGTTCGCCACTGCTGCCACCCGTTCAGCATGGCCCATTCTTGAACAGTTGATCAGCGCTGCACTAACCCCCCTCCCCCATCACAATATTTGCTGTATAAGTCAGACTTTTTCACTCACTTTTTTGGGGGCAGAAGTGGAGTGCGTCTGATACTCCAAAAAATATGGTACATATACATACAAATTTTAGTAGAATTATTGAAATAGGGAAGAAAATGGTAAGTGAGCACCTGTCTACCCTAGACGAGTTCAAATCACCAGGACCGGATGGATTACACCCCAGGGTTCTGAAGGAACTAGCAGACGAGATCTCAGAACAACTGAATTATATCTTTTAGAGATCCTGGAACACCGGGGAACTACCAGAGGACTGGAAAAGAGCTGATGTGGTTCCCATCTTCAAAAAAGGGAAAAAATTAGATCCAGGAAACTACAGACCTATCAGCCTGACCTCAATACCAGGAAAGATTCTGGAAAAAATAATCAAGCAACGAATTTGCGAACACCTAGAAACAAACAAGTAATAGCCAAAAGCCAACATGGATTTGTCAAAAACAGATCATGCCAGACTAATCTTATTGCATTCTTTGATAATGTGACAAAATTAGTGGACCAGAGGAATGCCGTCGATATACTTTACTTGGACTTCAGTAAGGCTTTTGATAAGGTAGACCATAACCTACTACTAGATAAAGTAGAAGAATGTGGGTTAGACAGCATCACCACCAGATGGATTCGTAACTGGCTGACCAACCGCACTCAACGTGTAGTTCTCAATGGAACTGCATCTACATGGAGGGAAGTATGCAGTGGAGTACCCCAAGGCTCTGTTTTAGGCCCAGTACTCTTCAACATCTTCATCAATGATTTGGATGAGAGAATAAATGGGGAACTCATCAAATTTGCAGATGACACCAAGCTGGCAGGAATAGCCAACACTCCAGAAGATAGGCTTAAGATGCAGAAGGATCTTGACAAACTTGAACATTGGGCACTATCTAATAAAATGAAATTCAATGGTGAAAAGAGTAAGGTTCTACATTTAGGCAACAAAAATGGAATGCACAGGTACAGTATAGGTGATACCTTGCTCAGTAGTAGTAACTGTGAAAGGGATCTTGGAGTCCTAGTGGACAACCATTTAAATATGAGCCAGCAGTGTGCAGCAGCTGCCAAAAAAGCCAACACAGTTCTAGGCTGCATCAACAGAGGAATAGAATCAAGATCACGTGAAGTGTTAATACCACTTTATAATGCCTTGGTAAGGCCACACTTGGAATACTGCATTCAGTTCTGGTCGCCACGATCTAAAAAAGATGTGGAGACTCTAGAAAGAGTGCAGAGAAGAGCATAAAAGATGATTAGGGGACTGGAGACTAAAACATATGAAGAACGTTGCAGGAACTGTGTATGTCTAGCTTAAGAGAAAGAAGGACTAGGGGAGACATGATCGCAGTGTTCCAATATCTCAGGGGTTGCCACAAAGAAGAGAGAGTCAAACTATTCTCCAAGGCACCTGAGGGTAGAACAAGAAGCAATGGGTGGAAACTAATCAAGGAGAGAAGCAACTTAGAACTGAGGAGAAATTTCCTGACAGAACAATTAATCAGTGGAACAGCTTGCCTCCAGAAGTTGTGAATGCCCCAACACTGGAAGTCTTTAAGAAGATGTTGGATAGCTATTTGTCTGAAACGGTATAGGGTTTCCTGTCTAGGCAGGGGGTTGGACTAGAAGACCTCCAAGGTCCCTTCCAACTCTAGTATTGTATTGTATTTAAAGTATAGAACTGAGCTAGATGCAAAAATTGAATGAATCTCAAGGATAGGAAAATGCATTTATAATACAGTCATTTCACTCTGATTCCTACCTTCCGTAAAATTATACAGAATTCTCACTTTAGCCTAATGCAATTAGATACTTTATGTATGCCTTCTAATAATTACCAAACTATAATTTTATGCTTTCCAAATTCCCAATAAACAGTTTATTCCCAATAAACAGTTTATTCCCAATAAACAGTTAAATCTTAACAGAATTTGAATCTGAAAAAGCAAGAAGTGTTCAATAACACTTTGTAAAAATAAATTATGTTTCTTATACCACTGATACCAATATTCCACAACAGTATTAGATTTCCCAAAAATCAACTATAAATACTATTTTTTTTGTTTAGATGAATAAATATATACACAAACTATCTTGTGCTGCAAACTGCTACATTAAAAGTTCTAAGATGGATTTAATTTGAGAAAAACTTAAATTTCAAAGTCTTTTATTCAATGTACTGCTTTTCTGACTACATGTGTAGGTAAAATTGCATTTCAATGCTATTTTCATATTTCAAAGTTGCTTCACTTTTATTCCCAACAAACTTCTGTTTTGGCCAGAAATACAATGTGCATTTAAAAATACTTGAATATGGAGGTCTGCATTTAACCTGACATTATGTCATTTGTTGGTTTGATATTTCAGCAAGCAGATAATATACATGGAATAAACTGACAGTTTGGAGGCTGTGTAACAGCTGAAGTAAAGCAGTAACTCCTGGATATGTCTTTAAACAGTTGTTATCTTTCTGATATTCATTTCAGTTGTGGGGTGAAATTCAGATTTTATATTTAGTCATTGAAAGGTTTGAACGGATTAGTATGATAATTTTAAGCTTTGCAGCTTCATGATTCTTATCTTTGCACACATTTTTACATACTTTTACAAGGTTTTTTGAAGGTATATGTTGCTAATTTAAAACTGCTGTTTAATGGACTGCTAACTGTGATAGGTTAATGGCTTATGAGATTACTTTGCTTTGACAAAGTCAATTTTGCTATTTAAAACGAGATGGAGCATATAAAATCCTTATAACTGTCGGATGCAATGTACGGAAACCTTTTATTTTCACAATTCATTCAAAGCATGAAAAATCACAACAATAACTAAAGTAATAATTCAGTGAAAATTAAGTTTGCAGAAAATATATTTAAGATTTTGAATTTTGAAATACATTACTTCCCCATCTGAGGGAAAGGGCCTTATAATTATCTGTTAAAACAGTTTGGGTAATTGATAAAAGGTTAATTAATTTTCAACTACGCTTAACTATTCTCTGCTGCCGAGAATTTTAATTTTTTTATTTATTTGGTGACTTCTGGTCAGTGTAGAATCCTGGAAACTGCTTGCACAAGTCCTTTCAACTCCTGCAACTAAACTGACTCCAATTCTGCTCTTTGCAAATCTTTTAGAAGTTAACATTTTCTGCTTATCAGACTTAAAGTATATGACATGATCAATCAGTCTATAAGAAACCAACTAATAAGCACAAATCACCGGACTTATTTAACGCAGAATAAAATACTCTTGATTGTTCACTTTTCACTGCATAGAATTACTGGGCCACTGATCTTGCCAGACACAATCCTTAAAGGCACATGTTGATGTAGTTGGAATATCTCCATTATTTTGGGCTATTATGATTAGCATATTGGGCTAAATCACTGAACCTCATCTTAGCAGTTAGGTTTCCACCTACAATTATATATGAAGAGGCATTATTATTCACAGTAGGAAATATATTTCTTTAATTCACTTCATAAAAGTTTGATCTGAGAATGCTGGCTTTATTGGAGAAGTAATGAAACCAAAATGATTATATTCCAGTTGCATATATGAGCCCTGAATTAGCATAAAATCATGCCTAAGCAATTTCAATTTGAAGATGCTAAAAATCAATGGTTTTATGCCACTCCTAGGTCTGCCTTTTTTTCTGAACAAGAGAAGAGGCATTATTCAAATTTAAGCAGTAACTATTTGCAATGTATTCAATACTCCCTAAGTCAAGATTCCTGCTTAAATAAAACATCTAATTTGGATAAATTTCAGTATTGTAGCTAACCATCACCAATGAAGTGAAGGAGCTACAACAATTTGAAAAAACTATTGACTTTTTTGCCATACAAAACAAAGTTTTGGAGGGATTCAAGATTAACAGTCAAACCTCCAACATATAAAATTTCATAAAAAATAAAAGAACCAAATCACCCAATTAAACCACAAAGATAAAAATTAATTCAAAAAGGAATAAAAATAGCTGGCATTATTTATAAATGTTAGGATATTTATAGATAATTATGTCTGGAAGATGTCTGAATTTTAGATAAATGTGATCAGGACAAATAATCTGCCTCGTATAGATGTTGGGATAAGTTTTCATTGATACTGCTATTTTGAAATTAGTAAAGTAGTACAGAATTAAAACTTCTGGCACACAGAAAAATTACCACCAGTCAACTGCAAAAGGCAACTTTCTTTGGAATAGTTTATATTCTGAAACGGTACCTTTAAAATTATTTTAAAATATGCTATCCCAGGTCCTTAGGAATGACAAATCTATCTGGCTGCCTATGATCAACCATAATCATTTATTAAATCTACATGCTACCTCACTCATAATGACTCTGGATGGCAAGAATGTAAAGCTGGAAGCCAGTGAAATGAATATTTATGACTACCATTGAACTTTAGCTTCTAGTGTATTATTGATAAGATGGTAGGAAAGTAGGTAGGTAGATAGATGAATAGATGAAAGAAAAGGGAGCGATAAAGAAAAAGAAAAAGAAAAAAGGGAAAAAGGGAAAAAGAAAAAACTAAGAAGAGAAAGAAAGAAAAAAGAGAAAAGAAAGAAAGAGAGAGAAAGAAAGAAAGAAAGAAAGAAAGAAAGAAAGAAAGAAAGAAAGAAAGAAAGAAAGAAAGAAAGAAGAAAGAAAGAAAAAGAAAGAAAGGTGATTAAAATGTTGGACTAGGAATAGGAAGATTCTAGCAACTACTTGTCGATGAAACCTCTAGTTTATAACAAAGGGCTTCTAAAAATTGAGTCCTGCCAGTTATCACCTATCTTTTGGACACCAGGGAATAGTTCCGTGGAGAGAGGCTTTTCCGTGGACTGGAGATGGTATTGTTTCATGTGCTGCCTGTATCCTGTGAATGAAGTTTCAGTTGTTTGCGCAGCCTGGTTTCTGGCATGTTGCAGACCGGTGCCAATCCATGGACCGGGAGTTAGGGACCTCTGAACTAGATCATTAATATTTCCCTTTTGAAGCATGTGTTTAAAGAACAATTTTTCTATCTACTTAATTTTAACAACGATTAGACATCCTCCAGCATTCCATACTGGGATTAAGTTACAAAGATTAAAAAAATGGTTGGTGCACCTTTGATGATATTTGGGTTATTGTTTAAGTCTGAATTTACAATTGGATTGCTAGATAACAATGCTTATATATGAATACCCTTAGTTGTACATAGAATACAACACACTTTGGAGGTTTGGTAAAGAAATCTGAAAATCACCGTATTTTTCAGAGTATAAGACGCACCAAGATTTTGAAGGGGCAAATTTTTTAAAAAAAGTTTTTGTACTCTTCAGACCTCCCATAAAACAGCCTGTTTTTCATGAAAATGGGCCCAGGTTTTTTTTCCTAAAAAGGGCATCCATAGCCTTTAGGAGGCTTGTAGAATGCTCCAGGGGGCTGGGGGTGGTGGTGGTAGAAATTGAGCAAAAACCAACACATTTTTCGCTCATTTCTGCCCCCAGGAGCACTCTGAAAGCCTCCTAAAGGCTATGCATGGCCATTTTGGTGAAGGGGCGGGGTTTTGGGAGGCAAAAAAAATGCTGTATTCAGTGTATAAGATGCACCCAGATTTTCAGCCTCTTTTTTGAGAGAAAAAGGTGCGTTTTATAATCTGAAAAATTTATTTATTTTTATTTTATGTATTTTATTAAATTTATAAACCGCTCCCTCTCCCCGAAGGGACTCAGGGCAGTGTACAGACAAAGGTTAAAATACCATATACATAGAAAGACATCGGAACCCCGTAAAAACAAGTTAAATAAAAATCTGTACAATAATAATAAAAATTAAAACAACTTAAAAATCTACCCCAGGAATTTAAAATACCGGCCAGGAGGATAGAAGATTAAAACTATGATTGGGCCAGCCCAGCTAATTGGAACAGGTGGGTCTTGAGTTTCTTACGGAAGGAGCGGAGGTCAGTGGTGATTCTAATATCGGAGGGGAGGTCATTCCAGAGGGTTGGGCCCATCACAGAGAAGGCCCTACTCCTGGGCGCCGCCCGCTGGCATTGCTTAGTGTACGGCACCCGGAGGAGTCCCTCTCTGTGAGAGCGAATTGGTCGTAGGGATGTATGGGGTAGGATGCGATCCCGCAGGTAACTAGGTCCTGTGCCATGGAGCGCTTTAAAGATGATAGTCAACACCTTGAAACGCACCCGAAAAACCAAAGGTAGCCAGTGCAGCTCGCGCAGGAGAGGTGTTATATGGGAGTACCTAGCACTCCCCGTGATTGCCCGCGCAGCCACATTCTGGACCAGCTGCAGTCTTCGGGTGCATCTCAAGGGGAGCCCCATGTAGAGAGCATTGCAGTAGTCCAGACGGGACGTCACCAGCGCATGAGTGACTGTGCGAAGGGCGTCCCAGTCCAATAGGGGACGCAATTGGTGCACCAGGCAAACCTGGTGGAACGCCCCCTCGCCACGGCTGCCACATGGTCATCCATCGACAGCTGGGCATCTAGGAGGACGCCCAAATTGCACGCCCACTCCACGGGGGCCAGTTGCTCGCCCCCAATGGCCAGCGATGGAGCCCACTGGTTGAACCGGGGCACCGGTAACCACAGCCACTCCGTCTTGGCGGGGTTGAGTTTGAGTCTGTTGCTTCCCATCCAGACCCGTACGGCCTCCAAGCACCGGGACATCACTTCGACGGCCTCGTTGGGGTGGTTCGGGGTGGAGATGTACAGCTGAGTATCAACAGCGTACAGATGGTACTCGACCCCAAAACCACGAATGATCTCACCCAGCGGCTTCATATACATGTTGAACAGGAGAGGCGAGAGGACCGACCCCTGCGGCACCCCACAGGTGAGCGGCCTCAGGGTCGACCTCTGCTCCCCTGCCAACACGCATTGCGTCCAGTCAGAGAGGTAGGAGGAGAACCACCGCAAAACGGTGCCCCTCACTCCCAGCCCCTCCAGACGGCACAGTAGGATACCATGGTCGATGGTATCAAAAGCCGCTGAGAGGTCTAATAGGACCAGGATGGAGGAACAACCCCTATCCCCGGCCCTCCAGAGATCATGGTAACTCCCTTCCAATAGTTAAAATAAGGGGTTGACTCAGCCTTCCATACTTCCCAGGTCAATAAAATGAGGACCCAGATGGTTGAGGGCAATACGCTGTTTCTGTATATCGCTTAGAGGGGGTTGTAAAGCACTGTGAAGTGGTATATAAGTTTAAGTGCTATTGCTATTGCTAATATTTATTTACTTATTAGGGTAATGTTTAGTTGGTAAATCCCTTGCAACTGTTTGCAAATATGAAAGCAAAAGCAAGAGAATTGTGAAACTTAAAATGAGTATTATTTTAAATGCAACTTAAAAAGCTGATAATTGTTAACTGAGACAAGTCTGCCAAGGAAAGAAAGCTTTTTTCCTTCCTTTTAGATATGTTGTGAAGATATGTTGTTGTGGCAAGTCATATGGGTAAGGATATTACAAAAATAAAAGTACTTTGCAAGGAAAATTAATTTCCTTTTCAAACATTGGAGCTTTTAGGTGATAATGTCTAGGAAAAAAACCTCTGAGACTGATCTCTCATCAATCAAGCAAGAAATAGGGCCCATTCAAATAAACATCCTCTTCACATCCTATCTATTCAGAGCTTCAGAACCAACATTTTCAGTTGGACTCAAAAGCTAAGTAGCAATTAATACATTCCAGTCAAGTGGAATGATACGTTCCAAATCACTATGTCCTTTCCTTACTGCTATGCTTTGACAGGAGTTTACATCTTCACATGGAACTCTGCATATAACATATTGCAGTAATCTAGGTTTATTTTATAAGGGGAAGCTACAATATAAGTATTGCTTAGAACAGGGGTGTCAAACTTGCATCATCACGTGACGAATTGTGACTTTTTCCCCCTTCACTAAACTCGGTATGGGCAGCATGTGTCACATCTGGCCCATGAGCCGCGAGTTTGACAGCCCTGGCTTAGAAGGAAAATGGAAGAAGTTTAGTGTTATGGAGGAAAGAAGCTGAAAAACTCTGGTTCATAATCTAAGACATGGGAAAACATCAATTGTCTATTATTTGGTTTCATAATTCAAACTATAGAAAGCAGATCAAGGGTTTAAATACACTATCCAGCACCAGTTGCTCAAGTTTGAAAGAATTAGGCACTGTGCAAGTTATTAATTACAAGTCTTCTTTGCAATTAACAAATATAACTAAAACAGTTTCCACAATTTCCAGGATTACTGACATCCAGCACAGCTGGGATAGAACAAGTTGTCAGCGTGTATTAGAAATAATGTTTAAAAACCTGCCCAACATAATCTGGTGCGCGCTGAGTTTATGAATGTCTAATACACTATGGCAGTTTATGGGGCTTCATTTTACGATATTTCTTAACTATACTTTCAATGCATTTGCAATTCTCAGGAGATTTGAAGGAACATTTGAAAACCAAGAATCCATTTTTATTACATTAAAATAGTATAATGGAATTCCAAAGACATTAACATTTAGAACATACAACCTGTCAAAAGATCAAATTATACACAAGAAACAATAAAAAGAGGCAAATGTTGTTTTAACTTTTATCTTTGTGACACTTTTAATTCCATTTTAAGAACTTTTTATACTCCTTTCAATATGTTATCATTTTACTTCACGTACATTTGGCTCAAATACTTTCTTCCTTTTTTTTTTTTTTTTTGCTTTTAGATTGTGGTTGTTTACAAAGGCAAAACTTTGAAAGGATTTACTTAGCATTTTTGGTCTGTTTCTCATTACTATGACTTCTATATTAGCAGAGGCCTTGTACGAATAAATTAACAGAAAAATAGTAATTGCTAATTTATTCTTGTGGTAGAAACAGGTGTGGTACCAAATCTGGCTTGCTGTTTCTGCTTCATTATATAAAGACAGATTTACGTTTAGCAATCGGAGAGTTAATTAAAATGGCATTTGATGCAGAATCAAGATCCAGTACGCATAGCACATTCCTTGAGTCTTTTCTCTTTGTATCCCTAATGTTCAAACTCTACAGATCTAGCTCAAGTTATTACATATATTAATCTGGTTGTATGGCAAAACATATTTCTTTTTTAAAAATTATTTCTTCCTTTTCATAAAAGCTCAAAATAAAACTAATTGAAGTATCTGACTGATTTGCAGAACTGCTCACTTACACAATATATAATACAACCAACGATACATGGAGGGAATTCCTTTCGTCTTTTCTGTCTTATTATATTCTGTTCTCTACTTAGTACCCAAGTCCCTTTATTTATGCATGTCAGGAAAAAAAAACACCCTGTTAGAGATCGATGAACCGTGGCTGATTCCCTTCTGCATATCTTTTGAGATATTGAGAAAAATAAGTCTTTAAAAGTATTCTAATTAATAAACAAACTTTAATAATAAAATAATAAAAGTAGATGAAAACAGAAAATAACTAATTGGTTACATTTTGATAATGAAAGCTACGTTTGCCAAAGTTGGCTGCCGAACAAAGAAGAGAGGAATTTTGGAATGTGTAACGCGTGCGCAATAAATCACTTTCAGATAAGAACCCTTTTTTTGTTTTATGACCTGCGCAATAAAGCTTTCTTAGTTTAACTCTTGAGTGTCAGTTTAGGCAGTTCAGGCCTAGCAAACTTTTTAACATCGTGACACCCCTTCTTTTGCTAGTCTGGGCTGACGTCATCAAATCATCAATTAAGGCACATCTTCTTTCGCAGATATTCGTGTTGATTTGCGGCAAGTGGTTTGTTAAGCATGTCTGCGATCTGATCATGTGTAGAAACATATTGCAATTTAACAAAACCTTGCTTAACTAATTGCTTTGTGTTTTGATAACGAATGTCAATGTGTCTGGACCTAGAACCTGTGAAATGTGACTCAGAAATATAGACAACAGATACATTATCTTCCATCACGGTGATTGGTCGAATCGGACGTGTCCAGATATCTGTGATCAAAGCATCAAACCACGTTAGAGAATTACAAGCATCTGAAACACAAGCATATTCAGCTTCAGTAGATGAACATGAAACAAAACTCTGTTTTCTCACTTGCCAGTAAACAGGACAACCATTTAGGAACATCATGTAACCAGAAGTGCTTTTGCGTGACTTCTTGTCGCTCGCCCAGTCGGCGTCGGCAAAACAAATCAGCTTTGGTTGATCAGTGTGTGTTGGTTCTAGCAATAACTTCATATGTTTAGTGTGTTTCAGGTATTTCAACAACTTCTTAATGCATGACCAATGAAATTGTGTTGCCTTACCTACGTGTCGTGATAAAAGATTAACACTAAGTGCGATGTCAGGTCTGGTCCAACTACTAATGTATAATAGTGAACCAATGACTGAACGATAAAGTGTTTGATCCTCGAACTCAGGACTTGGTTCATGTGTTAAGTTGTGAAAATCTGTTTGCATGGGTGTCTTTGTTGTGCTAGCATCTTTCATGTTGCAATGATGTAGAATGTGGTCAATTTTCTCCTCTTGTGAAAGACTAAACCCCTTCTGTGTCTTTTCAATTTGAACACCTAAATAAGTGCTAATGTGTCCTAAAGATTTTAGTGTGAAGTATCTCTGCAAACTTTTGGCAAAAATCTCACTCATTTTCTTATTTGGACCAATATAAACAATATCATCAACATAAACAAGAATTATCTCATATGCATTGTTAGATCTTTTTGTGAACACGCATTCATCAGTTTCGGACTTAATAAAGCCCATTGAATTTAGTTTGTCAGTAAGACATAAATACCACATTAAACCTGACTGTTTCAGACCATAAAGACTTTTGTTCAGGAACCAGGTATCCCCTTCTTGCTTTCGGAATCCTGGAGGGCTTCTCACGTAGATCTCTTCATCTAGGTCTGCATGTAGATAAGCTGTGTCCACATCAAATTGAAAAACTTCTAAACCAAGAATAGTTGCAGTGGTTAAAGCAATTTTTACACTTTCAGTTCTGACTGTTGGTGAGTAAGTGTTTGTGTAGTCCTCAGGATAACGTTGAGCGAAACCCTGAGCTACAAGTCTGGCTTTGTATAAAGACTCACCATTTGGTTTCTTCTTGATTCTGTAGACCCATCGGGTGCCAATGACTTTCTTGTTTGCTGGAGGTTTTGCAGGTGTGAATACATTAAGTTTCTTCAAACTGTCCATTTCATCCTGCATTGCATCATACCATTTGTCTTGTTCTGAATCAGGAAGCTGTTTGATTTGTGTGAATGTCTCTGGAGGAAGAGTAACGTTGCAAATCAAAGGTACTGGTGATTTTGTCAGTTGCCATGAATAACGTTGTGGAGGGATTCCTTTTGTGGCCCTCTTGGAGCGTCTAGGAACAACAGACCAGTCTTCTTCTTCTTCTTCATCATCATCCTCGTCCTCACGTTCGTCGCTAGCATCAGCATCCGCGGCTTGAGAAGACGGAACATCAGGTTGTGAAGAACTGGTAGAAGGAATATCTGCCTGCGAATTGTCATCAGGCTGCGTGGCATCTGGAACACCATCTCTAGGAAAATAAACTTCAGGATCATTGGAATGAATCCTGGACCAGTCAATGTCTTCCTCAAAATTAGCAGATTGTGAAATGACAATCACATGTTTAGTATCAATGAATTTGTACCATTTTGAATTATCATCAATACCCATAAATCTTAGTCTCTTTGCTACTGTACCTCCCTTTCTTCTTTGACTTAAGGGAGTGTTCACCATAGCATATGAACCAAAAATATGGAGGTTCTTGAGATTAGGCTTGTAGCCATACAGCATGTAGAAAGGAGTTTGATTGATTACACTGCTCCAAGTACGGTTGACAATGTAATTTGCATATTTGATTGCTTCACCCCAGTATGCGTTACTGAGATTGGCATCTTCTAGAAGACAATGCATCATGGTTTGTAGAACCCCTTGTCTTCTTTCTACGACTCCGTTATGAGCCGGTGTATATGGAGCAGATGTCTGATGAAGAATTCCATTCTTACGCATCCAGTCCTGGAAACGCTGAGACATGAATTCTGCACCACGGTCACTCTGGATTCTGGCGATGCGAACTTGGTATTGTGTAGAAACAAACGCTGCAAAGTCTTTAAAGATCTGAAAGGTCTCAGATTTCTCTCTCATAGGATATACAAATCCATATCTAGAATGATTATCTACAATTGTTAAAAAATACTTTCTGCCACCAATTGTTGGTGGGAAAGGACCCACTATGTCAGTGTGTACCAAATCAAAAATGCGTGTTGACCGGCGTGTAGCGTGTTTGGGAATTGCAGCCGCCTTGGATTTAGCCTTTTTGCAAACCGCACAATCCAAAAACACCTTACACCCCTTTAGATCCAAACCTTTTGCGAACTCCGGCATCTTTCTAAGAACACGGAAACTGGCATGCCCCAATCTTCTGTGCCACTTGTGAATACACCTGGAATGCAAAGGTTTACCAGTTAGTGAATTCTCAACATTAACAGTTTCATGAGGACCCTCAGGCTTGCTTTGAGCAATCTGTTTCTGTTTTCTTTGTTTGTTGGCTTTAGGAGCCTTTGGCACAGTAACGCTTTCTCTCTCTGGGACAACTCTCTCTGGGTTTGCGTTGTGCCTTTTTGGAGTTTGCATACTTGCCTGTGCTTGCCCTTTAGGCTTTGGCTTTAAGTAATAAACACCACCAATCAGCATGGTTTCAGCAACAATATCACCATCTTTAACTAAGTAACTTGCTTTTTCGAGGTGGTGAACCTGGAACTTTAACTCTCTAGACAAGTGACTTTGACTAAGCAAATTACTGGTTGCTGAAGGTATGTAATAAACATCAGGGATGTGTGTATTGAGCTCTTCAATGTAAACAGTTCCTTTTCCCATAACCTTGCAAGTGTGGTTGGTGAAGGAATACAGTTCTCGATACTCGGGCTCTGGTTCGCCCATCTCTGTGAAAAGTTCCCTTCTGTGGGTAACGTGCACAGCTGCTCCACTATCTAAAGTCCACAAAAGACGTCTGTCGAACTTTGGATCAGGTTGTGGAACGTTGGTTATGGCCAGTGTTGCAAGCGGAGCTTGTGGATCACGCCTTGGACCACGACGACCTTGTCTTCCGCCTCTACCTCTGCCTCTGGAATCTGTTCCTCTGGGCTGGTACGTGGCGGGAGCTGGAACTCGTTGGGGACAATCCCGGGTGTCATGTCCCACACGGTTGCAGGTGTAGCATTTTGGCATCCTTGGAGCGTAGCCTCTTCCTCGGAAGGGACGTCTGGCTGGAGCCTTTGGTGCTGGAGGCCGTTGCAGATGTGGGGTAGCTAACCTGATAGCTTCGTCTTCCACTAAAAGTCTGCAAACGTGGTTAACTGTGCGTTGAGCAATAGGCACGTAGTTAATCTTTGCAACAGCATCTTTCCATTCATAATTCAATGAGTTAATGATGATGCTAATCATTTGGATATCGTCGATTACATGGCCATTTTGTCTCAATTCACTTCTCATTCTTTTCAGTTTGGTCAAATGTCCACCAATTCGTTCACCAGGTTTCAACTTCGAACCATGGAACTCAGACATGAGCAAACATGAGGATTCAATTGAAACGGGCCTGTAGCAATCTTCCAAAATAGCCCATATTTCTTGGGCAGTTGCATCAGGTGGAAAGATACCTTGGATCTCAATTTCCATTGACATGAGTAAAGTCGTGATAGCTCTGTTTTCGAGGTTTCTTATTGCAGGTGTCCAGGGTTGACGGGGAGGATCAAAAACCATGGAATATGTGCCTTCTCTTCGAAGCAAGAGCGCAATTTCACTGACCCAGGCTTTATAATTCTCTCCTGACTCCTTTAATTTGGACTCACCAGTCAAGGGGGTGACTGTGAATACCTGCTGAGGAACAATTTGTTGCTCTGGTTGCAAAGCTGGTTGTTGAACCAGGGGATGCTGGGGTTGCATCATTGGCCTTTGCGTGGCAACATCAAATTGGCTTCCTCGAATTTGCCTTTGGCTTTGCCTTTTTCCATCTAGGGAGAATTCCACACCGCCAGGGGGTGTTGAAGACTTAACCTTTGGAGACAAAGTTTTGGCTTCTAAAGGACTCATAGACATATCTCTGAAAATCTGGTCCAATTGCTTAATCTTTTGCTGTAATAATTTTTCTCCGCCAGCAGATGGCAGTGCAGCTTCACTTTTTGGCTGCCTCTCCTTTCTATACATGGCCTGAAGTTCAATTGACTCAAAGGGACCACGTGACCTCGGTGACGTGTACATGTCTCTTTGTTCTAATTGACCAATGAACTCTGTGGGGTGTGTCTTAGGCTGTTGTTTTGAAGAAGACAAGATGGCGTCCTCAGACTTTTTGGGAGTGGGGGAGCTTCTTCTACTTCGCCTTATCTCTTCAAAACACACTCTCGCCTCCCTAGCATATTTTTCAAACAGTTCTATTTGATCTAGATAGCTTTGCATTTCTTGCTCACCATCTGGGGAGATGTTATAAAATCTGCTTTCTGCGTGGGAGGATATTTTCCTCTGCCGGCAGTTGCCGTTTAGACTTTTGCCGTTCATTAATTGTATCTTGATAATGAGGGACATTTACTGACCTCAGTCCGTAGATCTTGCCTTCTGTAACTCCTTCCCCCATTTCTGGCTCAGCACCTTGTTGCTCCTGGAATACGTTTTGATCTTGCTTCTCTGTGTCCGAGGGAGCCTCTTTGTCAGAGGAAGCTGATTCATCTGTGTTCGCCCCATCTTTCTTTTTCTTTTTTTTTCTTTTTCTCCGACATTGCTAATTAGGCTTAGTCGGTTATCTTTAGATAGCATGAAGGGAAAATACAGCCATAAATTGTAGTCATCTCAGCTGGTCATCAAAAACCATCCTCTGCTACCAAGTTGTCAGGAAAAAAAAACACCCTGTTAGAGATCGATGAACCGTGGCTGATTCCCTTCTGCATATCTTTTGAGATATTGAGAAAAATAAGTCTTTAAAAGTATTCTAATTAATAAACAAACTTTAATAATAAAATAATAAAAGTAGATGAAAACAGAAAATAACTAATTGGTTACATTTTGATAATGAAAGCTACGTTTGCCAAAGTTGGCTGCCGAACAAAGAAGAGAGGAATTTTGGAATGTGTAACGCGTGCGCAATAAATCACTTTCAGATAAGAACCCTTTTTTTGTTTTATGACCTGCGCAATAAAGCTTTCTTAGTTTAACTCTTGAGTGTCAGTTTAGGCAGTTCAGGCCTAGCAAACTTTTTAACATCGTGACAATGCACACCCATTCAAGATGTATTTTCTGCCTCAGTGACACATCTTCATTTAATGAGTGTTGGTGCAATAACAATTAAGCCTTTGCACTATGCTTCCTAGCTTTGTCACTAAAAAACACTCACATTTAGCAAAAAAGAAAAACGGACTCCCAAATACTTCTGACATATTCATAGAAGAAAGGTTTTAATTAGAATTTGGTATAGGCACTATTACTATATACTAATATGACTAGAAATGACTAGGAATGCTTCTTGTGACTCCTATTTACTAATAATTAATTGCACTTGATTTTCCTATTTCATGAATTTATAGTATTTCTAGACCATAACTTCTAAAACTAGGTCACTGGCCGTATTGACAGCAGAGGAGAAAAACAAAGGGAAACACTTGGTAAAGAAAATATGGCAAAAGAAAATTGGAAAATATATCTCTTTCTCCTATTTTCCTACACCATCATAATTTACAGTGATTAACATGACAGATTAGGATTAAAGAGAACAAGCAATAACAATTCACCAGTGATTTAGGATGAGGCACAGAAGGAATACTTACTGAATCTGAATCAGAAAAAAAAACTGGTGGGATAGCAAATATCAAGATGATATTTTAATTACTATTATACACAAAAATATTGTACTATCCCTAAGGTAGAAGATTGTGCAATGATGAAAGCAGAATAGCTAGAGCTTTCGGGCTAGACATGAAGATACTTTCTAATCTAATCTTATAAAAGTGGAAAAGTTGATATCTGGAATAACATTCAGATCATGTTCCATAAAGATTGGCCTGTTGAAACTGCTATGCCAAAGAACAAAAGATGGCATACACAATTTGTTTCTAATTATATCCATGTGCATCAATTGCATGATGCAGTTGAAATATGAGTTCACCAGATACAAACACATTGGCAGAATATGTTTGTTTGGGGTATCCTTGGCAAGAAGCATTCATTCCAGGCAGGAGGGATAGAGGGGAATGAATGATTAGGTTTAGAGTTTATAATGGGAAGAATATTAGTGAACTATTTACAAAAAAAATGTAAATTAGCTACTGCATTGTAATGCAGTAAATTGCATTATTGGATGCATGGTTTATAGAATGCATGGCAAGAGATAGATCTGTTTGTACCCAGTTAATGGGATCATTTCTCTTATAATTCAGATGCAGTAACTACAATTTCAGGAAAGACCTGTAAACGAAGCTATTTTAAAATACTTGTTAATTAAATAAAATGCTTAAATATGATTATTAACAATAAAGTATTGAGAAAGTACACTAACTTGACACTAACATAAGAAAGCATACTGGTCAACTTTTTTGTAGTCACATTATAGACATCTAAATGATGTATGCATATATATATAATTATCTAACACAAATTATTTATGTTTCCTTTACTTTCTCTTAGCATTGAAAGAATGTAAAACCAATTTCTACACATCTCAAAAGTCTGAAAGGACAGTTGGGTTTCAAAATCTCCAGTGGTTCATTTGAAAGATACTATAGAGACTAATGAAACTAAGCCAACAGAAAACTGGCTGAACTTCAAGGCAATTTAGACTGCATCCAGTAACTGGAAAACATACCTCTTAACATCTCTCTTCAAAAATATTGTATCTTCCATTTTTATCTAACTTTCCCTTTTATAACATTAGTGAATATCGACAACTGTTATGCCTAACTTTTAATGTGTTTTCAGCAAGCTTATTTTTTCTGAATTAAAAGATACTGAATGCTATGCCACCTTCTGAATGAATTAGGATTTTAAAAATTATTATTCTCTTCAATATTTTGATCAGTAATGAAATCAATATAGGGCTACCTTTTGAGAGCCGTATCTGTTCTTTATAGCCATATTCTCTAAGCCTGCTAAGTGAATAGCCAACATTGCAGAAAGGAATCAATATGCAGTGAAAGGAGCAGTGGAATTAGGCCTTTAATGATGGGAAATGAAATGTTTTCTGAGGTAAATTAAGCTTCTTTTTTCTTTTTGGGACAAAGAACATACATCTCGTTCCAAAATGTGAATTGCTGTAGGCAGACAGATGAGAGTCAGGGGTGGGTTGCTGCCGCCGTTACAGTTGGTTCGCTGCATGTGTGTGCACAGTTGCCTGTAAATTGTTCGGTGCATGCAGAGAACATTAAAAAAGGACAAAAAAACCATGCCGGCAATGGCAGCCATGACCAACCAGTTCGGAGGCGTAGCCAGCCCGGGTTTCTGCCAGTTCTGTGACCCAGGCCAACATACCATACCAGTTCGCCCGAATCCACCTTTGATGAGAGTAGACAATTTTCATATTTGTTGACAGCAAACTATTATGTGCCATGATAAGAATTACCCAGTGAAGATTTTTTTTATTACTGATACGTTTTCCTAGAATGTCAGATCTTTAGAGAACAGAGTCATTATTAAAAGTTATTAAATTATTTTTAGACAACTCATGGCACTATCAATACATAAAGTTCCTCTTCTCTACTGTCTCCAGAATAACAACCCAAAGTCACCCAGCTGGCTTTCATGCCTAAAGGAGGCCTACGATGTACAGTCCCTTAGGTTCTAGTCTAGTATCTTACAAATTACACCAAACTGGCTCTCATTTCACAACTGTTTTTACTTTTTCAGTAGCCAAAGTGAAGACTAAAGCTTGGAATGCGATGAATCTATTATGCTTGTAAAAGAAGATTGGAAAGTAATCCCAGAGAATAACACTTAGCAATAGTACTTAGAATAATATACCGCTTCACAGTACTTTTCAGCCCTCTCTAAGCGGTTTACAGAGTCAGCATGTTGCCCCCAACAATCTGGGTCCTCATTTTACCAACCTCAGTAGGATGGAAGGCTGAGTCAACCTTGAGCCTGGTGAGATTTGATCTGCCAAACTGCTGGCCGCCGGTGATCAGCAGAAGTAGCCTGCAATAGTGCATTCTAACCACTGTGCCACCGCAGTTCTGGGATTAAATGGAAGTGGTTAACATCTTTGGTTTGTTTTTTCTGTCAGAAGAGAAAATGAATCCTTCCTATCAAGAATGAGAAGAAGAGAGAGATAGAATGTAAGTGATATGGTTCTTCTAAAGAGGTCATCCTTGGACATAGTAATATTATATAACTTTTTTCAGTTTCCAATCTTCTCTTTTTGGGGAAAGTTATTGAGAGGCACATAGCTGGCGCATATCCACAAAAGTCCCTGGATGAAGCAGATTATCTGGACCTTTTTCAGTCTTGGTTCAGACTGGGGCACAGTGCTGAAATGGCTTTGGTTGCATCTGTTGGTGATTTGGAGGTCTCAGCATGGGGGTGGTATAACCATTCTGGTGGTCCTAGACCTGTTGGTCATGTTTGATATTATCAACCATGGTATTCTTCTAGACTGGCTTGGGATTGAGTGTGAGAGTCACTGTTTTATGGTGAATCTCTTTCCTCTATGGCTTAATTCCAGTCAGTGTTAGTGGGAAAGGAGAGGCTGAGTCCTAAGCCCTTGAAATGTGGAGTGCCTCAGGATTCAAGCCTTTTGCCTTTTCTTTTAATATCTAAATGAAATTACTTGGGAGGCCAGCAATCAGTATGAGGTGTGGTATTATCAGCATACTAACGATAATGTGCATGCCAATAATATATCATCTCCATCCTTGGTTGGACTGGTGATGGTGTAGCAGTGTTGGCCTGGAGGTATAAGGGTCTGAATGGGGAGGAATTGGTCAACGTCAATTGTGGCAAGGCAGAGTAGTTCTCCCCAGACCTACATGATATGTCCTCTTTGACTATGGATGGGGTTGCCCTCCACCAGACTGAGTTGGTGCACAATTTGGAGATCCTCCAGCTGTAAAAGGAATACATGATAGGTATGGCTGGGGGTGGGGGGCTTTGCATAGATTCATCTGGTGCACCAATTTTATCCTTTCCTGGACCAGGTGGTTTTGTTCATGGTCACTCATCCCTTGGGCATTTCCCATTTAGATTACTGCAATGTGCTCTACCTGGGGCTGCCCTTGAAGACCACCTGGAAGCTATAACTTGCTGTCAATTTCATTGTGGATACAATTCAAAGTGCTGATTATCACCTTTAAAACTCTACATGGCACAGAGCCAGGTTACCTACAGGCCTGTCTCTCCATAAAGACATCTACCCATCCTATAACATCAGCTGGGGTAGGCATGCTCCTAGTCCCCTCCCTGAAACATTGACACTTCTGGGGGCTTTTTCATAAGTGCTCCTGCCCTATGGAACACTCTGTCCTTTGAAGTTCAGCAAGCCTCTACCTTCCTAGTCCTCCAAAAAGCACTGACGTTCTGTCTTATCTCCCAAGAACTAGAAAAGGATGAGTGAGAAGATTTAAGAGAGAACATATGTCTGAAGTAACTTTGATGTCAGGTTTTTAATGTTTATGGCTTTAATACAATTTTGTATTATGTTGTTTTATTATTCATATTGTTTTAATTGTTGTTTGAGAACCACCCAGAGTTTGATCTAAGATGGACGAATATAGAAATGCTTAAATAAATTATGGATTGATAGATGTATAGTAAGAATCAATCTTGCTACTTTAAATGAATCTAGAAGACTGGAAGACTTATTCAACACAGGGAAGAAGTATCTGGCAAATTATGGATGAGTTAATTTAAAGTCTGTACTAGAAAGATAATAGAATTGATTGTCAAACAGCATGACTGGCAGTATGTAGACAAAATGGTACTTTACAGGGAGAGAGCACAGAAAAAAAATACCTTATAAGGAGCCAGCATATTAGTCAGGAACATTTTGGGGGGATGAATTGATCTTTTTATGGCAGAATGGCAGACTAGTTTAGTAGAAGAATGGGATATACAGTAGATTGATCTTGATACAGCATTTGATTAAGGATCTTACAATGTCCTTGTGTATATTAGATAAATGTGGGCTAGAAGAGACTGCAGGCTGTGGATTTGCAACTGATTGGGTAATTAAACAAAATAGATGTTTGTAAATAGTTCTGCATCAACCTAGTGAAAAAATTTCAAGGGACCCATGCTGCTCAACATATTTATCAATGATCTATTGGTAGATATAAAAAAAAATACATTAATTTTGCATATGACCCCAAGTGAAGGGGTTGGCTAATACTTAGAATAAAAAATCATGAATGAAGTGGTTTGAGTAGCCTGGATATTTCACTCACTCATCACAAAGTCTCCAGAACTGTAAAGCCTACAAACTTGAAATTTGGCACGTATGTTCCACTTGGCTTCTATTTGCTCGCTAAGAAAGGATTTTTCAAAATGACCATCAGATCATTAGTATTTCTTATACAGTAATTAATACAGTCTGATGCTAAGGAGTTCTACTCTCCCTCCTCACCTGAAAAGAACTCTGCTCCAACTGCCAGTTGCCTTATATTAACATGCTCGGATGCTAAGGAGTTAGACATTCTACTCCTCCCCCTCACCTGAAAAGAACTCTGTTCCAACTGCCAGTTGCCTCACATTCCATTACCTCAATTCAAACTGGCAGATGTTCCACTCCTTCACTCAGGAGTGGTTTGGGGCTCCTTACAGTACTAAACTTCAGTACCTCACCAAAATGTCTACATCTTCCACCTATGGAACTGCTTCGGGAGTGATATTCCCTTATGTGTTTCAATCACCGAACACCATCGAGCCAAGGGATTGTGAACTGTTTTTCTCCTGCATAGCCCGATCACATAGTTTCATTGCGAAGCACGGGTATGCAGCTAGTGACAAATATAAGGAGTTGCATCTGACAACAAAAATTCAAATAGAAAAATAGTGTATGCGAGAAGCATATGCAAACTAAATAATTGAAACTAGCAATTACTGGATATGTGTTTAGAGTTGTAATAATGCTCTGAATGAAGTTTCTCCTCAAGAAGAACTGGCAGACAAAAGATCACTAAAAGCCAACAACTACAGCAGAATGAAGAGCTGGCTCTTCATAATTGTCTGCACAAGGGGATGACATAATATTGCTCAGAAATGTTTCAGATATTGGAGTCAGCAATTTTAAAAAGACACTGGATTCTCATACCCCCTTTTATAATCATTTTGGGAAATTGTCTGCTTTTTAACTATTAGGGATTTTTGGATTGATATGTTTTATACCACTGGTGAATGTCCCTTAATATTTAGTGGCAGAAATATAAAATACAAGTTTAATGACTTAAAAATTTGGAGGGAAGACAGAAACAGGTGATTTTACAATATTACAAATGGACTAAGGTTCCAGTTAAATTAGAAATAAGATTTTAGAATTGATTATAAGAATCCTTCCCATGACAAAATACTTTCGACTTGAATTTTTTTTTTTAAAAAAGAAGACTTTCAGAAGTGGACACTAGAGGAAATTGGAGGGAACAATAAAAGGAAAACAACACTTACATTTGAATTAAAAATAGAATGTTGCAAAATATTTTATGATTAGACATATTGAAGAATATTTTTGAATAATGTACCCAGATGTCTACTATACAGATTGTGTTTAAGAGATGCTATGGAAAAAGAATAAGTTTTACCTGACAAGGCTAAGACTGATTTGAAAGGGGATTTAAAAATGACACGCTTCAAGAATGAAGTGAAACAATGATATGTGACACTGGACATATAAAGGAACCAGCAGGCTTCTTAATAATTATAAAGGGTATACAAAAAATAAACTAAGAGAGTGACCTAAATCATTTCCCTCCATTGGATTTTTAAAAAATGCTTGCTAAAGCTTGGAAGAATTTTGTGAAAAAGGAGAAAGGAAAATACTAAATACTAAAAATATTAGTATGGAAATAATTTTAATAATTGTGAACAGAATTTCAATTCAAACTTGAATTGATTCCTATACTGTTTCTGACCCTTCTTTTGATCATCAACATGACTCACAAGTTACCAAATTAGAAAACTGTTGCAAAGATCGCTAATCCACTTCCTCCTCTGATAATTAGTGACCAGACTAAACTAATAAACCTATACAAATAATAGCAGACAGGGAAAATCCTTTCACAATACAAACTTCCCTAGGAACACAAATAATGTAACTGATGACCCAAACCAACACATAGGCACACCTCATAGAGAAACAATACACTCAGCAAAGTAGGATAACATTTCCACCACATCTGCACACCCATCAAATTAAACATTACTGAGTGCAAGTTCATATAAGCACCAGAGGTGGTATTCTACCAGTTTGGACTGGTTCACCCAAACTGGTTTTGAAATCATGGGTGGCCCCACCCAGCTGCCCCGGCTCTATGGCATCCCATTTAGGCCCTTTTTTAGTGAAAAGCGCATGCGCGGAAGGATTAGCACGTATGCGGTGGTGCACGCTCACATTTGCGAACCAGTAGGGAAGGTAAGTAAATGCCATCCCTGATAAGTGGCCCACCCCACCAAAGGACCACCTATCCTATAAATATTACTAGCCTCTGTAGTCCAGTTTGTAAGTACCTTCAAAGGCTGTCTGTTTGCTCTTAAATAAACTTTTTCTTCTTCAGACAACTGGGTCTGCTATAGTTCCTATACAAATCCCAGCTTGAATCAGGGTCGCAAAATTCTTGTGACATCAGTTAGATTTATTCAACTTAATATGCAGGATTATCAGTTTACAGACAAATGATAGTCATTTTGCTTATTATTTACTATTAAATAATTTGTGAGTCTCTAAAACCCTGCAGTTCAGAAACTTAAAAAGCATAGTTGCCTGCCAGTTTAGTGAAAAATCAGAGCACTTACTTTCTTGACTTTACTTTTTTTTTACTCCAGATTTATTTTCTCCATCTTCTCTACTCTCCCATTTATCAATATATTGCCAAAGCTTTTCTAACAGGATTAATAAGTGAAGAACATTTGACTGTCCAAGAAACAGGCATTCCGTGTTTTTTTTTAAAGTGCCATACATATTTTATGTTTGCTAATTGGAATCTATCTAGGCCTGGCATAGTAATGACTGCATATGTGCTAAAGGACATGTATGCTTAAATGCCTTAAGGCCTCCTGGCTCATCACTGTTACAGTTTTGACAGATGAGGGAGGTTGTTTTAGGAAAGCCTTATTAATTTTTCAGCTGGAATACATAGATTGACAGTTGTGGTTATTCCCTACAATAAGACCATTCAGATAGTACTCAAGGCTAAGCAGAATAGAAATGGGATTTGACCTTTTATGTATCTTGTGGCAGATCATAAGGAATCACTTAACACTTGTATATTTGAGAGCTTACACAATGTGTAGTAATTTATACCTATGTGAACAAGACATACACAGATGGTTTTGGGGAAAAAACAAGTCTTGTACATAATTATTATTAATTATTATTCTGATCCATTCTTGCCTATTTTGCTTGGCAATTGCCTATTTGGATCTTCTGAATATTAACCAGAAGTCATTTAGGTTTAAAGTTCCAGAACCATCTCAGCCACAGAAGCTAGTAAAGAGGAAAGTCTTAAGCAGATTCTGAACAAGCATAACAATATTATTAGCTCAGGTTTTGTGCATCTCTTTGATTCTAAAGTATAAATCAAAGCATCCAGAAGAACAAAGCTGTTAAGTTTGTTTTGATTCCGTGTCCCATTTTTCTTACTCCTATGTCATGCTATCCTTTCATAACTTTGTGGCTTTTAAAGACTAAAAGGATGTGTGCATGTGTTTTTACACACATATGTACATTCACATACACGGACACATACACAGGCACACACACATATAGACATACACACCTAAATACATGCACAGATATTTAACTATGGCCTTTTTGTCGACAGCTTTTCTCACACAGAGAGGAAATCATTTTTTGAAAATGCATTTTAGGGTACTTTCTCAAATACAATCAGGAAAGAAATGAGACTCAAATTACATTTTTTGTATTTTTTAATACCATAATAACCCTGTGTTTTTCTCAATTATTTTGTTTTCAGGTAACTTACTTGTTTATTTTTATTATTTATTGAGTCTCAAAAGTTAGGATTGGCCAATCCCCTTTGGCTCTCTAAAATAATCAGCACATTCTTAGGATATGTAGTTATTTATATGCATATTTTGAATTGTTAACTACATTGCAACATTTTAATACCAGCATAAAGCGATTCTCCTAGATTAAAAAGTAAAGATAACGTTTCTCCTGCACATGCATGCTAGTTGTTTCCAATTCCAGGGGCAGTAGTCATCTCCATTTCTAAGCCAAAGAACCAGTGCTATCCGAAGACTTCTTTGTGGTCATGTGGCATGGAGCACTTTTACCTTCCCACCAAGGTGGTCCCTATTTTTTTACTTGCATTTTTGCATGCTTTTGAACTGCTAGGTTGGCAGAAGCTGGGACTAGTAACAGGAGTTCACTCCGTTACGCGGCATTAGGGATTCGAACCGTTGAACTGCCGACCTTCTGACCGACAAGCTCAGCATCTTAGCCACATCACCGCGTCCCTAATTACGGAACTGCAAATTCATATTCATACTGTATCTTCATACAAACATAAGCAAAAATATTTCTTTAATAAAACACTGTTATTGTTTTAACTGTAGTTTAGGTTTTGGGTTATATAACACAGTAAAATGTATTAATTCAGTTTTTTTAAAAAATAAACTAAACATAAAAAATACAGACATTGATCTATTGAATCAGCTATACTTAAAACATAAATAGCTTGTTTTTAATGGCTGACAAGCTGTAGGATCATTCTTATGGTACTGAGTTTGGCCTTGAATACAAAGGCCTTTGTAACTAGGTTCTGCTCAAAGGAACACAGTATCATGAGGTAACTGTCTCAGGCAGGTTGCATGTAAACCTTATTCAAGGATAAAATGCAAAGCAGTTTGTGGTATTTTTTGTCAGGTAGGATTGCCAGGCGGCAAATCAGAGGTGGTATTCCGCCGGTTCTGACCAGTTCTGGTGAACCAGTAGCGGAAATTTTGAGTCGTTCGGAGAACAGGCAAATAGGCTGGCCCCACCTCTGCTGCTTCCCAGCTGATCGGCATGGTCAGTCTATTGCTGTCTTCTTTTTTCCCTCTACACAGGAGAACGGAGAACGGAGTGGAAAACAGGTTAGTGGGGTGAGGAGGGAATTGGGATTTTGCAGCATCCTTCCCCTGCCACGCTCACCAAGCCACACCCACCAAGCCACACCCATTTTACCGGTAGTAAAAAAATAATAATCCCACCACTGGAGGGGGGGGGGGATATCAGAAGTCACATGAGCAAAGCCCCCACCCCTTTATAATAAGCACTGTAATGCATCCAAAAAAGGGGACTTCATTCAACATGGCTACCATTTGACTTTTTTAAACTTGACCCTCTGCGGGTGCCTCTCTTATTTGTTGCATTGTTTCTTTCTTCCGTTTTATTTGTTACATATTAAATAGTTTTGCATTACTTTTAGCATTTCTGCATGGTTACTTTTGAACCTTTTTACAATTTTAAAAATAGAGTTGATCTCTCTGTCAATCCAGTTTTGCATTGTGCTTTCTTGCTGGCTGTGGCATTCTGAAGAGTGAATCCAGGAAAGCCAGAGGAAACATTCATATTATGCATATCTCCAATCATTGGCAGTGAGACAGAACAGAGAGAGAGAGAGAGATCAGCAGTGTGGCAGCAAATTTCATACCAGTATAATTTTTTGCTAACTCAAGGATAGATGGAGAGCACTTTAATTCAGTAATGGGGAAGCATCCAAAGCTTAGTTGTACACTGCTATTTCCAATTTTCCAGTTTACTGAGGCTATAATTTTATAAGCTTACCTGGAAGTCTGCCAAACCAAAGTACTGATTCAGAACCTATGTGAGATGAGCTCCCCTCTCCCACAAACATTTCTTTGCATGATATCATAAATGGGTGAGGGTTGCAAGCAATGTTAGTATATCCAGGTTTCTATGGTCTGGGAAATGCTGGTTCAAGGCAGGAATATGAGGCTCAGTTCATTCTTTTACCACAGGGATTATTTGCTCAGTCCACCTCTCAACTCCTAGAATCTACTTTATCTTTGTGTGGTTGTGTTTTGCATAGGATAATACCTCCAATGTAGAACACCTCCATGCTAGCATTAGGAGCTTTGAAGGCAGCAGAATTTGGCCACCATGATAAGTATAGAAAAGCTGGCCAATTTATTTACTTTATCAAACGTATTAGAGCTGCCTACTCCAAGAAAATTATGGGAGGCAAACAATTAAAAAAGTTTTAAAACACACAAAACAAACATGGCAGCACAGTTTACAAAACCACCGTACCTATTAAAACACAACAGAAAACACGTTCAAGGCTACACAAACATGCCTTCCCAGGCCTAGAAAGAAAGCTAGACCATACGGGCCTTCTGGAACCCTGGAAGAGTAGACACCCTATGCATTTCTTGGGCGATGCTGTTCCAGCAGGCATAGGTGGGAAGAGAGGGCATTGTTCCTTGGTCCTATAGGGCCATGATGGCGAACCTTGGGCACGCGTGCCAGAGGTGGCACGCAGAGCCCTCTCTGTGGGCACACACACTGTCTCCAGCTTCTCTTCATCAGAGCACCAGAAAATGGCCTGAAAATGGCCTCCAAAACTGCCAAAAAACAGGTCAGTTTTTGAGCCGTTTTAGGGCTGTTTTCCAGGCCTTTCTCGGGCCATTTTCAGGCTACTTTTCATGCTGTTTTCAGGTTGTTTCCATGGTGTTTTCAGGCCAAAAATGGCCCCCAAACAGCCTGAAAATTCCCCCCAAAATGTTGAAAAAACAGGCACATGTGCACCAGCCAGCTGGTCTTTGGGTTGTTGCTCCAGCGCACGCACACAGACACATGCACATACTGTCAGGCCTGTAGTTATGTTCTTTTTAGGATCTTTGTCCTGCCACACTTTCTTATAATTTTCTATGCTGTTTCATTAGTGTAGTAGTTGGGAGGGGGGGAATAGAAAGGAGTAGGATTGTGGAATGTATGTTGTCATTCTTTTATAGAAGCTCAAGGTCATCGTTTGTCTCTGTAGATGCCAGCGTGGAAGATGATGATTGGAACATGTGATGGATTTGTGGGTGTGGGGATAAATCATGAACTTTCAACTGGGTGGAATTCCAGGATGCAAATCAGAGTTGGAATTCCATAGAGGTGCTAACTTGCCTGTAGAATAAAATGGACCTTTAAAGATGGTTTTGGCTTGGACAATGATTTAATTCTGCATGGTATTTAGAACCCTAACACATACATTCTGGTTTGGGCACTCGGTGCCAAAAAGGTTTGCTATCAGTGCTATAGGGTAATCATTTTTAATTGAGTGCACCCATTCTGCCACGATGCACAGAGAAGGCAGAAACAATCGGAGGTAGGCAATCTCTCCAATAACTAAAGCCTATGCCATGAAGAGTTTTCTAGGTAAGGCCAACCTTTAGTTTGCAGCCGAATGCTGCTTGCAAAACTGTGATGATACATGGCCGTAACAAGAAAAGCCCATTACTACATTGCATCTTCCTTTCTTAAGAGTTTGTGAAAAAGTGAAGGTGATTCTTTTTAGGCACAGATCGGAAAAGCTGAGTCAAGACATTCAGCTTCTGTCTGGCAAGCAAGCTTGATTAGCTGCAAGTTCTTTGCATGAAGTTGTTAGCCAGAAAGCGCATCATTGCTTGGCTAGTGATTTCCTGTGAACTCATAAACATGGGAAAGATTCCAAGGCACTTTGTTCGATACATGAATTCATGCACACATCAAATCCTTCTTTCCCCCACTTTCTCTTTTTGGAATCTCATATATATTATGCATGGTTTTCAAACTGTCGTAGTATTGTGTAGTAATTTTTAGATTAGGCTTTTATCCTGTAACAAATTATTCTTTTCTTCCTCAGAGAATGTTAAAAAAAAAAAAAGACAGAATAGAAAGAAAAGGTCCTGGGAGTAGACTCGACACTTCATCAACTCTATAAATTCAAAGAATTATAAATAAATCATGTAAACCATTTGAACATGTGATTTAGCTTAGTTCAATGTGCAAGTGAAAAAAGCAACTACAAATTAATCATAAAAATGGGCCATCTATTATTCACTGAATTTGCTATGCTGTCATTGTATTAAAATATTTTTTTTACTGGAGAAAGGACCTTTGTAACAAGTGAAATTTTAAAGTCAAGTCTGTCTTTGCTCTTCAGAGATTTTATTTTGCCTTTGATTTGATTAGAGCTCCAGGTCAGAAATGAAAGTATCCTTCATAAAACAAATTGGGCTGGCAAACCATTTTCACTTTCATTTCCAATAATTGTCAGACCTGCCACAAACATAAGTAAGTAGAAAACAATCCTTGGCTGCATTTGCTGAGAAAGGTATATATTTTTTTATTAGAGATCAAGTATATTGCAGAAATGCATAGCCAGAACTGAGATTCGCACTGCAAAATCCCTATGTTATATTTCCCCCTCCTTTCTCCTCCTTATCAGTCTTTCATTTCCCACCCCAAGGTACCAATGAAAATCTTGCAAGCTGTTTTCCTAATGGTCTGTTCAAGCATGCTCTGGTAAGCCACTCCTTTCTTATTCCAACTCGATGACCTTGAAGCAGTTTCTTGAGATGGCATAGTATTTACTTTCGGTTTCTCAATCATTCCCCCCTTTGTCCCCCTTCATGGTAGACTGTCACAGCAATATTAGTGAAGCACAAGTAAGCCTGAGGTGGCAGCTCACAATAATCCCTACTGTTTTCTCAGAAAATCTGGATGTATTGCTCAGAGGAGTATCTGTAATTTATATCTATAAAAAAAATCCACCTGTCACTTGCTGACTTTGTGGTACACAAGTATTTTAGGCCAGGTGAACTGCTGAAATAATGGAAAGGCAGGGAACGTAAAATCTACAAATAATAAGGCAATGCTTACATAGTTTTTTTAAAAGAAATCCGAAACCAAATTCTCAATTACTTCTTCAAAGTTCATCAGTGTTGCATCTTCATGTTGCTGCTACTGTTTGCTTGGCAATATGTTGTAACTGATATTTGATTTTAGATTGATATAATTAAGACAACAGCAGCTGACTCCCTTCGCCCTGTTCAATTAAGAATAAAACCAGCCAATCACCCAACTCCTATAAAAAGATATTGTACTGCTTGGGATGCAATGTTGGATTATTTAAAGATGTTATTTTGTGATAACAGCAGGATAGCTGAAACTACTACAATATGCTGTGAAAATTTTACACTGGTATAAATAACTTGATTCCAATTTGAGCAGACTGCAAAGAAAATTAAGAACAGAGAGATTGATGCCCCAGAAAGATCAATGATCCATCCAGTCTCATATTCTGCTTCTGACAATGGTCTGATGATCAGGAGAAGAAATATACACAGCCAGTTGTGGGACGCTGTACCAGAGAGAAAAATATTTTCCTACACCCAGCTGGTGATCAGTATCTGTTTAAAAGCATGAAAATTGATGGTCATTGTAAATTTCAGCCTAGCTATTGCAACTAAATTGGATAGCTTCTTATTGTCCCCCAAACTGCTCTTTGCCTTTCTTCCTCAAAACTACAGTTCTGTTTACCATAACTAGACATTGTTTCTTTTTAATAGATGATGGCTGAACATGCTCTTCTATTTTCATGGCCTGGCAAGTTTACTGTTAGATTAATTGACATTGAAGGGTTTTCCTTAAAAACTAGTTAATGAAAAGATGAAAAAATAATAACCATAGCACCATCTGGCCTGGGGCGGCTAACATTGCATGCAATAAAAGTGCAAAAAAAAAGTTTATTTATTGCCTCCTTCATTTTACTGCCAGAGGATAGTTATAACTCCTCCTCCTCCTTCTCCTTCTCAGGTCTTAAAATAATTTAGCTAGTCTTGGGTGCTTCTTCATTAGGTATGGTATGCCCCATTTCCTGCCTGCCTCAGGCAAGAAAACCAGGAGCTATGCACTTCCTTTCCTCATTTCTCGGTTACTCAGTTCATTTCCTTGTTGCGGCAAAGCTTTGTTGAAGTTCTACTCGAGTATTCAACTTTACTGCAAAAGCTGTTATGACTTAGAGAGAATTTGAAGAAAGGTATCCAGTGTGAGAATGGCAGAAACTCATGGCAGTACTATGTCTGCTCATTGTCTCCTTCTTCCAAAATTCATAAACTTTCATCTAAATGGGGCCATCTCAAGATACCAGTGTTAAGGAGTGCCTACTCACATCAGGTTGCATGGATAACTGGATAAGCTAGAGAGAATATTGTTTTAAACAGGAACATGAGATAGAGCATTTCATGCCAATGCCAATTGGGCACATGGTGCAGAAGGCATGGCATGTGGAGCAGATGGTCCTCCCATAGCTATTGGTCTGCAAGCTCTTTAGCTCCAGGATTGTTTCAAATATTTTATCCATGGTTTTATCCAGAGTGGTTAGAACACAGCATTGCAGGCTAATTCTATTGATCGCCAGCAGTTCGATCCTCATTGGCTCAAGGTTGACTCAGCCTTCCATCCTTCCAAGGTCAGTAAAATGAGGACCCAGATTGTTTGGGGCAATGTGCTGACTCTGTAAACCACTTAGAAACAGCTGCAAAGCACTGTGAAGTGGTATACAAGTGCTATTGCTATCCCTACAGTCTGTGATTTCTATCTTAAGACTTGTAGTTATCTTAAGTTTTCACACTTTTTTCCTGAGTTGTCCTAATACACAGAACTTTTTATTAGAGTTAGAGGTGTCCTAACTATGAAGATCTTTATGGATTTGGAAATACTCTTATTTCCTTTAACAACTTCATCACTGATATGGGAGGCCCATCAGCCTGGAGGCCTGTTCCAATAGCAAGACCTCGTCTCTTCTTCCATATTCTTTTCATTTGAGACACTGGAGCCTGCAATGGCTAGAAAGAAGAGTTAGAAACATCAGTGTTGTGCACAATTTCTTTCTGTATATGTATATAAAGGCTATTACATTTCAAAACATTAGCCTACTAACAGATTTCATTAAATCATTATATTGCTATACAAACTAGGAAGAAGATGATAATTGAATGTAGTTTACCTAAAAGAAGCTAGCTAGAATCTTAAATATTTAATCCCAGGTCCTATTTTTACATCCTTGATTTTAAAATCCCCATCCCCTCATGATTTATTTATGCTTGCTTTGAATGGACTTTGTTCTCACTTGTTCTAGGTGATTGACTTATTGATTTGCTGTCTGATTAAGTGCCATAAAGTCAGTGTCAACACTTAGTAATAATGTAATAAACAGTGCTTCTTCAGGATGATCTGTCCCCACCTTGGTCCTTCAGGTCTTCCAGTGATACACTCATCACAATTTAATTGAATCTAGCCAACTCACTGTGGTCAAGTTCTTTTTTTCTTTCTCTTTTTCCCTTTCCTTCTACTTGCCTAGCATTAAAGACTTTTCCAGAGAGTTAGCTCTTTACAGCATCTCTTGTCTAAACTTGAGTCTTGTTGTTGGTATCTCAGCAATTGATTTGTTCTAGGATCCATTTGTTTGGTTTCTTGGTATTCTCAGAAGTTGTCTCTAGATAATATGGAACCTTGTTGCAGTGCTAAAATTGAATGTGCTAAGATAGCAAATTGCTTACTATAAAAGCAGGCACTTTGATCTCATCGTTAGTGAAATCTGATAATGTATTTTACATAACCTCGGGAAACCGTAATACAATTAAGCACTCATCTTTGCCTTTTGATTCTCTAATAATACTTCCTCTTTCACAGTAGTATGCATATGAAATAATAAAATAGTCAATATTTGAGATTCCAATAGCTAAAAGCATTGTTTCCTGTAATTTCTTTTCCCTCTAATGCTAGGAAGAATTTGAAACTATCACCACTGCACATTATTCTCTGGAATATTCACTAATATCCACTAATTAAGAAGTAGTTTGACAGCATCTTCACTTTCTATTCTAATATGAAAATGTATACTCAGGCCATCCTTGATAGTCTATATTACCACTATTTAACTAGAATTAAGATACTTCACTTCTGCATTAATTCCTTCTCCTATGCAGGGGTGGGTTCCTGCCAGTTCTAACCTCTTCTATAGAAGAGGTTCCACAAATCTACAGTGCCACTTAGAACTGGTTCCAGCTCCCTCCCCTTGCACGTCTGCACATCATCAAGATGAAGAGTGACAGGAGGAATTCTGGGAGTTGAAGTCCACAAGTCTTAAAGCTGTCAAGTTTGAACACCCCTGGGTTTTTTTTTTCTAAAGGGTTAGGGGTGCAAGGGTCTTGTAACTTGACAGTTTTAAGACTTGCGTGCTTCAAATGCCAGTTTCTGAGCCAACATTCTGGTTGCTAAGCAAGAGCGTTGTTAAGTGAGTTTCACCACATTTTACAAGTCTGCCATGCCCACCCAGTCACATGACTGCCAAGCCACTCCCACTCAGTCACATGGCTGGCAAGCCACTCCCACAAAGCAGGCCACACCTACATAAGAGGTTCTAAAAAAATTTGAAACCCACCACTGCTCCTGTGCCTCCTTCTCCTTCAAGTGTCCTATTATATATTGCTATTATTGTTAAAATTAGTATTACATTTAACATTTGGAGGGAGGAGGATGAACACTGGGATATAATTTGAGCTTTTATTTGTATTGTATCTATTTTGCCTGTCTATTACTTTTTAAAAACTAGCTTTTATTGCTATTAATGCCACCCATATTACTCGTTCAATCAGTTATTGTTTAATTTCTTTAGAACTATCTCCTTCAACTTGTCTAGAAGTAATTGTAATTCAATGCATAGGTAAATATTTATGTTAGACGTTGTACAGAATTACTACTTCACAGTTTCAGAAGTGTTATCATATACAATGAGACAGAATCATAAAACCATAAACAGAACAAATATGCACCATCTTTCTTAAATTCACTTCTGATCAATGTTACAGGATCAACATCCTTAGATGTAGAGCTGGCCTTTTGATTATATTCTTGGGGCATGTTCCTCAGGATGGAAAGGAATAAGTGTGCCATTTTGAAATATTTTTGCTATGTCTGGTACTCTGGTACTGTGCTAATGGGGAAATATAAATGATGGGCAGTACTAGTTTCATTTGATGCATTATTCCCACATTGGGATCACAAGTCTATTTAAGAAGTTTGAATATTTAAGGATGTTCAACAGACATGAAGTTAATAGGTTGCCTGGATCCTGTTATACCCTGCCAGGTGCTTCCACGGCAGAGGTGATATTCAGCAGGTTCTGACCAGTTCTGGAGAACCAGTAGCAGAAATTTTGAGTAGTTCAGAGAACCAGTAAATACAACTTCTGACTGGCCCTACGCCCATCTATTCTCTGCCTCCCGAGTCCCAGCTGATCGGGAGGAAATAGGAATTTTGCAGTAACCTTCCCCTGCAGTGGGGTGGGAATGGAGATTTTACAGTATCCTTCCCCTGCCATGTCCACCAAGCCATGCCACACCCACCAAGCCATGCCCGCAGAACTGGTAGTAAAATTTTTTGAATCCCACCACTGTTCCATAGGGCATGAATATGAGAAAACAACACTAGAAATGGCTAACAGATACTCAATTTCCTCCCAAAGTCTGCAATGGTTTTGAGAATATCTCTTGCATCTATGAAATTGTGAAGAGTGTCATGTATTTTGGGGAATATATTGTAGTACTCGGGATTGCAAGCGGGGATTGTTGACTTTTCACTGCCTTAGTTACTTTCCCTGGAGAGTACAACTGAGAACAGAAAATCACCAGTAGTTGGAGAGTTCGGTTCACCAGCTGCTCACTCTTCCTATCAATCAACTGTAGAAATTGTTAAGGATTCTTGTAAGAATACTCAGAAGCATCATAACTTAGCAAGGTCATGATATTACAGTTTAAGAAAAGTTGAATAAACAGATCAATAAGCTGCCTGTCTTGTTTATTATTAACAAAGTAAAGGTTATTCACTTTGAGCAGATAGAGGAATTAATGAAGATACAATACATGACCCCACTTTTATGAATTAGTCAACCTTCTCATTTTCTTCCCTAAATTCCAAAGAACAAAATGAAAAACAAACCTTCTAATGGCTTCTTCTTTGTATCAACTCAGTGAAATTGGACGAAGAGCTTTAGAGCTAGAATATATGATTGTAAGTATAAGATCCCAATTTCAGTTCAGAACAGTTTAGTTCATTCTGGATGCAATTCAAGTTTCTGGTCATTACGTTTGAAGCCTGGAAATTGGATGGATGAGGAAGTCAGGATCTGAATTCTGCAAGAATAAACCTGGTAATCTCATCACCTAAACCTAAACCACACTTTTCTGGTAGATAAGACTCACTGAACTAGTAGATCATCTTTCATTGTCTTCCTGGAGATATCTGCCCATCCCACTACATTAGAAAGTTATCTTCCCTGAAACATTGTCATCAAGTAGGACCTAGGAAGTTTCTGTGGCTGTCCCTACCTTATGTAACAGTTTCCCCCAGGCAATCTGGCAGACTTTCACCCTTGTAATCTTCTGGAAGGCAAATACATTTACAAAAATTCCTAATCTAGCTTGAATGTACATTGTGAAGATATTAGGCACTAGATATCTTCAGATCTATTCATCTGTTTCTTCAGATGACAAAAACTTAGATCTTAGACTTACACTTCTTAAAAATGAGTTTAAAAATAAGAAGAAAATTTGTGATTCATTATTTATTCAATATATTATAACCAGCACCAATATGAAAATCAAAAATTCAGGTTAAAAAGGTGACGGGCGCTTTTTTGTTTTTGCTTTTTTGTACAAGATGCATTTCCTCTTTGCATTCCACTTTTGCCAACCTGACAGCTCACCCACATCCCAGTTGAATTCTTTGGACTTTTTTTGTATCACAGCAGTTAAGAAAGTGAAAAATCACTAAAAACCTGTCTGCATTGTTGTCTTCAATAGTAAAGCAGTTTTATATGGCTAATTTTTTTTAAAGGATTTTTTGTTTACATCCATAGCATCTGGTAATATATGAAGGCGGCATAAATCACTTCACTCCAGATGTTTAATAACTTGTCTACATATTTTTAAAATACAGAAGAATTCTTGTCATTCTTCAATTTGTGAGTTTCTCAGACTTTAAAATGAAAGTTTCCTTTATAACATATCTTTTAAAACAGGGGTCTCCAACTCCTCAGTCTGTGGACTGGCACTGATCCGCGTTATGCCAGAAACTAGGCCACTCAAACAAGCAACACCCCATCCATAGGATGCAGGCAGCATACGAAATCATGCCCCTTCTGGTTCATGGCAAAACCTCTCTCCACAGAACCAGTCCCTGGTGCCCAAAAGGTTAGTGACCACTGTTTTAAAACACAATTTTTAGTAACGTACCTTTTCCTAGTTTTTTTCTCCAAGATATTTTTACTGGAGATCTTTGAAGTGTTAGGTGGACTTCAAAACTAACATTTGCTTAGTTATGAAATCCAGAGGGAACAAAACTCACTAAAGTGCTTCCAGAAAAATTCATGATGCAATCTTTTACATTGCTAATGGCAGCCTACAGGGAAACAGCCTTAAAAGAACTAGGAACTATTAAAAGCACTTTCAACATTATAATCCAACTGTGGTAATGATTAAGGCACGGCTACATTCTACAATAACAATGTCTTATTAAATAGGATTATTATTATTATTATTACTACTACTACTACTATTGTTATTATTACTATTATAGCAATTGTGACTTCTCTTCCTAAAATCAGTGTGCATAGTTTATTTTTACTCATTATTCCACAAAAGGGAATGGGGAAGGTGTGTGTGAATAACCCTAACCCTAACCCATTCCCTTTTGTGTGTGTATTCTCTTTCTCCTAAACTGCCTTGGTCCTTTAGCATCATTGTTATCAATAATAATTTCAGCTGACTGTGTGACAAAACTACTGTGAAAGGCAAGTCCAGCTGCCACTTGTCTGGCTTCTACTAGATACCCAAAGAACAACAACAAGACCATTATAAAGCCTTAAATGTTTTGTTCTTCAACAATGTCAGCTTATATGTGAAAAACTATGAGTCAACACTGGGACTAAATTCAGAGCTTAGCCAAAGCAGGTAAGACACGGGGGGGGGGGGGGGGGGAGAATAGTTCCCTTCAGTCAGTAAATCTGTCAGAAAATGGTCTCTTGAACTATTGGTTATTTTCTCCATTCTAAGGATTTTGCTAGCTCAAGTGCCTTAAAACTAAACTAAAAATGACTCATCACATTGACTTTTCAAGGAGATGCCCTGTTATAAAATGATGCTGACAGTTTCTTCTGTAATTATTTGAAACTTACACTACTGGAAAACCTTAGCATTAGATGACTCTTCACAGTATTTTTTTTCTAACATTTGTAGCTAATTTTATTTATAATTAACTGTTGGATTTTTGTTTGTTTGTGATGGTGATAATGCTGTTAGACTGGAGAATATTTGGAGATATTTGGTGATGAATTTGCTATACATCTTTTTCTAATTACCGTATTTTTTGCCCTATAAGACACACTTTTTTACTCCAAAAAAGAGGGTGAAAATCTGTGTGCGTCTTATACGCCGAATGTTTAATGTTTCCATTAACAAACCGTTCAAAGTTCTGATGCGAGAGGAGTGGAACACCTGGATGGCAGCTGGGAACCATGATCTGACGTCTACTGGGAGGATGAAGAGGCCCACTATCACACAAGTGTGTGAATGGGTTAAAAGGTCATGGGACTCCGTGAAGAAGGACATTGTTGTAAAATCCTTCAAGAAGTGTGGCATTAGTAATGCCTTGGATGGAACAGAGAAGACGACGTCTTATTTGACACCAGTGAGGAAGAAAGTGATGACAATGACTGCGTGGATCTGTCCTTCCTCATTTCTGATAGCAGCGAAGAAGAGGAATTCTTGGGGTTCGAATAAAAACATTACAGCCTTATTTTTGTTACTTTCACTGCTTACTGACTTTACTGACTGTTAATGAGAGTAAAGATAGTTCTTAATATGTTACATGGTTGACATAAAATTGTTCTTAAACTGCTGTTAACTTTATACAGTTGATATAAAATATTTTACTACAGTATTTGGTTCAGAATCTTTTTTTTCTAGATTTTCCTCCTTTAAAATTGGGTGCGTCTTATATTCCGGAGCGTCTTATAGGGCAAAAAATATGGTATGTTCTTTTTCTATATATATTTGAAATATATATATTTGAAACGTAAGATGTAGATATATAATAATAATTTCCCCTAAAACAGCCTGCTTGCTGTTGACTTAATACAAATGGACTCCTTCTTTATTGTCTCTGTTAGCTTAGAGATTTAGTTTTCTGTTTACTCAAAATCATTTTTATTTAGAAATCATGTTTTCCAATTGTAGCCAAGAAATGTTAGATGTGGATTGCTAAATAAGATCCATTGTCAGATGTTGAAAAGATAATCTGGGGTTGAGATTTTTTTTTTTTAAATACAGAATCATTAAGGTAATATCTTTATTCAATGCATTCAAATTAAATAAATATTATAGAAACATTGAATTTCTAAATATTATTCATAGCTTTCCTTTTTTGTAACCGAAAATGGGGCAAGTAAGAATGCTATCTATATAGGAAGCTACATTTTCAAAATACAGTTTGGCCTGCATTCAAACAATGCAAGTCCCAGGTCTTGCTTGATCTAAGCTTGATCATATAGGTAGATGTATGCTGACAAAAAATACACATACAAACATATTCAGAATCTAGGGAATGTTTTTTTTATCAAAACCCAGTCCTATGAGACATTGCATTGACATTGCACATTATAAAGTCAGGTGAGCAACATGTACATACATTTTATTTGCACAATAAGTTAGGGCTCAGAAGCAAATCAATGAGGCTGTATTATTGGTGTCTTACATTATCCTGCAAGATTCTTTAACAAATATGGATTCTCAGGTTATGTATGAACCTACCATTATTACTAGCGACATGATGGATCAGTGGCTAAGACACTGAACTTGTCGATCAGAAAGGTCAGCAGTTCGGCAGTTTGAATCCCTAGCACTGTGTAACAGAGTGAGCTCTCCCGTTACTTGTCCCAGCTTCTGTCAATCTAGCAGTTCGAAAGCATGTAAAAAATGCAAGTAGAAAAATGGGAACCACCTTTGGTGGGAAGGTAACAGCATTCCATGTGCCTTCGGCATTTAGTCATGCCGGCCACATGACCACATGGAGATGTCTTCAGACAGTGCTGGCTCTTCGGCTTTGAAATGGAGATAAGCACCGCCCCCTAGAGTCAGGAACGACTAGCACATATGTGCGAGGGGAACCGTTACTTTTCCTTTTATTATTACTATGAATAAAAAAGAAGTAGAAATCAACAGTTAACTATGATCTCAAATTCTGGTTCCTGAAAATTGAAAACAATTGTCAGTATTTTGCATATGGAATCTGGACAACTATCATCTGTTATTTGATGTATTATGGATTCTATTGAGAAGCAATTTTGGGAAATGAGCATTTTATAAATTGAAATAATAAGCAAGCAAGCAAGCAAATTTAAGACATTGATCCAATGGAAGGAAAGGTAGAACTTTTCATATTAAAAATTAGGCTGTTTATGTTTGTCCAGTATAGTTTACCTTCTTAGAAACAGCAGCATCAGCAATTTGAATGAATAACCAGATCTAAATGCTGAAGAAGGAAATATGGTGAATTCAGTATACGAATGGCTTTTTTTTGCATGTTAATAAATGCACATTAGCACTGGACTAATCAAAAATAATTATGGGCAACATTTGAGAAAACATTCGACTATATGTATTTTATCAGTTTTGTTATTCATAGAGAAATTTTGTACAGTTTTAATTGTCTAACTTTGTTGTTCTATCCGTATGCCAGAGTAATTTCATGTAAAGATAATGTTGCTTTATATTCAGTATCATATTAAGTATTAAGTACTAGCTATGAAGGACAATTTAAATCACAGATAAGAAAACAATTAGTAAGTCCTGCTACACATGTGTAAGGGAACCAACAGGAAATCTTTGCTGTACTTCAGAGTCCATAATACACCTTTAATGCTATTGTCATTTAAATGTAAAAAAAACCCCCCACTTTTCTTTACTCTTTATTGTATCACTAATAAGTTCTCAGCCTGAACACCTCAAACCTTAGGCTCCAGTAAGTAAGAATCAATTATGTAAAGCCAACTCATTTCAAAATGATGCATTGAATTACTTTTTTCTTGGTTTTTTTTAATTTCAATTTCTTTCTTTTTTGAGAAATCTTTACAATTTCCTTGCCTATATTCAGTCTTAACCTCTTCTGTTAACTATATTATCCACTGTTCAATATGCTGTTTCTCTATGCAGCTTTGTCGAATGCAGCATAGATAAAAACAATTATCCATGGAACATACCTAGGGATTAAATTCAATTCCACATGTTAACATAGTTGCCTATGAGCAAATAATTATATTAAGGCCACACAGGATCATTATTCCAGGAAATGAAAGAGTCAGTTGGCAAGATTGCTTGGAAAGGAAATGTATCTGGATATACAAATGTGCACATATAAAACGCATTTGCTTCATCTTTTAATGTCATTGCATACTTTAATTTTAAGTCAGATATATCATTTCAACTGCATATAGTTGCTTCTCTTCCTTTTTTAAAATTTTGCTTTGAGATTTAGCTTGAATTTTAAGGCAGATATATCTTTTCAACTGCATATATTTGCTTCTCTTCCTTTTTTAATTTTGCTTTGAGATTTAGCTTGAATTTTAAGGCAGATATGGATAATATAAGCATCAGTTGTTTACAGACTTTTTGTGTTGCCCTGGACCTCATCCTAATTGTCAGAAATTGTGAACAAGTTCCTGCCATTCATAGGCAGAAAATACATGCAAACTGAAATATAGCTTAACTAACAAAGGTAAATTTAAAAAAAATCAATCTCTCACAAAAGCACAAATAAATAAATAAGGAGCAGAGGTCATTGCATTTTGTATTGTGAAGCTTCCAGAATCCAGATATTCTTCAAGGACAGCCCCTTTTGGAGCTCATTACGATAATCAAATAGGAAGGTGGCTAGGAATTCTTATGAGAGTGAGTTGGAGAGAGTCTGACTGAATCATTGGGAGGAGTTAATGGGGAATTAGTCTGGAATCATTACATAGGCACCAAGAGCAAGGTCCAACCCTTTCATCATGGAATACCATTGAACCTTGTCTGGCCTATGTGCAAACTACTAATCTGGGAAGATTCCTGTAAACTAGGCATGAGCAATAAAATAACTAATCGAACTCTTCATGTGTTGCGCTGGTAGTTTGTGGCTGACAATTGTATAGGATTGTAATCAGAGAAAGATAACCTGTTATTTATTTTTCTATTTGGCTTTCTCTTAGGCTTTTTTTACATAATTACACAATCCCAAATTCTTTGCAAGACACATACTGTAGATCCAGCTATCTACACTCATATACTGAAGCTCTCACATGAACCTATCCATACATGTACATCCATCTGTCCAAATACATTCTTCCATTAACCCAGGTTCCCAGAACTTGAAAAATAAAATGGAATCTTTACCATGTACTACTTGCAAGAATAACTTGCATGCAGTGAGATATAATAGGAAATGCTATGTTTAGCACATGATATGTGCTAAACCTGTTATAGTCTAAGCCACTACAAAGATGCTTCTGCACTGAAAATAAAATTATTGTTTGTGCTTTTGAACACAATATATTACAGAGTCCCCTTCAGCTAACCTTATGAACCTTTTTACTTGCAGAATACTTTCTAGGATCAAATTGCACTTTTTTCTGCCATAGGATAACCTCAGGCTAGGAGACTGTACTGACTATTGATGTTAGTTTTCAGGAGCTAAAAAAAATAAACAAACAGATCTAACCTTGCAAATAGCACCATCTTTCTTATATCTGCTGTAAAGGAAAATTGGAAGTCATCCCAATTGAATTTGTTTTTGTACTTTTGGCTTTGCTTTGCTTTCCATTCTTTACTTTTACTTATTAGTTTTGTTAGTTTTTTATTTCCTTAGTTGAAAATATAATAAAGCTATTAAAAAAGCAAATTGCACCCTATTTCAATAGTGTGGAGATTAATAAAGAATCTGCCTTTTGAATAATTTCAGTCAAACAAGTCTACTATGCTGTTAGCGTTTTTTTATATTTATTGGATTTATATAACTATTGTACCCACAAAAGCAACTCTGGACACTTACAATTTGATAGAAGCATCAAAACCAAGGGACCAGAAACAAAACAATACATATAAAAGAAATACTGAACAATGAAATAACAAATAATGACGGACTCTCTCTCTCTCCCTCCCTCCCTCCCTCCCTCCCTCCCTCCCTCCCTCCCCCCCCCTCTCTCTCGTGATATGCTGCCCATTAAGTTCAAGACAACTCTGCCCAATTTACAATGTAATAACTGTAATGGAATAAAACATATAGGAAGCAACCTTTGGCTGCTGTTTTGGACCTCCGAATTATGAATCTATCTTGATGCTTTGTTTGTGGTATTTTGTCCAGAGATCTTCACGGGCCTAGGAACCTCTTGTTCTTGAAGAAGAAGCTGAATAGACTTATGCCTTGTGATGCAGCTGTAAGCCGAATCAGGAAAGAATGGTTTGTTTTTACATCATAGAATCTCCCACATCTCTTCTTTTTTCCTAATCTCCTTGGCCAGCTTGCACTATGATGTTCCAAACACCACACACACACACACACTTTAAATAAATCATTATTGCCCTCTAAGTTTCTGTGACAATGGATTAATCAAGGAGCAAACTAACCTAGAACCAAGGTAAAATTTCATGACAGAACAATTAATCAGTGGAATGGTTTGCCACCAGAAGTTGTGTGCTCTTCAACAGTGGAGATTTTTAAGAAGAGATTGGACAATCATTTTCCTAAAATGGTATAGGGCTTCCAGCTTGAGCAGGGGGTTGGATTAGAAGACCTCCAAGATCCCTTCCAACTCTGTTATTCTATATATAGATACAAAAACCAATTATAAATATAAAAGCAGAGAAGTGATTAAGACTATTCTGAATTATAGAATCTATTCACAAACCTCTCATTCTGAATGGATTCATCTCTTGCCCAGTGACTGAAAGAAAATCAAGCGAAAAGAATTAAGGCCAGCAAAGTTGGGACTATCTAAACATAGGGGTGGAGTGTGGGGGGGTGTTCAGGAATGTTTATCAATTAGATCAGCTTTGCAACGGAGAAGGCACACTTTTTGAATACCATGAGATGACATTGTTTTATGGAAGAGATCAAAGAAGGCCCATCATATCAAATCTCATGGTATCAGACCCACTAAATAAACCAAGGTAGGAAAACAACATTTCAGGAAGACTAAAACTACTTTTAATTGTGTTTGGCAATAATAAAAGATGTAAGTATCATTGTGCTATACCTTCTGAATTAAGGAGATGTCTACCCAAGCTTCTTCTCAATATTATCCTATGCTCTGGACTTTAAAAAATGTTTCAGTGTCATTTCCTTAGGTAATATCTTGCATATGTCTGTCAAGGTTACTGACCTAGTTACTTGCGGGATCGCATCCTCCCACATACATCCCTGCGGCCAATCCGCTCTCACAGGGAGGGCCTTCTCCAGGTGCCGTCCACCAGGCAATGCCAGCGGGCGGCACCAAGGAATAGGGCCTTCTCTGTGATGGGCCCAACCCTCTGGAATGACCTCCCCCCCGACATTAGAACCACCACGGACTTCCGCTCCTTCCGACAAAAATGGAAGACTCACCTGTTTCGGTTAGCTGGCCTGGCATAATTATAATTGTTACAACTTCTACCTCCTGGAAGTATACTCTCAACTGGTTATTTTAAGGGTAGTATTTTAAATTTAATTGATTTTAGGGCTTTTAGAGCCATATTTTATTCTTCTATACAGTTCTTTTAATTTTTAACCTCCTCCATGTGTATATGTATATTTATACTTATATTTATATTGTGCTTATTACCTGTTATGTGTTGTGTGGACTGTACACCGCCCCAAGTCCCTTTTTGGGAGAGGGGGCGGTTTAGAAATGTGAAGAATAAATAAATAAATAAATAAATAAATAATAAATAAATAAATAAATAAATAAATAAATAAGGTCACCTTCCTTACTTTCTACATGTGATGAGCAGAGACAACTGGAGAGAAACCATCTTGCAAATAACCCATCCCTTTGCCATGTAGGGCTTTATAAATCATAACCAGCATTTAACTGATTTGGAAGGCTATTGGGAACCACTGCACCTATGAAGCATGAGTGTACTGAACTGTGCCATAATTATATGTACTGTTGAATTCTGGACCAAATCCTGTGATATTTTAAAGGCAGCCATATGGAGAGCGTATTTCAATAATTCAAACAGAAATTCAAGGGATGAGTGACTGAACAGAACGTCCTGGTATAGAAATAGACAAGCTTGGTAGATGTGATATATCTGTGTACTGATTTCCTGGCCATGTCCATCATCTGCTCTTCGAGCAGGACCTGAGAACCTGAGTGGAGTTTATTGTATTCTTTCTCAACTGTGTAGCATAATTTAAATGGAGATTGTATATTTCATATAATGTCATATCAACTGTGAGGTACTATGAGGAAAATAGCTGATAACCTCTCAATAACCCGATTAATTTTAGGCAGCGGTGTCAAACCCGAATTTAGTTAGGGCTGCATAAGGGTAGTGTTTGACCTCGTGGGGCTGGGATGGGTGTAGCCAGCTCAACATCACTTATGTCAGGGGTGCCTGGGGTGGCCCGAGCACTCTGCCAGTGAAAATGGAGCTCAGGAGGAAATGCTCCCGAGTTCCATTTTCACTGGCAGAGGCCTGCTGGCCTGTCCTTCGCTGCTTCCAGGGTGGCCTTGCAGACCAGATCTAACACCTCGCAGGCCGGATCCAGCTCGCAAACCTTGAGTTCGACACCCTTGATTTAAGGAGTCAGGTCCAAAAATTATTCTGGAAAGAAATATAATTAAGCCTTGTGGGTCCCCCCCCCCCCCATAAATTATGCACAAATAGAGCTATAGAAGAATATTGGTTAGTTGAAAGAAATGAGGAGGCATATTTGGACTCTGCAACTCTTCAGCACTTTTCTAATATTGAGGTAGATATGGGTAATTCTACTAAAGATCTAAAACACCAGCCAGAATAGAATGGGAAATATGTTCTTTGATGTCTAACAGAGCATCATTCTCTTTAAGAAAGACAACTTTAGGTAATATAATAAATTCATACTAAAAAGCTTTTAATTTGACAGCCTTTCTGTTTTGTAGGAAGGTTGCAAAGATTCCCCCAAGTAATCAAACAACGGGCAATTTTCTCACAATGGATATGCACAAACAGGATTCATTTTGCATCATTATTTACAAAAGTATTTGCTCATTGGTACCGTTTCTCATCCTCAACTTGATTTTTTCCTGCTGTATGGACCATAGCATACCTAGTTAGATAGCCATAGCAATCTAACTAGGAAAGCTATGTTCACCTGTAAAGATGAAGTGGATTAATATCTGCACCTTTACTGGGCCTTTTGAATGGCAAATCCTTTCTTGGAAAAAAAAAGGGTGAATTCTGTTCTGCTGAAAATGTATATTGGGGAAACAAAAGTGCTAAAAAACCTTCTGTTCTCAGTCTTTGTAACAGCGCTAAGACTTTTGAGATTTAATGTTAGTACACAAAACGTTTTGCTCACTTTCATTTCTTGCTTTTTTACTGAAGCATTAGTTGCATAGCACTTTCAGAACTTATTTGTTCAACACCTCTGAGTCTCCTTTCAATTCAATCTCAGCTGCAACGATCATTAAAAACAATGAGCATGTCTGGCGCAAGTAAACGTGCTCAGACTATCAACCATTCACTAAGTACCTGGCATTGGATCCATAAGTATAAGATTCTGACATGGGAAGAAAAGCTTTAGCGCTCATTGAAAAGACTCAGCTTTCCATGCAAAGGCGTTAAATGATGCACCTTTGGCAGGGGTGAGGGAAAAAACCTTTTGAACTGATATTGATAGTCTCATAATTTATACATGCTAATTTTGCCTATTTAGGATACCACCTTTTTGAAATCACAGATTAATTAACTCAACTTTAAGCTAATATGGTAATGATTTGTAGTGAGTGGCAGATATTTCCCTGTAATTATGCATGAATCAAGGTGTGATTTCCTAATGAGCTTAACTGAGGAAATCATCCTTTTATGAAAAAAACGCTTTGTTTCCTAAAATACTAGTGACACATTTTTAGTAAATTCAGTCAAAGGGTCCTTACTCCTGTAACATGCATTATTATATGCACTGCTTTATCTGGCTACAGGTTGTAGAAGTTTAGTATTTCTAGAAAAGGCCACAATAATTCATTATATTATTTTCCTCACAACAAAATATAGTGTGTATTTAATTTTATACTTCAGTTCTGGTGAAGAGTTTCTGCCTTCCCAAGAGCTAATTCTTTGGGCTGCTTAGTTATTAAACTAAGCATCACAGGAAAAGATTTTTCATTACCTTTCATCTTGCAGCCTTGTTTACTTAGAAGACGAAATGAAACAGAACAGACCTTTGCTAACCTCCTAAATAATGTTCTGCCTAATTAATTATTTGTTTATTCAACTCCTTGCATCCTGAAAATGTACAAATGAAGAAATCATCTTCTTGTCAAAGGGAAATTTCTTGATAAAGTAGGAGGAACCACCATTTCAGTGGGGAAGTTCAATTTTTTTTACTACTGGTTCTGTGGGTGTAGCTTGGTGGGTGTGGCAGGGGAAGGATACTGTAAAATACCCATTCCCTTCCCACTCCTGGGGGAAGGATATTGCAAAATCTCCATTCCCACCTCACTCTGGGGCCAGCCAGACATGGTATTTGCCAGTTCTTCGAACTACTCAGAATTTCCGCTACTGGTTCTCTAGAACCTGCCAGAACCTGCTGAATTTCACCCCTGCTTCATTTGTGCAGACAGGATGATCCCTGAGCATAATGAGACTAGGTTCTCCAAAATGAAATTTTTGCATTTTTGGAGATAACACAATAAGAGCTCTTAATAGAATGTATGTGGAAGGGAAAATAATTTGCTCCAATTCCACGTATTCTTTGATATTTTTCTAATGAAATCAGTATGGCCTCTCCTAACGTTACATCTTTTTTACAGTTCTGGTCGCCACGATGTAAAAAAGATGCGGAGACTCTAGAAAGAGTTCAGAGAAGAGCAACAAAGATGATTAGGGGACTGGAGACTAAAACATATGAAGAACGGTTGCAGGAACTGGGTATGTTCAGCTTAAGAGAAAGAAGGACTAGGGGAGACATGATAGCAATGTTCCAATATCTCAGAGGTTGCCACAAAGAAGAGGGAGTCAAACTATTCTCCAAGGGCTCTGAGGGTAGAACAAGAAGCAATGGGTGGAAACTAATCAAGGAGAGAAGCAACTTAGAACTGAGGAGAAATTTCCTGACAGTTAGAACAATTAATCAGTGGAACAGCTTGCCTCCAGAAGTTGTGAATGCCCCAACACTGGAAGTCTTTAAGAAGATGTTGGATAGCCATTTGTCTGAAACGGTATAGGGTTTCCTGCCTAGGCAAGGGGTTGGACTAGAAGACCTCCAAGGTCCCTTCCAACTCTACTATTGTATTGTATTGTATTGTATTACTAAGAAGCAACACAAAAACAATAGTAGGTAAAACTACTCACATGTTGAAACAAAGGTTGGACTCACAAGGATGCAGGTCTTCATCTCCTCTCCTAGAACTCCTCTGGGGGCTCCCCATTTCTCTGCATAACCTTTCTGCCTTAGTGCAGCTGCTTGGGGATTACCCATCCATGCTAACTTAGATAAGTGGGACCAGTAGAGATCCCATAAATTGACAAAAATAGATGTTACATTGTGGTTGTTGTCTTAGTACAGGGGTGTCCAAACTTGGCAACTTTAAGACTTGTGGACTTCAACTCCCAGAATTCCCCAGCCAGAGCTGGTCACCCCGGTCTTAGTAGGACTGTTTCCTGGCTCTGCAGCATTAAATGATGTGACTATTCAATAAATTCAATAAATAATAATAATACTAGAGAACTCAGTCTCTTTTGAGTCTGATTAATTATTTAAAGGATTATTTAATTTAAGGAGGTTTTTTTTTAGAAGAAAAGGGAAAAGAGAATACAGACCTTTTGGGGGGAACTTTATGAGTTAAAACATTCTGTAATGAAAGACATTGGAAATATATAGCTGACAAATGATCTCCGGAGAAACCTCCTTCAGAATAAACTAATAGAATCAGTTTAAGATTATAACATTTTGAGCATAACACAAGATTGCATTGGTTTGCTAATTATCAATGCAATTTTGATTTATTAGACCTAACTAAACGGCCGGCACAGAGGTTAAAAAAAAAGATAGCTATCAAAATATCATCAAAAATGTGAAAGACCTTTAAAAACACAAGGTCAAATTAAAGCACAAACTCTTAAGGTAGATTTTAGTTAATACATTTATCCATTTCTTGAAGACAGAGTTCCTGAAGCCAAGAGTTCCTGCTGAGTCCCTAGAATCCCTGAATTTCATATGCAGGGCTTCCTTGGTACTCATTGTTAATTGGTTCCAGGAGATGCAATAAGTACCAAAAACGAAGAGTACCAAACACATCTTTCCCATAAGAAATATTGTAGTGAATCACAAGGCACCTGACCCCAAGTTCTAGCTTGTGCACTGAGTACCAAACAAACTATGAGCACTGAGATAAAAAAATATTTGCATCAAAATTTGAGTACCAAATTTGATGAGTTTCAAAGCAGTTGAGTACCAAGGTAAAGAGAAACATTAAAAGAATCTCTGAGACCTATATGCAGGTTTTAACTTCCCTGCTTGAGATAAAGATTTAAATTCAGAATGTCGCCTTCATGACATACACTTGACAGTTTAAGATGAGGGCATCTCTGGAATATTAGTGAATGCAGACTGACTGAGTTTATAACTTCCCCGATAGCCTTGTAAATATGCATTACATCTGTAGTACATATTCATGCTAAAGAATAATTTTTCCTAGAGTAATTTTAGGAGGAGAGATGTATTAGGTATGGTATGCAAAACTCAGGAGGATTCTGGTATTAGTTGTTAGACTAACAGATTGTTGCATCAAAATAAATGGGGTTTCAGCAAGTCAAAACAGAAAAAACAATTTTTAATATCCAAGACAACAGACATGGCAATAATGATATATTGTTAGGTGAAAAAGAGTCAGTAAATTGAAAAGAAAATGTAACCCCTAGAAAACTAAAAAGGGAATAGATTGAGAAACGGTATATGCTTCATAGTTCATATTCATAGTCTTTTCAAATTCTACAACTTCCTAAGTTTATTCTCCCCAACTGCACATAGTATAAGTTGCATAAGAAGAATAAATTCTTCAATTTTTAGTGCAACAGTAAATCATTTTCATTTCTGAGACATTCCATAAAATATTTTAGACAGCTTTAGTAGATCATTCTTCTTGAACCAAGAAAAATATTTCATCTGCATTCAGCTGCAGTGACGGACACTTATATTTCTTTAGATAATTCTCTCATATGTTTAAGAAACGCTCAATGCAATGAATAAATTGGTATTGGACATCTGTAAGCAAGCTGCAAAAATAAATAAATAAATGTCAGACCTGATTGCTAAGACTGAGTATCATCAATTTAGAAGTTGGCCAACTTAACAGATGCTAATTTCATCCACAGACGGGGCTGCTGTATGTCTGAGTTTTTACAGAATATTGAATTCCTTCATATTTTGGTGCCAGGAGGATTGCACACTAATTTTCTTTTCAAGCTACTGTACACAGAAAAGGATGTCCTCCAGTTGTTGCCAAGATTTCTTCTTTTGTATCAAACAGTGTTATAAATAGAATGAAGGCTACTTCAATTTCTTTTCTCTCTAGGGATCAATGTATATGATCAGCTGAGTTGTCAGCTAGGAATAAACATAACACTTCAGGAATTAGGCTACAAGGAGAGCAAATGGGGAAACTTCCAGTAAGGAACAATTCCTAACTATAATTCAACAATTGTAATTCATCATCTGTAAACAATCCAATAGCTATATTTTAAAGGTGTGAAATATAGAAGAAATGAAAGAAGAAACAAATACTTACAACATGTTGTATATGACTAGAAAATAAATATTATCTCACATACATTATTTTTTTGTATGTAATTGTCCTTAATATTGCAATAATAATATCAACAGTCTGCACCAAAGATGTTACAACCATTTGTTTAGCAACCGGTTGAAAGTTACAGTGGCACTAAAAATTGTGATTTATGACTAGTCACCACACTCATGACTGTTGCAGCATCCACATGGTCACATGGTCAAAATTGGGGTGCATGGAAACGTATGGATTTATGATAGTTGGAGCATCCTGGGGTCATGTGATTGCCATTTGAAACCTTCCCAGCTGGCTTCCAACTAGCAAAGTCAATGTAGAAAACAGCTGCATGATTCATTTAACAATGAATTTAGTTGGTTAACTAAAATCCGGATTGCAAATCTTGTAATGCTAAAACACATACAATTGAGTTTAGAATTGTACATCTCTTCAAAGGAAACACTTAGCTTGATTCATCCAGCATGCTACTCTAAGAGTTATGTTTGGGTTCAGCCTTTAGGTGGGGAGTTTAATTTATAGATTGATATGCTGCTCTTCAAAATTGAGGTTTTCTACATCACATTCTTATCATGTTATGTGAACCCTGCCAATTTTTGTTAACTTGAACCATGGTTAATCAAATTAGCAAATATTTCAACCTGATCATTTGGGCTACTCAGCTTTTAATGCACCATTCTGTCATATTAATTCTCCATTCTCCATATTATACCACCAGCATTTTTTGAAAATCTTCTGCCTTTGCAAACTTACCTCATTCTGTCACTCTTGTGAATGGAAATCACGAGTGGAGCCACTGGAAAAGAGCTTGAGACTATATTGGGTTTCAGCACAGATGTGCCAGGATTGACAGAGTTGCAAAAACTCATGACAACTTAGGATAATCTTCCCTTCCCCCCACACCCGCATTGATTTATTTTGTAGTATCTAACTAGTATGGAAGACATTTTATTTATCTCTCTAAATCAGTGTTTCTCAAACTTGGCGACTTTAAGTCCTGTGGACTTCAACTCCCAGAATTCCCCAGCCAGCTGTGCTGGCTGGGGGATTCTGGGAGTTGAAGTCCACAGGACTTAAAGTCGCCAAGTTTGAGAAACACTGCTCTAAATAGATGTCCTTGAAAAAAAAGTTATAAAAATATGAAGCAGTGGAACTGTTCAATGAATGTCTATTGTTCTATAAAATTATATAAAAGATATTACTGGCTGTTTCAAACAAGTTTGGACAATGCAATCCACAGTTTGTTTCTGCCAAAAAAGCCCTCACAGATAAATACCTTCAACAATAAACATTTCTTATTTAAAAATACTTCATCTTGACATTTTGTAATTACAGTTTCTTAGCAACAGGACTTCATACTAAAAAACCTCTTGCTGTGTAAAGAAGCTGTATTCAGAATATTTTTTTTTGCTAATCTTTAATTTCCCATATGCTTTCAAGGGCTTAATTCCATGTGGATCTGCCCAATAGTGATTGTTCAAAAGTCTCAGGTGTTTCTCCCCAAATGGGGTATTGTGTTACTTGCTAGTAACACAATACCCAGATTCTGCATAGATCTGCTGCCATTTTCCTTTTACAAATCTCTCAGCAATTGTTCTAATATTACTCCCTGCATTTGAAAACTCTGAGCAGTTCTTCCTAAAAAGAATCTGAACATATTTTGGGCAATTATTCCTCTGCAGAAGGGAAGTATCCATTTTGTTGCTCTTCTTCCTAAGTTACAAAGTTGGTCTTGTATCATTTTTTTATCACAGCATTCATACCATTTAATTCTACCTAAGTCTTCTATCCATAGAAAACCACTACTCACAATTCTCTGTTGTATAAACAGTCTGCAGCAAACAGTTTGCAGCAAATCCATCAACAGTGGCCATTTTAATTGCATATATTCTTTTGTGGAGTTGCTCATCTTCTCTCCAGCCAATATGCAACATTTTTATAAGCTCCTTTGAATGCACATATGGAGTAGGTGACATCATGCCCAGGATAGAGTTGGAATAAAAATAATCTTTGCTTGGCCACATAACCTAGTTTTTATATGCTCACGAGCCGATAACCTGGCATTGCCCTGGTATTTATTTATCCTAATTATGTATTAGGTTGGAACCCTCTTGTGGAGTATTGTGAAGCCGTTACTATGGCAGCTCCACTGTGCTGTACAGTAGACACCATCTTAAGGCACAACAGGCTGTATCCTAACACTATCACACTAATGCACACTATCGCTCTCAAAAGTACTGTGATTTGACACTATGGATATAATTCCTTTTCATTTCAACGGCCCGGGCATTCCAGAGTTATGCTGGAACACACAGACACAGACACACCAAGGGGTGTTAGGGATGTCTTGCCCCCACAGTATTTTTTTTCCAGCGAGTAAGTCATCTGACTCCCAAGTTTGGTTGAAATTGCTTAAGGCATTCCGGAGTTATGCTGTCAGAGTTAAGCTCATCATCAGCTTGGAGTCATTACGTTGCCACAAATGATCTAACTCCAGCCCCTCTTTAATTCAATTGATCCTCATCTGGCGCTAATTTAATATTGAACATTAGGTGATTCGATTTTTGTGCATAGGCTTGGTAATAAATCTTTGAACTGCAACTTAATGTATGGTCCTGATTCTTTGTGCCTGGTATGTCCTCCCTTGGTCTTTATTCACTAGTAGGAAATAGTCTACATATAGCAATCAGAACTGGGATTGGCAACTCAGCTGTTAAGGGAAGTGGACTCTAAGTGTACATCACAATTTTAGAATTTTATCTCAGCTTCCTTTTGAATTACAGGTTTGTGGAGAGCAAAATTGGTCACAAAGTTATTTTTTCATCATTGTTATAACTGGAAGTAGTCACTAACTGAAGTAATCACTATGTGAGGTGTACCTGTATTGCTTGTCCTGTTAATTTCTCTGATTTTTCCCCTATTCATTTTCATTCATTCCTTTTCTCACCAAATAATGCCTGATGGCAGAATTCCATATGATGGTAGAATTCTGTTTCCAACCTTTAGTTGGGGGCATTCCATTCTGAATTAAGTCTTGTTTATTTGCCTATTCATAAAGTCAGCAGGAGGTTTGAGGCTTTGGGCTGCTAATTTCTAACTGCGAAATTAATTTGCTGGTGAAAGCATCCTCTGTTATCAGGTGTTGGGATCATAATCCACTGCTGGCATCCGATGTTTTATGGATTGGATACTGACAATGCATCTGCTTCTGTGGTTACAAAGGTAATAAATAAAATGCGTGAAAATTTCGCTTCCTGTTCATCAAAGCAAAATGTATTTAAAGATATAAAAATAAAAGTTTCAACTAACAAGTTTAAACATTAATGCATTTTTTTAAAAAAATTGCATCAGTTTATTTTGCATTCTTTCCCTTTCCTGGAAGCATAATAATGAATTTATCTGTACTTCATGCACAGTCAGATAAATTATTATGAATAATTATGCCCTAACCAATAATAATTCTGTACATTTTAATTTTATGGAGAATTCTACCCTATGCAGTTTTTATGCCGCACTCATTAATTAATGCACTATCCATTCACCTTCTAGCAGTGCATTAAGCTTGTAAATAACATCTGTTTTATATTTTTCTTTCTCATTCAGTGCTATAAAAAAATGATAGAACTTTGCAAAAATCCTTACTGGAACTTCTGAGTTGCTACTTGAATACATTTTTATGCAGCTAAATAATTTCCAGTTTATTTTAACCATCCTAAATTCAGCCAGTATATGGTTGAATAAATGATGAGAACAGTGTAACCACATTGATCACAATTTTATTTACATATTTAGTATAGGTATTATTGTGGCACATGGAGATTACCTGGACTGATCCTTGCAGTTTTTTTTGGCAAGATTTCAGAAGTGGTTTGCCATTGTTTCTTTTGTGGGGCTGAAAAAGTGTAACTGCTCCAAGATCATCCAGCGGCTTTATACATAAGAGAAACTAGAACTCACCTACTTGCATAAATACATGCCTTCCCCTTCCTCCTCCTCCTCCTCCTCTGCCACCAGCACCAGTGCCACCGGCGCCACCATCACCACCACCACATCCTCCTCTTCCTCTTCCTTTTTCTTATCCTTCCTTTCTTTCTCTATTTCTTCCTTTTCTTTCTTTCTTTCTTTCTTTCTTTCTTTCTTTCTTTCTTTCTTTCTTTCTTTCTTTCTTTCTTTCTTTCTTTCTTTCTTTCTTTCCTACAGCTAGGATTAAAAATCTACTGGCATTCCATTATGGCAGAAACAGTTTTGCAAATATCTGCTTCTCTTTTTTCTGCACATAAATAACAACAAATAAGATTTTGTTGGCACAAATGTTATTCTCTGTGTAACCATCTACTGTAAAAATATACAATAGGATTTGTCCCAGTCCATATGTCCATTGACGAGGGATGGGGAGAAATGTAGCAGATTTTTCTACCCTATTTCTGCTAATATATCTTTTTTAGTCCCTGCATTTATTGTCTCCATCAAGATCTGGTACACATTAGCATTTTGGGAAACTAGATAAAGGTATAAAGGTTCCCCTTGCACATATGTGCTAGTCGTTCCTGACTCTAGGAGGTGGTGCTCATCTCCGTTTCAAAGCCAAAGAGCCAGCACTGTCCAAAGATACCTCCGTGCCCAGCATGACTGAATGCCAAAGGAGCACGGAATGCTGTTACCTTCTCACCAAAGGTGGTTCCTATTCTTCTATTTGCATTTCTTATGTGCTTTCAAACTGCTAGGTTGGCAGAAGCTGGGACAAGTAACGGAGCTCATTCCGTTACACGGCACTAAGGATTTGAACTGTTGAATTGCCAACCTTTCTGATCAACAAGTTCAGCATCTTAGCCACTGAACCACCACGTTCCTTTTTTGGGGAAACTAATGCAATACTTTAAAAAATCACATAATCTAATTTTCTGTTATCAAAATGACAATAATGGCATCATTCTGATATTACTTAAGAAATATTAGATAGTATTCCATGCTTACTTCACTGTACATCCCAATAAATTTAATCACTTCTAAATTCATACACTTCCAAGAAGACTTTGTCTACAATTGTGTTGTAAATTATGTCTAAAAATAAATTGTTTTAAATGTTTATTTGAAACTCACTTTAATTTTAATGTCACTAAGTTAAAATAATCAATAGTTATTTAAAGAAATCTTTTTGAGTGTATATTTTTAGTTACTTATACACATGTCTATGAAGTCAAACAAGAAATATGTAATAAAAGAAAACAAATGCATAAACCAACAGATACTAGTAAATCAAATAAGAGCAGATACAAAACAGCAGATGGTTAAAATATATGAATATGTGCAGGACTCCAAACTCCATATTCTCTTCTACTAAAAGAAAGATCAGCAGTACACCTTATACTAGCTATTGCTGGCAATGTTAAAATTAGACCTTTAAAATTTAGTCACCATGAAAGCGGTGAGCTCATATAGCTCAAATGTATCTCACCCACTGTAACACTGATTGTACTTAAAATATAATTTCCTCCTACTTTTGGTACAGTTGTTAATTGACAATCAAGGCATTTAAAGGAATTTTTCTTTCCTGGAACTCTGTTGGTAAATGTTGAATTAGATCATGGATTATATTTCTAATTGCAATATTATTCTGCTCTGATCTATTAAGAACATAGCATCCAGCAAATACTGTATACTGTAAATTTCTCAAAGATACTAGAACTAGGAAGAGGAACATCAAGTGGGAGGTGATGTTTTGTGTCTCAAATAACATTCAAGACTCAAGCAATGATTACATAGAATCCTGCATCCTGTTTATTATGGTTATAGGTCTCCAATTCAGATTTTTCCATATTACAGTTATTAATATTTACAAATTATTGAAAAAGCCTCAGAAAGGCTTTATAACTTATATTATTGCCAAGTACTGATTTGTAAAGCTGGTTCAAGCAAAAGAAGATCCAACCACAGTTTGATGAGGAATATGCAAAAGTTCAGGAGTCCTTAACTGACAATGTCAGTTTATTATTTGTTTATTTATTTATGGTCCATATCTAAACACAGGCTTTAAATAGGGATTTTGCAAACTTCAATTTCTTTCAAAGGCTCCGACTGCGGTTTGAGCAAGATGAGAAACTTTCTCTCTCACCAATGTGCTCGATTGCCCAGGACATCAAACGATGTGGTCCTGTCCACTATTAAACCATCTTTCCAAACAGCCTCCATTGTTTTCCCCTGGAAAACAGTTTCCAGTGTCTTTCTTCCCACTTGGAATTGAATCCAGTTGGACATTTCTTCCAACAGAGGAAAAATAACTCAATCACTCAATCGATGGATCCAAGATTTAAAAACCAATGGTATTATGAAATTTATAGTATTACTTCTTTACTTGAATGAAGTCACTAAATTGACTAGGAAAAAGTATGCATTTAGAAAAAGTGCTGCAGAATATAGAAGTTTTTTTATATTTGATCCAATAGTTCAATCTACAGTTAACCTAGCAGAGTTGAAAAGGTCACAGGTTTTCATTGGGAACGAAAATATCTTCACTAGTTTCTATATGGTTTATTGCTTTCAATCTTTTCATTGAAAAGCTAATCAGAGGTCATGGAAAGTTTATGAAAAATAATAGTATTTGCCTCTGACTTCATTTTATACTTCAGTAGATCATAAGTGAATTACTTTCTTTAATTATAGCAAAATGTTAGCAGGAGCAGTAGGGCAATCCAAGGACAGAAAGATGACTCCTGCAGGTTTACATTGGCAAAGAGGAGCAGATATTTTTTATTTTTGCTTCATTTTGATTTTTCCCTTTCAGGCTATTATTTTTAACAAATTGCTTTGTCTTGGTTCAAGTGGCAGGAAATTAATCTACATCAGTCCTAGAAATAAATACTAAATACTAGTAAGACAAAGGAGATGGTGCTAGATTTCCGGAAGCACAGAGAGGAACCTGCCCCACTGTATATCGAGGGGGGCTGTGTTGAGAGGGTTTCCTCTTTTAAATTCTTGGGAGTGCTTATTAGTCAAGATCTCACCTGGAAAAACAACACGTCTCTGGTGATTGGAAAGTCCCAACAGAGACTTCATTTCCTTAGAGACCTGCAAAAAAATCAGGTGGAACAACGGCTGATGACCTCTTTCTATCAGCCCACCATAGACAGCGTCCTTACATATTGTATTACAGTATGGTATGCTAGTTTAACAGTTGTGGACAGGAAGGCACTACAGAGAGTGATCAGTTAGGCACAAGAAACCATTGGTTGCCCTCTGACACCACTGGATGACATCGCCAGATCTCGCTTCTTTAGCAGAGTAAGGAAGATACTCAGAGATGATTCACACCCTGGTCAGTGTCTCTTTGCACTTCTACCATCAGGCAAAATACATCAAAGTATAGCCAGCCAAACAAACAGGTTTAAAGATAGTTTCTACCCTTGGGTTGTGAGACTTTTAAATACAACCACGATCACTCCGTGCACATGCTAGTTTTTTTCTTTTTCTTTTTCTTTCTTTTTTCGTTTCTGTTATAATTTTGCACCAATGAGGTTAAAACCAATTTCGTTGTATTTAAGTACAATGACAATAAAGATTATACTTATACTTAATGTCATAGATCTGTTGTTGGTTTGGATCCCTGTCTTTGCCCTGGATGAGCTGAAAATCTGTCATCATTTTTAGTGTGCCTCTGATTTCAGTCTGGAAAGCCTTATTCTCCAAGTTTCAGTGCTGGAGAGTCAATAGCAGAGAAGTAGCCTGGGACAGTAAACCCTACTGATGTGATATTCTGGGGTTGGATCTCTTGTTCTCTGCTTCCAGCAAGTTCACTCCAGGTTTCATTTAGATTGCAGGTTTAATGCTTATAATAAGCTATTTTAATTTTAGGTCCAAAAAGACAGAACAAGAGTTTTGACATTGGGCAGTCAATATAGTTGAATGAATGAATGAATGAATGAATGAATGAATGAATGAATGAATGAATAAATAAATAGCAAAACATATCAGAAAGCAACAAAACACAATCAAATTAGAAGCAAATGCTTATCTAAAAGGTTTTGGGTAAACTCAATAGCTAAACAATTGAGCCTCTAACAACGATTGCAATTGCAATGAATTTAATTGGTCTTCTGGAGATTCTGCATTATATGTTCTTCTCAGACGAAAGCTGGCAAATAAGAGGATAGATGGATTATTAAAGGGACCTGCCAGACTGCATAGAAGAGATGATATAGTAGCACATAAAAACTGTTTCTAATTTTTCCACTAAACAGGAATAGAATCTTTCTTGTGCAGAGATGTATTATTTCTAGGAGTAAGAATGTCAGGATATTATAATGGGCAAGCACGAATCCTTTTCTAGTTTAGGGGCAAAGGTATTAGCTAAATATTAAGCACTCAGGAACAGCTTCCTGAAGAGACTAGATCTGTTCAAAAACAACTTCTTAGACTGAACTGTATATTAGTGCCAAAAAACCTAACTGACCATGTCAACTTAAGTCAGATAGTGGGGCTGTAACTGGCAGTTTTGTAACTCCATGGTTGACTGTCTTCCATGAGGACATTTAATTGTCCTGCAAAGATTCGGAAGGCCAGTTTGTTACCAAAACAACAGCAACAAAGATAAATTTGACACAGAAATTAGACTTGATTGCTGTTTTACCCAAAAAATTAATGTGGTTGGCTTAAAATAAATATTTCAAGAATTGATTGTACAACTTCCATGAGGCTTAGAATATGACACTAACAAGTCCCCGTTTTCTTATAACAGTTTCTGAAAAAAATACAGCAGCTAGAATGTGGTTATTACATTAAAGAAAGGTAAAACCTACATTTCAGATGGTTCAGAATAAAAAATAGAATAGAATAGAATGGAATGGAATGGAAAGGAATAATTTATTGGCCAAGTGTGATTGGACACACTAGGAATTTGTCTTTGGTGCATAAGCTCTCAGCGTACATAAAAGAAAAGGTACACAAATCATAATTCAACATTTAATGAAAGTCATAGGGTACAAGTAAGCAATCAAATCATATTAGGAAACAATATAAATCATAAGGATACAAGCAACAAAGTTACAGTCATACAGTCATAAGTGGGAGGAGATGGGTGATAGGAATAAAGCTTATCTGTGGCTCAGTTCAACTGGGTGTGATGCAGATTTTGGTAGTCTTAAAACTGTGGAAGTCTTTAAGGTTTTAAAATATAAAGCATGGTGTATAATTTTGCATAATTTGTTTAGCTATCTAAATATAATTTAGTTACCTTGTGCATAAATCCGGAGTAGGAATCAAAAGCAATTTTTTTCACTGCTAATTTTTGCCTTGATGGAATATACGATGAAGATTAAACATACATTCATGCATACATTGATGAAAACAGATGTGTGTGCAAAGCATGCTCATGCCTTATTATACTATTTATGCTTTTATGCTACAGTATTTCATAAACGTTGACTTCTTCTTTATATTTCCTAATGGATTCTTCTTAGCTATGAATTCTGAATTAATAAATGTACAAAAGTTTATGAAGACAACTTTTAATTTTGTAATTAAATATCATGTAACTGAAAACCAAACCTAAGAAAATAGAACACAGAGATGCTAGCAGGAGATGTAGCCCAAGTAGAGGTGATAAAAGATTTCAGGAAAGTAGCATAGAAGATACTAGACTCCATGAAGTGAAAGTATAAGATTTTAGTCTAAGGTAATGTAGCAGCTGTTTCTCTAGAGCTGATTGTTTACACCTTAGGCAAGACATTGATTACTTTTTGTGATTAATCATGGACTAATATGTATTTACTAGGCTTTGAAGGTCATCCTTCCATAGCATTAGAATCTTGCAGATGTTTTAGATATAAAATTGTCAGAATTCCCAGCCAATGTTTCAATTTTTAACATGGTAGTTCTAATGCTCAGAAACACTTAACAACAGAATAACAGAGTTGGAAGGGACATTGGAGATCTTCTAGTCCAACCCTCTGCTCAAGCAGGAGACCCTACAGCATGCCATTATGGACAAATGGTTATCTAATCTCTTCTTAAAGACTTCCAGTGTTGGAGCATTCACAACTTCTGGAGGCAAGTTGTTCCACTGATTGATTGTTCTCACTGTCAGGAAATTTCTCCTTAGTTCTAGGTTGTTTCTCTCTTTGTTCAGGTTCCATCCATTGCTCCTTTTCTTGCCTTCTGGTGCTTTGGAAAATAGATTGACACCTCCTCCCTCTTCTTTATGATAGCCCCTCAAATATTGGAACATTGCTATCATGTCACCGCTAACTGGCGTGAGAAAGGCTCACACCTAACATATTGTATGGCCTGGATGCAGGCATTCCATATTTGTTTATAACAGCCCCAATAGATCATTTTAAAGACAGAAATATAAACAATTGAACAATATATATTTCTATAAGTTAATACATTTGCAGAAAAAATAGAAGGTACTGAACGTTCTTCAGTCATAATCTAATTTGTATATTATTAGTTGGTTCTACATGAATAACAAAGGAAATGCAATTAATTAAATGATAGTGCTATTATTAAATAAAGAGAGGTACTTTATCTCCCTGAAGAACACACGAAGAATTACCCATCAGAAAGAAATAATAAAATAGAAAAATCTGGAATTGTTGTTAGTTGTGAAATCATGTCTGACCCATCGTGACCCTATGGACAATATTCCACCAGGCCTTCCTGTCCTCTACCATCCTCTGGAGTCCATTTAAGCTCACACATATTGTTTCAGTGATAGGCGTGAGCTTAAATGGTTATTTAATGAGGTCGCTACTCCATCCAGCCACCTCATTCTCTGTCGTCCCCTTCTTCTTTTGCCCTTAATCTTTCCCAGCATTAGGCTCTTCTCCAGTGAGTCCTTCCTTCTCATTAGGTGGCCAAAGTATTTGAGTTTCATCTTCAGGATCTGGCCTTCTAAAGAGCAGTCGGGGTTGATCTCCTCTAGGACTGACCAGTTTGATCACCTCGCAGTCCAAAGGACTCGCAGGAGTCTTCTCCAGCACTATCATTCAAAGGCCTCAATTCTTTGGCACTCAGCCTTTCTTATGGTCCATCTACCTTTAAACCCTACCTAGTTAACTGCGTTCAGGATAGAAACAAAAAATAATGTTGATTGATTAGTAGGGTATGTTTTAATAGCAATCACTGGTGGAAATAAAATCTCTATTCCATTGAGTAAACCAGGGTCACTGCCTTTGAAAATTGTGTGAATTGTTTATGATGTCACTAAGCATGGGACTGAGTAAAATAATTATTATATAGCACTGGAAAGAGAAATCTACACTTGATTTTCATCAATGAATTGTTGATGCATATTGTCAGGCTTTTTTTGACAATGGAGCAAGGAAAATGACTTTTGAACAATATAGCCAATTTTATAGTTCTTTTTGTAGCATATTTTCCCAGGTCTTTTATCCCTTTTATTATTTTTGCCATAGTTATTAATTTTGATGTTATATTGTGTTTGTAATACTGTGTATATATGTATATAAGCCGGCATGGTTAGTTTGTATTAAAACTTGTTCAAATCAGAAGAAAATGATTACTAATATAAACAAGTACTGATTTTCTTTTTTAAATGACACTCAATTCTCTTAGTGCCATAAGTCATTTTGCATTCATAATTCTCTTTTGCAATATTCACATTTGTTTCTATTATTTATTACATATCTGTACCAAATTTGTGATGAAGTCCTTGGATCCTAAATATCTCCATCGTCGCTGAACCCAGAATACTATAGATGAAGGCTCTTGAGTGATGATAAAGCATGTAGATGGGTTCGTTCTGCTATTCATTATTTACATCTTTCTGCAAATGCTGTACATGAAGTTTGGTCTTCTACATCCAGAAGAAACTAGGTAGAGTCCAATGGTTAATCAAATATAACTTAATTATTACTCCTAAGAGTTACTGTATAAACATAATCATTTGGTTGATACTGGTTTCATCATTTACAAATATACATTCTTTGTAAATACCTAATTCTTTTTGGAGAAGGTTTCCCTGGAGAAATTCAGAGAAGTCCAGTTTCTTTGCCTGCAAATTAGATAGAGAATTTTGAAATATTATTTGTATTCACTTTCTCTAAAACCGTTACGGCCATGTGATCATTTTGTACACCTACTCTATGAGAATGAAGGGCATATTTATGCATCAGATATACACATCATTTTCAAGTTACAGCAAAAAATCCAAAATCGAAAAGTGAATGCTTGTATAGTCTTGAACATCATTAAATCTTGCACACATATTAACCTTGTCTTGAGCATTAATATTAGCCAGTGAAGTAGCTGCATTTTACCATTTATTTGCAGAGGAATGCAAAGAAACAATACGCTGTTTCTGAAGTCTTTCTAAAAATCTAGCTGTGCTGCATTTCAAGCCATACAAAGACAAGTTAGCTATTGACTCAGAAATGTTATTACCTGGGTTAGATTGGGACTTGGCGAAGATAATATAGGTAAGCTATAACCCTTCCTCATAGTAAACATGTAATTTCCCCAGTGATCCACTGGGTAATAACAAAAAGTTATATGTAGTTCACATTGTTTCTATTCTTTGGGGTTTAATATTGGTCACATAAAAGTGATTTTCATGGATCATGCAATAAATATGCTTCCCAGAATCATCTGGTGAGATGGGCAATTATATACATTTGAAAATAAATTAAGTAAGTAAGTAAATCTGCATTAAATTCATCTGTGTAGGCTGTTTATGAAGAATGGAGAGAAGACTTTTGATTAGATGCTGTTTTCATTAAATCTCTTTCGTTCTATAGAAGTTAATAACAATATTAAAAGGTTTACTTATTACACTTTCTTCCAATTTTCAAACAGCCAGATAATGTTAAAACATCAAAATAGTTTTGATAGTAAGAGTAGTAAGAGATAGTAAGAGAAGCCAATGGACCAAGGGAAGGGGATAGCATTGTTTGAGACATTATTTAAAACTTTATCTGTTTGCAAAGTAAAGATTCCTTGGTGGTAGAAAACCAGCTTACCAGACGGTTGCATTCACATTGCTGTAATTTACCACATGAGAGATTTAATTGTAATTGTGACCCTCATAGTGAAACATATACCTAGGACTGTCTTGGGTAAACATTGCTGTATAGAATGAGGATCCTTTTTATTCTCCTGGTTTTGTATCAAGCTAAAGGTAAGTAGGTGTCTCCCCCTTTAACAATATTTTCATTCAATTGATTGTTGCTAGCTAAAGTTATTGGCCATAATTAATAGACAAGAAGACTAGCATACAGTAGTATATCTCAGTATCCCCATGCTGGTATTCTTCTTAGTCTGTTGAATATTCAAGGCTTTCTTACTATACTTCCTCAACCAAAGGATACATTTGTTCTTGCCCAGATAAAAGCTAGTACTTTCTTTAAAGACAAAAACAAAAACTCACCTCATAATTATAATTGTATAAGAAGGTTTAATGTTGAAATGAGGCTGGTTGCAAGAAATGAATTAGCCTGGGAGTCCATTTGAAGGAAATTGGACCACCAAGTTCCTGTTTCTTTGAATAAAATGCATGCAGTTACAGGCTCCTTTTCAACAGAAAACAGAGGAAGGCTTGATCAAAGACTGTTTTCATTTCCATGTTTATCCCTAGTTAAAAGGAAAAAAAGCCAAAGTTTCCTAGAATAAAATCTTTGAGACTCTCTTTCTTTGTCTGGATGGAACATGCTTTATTTTATTACACATTATATTAATAACAACAACAACAACAACAACAACAACAACAACAACAACAGCCAATAGGGAATCTCTCTGTGTATTTTTTTTAAGTTAGACACCAGAATAATATAATGATCACATTTCTCAGGACTCAAATCTCATTGTTTGGGACTTTGTTCATATATTTTAAAAAGAGGGATTTAAATGTATAAAAATCATTTTAACATACATAAACATACAAATGCAGGTTTTTTAATGAAACATATTATTCATTGAAAATATTTAAATACAATTTTAGCATTTTTTTTAAAAAAAGTGGATTATTTTGGAAACAGTGTATTCAAAGTTATATGAGTTTGAAATAGGTGAACTATCTCAAATTCCCTTAAACTTATATCAAAGAGGAGATCTTTAGTTGGTGATTACTTACTGTGTCAGGGATTATTCTCTTTCTCTGCTGTACGCTACCATTCATTTTGCAACTATATATGACACTATTTGGATAAAGTGATGCTCTCATTTCAAAGTAGAGCAATATAACTTTATGGGTCATGGCTGTTTGGCCTTCAAAAACATGAATTGTTTTCTCATTTGGATGGAAATTCACTTCCCTGAATCACTTCCCATTCTTTTGGGCAATAAAATGCCCAAAAGAATGCAATCCAATGGCCCTAAGAAGGAATGGAAAAGTGTTTCTCAACCTTTCAACTTAAAGAACTACCAGAATTCTCCAGTTAGCATGCTGGCTAGGAAATTCTGGGAGTTGAAGTCAAGACATTTTTAAGTTGCTAAGATGGAGAAGCATTCTTCTAAAGAGGTTGTAGGCTCATTCCAGAGGGTTAGATACTTGATATTTGAGAAGAGGTGCAGAGTTGGGGAAACATTAGAGGATAATCAAACATTGAAAGATAATGCCTTTGTGCCTCCCAGCACTGTGAATATTGTTAACCTAAAATATAGAACTGTATTTTTAAAAAGTTAGGGTCAAAAAGTCATACAAGTCTGATTTTCTATCCTCAATTCCATCTTGGGTCTCCTCCCACAGAACATTAAAAATGCTTCAGCCTCTAAACTCAGACTGCTGCCATTGAAAGAACTGCATTGCCCTTCATGTTTCCCAAATAGAATTATCTATAATATATTTAGCAGCTTGTGCTGATGTTAGGCAGTGCAGATGGCTCATTTTTTTCCTCTAGGTATGCAACTGAACCAGAAATATTTCTATCTAGCCTCAAGTGGGTATGGGAGTCAGTTCCAATAGAAGTAATAAAGACCCTGAATTTAGCAGAGTAATGTTCACAGCTAAACAATGTCAAAATCAAGGATGCAATCTGTTCATTGGCCATGCTATCTTTAAACCAACTTGCAGAGCTACACCTATTGTTTATGCCTATGTTTGTGTATTATATATGGATTATTAGATCAATGAAAACCTCTTTGAAACTGGAAATGCATGTTCCTAGATCCCTATTATGACACTGATTATATTATAATAGCTATGGATTTTCTAGTGTTAAGCATACCTACTTTCTTTAATATTAACATACATCTTCCTCACTCTAAATTTATTCAAATGCCTCAGATCAATGCAATACAGAGAGCAGAACAGTAAATAAAATCTACCAGAGCTATCAATAGCAATAGTTTCTAACAGAAATTGCTCTATATATTTAATATTGTTCGGATGATGAGAATATACATAGAAATATCATCAGAGTTAAATAAAATTTATTTTTTGTTCTTTACCCCAAGACTCAAGAAATGCAATATTCTTTCTCCAAGTTTCTTCATTTCATATAATTGTTGATTTGATTACAGTTCAACTTTCTGTACTTTTTCTTATTGTTGACTTTGAAGCTTGACTATGGTTGCGTCTTACCATAGTATTGATTCTAGATTACTAGACATACAATTAAGCAAGGGAAAAATATGGATTGGAGAAATGGTTAGCCAGGTCACAGAGACAGAGGAAAGAAATATGTTCCTCAACTAGTACTATATTAAAGGAATAGTAACAGAAAACCATACTCTCATGGGTTACATGTTGCCATGGACACTCTCCATTGTGTCTTCTTCTTTTTTTAAAAAAAGTAATCCTTTTAATTAAAAACAAACCAATCCTCAGTACATTGTGGCATTTGCACAGCAATGCATTATCCCCCAACAAAATATTTGTTCAAAAGAATTCTTCCAGGCATTAGTCATCCTAAGAAAATAAAACACATGGGTCCCTGCACCCCAAACATTTTTTAAAAAAGAAAATGGAGAAATCAGCCTAAAAAGAAAAGTGGCGAAATAGCAGGAACTTCCTGGAGGGGGAGGGCAGGGAGAGGTAGGTTGCCCTCTGCCAACGCTCTTCTCCAATTCTCTCAAAATTGTAAGTGACAAGCAAAACAATGTTTGCTTCTCCTGTGGAGGATGGGAAGCTTCTAAATGGCAAGTTTCTAATTGCAGGGTTCTTGTTACCTATCATTCAGCCTGATGAAAAGTTTGCTTGTTTCTTTTTAATTAGACTCAAAGGAACTTCTGATAGTCATCTGTAAACTATGCAGTGTTTTGTAGCTTTGGCAGCCCATTGCCACAATGGGAAAGTCAAGCTCATGTTGTGATGATTATGAAAAGGACTGGAAAACTAATCAACTTGGACAGGAGAAAAACAAACTATCACCCTTTCTGATTAGAGCATTGCTGTCAAGACTATTTATAGAATCCAGATTGTGATCTTTTCCAAGAGAAACAGCCTGCACTGAATGCTCCATTTTAGCCTTTCCTAATCTGATAATTTCCACATGGGTTGTATTTAATACTTCTAGCTAGCAGAGTCAAATAAATTCTGGGATTTGCATTCCTAATAATTCTGAGGAATGTTATGTTGGCAAAGACTGTTCTTTTTTATATAGTGATCTCTTTAAACTTTAGGGAGCTACATGCACTCCTAACACAGCTTTTGTCCAATTCCATCATGGTACTGTGATTCCATGGTACTGTGACTCTTTTAAATGGTTTAGAGGAGTGGGTGATGACTCAATAAAAAAACATTTCCATCAAAAGATAAAAGGTTATGCCATCATATTATTTTATACAGGCATCTCATATGTCTATTCATTTGACATTCAGTTTTATAGTTGAAATAACTGAAACATAGTGACTTTAGTATCTATTTCTGAGCCAGTATTTCTTTTTCATAAAATGCAAATATTCAGAGATTAGAGATAGAATGGGACAATGAATGCTCAGGGGGAAAAACATGAAGAAGTTTAACATGGATTTTGTTAGATTCGGGCAACGAGAGAACAGACTCCGGACAAGTAGTGACTTAACAGCTCTTTATTAGTAATAGTAGTGATCCAGCTTGGTGTGTGGTCTGAGGGTTCCCCTTTTATAGGGATCGGGTACGCCTCTCGACCAATCATAACGATCCCTAGTTCCTGCCCTGGCGGCGGACCTGAGTGGAGACTTACAGCGATATATGTTAATATCTAACAGATTTAGTTACCTAATTGTTTTTACACTGGCATATGATAATATTTATGCAATTTATCATTCCAAAAATTTGCCTAGAGGTTTAAACTAAAGATGTATTATCCCACCCAACAGATGTGTTGCAACTTTCACAATCTATTCTAAACTATCCAATGATCTAAACATGAACAACTTTTTCCTCCAGTCCAGCAAACCAAACAGCATAATAATATTTACTGTTTCCAAATGAGAATTGTGGACTTCTTTCCAGATCTTGTAATAATCAATTGTTTAGACCAGGGGTGTCCAAACTTGGGAACTTTAAGACTTGTGGACTTTAACTCCCAGAATTCCCCAGCCAGCATGGCTGGCTGGGGAATTCTGGGAGTTGAAGTCCACAAGTCTTAAAGTTCCCAAGTTTGGACACCCCTGGTTTAGACCATGCTGACTGGGGAATTCTAGGAGTTGAAGTCTATGAGTCTTAAAATTGTCAAAGTTGGACAGGTTTAGGGGAGGATAGGGAAAATATTCTCTCTTTTTATGAAGTCTTTAAAATGATCGTGCCAATAACTATCTCCAAGGTCACCTTGTTTTCTATCTTCAGTTTACTCAGTTTTTATGTTGTGCCAAACAAAGCAAACTTTGTTTCATTAATATTTAAGAGTCGTTTAGATTGTTCCAGATGAATTTAAAGTTCATTTAAATCACTATCAAGATAATATTAAGATTCGTCTCTGCATAATCTACTAACATAAATGATTGAGATGTCTGCATATAAATGGAAAGCTAAATATGATAATGCAGTACCAAGTTTATCAATAGACTAGTTCTCTCAATACTCTGGTGATATAATGTATTGTTTAATCTCTAGTATTTTGAACAAAAACATAACACATAGGATAAATGGAAATTTTTAGCTGCTACAATAAGGGATACCTGAGTGGCAATAATAATATGGTTCTGCAAACAGGTTCTGAAGATAAATGGCACATGAAATATTTGGGAAAACCTCTGTAACAGTCAGGTTGACAATAAAAGATCTCACCCATCAGTCAAGCCAGCCTCCTTTATGTTTTTAAAATGTTGTTATTATTGTTAGTCGTGAAGTGGTGTCCGACCCATCACAATCCCATGGACAACATTCCTCCAGGCCTTCGTGTTCTCTACTGGAGTCCATTTAAGCTCACACCTACTGCTTCAGTGACTCCATCCAGCCATCTCATTCTGTCATCCCCTTCTTCTTTTGCCCTCAATCTTTCCCAGCATTAAGCTCTTCTCCAGTGAGTCCTTCTTTCTCATTAGGTGGCCAAAATATTTGAGTTTCATCTTCAGGATCTGGCCTTCTAAAGAGCAGTCAGGGTTGATCTCCTCTAGGACTGACCAGTTTGATCACCTTGCAGTCCAAGGGACTCGCAGGAGACTTCTCCAGCACCATAGTTCAAAGGTCTCAATTTGGCACTTAGCCTTCCTTATGGTCCAACTTTCACAGCCATACATTGCAACTGGGAAAACCATAGACTTGACTATACACACTTTTGTTGGTAGGGTGATATCTTTGCTTTTCGATATGCTGTCTAGATTTGCCATTTGTTTTTTAAACAAGTCAATCAATTATTTTAATTCTTAAATCACACATGAATTCTTATCGGATTAGTGCAAGAAGGACTGGTTTAAAATATAGCCAAACAGAAACTTCTATGTGATGCATTGCTTTGTATTTTATATTTGCTTGGTCCACGGGAACATCATTTGGTTGAAATAACTATGTGAAGAAGACTTTCTTAGACTTTTTACTCTGGTGGAACCCTTGAAATAATGATCAGGTCTCAAGCAACTCTTTCATAAAAATTGCAAAAAGTGCAAAAACTTCACAGTAAAATTCATTTCCAATTTGCACAATTCGTGTTTCACAGTGTTTAGAACAGGGGTGGGTTGCTACTGGCATTACTGCCAGTTCGGCGTGCAAAACATTTTTTCACATGCACGAATAAGATGGCAGCATCAACAGCTGCTTTCTTGCCGAGCGGAAGACTTTAAAGGGGCCGGCCTTGTGGCCAGCCGCCACCCTCTTTGAGAGCTGATATGCAAAGAGGCGGCAGCTGGGAGGCTTCTTTGCCAGCCAGCCACTTCCCAGCAGCAGCGGCTGGCTGGGGGCCGCTGAAAACTCCAGTCAGCTTGCCTTCTGCACTGTACCAGCTGCTACGGAAGGTAAGCAACCAAAGAGGCGATGGTGGGAAAGAAGCGGGGAAATGAGGGTGACTAGTGAAGGGAGGGTGGGGGTAGATAGGGAAAAATCCTAAACATTTTCCTATCTTTTCCTGTGGGCGTGGCTAGGTGGGGGGTATGTGACTGAGTAAGCATGAGTGATGTCAAGTTGGCCATGCCCACTCATTCCCTTCCCCCACCTAGCGACGCCCCCCCCCCCGAACCAGTAGTAAAAAAATTTGAATCCCATCACTGGATGACATGTAATTCTCGTTATTGTTGAACTTAACTCCATTCATAATGCACAATTGGCCATTCTACAGAACTCATAAACACTTGACCTGAATAATATCTGGACCCCATAAGTGATGATAAGTGCAGACTTTGGGTTTTTGAATGAAGCAATCTCCCATAGAACTTTATTAAGGTCACCTCCACTTCTAATAATTTGGTTCATAAGAGCTATTTTATAAGAATTTATTTATATTTCTTCTACAGTTCTTCACCTAATTTCTCTTTCAAGCTCAGGACTATATGGTGATAGAACTATAGCTTGAAATAAAGATGTCACATGCATTTCTTTTAAAAAGTGATCCCTTTGTTCATTTTTAAAAACACAATTGCACTGCTATTACATAACCTTTTTATACCGAGAATATTAAACACACATGAAAGGATAAGTTCTTCCAGAAAATTCTAAAAAAATATATAGGTTTTATAATGATTCCTCCGGTCCTGTGGCAGATACCTAAGGGATTTTCCTTCTTCCTTCTGTAGACCAATTTGAAAAAAAAAGTATGATTCTTTTTGCAGGAAATATAACATTTTTTTCTAACTGTTCTGATTTATGAGCTAAGGCAATAGCACACTTGTTTTTTACATATTATTTTTATAAATGGCTTTCCTTAATGATATCAATGATCAATGATATCAATTCATCAATATCCAAGGATTGTACTCAGATATGTTGTTGAAGTCTTTTATGGCCAATGGCAATCTAGTGGTGATATATAGGGTAGTCCACCTCTTGTGTGTGTGTGTGTGTGTGTGTGTGTGTGTGTGTATACACATACATACACAAGCATTTTTCTTAAAAATAATAATACAGAAAATTCTTAAAGTGAATATAGAAAGAAAAGCAGAGACTTTTCTTTTGGGTTCAATGGAAAAAGACATGGAAATTTTTTTTAGAACATTGATGTTATATATGTTGATGGCAGCAAAACTACTTTATGTACAGAAATGGAAGGTCACCTGCAAAAACGGCTAAATTGACTGTTGTGATTAAAAAGAAACAATACAAATGCTTTTATTTCTACTTGGAAACCTTTCCTGGACTTTGTGCCTGAGGAGGATCCCAATGAAACTTTTATTTTGGGTTTTACCGATTAGATAGATTTGTTGTTATAGAAATTGCTAGTTTATACCAGGGATGTGCGGTCAGGGGAGGCAGGGGAGGCAGAGCCTCACCTCTCTTCATGAAATAATAGTATATAATATTATATACTATATATATATATATATATATATATATATATATATATATATATATATATATATATATATATATATATATATATATATATATATATATATATATATATATATATAATATTATAATATTATATACATCCGTCCGCCCGCGCCCAGGAGCTGCGGAGGCAGAAATGTTGTCGGCGCTCCCGGATAACGAAGCCACGAAAGCAACTGGGGAACGACGAGAAGCTTCCTGCCTCTGCTGGATTTCGCGCGCTCCTCACGACTGCAGTCGCGAGGAGCGCGCAAAGTCCAGCAGAGGCAGGAAGCTTCTCGTCGTTCCCCAGTCGCTTTCGAGGACTGCGGAGCGCGAGCCGACGGAGCACGCTCAGGAAGGCGGGGAATGGGATCACGTGTGCTGGAGGCTGAGGCAGCCTCAGCCTCCAGCACACGTGGTCCCATTCCCCGCCTTCCTGATGACGTCACCAGCCTCACCAGCCATAAACCTCACTGCACGTCACTGGTTTATACTATTATGTAAAAGTGAAAAGCTGAGGTTTGATGTTAATACCTTATTCTACTGCACCAAAGGGAGTTGGAAGTCAATGCCTTTTCTTCCTCCCACCCACCCCCTTTTCTCTTCCCTTTTCCCTCTCCTAGCTTCCCAACTATTTACTTTTGCATTTTCTTTGTATGCTACGGCTTATTATAAACTAATAAAAAATTAAAAAGATAAAAATAATTATTATTACGCTTTCAGTTGCTGTTTTTGGAGGCAAGCAGCAAACTCCTGTAGCTGTCTAGGCAACATGATGTTTCAAACTCCTTTTTGTTCCAGAAATGATAATTTCACCAGCCTAATATGGGCATATTTTTTTAAATGGCTGCTTCTGCATAGTTATTTTCTTAATTCCTTTTTTACCGCTTCTTGTACAATGGGCATCTGACACCATCATCACACCAATGCTATGACTTACCTAAGTCAGACGTGAGAAGATATAATTGTAGCATTGGAGTAATAGTGCCATCATTTTGTGTTCTCCCTGTTTGTTAGAGATGCCACTGTCCCTCCAACATTTTCCCATTAACGTGACAGATTTATAACCAGGTACAGATATAAATCTGCAACTGAAGGAAGTGTGGACTGATTTTTATCGGGAACCCTTGCCTTCTAATTTAGAGGGTACTCTGAAGCAATACTGTATGATCTTAAATTGTATATTTTTTACCCAATCCCCGCATAACTTCTCCTTTCCCTTTTCTCAAGCATTCAGCATCTTTGTGGATTGAAATGTTTTCTTTGTACCGTGAATGAGTCTGCTTGCGTATGAGGAACATAACTGTGGAGGAGTTTTTATTCTAACTGTGGTTTTAGACAGTTTTCTTTGATTTAAGAAGGAGCTATTTCCATTTTGTTAAAACGGAACGCATAAATGTCCTTCCTGAATGTCACCCATCTAAAAGAGATGCCTTATGCCTGCATCATTTTATACACACGTTGAGTGTTTTTGCACATGCCTGAGCACAAAGCATGAAGCAGTGTCCTTGTATTCCTCAGAAGAATTATGAGAAAGGCTAAACTCTTTTTTTTTACAAGGACTTGTGTAATTGATGTTACCGTAAAGAAGCAGTAAACAGTGACAAATGACTGTTTCTATCGTGCTATATAAAATACAGAATGAAAGATACTAAAAACAAATAGTTCACAATCAAACAATGAAGGATAAGCTTGAAATAGTAAACATTTTTCTTTTTTTCTTCTTCTGTTCAATCGTTCCCATTTCTTGAAGCTTGACTGTACAAGTCCCTGCAGTTTTCTTGGCAAGGTTTTTTTCAGAAGTGATTTGTCATTCCCTCCTTCCTCAGGCTGACAGAGAGTGGCCAGCATCACCTAGCTGGCTTCATGTCCAACGTGGGACTAAAACTCACAATCTCCCAGTTTCTTGCCTGATGCCTTGATAACTGCACCAAACTGGCTTTCCTTTTTAAGGTACTGTACCCACAATGCTATTAGTCTGTAGAGATTCTCAACCATCCAGGTCATGTGTTGTCCCAAAGGTGCTTTTCAGGAAGCAACTTGTTTTTATCTTTTGGAGATGTTTTGCTTCTCATCCAAGAAGCTTCTTCAGCTTTGACAGGATAATGGGGAATGGAAGCATTTATATTCCTTGCAAACAGTTGGTAATCTGCATCCTTTTAGAGCAGGGGTCACCAATCTTTTGGACCTCAGGGATCACTAAATTCATAATTTTAAATCCCGTGGATCACTAATATAATCTGCCTAATGACCGAGTGGGCTTGACTAGGTGGTCATGTGATGGGGCGGGTGTGGCCAACTCAATGTCACTCACATTGAGGGGCACCTTGCTGGCCTCTACTCACTCCTCCCCTGCCAGCCACTCCTCGCCTCCTGCTTGGGCTCCTTAGGGCCCCAACAGGAAGCAGTTGTTGGAGCTAAGCAGCCACCACAGAATGTTGGCAAAAAAAGCTGGCTCTCTTCAAATTGGATCTGACTGAGATGGAGGCTCAGCAGAAGCACCTCACTGAGGACTACGAGCATAGGCTTTCCAAGCAGAGGGAAGACCTGTGGGAGTACAAGGCCAGGTACTGGCACCTGGAGGCTCAGCAGGCTAAGATGATCAGCCAGTTCCAGGCCATGATGCAGTCCCACTGGAACAAGGCCCTCCGGCACTTCACCACCAGCAGCACTCCAACTTTCGCCCAAAGCCGCAAACCAGGAGGCTGAGGCAGATCCCAAGTCGGAATTTCTGCCCTCCTCTGACCCACACAAAAAGACACTGAAGGGAGATATTCTCTGCAGCAAGACAAACATTTATTGCACATATCCGCCCCAGGGCCATAGTTTGAGGACCCTTGATTTAGTGCAATATAAAACTGCAAATAATTTTTCTGTGGACCACTAAAGTTTTCTCCATGGACCACCGGTTTGTGACTGCTGTTTTAGAGGGTTGTTGAAGCACCTGGAGGTTTATCTGTGTCCTTAGGGTCACCTGAGTAGTGCTCCCTTTTCCTGCAGTCTGCAATTTTTCCTCTGAAAATCCATTCCTACTCCCACACCATTCAAAGGCTATTCATCCCAAATTGTATAGCTAAAAGTCTGTAGAGATACTCAGTCATCCAAGTCATAACTGTCCCCAAGGTGCTTTTTCAAGAGACAACTGGAATTCCTTGTTTTTTCTTTTGAAGACATTTCACTTCTCCATGATGCTATTATTATCATCCCAAATCAATCCACTTCACGATGAAAAGCTCTTTGTGAAAAGTTATGGACAATAATCGGCCATGTTGATCCAGTCCAAGTTGGTAGATAGAGGTTTCTTCTACGTAATCTCTAGCAAGGTGGCTCTTTCCGAGGATGAAATAGTTTGCTAAGTAGCAGTTTGAGGGAGGTTCTATTAAGAACTTTAGAAAACTTAATTCTTCTAGAGTATGCTAGAAAATAGGAAATATTTTGAAAAAGTGGGAATGGTTAGCCGCATTACCTAAAAGAAGTATGGATATCATAAGATAAAGGTAAAGGTTCCCCCGCATATACGTGCTAGTTGTTTCCAGCTCTAGGGGCGGTGCTCATCTCCGTTTCAAAGCTGAAGAGCCAGCGCTGTCCAAAGACATCTCCGTGGTCATCTGGCCGGCATGACTAGACTCCAAAGGCGCACAGAACACTGTTACCTTCCCACCAAAGGTGGTTCCTATTTTTCTACTTGCATTTTTACACGCTTTCAAAATGCTAGGTTGGCAGAAGCTGGGACAAGTCACGGGAGCTCACTCCATTACGTGGCACTAAGGATTCGAACCGCTGAACCTCCAGCCTTCTGATCGACAAGCTCAGCATGAGCCAACTGCATCCCACCCATGGATATCATAATTGCTATTAAACACATGTGTTACAAAATAAAGTGCTCAGGAGTCAAGTAAACATAGCTCAGGCTTGTGTTTGTCTTATCACGTAGCCACAACTTGTTTTTATTTCAAGTTGTCCGCAGAAGGTGCCAGAGTGTGAACCACATAAATGCATTTGGTACCTTCAACAGCTGTGTCTGGGCTGCAGTGAGATTCCAAATGTTCAGGAGAAGTTATACAAAACGTCTGCCTCAAATGGCGAAGAGCGGCTCCAGAATTTGAAACATCTACTTGCCCCAATTAAGTTACAACCCATTTTGTAACTTAATATGAGATGGCTTGGAGGGATAGGCAGAAAGAAGGGATATTTGGAACCTGGCTTTACAATTCCAGCATATTTAAAAGGAAAGGGCCACACAGAATTTGCTATGCAGCTGATGAGCAAGCACAAATGTAATTTTGATTGATACACTAAGAGAATTTGACGGTGTACCCTTCACACAGCTTTACTAGCTAACTAATGTGTTTTTTTGAATCAGGAACGAAAAATAGCCTTCAGTTTCTCTTTCTTTTTCTGAGATGGAAAATCCAAAAAGAAAAATAGTAAATCTACATTTTATTGATTTTTTTTCCCTTTGCGACCTTGCTTTTCATATAAATGGATAGGGCTGTATGTAATCCACAATAAGAAAACAATTTCAGGATCGGATGTAAGTGGCTTTACATGAAGCATTTTTAAAGCTGCATTTTTAATTACAGCATGCTAGGAATACACAAGCACTGTAGCATGCTTTGTGTGGCACCCCAAAGGTCACGCTTCAAAAGTAGAAAGGACTAACATATTTGGAGACAGGTTCAGGTGACAAGGGGTGGGATCAGAGGTGGTATTCTGCCGATTCTGACCGGTTCACCTGAACCGGTAGCGGAAATTGCGGGTGGCCCCGCCCACTCACCCCAGCTCTACGGCATCCCATTTAGGTCCCCTTTTTAGGCAAAGCTCATGAGTGGAAGGCGGAGCGCGCGCTCACTTTTGTGAACCGGTAGGGAAGATAAGTCAATACTACCCCTGGGTGGGATGGATGCCTTAAGGCTCAAGCCCTTGTAAGGTTAATGTTACCTAATTTACTTCTAGTTCTTAAAAAAATGAGAAAAGAGGAGAAATATTTGGCCTCCTCTTTTGTAAGAATGTTCTGGGGCTACATACTGTAAGTCGTTGGCTACACGTAGAACTGAGTCACAATTTTGGTAACCTGTTCCATGGCTATATGGTAGAAAATAAGTCTGGGCCTTTTCTTTGTACAGTCCTATGTCTTTAGGTAATTGTTAGTAAACAATGATTAAACAACCATTGGCATGACAAGTCTATCATTATCTTATGAAAATGAATAGAACTGAAATGTGAACATGCCTCATTTAATACTATATTTTCATAATGAGTGGTGGTGGTTGTAAATTTTCTTGCCAAAAAGCAATTTATTTCTTACACCAAGGAATTTTACTAATTAACTTGGTAAAATTGAATTGATTTCTTTGTGTATAATGATAAAGCCAATTATTTTAATCCAATTTTTTTTAACCGAACTATAACCTGGTATGCATATTATGCCATAATTTATAAGGCATAGTTCATAAAAAAACCACAATAGGATAAGGCATAAGGCATGAATTACAAAGAAGAACATTTAAACAAAATGACATAGTTCATACATAATATTAAATATGAATGAATTCTTATAATAGACAACCATTTATACTGTACAGTTTTATAACTCAAATAAATAAAATGTAATTTACTCTTATATAGGTAGTTCTGTTTATTAAAATGCATCTTTCAACTTTTAGACAATGGTGACAGCATAAGAATTTTGTCTAAAGCTTGACAAAAATAGCCAGAGTCATTTGTGCCATTTATTTTATAGTTCGGTCTATAGAATTAATGATGTGCTATGCAATATAGGCTTATTGTTAAAGGTCCTCCAAGATTTATTTACAGCATGACATTCAAAGGGAACAAATTACATATTAATAAAACCGGCACAAAATTTCTTTAGAGCATTGTTTCTCAGTCATGGCAACTTCAAGATATGTGGACTTCAAATCCCAGAATTCCCAGGCAGTGGGAATTGAAGCCCACACATCTTTAAATTGCCAACGTTGAGAAACACTGTTATAGAGGAATATCTCTGCACTGCAATAGATCCAACCTTGTCCTCGTCTTTTATGGCAGTTTAATAGCAGTGTTCCAATATCACAGGGCTGCCACAAAGAAGCTGTTCTCCAAGGCACCCGAGGGTAGAACAAGAAGCAATGGGTGGAAACTAATCAAGGAGAGAAGCAACTTAGAACTATGGATAAATTTCCTGAGAGTTAGAACAATTAATCAGTGGAACAACTTGCCTCCAGAAGTTGTGAATACTTTAACACTGGACATTTTTAAGAAGATATTGGATAACCATTTGTCTGTAGTGGTGTAGGTTTTCCTGCCTAAGCAGGAGGTTGGACTAGAAGACCTCCAAGGTCCCTTCCAACTCCATTATTATATTATACTATATTTTCCTGGAAGGAAGAGAAGCATCAAAATCTAATTTTAAAATAAGAATAGGTTATATGAATTAAAGGTTAAAACATTGCAGCTTATATTCAGGACCCATCAAATGAATGAATGAGTACAAGTATATATGCTGGTCTTGTTGTATTTGGGTCTTTTCCCGTGTAAGATTGAGATTGTCTTGGCCCAATCTCAATTTTACATGGGAAAAGACCCGAATACAACCAAGACCAGCATACCTACACCTGTGAAAATGTACGAAAACATACACACACACACACACGCACGCACGCACGCACGTACGTACGTACGTACGTACGTATGTATGTATGTATGTATTTATTTATTTATTTATTTATTTGTGTTACAACCCCTGGTATGCCCAATATAAAAAAGCACAAATAAAACATATATATATATATATATATATATATATATATATATATATATATATATATATATATATATATATATATATATATATATATATATATATGCATATATGCAACATACACAGGACAAACGAACAGGAGAATAATGCACGCATCACAGAACACAAGAACGCAGTAAGAAAAAAAGAAAAAACTTCCTCCCTTTTCCAGCACCTTAAAGCTACAGGACATGAAATTAATTTTGAAGGAACCAAGTTAATCTCCAAAACTGAATACTTCAACAAGAGAATAATTATGGAAGCTATAGAAATAGAGAAATACTCCCACAACATGAATAAATGTGATGATACCTCCCGCCTACCAGACATCTGGAAACCAGCCCTAGTCAACAAATGAGCCCCACCCACCACCCAGGCCGTTAAAACACAAAACAACAACGAACACACAGCCAGCACCAATCAGCACCAATCTACCAATCATGATACAACCACACATCCAATCAATCCACTTACTGAAACAAAGCCAGCACTCCACACACCCCCACCAAGATTTATAAAAAGATGGCGTCTCCAACCATGCTTTAAGCCCAAAACCCAGCCTGAAGATGGCGAATGAGACGTCGCCGAAACATTGCCAAGACAATCTCAATCTTACATGGGAAAAGACCCAAATACAACAAGACTAGCATATATGTATGTATGTATGTATGTATGTATGTATGTATGTATGTATGTATGTATGTATGTATTTGTGTTACAACCCCTGGTATGCTTAGTGGCTAAGTATGTAGGCTTAGTGGCTAAGACTCCTGCCTAATATGTAATATAGCCCAGGTTCAAATCCCAGTAAGGGTATGGCTAGCTGATGAGAGCTAAATAGCTTGAAATAGATCTATACTAGTCTCCCTTTATTTATTTATCAGCACAAATACAACACAAATATAAAAAGGCAACATTAAAAATAAAAATATGGTTTTCTGCCTGGATGGTCCTCTGTAATGAGCCGAAGGACAGAAAGGGGGAGTAGTGAGCTCCCTCCCATATTTGGGCATACCAGGGGTTGTAACACAAATACACACACACACACACACACACATTCATTCATTCCCCAGGTCATGGTTGTCCCAAAGGTGCACTTCCAAAAGGTAACTGGCCTTTCTCTCCCCCCCCCCCTTCGAAAACATTTCACTTCTTATCCAAGATGCTTCTTTAGTTCATGTTCAGTCCAAACTCCAGTTCAAACTACATTTGCCTTTTGGAAAAGCATCTTTGGGTATGTATATGGCGCAACTTTTAACACAACTGGCTGATTAAATTAGACATAGTGAAATTACAATATACACTCAGCCGTAGAAAAATGTAATGCATGCAGCTGTAAAGCAATTCATAGTTATTCATAGCACTTGATTCCTTCCACTTGAAGACTATATTGTGATCTAGGCAGGAAACTAAGTAACCTTTAATGTTAAATATAATATATAGCCTGCACAGATATTAAGCTGCTAACTATTTGATGAATGTGATGTGTTATATATATAATGCATTACATTCATCACATTCTTGTTCTAAGAATAAAAGGACTGGGTGTAGTTTCAATTATAAATAGTATTTTGAAGGGGGTTATATTTTAATTCATTCCACACAGTCAGAAGTGTTTGTATTTACAGTGATTTACCGAATATATTGCATGTTTCCAATATTCTGTTGATGTGATATTTGTAATTTTTTGCTTTATACATTTGCCATCTTAACTGTTTTCAGTTAAGTTTAAAAAGTGAACATGAAAGGAAGATGTGTGTAAATAATGAAACATAGATGTCATGTGTATTCATAAATATGTAGTTATGCATTCAATTTAAGCTTCCTTCCATATAATTTCTATCCTAATAACAAGTTAAAGGCAGTAGACCAATTAACCAAACTTGGAATTCAGCTTTATGACTGTCAGAGGTATTATTGGTTCAGCCCTCAAGTCATGCCTGTATTCCAGATGTGGAAATGCATTTATTTGTATGTCCAATCAATTTAGGCACTATCACACACATACTTGATTTTAAAACTAAATAGCTATAAAATATAAATGCAAAGCATATGAACAGACTGAATATATTAAGATGGTTTAAGTAATGTAAAATACCCAACCAAGCAAAAATGTTTGATATCATTTCAAAGTTGACATCAGTCACACTTCCATTCTTCTAAAAATAGAACACATGTCTAAAGATGTATGCTTCTTAATTTCTATTTAAGTAGAGGAGACTCTGAGAAGAATCAACTCTCCATGAAAAGCCCAAGATAATAGAATAACAGAGTCGGAAGGGACTTCAGAGGTCTTCTAGTCCAACTCCCTATCAGGAAATCCTGTAATATTTCAGACACATGGTTACCCAATCTTTCCTTAGAGATTTCCAGTGTTGAAGCACCCACAACTTTGGGAGGCAAGTTGTTCCATTGTTCTATCACTAAATTTCTCCTTAGTTCTAGGTTGCTTCTCTCCTTGATTACTTTCCATCCATTGCTTCTTGTCCTGCCTTCAAGATGTAGTATAAGTCTTTTTAAATTTTAACACTTTGAATTGTATCACTTGGCTCCAAAAACAAATTAGCCACAATAATGGGACATACTGTATCCTTTACTTAATCAGTGATTCAACAAATAAATGACATTATTTTATTTCTGGCTGGGGGAACTTATATGTATAACATCATCACAAAATAGGGGGGATGGGGAATAGCAAAGGATGTATGTTGGGTAAAAAAAAACACAGCACTGCAGAATTATAAGATGTTATTTCCAATCCTTTTTTTAACTGCTACTATGCAAAATAGAATCTTTTGAACTGCCAGACATGTCGTCCACTTATCCAGTTGAAATACAGCCTTATATTTCCAAAACATATACTTTAGAAAATTATGTGTTTGAGCTACTGCTAGGTAGTAGAAAATAAATGCAGATAAATCTGAAAGCATTTGAAAACAAAACAGCTCTTCCATTTTGATTTCCATAGAAGAGAAAAAGGAGCACAGCTGAGAAATGTGATGTTGAGAAGGAATTTATCCAGTTGCTGATGTTCAACAAGCGGAAGGCTTGTTGAAGAGAGAAAGGAAGAAGTCCAATGGACAGACTTAGCCATAGTTTCAATTGGGAAACTATGCCCACCCTAGACCAAGTCAAGTCCAAAAACACTAGGGAATTTCTAGAAGCCTGGCACCGTGACAAGTTAGCCATCAATAGACACATAGACATAAACAATATCTATATACTTTGCAAAGAGACAATCAACAAGCTAAAAAGAGAACCTCCCCACCAACAATCAGCACCCAGATGAGTATAGATTAACTCCAAGATTAATATCAGACCAACTATCAAGCAAACAATACCCCAATCAAGGAACTGCCTAAGAAGCCAACAGTAAACAGCCCAACCAAAGAACCTCTAAGACCATCTCAGGACAAGTCATTAAAATATAAACTGAGAGCAAACTCCATTCCTTACTAACACTGATGATGGCACCTAGTTTGGGCAACGAAATGTCTGCAAGAAAACAACCAAGCACAGAGACCACCAAGGATGCTAATTTCAACCCTGAGCTACAAATGCTCTCCTTTATAAGAAGCCCTTCCTTCCATGTCATACATTGTCGTACTGGGTTTCTGTGCTGAAATGGATTTTTCAGGACTGGAGGGAAATCAGAAACTTAAATAATATGGAAGAGTAATTGATGTGTTCCATGTGAAGAGCAACATCTAGAACACTAATTAAAGAAAGATGTAGACATCAAGAAGAGACAACGGAATCCTCCAAATGTTGCTGAATATCATTATTCTTCATGGAGGATATGAAAAGAGCCTCCCCAAAGTAGTGGTGGGTTCCTAACTGGTTTACTACTTGTTCACTGGAAGGGCATTTCGTGCGCTTACTGCTCGCTTCGTACATGCCCGTCGCGCATTGCTGTGCATGCACAGTTGTCTGAAAACTGTTCTGCGCATGTGCAGAAACATGCCGGCAACAGCAGAAGAGACCGGGGAAGTGGTTCAGGGACATGACAAGCCTGGGTCACTGCTGGTTCCAGCAACCCAGGCCACCATATAACTATGGTTTGACCAAACCGGTCCAAACCGGTAGAAACCCACCACTGCCCCAAAGGCTGTGTGTGGCTAATACATTTGGGCGTCCCCTGGACAACATCTTATGAATAATCCTTTCAATACAGAAGCATCCAAAACATAGAATTGTGATGCTTCTGACATGAATAAACAAGCAAACATTGTTCCTCATTGGTATCTTCACTGGATGGGAATTATAGTTCAGTAACATCTCTAGGGCAAACATTTTCCTGCCTCTGACACATGAACTATGGGCCAAACCTACTATTAAGCAGTCTGAAGTAATCTGTGTCATATAGAAAATTGTGGGAGGTGGTGGCTCAGTGGCTAAGATGCTGAGCTTGTTGATTAGAAGATCAGCAGTTCAAATCCCTAGTGCCATGTAATGGAGTGAACTCCTGTTACTTGTCCCAGTTTCTACCAACCTAGCAGTTTGAAAGCTGATAAAAAATGCAAGTAGAAAAATAGGAACCACCTTTGGTGGGAAGGTAACAGTGTTCCATGTGCCTTCAATGTTTAGTCATGCCGGCCACATGACCATGGAGACATCTTTGGACAGCGCTGGCTCTTCGGATTTGAAACGGAGATGAGCACCACCCCCTAGAGTTGGGAACAACTAGCACATATGTGCCAGGGGAACCTTTACCTTTATAGAAATTTGAAGTGCCCTTGGTTGGGGTTGACGGAGATAGCAACCCATCACATTTGGAAGGCACCAAATTGGGAAAGGCTGAATTGCACCAAGTTCTATTCCAATGTGTGGGATTCAATTCCCTTATACTAAATCATGTCTGATGACAAATTCAACCCCTTTTCATCATATTGTTTTTTAAATATGTTCCTCTAAAGCTGAATGAAATCCTCCCCAATTCATTGCCCTTTTAACATAAGAATTGCTAAAGATTTTCCTGTGTCCATCCTGAAAACCCTTTGTTTTACAAAAACGTTAATCTAAACTGTGACTGGATTATTGCTACTATTCTTATATATTAAAATTATTGCGTTATTATAATTAGGACTTTTTTCCTGGTGATTTCTCTTCAGTGGCAGCCCTGATAGGAAGAGAGGGGGGAAAAAAAGGTCATTAATTCAAGCCATCTTTTTTATTTTATCCAGTACAGGTAGTTCTCAATTTACAAAACTTCATTTCGGGACCATTCAAAGTTACAACGGCATTGAAAAAACTGACCCATGACCATTTTTCACACTTACAACCATTGCAGCATTCCCCATGGTCACTGATTGAAAATTCAGATGTTTGGCAACGGGTTCATATTTACGATGGTGGCAGTGTCCCAGAGTCATGTGATCAGCTTTTGAGACCGTCTGACAAGCGAAGTCAATGTGGAAGTCAGATTCACGAAACACGTTACTACCTTAACAATTGCAATCATTCACTTAACAACGGTGGCAAGAAAAGTCATAAGATGGGCCAAAGCTGACTTAACAAACATTTCGGTTAGCAAAATAAATCTTGGTCGTACGTCAAGGACCACCTGTACCAGATTTTTCTTGTACGTGATTCTTTTTAACCCATTGCTGAACTTACAAGATGACCCAGGCGGCATAGCAAAGATACCATATATTCAAGGCACATTCTATCTAGTCCCATAGCACAAGAACTTGAAGAAAGGATTATATATATAAACCTGTCTTGCTGTCAGCAGCAGCAGTAAAAAACCAGACAATTAAATACAGCCTAAGATGTAATTAAAACTACTTACAATATATGGGGAGGAATTTGTCAGCACAGAGATAATAGACTCGAGGAGCGCTGTTTATCTGTGAATAAAAAAAGGATGCGCCTTGCATCGTTTCTCCCTGCTGGAAGACTCCTCAGTGGTTAATGAAATCAAGTGCTGGGTCCATTTCAAAGTCCGTTAGCAGAGAGCACGGCAGTGAGCCAATTGTCCAATTAGGAGCAGCTCCTGATGGCAAATCTAACCCTGGTTTGGACATTGCCCAGGAAGGAAATGTTCTCGCTCTTTCATTTTCTTCCCAGTTTTGTTGCACGACATGTGTGCTGTGTTTTAAGCATGTTGACAAACTCTGCCTTGGCTGATCCCAACTAGCTAAATCGATTGTTGCGACTCTAGTTTGAAAAGACTTGAAAGGGAATAGGCAGAGCATGAGAGTTGGTTCATTCTCAAGCTCTGCTAGATTTTGGCTGACTCGAATAGATTCATCTCACTTGGTTTTGGCAAACAAGGTGCATATTCATTTGATGTCAGATTTTCTCATTTTTTCCCCCAAAAATTTTATTGGTTTTTCTCATTTTGTACCTCTTCGGTGAAGAACCAAGGTTTTCCTTAACTTTGCACTTAATCAAATTTTCCACCGGGTAATTGATACAGTCCCAAAATATGTAATGTTTTTAAAAAGTCATGCATAGTTCTAATAGCAAACTATTTCTAGTGGCCAAGTTAGATAAAGCAGCAGTGAACCTTGTCAGCTTTACCCCTAATCTCTACAGATGCCTCTGATGAAGTTGTTGATGAATAAAAAAGCATATCAAGATGTAAATATTACAAGCGTGCAGTATTTCGGTTTCATTCTTCAATACTAAACATAACTAGGAGTGTATGTAGACAGTTGACATTAATCATATAAGAAAGACAGGGGTGACAAACTCAAGGCTCCTGGGACGGATCCAGCCCTTGGGGTGCTTAGATCTGACCCGGGGGGCCACCCTGGGAACAGTGAAGGACTGGCCCACAGTGCCTCGGCCAGATAAAACAGAGCTTGAGAGGGCTGTACGCAACCTTCCTGAGCTTCATTTTTCCTGGCAGAGGGTTGCAGGAGGCCATCGTAGCCAAAAATGGAGCCATGAGGGCCATGCGCAGAGGGTTGCAGGAAGCCATCGCAACCGAAAATTGAGTTTGGAAGCCCGTTTTCAGTGGCATAGCACTTAGCCCACCACAGGTCACCCTGATATGAGTGATGGTCATGCCCATCCCGACCCCCCAAGGTCAAACACAACCCTGAGGTCAAACACAACCCTGATGCAGTCCTCAATGAAATCGAGTTTGACACCCCTAATGTAAAACATCCAAACAATAACTATATTGGTGCGTTTCTAAATTTTATTATTTTAACTTCGTTGTTGAATGAAATTTATTCTGTATAACATAATGACTATATGTAGCAGGCCTGTCAAACTGGCGGCCCGCGGGCCGGATGCGTCATGTACAGGCCACACCCACCACAACTCCACAAAGGCAAAAAAATGCCATGATACATCATGTGATGTGATCAAAATTGACATCCGTGATATGTAGATTTAGATATGGGCATAGATAACATACATATACATGCAGTGCTATTTGCTCTTTTGCCATTAGTCGGCAAAGGCTGTCATATATTTGCAGGTTCACATGTTACCTTGAACCAGTTTGTAATTATAATTGGTCGACTAAACCATAATTGCTTGAATTTACCCATCATGTAAAGACATAACGTTTATTTCACAAACCATTGACTAGTGTTTCTTCAACACAAGAAGCAAAACAGGCAAACTACATTATTGATTAATGCAGGGGTGTCCAAACAGCTGGCTGGGGAATTCTGGGAGTTGAAGTCCACAAGTCTTAAAGTTCCCAAGTTTGGACACCCCTGGATTAATGGGATGAACGAGCCACTGATCTACTGTCTTAGCACTGGAAAGGAATAGATCTGTGGTTAATGGCTAAAGGAAAAAGAAAAGATTGCTTTTGTTCTTTGATTTTTGCCTTTTCCCTTCTCTCTCTCTCTCCCTTGGTACATTCCCATCTGGTTTTTAGAGTTGGAAGAGTTTATGGTGATTTAATATATTATGTGACCTCATTTGTTGTGAGTTAATCAAGTGTATTACACCATATGTGAACTGAGCCAGTGAGTAACTTCAGGGCTATGCAGTTGCTTGATCCTGCCTTTCTCCTTCAATTTAAACACCATATATCACTGAGTTAAAAATAAAAGCTTTTGTCATTTGCCGCCAATACCTCAAGAAAGAAAGAAAAAACATACTTCAGTTAATATTTCCCATAACCCATCTATATTCCATGCTATTGTCATATGACTTATGCAGGAGAACTGACAAGTGATTATTTCTTTTGAGAAAACAAGGAAGCAAAATCTGAATTTTCAGGCTTCTTTCTTCTTCTTCTTCTTAATTCCCCAATAGTTGATTCAAATAAGCAGGCTTTATTATTTATACATGTTTTTGCTTCTCCCATCCCATGAATGAGAATTTTTGGAAACCAAAATGAAAAAAAAAATCTTGAAATACCAGTCACTAAATTCCAGAGAATTTATTACAAAAATAAGAGATTCCTTCAGGAAGAATTTCAGGTCCTCTGATTAAATCTGATTTTAAAAAGGTAGGGAACGATCTTCACTAGGCCATATATTTTTTCCCTGATACTCTATTCAGGAACAGCAGAACTAAAATTCATAGCATAATGGAGGACAGATTTCAAAAACCATTGATTTGCATTCTCCTTAAAATATAACCATCTGACTAATTTGACATTGACTGATTACGTAACTACAAATGTTAATTTTTTACAGAACTGATCTTATACAATTCATTAGAAACAATATGTATGTACATTTATACTTTTTGAAAGTCAATACACTGTAGTAATTTATTTACTGTTCTGAAACCTAAAGTTTTCAACATTCCAAAGAAAACATTCCATGTTCTAAAGTTTCACTCCAACTTTTTAGCTCAGGTCAAGAAGAAATTCAGTTGCAACAATTGACTGTCAGAGTCAATGCTCAGAGATTGAAACCTATTTTAGATGTTTTAAAACCTCATAATTTCTTGTCTTTAATGGTACATTTACTGCTAATTTTATATTAGTGCCTATTTAAATTTAGGATTTAATTTTCATGTGCTACAATGTCCTCCATTTTTAATTTTTTTTATCTTGCTTTGGAATTTCTTTTAGTGAAAAGTAATATATTTTCAAACATAAATTACATCTATTCAGGATTTGCTTTTGTATGAGTTGCTATTTTTTAAAAAAAAGACTGTTTACAAACTGTGTAAGAAGAAGCTTCAAATCCAAAGCATGAAGTGCTATTTTTATAGCTGTGATGTTGTTCATGCTGGTTAGCTTGTGTTTACAAATCACATTCAACTTATGCTTTTGTTTGCTATAGGGATTTTATTTTTTTTAAATATTTATTTTCATTTCATTTAGAAGGGTGGTAGGTATTACGTAGCATAGATAACCCCCAACTATTTAAGTAATTGTAAAATAAAAAATAAGGATGCAAGAGATTGTTTTGAATTCTTATTGTTCTCAGTGTTGAAATACTCAAAATGTTCTGAAGAACACAGCATTCAAAACACTCTGATGAATTTCTGAATGATTCTTACTGTGTTCTTAATTTGGAACATTTTATTCTTCATTTTGCATATACCCCTTTTCTTTCTTTCCTAGTGACTTAGTGCTGGCGTTAAAATGGGAAGTGGTGGATAAGCTGAAATACTACTTGTGTGGGGGAAGTTTGAAGTCAAGACCAACAACAGGCCATTGGTGTATTGCCTCACAATCAGAGGTGGTGGTATTCAGCCGGTTTGGAGTGGTTCGGGTGAACCAATAGTGGCGATCTGCGGGTGGTGGCGACATCCTATGTAGTCTCATTTTTGAGCAAAGCGCATGCGTGGAAGGCCCCGTGTGCTCGTGAGGCGAGCTTGCACGCGTGCGCTCACATTTGCGAACTGGTGGTAAACGTCTGTGAATCTCACCTCTACTCACAATGACCAAGCACAATAACACAGGGCGTTAGTAGTTAACTGCTCTGTCTGGATTCCATTTCAGCCCAACCATTTGTTTGAAAGAGGGGTAAAAGAGGCCATTTATCTTAACATTGAGCCTCTCTCAACAAAGAGGGAGGGTTAACACACCACATATCTCCTCTTTACAACACAGTCCTGTCAGCAGTTCCAAGAAGATTGCAACCGCATTTGCACTCTGATATGGATGACTCTGAGAGCACAGATTAAACCCCCAAGATCTCTTAGGCAGAGTGCTAAGACCAGATGACAGCAAAGAAATATGATCCTTCCTTCCAACCCTCCTCCCCATACTGTCAGAACCAATCCCTCCATAGCCCCCACCATCTTCTCAGAACCCATGAAGTTTCTTGGATGAGAAGCAAAATGTCGTCTTCATCTTCTTCAAGGAGAAAAACAATCCCGGTGCTTTTTGAAAAAGCACCTTTGGCACAACTATGACCCGGATGACTGAGAAACTCCACAGCCATATTTACACAAAGAAACAAGTTAAAGAAACAACCCAAGAAAAGAGACAACACAGAAAATCATTTTGTAATACTGCTCTAATTGTTGCTTTAGGTAAAGTTTTGGACTGAGGTAATTATATCAATGCAGCAATTTCCCAGGGTAGATGAAAAATTCAGCAAAATTACAGCTAAATCCATAAAAAGCTGGACTTAGCACAGCCCCCCACCCCACCCCAATCTATCAGAAACACAAATAGTCTAAATTAACTAAGGTCTGTAACTTTATGGAATCCTATCAGTATTGTCTTATGTATTTTCTCCTTATCATGAGCAGTAATTCAATAAATAAATCCATCCATTGTCTTTTAATGCCTTGAGGTATTAAGGCCTTGAGATGTTGGGGTGAAAAGTAGTTATAGAAATTGGATTCTATTACTCACACTATTTTCAGTCATCATATTACAAATACTGTTGTCCTTACAGATGAAAAACCAATTTTGAGTCAAGTAGTGCAATTCTCCATGAAAGGAAAGAAAGTTTAAAGAATAGAGATTGTTGATTATCTGTCATCCACAGGGGCCATTGTATAATTCTGAGAAGAACTGTGTTGTTTTCATAAGAAAAGAATTGTGGGAAAATAATTGCAATGCCTCGTTTAAAAGACTAGCCTTTACAGCAACAGGACCAACAGGAACTGTCATTTGTCTTTCCAGTCATCTTCTTCAGTTGAATGTCTCAACAGAACTTTAGAGGTGTTTTTTTAAAAAAAAACTTCAGAATTTCATCCAGGGGATATTTAGATAAACCTTCAGGATCGTGAAGTTTAATTCAAAAATCGTTAATGCCATTACAGTTATAAGGCATAAACTCCCCCCCCCCCAGCAATTTGATTCAGGCTTGGTATCACTAAACACCTTTTTGTAGGTGATGTCCAGACTGAATCTGAGGGAGGGGTCAAATGCATCATCAGTCATGAGTCCAGAGGTGGTATTCTGCCGTTTTGGACCTCTTCACCCAAACCACTAGTGGAAATTGTGAGCCCACCCACCCTGGCTCTATGGCATCCCATTTAGGCCCTTTTTTTGCCAAAAGCACATGCGCGGAAGACTGCACGTACTCACATTTGCGAACTGGTAGGGAAGGTAAGTGTATACCACCTCTGCATTGTGCCCACAAGAGCTCTAAGTCCAGCCTTGAATTCCTTCTACTCTTATCTCCTGCTAGTTTCCCTTGGCCATTAATAGTTCAGATGCTTACAGAGAGCTCAAGCTTTCAATAAAGCTTTATACCCATTTTAACTGTCTGAATCTCCTTATTTTGCTGGTGCTTGGCACTCTCCCCCATAACCCATGTTAACCTGTGTTAAACTGCATTTCCCCCCCTTAATTCACATCCCTTAACTTACTCAGATAGAATGACGAGGTGTAAATCCTATTCTTTTTCCCACCAATAACATAACCACTACCACCCACCTGATTGATTTTAACAACAGCTGTTGCTGCTGCTGCTTTGAGTGAATAATATCTCTCATTTCCTTCCTGGCAAGAGTTTGGCATAAATGGCCTTTTAAATTTCTCCATGCAATTTGAGCAGACAAATTGAGTGGAAGCTTTCTCCAAAATTCTTTAGAGGAAAAAGATTTTTTCCTCCAAACAGTTTCTCAAGGACAGAAGTCTTGCTGAGAAACGACAGCAGCGATATTGCTGAAAAAGTCACAAAGAAGAATTCCCTCCTGAAATATTCTGTAAGACTTATGGATGCATGACCAGCCAAGAATGTGGCAGGCCACTGAAAGCAGAACCATGGAAGTCATGCACAATCCTTGGGTGCATAATTAAATAAATGTAAGAAACATCAAGGCCATATTCTCTAAAACTCTCTCCCCAGTGTCTTTGAGCCATCTCAGCTCAAATTACCTTGAAAATGAAAAGAATTAATTCTCACATAAGTTCCCTGGAGCTTTAGAGGGAAGTAAAAGTGTAGCAGGTATCTTCTCTCCAAATCCATAATGATGATGTTCATCCATCGTGTTCGAAGAGGACCTTGATCTAACAAGTTGTGGGGATTGTCCATGTAGACCTGAGCCGCCTGTGTGCAGGTCTGCAGCTACAGCTCTCAGTGTATCTTCTCTCCAAACCAGTGGTGGGTTCCGGATCCCATTCCAACCGGTCTGGGTTGGAACTAGCCCGGCGTCACCCACATGGACGCGCACAGTGCGCACTACATTGTACTTGCCTGTGACGCTTCCGCAAGCCTCCACGATGCTCTAAATGCTGGGTGGAGCATCGCGCAGGCACCATATGCACCATGCGCGGAAGGCTTAAAAGACAGGTAAGGAGCTCGGGCAGGCAGGTGGGACCTCTGGAGTACCATACAGGAACGGTGCCTGGTGCTCCGGGCATGCTCCGAAAAGCTCGTACTGGAGCGTACTGCCTGCAACCCACCACTGCTCCAAACCCATAAGCATGCTAGAGAGAACCCTTTCTATTTTGTTATTTTTATTCTTCATAGATTTATCCTTTTTATTCTTTGTAGTTTGTATTAGTTTATGTTTGTATTACTGTATTTTTTTAAACAAAAGTATTATACAAAAAAAGACCGAAGCCATCATCACAAACCATGCCTTCTTGACAAATATGTTCCAAATTGCCCACTGCCAAGATACAATCTCAAAACGGTGTGACTCAACACATCACAGTTTGACTAGGAATCTGCAGTGTTTTGGATCCAAAGTTGAAAATGTGCTTGAGAGTGGGTGTGGGCTGTCACGCCACACCTGTCATCTTTCAAGAAGCTGAATGTTCCCTGGCATCACAGGGTAGCCATGCGGTTCCCGGAAAATACATATTTCGGCTGAGGAGGCGCCAACAAGGAGAGACTTGATTGATTACATCATGTATGGGCATATATCTGAAGACATATTAAAAAGCCTTCTTAACTCAGACATGTACAGGTATTTTTTGCAACTCAATAGCCACTAGGTGAATGCAAGAAAAAGATAAAGCTTCTTTAAGGCTATGCTGACAGATGAGTTCCCCTCCCGTCTTTGGTTTTATGTAAAAAGGGGTGCAGTTTTATGATTAGGATTCTTCTAGCTATCCTGATGCATGAATAGATCATATGTTGATGAGTGCTTAGGGGGTGGAAAGGCAAATCCAAGTAAGTGTAGCAATGGCCAGCTGCTTGCAAAACAAAATCCGGCGTGGGATAGGAAAGAGGGGATTCTTAATTTTCATGGCATAAGCCTTCTTATAGTTCTAGATCTTACTCAGAGCATTCAAGCAATCTGTTCTGCCAGGCATAAAGTCCTTTCCACATGTCACTAGACCCACGTTTTTCTTCCCAATATTATGCAGAATTTTCCCATCAGTGTGCACTGCCAGCGATTTCCTCAGCTTTTTCTCCTTGAGCTATCAGCTTCCCTTCTAGCTGGACAGTTACAATTCTGATTGCTATCTTCCTTGTCCTTCTGTCATGGTGTTTCGTTTTTGTGGTGGGGGAAAAAACAGCAGCAAGCTAATGTCTGAAGACATAATGGGACAACTTGTTGCAGCTAACTCGTTCCAGTCATCTTATCCCAGCTCACTTGCTCTGGCTGACTTACCACAGGACAACTTGCCATGGGAAAATTAAGCACCTGAGGAGAGAGACAAGTAGAATTGTAGTTCACCCAACCTTGAGGACGTCTAACTTGAAAAGTTTCAAACCTAGCACAACACAAGACAAGGCCCTCTGCAATTCATTTGTCCCTCTCTTGAGTTATCCTGCATTGAATTGCCCTGCGGCAAGTTGACTGGAGCGAGTTGTCCCAGGCCCATCTAGACAAGTGATTGGAGAGATTAAGAGATTGTGATAAGGCATGATGGGATTCTAGTTACAGGAGGCAGACAGAACTCCTATAATGGGGAAATGCCCGTCCTTGATTTCTGGAGAAAACCCAGCAACTCTGTCTTTGTAATGCTCCCTCTGCAGTCCAAGGGTTGTCTATAGTATAGGCTTAGTTTCCAAGGTCCAACTGATAACTTTAGAACAGGGGTGTCAAACTCACATCATCACGGTGGCGTCATGTGATGTATCGGGACTTCCCCCCCCTTCGCTAAACCGGGTGTGGGTGTGGTCAGTGTGTGACGCATCCAGCCCGTGGGCTGGGAGTTTGAAAGCCATGCTCTAGAACAGTGTTTCTCAAACTTGGTGACTTTAAGTCCTGTGGACTTCAACTCCCAGAATCCCCCAGCCAGCATAGCTGGCTGGGGAATTCTGGGAGTTGAAGTCCACAGGACTTAAAGTCACCAAGTTTGAGAAACACTGCTCTAGAAGGTGACAAGGAAGTGCTCAGGAAAGGACAAACACCATCTCTAGAAAAGCCCTCTTAACTCCTGGCAAATAGATGGGGAAGAAATGGAGGTAGTGACAGATTTTATTTTCCTGGGCTCCAAGATCACTGCAGATAGGGACTGCAGCCAAGAAATTAAAAGATGCTTGCTCCTGGGGAGGAAATCTATGGCAAATCTAGACAGCATACTAAAAAGCAGAGATATCACCCTGCCAACAAAAGTGTGTAAAGTCAGGGCTATGGTTTTCCCAGTTGCAATGTATGGCTGTGCAATTTGGACCATAAGGAAGGCTGAGCGCCAAAGAATTGAGGCCTTTGAACTATGGTGCTGGAGTAGACTCCTGTGAGTCCCCTGGACTGCAAGATGATCAAACTGGTCAGTCCCAGTGGAGATCAACCCTGACTGCTCTTTAGAAGGCCAGATCCTGAAGATGAAACTCAAATATTTTAGCCACCTAATGAGAAGGAAGGACTCACTGGAGAAGAGCCTAATGCTGGGAAAGATTGAGGGCAAAAGAATATGGGGGCGACAGAGAATGAGGTGGCTGGATAGAGTCACCGAAGCAGTAGGTGTGAGCTTAAATGGACTCCAGAGGATGGTAGAGGACAGGAAAGCCTGGAGGAACATTGTCCATGGGGTCGCAATGGGTCGGACATGACTTCGCAGCTAACAACAACAACAGAAAATGCTTAAGTTTGGAATTAATGGAGAATCCCGATGTCAGAGCAGCCTATTTGTGCCCCTAAATTTATCTACAATTTGTTTTAATGCCAAGTTTTCCACCTGTTTTACTTCTTAGGTTTGCATTCCATCATTTTCTAGCAAAGAAAATTATAATTTCTATTGTAATATCTTTGTTCTTTGTCATTTAAAAGCATAATCCAATCTAAAGCTTTGCTTAAGTCACAGACTATCACTATAATATAGCATTTTCCTAAGATTTGGGGATTGTTTATATCTGAATTTGTGATTCAGAATCCTCCTGGTACTTTAGGATAAATCATTCTTTTAGCACAGCAATTTGACAGCAATTACTGCCATTTAAACCAGGCTATCATTAATGGTTTGAGGCAGGTGAGAATTCCAGAGGAACCATACGCAGAAATATATATATATTTCTTTATTCAAGAGGGTTGAAATATTCTCTTCTATCCTTTCTTTATGAAATGAAAATGGCAAGTTCAATAGAATTTGTTCTGTAGGGAGAACGAGGCAGACAGGAACTGAGGCAAGGCAGGTTGAAGCTAACACAACCTTTATTAACAGGGTAACATAGCAAAATGTAAGGCAAACCTCGAACTGGCAAACAGCAACATTTGGCAGCTGACAGCCCTTTTATACTAGAGCTGTCAGATGCTGAACCAATAGAATGGCGGCATTATCCCGCTAGCTGGCTGCTCGTGTCTCAACCAATCAAAGGCCGGCAATGATAGTCAATGCCTCGAGGACTTAACACCCCTTTCCTCCCAGTTAGCACATGCGTAGTCAGCCAAGTATGCCGGCCGGCGTCGGCTCCGCCCCAATCGTCTTAGTTCAGGGGCGGTTGCCAAAGGAGGAGAAGCTGGTGGAGAGTCCTGTGGAACATCAGGAGACTGCGCAGCTGAGTCGGCAGGAAACTTGACCGCCGCAGGACTGACCGGATTCTCAGGTAAGCCTGGTGACAAGAACACATCAGTGGGGGGTGTTGCGTGCGGCTCTGTTTGCGCCGGAGCAGCCTCTGTCGAAATTAGTTCTCCAGGGCAGGATTGGGCCTGCACCAGGTGCTGGTCTGCTGCGCTGGTAGCTCACCGTCTGAGCTGGTTGATGTGTTGGCGCCACATTTGTCCATCACTGAGCTGGACCCTATAAGAGTAGGGTCCAGTTAGTTGCATGATTTTTCTGGGAAGCCACCTTGGTTTGGCCCCATAGTTTTGGGCGTAGACTGGTTCTCCCACATTAAAGGCCCATGTGGAGTTCCCTGTGAGGGGGCTTTTCTCTGCTGCATAACCAGGGTGTAGTCAGTCCAGGATTGTCCAGTCCAGGATTCTCCCACCAGCTGGCTGCTTGTGTCTCAACCAATCAGGGGCCAGGAATGATAGTCAATGGCGTCAGAATTATTTTGCAGTTGTGGATAGTAAACTCTATTTGAGATAGATAAATATTACTGACAAATTTGATGCCTTTAAATAGCATAGGCTTGGAATAGATGTTGCAACGTCACTGTTATCATGTTTATCAAGATGTCATTTTTATTTTGGGGTGGCAGCGTAGCATTGTGGCCAGAAATATACAAAAAAACGGAATAAGATTTGGAAGGATGTTTACATTTGGTTCTTGACAGCAAGAACTCTTCTTGGCTTAAAAGTTGTCAAAATATGTGTTACCTGACCAGCAGCAATCCTGTGCAACTTTCTCTCAAAAACTAAATATGTCAAATTTGTTTATGCAAAAGTAAGTTTGATGGTCTTCAGTCAAGACAGTTCTCACTTTTTCCTTCATACTTGATTATGCAGCTGCAATAAAAGCAACTGCAATAAATTTATAAAAGTCAATCCCTAATGCAAGGTGAAAATCTGCTTCCAATTTCTTTTTTAAGCATAATTTTATTAAGAATGTCGATTTTAATAGTTAAAAACTAATGCAAGCTAAATTTAGAAATAGAGAATATAATAAACAAAGACAAGAAATATATTAAAAAGTGACCCTCACTCTTCATCATGAATAAACATAGTACATTTAGTAACTGTTCACTCCCTATTATAGTATAAATAGCTATCTCTTCATCCTGTATTGGAATGAAGAGGTATCTATAGATAAGATATATCATCTATTGATATCTATTATCAGGCCCAAGCAACCTGACATAAGAGCTACCCCTGGGTGGTTTCTTTATCATTGCTTGCTTATATACAGACATCTTGCCCGTCTAAAACATTTAACTGCATAACTTCTAGATATACCCTACAAAGTATCTGTGGAAGAGAATATCTGTAGCTCAGAACTGAACTGTGAAGTACATGGTATTCTTTGAGCTTGGTTGTTTTCTTACAGACATTTCAGCCTAGGCAATCTCATCAATGCTATATTTTAGTGCAGGAGTCCTCAAACTTTTGAAACAGGGGGCCGATTCCTGGTCCCTCAGACTGTTGGGGGTCGGACCGGCTGGGTTGGTGTGGCTATATAGTCATGTGACTGAGTGGGTGTGGCTATGTGGTCAGGTGACTGGGCAGGCATGGCCAATTTAGCAGTCCATTTTGCCTTTGTCCTTGCTGTACTTGCCCCTCCCCTACTCACCAGCCCTGGATTACATGGCTGTGAAAAACAGCCATGTAAGGCTGTTAGGCTGAAGGGCTGTTTTGAAAGCATTTTAAAGCGTTTTTAAAGACTTTTAAAGCACTACTTTACAAGCTGGCAGCTGCTTTTCAAGCCAGCAGCAGCCCCTCTCCTACTTACCCACCAGCCCTGGATCACATAGCTGCGAGATCACCTGGCCCTCCCCTGCACCCTTCGGCCTTATCTTCGGCAGCAGTGGTGGGATCAGAAGTGCAGCTCAACTGGTGAAATAACTAACCAGAGGTGCAGCTGGAGTGAATGCTTGCTGGAAAATAAGGCCAATGGTGAGGGGCGGGGATTAATCCCACCACTCCAAGGGCCGTATACTTTGCATTGGTGGCTAGAATTTGGCCCACGGAGCGTAGTTTGAGGATCTGTGTTCAAGTGGCTTGCCCTGTCAATGTTGATGGGGGTTGTCTTGGTGTTTCTTGATGAGGTTGTTTTTTATTGTTAGCTTATTTGTCTGAGTTGGTATTTCCTTGCTTCGGGTATTGTTTACTTCCTGATTGTTGGTCCAGTGTTAATATTAGAGCTAAATTCTGCTCATCTGGGTGTTGATTGCTGGCGAGGAAGTGTTTTTGTTTTTTTGTTTCCTTTTGGGTTTTTTGATTTTCCTTTTGAATGCTATGGAGTTGTTTATCTCTATTTGAATAGCATGAAGCTATTGTTTATCCATATTTGAAAGAGGGTTTCTCTCTTGTCTTCTTCACAGTGATTGTTGTCTTCACTAGTTCACACAGATATCTTCCCTCAGCCATGACTAACACTGGAAGCCATCGGATCGGATTTCTCTTCAATTCTTCATAATCATATCTCACAGATTTCTTCAAGGCTTTAACAAGTCTATTTTGTAGATCCAGTAACAAAACATTTTCCAGGTCATTCTTTTGATTTATCGTTTGTATGTCCCTTTAATTTTAAAACCTCACCCACTTCTTTGTATATCTGGTAAACATCCTCCCCCAACTCATTGGCCTGTCATTTGTACTTTCACTTTTGGTATTTTGTCTTCTCAGATTAAATTTGTTCCACGTCGTTTCTTCATTAACATCTTTTGGGCTATCTAGAAGGAGTTTTTTGGATTGCTTCTATCCATAGAAGCAGATATCATTACTGATACTGTTGATATTGTAGTTACTAATTCCGCCTCCAATCTTAAAGACCTCCTTTAATATTTCAGATATTATATTGTTTTGTGTCATTTTGTAAGTTTCACTATTTACTGACATCAAGAACACAAGAGACATCTTCAATTCACCACATTTACCTCAGAAGTAAAAAGAAAACCTGGTTCCAATTCCTCAGGTATATTTTTGGTCTGCAAAATACCTCAGCAAATGTATTCTTTCTGTTCTAAGTGGTTTTCTAATACAGCAAAATTGTCCTTAAATAAGACTCACTCTGCACAGGATGTGGGAGCTTACAACAATTCCGTTGGCAGATCACATATAGTCTATACATATAAGGTTGCTCATCTATCTTAAATCAGTACTAGCAAGTCCTTTACATTTCCCCCACCAAGTTGCAACAGAAATAATGTGAATAAATGGGAGAAGAGACTATTAAAAAGATTGGAAGGATAGACAGATGAACATTTTTCAATTCTTTTTTCACTTCAGCTCTATGGCAACTGTTTATGCATGTCAAGAAGTATCAGTAAGATTTCCTGCAGTGTGTAAGAGAAGTAGTAACTGTAGTAACTAATACTTCCTTTGTTAATAAGATTTTTTTTTGCAAAAATGCCCATAAAGACAAATGTAGCCAGCTTGAGAATCGGTTAGCAGAATCTTAAAGAAAAAGAACATGGCAATTCCGTAAGACATGTATTATGAAATTTTAATTGCATTAAAGATACATGTAATGTGATTAGTTTTAGACATTTAAATAGAAATCTCTAAAAGCAAGTTAAACCAATATAGCATAGAGCAGGGTATCAAACTCAAGGCCCATGGGCTTGATCCAGCGTACGGGGTGCTTAAATCTGGCCCACAAGGCAAGCCTGGAAATATCCCATTTTGGCTCCATGGCTCCTGCTGCACTTTGTTGGCCAAAAATGGGCCCTGCAGGGGGCCCATGCAGCCAATTTTGGGCTCCCTAGCCTCCAGCAGCACTCTGCCGGCCGAAAACGGAGTCGATGGGGCCCATTTTTGGCCAGCAGAATGCTGCAGGAGGACTGGATTAGAATTATGTACCCTTAAGTAAGTGCCTGATCTGGATAGAAAACAAGCAACATCCTATGTTAATATTACAATTTAATGTCAGATTTTACATACTGTAGATCCATTTAACCTGCAATCAACAATCTATAATTGAAGCCATTTCTATCTATTATCCTTAAAATTTACCTCTGCTGTTAGATCTTGTATTATCATGTTATTTATGCTATTGTACTTTTATTATTAGTTGAATAATAAAATACAATAGTATAAATAGCTTTTCTGCCTGCAAAAGCAATTTACTATTAAACAACGGGGTTTAAATTTAGAAATAAAAAGTTTAGTGGAGTATGAAGAATAAGTAATACATGTTTGCCAGTAATATCTGGCAGAAGAGATAGAAAAATGGTTATAGTAAAGAACGGTGGAAAGAAAGAAGGGAAAAATTGTATCTTGAGCCTGTGTCAAATGCTCATCATCGCGGTGTCTACCATGGCCACGCCCATCCCTGCCCATCCCACCCCATCCCACCTGCTCTCCAAAGTCCAAACACAACCTCTCAATGAAATCAAGTTTGACACCCCTGCCATAGAGCTAGCCTGCCTGCAAAATACTACATGGCCATTAGATGGCAGCAATGGAAACTGAAGAACTGTTTGCTGCTATCTAATGGCTCTCCCAGTTTTGGCAGCTCAAGAACAAATTTCCCTAAAATAATTGATGCTACTTCCTATTTGTAAAGAGACCCACTACAAGTGGCAGCCCTTTGAGTGCTTGTGATCTTCACTTGGGCTAACAGCTTGGAGAAAATGCAACATAATATTGGAGAAGGCCTTGATATTGAGCAAACTCCATCTTTAATGCTGCAAGGGAAGTCAGTGCTGCCAGTAGTGGCTATGGCTGGCAACAACTGTGATAGTGCTGCTTCCTTTATTAAAGAAACAACAATAAAAAGTCCATACACACAGAATCTCTCATTGACATAAGCAAAGAAAATCTGCAATATTTTTATTTTATTTTTTTATTTATTTTATTCGATTTATCAGTCGCGCCCTCTCCGCAAAGGGACTCAGGGCGATGTACAATCAAATATATAGGCGTGTGGCATGGAGGAGGTAAATACATCAACATTTAACAATTCAAATAAAAATAAAAGCCACAAAGTTAAGATAAATAACAGTAAAATTACAACAATTAAAACAGTTAAAATACCCAAAAAATTTAAATTTACAGTTTAAAATTGCCAGGGAGGTTAGAGAGTTCTAATTAAGCCAGGCCGGCTAGTTGGAACAGGTGGGTCTTGAGTTTCGTGCGGAAGGAGCGGAGATCAGTCGTTGTCCTAATATCTGGGGGGAGGTCGTTCCAGAGGGCTGGGCCCATCACAGAGAAGGCCCTACTCCTGGGCGCCGCCCTCTGACACTGCCTAGTGGAAGGCACCCGGAGGAGTCCCTCTCTGTGAGAGCGGATTGGTCGCAGGGATGTATGGGGCAGGATACATTAATTAGCCACAGACCAGGAATAAGCAGCCAAACGACCCAGTTTTACTTGACTTTCTGTGCAGTCCAGGACTAAAACTTTAGTATTTTTTCAAAATAAATCTGAAACATGTTTATAAAAAGAGAGAACTTAAGACCTGAAAAGTTCCATTACACAGGAAGATGTCTTTGCATAAACAGGAATCTTGTCTTTCTCAGAGCACAAGCCCATATGTTCCCAAGGAGCAGTGCCCAGAGGAAGGGAAATATGCCCAACCATATCCTAACATAGCTAATAGGAGTTGAACCAGAAGTGGGTTTCAAAAAGTTTTACTACCGGTTTGGTGGGTGTGGCTAGATGGGGGACATGTGAATGAATGGGAGTGGCCAACTTGACATCACTCACTCGTGCACAATCAATCACATCATCCCCTCACCAAGTCATGCCCACTGAAACGGTGGTGAAAGGTTTTGATTGGGGGGGGAGGTGTCCAGCCCTCCCAGAGCTAAGGGAGCACCTGCAAACTACCCAGTAAGAAAAAAAGTTTTTGTCCTCCCCAGCCCCCAGGGGCTCTGCAGGCTTCAGCAAGGCTGGGGAAGGCAAAAACTCCTCCGTTTTGTGAAAAACGGCCCATTTTTCACCCATTTTCTGCAAAAACAGAGGCATTTTTCCCTTTCCCCAGACCTGCTGAAGCCTGCAGAGTGCTTCTGGAGGCTGGGGGAAGGCAAAAACACTTCCGTTTTTGTGGAAACAGCCCATCTCTGGGACCTCTCTGGGACTGGCATGCGCACACCATTTAAAAAAGAATAAAATTACATTTTTTCAATGAAGATTGTTCTGCACATGTGCAGAACAGAAAATAAAGATGGCGGTGCCCAGGATAGAAACGGTACAGTCACACGTCTGGCTGAATTACTACCTCTTCAGCTGAACCAGTCTGAACCAGTAGGAATCCACTTCTGAGTTGAACAGATCCGAGCTTTTGACCAGCCCCAAAATTCATAACATTATCCATCTTATAGCTTTCTTCTTTTCTGTAGTATAATTAGGTGATTATACTATTCATTGTCTTGGTGCTGAAGGTCAGAATTGCAACCTATATATTCTAATATATCCTAATTGTTTACAGAAGGAGAAGAAAGATGATTCAGAGGACTACAGCAAAGCCTCATAAAGAGACGTTGAAAAAGATGTAAAGGGTGAGAGGAGATGATGGCACTCTTCTGATACCTGAGAAGATAACATCCAGAAAAAGGATAAGACATGTTTTCTCTCATTCCAGGGTACCAAACACAGAATCATGAATTTAAATTACAAGAAGAAAGATTATAATAGAATATTAGGGGGGAAAGAACCCTTCCTAGCAGACCCATTCAACAGTGAAACTACTTATCTAGAAAGGAAGTGACTTCACTTGAGATGATCAAGCAAAGCCTACAGTCATTTGACTACAGGATGCTGTAATTTCAACTTCTGCACTAGTAGGGAGTAGACTTATGGTATAAGCAGCAGCCTCTTTCTACTTACTTTATCTCTAAGGACTCTTTGAATGACCCAAACTTCAAGCTAAACCATGAAATTGTTTGTTTTTTCTCTTTAGCCTGATGTATGAACCAGAAGTGGGGTTGCTCCCGGTTCGGCCCGGTTCATCCGAACTGGTAAAGGAATTCAGGCCTGGGTCTCAGAACCTGCAGCCATCATGGCCTGCCCTGCCCCCAAACCAGTTCCCTCGCTGCTGTTGGGCCACCACCATTTTGGTTTTTAGTGACTGTGCATATTCAGTTCACTGTAAATTAAACAGTGCATGTGTGCGGGTTGTGAACCGATAGTGAAATTGGCAGCAACCCACCTCTGGTGTGAACCCATTCAAGGAAGCACATCATTATTTAATGGATACATTCACATGTGATACTGCTCAGAATCAAAGAAAACACATTATTGTTCAGCATAATGTGTAAATCAGGTGTTGCCCAATTATATATATAAAAAGTAAGTCAATTAGAATGCGTAGAAATTGGAGTTCATGTCTGAACATGATGATGGTGTTTGTAGGATTCTGTAAAAGTGTTAGTCAGAACATCACTTTTTTTTCTTAGCTCTTGAAGTCAGCACTATTAACATTTCAGTTTGGATCCACTTTTGTAACCACTCCAGAAAGTGATGAATTCCATTTTACAAAGAGCTGCAATGCTAGAATCTTGGAAAGAGGACAATATTGCATTGTTACCAAAGGAAGAATTAGACTTAATTTCTACTAAGAATTATAGACCAATTTCTTTATTGAACAATGATGGAACTGCAATCAATTTTGGAAGATAGACTAAAAAGGGTTTTACAATAGTTTATTCATGAAGATCAGTGTTGACTTTACCTAAAGGAAATTAAAAGACAATGTGAGGACTACACTGAATGTGGTAGAATGTCTATCAAGCTGTGCAATCTTCTTAGATGCTGAGAAAGCTTTTGACAATTTGAATTGGGTATTTCTGTTTGAAGTTTGGGAAGATATGGATATTGATGAGAATTGATTTCAAGAAATTGAGTTGATATATACATCTCAAAATGATTATTGTTAGTTGCGAAGTTCTTCCTTCTCATTAGGTGGCCAAAGTATTTGAGTTTCATCTTCAGAATCTGGCCTTCTAAAGAGCAGTCAGGGTTGATCTTCTCTAGGACTGACCGATTTGATCACCTTGCAGTCCAAGGGACTCACAGGAGTCTTCTCCAGCATCATAGTTGAAAGACCTCAATTCTTTGGCACTCAGCCTTTCTTACGGTCCAACTTTCACACCCATACATTGCAACTGGGAAAACCATAACCTTGACTTTATGCACTTTTGATGGCAGGGTGATGTCTATGCTTTTTAGTATGCTGTCTAAATAAAGAGCAAAATTAAAAATAACAGCCTTTATGATAAACATTAATTTCATTATAAACTAAATTTTAATTATTAAAACTCTAGAAAATTATGTTTGTCAGCTATGTCCTGGACTATGAATTATTACGTTCTTACACACTTAAAGTTCAAAGATAATACAAGGTGTTAGGGTGACTTAAATATTCCAAAAACAAGAATGCAAACATACTTTTTTCAGATATGTTTAGAAACATTATATTCTAACTCAGGGTCCATTTATCCTTGTTGGCAAGGAAACAAGCTTCCATTATACTAGCAAGCTGATTCATATGCAGTACTTATACACACAAGTTCTCCATGCTGAGAAGAGACAAAAAAATTGTTTCCTTTCTGTTGTCACGAATAAATGTTCCTTATATTTTAATCTGGAAGGCATTTCATGTATAACCTTAGCATTTATGTCAATACACAAATGTGTTTTTTAAAAAGTTATGCAAAAGTTAATCTTGTAATAAATGAAATAACAAGGCCAACATGTAGGTGTTCTCTTTAAGTGCATTAAGTACCTACACCTTTCTGCAGGCTGAAAGACATCTGTAGGTGTTTTCTGTGGGTGTTCTTGCAAAAAACACTGAAATCTATCATTTTTACATAAAAACAAGAGCTCGTTCTTTTTACACATATAAAATTTGAATTATTGCTGCCTGTAAGATAACAGCCTTAATAGACATTCTTTTTAAAAAACAACAAAAACACGGATGGTATTTTAGCAACCCACATACTATTTTAATAGTGCAGAAAATCTGGCAGACATATAATTCTTAGGCCTTGGCAGAGTGGCTCTTTTTATTTAATTATTTCTTCCATTTGTATGGCCACTCAATTCAAAAGTATTCTGAGCAACTTACAACCCATTTAAAAATGAAAATGAAAACATAGACTCACTGCCCCAATCCTGCATGCACTAGAAAACCCTAAAGAGTAACTGAAGACAAGTCTTCATGCCTATAAAGCATCCATTAAGACGAGTAGAACTGATTCAATACCTTGGTCCAACGCCCACTGGGACAGGCAGGTATTCAATATACTTCGATAAGCCGATAAGGTTGAGATTCTCTGAATTTCTTGGGGTGGAGGAATATAAACTCTTCTATAGGGCATGTGTTATAACAGATGGCATTTCTTCAAAGAAGAGACACGGCTCTATCAAATCCAGTAGGATAGACTAAATAGTTTCGGGGGAGGCAGGCAGTCCCACAAATAAACAACCCTACGTTATGATGATCAGCATCCTGAATTGCACAAAATAACAGTGTAATATAGGTGTACCTACCAAGGCATACCCATAATTGCCACATTCTGCCAAAAGCAATTTCCAAGTGCATAGCAGTAATTCAACTGGGAGCTGACTAGAGACCAAGACTGATCAACTCCTGATCTGGGAATTGGTTCAACTGGCACAGAAGATGAATTTGTACAAATGCAGTCATGGGCATTGCTGCCACCTGCTCCTCAAGCAAGAACTGAGAGTTCAGAAATAAAAGATTTATAACACATCCAGAATTAAAGACGAAAGGTCTACAGTACTGGGTGTCCTAAAATTCATAGATTCTTCCTAGTCCTACTAGAGTTGAGCATTATTTTCTATGAGAACAAATTTATTGAATATTTACCTTTATGTGCTCATTCTTATCTTCTTTCCCTATGAGGACAATGCAGTTCTCCACATAGCAGAAGAAGCATATTACTTAAAATAGTGGAAATCATTTAGTTTAAATGAGTTTATTCTAGCACAATGACGCAATGCAAGGACTAGCTTTTGCCAACTCTATGAACTCATGATCGGCTCACAGGCAGGGAATGCTTAGGGTAAAGCTCCAAATACTTCTGGCAGGAACATCAAATTGTAAAAGGTTGGGTTAGAGATCCTCTTGTTTGTGCTCAAAATCTAAATCAAGATTCCCTTGATGTGGTTGATCAGTTGTCCCCCAGGCAGCTGAAAGTAATGCAACACCAGATGGTGAATTCCATAGGGAGGTTCCTGCTGTAAATACATTCCAAAGAAAGACAATCTTGTACAATCACAAAAGAAGTTATTCTTTCTAGAGCTGCCTAGAGTTTCTAGTGAGTTATGGGAGAAGAAGACCTCTCTAATTGCTTGGTAGGAATTTATTCAGAATCAAATATGTGATTCAAACCAGGCATGACACAAAAATAGTAAAAAAATAATAATCCTATAATGTAGTTTTTCATAGTGATCTGCCAATTCTCCAATACACTATCAATTATTATTTTTTAATTATCACTTGAAAGCACTAAGCCTCATGGAGAGGAAGACAGATGTTTGCCAAATAAGAGTAGTTAATTAATTAGTAAGTAATCCCATTTTCCATATCTGATGGTGAAACAGAAGCAACCGCAAACTTTCAGTCTTTCAACCGCTTTGGTTTTGTTTCTGGCATCTAGGAGGTTACATGAGCATAGAAGAGGGGTGTCAAACTGTATTTCACTGTGGGTTGTGTTTGACCTTGGGGGGGATTGGTCATGGCTGGGGTAGGCGTGGCCAACTCGACGTCACTCGTGTCGAGGGCACCTGTGGTGGCCCGAATGCTCTGCCAGTGGAAATGGGTTCCCAAGCTCCGTTTTTGTCTGTGATGGCCTCCTGCAACCCTCTGAAAGCAAAAACAGAGCTGGGGAGTCCATTTTCACTGGCAGAGGCAGTGCAGGCTGTTTCCAGGGTGGCGCTGTGGGCCAGATCTAAGCACTCTGTGAGCTGGATCCAGCCCCCGGGCCTTGAGTTTGATACCCCTGGCTTATAACATAAGAATGTATAAGCCATTTGGCGGGCAACTAAACCTGCCAGTACACATTCTACCAGGGCAATTTTTCAGAGAAGAGAAAAAACTTTGCTGGTGCCACTCCCTACTGCTGAGCAGAGCAGTAAATACCAAGCATGCAGAAAGCAAAGCTAAAGAAATATATTTCTAATGTCAGAAAATATAGCTGCTGTTGTTGGTTTATTTTTGTGCAAGTGTATTTATGTTTAGAAGTTATTTTTGAACAGGATTGCTGCTATTCCTCCAACCAAGATTTACATGTTCTTCAGTGTATAGCATTAAATGAACCTACAAAGGTCTCTGCTTTTAATCCTATCCCTCATCCTTTCACCTTCTCCGACTCTTTCCAGACTCTTGGCTCTTTCTAATCAGTGGATTTTGTGGGTACCAGGAAAAGCTTATTATTTCTATTTACTCTTAAGCCTCAATAATATGAAATCTCCTAATAAGGAGTTCTTCATTATTGATGATGGTGGTGAGGTATGGTGCCAAACTGGGCAAAATGCATTGGCAAAGCTGTCTAATTTAGGTAGGACTTAGTTTTATCAGCACTGTCGCTCATGGACTATCTTCTGCATTATAGTACATCTTCTAATATGTGCAATAATTGAACTTTCTAGAAAGATGTGAATAAACAAACAAATGTTGAAGATACTTGGAATCAAGTTTTCTTCTATTAGTTAATATATTTTTTTCCTCTTCTCAACCCTTCAAAGGATAAAACCATCAAAATGAAGAAGCCATTAATTTCCTGTAAGGACCACCCTTGGTACAGTTTGTCTCCAATAGGTAAAATGGTAATTAAAGTCCCTCACTGAATTTACTTCATATATCTTTGAAACATTTGTAATATCTTATGCAATAAGCACCAATAATATTTTTTTTTACTTGTTGTTCCATTTATTTAATTGGGATATTTTCTGCAGCATTATAAAACCTTCCCTCAAGTGGCAAAAGAACATCTTTAACTGTGTGCAACACTTCTTATCCTTTTGTTGCATCTCTTTGTTGTGAATAAATCATAGGCTTTAATTATATAGGTCAGTTATAGGAGTCATTGCATCATCCTATTATAATTATTAAATTATATTTGTCTTCCTGCCTTTTCAAATTAATTTCATTTATTTCCCACAACCGAAACATTAGTTTGCAGACAATGGCCATAAACAGGTTGGTCTAATTTTCATTCTGGTATCTGGTGCAGAGAGAAGTAACAGGCAGCAAATGGTGACACAAGTATTAGTGGTCTGTTTTTCTATGCACATCATGATTTCACACTCAAATGGATGATTATGTGAAAGCTTCTGGGAGTTACACATATACAATAGCACTGGATAAGTCTTTACGTGGGGCCCTTACTTCAGGATTTGCTTCACAGTTATTTTCATTCCACGGGATTCAGTTCAAAATCTTCCTGATTGAGCTTATCATTCCATTATCAGTGTCAGCCCTGGAAGCCATCTTTACCATTGGAGGTTCAGGGCTGCCACATTTAGTGCCTGGGAAAATGGGAGGGGGGGTTGGACAGAGTGGAGGAGGATTAGCCATAACAACATTCCTTTCTCTGGGAGTCAAGGGCATTTGGCCTGCACCTGGATGGGCGTGACTGGGGGTTGTCTCCAGTTGGGAGGGTGAATTGATTGGACCATGTGATGGACTTGTGGGTGCAGGGGGTGGACTTTATTTTGGGTGGGGAAAACCCAGAACTCTCAGATTCAGATTTTCCCAGATGTGCCAATATGACATCTCTAATAAAATGGAACTTTGAGGAACTTCAACCTTGGGGTTTTCTTTCGTGTTACTTGGATCCCTGAAAATCAATCATTCAATTTACTCAAATTGTTGTCTCAGAAACCAAATCTTTATTTACAATGTCATCTTCCTAGCCAAGTGTTCACTTATAGTTTCTCTTTCCTTCTTTTTTTCCAATGAAAGGAAAGGGTAGATGGTATGCTTCAGTCTCAGGCATATTAAGGTTTCTTTCTAAGTACCCAGAGTCCATGATGAAATTATTGTAACAGTATTCCAGTGTCATTCCTCCCCCCCCCCAATACATTGCTCTCCCAACACATTAGAAGGAAAAGATAACTGTCATTGAACCTATACTTTTTACAATTACAAGTTGAATGATACAGCTGTTTTTTGTTGTTGTTTTTTGTGTTCAGATATCTACTATCCTTCTTCTTGTTCCAAAGAGACTCACTTTCTTCCATTGGAGAATCAAAGCCTCTTTTTCTCTTGAGAGCCTGACTGAATTCCATTGGGTTATTGAATATTCTAGGTCTCTTGTTTCTAATTATCATTCTCATCACTCGAATTTAATCCTTTGTGCAACTGATTTATCATGGACATCCTTTGCGCTAAAAAAAATCTTCATGCTCCTTTGCAAGTTGTACTCTTGTCTCTTGCTGTTCCAAGGTTTGTTTGTGTGCACCTACTAGAAATATGTGTCAGGTTATATTTAGATAAAAATAGTAACATGATATTAAAATTGCAGATCACATTATGAATGAAAAACCTAACTTCACTTTTTTTAAAAAAAATCACTACCAATAAAAGGGCTTTTATTTTTTCTTCATTCCTTTTTAATTTTTCAAGGTAGCCAAATACACACTGTGGAAATTCTCCAGCTGATTCCACCAGCACATTTCTCTTTGTATTTTCCATTTACTTACCAAGAGAATCTACTTACTAGAACTTGGCTGCCTTATAGTCCCTTAACTGTCTCTGCTCACTCAACAGGAAACAGTCACTGACAGCATGCAATCAGTAGTTTTCAGTGTGTATCCTCACATTTTGCAGCTACCATATTCAGGAAAGGACCCTTGTCACTTTCCTATGTGAATCCATACTCCATCTACATACAGAAGAATGTGGATAAAGAAATAAGATAACATTCGGAAAAGCTGAGACTGACACTGCTTCAATTCACTGGAGAATAAGATGGAGGAGGAAGAACACAATCAAACTTGCAGGATACAGTTATTATAAATCACTACTTATCATTATAAGTAGTCTTGCCAGGATATGGTCTGCCTAGTAGCAGGTTACAGAATCAGAAAAGTTTGTTTCTCTAGAATCATTTTTCCCCTTGTGACTTCTTCCTATTGAATTCCACAGGAAAACTAATTTTCATATCTTTTACTTACTTATAGAAACCGAAAGTTTACAGAGAAGTCCAAGCCTTGTTTTCCACTGTCCCAAAAAACAGTAGATATTGGGCCTTTGCCTAAAAGAACAAGTCTGGTATCCATTCATTTTTCAAAAGATTTAAACTTGCCTCTTTTATGCTCAGTTTAAAAGTAAAGTTTGTCCCAAGGAACTATTCTGGACGGGCTAGGCTTGAACCCATATTTAGGCTGCTGGGAGTTGAACTCCAACAGTACTGGCAAGAAACTTCATATAAGTGTCATATTTCAATGGAGATTAAAGTTAAGCTTCTGGTTGGATGCTTTAAATCACAGGTGTTACACTCGATCACGTCATGTGATGTATCGTGATGTATCATAATCTTTTTTACCTTTGCAGAGCCAGGATGGGTATGGCCTGAGCGTGATGCATTCGGCCTGTGGGCCTCCAGTTTGACAGGCCTGCTTAAAGTATCTAAGAGCTAAGAAAGTGAATGAAGCCCAAACCTTTGTTAAACTTCTCACTTCAGAAAAACTCTGATAGGCAGATAATTCAATGTGGTGATAACATTCATTGGTCAGCTACTACAGATGCTGTCCAAGGCAATCACTAAACCATGACCACCTGTAAAGGTATTATGTAACTGCCTATGTCTGTCTCTAAATATCAAGTGCACTATTTATTTTAAAAATAAATATTTATGATAGTAATGCTACAACTAATAATAATAATAAAAAAAATAAATATTATTTATTTTATGTTTATAAACTTTATGTTTATGGGAGCATAAAGTGGAAAAAGTTATCGAAAATGAAAAGGTGAAGATCTTGTGGGACTTTCGAATATAAACGGATTGTCATTTGGAGCACAACATGCCAGATATCACAGTTGTAGAGGGCCGAAGTGTACAGTTTATTAATATTACTATTCCTGGAGATGCCAGAGAAAAAGAACTAGAAAAAATAATGAAATATCGCGACCTGGCCATCAAAACTACACGGCTATGGATGAAGCATGTAACAGTGATACCCATTGTCATCGGGGCACTTGGCACCATGTCCAAGAATTTTACAAGATACATCAACAAATTGCAGCTTCCTGCAATAACACTAGCAAAAAAACTGCACTACTCAGAACATCTTATATTTTAAGAAGATACTTGGTTGATACCTAGGACCCTGGCAGCAAACCATATCAACTATTAGCACCAGTCACTGGTATTTGTAATGCATTTTTGAATGTTCAGTTGGCCAAGTTTCATGTTTAATGAATAAAGTACATAATAAATATTATAAATAATAAAGAATTCTATAAAAAGTTATATTCTATTTCTTCCCTGAGCCACAGTGGCTTGGATTGGCTAAACCCCCAAACAAGCATACTGTTGATCAAGCCAGCAATGATCATATGCTTCTACAAAGATTACATGATATTAAGTTCTTGATTAAAGTAAACTGCTTGGCTTGGGAAAAGATAACCAGGGTGACTTTTGGAAAGTCTCCAACTACTCCAACAGCAGTGAAATAAGGCAAAAAACAAGAGAAAAAGAATAGTACTAACCTACTTGTTGCAACAAGCAAAGCTAGAAAGACATTTTAGCAGAAGTATTTTATACTTTGCCGCTTTGCCTTTTGGCATTGCATTGAATGCCTAAGAAATCTAGGAAATATTAGCATTTCATACTCTAAGGTCCCATTTTTGGCATTCTATAGATTCCCTAAGTATTGCATAAAATGCCCAATTTCACATCTACATTTTAATGCGAAGTTATATATGTGTGTAATCTACATTTTAATGTGAAGTTATATATGTGTGTCCTGCCCGGAAAGGGAGCGGCTAATAAATCCAAATTAATGGTATAAAACCAACATTATTTAAATTTGCATTTACATTAATTACATTTATACTACAAAGTATACTTTAAAAGTCTTCATAGTTTATTTTATATTGATTAAAACTACAGAGATCTTTCATTAGGAACATATGCTTGCAATATCTATTTAAAAGGGTTTATATAGTTAGATTTTTTTTATTTTTCAGTCAGTCTTATTAATTTGTAAAGAAATATCACACTTGTAAATATCGATCTCGTTATATTAATTAGTTCCAAAGGTCACAGAAAAGGCTTCAATCATTGTAATAATTAATGCTCCTTGCATAACTTGTCACTAGATACTCTATTTACTGTTTTGTTTCTTTCAACCTATTGCTCTACAAAATCATATTTTTCAGTTCCAGGTGAGTTGATCTGCAAACATTCAGTCAAAAGGCCAATATTTGCAAGCCTTTTTCAAACGTATATTATAACTACAAATAACAAGAAGCTGATTATATTGAAAGGTTGTTGTTGTTTTTTAAAAGGATGGTTAAGCCTCTTGATAAAAATCTAATTTTTTTATGTTAAATAACATTGATTTTACCTCAGTTTTTTTTAGGTAACTAGCAACCAGTACATCAATTTCCTTTTAAAGTGGAATTTCAACAATTTCAGACTTTAATTCAGCTATGTGAATGCTTAGCTAAAATTGCACATTTCTCACTTATTGCATCTTGAAAGCATATTCCTCGACTCATTCATAACCTCAAAGAAGGTTATTTGGCTATATGGAGGATTCAGCAGATAAATATGGAAAAAATCATATACATTGAAGATTTGCTGGTTTACTTTCTAAAATTCCCACGTAGCTTCTAGCTCTTATATACAAGTACATTTCCTTTAAAAATATTCTGGAAAATAAACGCTCTGTTATTAAGTATGTCACATTTTGTGTTAAACCCCCAAACATTTTATTTCTTGTGGATCATTTGCTGCACTATTATAAAACGTAACATGAAAAATCACTATTTTTCAAACTATTTGTCTGCTGGCAAAGATGATTCAGAAAATTCATATGTGCTTTCAAAATGTGCCTATTATTTGATTTTTTAAAAACCCATTGGATACTCTTATGATTGCCATTATTGTGAAGATTTTAATTTTCAATGAAAGAAGCTCAAATTAATAATAATATAAAATATGTGGGCCCAATGGTTACTTCCTTATCTCACTTCCCTTAAATCCCCTAGGTATTATAGTCTTCCTGAGCCCAAATTATTACTTTTTAACTTTGTAATTTTAAATAATTAAAGCTCAAAGGCCTCAATTCCCTCACATTTGCTTCCTGCTGCCAGGTAAATTTAGCTGAGTTTGTCTACATATTAAATATATGAAATAAGAACTTTCTCCCTATTGCTTTGAGCTCATTCAGTTTAACTGTGATAAACTAGATACTGACTCCAGCAAATTAGGCTACCAAATTAGGCATCGAAATAGCAGTAGGTACCTCCTTGGCTCTCTTGTTATTTTAATATAACTTCTATTTATATGCTCTTTTTCAATTAAAATAATAAGAAAGTTAATTCCCCCCCCCAAAAGCACCATTTTAGTAAAATAGAAAATAATCCCAATTTGATAGTCAGAGTGAGCAATATCTAGACCCCGGTCTTTACAATAGATGAATCATCAAAAGTGCTACAGGACAATATATAATCAATATCTGATCATCTAACACAGGGATCTCCAGCCTTAGCAACTGTGGACTTCAACTCCCAGAGTTCCTCAGCCAGCTAGACCCCTGATCTAACAGATGAAAGTAATTTTAATCAAACAAATTGGTCTCAGGAAGCCTCTAATACTTGGGACAATAAAGGTAAGTGAGATAAGGAGGTAAGCATTGACCTCCTATACTTTAAGTTATTTATTTTAATTTCCTTTCATTGAAAACCATCACAATCATTACAATCATCCATACAATTGATTTTTTAATCAGCCCCATCAAAATTTCAAATTATAAAGTTATATGTCTGAATTTAACTGAATACCTATTAAAGCTTCTCAATTGGAATATATTTCCTTCTTGCACAGATATAATTTTTTTTTTAGTTGGATTGTATCCTGATATCTCATTCTTTGCTGTTTGAAATTAAAACACACAATACAGACACTAATACAGCTTCAGGGTCATATTCTTGTGAGACTGTTTTATTGTTTGATAAGAAATTAAAGACATACTTTAAGCAGTCCTTGAAGTCTCTTCATTGAAAGATAAAGGCTCTATTAAGAACATACAATAGGAAATGGTAGAATTTTCTGCATTAATGGAGATTTTGTTACATCACTGTCTTAGGAACGGGATACCCCTAAAGATCTATTTTAAAAATAGTAAAATAATAAATTTTAAAAAGCTTGTATCAGAGATCAAATTATTGTATAGCCAACATTATGATGATAATTACATGTATAAGAATGCTATAGATTCTGTCAGTCTTCCTCTGGCTTGGTACACAATGTATATAGGTTTTTACATTTCCTAAAATAAATTCAGAACTTTTAGTTTTATAAAGGATATATCATTGTTATTCCTAATCCAGACATAATTATTTCAAATACTTGATATGTTATAATAGAGCTATTTCATTAATAAATATGAATCCTATAATTTAAGAACTATTTTGGCCTGCTAATCAATTGCATAGTTTTCTAACCATAGTGCTCTCAACTCAAATTTTAATTATTTATTTATATTTCATATTTTTAAACTTACCCACCTTTCTCAAAGACAAGATCAAAGAGAATTTTTATATGATCATCAAGATTCTGACAATATCATTTCTGAATGTATGATCTTGCACTTAAAATAACCAGAAAGTATCGCTTTGGATTATATCAAAACTTTGACTATTGTTTATACCTTTTGAGGCATGTCTTATGTTTCATTTCACAATTTTTGAATTTTGGATTAATTTAGTTAGTCAGTCAGTCCCTAAATTATGGATTATTAATGATGTGTTCTCTTTGTTTCTTGTTTATGTTAAGTTTATGTCATAATACCTGCCGCTTTCCCCCCCTTCCTTTTGATTTAGCCTTAGCAAGTCTTACATGGATTATTGGAATTGGAGTAGGCCAACACAATATTATAATTGACTATAAACAGATTATATGTTGTTTTTGTACATAGATTGAAATTTCTCATTAATACACAAGTTTAGTGAGTAGTGGCGGTGCAGTGGTTAGAATGTAGTACTGCAGGCTACTTCTGCTGCCTGCCAGCTGCCTGCAATTTGGCAGTTTGAATCTCACCAGGCTCAAGGTTGACTCAACCTTCCATCCTTCCGAGTTTGGTAAAATGAGGACCCAGGTTGTTGGGCGCAAAATGCTGATTTTGTAAATTGCTTAGAGAAGGCTGTAAAACACTGTGAAATGGTATACATGCTATTGCTATTGCTATTTGTATCTTGTGTATTGTAAATTAGAGTGAATCAGACTTGGTACCATTGGATCATATAACAAGGGCTGAAGTTTTAGGTTAGGTGCAGTGCATGGTGGTACAGTGGTTAGAATGCAGTACAGCAGGCTACTTCTGCTTACTACTGGCTGCCAGGAGTTTGGCAGTTGATTCTCACCAGTTTAAGATTGACTCGGCCTTTCATTTTTCTGAGGTCGGTAAAATGAGGATATTGGGAGCAATATACTGACTCTGTAAACAGATTAGAAAGGGCTGTAAAGCACTGTGAAGCAGTATATAATTCTAAGTGCTATTGCTATTGCTGACTTCTACATATCTCTTGGCATAAGAAATCCCCTTTTCTTAATTGGTAAATTAGAATATATATTTTATTCTATTGAAATTTAAGTAATGAAAGAAAAAAACTGTTGAGTTTTTGAATAAAACAAATATGATCAACACAAATCTAACTCCAAGGGATTTTTTTTTTCAAAAAATCTTCCCACATTTATGTGCAGTGTCAGTATTAGTAGTACCTGTGAGAGGGATCTTGGAGTCCTAGTGGACAACCATTTAAATATGAGCCAGCAGTGTGCAGCAGCTGCCAAAAAAGCCAACACAGTTCTAGACTGCATAAACAGAGGGATAGAATCAAGATCATGTGAAGTGTTAATATCACTTGGTAAGGCCACACTTGCATTCAATTTTGGTTGCCCTGATGTAAAATTGGTTATGTCTAGTTTAATGAAAAGAAGGAGTAGGGGATAGCAGTGTTCCAATAGCTCAGGGGCTGCCACAAAGAAGAGGCAGTCAAACTATTCTCCAAAGCACCTGAGGGTAGAACATGAAGCAATGGGTGGAAACTAATCAAGGAGAGAAGCAACGTAGAACTAAGGAGAAATATATTGACAGTTACAACAATTAAACAGTGGAACAACTTGCTTCCAGAAGTTTTGAATGCTCCAACACTGGAAGTTTTTTAAAAAATGTTGAATAACCATTTGTCTGAAGTGGTGTAGAATTTTCTGCCTAGGCAGGGGGTTGGCCTAGAAAACCTCCAAGGTCCCTTCCAACTCTGTTATTCTATTCCATTCCATTCCATTCCATTCCATTCTATTTTATTCTATTCTATTGAACCAAATGATAGTATATTCATAGATAGAAGATTGATTGAACGATAGGTTGATTGAGATGGATGCAAAAATATTTAAAATGAAAGTAATCTGTGTAAATTGAGCATGTTGCATTTATATTCTCTTCGATATTCATTTTCCTGGAACTTAGCACTCTCATGAGAATTCAGAGGTTCCGCTTAAGTGACTAAGATATTTTATTGTAGATACCATAAGCTTAGTAAAGCTTACAGAACAGATTTTGATGGATTAAAGATCTGTAAAGAGACACAGAGAGAAAGACAGACTTATGGACAGATAGATAGAGATGATAGACAAACAGATGCTGAAAGGTTTAAATATTGAACTTCTTTTGTACTGTTTTGTACTGTTAGTAGGCAACCCTGAACAGGATCCATACCCAATATGGTGTCTGCCATTGTTTAAGTGGGGTCTTGTCTCTACCCCTCAGTGTGACCTTGGAGCTGCTCAACAAAATATCCATCAAATTGTGTCCAAATGTCCATCAAGAGCTTACATCAGCCCAGTCTCTGATTTTTTTGGCATAGATCACCCTGTCCTTGAATGGCTGTGTGGACTGGACATTGGCATTTGAGCTACTGTCCGTGTATTTGCCATATGCTAAATAAATAAAAGCAGAGTTTTTGTTATTCACCTTGCCAGTATTGGCTCTCACGTCACCTGTCTCTCTAATCTCTCGTCTTCTCTTAAACTTGGGGTGCAAAGTGTCACCTTCTCTTTTACAATTTATCTCTGTTAATTATGAGATCAACAAGTACTGTGCTGCTCTCACTCCTCCCATTTCTTCCTGCCCATAGATATCATCCTGAGAAATGTAGGAGAAAGAATGACAGAATCTGGAGGCAGAGTGAAAAGCGGGATCAGTCTAGAATTCCTACATAGCCACAAGTGAACTAAATCCAACCCCTTCTTGAGTACCATTGACCTGTATCTAACCTCAAGCAGGTGCTAACCATTAGTTGAGAAGATTCCAATGCATTGGCTGTGGGCAATAAATCAGCTTAATTGAATTGTCATATGTGTGGCCTTGTTCTTTCGCTCCTGACTGGAAATAATTTCCTATCCAGAACTATCTCTCTCCATTGTAGATTGGACAGTTTCATTTTTTTTGTCAGAGGATGAGTAACCAGTTCTTCCTTCACTCTTCTCCAGTCTTCCCAGAGTCAGTGTCATCTGTTGGCATCTGGAAACTGGAATGTGAGGACAGTTTGGAGGTTCGGACTCACGTGTTTGCGTGTTTGAGTGCATATAAATTGATGTGCCAAAGCAGAAGGATCCATGCAACCCAACAGTTTAATCAGAATGTTGACATGGACATGAGAACATTGCCAGGTAAATTTTTGCCTTACCCATATAGGAGCAAAATATGCAACAAGCTTTTCTCATCATTTGCCTCCTGGTAGCTCCCCCATTGATGTCTTTGTGCTGGAGAAAACAAAGGGGAAATTATTGCTTCCCAGTAGCCCCCAATCAATAAAGTTTTCTGGGTGCAAATGGCAATAAATGAAATTTATACAGCATTGACCATACTGCTTGGCAAGGCAAGCATTTGCCTGGTTTTTTCTCTGCATTAAGAGATATAAAAAATGAAACAATTATGCTCATATGTGACAGTATAAAGAAAGTCTAGGAGAAGAGAGACATAAAAGATGTGGAGACTCTAGAAAGAGTGCAGAGAAGAGCAACAAAGATGATTAGGGGACTGGAGACTAAAACATATGAAGAACGGTTGCAGGAACTGGGTATGTTTAGCTTAAGAGAAAGAAGGACTAGAGGAGACATGATAGCATTGTTCCAATATCTCAGGGGTTGCCACAAAGAAGAGGGAGTCAAACTGTTCTCCAAGGCACCTGAGGGTAGAACAAGAAGCAATGGGTGGAAACTAATCAAGGAGAGAAGCAACTTAGAGCTGAGGAGAAACTTCCTGACAGTTAGAACAATTAATCAGTGGAACAGCTTGCCTCCAGAAGTTGTGAATGCCCCAACACTGGAAGTCTTTAAGAAGATGTTGGATAGCTATTTGTCTGAAACGGTATAGGGTTTCCTGCCTAGGCAGGGGTTTGGACTAGAAGACCTCCAAGGTCCCTTCCAACTCTACTATTGTATTATTGTATTAATATTTATTTTGAATGGAAGATATATAAACAAGTACAGCAACAAAACCAACCAACCATTCCACCATCAACATACCCATCAGAAATTGAAAAGGTGAATATTTCTATGAATGTTTTCTGAGTTCTTAAAGTCCAAAGTATTAAGGTAAATATTAAATAATGCATTAGAGTAATGGAACCAGTACTTAAATCCTATATATAAGAGTAGATAAGTGAATTATATATGGGGATTGTTAGTTTCTGTTAACCAGTGATAATTGGAGATTACTGTATGTGAGTTGTTGAACAGTTTTTTGACATTAACTCCATGTCTGAGTCAGGGGGATGAGGGAGAGTGGGGTAGACTTCTGCTCCTGCCTGTATCTTTCTTCTCTTTCACTCTGCCAATCAAGCATTACCTATCTATTATGAGGGGTATAAGAATGCAGCTCACTTGAGGATTTGTAACGTTGCACCTTGTCTTCTATATGGATTGCTTAAGAGTTTTAATAGTCTTCTCTGTGTTGGAGCTCTTTCTTCAGTGAAGTACAATCTTCGGTTTTTCTCTTGCGCTTTCTTGACTTGATTTGGTTGTCTTGCTGTCTGCCCCTGGAAACGGCAGGTGGGTAGTTGTTACAGAGGCAGAAGCCATTGCCCTGCCAGTGGTTAAAAAAACATTTTCAATTAAAAATAAAATCTATGCAGCCCATCCGGCATTCGGCTTGAAATAAATAAGAGTAAAAATAAAATACTGACAAGTTGATAACTGGCCAGAAGTGAAAGTAGAGATAAGATAAAAGTGGGAACAGGGTAATAAAATTGAAGAGGGGGAAAAAAGATAAAAACCAACTTTTAGAGGGAGCTCTTGTCAGAATATGCTAACTCATCCCCATCTTAGAAGTAATTCTAAAATCTATTGGAAGTTTGTAAGCATTCCAAATTTTTATGGCCAGACCGTATTTCAACAGCATGTGTCACTACTTCCATGAAGGAGTGAACTGTACCGAAACGCCTTCTTTATAGCCAGCATGTGTTTATTTGAAGCAGTATATTTAGTTCAATTATATAGGCATTTTTGGATGTCCTTATAGATGCATTTTCAGAGGTATATCATTTTCTATAACTGTGAATTCCTTATTTAATTAAGTCACTGCCCACCTCCAAACCAATTTTAGGAAGCTCATAATATAATAAACATACAAAACACAATTCAGAACAAAGCAAAATGGGATCCAGTTATTTAATACAAAAAAAATCACATTCAGCAAAAGGTTCCATCTATCTTAAACTACAACAACCAGGTATTTCAGACCTATGTAGAGTAAGGAAAATGGAGAGTAACCTTGATCGAAATAGGCATTATCTAGGCAAAAGTGGTTTTCTGGGGCAAAGAACATAAATGATTATCTGAAAGGTCTCTCAATCCAGGAAGTGCTGCAACTGGGGCACCAGACAAAGCTGTGTGGCAAAGCTACTCCATTATTGGCCACAGTTGCCAACAGTTGTTTGAGAAGGAACTTTGAATCCAAGAGGCCCCCAAACTGTATCCTATTCTTGAATGGAGAAGTCTATCCCATCTAAGATATACGGAATTCTTGCATAGAAAAACTCGGGGCCCAGGTAGCGAGAGTAGCCATTTGATGTTGGTACATGTAGATGTGAGTTAGAGTTGGCTTTTTCCCATCTAGGCCTGTACAGACTCTAGACAATGGGAGATTACCACTATAGTCTCACTTGGCCAGCTTCAAGTTGAAAAATTATGAAGATAAATAATTACTTAATGGTGATATGCTAAATTAATTTCTGATTTTATTCCTTCAGATAATTATTGGATTTGGGTAGGTTTCTTCTTCTAAGCATTAGCTAATAATCTGGAATATAGTTATTCATAGTGTTTTAATTTATTTGTTGTCATTTTGAATTAAAGACCAATAGCTGTTTTCTAATCATTATTATTGGAATCAGACTGATACCACTGCAGTATCCGGAGGCAAATAGCTCCTCTTTCAGAAGAATTCATAATTATATGAAGTGGACCAGATCCTTAGCGGACAGAGACTCTAGTTTCATTTAAGTATCAATTTTAAGAAACTCTGGTTTAAGCATTCAAAAATCATTGTTCACTTGGAAAGCCCTGAATTAAAATATGCAAAGATTCAAATTCATTAGACCATAAACTCTGCAGATTAGAAATGTTAGAAGAGTTCAACAGATGCTCACAGTTTTGATCAGAATTTAAAAAGAGAAATAAACAGGTTGTTCTACCATCTGCTTATTAACAGAATTACTTTTCATTTCCAAAGGAGTAACTGTTAATCTCTTCAGAAAAACTAATTTATTTATTGATCAGATTTATATAGCTGCTCATCTCACAACATGACATCAAGTGGCATATAATAAAATAACTGGTTAAAACAATTAGAACAATACTTAAAACAATAAAATCAAGTATAAATATAAAAGAAGACTTTTGTGACATATTATAGAATAAGATATTCTTTAACTCATACGATATGGCTTCATCACGATTTACTTCATGAGATGCATAGAATATGGTCCTGAGAAATCGTACACATACCCACGCAGCTTTTGGGGGGGAAAGGGAGAGGGATTGCTAAATGGAAAGAAAATCATAGTAGAGTTAAATTTCATGCATTTAAAACTAGATACAATACAAAATGATAATATAGAAATCAACAGTTTAGTATAATGATGCAAATTCCCAATTTCTGCCATTCTAATTATCCACCAAAACAGACCGTCTCCAGATTGGTAAATTAATAGGACAAAGCTGTATACTCCCTCCTTATTTATTCCGATTTTATGGTGAATATATACAGTGGTGGGATTCAAGTTGTTAGATTGGGTAATGGAAAGGCACACTCAGGCTAAAGGCAACAACAGCTCTTTATTGTAACAGAACAAGTATGTACAATCCAGCGAAGGTTGAGTCTGACAGCAGCCCTTTTATCGGGAGCTGTCTGACCCTTCGACCAATGAGATTAAATGGTGGAAACTATAATAACTGTAGCTAGTATCTAACACCAGTAATTTAACAACCAGTTCTCTGCCCTACTGATTTCTTCCATCAACCAGTTTGCCAAACTACTCAGAAAGTTAACAACCAGTTCTCCTGAAGTGGTGCGAACTGGCTGAATCCCACCACTGAATATATATTAAGAGAAGCTGAAAAGGATCTACATCGTTTTAGAACAGGCGGAAGAAACATCAATAACATGCACTATGCTGATGACACTATCTGGATAGCCAGAAATTTACAAAGAATGGGCTTTATGAGATTGTGAGATGTTGTAGGACTTTTGTTATGTTGGAAAATGAGCAAATGTTTATTTCCCAATATTGCAGGTGACATTATTTTGGAATTATTTGTTGAAATTCATTGAATGTTCAAGAAAATATGCATGGCTTTTTATTTATTTTATACTATTTACTAGGCTTACAATGAATTTACATTACTCTGGTAGCTTGTCAAGAAGGTTAATTGAGGAGATTCTGGCTGAATGTTCATTTATGCTTCCTAATTCATAGTTACGACATGCCCATTAATCAAAATGGTACAATGGTGGCATAATAAATGGAGTATCATTGTGAGTTGCTCAGTGATAAAACACTGCATGGGATCCTGTAGTGTAACTGAACCCACTTACAATGCATGTGAAGTGGTCATACACCTGGGGTCTAAAAGTTGAATATCACCCAATAAAATAATATATATTTTATATAGACATAAATAACATCTACAGTATATACTATGCAAAAGAGACAATCAGCAAGCCAAAAGGGGAATAAGACTAAAACATCAGTCCACCAGCAATCAACACCCAGATAGCATAGCTTAATATAAGAGTAACATCAGACCAACAATCAAGAGGTAAACAATACCCCAGTCAAACAAACTAATAGCCCAAAGCAGAAGCTCAAACATCCCAAAGAACCTCCAAGACCAATCCCACCAACAATGGCAGGTCCAGCCACTAGAATTTAAACTGAGAGCAAACCCCGCTCCCTAGTATTGAAGGTGTTATCTCGTTTGAGTAATGAAACGTCTACAAGAAATCAACCAAGCTCAGAGAGTACCAAGAACCCTTCATTTCAACCCTGAACTATAAATAGTATCTTTTCTCAATAAGAGAATTTAATGATAAAACAGCCTGTATTTAATGATAAAACAGCCACTCAAGTGGCTGCTATATGTCCAGTACAAACTTTACATTTGAACTGCCTTTTTTCTCCAACAACTGCTGACTAACTGCTGCTTACTAAGAACAATGATGTTCTCTTTTATCACAGTAATTCAAAATTTAGTCGTTTGAAAGAGGGGAGCTTCTTTTCTTTTTAACAGATTGCACCCAAACTTTCACAAAATCTTGTGATGTCGGCTTAAAAATGGAAACGTCTATACCAGGGGTGTCAAACTCAAATTCATTGAGGGTTGCATCAGGGTTATGTTTGACCTCGGGGAGGCCAGGGGGGTGTCACCAGCTTGACATCACTTGTGTCAGGGGCGCCTGTGGCAGCCTGAGTGCTCTGCTTGTGAAAACGGGCTCCCAATCTCGTTTTCGCCTGGGACGGCCTCCTGCAAACTTCTGCCAGTGAAAATGGAGCTCGGAAGGGCCATGTGCGGTCTTCCCAAGCTCCATGTTTGCTAACAGAGGTTGCAGGAGGCCATTCCAGGCGAAAACGAGATTGGGAGCCCATTGTCACTGGCAGAGGCACTGCAGGCCAGATCTAATCACCCCGCAGGCCGGATATGAGCCACAGGCCTTGAATTTGACATCTTTGCTCTATACCATTTAAAGTATCTCTTTATCAAATTTTTTAAAAGATGCAGATCACTATTCACTTAATTGGAATCATGCCTTTACAGGTCTGAAGAAATGGCTTTGCTTAACCTGTTTTGTGATAGCTCTGATATGCCTACCTTGCTATTGTATCATTTGAGATGCACAGTTTTTTTCTTTTTTCTCCAGCCCAGGTATTCACTGGCCATTTAAAATCTGTATCTTGAATTCTAAGCAACTAAATGGCAGGGAAAATAAACAGTTGTGTAATCTTTGAGAGGTAAGAGTTATTTTCAATGAAAGTTTTGTGCATTCAGCTATGAAATAGAGTTCTCTTACTTATATTATAGAACAAGAGGGAGGGAGTTATGTGAATTAAAGCAGTATAGTCTAGAGATTCATTATTAGGTTTTACTAAGAGTGTGCCAATAGATATAAAAAGTTAGCATAAATAGTTAACATTATTTGCTGAGTAAAATACATTGGGAGTCCTCATTTTCTTGCAATGGACATTCAAAACTGTTGGAAGATGGTCAGGAAATTTTGAAAGGGAGGGGGTTCTTATAGGAAAAAAAGCACACAATATAGCTCCATCAGCTTTTTTTCCCCATGAAGCCGAATGGAACTTCTAAATTTGGAAGTCTGGATTCTACTGAATATCAATTCTTCTGGCCATCCTGATGATGCTTTTTCAAGAGGTAACTTTTCCTTGAAGACATTTTGCTTTTCATCCAAGAAGCTTCTTCAGTTCTGGGCCAACATATAGGAAGACTGATCTCTCCATATTTTCTCCATTCACCTCCCCTATATAGATATACATACCTGTTTTAAGCATTGTGTGTTGTGCATCCTGCCACCATTACTTATGTTTGGTAGTAAATAGGAAAACAATCATTATATTTGTTAATTAATGTTAATGTTCAATAATTATACAATACCACTGAAACAGTTATATTATTCTTATATGGTATACAGTAGAATTAGTTGATCCTTCATACAGTTGGCTTTGTAGCTATTGCTGATGGCACAATTCTGATGGCACAATTCTGAGCTGCCATTCTATTGTGGAATGAACCATGATTAATAAATGCTTTTGTAGCTCAAGCATAAAGGACGTTTGCATAGGTGGTAACTAGGTTGTCCAGAGTCAGAATCAAAATTGGGCACAATTAATACTTGTACGGAAGACCAAGGAAACCCAGGGCTGAAAACTAACTGGGAAATTAAAAAAAAACTTTTAAAATAACCTTGATTGTCATTTACCTGTATACACAAGGGTACATATTAAAACGAAGCTTTGATGCCCCCTTTTGAAAGAAGGAATGCCACCCATCAAAAATGTCACCATCCCAATAATAACAGCAAATGTTGCCCCCCCCCCCAAAGCCCCTGCATCATTATTGTATGTTGTATCCATTAGACTTACAATGGCGAACCTATGGCACGGATGCCAGAGGTGGCATGTAGAACCCTCTCTGTGGGCATGCCTGCCATCACCAGCTGCTTTTATGGTTTCCAGCGTGCACATGCATGCCGGCTGCCAGAGCACTGGAAAACAGCCCGAAAACAGCCAACAGCGCCCAAAAAGCAGAATGTTTTGGGGGCATTTTCTGGGTCATTTTCAGGCTGTTTGTGGTCATTTTTTCAAGCCGTTTTCAGGAAATATTTTGGCACTCTGTCAGAAAAACAAAAAATGGCCCGAAAACAGCCTGGAAAAGGGTCTGAAAACAGCCTGAAATGGCCTAAAAAATGGCCCGAAAATGGCCCCAAACTGACCAAAGCCAACCCAAAAACAGGCATGTGCGCATTGGCCAGCTAGTCTTGGGGTTTCTGGCGCTCCGGTCCATGCACATTCACGCACATTCCAGTTTGGGCACTCAGTGCCAAAAAGATTTGCATTAGACACTAGGATTTGAGCAGAACGCAAAGGCATTTTTAAAAAAATTTCTAGCCTGGGAAAAATCTTATATATGTTTAGGGCACCATATATAAAAGGAATTGTTTGTATCAAAGAGTAATTAAAATCTGGTTCAGTGGCTAATTATTCTCAAGCCTTACCTGGTGAAAGGAAAGCCACAGTACTTGACCCACAGTGCTTTCAAATTCAGGGCTGGCTAATCTTAAAAACTGCTCTTTGAAAGGGTAGGTATGGAGGATAGAATAGATGGTGAAAGATGAGAAAGCAGTGTGTGCTGGAATTATCCTTATCGAGACCTGTGCAAGCAGATTTCCCCATCTTTCTATGTTGCCTGACTGGGATCAGTTCATTTTTCAGGCACAGAATTGAACTGGAAAACCTTATTTGGAAGAAAGGCAGGGGCCAGAGACTCTCAAAGAGGGAACAGCTTTTATACTGAGGCTAGAATCCCTTTTGAGTCTGTTGCCACGAACACGAGAATCATGCTTGTATACCTCATTTTCAACCATGGTTTGATTAATTCATTTTTTAGGATTTATAACAATAGCACTTAGACTTATCTACCACTTTACAGTGCTTTGCAGCCCTCTCTAAGCAGTTTACAGAGTTGGCATATTGCTCCCAACAATTTGGGTCCTCATTTTACTCACCTTGGAAGGATGGGAGACCGAGTCAACCTTGAGCTTGGTGAGATTCAAACTGCCAAATTTCTGGCAGACAGCAGTCAGCAGAAGTAGCCTGCAATACTGCATTCTAACCACTGCGCTACCATGGCTCAATCAATATTATCCTGCCTATATTAGTTTATAAGTAACTCAATATGACAAACTTACCTAATACTCATTATTTCCCCTCTTTTTGTCCACAACAGTAACCCTGTAAGGTGGGTTGAGCTGAAAGAGAGTGACTGGCCCAAAGTCAACCAGCCAGTTTACATGTTTAAGGTGGGAGTAGAACTCATCACCTAGCTTCTAGTCCGATGCCTTCACCACTGGACCAAACTGGCTCTCTATCAGGAGTGGGTTCCAGCAGCCGCTACTGCCAGTTTGCTCGTGGTTGTGCAGCGTGTGTGTGCTCTTGATGTGCAATGGGTGTGCATGCGTAGTACTATAAAAATGTTTCTACACATGCGCAGAAGCAAAAAAACAAGATGGTGCTACCTATGGCCTCCAGGAGAACTGGTTCAGGGGTTTAGCAGGCCTGGGTTGCTTCCCGTTACAGCGACCCAGGCTGACAAACCACTATCGGTTTGGCCGAACCAGTCTGAACCAGTAGGAGCCCACCACTGCTTTCTATCTATTACTTTTGAATTCTTGGTTTGGACTGCTGGCACTCCAGAGTTTGCTTTTGTTTTCTGTTCCTGATCCTGAATATTTACAGATCTGGTCTGAATAAATTGCAGCATTATTTTCTATATTTTTGAAGAGTCCAGAGTTCATTTTCTCTACAAGTCAGCTCTCCCCATCTTTCTATCTATAGGGGACTTGGTCTCACTTTGTTATTACTGTAGTCCTATTCATAATACAGGAAAGAAGCTTACAACAAAGTTAAGCTGCTGTAAGATGTAATCCTGTCCCTAGTGTTCCATGAGATCATGATTAAATGAAATCACTAAGATTTATATGTACATAATAAGCAATGTTACTGCTGTAAACTATCATTGTTTCAGCTCCTTTAAAACAAAACAGGTCAGATATACAGCCTGTGGGTATAGATAGTGTAGTTGCTTCAAAATGCCGTTATTTTTCTTTAATCCCCAATACCCTTGTAGGCCAGAAGGATTTTTTTTCTCTTTTTTAAGCAGTTTAGAAGGAAGACTTAAGCTTCCTTCATTCTAAGGCTGCTGCTATTGGATTGGATCATTGTGTGACCAGAATCATAACAAGGAAAAGGAACTTTATTGAATGCAATTGCACATTAATGGTTTATTTGTTTTTAAGAATGATTGGAAAGTTCCACACATACTGTAGGTAGGCCATTGTGAGGATCCATCTGGGACTAAACAAACAACAGGATTTTAAATAGCTTTCCTTTGTCTCTTGTGTAATTTATACTTTTCATTTCTAGTAGGCACCTCAAGTTGAGTTTTTTTCTCCTTCCTTTCTAATCTTTTCATGCAGTTGTTGTTTTTAATTAACTTTCAATATTGTTCATATGTTCAGTGTAAATTTTACTTTTCATTACCTGGCATGAGCCATTTCTTTACCATTATTTTCTACTTCAACCGTTCAGCTTGAACATCACAATTTCCCTTACCTGTCGCGTCGCTGCTTTCATTTTCTGTATCCCATTCGTTTTCTATTTCCCTATTTTATATGCTTTTCAAATGTTTAAGAAACACCTGCTGGATCATGCCAAAGGCACAGGCATCCATTTCTAACCATGATACACCCCACAATGGAAAAAAAATGCATTATGACATCACAACACAAGATGCATCCTTTTCACTCTTGCCCTGGAGGTCAAAAGCAAATAAAAATTAGAACTTACACTGCAAAAATCACACGGCACGTTTTGCCATTTACTCCTCTTCCCTTCCCCACGGACGTCTATGTCAAAGGCTATCCAATTCCATCTGACTCACTCAGTTTCTTCTGGAAAATCCTCTGGACAAGTTTCAAAGCAGCAACCGTCCCTTACTCCGTTTTACCAGCTGCTTCCAGTTAGGAGAACATTGTCTCAGAGACTAGACACAATATACAGTATATTTATCATGTTTGTACCCATATAGAGGTTTCAGAAACCCATAAATATTTCATGTGTATATATATAAAAATATCTGTGGAATAAGTTGAGATATGTAGATGAGTATACATATGCAGTGTATTAGGCACCTCTCTGGCACATGTTCAATATACTAGCTTTTATTGCATATATAAACTGGCATGCATATAGATGCACATATAAATTATTTCCATTAATATTAAATGAGAAAAATACATTTAGTTCAGTAGTGTGGGTTGCACTTGCTTTTTCTTGTCACATATTCCATTTAGTTCCCCTTGTTGCTATTATTTGTACCAGCTCCTTCTGTTCATCACGCAGAAGGGGAGAACATTTTCCTTTGAAACCAATGTGAATGCTTCTCCATAAATCATTCAGCAGAAGCCGCAGAAGCATTGCTCTATCAACCACAGCCCATGCTCGATCTAGAATGTGGAATTGCTTCCCAAAATGAATATAGTACAATATGTTGCTCTGGCTAAGATAAGCCTAGGTTGATGAAGCATAGAGTGAAATATCCTACATCCTAATCTGATATGCACCACAGTAAACTCTGTTTAATATGCACTTGAATGCTTTCAGCAAGGGTCCATTTTAAAAACAGATAATAAATCAAAGCCTCGTATTTATCTCTCTATAGAGTCTAAGAATATTTTACCCATTGTAATTGCAAATGGAAAATAATCCTCCAATGTTCAGGCAGTTTCCATTGGAGATTTATTTTGCTTTAAATCAAAACAGGAAATACAACAGTTTGTTTCTAGCTGTCCACAAGGGAAGCATCATTTCCAGTATCCTGATTCTTTGCAGCTGCTCATGCCGTATGGATACAACTTGGGCATAATCAGTAACAAAGCAATAGGGCTATTGCCTGTTTCATAAGGAAAAAAAATGTCCACAGATCATTAATATTAATGCTTTAGGTTTGATATAAGAAATATTCATATAAATATAGTTATTAGCATATTTTATAAAATAGAACTTCCTCAGCGACATTTACTGTATTTCCACTTTGCATTATTGATTACTTTATAATTCATGAACATGGCATTTTTGCATATACATTTAGGTGCAGAAAAGAAAATATTCCAATTGGAAATGCAAAAGGAAACTTATGGAAACTTGGCTGTGGTATAGAAAGCAAGTCAACGCAGCCAAAAATCTTGGTAAATTCAGTTGGAGTTCCTTTCTGCTAAGCAAGCTTAGGATTTCAACTCAAGGCTACATGTGTCTACATTTATCTGGAAAACTGGTAGAATGGTTATATCATCCTTCCAAAATCTGGGGATCCTCCATATCTGGACCAATGAAATCTGAACTAATAGAGTTACTGATAAAAACTGTTGCAGTAGTTGGATTTCACACATCTAGCAAGCATTGAGTTTGACTGAAACATTGTGATGACCATGATTGTTGGTTCAGAATAAGTAAGGCTATGCTCAAACCCTTATGCTTCAATGAAAGGTACTGCATAAGTTTATACTAATCACTCTCAGCCACCCAGCTCCTAGAACGCTTATGATAATAAGATGGGAGAAAGGAACTTTTTGCTCCTGAGTTTTCTTAGAAATAAATAACAGATACAATTGAAACAAATAATATGTTTTCATTATATTCATTATTAAGCTATCTCATCATACAGAACAGAATTTGGCTCTCTATCAAAACTTTCTCTTCCTTCTCTTCTTCCTTGTATTACAACCCATAAATTTACATCAGAAAATGCTACTCTATGTTTGAAGCATGGTATATTCATATAAAGTTAACAAACATGTTGCCAAGTCAATTTATAAATAAGATTTTTTCTATAAATACTTTTTCCCAGATTTTTGTGGATTAAATGTGCAACACAGAACAATGTCAGTTGTGTTTCGAGTACCTGGGGCTTATCTTAAAGGAAGATAATATCAAGTGCATCACAAAATATATTTTCTGTATGGCAAACATTAGAGTGATTCAGAGTGAGAGAGACAGACAGAGACAGAGAAACAGACAGAGACAGAGAGACAGAGACAGACAGATCCCAATACACACAAGCTTGTGTTCAAAGAAGTTGATATAGAATTTTAGTGTCAGATACCTCCAAGCAGTCTAACAATTATCTGACTAGAGAAGCCAAAATATGTGACAAACATTGTATCAGAAACGTTTCAGAGTTCGATTGTTGTGTATTTTCAAAGATTTGTAGATAGTTCTTCTAAATGAGAACCAAAATATAACTGTTAATAACAAAATATAAATGTTGACAATAACCAAATGTTCTTGTGGTTATTGTAGCAGGCTAGAAACCAAGAGACAGTGAGTTTTAGTACTGCCTTAGGCATGAAAGCTAAGTTGGGTTACTTTGCACCAGTCATTCTCTCTCAGACCAATCCACGTTCATGCTATGAACAACAGTTGCATTAGGTAGATTAAAAGAATGGCTGTAATATGAACTGGTGAACTTTATGATCTATTAGAAAATTGAATCCACAATTTCACTGAGGAAAGGCCCACAGTACCTTTTTTATTATTCCTAGAGAGCAGGGGTGTCAAACTCATGATGACACATTGTCATCATGTGACATATCAGAACTTCCCCCCTCCCTTGCTAAAATGGGGATGGGCCTGGACAGCGCATGACACATCCGTGGGCCATGAGTTTGACACCCCTGCTATAGAGTGATTTGGTTACATTTATTTTTAAATCATGGTTTATCTTACAAATTTGGGAAGCTAAAAATGTGCAGCCTCTTTAGTTGTTGCTTTATTGTACTTTCATCCACTATTGAAAGTCTTTGCCTCTCTTTATATAAGCAAGGAAGGAAAAAAATATACTGAAGCCATTGCTTTCACATTATGAGTCTCATGACTCAGAGTTCAGAATTATTGGCTTAAGATATAAATCACTGCCTAACCAAAAAATAAAAAAGATGAATCTTATATGTTTCAGCTTACAGAGAGAATCCAGAAATATGTTCTGCCAGGAAGGAAAAAATCCTGGTAACACGGTTTTCTTTTCCTCTCTATATCTTCAAATTTTGTTGTATGGACGATTTGAGAAGGTTGAATGAGGACAGTAGGAGACGTTTGCTCTGCATGAAGAGAAATATATTTATATTAGACTAGCTATATTTATGTGCACATAAACGAATATTGATATATAGTGAGGCCTTTTATTTATTTATTTTCCACAGAATGTGTTAAAAAGATCTTAACAGTATGCCCTGCAGATCAGATTCAAAAGAGGCTGCAGTGCTCTGTGTGCAAATTTACTAATCACATCGAGAAGAAGCTCAAAATGAACTCAGATTGTACTGCATTATCAATCTAATTGCCCCAATGGTTAAAGGAGAAGATTCATGATAAATTATTTAAGCAGTTTTAATAATTCCAAGGCATTATTGTCATGTTGATGAATAATTCAATGAACTTAAATGTTTTGGATATTTAAAAATGTTATCCAAAGCAAGATAGGATTTAATTCAGCCATGACAGCTACTGATAGTACAGCTTCCCAGAAAATGTCTGTCTGTTCTCTGTGGAAAATATCAATTTTCAAAGGATCTGCTGTACAACAATAAACAAGATTAAATGGCATTCTAGTATTGATGTCATTAGATGCAGTTTTATTAGTACTGGAAATGGCATTCTGAAAAAAAAAGGTGCTTGAAATGTGAACAATAAAAGAATGAGTGGGGTTAGCTTTATATAAAAACTAGCTGATAACCCGGCATTGCCCAGGTATTTATTTATAAGGGGAAAATATCCAGACCAAACATAATTTCTAATGTTGGATTTTCTCCTTTACCAGAGGGAGCCCCCTTGTGGAGTACGGTGAAGCTGTTATCATGGCAACTCCACTACGCTGTACAGTAGAAATCACCGTAGAAGCCATTTTAAGGCACAACAGGCTGTATATTAACAGAACAAACACTCCAAAGGATCGTAGGGGTATCTTACCCCCCACAGTATTTTTCTCCAGACAGTAAGTCATCTGTGTACCAAGTTTGGTTGAAATTGCTCGAGGCGTTCCAGAGTTATGCTGGAACATACACACACACACACAAAGGGACACACACAGCCATTTTTATGTATATATCGATGTGGCATGCAACCTTGCAAAGAAATATTGACTCGACTTGGCAGAAATTCTTTCTTGGACTGGGGCCTTTTAGTGATTGCACATAAACACTTTATGTATGGCACATATACATATTTTTTTCCAGAGAAAATATTATGCAATCATCATACCTACACAAGACCTGGAAGAAAAACAGTAGTGTATAAGCTTGGTTATTTTCTAAAGATAAACATAGATCTCCTTTAAAATTATATGCTTTGCTTTTAGATTCTGCACATAGTAATTGTCAAGGAAGGTTGGGTCATGATTCAGAATTTCCAATCAATCAGTAGAAAAGGAAAGATTGCAAGGCAGCTATGCTAAATTAAATATAACAAGCTAGGATTCAGGAAGATCAAAAGGCTGTAACCATAGTGAGGCCCACGTTACTTAATTTAAAGCTCCGGAGATAAGAAATTTCATTTGTCAAAGGTGGCTTTAAAATATTAGACAAGGCTCAACAAGGTTCAATCCATGAATAGGAAGTAAAATTATCATAAGGGAGAAGGAAGAAGCTCAGTGTAGCTAAATAATCCAAATATGTCCAACTCTTTGGTCATGGTATCGTATCATCCCATGCTTGTACTAGACACCTTCAGTAATGCAAATGTCTAGAAAATCCCAATCTATCAAATACCCATCTATAATTGATTTATAAACAAATCCAAAAAAGTAAATTGGGAGGAAGAGCAGTCAATCCCTGAATAAAACATCTCCCGTCACTCCTTCTCCATAGGGAGAGAGAGAGAGAGAGAGAGAGAGAGAGAGGGAGGGAGGGAGGGAGGGAGGGAGGGAGAGAGAGAGAGAGAGAGAGAGAGAGAGAGAGAGAGAGAGAGAGAGAGAGAGAAGCTTGTGGATACTTTTTGTCTTTAGAATATCCATGAGTGCAGTCTCTAGCTGGGGTGGAGGGAGGAAAAAGTAATAGAAATTCATTTCAAAATCATGAGTAAAACTTCTAGGAAAAAGAAAGGAATGGAACAGTTTCTGCCTGTCCTGAACAATTAGGCAGAGATGGTTTAGCTATTTTCTGAGCTAGTCTTTCTCTGAAGACTGAATTAACATTCATCCATTTTATTTCCCTTTGCTTACATCTGTTATTAATAAAGTCTAAATCATTTTGAACAGACATTTGGTTGCCAATTTGTGTTTTGGGGTTGTAATCTGATACCATGCATTAGAATCTCTAGGTCAATCCAGATTGACTGCTGGAAGCTGTATTTAATAGAATAGAATACTTTAGAATAGAATACTTTATTGGTCAAGTGTGATAGACACACATGAAATTTGTCTCTGGTGCATAAGATCTTTTTTAATGTTTAACAACCAACATTTTTTGGTGGACGGTGTAATGATTGGGTTGACATATTTTTCACACAGTGCTCATAATATTAATACAATTACATATACATATTTTTGTCTTCCAATTTCTAGTCTTAATGTGCTCATTATAATTATAACATATTCTTTTGTGTATCTATCAATATTCTACTATTTTCCCAATTTATCACTCGGTGTTCCACCGCATTTTCAATATCTCAATTTTCTATAAATACTAATAGAACCAGTTATAAATAAGATTTAATTAGTTCCAAGATTATATCTCCAAGTCCTTTGAATTTATAGTCCTTGAAAACTATATTTTCCGGTATATTTTTACATCCTGTTGATCATAATAATACCTTGAAATATACCTAATCCTGGTCTTCCGTCTTCTAATCTTAATGTATCTGTATTTATTACGAATTCCATTATATGTCTATATATATATACTACTATTTTCCCAGGTTAAACTTTCCACTTATTTCTATTGTTACTATATTGCAAAATAGTATATCTCTATCCATCATCTCTCAGCCTTTTTAGGATTTCATCATTTATTGATATTTTTGGGATTCTTTTATGTTTCTCTCTTAGAATCCTATATGTCTTTCTAACATTTTTACACAAACTCATGATTCCCTCTGTCTTACTCTTTATCTCCTTCTGCTGCATCTTTTGAGTATCCATCCATGAGCCTTTCATTATTTTTGAAAGATCTTCCTTTCTCTCTCCCACACCTTCCCATTCTGTTATAAGCTCTTAGGGTATTGTCTATTTGATTCTTAGTATTTATTATTACTGTTTTTTCAGTACTTTTTAAATCTTTTTGTATTTTATTTTGCTTTGTCCCTTCCACTACTCCTTCTAATTTCTCAGCTGTCTTCTGCATATTATATTCATCTTTTCCTATCATTTGTTGAGAGCCTTCTACTTTCACATGTTTATCTTTGGTGTATAAGCTCTTAGTGTACAGGCAAAACAACAAAGTAATAATAATCATAGTAACAAAGGATAATAATCATAATAGCAATAGACTTATATATCACTTCACAGTGCTTTTACAGCCCTCTCTAAGTGGTTTACAGAGTCAGCATATTGCCCCCAACAATCTGGGTCCTCATCTTACCCACCTCGGAAGGATGAAAGGCTGAGTCAACCTTGAGCTGGTGAGATTTGAACTGCTGAACTGCAACTAGCAGTCAACTGAAGCAGTCTGCAGTTCTGCACTCTAACCACTGCGCCACCTCGGCTCTTGGTATTGGTATATAACGATACCAATAGAGAAGATAGTGGAAGACATGAAAGGGATAAAAGAAATATAGCCATACTACATGGGTAATATAGGTTTTTTTAGTTTTTTAAAAAAATGAGAAAACATTTTATTTTCTTTTATCCTTCTACTTGGTTTTGAGATGGAAAAAAGGCTGTAGCTGCAAATACCAGTAACTGCAGCATTGCCCTTGGCTGTTGGTAGGATAGGACAGACCTAGGAAGAGAAAAATCCTATTAACGTTGGTCCTATTACAGTATGAACAATGTAATGAAACAAATTATACCTGATTACTCAGGAAGGCTATAAAAATGATTTAATGTTGGTCTTTGTGACCATTGTTTTGATAACTATACCCTTCAGTAGTGAAAATTGTGCACTGCTGCTAGAATACTACATTAGGGCAGTGGGCATCAAATAAATATAGCCCATTTCTTTCAGATCAGTGAAGATTAATATAGCATTCTCTCAACAAACAGCCATTATACAGAGCAAATTTTATTCAAGTATATAGATCCTATCTGGTTTCCAAAACCTTTACAATGTGTGTTTATATAAAATCAGATGGAAAAATAAAGTTGTCTTAATTTTTGTTTGCTCTTGTATCGATATCCCTAGTGTCTTAATCACTGGCAAATCTATATTTTGTAAATCTAGTGGTTGCAGATATTATCAAGTAGTCAGGGGGTCATATTTGCTGCCTCCAAGCATGAGATGATTGATAGATGACCCACTCTGGCGCAAGTTCATAACTGAACAAAAAAAAATCCCTTTATTCCTTTACCACAAAAATAGCTTTTCAACATTCCTTCATTTTCCACTGACAATCCATGCATTTGTCTACCCACTGTTCTTGTTTAATCCATGAAATAAAACATGATAAAACACTTCTGAGAAATTGTAATGGGAATTTTGTTTGTTTACTTAAAAAAACAATAAACAAATCTCCATGGATATAGCAGTTCCATGGTGCTGGAGAATTATAGATTACATAAGCTCTTTAGAGTGGATGGGGTGGGAGAATGCCAGGTTTTACATACATATACAAACAGCAAGATGTTAGAAGCTCCATCAATATAATGTTTATGAAGTGGGGGGAATATATTGACTGTGAATGGTGTAATATCCTGGCTTTAGATAGAAATAAAACGCCAAGTCTGAGCACAGATGCAGAAAAACTGACAGTTTGGTGAGGGATGCTCCCTTTGGAAATAGATTATTGCCTCATGCTTTACAGAAATGCAGCTGCATTTCCCAATATATAAGAATCCTGTTAATGTTGGCTATTCCAAAGGATAACCAGCTTGTGTTCATTTGGGAAACCGCCAATGAAAAACCATACAATATAATGGATAACTTCTGCATCATGAAACTGTGAGCAAATGGGATATTTTGCTAGTAGAATAAAGAAGGCACCTTGGAAGCTGCTTAAAATGAAACTTTAAAAAGTTTGTGTGTTTTCAGCATAGGTATGTGCTAGGCACGAATGTATTTTGTTCAAGGGATCATAGGTTAATAGCTCCAAGTATTGAGATAATTAAAGGTAATGATTAATGGGTATTTTGGATATACGTGTGTCCATTAACTATTCATCAGAGCTTATGAAAAACAATGTGTGCAGCCATTCACCTTGACTAAGTAAGAAAAAAAAACAGATGTGTATACAAAGAAACACCAATTGAGTTTGCAAGATGGGAGAGGCGAAAACCCTCTTCAGGCAGTTGTTTGAACATATGGAGAGATGATTTTGAGGAGAGAAGAAAGGTAGCCTGCCTCTATCTTTTGCAAACTTTCTGAAGAGGAACTGATCCAAACAGCTGCCAGTGGCATTCAAGAACCTGTTTTATTGGGGACCCAGATTGTATGGAAAGTTATATTTATATTCACACATGTGCAAATACAGAAGACCTTCAATATTTTGCTTGAACACATGGAAATTGGAGAGTTGACAGGCCTGCATTCAAATAATGCTGCAGTTGAGACATGTAACAATTCATTCAGTAAATCAAGAACTCATATGTGTAAATACCACATTTTGATCCATTTAAATGTAGTGGCACAGTTTGTTGACAGAGATTGTTTCCAATCCATGGCATGATTGAAATGTCCAAAAGCAGAACTTTCATAGGCAGGAGAATTTTAGAATGATGCACTCCAAAAGTATCAATTTAGTACCATGAAACTAAAGAAAGCTAAATGCATTGAGAGTTTTTTTAAAAAAAAGTAGAAGTCAAGCAATTTTAAATGTATACAAACATTTTTTAAAATAATTAATACTAGTTAGTGATATGCCGGAAGAATGTTGCATGGCTACATTATTGATGTGCATGGTCCTAAGACTTCAGAACTGCATATAAAGATAAGTTTTTTTTTAAGTTCTTCTTGGCCAACTACACATTAATTAGGTTAGAAATGCATTTCGTATGTATGTAATGTGTTGCTAACTGGTACAAACCTAAGGGAACAGTACTGAAGTATTGACTGAAGTATGGATAAATTACCTAAATTGTAAAATTATGTTAACTAATTCATGACCTGAAAAATAGTTTATGATTTTACTGAATGTGTTCATGAGTCTGCAGGCTGGGGATCAATATTTTCTGATTATGCTGATTTTTTTTACATGGTGATATACTGCATTTTTTTTAAAAAAATGATTAGCTCTTTATAACAGAGAAGTAGAACTTGAAGTGAGCAAAATATATTGCTTCATGTGAAAAGAAGGGGTGAAAACTAAAATTGGTGATAGTAAATGATAAATTGTGTTCAGTTTCAAGAGCAATATCCAAAAGAGAATCCAGAGGGTATATTGTATATAATGAAACCAATGCCATGACCAGATTTTCTGGATATGAAATGTCTAGAAATCTATTGAATAAATTGAAAAGGGGAGGGATATGTTTTCTAGTGCTACAAAGATATTACAATTGTGTTCTGTACACTAGCTTCTGAACTGCACAGAAGAGTGATCAAATGAACTTCATATTATGAACTACATGTTCCCAGCGTGTAGTTACGTTATTATATACTACTTTTATGAAAGATGGAAGCAAATTTTCCACTATAAATCTTTCACCTCGGCCATCAGAGGGGCCATTTACATCCATCACTCACTAGATGAAGTGCGAATCTCATAAACTAGAAAAGCTCTTCTGTGAAAATAATTCAGTAATGGGGCCAAAGTAAATTGCCTAAAGCATTAGCCAAAGCTATTCCAGAGTTTTGGTAATTAAACAAAAATTAGCAAGCAAGCGTTGGGGGCTGAGAAATAGGAGACGCTGATAATAGTAACTTGAGTATGAGCAATGTTAGCATAAGAAACTGAAGGACATTTAGTATACACTCCTATCTTCACCTTTATCAGCCTAAGTTTAATTGAATTCAGTGCAAACTTAATTTGGGAGTGTGTTGTGTTGTTAAGAAGGCAATTGCATTTTCCTCTAATCAAATTTAGGAGAGGAAAGAAAAAGACATTTTCGTAGCCCGTACGAAAGAAATAAATAAAAACCTCTTCTATATAGTAAGAAATAGTCAAAGTTTTCAGAAAGAAACAACTCATGATATCCTGTTGATCTTCTGTGTTGAAACATTTAACTCTCGGCAATGTTTCTCAACACTCCTTTAAATTGTGTGGATTTCGCCTCCCAGAATTCCCCTGCCAGCAAGGGAGCTGAAGCCCACACAGCTTAAAGATGCTAAGGTTAAGAAGCTTTGCTGCACATACTGATAACGAAGAAGTGCTTTGCTCACAGTGAGGTCGGACCATGACAATCAATACTACCAATTCAAAGATGCCAAATGCAGGATCCACATAACTTGTGGAACAGAAAGCAAAGAGTATCTGGTGCAGAGGAAATTATATTGTTTTTCTCCAGGAAAACAAAATGTTAGACTTACATGCATGCCAACAGTACTTCCCACACTCCCTGACAAGGAAACATACCCATATTTTATTTTTTATTAATCACATTTATAGGGTAAATGTAAAGGTTCTCCCTGCACATATGTGCTAGTCATTCCTGAATCTAGTGGGCAGTGCTTATCTCTGTTTCAAAGCCAAAGAGCCAGCGCTGTCCAAAGATGTCTCTGTGGTCATGTGGCTGGCATGACTAAATGCCGAAGGTGCACAGAATGCTGTTACCTTCCCATCAAAGGTGGTCCCTATTTTTCTACTTGCATTTTTACATGCTTTCGAACTGCTAGGTTGGCAGAAGCTGGGACAAGTAACGGGAGCTCACTCTGTTATGCGGCGCTAGGGATTCGAACTGCCGACCTTTCTGATTGACAAGCTCAGCGTCTTAGCCACTGAGCCATCACGTCCCTAATCACATTTATATAGCAGCCCATTTAATTCAGAAAAGACTTTGGCAGTACACAATGAATAAAACAGCCAATATGAAACAGGTAAAACTCTAAAAAAATACAGTAGTAATTAACATAAAAACAAAATACTAAAATGGTGGGAGGATAAAAATGGCCCTCTTAGCAGTGTAACTTTCAGACAAATTTATGGTTCCATAGAAACCCAGGCTTGGCAGTATAACAATTATAACTTGAGGGCCTTTCAATAAGTCAAAAGAAATTGAGCTAATCTAATTTGGGAGAAAGAATGTTCCATGAGACAGGTGCCACAGCAGAGAAAGCATGTAACCTGGAGCCCGCCAAATGTACATCCTTAGCTGAGGGTGCCCACAGCATGCCTTCTCAACCAGAACTAATGTAGCAAGATGGTGCAATCAAGAAGGGTGGTTGCTTTGATGGCCAGCTAGCTCAGATAGCTGGGTCCCGTGCAACGAAGAGCTTAAAGTTTAAAACCAGCACCTTGAATTGGATCCAAAAGTAAACTGGCAATCAATAAAAGCTTGCACAGCAGAGGTGTAACATATATTGTCATAGAAGCATACATAACTGCCTCCCCGGCCATATTCTGTAGCATTTGAAGCTTCTGGATACTCTTCAAGAGCAGCCCCATGTAATGGTCTAATCTGGAGATGACTAGGGAATGAGGGACTGTTATTAGAGATGCATTGCTTTAAATAACTGTCTTTAAATTGCATTTAAATAATATCCCCTACACATGTGCACAAATTAATTGCACTAGCCAAGTTACACCTACTGCTTTATGCCTTCTGCATAATAGAGAAGGGGCTAGTATTGTCATGTATTCTTATGGTGCAACAATTCAGTGGACATTCTGGAGAAAATAGACGTCAGTACTATTATTTAAGTGGTGAATTTTCACTTAGTTATAGTGATTTTGTGCTGTCGGAATTGCCAGTAAGGCCATTTGAATAGTTTTGTGGCTAATTGGGTGAAGCATGTTGTGGGACAATGCTATTAATTTCATCTATTTAATAATGATGATAATTTCAGGTTTTGTTTATTTACTCTTAGAGTAAACATTCATTTTGTTTCAGACAAAAGTTCATTGAATGAGATGTATAGAAACGCAGTCACACTATTATAGCAGAGGTGAGTTCCTACCAGTTTGTACCAGTTAGGACGAGTAGGTAGTAACTCGGCTGTCCACACCCCCGAACCGGTTCTATCAGCGGTACCATCGGCGGCGCCATCTTGTTTTTTGCTTCTGCGCATGCACCGAAGCAATTTTTACAGCACTACACATGTGTGCATAGCCTGCATCAAGTGCGTGCCCACACCCACAGTGCGTCCCTGAGCGAACTGGCAGTAGTGGCAGGTGAAATCCACAGGTGGCAAAAATTCTCTAGGGAAAAAATTGCTTCAAGTTTTGGTGAAGTATCTACAGAATCGAGCAATCTAGCAAATGATGTTCCCAAGGTTTTAACGTGGAAGGTATTTGTTATGTTTCTAATAATATGTGCGTGCATAACTGATTTGAAAATTAATGTTATTTGGTAGCCATTTGTTTTTAGTGTATCTAGGAAGTAATATCTGTGGATAATCTAAAATTGATGAATGTGTTTGAAGGCATATAGAAAATCAGAGTCTAGTGGGAAAATTTCCTACTTTTCATGTTTTGAAGATTCTGAGAGTTTCCATGCAAAAATTAAAAGGAATCCTGTTATTTCTAATTAATTGTTCTTCTTTGCACATCCTTCAACAAGCTTGTTTTCAGTATTTTAACTGTGTCAATAGGGCTCGCTATCACATACCGTATAAAGCCTACTTTTGTTCAGCAATTAAATGTTTGGCTAAGTACAACACTTTTAATTCATGGCCATGTTATTCAACAGGATGAATAGTTTCAATAACTAGGAAGCCAGAAACTTAGATAATGTCCAAATGTAATATTTAGAAAAAACAAACTAGACAATGGTCTTTATTGTGCTCAATCATGCATTTCTTCAACCGTATATTTATGGATTGGTATATTGGTATAGGGACTCCGTGACTCAGTGGCTAAGATGCTAAGCTTGTTGATCAGAAAGGTCAGCAGTTCAGAGGTTCGAATCCCTAACACCGTGTAATGGAGTGAGCTCCCGTTGCTTGTCCCAGCTTCTGCAAACCTAGCAGTTTGAAAGCATGTAAAAATGCAAGTAGAAAAAAAGAACCACCTTTGCTGGGAAGGTAACAGCGTTCCGTGCGCCTTCAGCATTTAGTCATGCCGGCCACATGACCACAGAGATGTCTTCGGACAGCGCTCGCATACGTGCAAGGGGAACCTTTACATTTACCTTATAGACTTCATAATTCTATTAAAATAAGCCTCTTTCTTCTTTCTGAGATTTACATTGGCATGAAGAAAATCTCCAATCTGCATGTCTCATATGAGCAACGTGTGTGAGAAATATGGGACACAAAAGTACTCCAAGTTGAACTTGAAACAATTCCTGTGCTTTTGTAAACAAGTCTATCATCTGCTTTAAAAATAAGCTTCTGGGAAGCATTTAAAGATAATTAGTCATAGGACTACCTTTTACTGGATCCTGATACCAATTATATTTCATCCATCCCAAAGTCATTCCTGGAGCAACTGTGGCTCAGTGATCCAAAGAACTCAACCAGAAATGGAAACACAACTTCTTTCCACTACACTGCCAGATATATTATCCAATATGTACAAAGTAATATTTTGGAAAATATACTACAACACTTAGACTCCAGATGCATGAAGATATAAAATGTAAAAAGACTAGATTAAAAACTGATGGAAAGGCTTACTTGTTCAAATCAGACATGATAACATACAATAGCAATTGCATTAATAACTTTTATAGTGTAAACATCAGGACTGATGAAGACCTGAATTAAAAACTTCAATCATTGTCTTCTGCTTCCAATGTAAATCAGATTTTCCTTTACTACTGTTAATTGCATTGAAATGTTCACTTTGGTTCCGTGGAAGCTTTTATTCTATTTCAAGAAGCAAAAACATGAGGCAACCAAGCTTTGAGATTACAGCAAGAATAATATACTTAACAATAACTCCACTTTCCTATTATCTTCTAGAAAACTTATGAATTGTGTTTTACTTTTCGAATATTTTTGAATGACATGGAAGAATAATCCACAGAAGGACAGAAATATGATCCTCTTGTTCTCTATGGATTTCTGCTGTGCCAAGGTAACATAAATAGAAGTAACATATAGAAATAAAAAAATTAATAAAGAGCTTCTGAAGTTGGCATGGGGATATTGATGGAAGTGTATAAATAACAGCTAAAGAATACCTACAAAAAGAATGGAGAATGATTCATTCCCTTCTTTTGTCTGAGGTATCTACCTTTATATCTGACGGGTAGACAGAGAGTTGCTCATAGTGGAGTTCAGTATGTATAAGAAGAAGAGAATGACTCTAGACCATCTTCTGGAAATTTAACTAGTACCTGAAGAAATCCCATCAAATGTTTGTCTCTGCAAAAAGGAAGCACTGGGCCTATTAACTTGTGTCATATTCATGCTCAAAGCTTTATTTTAGAAAAACATGCAAGTTTGGGATCCAACTGAAAACTTTGGAAGATAAGTTTGAGTTTATGCGCAACTCAAGTTAAACGAGCATTGTGTCAGGGTTCCAAATAGCATCCAAAATTAAATCAGAGTCCAAGGCAAAGTAATGCTGAAAGTTCCAATTTATTAAGAGAGTCATGTTTGCACATCTATGAAAACACGAATCTGAAAGCTTTCCAGTTTTCCCCACCCAGTTGAAAGTTCATGATCTTGCCCCCACACCCACAAGTCCGTCACATGGTCCAACCTTCTACTGCCATGCTGGCAGTTCCACCTATCCAGTTCCGGTCAGGTGCAGAGGCGTAGAGACAAAGGATGACCTTGGATTCTAGAAAGGAATTTTATTTTGGCTACATAGCATTCCACTCCGTACCATCCCTCCAATAGAAACGAGATAGTAGAACAATAGAAAGTGTGGCAGGCCAAAGATCCAAAAGGGAATATGGCTGTAGGCCTGACACATTGTTTCATTGTGTTACTAAGGCATAATGGCCTGCATGGCTTTGTACAGACCCCCGGTGTGCACATGTATCACCTCTCCTGTAGGAGCTGCATTGGTTGTCAATTTGCTTCTGGGTACAATTCAAGGTGCTATTTGTCACTTTTAAAGCCCTTCATGGCTTGGGACCAAGTTATCTGAGGGACTGTTTCTTGCTGGTCACATCTACCCAAACTATCAGAATGGGGAGGCAGAGAATTCTGTGGGACCCAGAAGAAGGACCTTCCCCATGGTGGCTCCCTCTCACTGGAACATCATTCCCTCAGAGATTGGAACGGCCCCCACTCTAATACTCTTCTGGAAGGCACTGAAGACCTGGTTCTACCAGCGGCCCTGGGGAACCCGGAACGGGATGGAGCCCATTAAATGGCTCATGTGATCTGCTGTTGCTGGGGCGTGGGGGGGGGAGATATTACATTACATTACATTACATTACATTGCATTGCATTAATTGATTCTTTTTATTAGTTTTATTGTTTTAAATGAGGTTTTATATTCTGTAAGTCACCTTGATTCACCATGGGCGAATAGGTGGAAGTATAAATTCAATTAAATAAATAAATGCCATCATATAACTGCAATAGAAATTACAGAAAAATCCCAAATTAGATATGTAAATATTCTAGTGTTTCTGCTAATGCCGAAATAATTGATACAGTACTAACAACTATTGCTGTACTTATCCATTGCTCTTTATTTGTTAAGTACTGCACAGTTTACCGCATATATTTTCATGATTAGGTTTAATATTCTAATTTCATAACTGGGAAACTTGCCAAAATGACAGAGTAACTTTACAAGAGAGAGAACATTTAAATATAGACAGGGGTTCTTAATCCCAGATCCATTGGAGATACTACTCAAGAACCATCTACTTTTTATACTGTATACTTTATTTATTGACACTTAGGGGAATTAGAAGTAAATATAGCAAGCAATGGGCACTTTGGTCCTTTCTGCTTTTTCCTAAGTGGAAAAGTAAAACTGGGACAGTATAACATTTCCCCATGATGAGTTAAATTGTTAACCAACTATTCCTGAGTCAACAGAAAATTACCATCATGAAATTTGCTATCCCCGTTATATGTATCTAATATGTTTAATCCAAGTCTTACCATATGGTGGTGTCCTAATTAATATAGCAATTGACAAGCAAACTGATTGGTTGATTCATGCAATTCTTAAGTTGAAAGGCACTGCATAGGTCTCTGACTTCATGAATCTAAATCAAAGTGTACCAGACAAATGTCTGTCTAGATTCCACTTGAACACATATAATTTTCTGGATAATTGATTCTACTGCTGAATTGCTTTTACTGTTAAAGGGGTTTTTTTTTTAAACCGTTAAAAGGCATTTTAAGAGAACCTGTCTTCCTGTACTTTAAATCCATTATTCCAAGTCCTGCACTCTGAAATGAGAGAGAACAGACCCTGATCTGTTCCTATATGATATCCATTGAAGTATTTGAAGTTTGTGATTATGCTACCAAAAACCTATCATGTTTTCTCAAGCCTCCTCTTTCTTTCTTCATAGATCTTCTGGTTTTCCTTCTCTCCCTTTTCAACATGTTAGGTAAAACATCTGTCAAGCATAATGCCGCATAATACTGGGGTGTCAAGTCTAATACTGGGGCTGCAAAATTTTATCTGTCATCTCCAGAATCTTTTTTATATACAATAAGTCATAAACTGAGTTGAATAAAGGTATTTTTTTAAAAAATAAATTGGAGTCATGAAAGGAACTGTGTTAGAAAAAGCACTTTTCCTTCTTTTCTATTCTTTAAAGTAAAGGTAAAGGTTCCCCTCGCACATATGTGCTAGTTGTTCCTGACTCTAGGGGGTGGTGCTCATGTCCGTTTCAAAGCCGAAGAGCCAGCGCTGTCTGAAGACATCTCCGTGATCATGTGGCCGGCATGACTAGACGCCAAAGTTGCAGAGAACACTGTTATCTTCCCACCAAAGGTGGTCCCTATTTTTCTACCTGCATTTTTACATACTTTCAAACTGCTAGGTTGGCAGAAGCTGGGACAAGTAACAGGAGCTCACTCTGTTACGCAGCACTAAGGATTCGAACCGCCAAACTGCTGACCTTTCTGACTAACAAGCTCAGCATCTTAGCCACTGAGCCTATCAATTCTATTCTTTACAAAGGGACAAATGTTGACTTTCAGATTCTTCCATGTTATTCAGGATGCATTGAACTGGCCTATCATTTCAGCATCTTACAGAATTCAGTCCTACCTTATTTCATAGATACCATACTGCACTGCCACAAAATTTCAAGCCCAGTCAAAGAATTTTCTATTTGACAACCTCAGTGTCTAGCTTTTTTAGGGAGCCCAGGCTAAGATTTTAGGAGGCATGGCTAACGGGTCCCAGGGGAAGGGGCATACTTATATCAGCCAATAAATGCTTTACTGATCTCAGATGCTGTGGCTGCCAGCATTTTACTTTGCCTCCCACATAACCGGTGCTGAAGCACAACAGGTTTCACCCAGTTTTGGTTGCCCTTGGATGTTGTTTACTTGGGACCGAAAACAATCCCAATATAGATAAGGATGAGTTAACTTAAGTCATGATTTGGTGATGAGATAAAGGCAGCGTAAAGGTGACACTCTAGAAAAATGATATTTCTGGGGCACATTTGTACATTGTTTAGGTGCAGGTTAAGAAAGACTTTTTGACTGTCATCTTAGCCTGCTTCCTAGAAGAGAGAACAGACTAGTTGTTTGATTTTGATTTTTCTCACCGTGAAAATAAGATATCCAGGCATTCTATCAGAACATGTAATTTCCTTAATAAATCTCATTGTTCATTTGGATCTTACAGCCATCTGTTTTTGGTATCCCATAATAGGCATGATTCTATTTACACATGCATGCTTTGATAAATACAGACAGAATGGGAACCCAGCCAGGGTAGGCTTAATTTTTTCTGTTCAACATCAACTCCAAATAGTAAAACAAATAAATACGCACAATGATGACTAAAAGAATTAATGTTTTCTCTAAGAATATGCAGTCCATATTTTTAGGTTTATCAATATAAAGTGAATCTCTTATATTGGTATTAGAAATTGATATTAATGAGAATAAAGTGGACAATAAGATTGATTTATTTGTTGCAGATGCCGACTGAAAACAGGCTTACTAGGGACTGAATCCCACTAGCTCAGCTTTTTTTCGACAACGCAGAAAGAGTTCTAACTAGGATGCTGGCATCATGATCAAATTATATAAAGCCTTTTGTGTCTGCCAATACACTTGGATTCATTTCAGGATTCTGTTTTTAACCTCAATACAATTTAGTCCTTTGTTCCAGATAGAACAACTAATTTCTGAGCTACATCAATACAGGTAGTTCCTGATTTGCTGTCACAACTGAGTCCAACATTTCTGGTGTTAAAAGAGACATTTCTGAAGTGAGTTTTGCCCCATTTTATGACATTTCTTGCCACAGTTGTTAAGTGAATTGGTGCAGTTGATAACTTGGTTGTTAAGTGAACCTCGCTTCCTCATTGACTTTGCTTGTCAGAAGGTCACAAGTGGTGATAACATGACCTTGGGACACAGCAATAGTCATAAGCACGAACCGGTTGCCCTGCATCTGAAATTTTATCTCATGATCATGGAGACTTTGCAAAGGTCATAACTACAAGACAATGGTCATAAATCACTTTTTTCATTGTGGTTGTAACTTTGAACAGTCACTAAATGACCTGACGTAAGTCGAGAACTATCTGTACCTTGGTCCAGAACATTGCAGGTCAACCCAAATGGCTCTCAATAATCAGAAGGAACTTTAAAAGAAAACGATTCTATGAATTACTCAGAATTTAGTATCAAGCCATTAAATCAATGGCTCCCAACGTGGGGCCCACACCCCACAGGAGGGCAATTTAATTTTTAATGGGGAAAATTTGAACCTTGTTTAAACCAAGTTAATGACATTTTAGGCTTCCTCCATGTGAATAGAGTTCACCTTTTGAGTAAAGTAAGAATTATATGTCCCGGGGGGGGGGGGGGAGGCATCAGGATTTTATAGATGCTTAGGTGGGGCATGGCCAAAAAAAAGTTGGGAACTACTGCATTAAATGAATCAAGTTTGCCATTTTTGGGTGTATGTGATTATACAATATATACCTCCCAATTGGCAGACCGCAAGCAAGATAGGTCTTTAGATTAAATATACAAAAATAGAAAAACGAAAGGATAAAACTGCCCAGATTGACTAGTACTTCTTATCAGAGAGGTGGATGCTACATGTCGCATGGGTATGATCAAAATTGTCTACCTAGTCTACAGCATTTGTTTTGTTTTTAACAAAAAAACTTCATTTAAAAACCATAATTGATCATAATGGCCAGTGAATATAGATATTTATGAGTCTATTTAATCTTGATCACAGAGTAGGCAATATTACAGTTGAAAAATTGGCTGCTGAAAACCTCAAAAAAGATATTTTGATAAGCTTGAAGAACAAAACTATATGAAACAACTTAGTATCATATAATACATTTTATCAAGCAGTATTACATCTTGTAAAAGTAAGAAGGCTATGCAAGAATAGAAAGCTATAATGAATGACGTTGCTATACTTTTAATTTTAAATTTGTTTCCTTTTATTTTTCTTAGCTCATGCCTTTATTTCTTATTCCTTTTCTGAAGTCTGCCAAGCACTGTTTAGTTCAATGAGAATGGCATTATTGATATACATGTATGTGTATGTGTATGTACTGTATGCATGTATGTATACATGAGAGCCAAGGTGGCTCAGTGGCTAAGACGCTGAACTTGTTGATCAGAAAGGTCGGCCGTTCGGTGGTTCGAATCCCTAGTGCCGCGTAACAGGGTGGTCTCCCATTACTTGTCCCAGCTTCTGCCAACCTAGCAGTTCAAAAGCACATAAAAATGCAAATAGAAAAATAGGAACAACTTTGGTGGGAAGGTAACAGTGCTCCGTGCACCTTCGGCGTTTAGTCATGCCAGCCACATAACCACGGAGATGTCTTTGGACAGTGCTGGCTCTTCAGCTTTGAAATGAAGATGAGCACCACCTCCTAGAGTCAGGAACAACTAGCACATATGTGCGAGGGGAGCCTTTACCTTTACCTATACATGAGAGCTGGCCTTTTGAGTCTAAAATAGTTTTAGCCATTGAAATTAGATCTAGAATTTCCATTTTGTTATCACATTTTAATTGTACAACTCTTAGAATAGTGTTTCCCAACTTAAAGTATAATACTCATCATCCTTAGCCAGAATAGAGAACAACAAATGAATATGCTGGATACTCATAATGAAAGCTTATATCGCTACATATTTTAGAATGCCTGATTGGGAAGAGTGAGCAAAGCTGTTTGCCACAATATGTTTGATTAAATTTCTCAGAGCCAATTATTGCTACAATAAACATCATAAACAAACAAACAAACAACAAACACCTATTTAAGAATTGAAAATGGTTTTCTAGGAAAGGAGTGTTGTTCAAAGATGGTGATTTTTCCTTTTTAACTTTTTTTTTAAAAAAAAATATTCATTGTCAACCCTTCCAAAAGAACATTTCAATTTTAAAACCAGAATAGAATAGAATAGAATAGAATAGAATAGGAGTTGGAAGGGATCTTGAGATCTTCTAATCCAACCCCCTGCTTAGGCAGAAAACCCTACACCACTTCAGACAAATGGTTGTCCAATCTCTTCTTAAAAGCCTCCAATGTTGGAGCACCCACAACTTCTGGAGACAAATTGTTCCACTGATTAATTGTTCTAACTGTCAGGAAATTTCTCCTTAGTTCTAAGTTGCTTCTTTCCTTGATTAGTTTCCACCCATTGCTTCTTGTCCTACCTTCAGGTGCTTTGGAGAATAGCTTGACTCCTTCTTTGTGGCAGCCCCTGAGATATTGGAACACTGCTACCATGTCTCCCAAGTATTTCTTTTCATTAAACTAGACATACCTAGTTCCTGCAACCGTTCTTCATATGTTTTAGTCTCCAGTCTCCTAATACTAATAATATATAAACAGAAAATGCAGCAAAAACAAAATGAAAGAAAGCAGCAACAAAAAATATGTTAAAACTGTCACACAAAGATAAGATTTCTTTAGCTTCTTTGTAAAAGCCTCTCCTGGCTCAATGCCATAGTAACTTTCAGCATTGTAGAGAACATTTGCCTTTGCTTGAAATTACTTTGATTTTAAATCTAAGCCATCTCTATATATTCACAACAAGATAAATAGTCAATTTCTATGAAGAATGTATAGAATTCTAATACACAATTTCATGTAATTACAGTGGGAATTGTCAGCCCCAGCATTCTTAGGGAAATTCAGAGAATGTTGTTTATGTATGTGTGTTTGTGTTATTTTGCAATGAGCTAACTGATATTATGCTGTTCACTGCAGAATATTGCTGAAAATATGGAGGCGGGGGGGGGGGTCAAGGAAGAGAAATGTATATTATCTATATATTATTGACTCAGAAGCTATAAACAATCTAATATAAAATTGATTCAAAATTACAATTTTCTGATCAATAAAAACTTGAGAAAAATACATTGAACGCTGTATAAGGGAAATCTGGAAACTAGCAGCAATGATCCTCCGATACATAAAATCAAAGCAAAACTTTATCTATACTGTTTGTTTGTTTTAGTATATAAGACAATTAACAACTTTTTTCTGGGATGTAACTGCAATTGACTAATTAGAAAGTGGTGACTTGCATTGGATGGGCATAAATTCTTTGGTAAAAATCAGGGGTCCATTTAAAAGAGATTTTGCACAAAAAAAGAGCAAAGATAAGACCTAATAAAAAGACAGGAGAGGAGGAGAGAATAAAGATAAGGCAGTAACTAAAAATTGGAAGGGCATTGATTAATGTGTAAAACATGTTTTCTTATAAAGGGCTTTTTCTGTTGAGCTGAAAATACCTCCAAGAGGAGAAAACAAAGAAATAAACTAGCTTTTCCCTTGACTGGACTTATGTCTAACAAAATTTCCACTTCAGTCTATAAGACAGGTGACCTTTATTGAGGTGACATTGAGCCATTTCACTGGGCAAGATCTTCCAGACTGTAAAATACCAAGCAGACATAAACACCTGGAATACTAATGAATCCTAACTGGAGTGCAGGGTGTCATTTAGAGCTGATGTCAAATTTTAAGGCTGCTGAGAGAAAGAAAAAATAGTCATACCTTACAGTAACAACCATGAAAGTTAATGAAGATGGACTCTGTCCAATTAAAGTAAAGCTGTTGCCCTGAATGGCACTTATAAAGCTATAACAGAATTGCCTTGAATTTTTTATGGATCATGGAACTGGATTAAAGAAGAGAATTTATTTATCTTGGTTAGTTACAGCCAATTGAACCTAAGGCACATCAGCAATATTTTAACATTGTCCTACAAAATAAACATCTGGTGATCTTTATTGAAACTTATATATATTTATTTACATCCACATTTGCAATTATTACCCACCATCTACATTCTACAATGATCCTGGAAAGCAATATAGCAAACAATAGTCTGTAGAGATTGTCAGTCATCCAGGTCATGGTTGTCCCATGGTTGTTGTTTTTTTTCAGGAGGCAATAGGACTTCTCATCCAAGAAATTCTAGTTTCCTAGGTATTTTGTAGACTGACGATAAACCTTATTTTGAAAAAAATATAGAAAATAGTATATTAGAACCTGCACTGCCTATGATGTATATGTTGATTTTTCTTGTCCCTGTGATTCTCAACCTGTAGTCCGTGGAACCTGGGGAGGGGGGACCATGATGTCATCACAGGTGGTCCACGAAGGCTTGAAGAAATATTATGATTTAAATCTTGGGCCACAAAAGTTATTTTAAGGGGGTTCGTGGTGAAGAAAGGTTAAGAACCACTGTTTTCTCCTATTTTGCCTTTGGAAGGATTTGCAGGTTTTGAATCACTGGCACAACTCAATTAATTTGTTCATCAAAAATAAGATTTTGAGCAAGACACAAATCAGCAACTGTAATATAAACATTGTTTGTTATATAATACCATTTTCACATCCATACCCCAATTATATTGTTAATTATTAGTGCATATCAAACTATATAAGTGGTAATAATTAATTACAAATAAATGTTTACTTCAGATAGATGATTACCTGGGAAATTTATTTGGAATAATGACTCACCAAGTGTTTCTTGAATTAAATTGAGATTATCATTTGAGGAAGGTGTTTCTAATCTATTACATTTGCTAAAATTTAATTGGGCTTATGTTTTATCAGATGTATACAATATGAAAATACAGTGGAATATTATCCTTTATGGCTATGTTGGAAATGTATTATTTATTTCCCTTGCAGTCATGGCAGTTCTTGGAAATGTAAGTGACTATTGGTAAATTGAATATGTACTGTAAGTAGTTTTTCTCCTTCCTTAAATTTGTTTATTTAAAAAAAAATGTTTTCATTTTTAAAAAGTTTATGAATTATGTAGTTGCTGCAGGGTTTCAGTGAATTTTGGTGTCACATCAATACTTTGTATTTTGAAAAATAAAAATATAGAAATGTTTCATTGCAGTTTTTCAAAATTCAAAATAGGTTTACAAGACTCCGTTCTATAAGTGGAAGGACAGAATGACACAATTCCTATCTGTCTTGAAACTGAAGTGGATGTAAGTCTCCTCAATCACATTTAATGTCAGCAGACATGTGTTGGGGTTCATCTAGCAATCTGATTCTTGAGAATCGGTTGATCATTTTTTATGCTTCCTCCGATAATGACAGAGAATCCATTTGAACAAAATGGTCGTGCATCTTCACTCCTTATAAACTATTGCTTAAATAATTGCTGCACTATCTAATGAAAGGAATGGCCCTGGTGACCTTTGGAATCAAACAGAAATAGGAATGATTTCTGGGTTCCTTTGAACCACTTTCATTTTTTAAATATTAAGGTCCATTTCTAGTTGCGGGGTATAAGCCAAATGGCAATGGCTTACGTTTCAGTTGTTCAAATATTTAGCAGTAGCTGTTCTTCAAAGCCAGTCAGTTTCTAAACTTTGGGTAACAAATTTCTATAAAGAGGGATATTTGCCTCTTTAGGTTTGACATTTTTCCCAACCAAAACAAAAGTCCTGAAAAATTCCTTATTCCTTACAAGGGGAATGATTTGATTGCTCCACCATATATCCTTCAAAGCAGTGGTATGGTGCAATGGGTTTGGGCGCCCACCACATGAACGCACACATGTGCAGCACACACATGCATACTTACCACCTTGATGCTCCGCAAAGCCTCTGTGATGCTCCAGCTGCTCAGCAGAGCGTCGTGCAGGCGCTGTGCGCTCCGTGTGCCTGTGCGGAGGCCCCGAAAACTTCAAATACTGGTAAGGAGCGTGGGCAGGCAGGTGGACCCTCCGGAGCACCCTACCGGAATGGTACCTGGTGCTCCCGGCAGGCACCGGTCCGCCCGTACCGGGGCGTACCAGTCGTAACCCACCACTGCTTCAGAGTCTCAGTTTGAAGCATTATTTCATCATTTCTGAAAAGACTATAATGTAAGTTATTGTATATTGATCTCCCAATCCTTCTGGTTCTTGCATGATCCCTCTTTGATACAACCAACCACTTTCAACTACCAAGTGCATTTTCTGGCTTATGTTGACATGTATTGTAAGGTACAATATGATTATGCGCATACAACTATATGTTGAAATGAAAAGAAATGATAAGTACAGTAAGTAGCAGCTAGTATCAAAGGTTGCAGTCTTTGAAAGTTCACATACTTAATATAAACTTCAGTTTGAGGCTTAGAAATGTATTCTAAATGAGTTGTAGATAAGTACAACACCAGATAAGTATATTAAACTATGGAAAGTTAAGTGCCAAAATAGACCAAAGCCTGATGAGAAAAAAGTAGAGACAAATAAACAAAATCAAATCTTATCAAACATTTCCTTGAAAACATGAAGCTTGTCAGGGAATTTGTTGGCTCATGAAACAATGAAGATATTAAAGAGGCATTCAAGCATAAAGGCATATTGCAGGGAGGCTAAACACATTCTTTTCTTGGTTCTTTATTACAAAGATTTTAAGGAATTTATCTTTGCGTAAGTTATTCCTTTAAAGTGATAAATCAGAAACATAGTATGACATTGAAATGCCAGTTGAAAACAACTTAAAAGAAAGATATATTAAAGTGCAATAGCTTACATAATCAGCATGACTTGGGAACCTAAGAAAATAATATTAATCTGCCTAAAATAAAGTGCAATATGACATTGTAAATGTTAAGAATGACATTAGAACAAGAAGGGAACTAGGCCAATCTGTCTGTTTACATGACTTCAGGCAGAGAATCTGGCATTTCTCTGTTGTTTAACTAAAAAAAAATTTCAGGAAGAAGAAAAATATGAAAATAAAATGTTATTCCTTTTGCCCATAAAATATAATCTTTTAATTCAGGAGAATAAAAGGCTATGTTGTATTTGCAACTATAGTAAAATATACGTGAGAGTGGGAAGAAGAGATATAAAATTATCTTTGGTTGATCATTGTATTTGTTAAACTATGCATGTAAATACAGTTGTACAGCTGGATTGTTCTTGTTGTCGTCTATAACTACTCGATACTTAAGCTGCATTTAAAAGGCTGAAATTTGGCCTAATATCTTTCTGTGTCCTGCAAAGGATTCCAGATTCTTAAAATAGCTTAATTGGTTATCTTGTATGGAAAAAAATATTTCCATTATTCATTTTGTATCATTAGCATATATACATATGCCAAACAAATCATGTTTCAAGACATAGTAAAGATCTCATTTATATTTAATTGTTTTAATATTACTTCAATTAGATATTAGATGGATATTAGTATACTACAAGCAAAACACTAATTTACAGCATTTTTATTTCCAGTAACATTTCTACATTCTCTTAATTCTAACTACAGCCAAGAAATGTGCAGAACTGTCTAGGAGAAAAACAAAGATAAGATGAAGCTACTTCCTGGCAGGATGGAAAACAGAGAGGAGTTTATTTAAGCATTTTTTAGCCTCCCAACTCAGCAGCTTACAATAAATCAAAATATAAAAATTAAAAAGCAATTCCAAGTCCAATATAAAAGCCTTAATAAGCAGCCAGTTTTCACCTATTCAGGAAAAATGGTTGTTAAGTTTCTAAGCAGTTCGGAGAACCTGTTGTTCAAAGTAATCTCATTTTGTTTTTTTCCACTTTACAGGGCTAATCCTGTAAGAAAGGTAGGGAGGAAACATTCTGGTGTTGTTTCTAGTTTAATCTTTATTGCCCTGCTTACAGAAACTGTCTCTCTGGTTAACCCTTATTACATTGTAACCGTTAAGGCAAAATACCCATCAACGTGTGACATTGAGTTGGCCATGCCCATCCAATCACATGACCACCGAGCCATGCCTACCCAACTGGTCAGTAGGGCAAATAACTGGTTGTTAAATTATTTGAATCCCACCACTGCCCCTTGTGTCAACAACATTCACTGATTCTTGATGACTGCCATGAGTGCAGCACATTTCACTGTATTCTGCTTTCTTTCCCCATTTATTTGGATATTTGTATTTATTATACCCTCAAGTATAAAATGATCTTGTCTGTCTCCGGACCTCTCAAATCTGGAATAGCTATTACCAGCCTTGCTATAGGAAAAATGAGCTCACTACAGCAAGGTAGTGGCACCCATTTTCCTGACTCTCTTCAGTTGCTCTGCTGCCTGTCTTTTTGAGAATGGAGAAATATAGCCACCTGTAAACTAAACCAGACTGCTAGCTCCAAGCGTGGTTGACTCCTACTTTGAGTCAACATTTGACAGTCTCAGCTATCTATCCATTCTGCTATGTACATGACATTGGAGAAAGGCCGTTTTATTTTAAGAGCTTTGAAAAAACAAACAAATGTTTAAACTGCTCCAGATATAGGTCTCCACTGAAACATCTTCTCATCTTGCAGTTCCCAGAAACCACCACATAAAAAGCATTTGGTGCTTTTTTGACAGGAGTAGTCCAGCAAAAGTTATCTGTATTCTTACTAAGTGAGCTTATTTCACTACTTGCACTATTCCCAGCTGTTTGATTCAAGTTGAAAAAAAAATAAATTCCCCTTCTTTTTGGCAGGGAAGAATGACTTTGATGTTGGCTTTGGCTCTACTTTTCAAAAAGTAAGAATGTCAGTGGGAGGATTTATAGCTGTTTGAAGTATTCATCCACCCCTGCAAATGATTTTAATGGAAACAAGTGAAATAATATCCTGTATACATGCATGGGCTATTCTGAATGACTCGCTTCCGTGGCGGAAGGAAGATGCCTTTATTAAAATAAAAATAGATTATGATGAGTCTTCTTTCAGGGCCCTTGTTCAGTGTAAAACCTAATTTATAAACAAGCAGGGTGTGATTTTTTTAAGAAATAAGAAAGTGCGTACTCTAAATTAGTTGGAGGTTCTATTGTAGTCTTCACGCACACAGGCATTATTAACCTTTGGCTCTGTTTTTCATTGAGGAGAATGTAAATTTCCAAAATTGTACGCTTAAATAAAAGAGCAATATAGTTGTGATTGAAACGTATACAACTCATTTTAATAGCCAACTGAAATGACTATAAAGCTTTAACAATGGTAATTGTTAAATGATAATAAATAAATGATGGCTCTTCATCCAGGCCTTTGGCAAGGGAGAGAAAAACCCCTCACTTCATTCCATCTGTCATGATTACCATCTTTTCACTTGCTCGTTTATGGATTTTATTGTAATTTCTTTAATTGCTGCCCAGTGTCACTGAAAATCAGGCAGCATACAAGTTTAATAAATATTACATATACAACAAAGTGAAATCACAGCTGCCATTCTAATGTGATATATTGGTGTAGTAGATGTATGGATCCAAGCAGGGTGGCCTTTGTAACTAACAGATGGAAATGTGACAATGTACAAATTTTCTAAGTGCCCACCAAGGTTTTTTGGTAAGTTATCCAGTGTGCAGATAATTACTGGGACAATCACAGCCAGTTTATGTCATAATCTTTCAACTTCAATATTCAGATCTTGATACTTTCTGATTTCGAATTCTTTGATTTCTATTCTATTATCCCTTGGTATTGCCATTGCAATTGTCCACACTTTCTTTTTTCAACCACAGTAATTCTGGTATATTATGCACCAATATTTTATCAGTAAGCTTTTAAATTTCCACAGTTTTTTAACCTGCTCATTTTCGATTCTGTGTTCCTATCTTTTTTAATTTCAGATACATTATAATTTTTACAGATGTCCCAGTGAATCATTTCGGTGTCTGTGTTATATCATTGCATATAATCAGTTTATGTCGTCTTTTTGCATGAGCTCAATATATCAGTTACTGTTTTTTTTCTGCTTCTTTGCATAATCTGCACATTGAATCATTTGATGATATGGCCTTAATTGCATTAGTTTGAATAACTTGCTCTTGAGAGCAAAAATCAAATCTTTAGTTCCTTTTATAAAACGTTCCAGTTGTAAGCAGTTCCGAAGTTTTATGTTTTCAACTTTCGCTTTGATCTTTTGTAGAAATTGACCATGTAATGCTTTTCTTTGACAACATTATCTTTGTGTTTTTATTACATTATTTCAATATTCATATTTTGCTTCCTGTGTAAGTTCCAATTTTTAACTTGTTCTTGGTTGTCTTTTATGTAATCAGCCATACCTATTTTGCTTCTAAAGTAATCAAAGACAGAAACAACCTAAAACTGAGGATAAATTTGCTGACAGAACAATTAATCAGAGCCTACAGAAGTTGTTAATGCTCCAACACTGGAATTTTTAAAGAAGAGATTGGACAATCATTTATCTGAAATAATGTAGGGCTTCCTCCCTGAGCAGGGGATTTGACTAGAAGACCTCCACGGTTCCCTCCAACTCTTTTATTTTGTTATTCTGCTTTCTTTGACAGTTTATTTGATTTAAAGTAAACCTCTGCCCCCAAATCTGTAGGACAGTTATAATCTATAAGTATCACTATGTAGATTTCATGAATAATGATTCTTGTTTTTTGGCCTAAACTGTTCAGTTCAGCTTGTGTCCAGCTAACAATTTCAACAGTGTGTTGTATAACTGATATCTAGTTATATGATGGATATGTATTGGTATTTCCACTGTTCAGTTTTGTCTTTAATGATTTTTTTACTCTTTGGATATATATTTTTTATTAATCACATTTTAACTTACCCATGCTTGATGTTATTCAGCTGTAAAATGCCCAAAAATAGTTTTAAAATAGCTGTAAAATAGTTTTAGTGGCTAGTGATGGCTTGGCCATTTTTGGTAGTCACTCTGTGCAATCTTCTTTTAGCAACTAGAGAGGTAGTCCACTGTTTCAAGGAATGGATGGTGGGACAGTTTTGTTGGGTAGAAAACCTCTATTTATTTTATTTTCCAGTGGCCTTAAGTGTATTCTTTATTGTGTTTTCTGTTGAGGAAAATTGTAATCTATGGCTAAAAAAGGTTTCAGGTTCTTATGTTCTAACTGTCATATCAAAAGACAACAAAATCTAATACTAGCCTTCTGTAGAGTGTTTCTTTCCCTTTATTTTTCCTTTTTCTTGCACATGCACACTCCTTTCCAAGATAGCGGGTGGATTTATTTATGTACAGTTGTATGTACAAAAGAAAAAAAAGTAACATCCAAAAATAGATGTGACATTTCCTCTCTGTTCAAAATGTGGGTGAGTTTGCATCTTGTATTGTACATAATTCATCCTCTGTGTGTTGAGTGATTACAAACATCAAAGATATATTTGGAATCCTAGTCAGCTCCCAGCATTTTAAGGGAATAAAGTAGAGGTAGATGTAGTTCAAGGCTTGATATAATTAAAAAACAATGTTATATATAATCTGCAATATTGTTTCCTATGGAGTAGAGTCAGTGTTTTCCTACTGGGTCTTCAAAGTTGTTTTTGTCCATACTATTTGTATATAGCAGTATGTGAAATGTTGCATTGCTCATATTTAACCTATACATAAAATTGTTATGTTATAAACACAGTTCATTAAATTACTGAGTACCTCAAGTGATAGTTTTAGAGTGTACTAACACGGAGATGGCTATACCTCTGTGTTTCTCTTTTTGTCATTCTAAAAGGAGGGTGGATTTTATTTGAAGATGCTAATCAACTTGATGTGCATAAATGCAACAAAGCTTTACCCAGAAAGAAGTAACTCTGGCTTGCAATCTTTTTCTTTCAGAAACTGATTATCTTTTTAGAAAATAGTTTCTTAACCCTGGAATGCATCTGGGATTGTTTATCCTTTTTAGATCTATATAGCAGAAGCAGAAGTGGGTTTTACCAACTTGAGTTGGGTGGATACTTGGCAGCCTGGCAGAAAATAGACTTGGTGATAATCATTTATGTAAAACAATGTTGGAGCAAAAATTGCAGTACATTTGCATAATCAATGTTTGGCATATATCATACAGTCCAGGGAATATGCAATTGCCTATTTCTAAGCCTGGCTCAAAATGTTGGTGCCCACATCAACATTTTGAATTTTTAAAAACATTTTGAACATGTCTTATACCCACGCTACATTTATTTAGTTCAATGCTGTATGCAGTGGTCTGAGTTTCCCTGCTATCTAGCAGGATGGGACAAACATTAAAAGTAGAACCTTTGAAGTAATGGCACATCAAAAGATCATTTGCCTTCATTACTATTCCCGTTTTCTGAGCAATGAAGATATAGTTACTGCAACAGACATTTAGGTCAGTTAATTGATTTGGGAGTTCACTTATTCCAATAAGCTTTTATATAATTGCTGATGTTTGTTGTTCCTAATTTTGTTGGCCCACACTTTAAGATCCTTTCTGGCTCAGGCACATAAAAGTACATAAAAGGTTAAAAAAATAAATGGAAAAACAGTGTGTCATCAATTTTGCCACATCATGCAGGATCTTTTTCAGAGATGGCCCTTGCGTGACAATGATGAACTTGTCCCTGGCTGAATTTATCATATCTGAAATAAAGGTGACAATTGGGTTAGAGACCAAATGCAATTTCCTCAGCTATATCTCAAAGAAGTAAGCTAATTAACACCGTGCAGTTAGAAGGAGGATTAAAGAAATGTTATATATCTGCATTGTTCCTATGAGTGCACATTAAAATAGCAGATGGTAGGTATTTTAAAACAGGGTCAATTACTTCCATTGCATTTTCATTAAAATGTCTGTTTTTAATTATATGGATCTGTTAACTCTTACTAATTAAATGAAGTACCCTTTTCAAACCCATTAAATGTCAGTCTAGAAATTAATCTGCATCCTGAAATTAGGCGAACATGACACAATGTAAAAGAGATGGGAACTTTCTCTTTATTATTATTATAGAGAGAGCCCCACAACTAATTTCCTTTTCCTTCTGGCATATTCTTGCAGTTTAGTTTAATATGGATTGTTCTATAGAGAAGGATTGGTGGCTGGACATAATAGGTTTAAAATCGAGATGCAGTTCTTTTTCAGGTATGAAAAGAGTATATGGAAAAGAATGTTTAAAACTCAATAATTTTCTTCCTTTTGAATTCTAAATGCAGGGAAATTTTGATTAAGTTTAGAAAATAGACCAGAAAGAGGGAACTTAACATAATTTGTCAGGTGTAAACATACCATTTGAATTTTAATATAGTCTGGCTCATTTTATCAACTAGATTTACTGGATAGAATTATTGAAAAAATGGAATATTGCAAACAAGCAGTAGTCTTTCCAACAATTTTAGAGAAAAATCAGAGCCAAAGTTCTTCTGAAGGAAACCCTAATAATCCATGGTTTTTCCAAGGCAAATCGATGATTTCCTTTTACCTTGAATTGTTTACTCATTTAGGTGCCTAACAGGTAGAAACCTCTGTCTGATTTTGCTTGAACATGAATGCTAAATAGGTGAGATCTTGCAAAGAGTAGCAGGTAATCTCATATCTGTTGATCAGTCTGGGAAGTCAAAGAAACACTATGGAAAAAAGCAATGACTAGCCATAGCCTTATTAAGAAAACATACGACATCAAAAACTGAGCTTAGGGGGATATTTATTTAATATATTGATTTAACCAGATTTAAGAATGAACCCCAAGGTGTCATTAGAGTAAAAATAAATCACAGTATATCAAAGATTATATATATATATATATATATATATGTACATCTTTGGTTGTTCGGGTTTTCTCCCGCGTAGAATTGGAAGTATCTTCACGACGTTTCGATGAAGTCTCATTCATCATCTTCAGGCTGCTGCTTCCGGCTTGGTGCTTCCGGCTTGGTGCTTCCAGGAGCAATGTGAGATCTCAGCCGGTTCCTCTTTTTAACTGCCAGTGGGGGTTTGTGCTGATTGGGTGGGAGCTTGGCTGCATTCTGATTGGGTGGAGGTGTATTCTGATTGGTAGGGGGCTTGGCTGTGCTCTGATTGGATGGGAGTTTGGCTGTGCTCTGATTGGATGGGGGCGTGTTCTGTTTGGGTGGGGGCCTGGTTGTGCTTGTGTTAGTCTGAGTAGCAGAGGGATTTGAGCTGGTGAGCTGCGTTACTGTTGTTTGGCTTCGCGTTTGTGGTCGTGCCACATCTCCGTGGTGGGCATATATATATATATAACAGTATGATTATTTAATGAAACATAATACCAACATTCAGAGAGTTCTATATTAAAGTATGATTGTAGTGACGACTTGGGTAGTGAAATATAACTATTTACATGTGGTCTTTAAAAAAATTAAATAGCAATCATAGTGGTGCAATCATGAAAATGATGCAGAGTGGAAAGGAAGTAGAACCTAACCTTTTGCTTAAAATTGCTATTAGTTATGCAGGGAAAACTGCCTGAGCATAATCTGTTTAATCCATCAGCTTTTCTCTCTGAAGAAATTGCTGCATATAACTTTTCCTCAACTCAATGATCCTTGCACTTGGGATTCCATCTTAATCCTTACATTCTATTATAGCCCAATGCTGATTAACATCTTCATAAAACTGCTGAGTAAGGTCATTCAATATGTTGGAATAAGAAGTTCTATTTTCTTCCTTCCCAATACTATGGTAAATATGCATTCTCAGAAGTATGTGCTCCCAAATTCTCTGTGGGAGAGAACTTAGTTCTCCATATAGACAGGAAGAAATTTGATTTATATGGAAGAACAATAGCATATTTCAAAAGTTGAAGTCTCCAAACCAATATCAGATGCTTGCAGTAACTTTCACTAAGAGTCATACTTTTACTAGCAGTACCACTATTAGAAGAAAGGGCAAATATTTTATCCTACTGCATTCAGTGCCTGTAATGTACAACTGCTTACAGTAATACCTGTGCTGTCTTAACAGCTCTGATCTGAATAACTTTTTGCTTTACAAAATTTGTTAAAATTTACAGTCCTTTGTTTAGGTTTATTTCATATATTCAGCTGCTGTAGATATATAACAATAAATCCTGTCAATTCTCTTCTCAAAGTCATAAGACAAAGTCAAAGAGAGTAGGGAAGAAGGGGGTAGTCTAACTTCATTTTCAAAGGCCAAACTTACTGAAGTACCATTGAGCCATAGGCATAATAGAAACCAAATATTTTATTATCTCAAAATTAGATTGAATTATGTTATCATATTCTTCCTTCAAGGGCTTGTATAGAAAATATTTTTAGAGGTTTTGCTTTATTTTTTGTACTAAATAGCAATAGCATTTAGACGTATATACAGCTTCACAATACTTTACAGCCTTCTCTAAGCTGTTTACAGTCAGCATATTGCCCCCAACAATCTGGGTCCTCATTTTACCAACCTCAGAAGGATTGAAGGCTGAGTCAACCCTGAGCCTGAGGAGATTTGAACTGCGAAATTATAGGCAGCTGACAGTCAGCAGAAGTAGCCTGCAGTACTGCATTCTAACCACAGTACTATCACAGCTCTTAATAGCAATAGCACTTAGACTTATATACCACTTCACTGTGCTTTTCAGCCCGCTCTAAATGATTCGGTATACAGAGTCAGTATATTGCCCCCAACAATCTGGATCCTCATTTTATCAACCTTGGAAGAATGGAAGGCTGAGTTAGCCTTGAGCCGGTAAGAATTGAATTGCTGGCAGTTGGTAGAATTAGCCTGCAATGCTGCATTTTAACCATTGTGCCATCATGGCTCTACATTTATTGAGTCTTTTGATAACATCTATTTTCAAAAATCTTTCACTGCACCCAGAATAATGAGAAACGTTTTGTCTTTGAAAAAAACAAGTTAAATATAATGCTGCTCATTCAACAGGGAAAGGTGTCCCACCTATCCATGTGGTTTGTAAATTGACCTCTAGGCTGAGATGAGATGCTATCTGCCTGCTTATGTGCTGAGTGAACAATACTGCGGCATGGACTTTATGTAAATTTCCCTAAAAGGATGCTTTTTGTGTGCTGGAAAAATATGTCAGTAAAATAGCACTGATGTAACTCTTTGTATTTAAAATACAGTATTTTATGTTCTCAATCTCCATCTGCTAATGGCCTCAATACTGTTAGACAGCTTCCACTTAAACCTGCAGTCTGGTGAAGTGTGTACCAAACCTTGTGATGATATTGCTCTGATACCTTATCTTGGTATATCAGAAACAGGCCTTATATCCAGGATGTATTGCCTGATTCATCCTAGTTACATATAATAACAATAATAATCATAATCATAATACCCAAAAGAAACAGTCAGGAAACCCCATCCTGATCTACTGCAGAGACCAGTTGCCAGAAGTGGGTTGCTGCCAGCGTTACTGCTGGTTCGCTTCACGCAAGTTTTGCTCACACATATGCTGCTTTGCGTGCACGCGCCGCACGTGGCTTGCGCATGTGCAGTTGCCTGTTAATTGTTCTGCGCATGCACAGAACATTAAAAAATGAGTAAACAACATGCTGGCAATCACATGGGTGACTGGGGAACCGGTTCAGAGGTGTGGCCAGCTGGCTGTCCCTACAGGTTTGGTGAACCCAGTCCCAAGGTCCACTACCGGTTCGCCTGAACCGGTGTGGACCGGTAGCAACCCGTCTCTGCAGTTGTCCCCCAAAATGTAAATAAGATAAATTCCTCCTGATACCTTATTTCAAAAACCTTGAAATTAACTAACTTCACATACTAATATGAACTAAGTTCTCTCCCACAGAGAAGGTAGGAGTACATACTTCTGAGAATGCAGCTATTGGATTATACTGTGGCTGTCAGACATTGTGACAAATGACAATAATTATTAGGTGATGTTTGAATACGAAAGAGGATAGAATTGGAAGAGGTAAGGCTAGGAAGTCGAGTTATTTTTCCTTGTCATTTAATCATATTAAAGTTCCTTCATCTTAATCATATTAAAGTTTATATACACACTAACATATACATACATACATACATACATACATACATACATACATACATGTGTGTATTTGTGTTACAACCCCTGGTATGCCCAAATATGGGAGGGAACTCACTACTCCTCCTTTCTGTCTATCGGCTCCTGCAGGAGACCATCCAGGCAGAAAACCATATATATATACACACATACATACATACACACACACGCACATACATGCATACACACACACACACACACACACACACACACACACACACACACACACATATATATATATATATATATATATATATATATATATATATATATATACACACACACATTTTAAATGAAAGAAGCAAACAATCTGGGAGCATAAATAGTATCTTCTATGCTGGCTTTTTATACTGCTACTGTATTAAGATATCTTTGCATGATAATCTAGTTGGGAAAAAAGAAGTGTTGAAAGGGCACAGTGAGAAATCTATAGTGTCCTATTAAATTCAAGTGGGGGAAAAAGTTTAAATTGTCAAAAATATATTTGCTATCTTTAGTAAATTAATATCATCATATTTCTTTCAAGGTGTTTCTTTCTAGGTCACTACCTAGCAAAATGTTTTCTTCATCTGGGATTCCAAGGCAAATGTGGTTATTTCCAGTGATAATCTGTATTTCTGAAATCAATTGTTAGAAATATTCAAGTAGGTTTCTCTACTGTTATGTCAGTGATTCCAATCTGTTAAACTAAAGGAGAAGAAATTGCTCTGTTTAGGATATTTTTGCGGTAATATGAGAGTTATCCCCCCAAAAAGATAGCATTATTCATGTATGCTTTATAATTTGGTAAGACATGCTTTGGATGTTAGGTAAGAGTAAGCATAACTTCTCTGACTCACATTTTTCAAGTTTCCTAAAGATCCTGAAGAAAAGGAATTGGTTCTTCAAAACACATGTTAATATTAATTAGCAGCAGCACTTTGTTTTCACGTTCACAAAGAAGCCTAAAAAAAGTTGCATTCTTTAATGAAGAACAAAATAGGGATGCCAACCTTGGCTGGAGAAATCCACATAACAATCTGGTGGATTTTATTTATAAGGTGACCAACTTTTTTACAATGAAAAGGAGGACAAATAAATTGGAAAAAATATATCGTAAATAAAAGAAATATTTTATTCATTGCAACAATAATACACTAAAATATGATATATGCATAATAAAAACATTTGCAACATTTTATATTGTAATTATGCTTACATGTCTGTTAATTATTATTTAAATGAGTACTTTTCCATTGAATTAATATTTTTTGTCAATGTATCATCTTCTAACAATATATTGGAAATATCTGAACAAGAAATATCCTTTATATTGAATTTTACGGCAAGTGCTGCAGCTAGAGTATCAACATTCAATCTCGATTTCTCACTTGTTGAAAAATCATTGGCAATTGAAAAAAACTCTTTCAACTGCTGCATTAGTTCCAGGGCAGCACAACGTAAATTGAACAAGTATAAATAAATGTTCACATGGAATATGTTCATTTTTGAAATGGCTGAAAATATCCACCCATCTTTTATCAATTTCAACATGTTGATTTTCCCATTGTATTATTTTTTCAGAATTTAAATATACATTCAGTCTACTAATTTCTTCAAAGAGACAATTGTCATTTATTTTAATGTCTAGCATTTCTTTAGATAAAAATTCAACACAAGATTCAATATCTGTTCAATATACTTGTGATGAAGTAAAAAAAACACCATTAAAAACTGTTTAATAAAATACGTCACATAACGCGCAACAGATTAGCCTTCAAATATCAAAAAGGAGGACATATAGGAGGACACTTTTCGAGGGAGGACAGAACTTACAAAAGAAGGACTGTCCTCCCTAAAGGAGGACGGTTGGTCACCTTATTATTTAGAGAATTTTCAAATATATCTCTAATAATTTGCTCCTCCATCTTGACTCCCTCTTTGGTTAAAGAATAGCTTTTTTATAAGTCACTTGGGAATTGCTAGCTGTTCAGGAATCATAAACATCAGAAAGTTTTAGTCACCCACAGCAAAGTAGACAAAGCTACAAATTACTACAATAATAAATGAAAACCGCAGTTTTTAGTCTTTAAGTTTCTCCATCAGCTTTTTCTCTCTCCACATTTCTTTATTTTGGCTTGCCTTAGCAGCCTTCTTCCTTGTTGTTTAACACTAAAGAAATCCCCAAAATGGTGCAGGTCTTGAAAAAGACATAGCAGGCTGTGACTAAAGAGATTCTCTTAACTTAATAAAGATTAATAGTCCTTAAAGGTGATTAAGAACTGAAAGGCATGACTAACTGTCCATTTGAAAGGTAAATTTCAAAACAGTGGCTTCTTCAATGATGAACAGATTGCAGCAGCACCGCCCACCCAATCACCCCAGCTTTTAGCATACAGCAGCTTTGAAGTACAGCTCTTGAAGTTTCTTGAAGACCTCAGCTGTATCGGAGGATCTTGAGAGGTTATTCTTAGACTTTCCCTGATCTAGGTGAGTCATAAAAACTGAAGGAATCCCAGTCTCTTCAGTTAGCAGTTGAAGAGCTACAGTCCAGGGGAAAATCCTTCAGAGATCCTCCCTGAACATGTATTTAGTTGGCCAGCTTCACCAGAAATCTCCCTAGCTTCTCAGTTTACCAACCTGGGAACGATGAAAGGCTGTCTCAACCTTGAGTTGGTCAGGATCGAACTCCTGGCAGTTGGCAGGGTCAGACTCCAATACTGCTTTCTAATGTGGTGCCATCACTACATTAACAAAATGAGTTGTAATTACAGCAAGGCAATGCTTGGAACCCCATGTAGTGGACAATTCCCCTAGTCATCAGGAAGGGGTTTGTGCATTCTGTTAAGGTTGAGAGCTATGCCAGAGGTGCCTACCAAAAGGATCATCCAAGCCAAAAGTTCTCAACTGAGGAGCCAGACTAAGAGTATCCACAAAACCTATTAACCATGATGAGACGTACCAGATATATTGGTTTGCAATGAGTCACACTACAATGATGAACATGGGCCAAATATGGAAAAGCAAGGACACCAGCCTGGCAACCAAATGTAGATTAGTTTACTCTATTGTGTTTCCCACCTATGATTGTGAAAGTTGGATCTTAAAAATGCAAGACAGGAAGAAAATTAACTCATTTAAGCTGTGATGCTGGAGAAGGCTGCTGTGTAGTCCTTGGACAGTAAAGGTGACTAACAAGCAAGTATTGGACTGCATAGCACCAGACATGTCACTAGAAGCAAAATCACTAAACTGTGTCTCTTACTTTGGCCATGTCATGAGGTGAAGAAAGCAATTATTTTGGGAACGGTTAGTGGTAAAAGAAAACCAGTCTGTCAAAGAACACAAAAGCTGGACACCATCAAGGCTGACACCTGCCAGAAATAGTGCAAGATTGGAAGATGTGAAGAGATCTAGCCCATAGATTCACCAAGAGTTGGACTTGATTTAATGGATAGCATCAACAACAACATCAATGCCTGAATCACTCATTTGGAATCTTTTTTAATATGTATATAGGCCTAGAGGTTTACACCTATCAGATTTCTGTATAGGGTAATATGGATTATATAGAACAAATATATTGAAATTATTGTCTAGCCATTGAAAATATAAAAGAACATTATTGAAACTTAAAATGAGATTCTCCCTCACACCAGAATATAATATGAATGCTCCCTTTCTCTGTCAAGTTTTCTATCTGTTATAATTAGTTCTCACTACACGGGATTATTTGACCTGGCACATTTTAAAAGGATTTCTGCTTACCTGCGTTTCTTAGGATGCATGGTAGAAATAATACACACTCAAGATGAACAAGGTTAGAGCATCTGCAAATTGTTGAGGAGCCAAACAATAGCCACACAATGAAATTATATTTTTGTGTTCCCTTTGGATTTCATCCTGTTTATTTTAATTATGTTTTCAGCACTGATTGTTAGCAGATTTTGTTCCAGTGTTTATTCTGTTGAAACAGGAGTCCTACAATGAAACTACAATATTGGAAACAATTCAATCTACTCATATAAATAAAGCAGGTGAAAAAGGGTCCAGTGTTTTAGGATGCTTTCAGAGAATACATCCATTGTGATACCTTCTGGTTGCATTCATTAAATTTTACTTTTTTTCCACCACTGCTTTATTTTTTTTTCCTTACCAGAAACAACATATTAAAGAGGGGGAAATGGAAAAACCATACAAATTACTTTTGTCAGCATTTAGGAAGCCTCAGAACAAAAACATTCTAAACATTTTACATCGCTGGTAAAATCAATACAGGGACTTTCATTTGGATTTTGTCAGCATGAATTTATCAGTAAGAATATTAGTCTATAGTAAGATTACCAGAGAGAATCCCATCCTCAGTAGTATTTGAGATAATCAAATAAATGTATATTTTTCTTCCAAAGTGGTAAAGCTAATGTGTAAAAATGTACTTCCATGAGTTATTTCAGTGTGTTTAGTTTTTTCCACATGTTTCTATTTATTGGGCCATTGATTTAAATGTCAAAAAATTGGGAAAATATTTATAACAGCATAGACTACGGTAAGAAGAAAGTATACAGATGGGATCCAAAAGAACATGTTGCCCCTTGCCTTTTTCCTGCCATTATCCGAAGAAATACCACTTGAAGTCCTTAAGTATTTTTTAAAGTACAAATAGTCCTCGATTTATAACTCCAATTGAACCCAAAATGTATGTGGTTAAATGATTTTTGCCCCATTTTATGACATTTCTTGTCACAGTTATTTAGTTAGTAACATAGCTGTTAAGTGAATCTGGCTTCCCCATTTATTCTGCTTCTCAAAAGGTTGCAAAAGGTGATCACACATCACCTGGGGATGCAGCCATGGTCATAAGTATGAACCAGTTCCCAAGCATCTGAATTTTGATCGCATGTTCATGGGGCTGCTACAAAGGTCCTAAGTGTGAAAAATGGTCATAAGTCACTTGTTTCAGTGCCGTTGTAACTTTGAATGGTCACTAAATGAACTGATGTAAATCGAGGACTACCCTTATTGCAAAGTTGACCATATAATTTGTGTATTTAATTTCCATAGGGATGAAAAGTGTCATATTCACAGACTGTTTCTATAATGCTCAACAGAAGAGCAGGCTCTTAGCGTGCTCACACATTCCTCCCTTCATTAGAAGTTACACCTCATTGTTACAGTTAAATGAGCAGCAAAGCTGCTGCAGTCGATCAGTAAAATCCCCTTAGGTAATGTAGTAAGTCCTATTGATTTTGCCTCCTGGGCAGAACCTGAAAAGTGGCAAGCTCACACTTCAAGCCAAAACCAGGTAGCTCCTCCTAGCTCTTTTCCCAGTGGATCCTGCCTCTTTGCGCAATGAAATGGGAGTTTGCAGGAAAGAGAAGCCCAGAGTGGAGTAAAGCCTGAATATTTATATCTTGCTAATTAAGCAAATGCTTGAGGAAAAGTAGATATATATGCTTCCAACATTTGTAGCCAGTTATATCTGTGCCTGTCTAATCAGAACCTGATGCTTTCAAATCCCAAAGATATCTGATGCAAAAGATAGCATTGAATAATTCAACATGAATTACTTGGGGTGTGTTAACTGTTGAACTCACATTTTGCTTTGTGAGAAAACACCTCCAGCACAAAGTTGCAGTTGATTACACTTGCATTATTCTTTCCACACCACTGTTTCTGAGCGTCCTGTACGAAGTAAAAAGGGTATCCTTGTTATGTAATCCAGCATCCCTGGTCTGCATCCTACAGACATGCCTAAATCATATTCTTTTCATGGCCTTAACAACAACATTTGCATTATTTCAAAAGAGTCAAATGTTCAAGATCAGTGCTCAAGTGATTTAAGATATTACTGTTACCTACACTTATGAATAGCGTTGTATTGCCTACTCCCATAATGAACTTTGAGATAAACAACTGGGGGAGGTTGCGTTGTTTTTTTTGGTGGTTTTTTTTTGACAATGCTGAACCTTTGAATAGAGAAAAATCACAGAGTCAAACACAGAGTGCAGTCCTGTGTGGTAAGTGGTATCCATAGCAACCAATAGATTTTATGCTAAGTCTGGCCTTTAAAAACATTTCACGTTTACCACTGAGAAAAAGATGGCCTTGATTTTAAAATGATACAAATATCTTGAATGAGGGTGTCCTTCTGTCTACTGCAAATAACACTAACTGCCATCTTTTTAGTATGAAATCCCCCATGACACCACTGATGTCCATAAAGTTACTGTACCTTTAATGTAAGAAAATACTTTCTTTTTGCATGCCACTATACCATGTTAAATTTAAAAACGAATCCTAGAATCTTGCATTTTGATAAAAAAAATATAGAATATTAGGTCTGAACTTTCCTCTAGGATTGTGCAACTGTAAAATATTCTTGTCTACTTACTTTACAGAAATTCCAGTTCTTCAAGTTATATAATAACTGGCCATATTATATGAAATAGGAAACATTGGTCCAATCGCTAAAAAGCCTAATTCACTTTCTCTTCACATCCAAATGACGGAGTGCCAGGAAAATGAAATGTGTTTTTAATAAGGGAGGCCATCTATAAAATTAATTGATATATAATCAGTGATAATATGTGTAGCACTAAGCATACTGATGATTACGGTAGTACTTGAGATAGTTTGGAGAATAAATATTTTATTAAACCTGCAAAACTATAGAAAATGAGTTAGATTCATAAGTAATCATAGCTAGATACAACATACCTTATGATGTCACAGCAAATCACATTCAGAGGGATGCCAAGATGCACATTATATCATTTGGATAAAAAAGTTGGCTTGCTGCAAATGCTTTTGCTTAACATCTTAGAATGTAAAAGTCATCAGATGGGGATGATTGTTTCGTCTCTCTTGTGCCCATCGATTAAAGGGAAATCCCCAAACTTTGGCAATTGGTTGCAATGTCAAATTACATTTCTGGTTAAATCAGATCTGACTTCCTGTAATTTGAATCCATTTTTATGTAATAGCAATAATAGAAGAGAAGGCAACTCACTTCTCCTGTCTCAACAAGCCTACTTAAAATTGCAGCCTTAGAATCATGATTCAAATCTATTAAATTTTGTTAAAAATCAATCAAAATCATCTAGCTGTAGCTTTCTAAAATAGGACACCTAAATTACAGAGGGCAGGAGGATGTTTTGTATTTGAGATATCCTTTATTTTTGCTCTAGTGATATTTTCAACTGGGATGGGAAACATCAGTGATTTTCCTCTAAGTTGCTTCTACTAGAACCAGGTTTTTTCCCCCAATGGAACAATTTTGCCCTAGCCTTTCTGTTTGAAATTTTATTTTATTAGTGCAATAAAAATTATAATGACCCAGTTTGGTGCAGTGCAGAGGTGTTCAACCTTGGCAATTTTAAGATATGTGGACTTCAACTCCCATAATTTCCCAGCCAGCCATGGAGAAAGTTGCCAAGGTTGGACACCCCTCTATAGTAGTCAGGACATCAGGCTAGAAACTGAGAAACTGCGTGTTCTAATCCTGATTGAAGCACAAAGCCACAAAGCCAGTTGTGTTAGTTGCTCAGGTCTAGGAAGGAAGTAATAACAATCTACTTCTAAAAAATCTTGCCAAGAAAATTTCAAGCATCAGCTAAAGAAAATTGTACATAATTCAATTGAAGAAAAAAATAACCATAGAGGGAAACTGTTAGACAACATATTCTATGATGAAAATCAGTGCTGAATAAAGGGGTGAAGTAGTAATCGGCAGACAGATTCTAATCCTCCCATTGGATTAGAATTAAGGAGACATCTAGATGACTTTAGGCCAATCGCTGTAAAATTATGTTAGCAATCTCCACAGGGCCACAATGGTAGATTAGGATCCATAATATTCAATGTGATCTATTTATTTGGGCTAAAGGATAAACAAACCCTATAGAATTAACAATCTTCAAAGAAAAGTTGCCTTGTTAGGCCATTGTATCAAGGTTGCTTCAAACTATGAAGTATAAATGTCCAATTCTTGAGATTTTGTTAATTTTTATTTATTCTAGAAATGTCAAAAATCTATTAAAACAATGTGAAAAAGCAGGCTCGATATTAAACTTCTTAGGGATTAGACTATAAATTTCATTTCAAGAACAAAGCAGAGGACAATGTAGTTTCATACAACGTGACAGACAACAAGGAATCTGGGATTAGCAGATGCTGGCAAATCATTTTAATTATTTGTCACACAACATCTTTCATTTTGTGTCTTTCATTTTAATTAAATGATCTTTGAAAATATAGACTTTATACAAAACTGTCATCCAGATATAATAATTGGGTCTTCTAGATTTTCAGTTTCCCAATGTAACCAAAAGTTTGTTCTTATACATTTCACATCACTCACATGATTAATGTCTCTGACAGATGGCAGCCACCCAACATCTACTTAAATTTCACAAACAAATCCCACAAACTTCCATAAAGTTTAGAACTTTAGAAAGGTTTGATTATATTTATCCAGATTCTGCTTCCCTGGGTTTTAGTTCTTTAGTAGGGAAACTAACAATTTCATTGGCAACAGATTTGGGGATTCTTCTCCTCCTAGTGAATTTAGAAGTGCCACTTAAGATCAGATTATTAATGTTTATTTCTGCCAAAGTTACCAAATAACCTTCTGAAAATAAAACTTATTAAAAGTTCTATACAAGCAGCGATAGATTTGTTTGAAAAAAGATTTACACCAGGAACATTTATATTTTAAAAAGTCTGAACAGAGGAAATATATGTGTCATAATGAAAGCAGGGTAATTTGCATTTAAATAAAAATCAGACAATTTATGTAACAGCCTCATAGATTAGGATAATTTGTATAGCACAGCTCTAGAAGAAGTTACTGTAAATTGGTAAAGTATTTATTCAGGTTTATGAGTACGGAAGATATGTAGGAGTTACAATCATAGTTCTAATGTTACTGTATCATTTTCATTGCATTCGCTCTAAAGAAGAAAGAAATGTGAATGCACTATTATTAGTTTCTGTATTTTCTTTTCTTTCTTTTTTTTTACTCTATGTATGCTGGAGGCAATGCATTTTTGAATCTGAATTTTTACATTCAATTATAACAGACAAATTTCTGGTTTGTTGCATTTTCTCCCTAAACTATATCAGTTATAGAAGTGAGAAACCGTTGCTGTTCCTTTACGCCATCTGTTAAGTTTATTTCTGGATCTATTAAAAGTACATTTTTTTCCACGTGTAACAATTTCTGGGAGGAAAAGAACAGGACCACAGAACAGCAACTTATTCAGAATAAACATCTTCAATAAAGATAATCATGAGGCTAATGTTTTTAGCTTTATATCCCACTTTTCTTTTTTAAAAATCTAGTTATATTACAAGAAATTTAAAAGCGGTGGAACCATATCTAAACACAGCAGGAATGGACAGATGAGATTCCATTTATTTCAGCCCACCCTTGGTTTGTGGTAATCTGTTTCAAACATTTTTTAAAACTGTTAAAAAAAAAACTTGAGTTTAGTGAAAAACACAACTGATAATATTGAACGAAGTGGCCAAGTTGATACAAGAGGAATATCTCAGATTTCCTGACACTTTTATTCCACTACCAATAATTTTGAATAAAGCATGATATGTCAGAAAAACATTATATGGACGAAACTATATGGAAAAAAAATCACAATCAGAAATGGAATCCCTACTCCAACATTTATAGCAATGAGGTTGCCATGGATTTTTAGTTAGATAAATGTGCGTCATTAGTAGTAAACAAGGGGAAAATGGTTTAAAGTGTTGGAGTTGAAATGGCAGATGGAACAAATTGAGAAGTCTTGCATCACAACATAGTTACAAATATCAGTACATTTGAAAAATGAATAACATTAAACACTTAGATATCAAAGCCAGTGTAATCAAGGAATATAGATTAACAAGTGTACAAAAAGAACTGGAATAATAATAATAAAATAATCAGGGCAAGACAAAGTATTACATAGATCAACAACAAGATCTGGAAATGGCTAAGAGCAGAAAAGTTGAAAATAGACAGCAGAAGAGACGAGAAAAAAAAATCCACAAAATACTAAGGCCTGCAAATGGAAGTAGAATGACTGTGGCAAAAGAAATAAAGACAGTACCAAATGTGCCTTGGGTGCAATTCCAGAGCATCTGAAACATAAATTAAACACCATCGGCATTACCAATTCACTATAAGTCAATTGCAAAAGGCTACTTTACTTAGAAGAGTAACAACAATATCCTGCAATGTTAACATAAACATCAACATTTGCCTGTCCCAGGCTCTCAATAGGTGAATTGCCAAGACCAGTCGAAATGTCTGCCTGGCTATGCAATTGGATGTCACTTAGAAATTATGAGCATTGACAAAATTTCTACATATCAAATACCAAAGGTACACACTGCTTAGAATCACACATATGCTACATCAATATATAATGACATCTGATGTTTTGGGAAGAACTTGATGAGTATGCAGGCCAACACCAGCTAAAGAACTGGCAGCTGTGATTTCATGTTTTTGTGTATATAATAAATGTGTATGCCATCCAACTTTCAATAACTCTAAGGAATTCATAACAATCAAAGAAATTACAATAAAATTAATACACAATAAAAGATGGTCACACTCTCCCTCACAATTGGTCTGGGTGAAGGGTTATCTTTTCACCATTCCTCTCAACAGTAGCAGTCCAAATCTGGGACATGCCATCCCGCAAGACTGAAGTGGCTAGGCAGATACTATGGGAAACTCAAGTTTTATGGTTATAAATATTAACTAATTTCTTGATGTTTAGCCTATTCCACTTCTTCAATCTTCTGCAGGAATGATAAACTAGACCAAGGTGAACTAGAACTAGATTAAAATTAAAAGACTTAGAAATGCAATAGTGGCTAATATCTGTAGCTTGGGTGTAGAATGAGGGTGAAGGTTCATTCTCTGAGCTTCTGGATTGGTTATCGAACGTTTCATTATCAGGCTAGGTATTATCTTCAGCAGAGTTTAGTGTTCCTCTGTTTATAAGGACTTCAGGTGTGGTGTGTCAAGTGAGTGACACACTACTGATGGATCAGCCGTGAGTCATCAGTGAGTCTTGTGATGGATCTTGTGATAAGAAGATTACATAAGGTCAAGGTCATTGGGGAGTGGAACTGCTGGTGAGGGAGTTTGCATGGGTTGGTTGAGGGTCGGTGCTGTCTTAGAAATTATTACCACCATTTGTCAGTACACCCATATACTGACATTCATGTGCTGTATTTGTGCTACAGTAAAAGCAGGTGTGGAATGATGCAACTGTGACAAACATAAACAAAAAACAAAAGAAGTTCTATCTGAATATGCTGTTAAATGGATATGAGCCATCCTTGACTTCAAAGATAAGTTGTTATAAGGGAAGAAAGCTGCCAACGAGAACTCCCATCTTTGTGCCTCCTTTCCTGTAATAGGAAAACACCTGAAACCAGAGTCACCCAAATCAGGAGAACATAATTTACATGAGATATAGTCAGACAATCAAAAGCTATACAGGTAGTTTCCACATGATCCATAAGGATAGCCCCATGTAGACCAAATTGTAGTAATCAATTGTAGTGATAAGAGTGTGAATATTAGTGCTAGAAAAGACCCTCCTCCTGCTTCTCCAGCTGGAGCTATAAGTCCAAGAGGATGCCCAGATTGCAAAACTGATCTTTCATGGACAACACAACCCCACAAGAGCCAAAGTTAGTCTCATTCAGGTAGCATCTGAATCAGCAGCCTTTCTATCTTTCTAGTATTGCATTTGGGCCTATTTCTAACTATTCATGTCTATATAGCTTTCTCACTTAAAGTGGAGATGTGTAACTGAGTTTTATCAGCATATTGATGATGCTACATCCCATGCCAGAACTTGAGGAAACTCTCTTCCAGCAGTGTCATATAGTTTTTAAAAATAATAGAAGTGAGCCTTTGGCCAGCCCATGATGGAGTGCCCATGGGTTCAACATTTTTACCTACCACCACCACCACCACCACCACAGAATACAGTCAAATAAAGTCCTCCTCCAAACATTTTCAGTTGGCCTAGATAGAAGTAAGTACCAAAAATTGCTGAGACATCAAGTAAGACAAGAATGGTAGAGCTCCCACCATCCATGTCTGTTCATAGGTTTATTAGTGAGAAAGTTTATGTTTATCTATTTGCATCTTGTGTCCATATGTTTCCTTGCCAGTATGTTTAACTAGCCAGAAGAGCAGGTAACAAAATCCACAAGTGATGGAAAAACATTGCTCACAAACATTGAAAAGTCTACTTCCTAAGATCCACCGTTTGAAAAACTCTCCGGACTACATCAGTAGATATTTCCTCTGTTACTTCATAAGATCCCATTTATTCAGCTTCAACTGAATGAATATCCATGTTGTTATGCTTTGATCCACTACGGAATTGTATCTGAATTTGGATTGCATAGTTCCATTAAAAATGAAAGGAAGGAGTTAGGAAAAATAGAAAGCATGGAAGGACAAAAATATCTAGAAATCCAGCTATACTTTGATGTAACAACCAAGTAGCATGAGCAGGAACTGGAATTATATTTCAATATATCACAGATATGGGAAATGTTAGATATATGTCTTGAGGATTTGCACATTCTACACTAGATTTATTGAGGATACTGAAGGCTTTAATCTACAGTAAAGAACAAACAGTCAAGAAATATGCTGCAGATTAGTATTTGGTAAGTCAGATATGATGGCCTTAGAAAAGAAAACAAACCAATGGAAAATCAAACAAATCAACCCAGAGTTCTCTCTTGAGATACAAATGACCGGGCTCAAATTATCTAACTTCAAAGACATGATGTGAAGATCTAGATGCACAGAGAAGGCTCTAATTCTGAGAAAGGTAGAAGAAAATGACTGGCAGCAAGGTAGACAGACTTAATTGAGATAAGTGTAGTAGTGGAAGAACTGAAAGTCTAGTTTATGTATAGGTTACAACGAAATTAAGCTATCTGTATGATTCTTAGGAATTGAAAACAACTTGATGGCACGCAATCAAAAACCAATCAAAGGTTTTAAAGTTAAATAAATGAATAAAACCTCATAAATACTCCCCTATGAATAAAATATATAGGTCGATGTTTAGGTCTTTGTGTCCTAAATAAACCTTCTTGTTTTGGTTTTTTTTTAAAGAGCAAATATTATAATTTAGTTCATTAATATCCTGTCATGTCTTATTAATATATAATTTTTAGAAGAGTGAAGCACATTTTCAAGGCAGCAAAATAAAAGCACCAGAAGTTCTTCATGCTCTCCTTTTGTATTGTCCAGAACATTTAAAACCTGTCCAAATAGTTTGGCCACTGCTCATTGTTATAAATTGTATGCAGACATTCAAGACACTAAATCAATACACCTTTGAAATTCTAAAACAGAATCTTACAGTAAAAAAAGGAAGAAGATTTGTGCCAGACTAGCACTGTTTGTGCTAAATAGGATATCCAACGGTGAGGAATACCCAGCATTATGCACATGTTGCTAGTCAAGAAGAGAGGATGTAGAATTTTTTGATCTTTAGAGCCTGGGCAACATACTCCCAAACCAAGATTCAGTTGGCTTGAGTCATATGCTTAAAGCTTGATAATTGGCATCTCTCTGGAAATCATGTCCTTGCTTGCTGAGAAAGAAGCAAAACTAAGGAGCCTGAAAAAGCAACATCTTGGATTGTAAGTTAACCTAAGGAAGTTATTGCAAGGAGTTCTTTTCATGCTTTTTTAATGCTATAGCTGGCACAATTCATGAAACATATTTGGGGTTGATGACTAACTTCTTGTCCATGATCAAGGTCCATGAAAGCTTGATGATGTTCCCTTCACTATATTTCTTCTTTGCTTTAGGTTGCTCATCAGCTTTCCCATCATAAACTATTCCCCGAAGTCAGCATTGAACAGATATAAGTACTTTTATTTATTTAATATAACAAATTTATATTATACCAATAGGATCATGGGCAGCAAAAACAATAAAAACATAATACCTGGCATCACTGAGGGAAACCAGAGCACATCAACTTCTATGCCAGATCTATAAGGTAGAGGTAAAGGTTCCCCTTACACATATGTGCTAGTCGTTTCTGACTCTATGGAGCGGTGCTCATCTCTGTTTCAAAGCCGAAGAGCTAGCGCTGTCCAAAGACATCTCCATGGTCATGTGGTCAGCATGACTAAATGCCAATGGTGCATGGAACACTGTTATCTTCCCACCAAAGATGGTCCTTATTTTTCTACTTGTGTTTTTACATGCTTTCGAACAGCTATGTTGGCAGAAGCTGGGATAAGTAATGGGAGCTCACTACGTTACGCGGCACTAAGGATTTGAACCTCAGAACTGTCAATTTTTCTGATCAACAAGCTCAGTGTCTTAGCCACTGTACCCTATACATCCCTATACCAGATCTATGGGAACAGGGAAAAACCATTACTGATAGCCAGTCATGTATAGGATTACAATAGGGGTAGAATTTCTATATTTTGTAGCCAAGCAGGACAATGCATACAGATTTTATTTTATTCCATTGTATATACACAGAGAACCATAGGGAGTGGGACTAAACCACATCAGATAGATATCAGAAAACAGAACATAACTGTTCATTATAATTCTGCCACCTATATAGTCACACTTCCAAAATGCCCCCACCAAAAATACAAGTAATAATAATAATAATAATAAGTTTGAATTTATTAGCCGCTCCCTTTCCAAGTAGGACTCGGGGCGGCGTACAATGGGGCATATAAAACACAGAAAATATATAAAACACATAGGCGTACATACAGAACATACATACAGATACACAAACACGGACTCGGAGGAGGTAAACAATTTACATCATATAGACAGTTAAAAGACCCGCATTAAAATACCCCAATTGTAAAAACCCGATATAAAATTAAGATTTAACGTTTAAAATACAATTTAAAAACAGTTAGGAGGAATAAGAATAATTACGATTGAGCCAGGCCAGATAATTGAAAGAGGTGGGTCTTCAGCTGTACACGGAAGGAGCGGAGATCGGAAGTAATCCTGATGTCACGGGGGAGGTCATTCCACAGGGCTGGGCCCACCACAGAGAAGGCTCTGCTCCTGGGTGTCGCCCCCCGGCACTGTTTGGCGGACGGCACCCGGAGAAGTCCCTCTCTGTGTGAGCGAATTGGTCGTAGGGATGTGTGGGGCAGGATGCGATCCTGCATATAACTAGGCCCTGTGCCATGAAGCGCTTTAAAGATCATAATCAAAACCTTGAAACGCACTCGGTAGACCACAGGAAGCCAGTGCAGCTCGCGCAGGAGAGGTGTTACAGGGGAGTACCTAGTCCTCCCCATAATCACCCGCGCGGCCGCGTTCTGGACCAACTGTAGTCTCCGAGTGCATCTCAAGGGAAGCCCCATGTAGAGAGCATTGCAGTAATCCAGGCGAGACGTCACTAGCGCATGGGTGACTGTGCGTAGGGCATCCCGGTCCAATAAGGGGCGCAATTGGCGCATCAGGCGGACCTGATGGAACGCCCCCCTTGCCACGGCTGTTACATGGTTATCCATGGACAGCCGGGCATCCAGGAGGACGCCCAAATTGCGCACCTGTTCCATGGGGGCTAGTTGGACGCCCCCGATGGCCAGAGATGGAAACACCTGGTTGAACCGGGAGGCCGGAAGCCACAGCCACTCCGTCTTGGAAGGGTTGAGTTTTAGTCGGTTGCCATCCATCCAGACCCGTACGGCCTCCAGACACCGGGACATCATTTCGACGGCCTCATTGGGGTGGTTCGGGGTGGAAATGTATAGCTGAGTATCATCAGCATACAGATGATATCCCACCCCAAAACCACGGATGATCTCGCCCAGCGGTTTCATATATGTGTTGAACAGGAGAGGCGAGAGTACCGATCCCTGTGGCACTCCACATGTGAGTGGCCTCCGGGTCGAACTCTGCTCCCCTGTCAACACACGTTGCGTCCGATCAGAGAGGTAGGAGCCAAACCACCGTAAGACGGTGCCCCTGACTCCCAGCCCCTCTAGCCGGTGCAACAGGATACCATGGTCGATGGTATCGAACGCCGCCGAGAGATCTAATAGGACCAGGATAGAGGAACAACCCCTATCTCTGGCCCTCCAGAGATCATCAACCAATGCGACCAAGGCCGTCTCTGTGCTGTGCCCGGGTCGGAAGCCGGACTGGCGCGGGTCTAGATAATCATTTTCCTCCAGGTGACGTGGGAACTGCTGTGCTACCACACTCTCTACAACCTTCGCTAAAAAAGGAAGGTTGGAGACTGGACGATAATTGACTAGGTCCGTTGGGTCCAGGGAAGGCTTCTTGAGCAGGGGCCTCACCACCGCCTCTTTCAAGGCGGCCGGTAGAGAACCCTCACCCAGCGAGGCGTTCACCAGGCCCAGGAGCCAGTCGCGCGTAACCTCCCAGGATGCCAGTACAAGCCAGGAGGGACACGGGTCCAATAAACATGTGGTAGGTCGCAGACGTCCACGCAACCTGTCCAAATCCTCGATGGCGACCGAGTCGAACTCCTCCCAAAGCGGTCCCTCAAGACTCGCAACGGGCGTCTCTACTGAATCACTGAAAGGGGTCCATCCCATCCGGATTTGAGCGACTTTATCCTGTAGATAATTCCCAAACTCCTCTGCTCTGCCCTGTAATGGGGCTTCCCGTGGTCTCTCAAACAAGAGGGAACGGGTCACCCGAAACAGGGCAGCAGGGCGGTTATCTGCAGACGCAATAAGAGCGGCACAATGTTGACGTTTGGCCGCTCTTAATGCCACAAGGTACGTCTTCAAATATGCTCGTACCTGTGCTCGGTCAAATTCGGAACGGGAGGATCTCCAACGACTCTCTAGGCGTCTCTTGTGGCGTTTCATCACCCTTAGCTCCTCGGTAAACCAAGGTGCCAGGGTGGTTCGTCGCCGCAAGAGAGGCCGCAAAGGCGCCACCCGGTCTAGGGCCCCGGTAGTCGCAGTATTCCATGCGTCTACCAGGTCCTCCACTCGGGGGCGGGTCAGGTCCACAGTAGGTGGCCCAAGTTCCGTCTGGAACCTATCCGGTTCCATCAGGCGCTTGGGGCGGAACCATCTAATACCTTCCAGTTCCGCCTCCTCGCGGCGGGGGGTGGCACCAGGGAAGTCCAGCCGGAGAAGTGAGTGATCCGACCATGACAGGGGAATAGTGTCTAGATCCCCTATTCCCAGATCACTCGTCCACTGGCCAGAGACAAAAACAAGGTCCAGGGTGTGGCCTCCCTCGTGAGTAGGGCCCTGAATTAACTGGGTCAGGTCCATGGCTGTCATGGAAGCCATGAACTCCCGAACCCCCTCAGACGCTTCTCCCATCGACGGCAGATTAAAATCCCCCATCACTAAAAGTTTGGGGGTCTCAACCGCCACCGATGAGATCAGCTCAAGGAGTTCGGGCAGGGCCGCTGAAGTATAGCGAGGAGCCAGGTATACTATCAGCAGGCCCAACTGCCTCCCTGGGCCCCATCTCACGACGAGGGACTCACACCCGGATGTCTGCGGCACAGTGAACACAAGTACACATGTACACACACACACACACCAGAGCTGGGTTGCAAATCTTGCGTTACTGGTTTGCTCGTGCTCACATGCTCTTTTGCATGCACAGAAGCATCCGGACAGGTGGGCAGAACCTCCCGCTGCTGCCACTACCAGTTCGCCTAATCCGGGCCAAACCAGGAGCAACCCTCCTACCTACCTACCTACCTACCCCCCCCTCCCCCCTCTCTCTCTCTCCCTCCCTCCCTCCTTCCCTCCCTCTCCCTCCCTCCCTCCCTCCCTCCCTCCCTCCCTCCCTCCCTCCCTCCCTCCCTCTCTCTCTCTCTCTCTCTCTCTCTCTCTCTCACACACACACACACACACATACAGAAAGAGAAAGGGAGAGAGGCAAAGGTTGTCCAGTGCTTTTCTGATGGCGATGGAATGAAAATTGTATGAAATCCATAAATTATTTCAACTTTAAATCCAAATCAGTATTCTACCAAATTATAATAAAGAATGAAACTAATCATTGGTAGTACATATTTTTTTGCCTTGACTTCAGATCCCAAATTAGATTTTATAGTCCTATATACTTAAAAATCACTGTCAAGGAGTGTAATAGTAGTAGTAGTAGTAGTAGTAGTAGTAGTAGTAGTAGTAGTAGCAGCTAGTAGTAGCTAGAAAAATATTACGAAAATATCTGGCTTGCATAGATGTTTTCCTGATTTCTTATAGTGGAAAAATATATTTTCTGTTTATTTCCTAGCTTCTAATACTAAAATTCTGTTTCTTCAACATTCACTGAAATAACTTTAGTTTATTACAAAATTTGCATTTAGGTATATTTTAATATTACTGCAAAATAAATAATATTTTAATGAATTATATATTCAAGTTTTATTCAAAATGAACAATAGCTTATGGGGTGGTTTTTCAAAACTTTTTCAATCTTAATAACTGCCAATAATAAATATTGTCAAACGAAAATAAGGCCAAATCAGCAAAAATATAAAGGCTGAATTATTAATAAAATGAATTAATATTAATTTTAAAAATGTTGTTATCTAAGTGAAGATGAAAATCAAAGTTTATTAGGATTCTTTAATTTTTTTTCTTATAATTCAATCACAAACCTATTTACCTGCAATCTTTCTTGTAAAGTCAGCAAACATATTTTGATAGTATGCCATACTTCACAAGACAGTTAAATGAAAAAGTCATAAACATGATATACCAAATATATAGAGGTTAACAAGCTAGCATCTGTTCATGACCTCCATATACAATATGAACAATGTATATTGAAAACAATGTTAAAATATCAATTTGTATGTATGTATGTGTAAGACATACAGATATGCATAAATAGACCAATATAGATAGTCTAAACCATGGATTAAAGTGAATTTTGCAAACAACGCGTTTTAAAAATATGCTTCATTATGATGGGGTGTTTTTTCCCATTATAAAATATTGATTAGCAATGTAGACTACAACAATAGTCAATAGCCCAGTGGGTGAATTGAGCCCCCTCCTCTGTCTAATGAATTGTTATGATAACCAGGAAGCAACCGTTGGAACAGATTACGGAGCAACTAAATGATTCAAAATTGGACAATGAGCTCATCAAGATTCTATACTATCATATATTCTCATCTTATATTTATTTTCACGTATATATTGCATGTATCGTGACATCCTACGGTAGAAAAAATAGAAATTATAATTAAAAGTACCGTATTACTTAAAAAATTAACAAATACACATGCTGATGATACTACTTTGATTGCTGGAAATAAAGAAGATGTAATGAAGGTGAAAGAAGATAGTGTAAAAGCAAGAATGCTGCTCAATATGAAAGAAACCAAGATAATCTCAAAAAGCAATAGAAAAATAGGCAGAAATGGAAACAATAACAGACATTTTCTTTTTAGGCTCAAAAATTCACAGGGATGGTGACTGCATTCAAAAATTAAGATCGTTTTGGAAAGACCATGGCGCTACAGATATATCTGTATATGCATCTGCAAAGATACATATAGCCCATGATATTGTTTTTCTACTTGTAACATTAGAATTGTGCTTCTGAAGTTGTCTGCTGCAAAATCCTTGGACCACAAAAGAAAAACAAATATTCTGTTCATGTACATCTTGTACTTTATGCAAAAGAATTCTAAGTCTATATCCGTATTCTGAACCAAACTTGATATATTTTGAATGATTACTCATTTGTAAAACGACAGTCCATCCTGAACCTTTGAGCAGCTCATCAACCTAAAAATAGATATCGGAACAGGAAGATAAATTAAGAAACGACCATCTGACTTCTCTTTGTGAACCAAACAGACTGGTAGAAAGTGAAACTCCTGTATGACAGGAGGTAGGGAAGAAGGAATGAAAGGCGCACATTAAAAAAGAAACATCTCTATGATATAGCTAAAAGTGAAGGAAGCAAGATTTGCCTTTCTGTTTTGGGGCATGGAGAAAACATATTGAATGCAAATGTCATTTGTTTCAGATTTTTAAAAAAGTACCTAAAATAGTATCATTGTATTTATTTATTGGCCCTCCCTATTCATCAGGACAATGCACAGCCCATCACAAGACTGAAATCCCATAGGCCAGCTTTGAAAAAAAGCTATTCATTTAATATCTACCCAGTTTAACCCCAAGAATGCCTGGAGAGAAGAAAGACAAGTGGCCTGATCCTTACTGATCCCTCTAACCAAACCACCTGTTTTTGCTTTGTTTGGTAAAAATTCAGCAGAATTAGGTGTGATACTGGAAAAAAGTGCCTTTTCTCTGTATCAATGGAGATGGAAAAATCCCTCTTATTGCTATTGTGATGGTGATATGCAAACTATTAAACTCTGGTTTCCTAGAAGGTCTGCATGAAGCAATGCCTGAGGCAATTGCCGGGATAGCTGAATTGGACATCCAGTTATAAGGTCTCTGCCATACCTCCGTAGAAGTTGTGTGTGTGTGTGTATTGTGTGTGTATCTTCCAGCATAACTCTGGAACGCCTTGAGCAATTTCAACCAAATTTGGTACACAGATGACTTACTCTCTGGAGACAAATACTATGGAGGGCAAGACACCCCTCACACCCCTCGGTGTGTGTGTTCTGTTAAGATGCAGCCTGTTGTGCTTTTAAATAGCTTCCACTGTACATAAAATGGCTTCTACTGCACAGCATAGTAGAGTATCCATGGTAACAGCTTCACAATACTCCACAAGGGGGCTCTTTCTGATAAGGGGGAAAATCCAACATTAGAAATTATGTTTGGTCTGGACATTTCCCCCCTATAAATAAATACCCAGGCAACGCCAGTTTATCGGCTAGTTAATAACAACAATAACAATAACAACAACAACAATAACAACAACAACAACAACAACAACAACAGAACTGGAGAATACACAGATAACAAGAAAAGAGTAAATCACCTTGTGGAAACTGATTCAAGATGAAGGACGCCTTAGCACAATTCTCTCATTCATTTGACTAGTATATATTGACTAGTACATTCAAAAGACCCTACCCTCTGCCCCACCATGGAACCCCAACTGCAACAGCTCCATCTGCAGGTGCCACTAGCTCTGATAAAAGTATGCAGAAGGAAGAACTATTCAACAAAGAATAAGAATAAATCAATAGATTAAGTTTGTCTTAAAATAGTTTAAGTTTTCTGGGAAAAGAAAGATGTTTGCTCCAGATGATTGTAATTCATCTTGTTGGAGCAAGATGTGTATGTTTAAATGAAAACACATTTTTTTTCATGGTATTATGTTAATTTTACAAATCCTACTTAAGAAAATAGGAAAAATGGGAATACAATCAATACATTTTAAAAAAATCTAACACTGAAAAATGAATTTAGTTTCTGCCTGATGCAAAAGCAGACTCAGTTTGGGGGAGTTTAAAATCTAATCTGCTTAATTAAAAATAATTTAGCAGAAAATGATCCTCCTAAGACCATAATAACAAAACCATGTTATTGAAAGAGCAGTAATATGACCAGAGCAGAACTTGTCCTTTCCTTAATTTAATCAGTGACCGCTCATAGAATACTGAAATTATATTAGGCGAAAGAGCCTTAGATTTGCCTATTGCTTACAGATTTCAGAAACATGAATATAAACATTCAAGCCAAGCTGTCCTTTCTTCCTCTGTATACTTAGACAGCACATTTTTTTGTAATGTTGTTCTTTATTTCACTCCTTAGAGAAGACTTTTTTTAAAAAAAATGCAGTTCTGTGTTTTCCTTCCCTTCTTTCTTTCTCTCTATTTTCTGTCCTTCTTTTATTCCTGTCCTTACCATGTTAGCTCAGTGTATTGAATGCTGATGAGATCATATCTGATCTATCTCCACTTTAGGTTTTATGTGCTGAATACATGTATTTTTTTCCTTTTTCTAGTGGCTTTCTGAAAATTATTCTTCTCTCACTGTGAACAAGAAATAGATTTTTGAAAAGCCCGATATCCAAAATCCTTAATATTTGCACTCGCCAACCTGTGTCACATGACAAACATTTCTTGTCATTTAAAAAAAAACAGAGTTTAATACCACCATGCAATCTGGGGGAAAATTTTCATGTAGGATCAGTAGAGCGCAATAAAGATTTGGGGAGCTGCATGTGACCCTAGAACCTCATATTATGGTCTTGGAGGTCAAGCTGGTTTATACTGTTGGAAGACATATCCTTCTGGTTCAGTTACAAGTGGGGGAAAAGACAATGGATTCATAGACGTTGCTTGGAAAGGAGGTTTTAATGGACAGGACCACATGGTTTGAAGTCCTGTGGAAAAAAGAGGGATCACATGCCTCGAAGATATTGAAGAAGAAAAAAGGAAAAGGGTCTTGCTGAGAGTTTTTTATACCCTCGGTTGGGCCCCGCCTTAATAGTTTCCTGTTCCTGTGTAAGAAATGTATCCCACTGGCTGTCAAACCCTCAGGAAATGGTTGGCTTAGCTAACTCTGTAGGCTGTGTGTTGAGCCTTGCTGGCTGATGTAATCCTCTCAGGTGCCATGTGGTGAGATGGGTAGAGGCCTAATCCTATCATGTCCTAAGGGTGAAGGTCTTTATTCCATCACCCTGGAGCTGAAGGGAGGCGGGAAGCAGCTTTGTCTTTAAATAATGTTTCTCCATTCCTCATCCAGGCAAATATCATATTCTGCCTTTTTAGTATTTCCTAGGATATTTTGTTTTTCTTGGAGTGGGGTGGGTGCTAACTTCCCTCAATACAATGCTCCCCTTTTCAATTGAACTCACCCAGAACCACTTCAGAGACTGATCTAGCATATAATAACTAGATCAAAATCACTCACTCCTTACATCAAAACTGTAAACATCTTTTCCTTAGTTTTCCTGTTCTTCTTTCTCCTATGATCACTCTCTTCTCAATGTCACGCTCCATATTTTGCTTCTACAATAATCTGAAGACAAGGGGCAATGGCACATATAATTCTGCTCTAAGATATTTTTTGGAAGTGAATAAGGAAAGCTAAACAAGCTTTAGCACAATGAATGGAATTAAAAACAAAAGGGGTGAAATGATTTTGAATGCAAACTGAAGCTAAATTATGGGAAGAGAGTATTTTGGATATTTGTATAGAAATGATAATGATATGTGCCAAAGAGTGGAATTGAAATAAATGTAATAAAAATTATGAAAAATGCTATAAGAATATTGAAAACGATAAGGTTGCAGAATAGTAGAAGTGCTTAACATGTATATTAAAACTTCATCAATCCCCAAAACAGGAATAGAATTAATTTAAGAAAAATAATCTTCTTTTAATTAAACTCATGTAAATACAGTAAAAAATAAAACCTCTCAAAACATGCTTTAAACCATATTCATTAAAACTCTGTCAAAACAGAAGCACATTCCAGTTCAGATGAAATGTATGCTAGTTAACTAATGCCCTCCTCTCTGTCCGTCTCTGTGTGTGTTTGTGTGTGTGTGTGTGTGTGAATTCAATTAATGACCATTTTATTATACAAAACATGATCTTTACTAAGTTTGTCCCCTTTATTTGTTATTGACAACATCAAAGCAAAGTTCCATAAGTCTTATACTTAAGATCTTGTCGATTTTTTAAAAATACCTTGGAATAAAAAGAGATTCTTCACAAATTCCAATGGTGAAAGCAGCTCCACAAACTGAGTGGAGAAAATCCGAGGAATTCACCTTCTGACCCTCAGCAATCCCTACATACATGAGTTAAGATCATTCCTCTGATGCCAAGCATACCTTGCATCAAGCAAAGCTAATAAACATTCGCTATGGTCCAAAATAAACAATCCCCGTGGTACAAAAAAAGAAAGCCTGTGGGATAAGAAGATGCCTGATTATTGAAGTTATCTTAAATCTGTCAGGAAATACATGAGATTAAAAGAGAAATTTATTGACAGCTACTATTTTGCTTTATACACAAACATCAAACAGATCTGAAAGTTATACTTTATGGACAAGTATAATGTACTACTTTGACACAGCTTTCATTACCCAGTAGCTCTGTTTGAGCCTTTGTGCTATTGTCCCACTTACACACATGAGGAGTTTAAATATGAAGATGGAAGGCCAAAAAAGAATGGTCTATGAAAACCTCAGATTAAGAAAAAAGTGATATAACAGGAGATCATTATAAGTAACAGAATTTTATGCGGTTTCAAAATAACCATGTTGACGGATGGAATAAAATTAGAAGGGTTAATCAGGATGGGAAATGACAATTGTCATTGTTGGGAAGAATTTCTGTGATAAAATTAATGTGTTATCTAGAACATTTTTTTTTAATTTCAGGAAATGCATGTTTTGAGAACTGATGCCATTTAGGCAACGGCAAAAAAACATCCAGATTTATATGGTGGAGAAAATTAAGGTTTAAATGTAACATTATCTAAAATGCAAATCAAAGAGGATGGAAATCACCTGGTTGTAAAATATATCTTGCTGCCTATTGTTAGGTTTGGATGAAGCAACATCTGTTAAGAAATTAAAAAAACTTTTAGATTTAGAAGAGCATGGTCTGAGATTCAAATGGCATGATTACTTACGATATGATAAAGTAAATGTAGATTTTTAAAATAATTATATTAGGAATGCCATACTATGAAAATATAGGCTATGTCCAAAATACCTTTGTTGGCTTCAGCTAAAGAAGAAAAGGGGGAAAAAAGGAAAGGAAAAAGAAAAGAAAAGAAAATGTTAATACAGGAAAATGGGAATCTTAATATGAAATCAAGAGAACAATTTGACTGCAGTCAGGTTTAGTTTTTAATGGCTCTCATATGCACAATTATGAAAAAGATTTAATATAGATTTTAAAATTACCAGGAATAGAATATGATGAAATGGCATTTGAAAATAAATTACATAGAATGATGAACATGTGATTGATAAAATGTATAAACATTTGTTGAGATCTGAATTGGAGGAAGGGCAGGCTGAAGAATGTATGGTAAAATGGGCCAAGAATTTTCATTACAATATTCAAATAGATCAATTTTTAATGGATCTTTTTTTTTTAAATGATGTACTGTTGGTATGAATTTTTTAAAAAGATGTATAAAGATACTTCTAATCACTTTAAACCTAGGAAGAAATCAATGACAAGCCATTTCTGAAATCTTGCTAAGAAAACTTCAGGTAATTGTCCAGGTGGAAATCAATGATGATCTGAAGGCATTAAAAATCTAAAATAAAAGAAAAAATTAGGACTGCAAATGTGGTTTGCTAAAATATAGACAACCACTAAGAGGTAGCAAAGAGATGCACACAGTTCTAATTCTATGCTGCCATTAACAGTTGTTAAGAGCCCATATCCAGTATCTCCAAGGATCTAGCAGTTATTTAGAACAGTTATTTGGTCGTAGTTGGTATATTACATACAAACCTAAATAAGATCAATTTCTTTCACATACTAATAATGAAACTGTATACCTTGATTAAAATTCAGCATGGGCACCGGGGACGAAGGGTGGGAAGTGCAGATGGCTATCTATCGTGCTGAACATTTTGTAGAAGTTAATTCTGCCATTGTGGCATGTCAGAAAGAATGCACTATAGGCATAAGATCACAGGGACATCAAAATAAAATGGTATAGATAGTAGCATACTTTGACTATATCAATTAACTATTTAAGGTTGTTGAACATACTAATGAACATACATTTTTAATGACTTTATATTTTCATCTAAAGACATGGAAACATATTAAAATTAAATTATAAACTTTTCTGCTTCATTTTATTAGATTAAGATCCAAGGAAGAGAAATAGTAATTACAAAATGGGTAACTACAAAAATCATGAATACTAAATGGCACTTGCGACAAGGAACCTAGATATAATCTCTTTATAAAGACCTGTAAACATAAACTAAGATTAGGTGACCAGTAACTCATCCAAATAAAATCCATCCACTGGAATTGCTGTCACTTTATTATATATTTAGATGTACATTCTGTTTAAGCTGATGAAATGTTATCCCAATAAAATAATGTTGCTTTGATAAATGTTCTTGATGGTTAGTTTAACCCACAATCATGTCATGTCTCCTATTTATACATCATGAAGACAAAATTACAGGTCCTGGAATTTCAACTGATGAAAAAGATGTAGGCAAGAATTTCCCCATGCTTTTTTTTAACTAGGGAGTTGTAACAAATCAATAAATCGTCACTAAATTAATTGTCAGTCATAAAGCTAGATCAACATTATCCTTCAGAATGTCCATCTTGATTTCCTTATTACTTCCATAAAGTATGTTTGATTAATAAAATATCAGATTGAGTAAGATAATTATCACAGAATTAGTAAAATAAAGTAAATGTTGATTTTAACAACCACTTAGTTAGACGTGCCATATCCCAGACTTTGGGATAAATATAAAGCAAGGTTTTCTATGAAGATGCCTCTTTGGGTGTCTCCTCAGGAAGCTTTTTTCAGAAAAGAAATGGTGGTCTGGATTGGTGGACCTATGGTAAAATAACATCATTTATCTTGGTGATTCTATCTTTAAGCCTAAGAAAGAGCTAGAATAAGAAGGACATGTCTGCCATTGATTTTCATATTTACCATGAAAGAAAGATTTACATTAGACAAAAGGAATTATGGGTTTTACTTTGTTAAAAATGAATTGGAAATCCTACTGTGTGGTACTGATTAAACCAGTGGTGAATTCCAGCAGGTACTCCCCGGTACGGGTGTACCGGTGGCAGCTGGGAGCATAGATGTTTATAATGTATAAAATATATGGATATAAAACATTTATACATCTGCATAAAAGTGTTTTATGCATATTTGCATTTTGAGTAAAGAGTCTACCTTAGTTTGAAATCTCTCAAATTTATTGACAGAGCTTTTTTGGAGAACTGTTGTAAGCCCATAAATTGCAATATTCTCAAGAAGTTTGTTTGCTTGTTTGTTTAGAGAATGTATATCTGTCCATCTCACAAATATGATTCTGGTCAGTGTACCACAAAAACAAAGTTAGGGTCAGGGTATAATGTGGATTCATGCATATTTTAATTTGTATATAAGAGGATGAGCAATCTGCAGGTTATATATCACACTGGATACCACTTCTTTAGCTCTTCAATTTCCCCATGATTGTACAACTATAATTCAAGAACCCAAAGCATTTTTTTTCCTGAAAAAAATATTATGCCTCATATGTTTAATGTAACTATTTCTATCCAACCTACTAAAACTCTTTGATGCTTTCAGAACTGGTTGAAAATGTTGCTCGTGTCTCCTCCCATGATATCATCAGCCTTTATCTTGCAGCCCAAAAACTCAAAAATCTTTTTTTGTATGTGTGTGTGTGAGAAAGAAAGAGACAAAAATCCAGAATATAATGAATTAATATTGACTGAATCTGAGTATGTGAGCAATACAAAATAAGTACATTGAGGAGATTTAGTGAAATAAATAGAATAATAAGAATGGTTTGTAAATATTGAAAAGGATTGTGATTGGTGTTGTTGTGAACTAGATTTAGTTAGATTTCCTTTCTTTCCTCTTATCTTCTTTCTTTAACATTTTCCTACTGCCATACTCTTAAAAAAAACCTTTACTCTACAATTATTCATTCTTTTTCTGCACTTTACAGAATGCTGCTTTCTCTGAAAGGGAAGATTGTCAGATATATAAACAACTGGATCAACATGGCTTGGGAACATTATCTTTTCAGATATGTGATTAATTAAGAATATTTTCTATGCCTAATAGAAGGCTATCTTACCATATCTTAATCATAATAGAACTCAGATGTAAAGATGTATTATCAGAACACGTTTCATTGCAAATCATTTCCGTTCAATCTTTCAAAGGTAATCTCTAAATATTTTCTTTTGTTACTTCACAGCTACAATTTAGAAATATAATCAGAAGCTGAAGCCTGCATTCAAAGAATTTTCCACAACACAATAACAGTCTAGTCAATTTTGTGCAAATTTTTAATGCTGTAATAATAAGAAAAATCATCGTAATTTGCCAATGCATAAATTTTATACAAATGTCTTCTTAATTTTTTCCCTAGGACTAAATTGCATGAAATGTTAAATACCGAGTCTGCAACTGTTGTTTTATTTTTAGATGACCCTGGTGGAATTGTGGGGAGGTAATTCTGATTGCGATCATTATATGCAATTTAATCTTCCTAACTGGTGTCTCCCTTTCATATGCATTAAAAAAAAAAAGATAGATCAGTGCCAATTTACTATTATTACGATTTGTTCATAACAATATGAAGTCACAACTGCCAGTTATTTAGCTGATATTGGACTTCACAGACATCAAGTTCTTCCCAAGAATCTGGGATGCTGTAATGTATTGGTGTAGTATATGTGCAGAGTAGCCTTTTATAAATGACAGATGGGAATTTTGTCAATGTACAAATCTCCCATCCAAGGAGTTTAGATGGAGCATCCAGTGTGCCAATAACCACTGGGATCACCAAAGACTGGTTTATGCCATAAACTTTCAACTTTGATTTTCAAACCGTGATACTTTGTCATCTTCTTAAATTCTTTGTCTTCTATTCTACTATCTCTTAGTATAGCCATATCAGTTATCCACACTTTGTGTTATGTACCAAGACTTTATCAGTTTCTATTCGGAATATTTTAACCTGCCCATTTTTTCAAATGCTTTTTCATCTTTATGTTCCAAATATTTTTTCATTACTAGCAGATAATCAATTTTACAGGTGTTCTGGTGAATCATTTTGGTGACAATGTTATGTTATTGTTTTTAATAGGTTTACACAATCTTATTGCATGAGCTGAGTACATGAATCACTATATTTTTGCTTCTTTGCACAATCTGCACATTGAATGATTTGATGATTTTTCTCTCCTGCTTTGACTGAATTAATTCAAGTTGTGTGCTCTTGAGCAGACAAAATCAAGCCTTCGGATTCTTTTTCTTTTTTTAGTATTCTAGTTGTGAGCCATAGCCGGGTTTTATTTTTATCCACTTTCCTCTTGAACTTTTATAGAAATTGAACATGAAATACTTTACAGTATTTTGTATTTACAAACAGTCCTTGACTTACAACCACAATTGAGCCCAAAATTTCTGATGTTAAGTGAGACACTTGTTAAGTGAGTTTTGTCCCATTTTACAACCTTTTTTGCTAGAGTTGTTAAGTGAATCAATGCAGGTGTTAAATTAATAACACAGTTGTTAAGTGAAACTGGTTTTCCCATTGATTTTGCTTGTCAGGAGGTCACAAAAGGTACTCATTGTGACCTAGGGACACTGCAACCATCATAAATATGAGTCAGTTGCCAAGCATCTGCATTTTTAACACGTGACTATCAGGCCTGCAGAGGTTCCTTTAAGAATCTTTGGCCTGCCAACTTTCTTATAATTTCCTATGTGTTTCATTAGTGTAGTAATTAGGAGGGGGGATAGAAAGGAGTAGGATTATGGTATATATTGTTGTCATTCTTTCTTAGAAGCCAAGGTCAACTTTTGTCTCTGCACCTCGACACCTGACCGGAAGCAGAGGGGTGTAGATGCCAGCGTGGAAGATGATGATTGGAACATGTGATGAATTATGGGGTGTGGGGATAGAGATGAACTTTCAACTGGGTGAACCCACAGGATGTAAAATAGAGTTGAAATTTGATAGCATAATGCCAACATGTCTGTCTTATTAAATTGTAGCTTTAAGGATAACTTTGCCTTGGACAATGATTTAATTCTGCATGATATTTAGAACGCTGACAGTGACTTTATGAATGCTGAAATGGTCATAAGTGTGAAAACATGTCATACATCACTTTTTTCAGGGGCTTCGAACTGTCACTGTGAACTGAGGACTACCCGTATTACATTATTTGATAGGCATGTGCAATATTCTGCACATTCAATGAATTTCATTTTTTTAATTTTCACCAATGCTTGATCTTGGCTGTCTTTTATATAAATAGCCAATGCATGATTTTCTTCCTCAATAGTTTGTTTGACTTGAAATAAATCTCTGCCTCTACAGAGATTTATTTCAACATTTTTTTCCACTCTACTGTATTTCTGCTGGGCAGGTATAATCTACCAATATCACTACAGGGATGTAATGCATAGTGAATAGTCATTAGCTTTTTTGCTTTTCAAGCCCAGTCAAGAACAGTCTCGTTCAGCTTGTGTTCAGTTAATAATTTCAGCAGTCTATCATATCACAGGTATAGTCCAGGAACTGACAGATTTGATGGTGTTTCTACCATTAATTTTTTTCATTAGCACTTCTCTTTGGATGTATTTTATACTAATCACACTTGTAGCTTGTTTCCATGCCTGATTTTGTCCAAATGTAAAATGCCGAAATATTTGTAAGCTTTATCCTAATGGGTCTGGATCAGAGATGGTATTCAGCAGATTCTGACCAGTTCTGGAGAACATGTAGGGGAAATTTTGAGTAGTTCAGAGAACCAGTAAACACTACTTCTGACTGGCCCCTCCCATCTATTCTCTGCCTCCCGAGTCCCAGCTGATTGGGAGGGAATGGGGATTTTTCAGTAACCTTCCCCTGCAGTGCAGAGGGAATTGAGATTTTACAGTATCCTTCCCCTGCCACATCCACCAAGCCACGCCCACAGAACTGGTAATAAAAGATTTTGAATCTCATCACTAGTCTGAATGGTTTGGCCATTTAGCATTTCAATTCCATTACTGTTTGTGATTTTACCCTGATTTATTGCTAGTCTAGCACATTTCTGTAGGCCAAATTTCATTTCTATATTGTGCTAAACATTCTTATGGAATTTGTCAATAATTGGATTTCAATTTCTGATTTGCCATAAGGTTCAGATCACTAATATAATACAAACACAAGATTTTGATACAATGCAAACACAAGATTTTGCTCTTTGGTAGCCAAGATTTGTTTTCTTCAAATTCAATATAAAAACCATTTAAAGTGACAGGTCACTCAGAAGATATTAACTAACTTTTCTAATGTTGAGAAGCCCATATTTTGTTTCTTTCCAACCACCAAATCTATGTTCCACTGCTTCATTATTTTTTCAATAGACATTTTAACCTTTTTACTGAAACTCCCGTTTCAGTACCTTTCACAATTGATTGGTGGTGATTTTTTTTAAAATAGCGATGATATTCGATATTTCTATTAGTAGTATTACAATTATTTTCAAAATCTGCATATTCTGCAAAACCAGTATCTGGAAATGGTTACTTTAAATTGAAGGTAGAGACTCTTTGAGAGTTGTATGCAATGAAATTTCATTTTAATGTATGCCAATTAGTGTACATTCAAAGTGACAATAAAGTTATTCTAAGTCTAAATATCCCACTTCCTTCACTCTGAAATTCATCCCTGTTTTTTCTAACATCATCAGAATATTCGCAATCCAATTTTACTGGACTTGGTTTCCTTTAATATTGATGTTCTAGAATCATCATCTGTGGCCACTTTGGATGTTTCATAAAAATGGAGAATAGAATGAATCAAAATTAAGACGTTCAGCATGACTCAAAGTCAGGGCAAACCATTGCAAACATCTCAGAAACCAAACCAACTTCAGTATTCTTCAGATTTGGCTCCCAGTTAAATGAAACTGTAAAAGCCAGCAAAGAATGCCTATGCCTACTTTCCACAAACACCTATGTTGAAAATGTTATGATCAACTAACAGCAATTTTATCTCCAGTGGTTAAATCTGTAGGCATTACCCTCGCTGCATTTTAATGAATGTTAAAGCTATTATCTTTTCAATGCAAGTCATATGCTAAAACAATTGACTGCTAGCTTTGTTGACAATCTCTTAATAACCTTTCCACAAGTTAGAATGAAGATAAATGTGCAGTCTTATGTGCATGGGTAAATGCACTAGGACTTTGCAGTTTTGATTCAGCACATGGACAATTGCTGGTTCCAATTGTTTTTCTGCAGTCCTAACTATCCATTGGAACCTGTACATGTCCCATTTGGTTGATGTACCAAACCAGACAGTTATAGAAGTACAAATGACAGACTCAATAATTTCTCTGTAGAACTGTATCAATTGTTTTTGAGACAGGCTGAACTTTCGGAGTTAATGCAGGAAGAAATTCTTTGTTGTGCCTTTTTAATAATGACTCATTATTATAAATGTCTATTTCAAATCCTGGGAAATTATAGAACCCAAAAATCTGAAGGACTCTGCTGTTGATACTGTGCTGTCTATTTTAGTAAGAGTTGATAGACTAAGGGGTTCCTCCTAAAAACTCTAATTTCTACAACTTTAAGCATGTTCAGCTCCAGATTGTTCCAACTGCACCACAGGGACAGTTGTTGTCTAATTCCATAATTCAAAACCTAGTTATAGAGCTATTGAACAATAAAGTATTCAAGCTAAGATAGAAATAAATGCCAAAGTGAAAAGAAAAAATGAAAGGGAAGTGCCTCCCTGTGTTGATAAATGTGCCAGTTTTCAAGTACCCTGTTCCTGCCACCTACTTTCTCTCTCTCATTTCTCTCTTTCTCTAAACTGACCAAAAAAAAGAGCTTTGGCCCTTTCAATAAATTGTTTATCTCTACTCATTCTCTACTTTATCACTGGGATGTGTTACATATACACTATGTATATCAGGAATGCACTACCTGACTCTGTTGTTACAGCCTCAAACCCCCATAACTTTAACCTTAAACTGTCTAGAGTGGACCCCACCCCTTTGCCAAGAGGGGGCGTGCATAAGCGCACCAGCTTGCATACAGTCCCTGGCCTATTGTCTCTCTTATCTTGTACATATTTGACAAACTAAAAAAATAAATAAATATCCCTGCCTTCCATCTCCCACTGACAAAACCAGAAAGAAGATCTGTGTTCACAATCCATGCTAGGAGTGCAAAAAAATAAATAAAAGAGATTTATATGGCTTGTCCACACAAATTGTTTCATTGAAAAGTAACCAACTATAGTGGTTCGGTGGGTGTGTGTCTATGTATAAAATACAGTGGAGGACCTCATGTTTATAGTCTTCTAGAGATTTGTGTGAAATAAAACTGAGTCAAAGATATTCCTTGAAGACTGTACATCGTCTAAATGTGAGTTCTATTTATTATTTTATTTATTAATTTTTTATGCTGTCCATCTCCTGCAAGGTGACTTTGGAAAGCTTACAAGATTATAAAACACATAGAAAATAATTAAAATATTAAAACATTAAAGTTATACATATTAAAATATTATTTAAAACTATACTGCCCCTGCAACTAAGAGAGTAAGAGACGAATGGGATACTATTGAGTGTTCCTATTTCCTGAATAGACATTTCATTTTAGATGAAGCCCAATTAGTGTAGTTGAAGACTAATAGTTTAGTTGTTACCACACTTTTAAAGAACTATTGCTAAAATATTTCCTGCTATTAAAAATTAAATTGTTAAAAAGAATTTAGAAAAGGGTTCACTTTTAATAATATAGGGCAACCTAGAGGTGAAGACTCTTGTTTCCCAATCGGAAGGATGAGAGTTCAATCGTCAGCCAGAGACAAATGTTTCTCTATCAGGGCACAAAGAGCAAATATCTGCTGTGAACTTTGTGTAGGCATCAGGAAGGGCATCCGGCCAATAAACGCTCAACTCCATTCAGATTCCCGACCCCACCCCAAAACAAGGGATTACAGGGTCATAAAAAGAAAAAAAAAGAATTCATTTAATAAAATAAGCTATGTTTCTCAGATAGGAGCTTCTGCTGCTTTGTTTTTATCCACTCAAGTGCAGGTAAATAAAACGGTTCCTATTGGTGCAAAAGTGTGAATGGCTAAAAGTTAAGTATTTCACTCTCCTCAGAGCTCTTACCTCTAGATTAAGTCAAACTCACCTAAACAATTTCCTGCAAAAAAAGACACTTAAGTCTCAGATGGACTCTGAATCATGTAACTAGAATAAGTGGTTTCCAACTGTATCTGAATCACAGGAAATGCATTAAGCCTATAAAAATGTGTTGTCATAAAATTCCATAAAGATTAACATTGCAGGGTAACAACAATATATGATAAAGCTAAATAAATTACATTGTACAACACTGAAGGTATTTTCTGAAACTGCCAAAATGTTTATGTAATTATCTTTGAGAACTACTAAATAATGGGTATACTTGGAGAATACTGGAGAAGCAACAGGTACAGTAGCTTGAGGAGGAATCTAAATCTCAATCCATCTGTCTAAAATTAATACCTTGGAAGATTCTAGTGAAGATCACAAAGAGACTGATCTGTAAATAATAGTGGGACTTTAACGAAGTGGTAATTACTGGAAATCAGCATGGATTTATCAAAAACAGGTCTGGTCAGATTAGCCTTTCACCATTCCCTTGATCAGATCATTTTTGTAGCAGGTTGTTGGAATGTTGGACACATACCTTCATTGCAGCAAAGCATCTTGCAGAATATTCTGAGACATTCTAATTAGCAAACTAGTTAAGTGACTATGGATGGTATGACAATTAAGTGGATGCATAGCAGGCAGGAAAATTGTATTTCAAAGGCGGTCATCTTGGTTCTTCATAAATCTGATTAAGTTATTGAATGGATTGCCATAATGTTTAACCCTGCTATATACTCTTCAATTTTTTAAATTAATTATTTGGTCAGACAAAATGCTAAAATAAAATGTACAGACCACAGAAAATTGGATAAACACAAAAATAAATGTAAAAGCAGAAAAGGATGTTAAATGCATGTCTATTCAGAATGCTTTTATAACCTTTTCGTTATCATCCTCAAGATAAAAAGGAGGAGATATACGGCACTCTGAGATTATTTATCTATCTACTGTCTGTCTGTCTGTCTGTCTATCTCTGATATAAATACAATTAGCATTTTTGACTCCCTTCCAAGTGATTGCTTGAAGCCTAATTAGGTAGTGTTAATTAAATATTAGCCTTTGAATTAAAACAAGGCCCAATACAACCTAAGCAATGTTCAGGCAGTAATTTCGTAGTTTAAAAATCCAATATCCATGAAATACAAAATATGTCATTGGTAGAAACAGTGTATAATCTTGCCTACTTGGCTTGACTATCATTTAATTAATTTAACATTAGTAATAGAAATAACACAGAAAGTACAAGAACATGAAGACATAATGGAAACAGATAGAACTGTGTCTCTACAAGGAATATGTTTTCAATTCTTGACTAATTCTGAAAGTAAGTAGATTTGTTACATTGAACACATTTTAAATTCAGAAGAAAAACTAGACTAGGGAAATTTCAGGAGAGAGGTGGTCTTTTGTTTTAGGGAAAGAGGCTCAAAGAAAACAGAACACAACTCAGCCATTCAAAAGAAAAAAAAATTCCAGGTTACAAGAAAAGAGAGCAGAAGTATCCATGGAGTAAGAATGAAAAAAATAGATGCTAATCAGAGATGGGTTTCTGCTGGTTTGGCCCAGATCGGTCGGACTGGTAGTGGCAACGGCGGGAGGCTCCGTCCACCTGCCCGGATGCAGAAGCATCACATAAGCGCGCACACACACACAAACCAGTAGTAAAAAAAAATGGAAACCCACCACTGATGCTAACCACAATCATATATAATCAAAACCCAACAATTTTACATGTAAAGGGCAGGACTTTGATTACATGTTTGTGACCTGCCATCTTGATTTTGTTTTAATTCCATCCACTCCCATGCAGACACTTCTGAAAAGGACACATTTAGAGATAAGTCCAGTGAATCTATTGAAAGGCACATGTTTCATTAGTGCGATCCTGAATCTGCTTGGCTCCATGCTAGTAACTTATAACCAAGATGCATTTGCAGCAAGGGCATGGAGCCAAGAGCAGAGATTCTTTTGGATGCTGCAAGCTGACTTGGTCCCTGAGTGGTATATTAAATATTGTGCTCCAGAATCTATGGCAGCCGGGATTGAAAAGAGAGCCAGGAAACTAAATAATTACTTTCGATTTAATTTCATTTTAATCTAGTTAATTAAGTACAGCTAATATATTTAATTCCTCCATTTATGCTTAATATCATTTTTAAAACTGCACTTTAATTAAAGTTAGACTTCGGTGGAACCTTTTGGAAGACCTCAGGTTATGACTCAGGATCCCCAGAACAAAATTCTCAGAATGCAGAATGTAGGATTTGTCCCTGAGATTCAGTTAGGGAAAGCAGGAAAGTTGCAGAATGAGACTGGGTGAACCCAAAGGTTCTTTTTCAAGAGGCAACTGGACTTTCTAGTTTTTCATTGAAGACGTTTCACTTCTCATCCAGGAAGCTTTTTTGAAGGACCTTGATGACTGAGAATTTCCATAGAGACTGGGAGAACCACACCTTGTTCTTTGCTCCCTAAAGTGAGCCTTCTACCTCTGAAGAAGTAACACTCACAGATCTAATGCCATCCTTAGTTATTGAGAGCCAAGGTGGCGCAGTGGTTAGAGTGCAGTACTGCAGGCTACTTCAGCTGACTGCTAGCTGCAGTTTGGCAGTTCAAATTTCACCCGCTCAAGATGGGCTCATCCTTCCATCCTTCCAAGGTGGGTAAAATGAGGACCCGAATTGTTGGAGAAAATATGCTGACTCTGTAAACCGCTTAGAGAGGGCTGTAAAACACACTGAAGCAATATATGTCTAAGTGCTATTGCTATCCTATCCTTATTCTCCAACAGCAAAATGAAATGAATCTCCTTAAAAATGAAAACTCTGGTTCAGGAATATAAAGAGTTTGTTTTTTTCTTTTATCTCAGTCCTAATATTATGGTTTCGGTCCCTGGCGGCAGGAAGCCTTGGTTACCAATCGGTGTAAAACTGACATTTTAAATTCAACTTAAGTATGGAAATTGAAAACTCTAAACTTCACAAAAATAATGTAGGAGACATATGGCTCTTTAGCTTCAAAGTCATTGATAAGTACCCAGATACATGTCAGAGGATAATATTTGCTCGTTTGTTTGCTTTATATCCTGCCTTTTCTCCACAAGCTTAGGGCTGCATATACAGAAATTTTGTTTTCCTGCCATTGTTTCTACAACAATGATTGTGTGTGGTACAGGTAGTCCCTGACTTAAAACAACTCATTTAGTGACAGTTCAAAGTTGCAACGGCTCTGAGAAAAGTGACTTGCGGTCATTTTTCACAGTTACAAACCATTGGAGCATCACATTTATGACGGTTGCAGGGTCCCAGGGTCCCATGATCCCCTTTTGTGACCTTCTTACAGGCAAAGTCAATGGGGAAGCCAGATTCACTTAACGACCATGTCACCAACTAAACAACTGCAGTGATTCACTTAACAACAGTCACAAGAAAGGCTGTCAAATGGGGCAAAATTCACCTAATATCGTATTTTCCGGCATATAAGACGCACCAAGATTTTGAAGAGGCAAATTTTTTAAAAAAAGGTTTTTGCACTCTACAGACCTCCCAAAAACGTCTTGTTTTTCTTCCAAAAAAGGGCATGCATAGCCTTTAGGAGGCTTGTAGAGTGCTCCTGGGGGCTGGGGGGCAAAATTGAACAAAAAACAGCCCGTTTTTCGCTCATTTCTGCCCTCCCCAGCCCCCAAGGAGCACTCTGGAAGCCTCCTAAAAGCTATGCATGGCCATTTTGGTGAAGGGGGTGGGGTTTCAGAAGGCAAAAAAAATGCTATATTCAGTGTATAAGACACACCCAGATTTTCAGCCTCTTTTTTGAAGGAAAAGGGTGCATTTGTACTCCAAAAAATATGGTAGTAAAGAAATGGGCTCAATTGTGGTTGTAGGTCAAGGACTGCCTGTACTTTACACTGAGAAAGATAACTGAGCCATAGCTGCCTAATGAACGTCTTTGACTGATATGAGCTTCCGCATGGGTGTCCCTAGCATGGGCACAACATTGCATAGAATATAAGCATAATTTTTAACAACATCCTGTATTTATTATTACATTTGAAATAGAATTTATATATTATAAATGTTCTGACCTAGGCTTCCCAAGAGCATGAAGCAAACTCCTTGTTCCGACAAAAACTTCTTTGATTAATTTACTGTGAATTCTGCTCATTCACACCCAGCAAAGTCTTTCTAGGGTGGATTTACAGTCACAGACCTTATCTGGCTTGGAGAGCTGCCAGGCCGATATCTGCAAAACTTGGCAAGGAATCTCGGAGAGTCATGAACCAATTAAGCGAACTAATTGTCTCCTGCAAACTCCACTCTCCTATCGCTACTCTTTTATTTCGTCTAGGAGGGGCCATTCATCAGCCACCTGTGGCCTTACTCCCAAGTCGACCCCTGTTCTATAGCTGTTCCCTTCGTCTGGCAACTCTGTGCATGCGCACACTGGGAACAGGCTCCAGCTGTTTGTTTGCCTCACTGATGTCTGACTCTGAAGGCAGCTGATAACTGGCATATGGCTCTGGCCCTCTCTCTGCCTCCAACACAGAGCCCTCATGAGAGCCTTCCCCAGACTCCAGGACTGGCCCATGTTCTTCCCCAACCTCCACACTGTCCAAATCTGCTGCCAGTTCCACTGGCCGCTGGCAGGCCACAACAGTAAATTAGAATGATTGTTTTTGCTTTAAAGTAAGGCTACAGATTTATTGTTATTTGTCAGTTGCCTTTGAAGATTTCAGTAGGGTGGTATCAACACTGTGATATCATCATGTGAGGTGTTCAACTGCTTTATTTCACCTTGGTGTCTAAGGGATTCAGGGAAACAGAAGAAAGTATTTTTCTTGTTACATTTGTCCATATCAAAAATTCTTATAAGATTTCAGTCATACCATAGAACTCCAGTCTCCAGTCTTTACAGATCCACTCCTTGCTAAGATCTACACAGTGCAATGTAGGAAGGCGCCACCCTTCCCCAGATTAAAATAATCTTTATTCTTAATATTTAAAAAGGCTGAATTTAATATTTCCTCCAAAGGAGGAATGGAGAAAAATCTTAATAAAGATAGAAAGCAGTCCCAGTCTTCCTGCCATAGAAAAACAGAGTCAAGCAGAAGCTTGAAGAGGCTGGTCTTTTGGCATGCAGTTTTTGTATCCATTCAGAAAAACTGGGCAAATCTATTCATAAGCAAAGAGACTCCAAATAAGCAACACAATTGGGCAAGCCAGAGCTGACAAGATTAGCTCAGACAGACACCTCGGATTTGCATTTCCCCTTTTGCCTCTAGAGCCAGTCATGACCCCATAGGAATCCCCATTAAAATATTAAAGGACATATTCTTATACAGGAGCAGGCATCTCAATCACAAAGTCCCGAAGAATGTATAAAAATCCATCTATCCCAACCCCACTTTGTCAGCCACCCCAGAAACATGCTGCTGTCACTGAAATTTCTGGCATCCAAATAAGCAGACACCTTCTTTCCTGCAGCCAGTCTCCATTTTATTTCCAGCAACTTTCTTCCAGCTTGGAACTGGACCAGATTTTTATTCCAACAGCACAATTTAAGATTGTGTAGCAAAAGGTTATAGAAAGTGGCAAAAATGAACATGCGGCATAAACACACAAAACATGTACATTTGTGCTTTGTAGATTTGTATATTGTACATTTGTACATTTGTTCATTTTATCATTTGGATATTGTATTTGGGTTTGACTTAACTGGCCCATTTTTTAATTTAAAACTGATTGAAAATATTGTGAAGATGTATGGCATACATTACTTGTATGTTCTGTATAATAAGATATCTTGGCAAGACAACAGTCTTTAAAAACAATCCAAAATGCAATCGCTTAGAAATGAACTAGTTTCAGTGAAAAGCATTCCATTAACATAGTGTGTTTTAAATGTAAAAATGAGCAATAAATGTCTTTATTATTTATTTCATCTGGTAAAGTCAAAATATTTATTTTTATCTCTTCTATGCGTATGGTCTTAAAATAGCTCAGGGAAGCACTAATTCTAATCTGATTGTTGCTATAAGAATAAAATAAGAATGCCCCTTCTATGCAGCTCTTCACTTCATAACTTCTCTGTTTCCCAGGAAATTCCTGTTATACAATAAGAGGTGTGAGATATTAAGCCAATTGTAGTTCAATTCTACAATGACAATCAAACATGAATTGAATCAATATGGATCCATAAAATTATAGGTATCCTTTATACTTTAAAATATATAGAAAGCAGATATTCATTTGAAAAAAAAAGAGTGTTTCAGTTCTTATTGAGATTTACGGACTTTTTCATATAATTAAATATTAATTAAATCATAACTTTACATTTCCATTCAAGCATTATTGCAATAGAAAACAATAAATTATATATTACAAAAGATGCATGCCAATCCTTCATTTGTATTAAAATAGGCGAACAAGATAAAAATGAGTATTTGTACTCATTTCTTTTATTTAAATATTAATAAGTCTTGATATAACAAAATGCAAGCATAAAAATGCAATATTGATGGTAAAACATTAAGATAACATTGAGAAAAGGTAGCAATATATTAAATATATTCAGCAATATAAAAATCATATCTGAAACCCCAGAATATCCTGGATTTTAATGACAAAACTATTCAAACTTTATGGAGGAAACACACAGTACTACTGAACAGAGTACCATAGTCAAGACTTCAAAAAATAAAAGCAAACGGAACAAAACTTTTTAATACAAGATGAATAGAAAGCAGTCCTTTCTTTGTTCTTCTGAGCAGTAATAATTGAGAATTATCATTAATTCAACGTGATTTTCTTGAAAGAAATATCACTGGAGGGCCCTTGGATATTAGCATAGTTGAAAAACCAGAAGAAACACTTCAGTAGACAGAACAAATTCACATGTCCTATGTACATTCTCCAAAGGATGCAACCAACAATTTTACATGTTCATTGGTCACAAAATCATTTCATTCCTTCCATCCCCCTTTCTTGCTATACCTTTCTTTTGTATCCTAGGCTACAACTGCTTGTCCATTGCTGGAATACACAAGCAGCCATTGCTGGACAACACCAAATAAATCTTCCATTGACCAGCAACATAAGCTCATGTTGCATTTTCACAAGTGTACTGTTTCATGTGATGTTGGTTTCAGGTAACCTGCCCATTTCAGTTAAACACCTCAATTTGTCCTAGTTTAAACTGGCCAATTTGCAGAAGAAGGAATGCCTTTTCAATTGAGCCATGCTCTCTAAAACTTTTAAAGCCACATTTATGGTAAGGGCTATAATAACACAAAGGTTATTCCTTGTGAACAGAACATTACTGGTTTAAAATGTGTGGAATTTTTTTAAATCCCTTTTTCTTTCAATGAGCTTCCAGCTTTTCCCTCCTCACATATTGTCTTATGTCTAGTATATTTACCCAGGTTATATGGCTGTGTTATTATTATTATCCTTATCTTATCTACTATCCTCTCTTATTGGTATTAATATTATGATTATGATTATGTTGCTTTATATGTACACTGAGTGCTTCTGTACTGGAGACAAATTTCTTGTGTGTCCAGTTACACTTGACCAAATAAAGTATTCTACTCCTGTTCTAGTCAAGTCAAGTCAAGTCAAGTCTAGTCTAGTCTAGTCTAGTCTAGTCTAGTCTAGTCTAGTCTAGCCTAGCCTAGCCTAGCCTAGCCTAGCCTACTCCAGTATTCTAGTCTAGTCTAGTGTAGTCTATTCCTGATACCTGTAAGTATTAAGACTAATTTACCTTATATAAGCCTTCTCAAATTGCATTGAAGATAAGCTGAACTACTACTCCCATCAATTCTAGTTAGCCTGACAATAATGATCAAAGTAGAACTTTGGCTGCATATTTGAATAGCTGTGCAGAATAAGTGTGAACTAACTGGCCTCTTGTCTGTTTATTTAATTTATTTATCTCCAAAATGATGGGGAAACTCAAAGCAGCAAAAGTAGATGAATTCTGTTTCTGTCTATTGCTTCACATGACACCAATTGTCTTGTCCTTTGTAAAAAAAAAGTGCAAGTATTCCAGGATATTACTTTTAGCACAAATGTAATGCGATAAACTGGGAAAATTAGGATATCTATATCTAAAACAATAGCCTTGCAACTTGCAAATATAACTCTATTTTAGAATGCAGGACTGCTAGTAAGATGCAAATAAAATCTGAAAAAGATGCTGTAATGGACCAAATTTCTAAAGTACTGATTACATTACAAAAACTCATATCCATACTTTGAATTTGATTTCCATTTTTATTGTCGTTATTCTCCTTTCCATTAGTGGTGATTCATGGGAATAATTCATGGGAATAAATGTGTGAATAAATAAATAAAATTAATAAATGTGCATTTTATTTATTTGTTGGATGTACTGACAACTCCAATCATGGTAAACTCTGGATACATGCTCAATATAGAAACTGGAGTAAAATGAAACATAAAATAGTTGTTGTTTTTTTTAAAAAAAGGATTTGCAATTGCTTAGTTGTCATTTTATGTAGAAGTCCCAAAATCTGGATTTTAATATGCTTTTTTCAAAAATTATCTTACCGTTTTGAAAAAATATTGTTCAAAAAGTTTTTTGCAAAAGGGAAAGCAAATATTGTGTTAGTGAATTGGACCCTCTACAAACATTTAACAGCATTTGCCCAACTAAACTCATTGTCTATACTTATTCAATATACTCAACCAAAATTAATGCAGCTGTGATTTACCTCAATTTTATGTGCTCCACATAGAGGTCACCTGCACAGGCTTTGTTCTCATAACCAAGGTGGATCAACTCAAGTCTTGCTCCCAAGAAGCTAGGTCTATCGCAGTGATGGCAAACCTTTTTGGCACCAAGTGCCAAAAAGGTTGCATGGAAATCTCACATGGAAACATCACACGCACATGTGCACACACTTGTCAGGGCCATGCTCCAAAAAAGCCAAACTTCCGCCCGAAAATCAGCACCCATATGCAGGGCAGTTTTCGGCACTGCCACACAGGCGGAGGGGTTGCGCTCCAGTAAAGCCAAACCTCTGGGTTCTGGCATGCATGAGCACCCAACAATCAGCTGGCCGGCACGCATGGGCACATTGGTTTTTGGCACTGCTGCACATGTGAAGCACAGCTGATGGTCATGCACGCATACCCACCAGAAACCCAGGAGACAAACAGGCAAGGTCGTGCATGCTGTGCGACATGGCTTCATGTGCCACTTTGGGCAAATGTGCCATAGATTCACCATCACAGGTCTATCTGACCCATTCCCATCCATTTGAAATATATTTGTACCAAACGATTCTTGAAAAGAAAAAATATTTTTCTGCCAAGGAATCAAGTTCAATTATTTACAAAATTAGAATTGTTCTGTTCTGAAATGCATTTGGGTAACACAAAAGTACACTTATCATAAGCCTTCAAAAATGGCATTGTTCAGACATTGAAATCTATGTCATATTTTTATTGTATTAATTTTTTCCTAGTGTCCACTGATCACACTTAATTAGCTTTTGAGCAATCATAAACCCGTGTGACTTTGAAATACCGCTTCAAAATACTTGCAACATGAATCATTACAAAAGGCAGGGGAGATATTTTCCAGGAGTGACATTTCTTTTCCAAAGTACTGACTTTATAAAACCATGATAGGCAACGTCTCTTTAACAAATGCAATTGTACAATGACACAGTTAGGTTTGAAATTGAAAATGGTCTTGTGATGCTTGTTGACAATGAGTGGCGCTACCAGAGCAGGGCTTGGGATATAATGAGGTAAACAAGCTTATTACCCATTTTGTAATAAGCAAAGCTAATGCAGATTGGTGTAGATGCAGCTCTACCGGTACACTGAATAGCTCACTGAAATACACAGTTTACCTTAGTTACCATTCTCTTAAATTGTATTGTTTTCAAAGGGGCAATTCTAAGTACCTCTATACTGGGATTCAACCCATTGCCAGCTGTGTCTAAAATTATGTAATTGCACAACCAGTTGCAGCTGATACAGTAGTTATACTGTATGGCTCTATATTTTTCCTTAATACCGTTCAATAAAAGTCAACAATATTTTTCTATATTTAAATTACTGTAAGTTTACTTCATTCCTCGGATCTAGCTGATCGGTAATTCTTTCCAAATCTCTTCCAATCCATTCTTACAAATCCTAGAAGTTTGTTGTTCTTTGTTGCCTATTGCTAATGTAAGCAACTTTGGTTGCTTGCCAGTAAATTTCTTGGTATATAATTGTCTGTCTCTGATTATCTATTTATTTATATATAATATAAATATATGTGTGTATAACCTAAATCAACTGTTTGCTCATAACAGTAGTAGATCCCCGGTGAGTAACCATTAAAAAAGTGTAATAGCCAAAATATCTGGGATCACCAAATTCTCTCTTGAAATCTCACATGTTGGAGTTCCTGCCAAACTACCTCAAAATTTGGAACTACGAAACCTTTGGAAACTTTATGAGGTCTTAGATTATTAGGACCTTTACTTAAAATCAAATTAATAATGTGAATTTGACATTAGTTTTCTGCAGAAGCACCTGGATGTCTCATGATATCTATCGGTATTTCCATTACTTATCTATGATCCCTAAAAGCTTTAAATAATAATTTAGGACTTCAAATAAAGCTGGGCTAAATAATGGGAGAGAGATAAAACTTAAACTTCCAAGATATTATAATCAGCATGTATACATAAGACTAGACAGTTAACAAAAGAATACATTTGCTTTGAGGAGGCACTATTTCTAATACAAAAGAAACAAAGCCCACTAGCATCTGTTCCAGTTAGTATATCTGCCACATTTGAGACAGAAGGCTAAAGCTGTGCCAAATAGCAGATCTGATTTTTCATGGAATGTCTGTTCAGACATTACCCAAGGGATGTTTGAGGTTTTTTTTTTCTTTTGTATTCATTTAGATTATCAAGCTTATTTCATGCACCACGATAGCTGAAAATTCAAGTAATCTGCAAGTTCTGGAAATCAATACACTACAATACAATACAATAGCAGAGTTGGAAGGGACCTTGGAGGTCTTCTAGTCCAACCCCCTGCCTAGGCAGGAAACCCTATACCGTTTCAGACAAATAGCTATCCAACATCTTCTTAAAGACTTCCAGTGTTGGGGCATTCACAACTTCTGAGGGCAAGCTGTTCCACTGAAATCAAAGTTAAGGAACACTGAGAGAGAAAAAAGAGACAGATTAAGAATCAAGAAAACCAAACCAATGACAATAGGTACAGGAACCTGCCTTAGAACTCTGAGCTTGGTGGTTTGCTGGCAGATGTTTTATTGCCCAAACTGAGTAACAACATTATTCCTAGTGATGTTGCCTAGTTTGGGTAATGAAATGTCTGCCACAAGGCAGCCAAGCTCCGAGAGCATTAAGGACCCCTCATCCTCCATCAGAAGTTGTGGAAGAAAAGTTTGGACAACCAGTTGTCTGAAATGGTACAGGGTTTCCTGCTTTCTGTATAGGGAGGGGCTAGAAAACCTCGAAGGTCCCTTCCAACTCTCTTATTCTGTTACTCTAATTCCGTGGTGGCGAACCTATGGCACGCAGAGCCCTCTCTGTCGGCACGCACGCCATCGCCAACTGGTCTTCTGGTTTCTGGCATGCACATGTGTGCCAAGAAACTGGTCTTCACAAGCGCCAAAGCACCAGAAAACAGCCAGAAAACAGCCAGAAAACGGTCAGAAAAATAAGCCATTTTGGGGCCTTTGGGGAACTATTTTCAAGCTATTTTTGAGGCGTTCTCAGGCTGTTTTCAGGCTATTTTGGGGCCAAAAGGTCCAAAACAAATGGACTGAAAACAGCCTGAAGAATGGCCAAAAAACAGGCCCCAAAATCAGCCAAAAACCAGGCCTGTGCTCTGTCTTGTGCACATGCACGAGCATGTACGCACATTCCGGTTTGGGCACTCGGTGCTGAAAAGGTTCCCCATCATTGCTGTAACTCATTATGAGATTTTTGAAGGGTTAGTAAAGGAGCCAGCTATCAAGAAACACATTGAAAACTAGCCTTTGGTGAAAATAGTTTTGAAGGCCTTGGAAAAGATATTCTGGTGCCAGAATGTGCCTATACCTATACAGTTCAAGATGATGCAGGCATTGGTTTTCTCCATAAAATTCTGTGGAAGCAAAAGTTGGACTTTGAAGAAGCAGAATAGAAAAAGTATTGAAAGTTTGGAACACTGTTTTTGGAGAAGATGCCTGGTACACTATAGATAGTCAAAACCACAAAGGGATAATCAAACAATTCCACTCAAGAGTTCTCATTTGATGTACCGGGAACCAGAGACAAATTAGCCTACTCTGGACACATTAAGGAAAGACCTAGCTCCTTGATGGTGAACCTATGGCACACGTGCCCAACGTGCCATGCAAAACCATTTTGTGCCTGGCACATGTGGCATCACCCATTCCTCTTCCGGGTTTCTGGCATGCATGCATGCACGATGATCAGATGGCCTTTGTCCGTGTGGCAGTGCTGAAAACTGGAATGTTTTCTGGCGTAGGCATATGCCCCGGCCAGCTGATCGTTGTGTGTGCATGCGTGCCAATAACGCTACTCCAGTTGATACGCACTCTTAGCCACTCTGAATTCATAATTAAAGAATTCACTATACTCAAAAAATACTCAAATTATTTATACCAAATACATATAGAGAAATTAATTATGGTGACAAGACCATACCTCAATTTTCAGTGTGGACAGGTACAAATTTGAACCAATGCTATGCTAAAGTTCTTTTTTTTTTTCCTCTCCTTCTGGGAACAATTCTTATAGTGTTTGACATTGGAATGATTCCAAAATGTTTTCAGCATGAAAAGAAAAATCAGGAGTGTTTGGGCTTTATACAAGATGACTAAGCGAAGCTCGTTGTGTCCAATGTTTCATTTTTACCACCATCTGCTTCCCACTCTTAAATCCCAAGAGAAAGCATGATGCATGAATTCTTTCCAAGAGGACTTCTTTGATAAGGAAGTTGGGTAACCAGAAAACTGAAAATTGACAGAAGGATATCTGATAGAAAAAGAAGAAATATCACTGCCATCTTGCGACAATAAAATAAACTCAAAATTAGGAACTGCCCAGTAATCTTGGAATGCAGAAATAAACAAAAGCTTCTTGTATGGGGAAAAAGTATTTGAGGAATAAGAAGATAGATTTTGATGTACCTCATGTATATAGTTCTAAGAATTCCAAGATGGGTGGGCGAGCCTTACCTTATCTTGTAGAAGATTCAACTATGATCTTCTCAAAATGTGCAAGTTGGATACAGAACTTGCCACCACAATCCTGTCTTTCATCAAAAAATGCCCACAAAAGAAGCTCTTTCCACTAGTAGGCTTGCTAATGTTTAATAATCAGCGTTCTGGGTAGAAATGTTACAGTGTCTCTTTCCAGGCATCACAAATACTACTGGATTCATTGGTGCCACTGAAATGCATCACCAAAAACACATGCCAATCTGTGTGGCTCAGAATTGCCTCACAACAATTCCAGTAAATTTAACAATTAATTCTCATGAGCTGGTATAAGCCAGTTCCAGCACACCACTGGTTGTCTCTCATATTGCCCCTAATATACCCTGGCAACTGATTTATCCACCCCACCCCATGTCTTTATGATGATGCTTTGCCTTATCCCCAATCCATACTGAGAAAACATCAACCTGTCCTTACTATTCTAATTTTAAATTCATATTTTCTCTTTTCCTCTGAGTTTTTCTTATGGATATGATCTACCACACATCACTTACGAGACAGTTGCTTTGCAAAGGGGGAGTCACATTGCCAGTTTCTATTGGTCATTTTAGTTTGGCCATGTCATTTCTGTCAATCACCAGGAACTGCCTTCTATGGTAATTTTATCTTGGGCTTCAGGAGAGACATGCCAAGTTAACCTGACCGCCAAGTCAAATACAGCCTTAAAAATACCTGCTTTACAGATACAAATGTGTGGGAAGTCAAACTGAAAATGAAAGTCATGTCTATCAGTTGCACAATGCTGATCCCATCTTCTGCATGTGACTTAGAGTTCCTGCTGCTTCTATTTATAATGATTCATATATCCTTAAGTTTTACTGTCTTTACTGCTTTGGAGTCTAATGATACCATTCCATTCATGGTCATTCACAAGCTATTTCCAAGTCCTTGCAGTCATAGAAACAGAGTCTCTCCTACTGCTGCATTTCCCTTGCAATAATCAAAGGCTGAATATTCTCACTTCATCTTATGTTCCTCATTCTCCCTATCAACCAAATTATTTTAGATTAAGGGATTAGCACCTCTCCAAAAAAATACTAGACACACATTCAGAAATAACCTGAATAAACCATGTCTGAGTTGAAGCTGAGGAAGCTTCTTGGATGAGAAGCAAAATGTCTTCACAGAAAAACAAGGAAGTCCAGTTGCCTCTTGAAAAAAACATGACCTGGATGATTGAGAATCGCCATAGACACAGAGTTGGAGATTTCCACGTGTGTGATTCATTCATTGAACAATCTGGCACATAGCTTAGCACACCTTTCCAAATATCCATCTGCATTTTTCCCACCTGAAAGATATTGGTATTTGGAAAAAACTTAGTTAGCAATTCAAATTTCAACTTAGCATCTTTCCCCAGGCTTATTAATGTTTCAAAATAGTGTTGGCACCAAAGGTTATACTGGCATTTTTTTCTGCCCACTCAAGGATTAGTAGATAGCATTTTAACATGATTGTCTAAAGAGTCTATTGTTGTTGTTCTTGTTGGTTGTGAAGTCGTGTCTGACCCATCACGATCCCATGGACAATGTTCCTCCAAGCCTTCCTGACCCCTACCATCCTCTGGAGTCCATTTAAGTTCACGCCTACTGCTTCAATGACTCCATCCAGCCACCTCATTCTCTGTCATCTCCTTCTTCTTTTGCCCTTAATCATTCCCAGCATTAAGCTCTTCTCTGGTGAGTCCTTCCTTCTCATTAGGTGGCCAAAGTATCTGAGTTTCATCTTCAGGATCTGGCCTTCTAAAGAGCAGTCAGGGTTGATCTCCTCTGGGACCTACCGGTTACCTTGCAGTCCAAGGGACTCGCAGGAGTCTTCCCCAGCACCATAGTTCAAAGGCCTCAATTCTTTGGTGCCTTTCTTATGGTCCAATTTATGGCTGTACATTGCAACTGGGAAAACCATAGCCTTGACTATAAGCAATTTTGTTGGCAGGGTGATGTCTCTGCTTTTTAGTATGCTGTCTAGATTTGCCATAGCTTTCCTCCCCGGGAGCAAGAGGAAGGAGTCTATAGTTGCGCAAACAGAAAGCTCATGGGGGCATGCACTCAGTGCCCATCTCCAATTTCTTAAACCAATGGGACTAAATGGCTGCTTCTGGGAAAAAAGAAAAAAGATGCAGCTGCTTTAATGAATTCCCTCTCAGAAATTATATAATTTACAAAGAAGAAGTTATTAAACCCAGGTCTGCTGAATTTTAATTCCCATAATCCCAATCAGTAGTGTGTCCTGGGAATGAAAGCACTGAAATTCAACCCACAGAGAATATATCAGGTTTGGGGATTTTGTTTCAGAATTCACATAATAGGATTCCTGAGTGAAGTGGCTGCAGTCCCTTTGGCAACATCTGACCAGCATTTCCCAATTGTCCCTGCCACATTAGTTATTCAGCAAGCAATCCAATTGCTACATAAAACATCCCAGCAAATTTACAGAAAGTATCCGGAAAACATACTTGATGAATTGACTGTTGCAATTTACATATACCTGTTGCAGTTTCACATATACCTATCAGGTAATAACATAATGTTTTGGATTGTAGACCAAGTTGCCAAATGCTGGAATAGAAGAATTAAACAAAGAGGTTTAATAAAATGAAAGTTGACATTACAAACAATGTATAGGCAGTGACCTTTTGAAATTAAAATCTGGTGGAAATGTCCTTATCCGGGGTAAATTCTTTTAGGTCTTCTGTTGTCCTTTGAGAGTGGGCAGCATGATGCATATCACATGCTATTCCCAGGTCTATTCTCCTAATATAATTTATATACTTGCTTTTTGTTGTGTATTATTTTTGCTGTTATTATTATGGTGCCTGCTCTCTAAAGCAGCATCCACCATTCAAGATATCTGTATGGTTCAAAGTCTTTGAACACCTGGCTTTGCTCCCAAATCTGGGATTAGGCTAATTGTCAAGCTTCCATCAAGTGCTTTTTGTTTTCTTTTCTTTTGTTTTCTACTGTGTTGGGTGTGTTCTCTCTGGGTGTGTGTATATATATATTATTCCTCTTCATTTTTGGTTGTTTTTTTTTTTACTTTTAAAATGTAAACTGTTCAAATTCATCTGGGAATCTGATGATCTCTAAATCCAAAATAAATCATCTGAATCCAAACTAAAGAGCCAATACTGCAGACTATTACATTGTATATGCATTCCAGTCTCCAGTATGACAAAACAATAAAGCAACTCAAGGAAATGTGTTGAAAGAGCAGAAATATTAAATATGGAAATAAAAGTATCATAGTGCAATGTAAGAATGCCAGTCTGGTGTAGTGGTTAAGGCTGGAGTTGGGGCTCCAGTACCCCACCAGCACCTCTCTATTGACTTTAGATCAGAGGTGGGTTGATTCAGCCCAGTTTGGCTGAACTGCTGGTGGTATTTTGCCCTGGGTCACAAAACTGGCAGTGACCCAGGCTGGCCATGCCTGTGAACTGGTTCCCTGGTATCTTCTGCCATTGCCGGCATGTTTCTGTGCACGCAGTAAATCGGTACCAACCAGTACAGGAACCTACCCTGCTTTAGATCAGTTTCCTTCTCAGCCCTAGGAAGAAAGTAAACAGCAAAGTACTTCTGGGTCTTATCTACAGAGTCATCAGTGATCAACCGTCATTCCAAATGCAAAATTCCAATCCTACAAGGGTCATCTTAAGAAATCAGTGCCATGTAGCCAATACTACTTTTACCTCAGCAACTACTATAACAGAATATTGTACATCTGAATGTGCTTCCCCATCCTTCTCTTCATCTTTATGTGAACTATGGAGGGACTTGTTTTTTCAAGTTACTTTCTTGACCTGGGCTCAGGACCTCTTTATCTTACTGATGCTTTGGTTTACCTCTTGTCCTTCAAAGCCATTCCCTGTGCCTCTACGGTAAACCAGGTTTGATGCCATTTTTTTAAAACTTGGGGAATTTCCATTTTTAAGGAAATATTTTGTTCAGGTGGAAAAAGACCTTGGGGTATCACAAAGAAGCATGTTTGTGATCAGTAAAGGCTAACAGAGCTTTTAGATTGCTGCTCTTTCCATCTTTTCTAGTGACAATTTTCTCTTGAGCACCTGCAGGAGGAAGCAACCATTCTCACGCTGTAGAATGGCAGACCTCTGGCCCCAGCATAATGAAAATGCAAGATTGTCCTGCTTCTAATGAAATGAAAGAGAGAAAGCAAGTGGGCAAATGAGATATTAACCACCTCGGCGGATTCCATACTGTCCTTTCTTGGTTTTATTTCTTTTTATAGATGCTCACAGATTTTTTAAAAAGTTTTTAATGAGGTTTGCAATACCGATGTCGTTATAGACCACAGCAGTAGAATCCCGTTCTGTCTTCCTTTTTTCCTAATGGATTAGAGTTTTGTTCGGGGGAGAAGTGGTTGACTTTTGAATAATTCCGCATGTTCCCTCTATCTCTAATTGCTTCTTTGCCCTTTGCTTACTATACCTTGCTCGCAGGGATAACCGTCACATGTTTTCATCAGTGCTGAACATAAATTGGAGATAGTCAGTCTTCCTTGATGCAAGATGAATTAACGCTCATAGTGCAGCGTTTCTAAATTGCACAGCTCTAAGCTCTTTCAATGGCTCTTCAGATCTATTCATTCTAGATTTGTGATGCACTTAAGCTGATATTAAATGAAACTCTCTTTATTTTGGCTGCCATAGTTCCTTCTGATTGAAGTGCAATGAGCTGTCTGTCAAACAAATGCACTTCACTCAAATAGCAAAGGATAGAAAGCTCCTCCTTTTACCAATCTATGTATTGTGGTACTCATCACAAGAACTGCATTCCACTGCTACCAGGGGTTGTCCAGTCTCCCCTCCTTTTTGCTTCTTCTTCTTTTTTGGTTAACAAGCTTCCCTGCCAGCCCTCTGCTTTTGAACGCTTTCCTTTGTCAGTCAAAGCACAGCATCTCTTTTATTGGACTTTCTACAATATTGTTTGAAACACGCTTTTCTCTTTAGCTTTCCCTGAATTTGGAGATACAGCCCCCAATCCATAATCCCAGAACAACAGACATTTCCCACCTAAGAATTGTTTTGAGGAACCTTTAGAGCAGTTATCTTCACCAACAGGTGCCCCTGTAATATGGGAAAGGTTTCTGGAACCATGAAACAGAGTGAAGATGAAAGGTCTCCCTGCTGTTTTTCAAACTCCATCCAGATTTTCCACTGAGCAGATCAAGTCTGCAATTTCCTGCTGGCCATTGATTGTATTTCCTATGAAATAAATAAAACTACAGATATACAGTGGAAAAGAGAGACATTTCCAAGTCTGAGCAGCACTTAATATATTCTTGGGAGGACAAAAGGGGCAATGATTCAAAACAAGTGGGACTATATTCCACAGTGAACAAATGATATATATATTTTAATAGATTTGGAAGTAAGATTTGGGTTCATGCTGTTTTCATTATGTTAAAGCTAGCTGACTGGTGAGGTAGAGTTTTTTTATCAGGGTTTTTTGCTCATAATGATGAGAAACCATGCCAGTCACTTTAAGTAATTGTGATCAGAGAGGGAATGTATAGAAGGGAATCAGAAGCCACACATAGTCCTGGTCCTCAGATTATCTGCCTAGTGTAGACTATCTGACTATATATATATTAGCCATAGTCCAGAATGGTAGCGGTAAGATCTGATGCACTTCAATTTCCACAATTCACAGCCAGCATTGAATTGTCAGAGACAAAAAAATTTCGGCAACAGAAGAAAGAAGATAAGCATGTATGTACAAACTTCAGGAATAGCTGGATCAAAATCTGATATGGTGGAACTTAATCATAGAGAAATTCCTGAAGTATTTTTAAGACAAGGAAGATAGGAGGATTATTACAACATTCTAAGATTAAAAATAGTCCTGGGCAGTTCCAAATTATTTTTATCATGAATAACTAGCATTTTTTTTAAAAAAAGTAAGTGAACAATGAAGTTCTTTGTTATTTATTGTGCGTTTTATGTTCTATATACACTCATTCTAATTCATCTTAACTTATTCCTAATGCTTCACTAATCTTTTTAAATGTTGGTAATTTTCTGTGGATCTTTATTCTGCTCTATTACAATTAATCTGAGTTCTCTACCATACATTCACTACACTTTCATCTGGCCTTAATCACTTCAGTGTTATCTTATATTCTGTAGTCCTTTCTTCTTCATCTGCGGCAACATTATTAAATTCTGTTCATCATCTCTACTGAAATTTTACTTCATCATTTACTTACCAATTCCTTCTGTTCTTTACCTACACCTATTTTTAGTTTTACTTAATTCTTATCAAGCTATTCCATCTATCTGCTTGCCTGCCTGCCTGCCTATTACTTTTTTACAGGTAGACCCATTCTATATGTGTCTCTACCATCTCTTTCACCCTGTCTCAACCTTTTATCTTCCAAGGCTGGTTACTATTGTTGGGTTCATGGCTGTCAAGATAGCTGCTCTGGACATGGCTCACTGTCCAGACTTACTGGCTTCAGTGCAGATTTCGCAGTTGGCTCTCCACTGCTGACAGGGGCGAGAAACCAAGAACGACACGATGAATTGCTCAGAATAGTTTCTTGTCTGCTGTTCACCCATAACAGAATTTTTGGCAGAGTAAAACATGTTCTGAATAACTTAGCTGATAAAATCCTGTGAAGGTTTGGGAAGGAACCCTTCTGAACTTCTTTCTGCTCACCAAGGACTCATGACTGAATTGCGCCTTACCGCCTGGAGAAAGAGCCCCGCTTCCCTCCTGCAGCTCAATTCCAGATTCATCACAACTGCTTTGTCTGGCTGGGAAAATAACTGAAAAGCTATGCTGTCCAAATGTTCAGGGGAAAAAATAAAGGCTGTCCCTGGTTCCCATTCTTGTCTCCATCTTCTTTTGAAACATAGCTTTTCAACATTGGCCTTCTTATTTCTGTAAGGCTCTCTCTGTTCTTTTTGTTTTTTCGAGTTCAGGACTTCTCTGGGATACTGATAAGAGTGGGGCCAGTTTTGGATATCATTTTACCTCAGGAGTCATATAAATAAAACAAAAATCTTTATATTTCTTACTCCATTCTTCACTTTTTTATGTTCCCTTACTATTGCAACCATTTCTTCTTTCTGCTTTAAAGAGAAGGGCCCATGTTCTGAAAAGCCCTGCCTTTCTTCTTACCTGAGTTTATATGCAGATTGTGCGAGACATGCATCAAGTAACTTCACTGCCTAGTTATGAGATATGCAGAGGCCTCTTTCTTGTAGGAACAAGCCCTATATATAGAAGGACATCCAAGCTACAATGTCTGAAGTGATATAATACCTTTCCCTCAATGCAGTAAAACTACAGAGACAAAAGATAATATCAAGGGTTATTTCAGAGTTATTTTTGGTTTACCTATGCACTCTTATTTACTAGAATTGTTTTTTTTTTCAAGAAGCAATATTCTCCCATCCCCAATTGAAATAGGATGCAGGGAGAAGATGGGAAGAATCAAATGAGCATTCTGCCCTCAGGCTTCTCAGAAATTTTAAAAGTCTTTGGGCACACGAGAACCCATTTTCTTATATAAGGAAAAAAGGTGATTTGTGTGTTTGGAAGATAGGATGTCTAAAAAACAATTTTACTTTGGAGAAATATGGGTTTCCAGAGTACAAGCTTCTAACGATATCAATCAAAAGGCATTCTATAGCTATTCCATCTTAACAGATGCTCTTTGGAAAGAAAGAAAAAAAAATGACACAAGAAATGCTGTGAAAAGGTAGGAGTGATACAAATGGAAATGAACACCATCTGGGCATATAAGAATTTTGTGAATAAGGTAGGGCATAGTAAAACCTTTGTTTGGAATTATAGCATGTCTGAATCCCAAACAACAAATAAGTAACCGATTAGTTCAGATAAGAACATCTGAAAGTTACCATGTTACTTCTTATTTATGAGGATTTAAAGTAAAAGTCTACAAATATTTTGCAATCAAGAATCACTTGTAGTGATGGGGCATTACATAAAAAGTAGACAGGACCAGAATGAAAAAGACTAAAAGAAATTTGAATTAACAAGAAAATGTTTACAATATTTCAGGTGTTTGAGAATTTTAGGTGATCACAAGAGCAAGAAGCAACTCAAAGTCTATGGAGATTTTCAGTCATCCAGGTCACTGTTGTCCCAAAGTTGCTTTTTCAAGAGATAATTGGACGTTCTGGTTTTTCTTTGAAGAAATTTGGCTGAAGAAGTTTCTTGGATGAGAAGCGAAACGTCTTTAAAGAAAAACCAGAAGCTTCAGTTGCATTTTCAAAAAGCATCTTTGGGACAAAGCTGTCAAGTCTCTATTCTTTATCATATTATCATTTTGATTACTTAATTCAATTAACTCTGTCTCCTAATATGTATGGAATTTGTCAGATTTGTGCAAAGACATCAAAGAAAATCTCCACTAGTCTTAGGCAGGATGTAATCAATTCTATTACATAATCACTGCACTGTTTGTCTTAACTGCCCAGACTAGATGATAAGAATACTCTCAAATCCCATATTTTTTAAAATGGAGTAAATCCTATTTTCAAGATCCAAAAGGACTTTTCAAGATTGTTAAAAATCTGCTGTTCACTGAGAACAATTTCTGCAAATCCCACTTTCTGATCAAACTTTGAAGGAGAGGTTCAAACTTGTAAAACATCAAATCATTATTAAATGATAACTAATAGTTTAAAATTAGGAAAGCCTTAGATGCCAACCTACATCCCCCCTCCCTTTTTTTCCCAACATTGTTTTCAAGTGCTAGTCAAAAGAGCTGATTTGTCATGGTTTGGCTAATCCTTTTAAATCACAGTTTTATGTTACGTGTTGTAAAGACTGACAGAAAAGAATGGAGACCTTGCTAAGGCAGGAGAACTGGGTCTGTCTAGTCAGAAAACAGAATTTTAATTTTAAAACTAGCAGTATATAGTTGGATTTTGTGCAATGGCCACCACAAAGCATCCCTTGTTGCAGTCATTATATCATACCACTTCTTTGCAGAACACAAATAGGAAAATGGAGATGGACTACCAGAACGAGTTAGGCTGAAGGCTCTTGAGAATTTCCTGGCCCCAAAAGTTGTGATTTCTCTGAAATAATTTCAGCCCTGTTCCAATCTGGCTAAGGAGTCACTTCTTCCCTGGATTTAGCCCCTCTACTAATTTCCCTTTGCACAAAAATCTCCTCACCTCCACTGCCAATTTTTGCAGCTGTAAGAGAATTACAAAAACATGAAGTTAACACTGAGGGGATGTCCTGCTTTTAGTTCTCTGACAAGGGCGTCCACTCTGCTTTGTGACTTGTTTGCCAAAAAAGATTTTGGAAACAGACCTCATCTTCGACTTGATTTTTTCAGGTATTCATTGTGAGCATTTGCAAAAAGCTTTAAAGCTTTTAATATATTTTACAAGGAATGTGGTGTTCAGCAATTTAGACTGTCATTTAAGAATAACTCTGGGGGAACAGAGGAGAATACTGATGAATAGCTTTGTAGATTGAGTGAATGTCAACAAACCAGTTTTTTAAATGTGGCATTCCTTAGGTGCATTATGACAGCAATTACATTATTATGGGCATTGGATTATACCTGGTCCCCGACCAGCATATTTTTTTTATTATTTTATCATTTTAATTTGTATCTGATTTTTATCCCTTGTTAGCCACCAAGAGTCATCTAAAAATAAGCTGTCATACAATCATACAAATATTCTGGAAACGTATTTTATTTTCATACTCATATTTTCATTTCTAATGTTAAACAGCCTTTTTATTTAATATTCTTTTTGATTTTCAAAGCCTTCTACAAATTAGATGAGATCTGAGTCAGGCATTTTTTCTCTTTTTGTCCTTTTTCTGAACCCAAATATGCATTCAACTTGCCTATCCCTTTTTCTTATAGATTCATCACTGGAGGCCTATTTGGCAAAATGCTTTCCATTATGTATTCTTATATACTATATATGAATAAATATTAAAATCTGTTGTAGACTAATAAGGTTTTCAAACTTCTCTTTTGAAAAGCAGCTTATAAATTTATTTGTTTAAGCAGATTATAAACAGGCAGCAATATGCGATCCAAAAGCTTTTGAAGTCTTATTATTGAGCTAGTCCAGACAGTGTTCTTTAATGTAAACTAGACCATAACTGCCAGTGATTAATGGAGGAAATATCATATGGAAGCAAAGAAATCTGACTTGGCTGAACATCAAGATATTATCTTTCATTGATTTTCATTTTAAAAACTCCAAAGAGTTAACCAGCCATGATGCAATAAATTTGGCTCTCTTGCAAGAATAGTCTTCAATCTAAGTAAATTCCCTCTAGACCTGGGATTTTGGGAGTTGTAGTCCCAATAATTTTAAAGGACACCTTATTAGAAGATTGTATTACAAAATTACCTAGGACAACTGAATTCAGTAACTGATTCATTCATTAAAATTAAAACATGACTGGGTGACTTTTAATTTTCCTTAGTCCAAGAATGCTTGGTGTTTTGGTATGATCTGTTGAGCACTCAAGGCTCAGGACAATTTCATTTTTAAAGCTGATATAATTTCATTTTATTTTATTTTAAAAATTCCAATGCAACTGAGTGTAAGTCATATCCAAATTTCCAAGAGTTGGGTACAGAGTATTGGGGAATACATATGGAATGTGGGGGTGCCTATTCCTGCTATGAAGTACATTGGCTGATGATAATTTTGCAAAGCCATACTTACTTATTCAAATACAAGTCCAGTTTGCAGGAACTTTTCCTGTGGCAAAGAGGTCATATAAGCAGCCTTACATAGGTTAGCAGTAGCTACTAATTAGCTAATAGCTGAGTCTAGACTGATATTCTGGAATGGGCAGAAACACAGAGAAAATGTAAAATGAGGAACTTGCCTGACTGTTGTCTTTGAGCATTTTCACTTCCATCACAATAATTCAGCAAGTTGTCATCATGCCAGGGGTGGGTTCCTGCCAGTTCTAACCTCTTCTATGGAAGAAGTTCCACAAATCTATGGTGCCGTTTAGAACCAGTTCCAGCTCCCTCCCCGCCGCCCGTCCACACCACGCTTGCCCCCCGCCACTCACTGATTGGTTGGCTCACCAATCGCCCTGCCCACCTGTAAGAGTCCTATCTAAACCTTAAAGTCTTAAAGCTGTCAAGTTTGAACACCCCTGGGGTTTTTTTCTAAAGGGTTAGGGGTGCAAGGGTCTTGTAACTTGACAGCTTTAAGACTTGCACACTTCAATGCTAGAGTTCCTGAGCCAACATGCCTGGAGGAGGAATTCTGGGAGTTGACGTCCACAAATCTTAAAGCTGTCAAGTTTGAACACTCCTGGGGTTTTTTTCTAAAGGGTTAGGGGTGCAAGGGTCTTGTAACTTGACAGCTTTAAGACTTGCACACTTCAAACGCCAGAGCTCCTGAGCCAACATTTTAGTTGCTAAGCAAAATAATAATAATAATAATAATTTTATTTGATTAGCCGCAACCCTCTCCCGAAGGACTCGGGGCGGCGTACAATCAAAACGGATAAAAATACACATAAGACAAACATATATACAAAAAGAACAGAGACATATACATATGTGCATGGAGGAGAGTTGACTTATAAGTGAAAGACAATTAAAACACAATTTAAAATCCCCTTAAATAAAATTACTAAATTAAAAAACCCATCAGGAGCGTTACGAAGTTATGGTTGAGCCAGGCCAGCTATTTGGAAAAGGTGGGTCTTGAGCTTGACACGGAAGGAGCGGAGGTCAGTAGTGGTCCTAATATCCGGGGGGAGGTCATTCCACAGGGCTGGGCCCGCCACAGAGAAGGCTCTGCTCCTAGGCGCCGCCCCATGACACTGTCTGGTGGACGGCACCTGGAGAAGTCCCTCTCTGTGCGAGCGGATGGGTCGTAGGGATGTATGGGGCAGAATACGATCCCGCAGGTAAAAGCGTTAAGTGAGTTTCACCACATTTTACAAGTTGGCCACGCCCACCCAGTCACATGACTGTCAAGCCATTCACACTCGGTCACATGGCTAGCAAGCCACTCCCACCCGGTCACATGGCTGACAAGCCACTCCCACAAAGCAGGCCACACCTACAGAAGAGGTTCTAAAAAATTTTGAAACCCACCACTGCATCATGCCTTACACCCTTGTGTGTTCTGCACTTGAATCAGAAGAACTACTCAAAGTGAAGTTGTTTAATTTCTTTTGATATAGGGTAATCTTACAGGCGCATAACTCACTGACGTAAGCAGAGTTGTTTTTTCAAGACTGCTGAAAAATTAATTTCAATAGGGAACTTTTTTTTTCTCTCTCTCTCTCTTTACCAGACAGCTTCGAGTCTAAACATGTCCCACTGTATACTAGGAATTGCACTGTAAATGGTAGGCAAGACTAAAACGAAAAATTGTGTAGAGCCAGAAGAAAAACTCATTTTGCTTAATTTAAATGTAATAGTGCTTAAGTTTCCCTACTTTCATCAGCTTTAAGTTACAATTTATGGTCTTTTACTGGAGAAGTGCTGGGGGCACAACCAAGGCTTATGCTGTTAAAATCCAGACAATTTGCACTTATAGGATCTGTTCCTCATACTGCTTTTCTATGCCAGGGCCATTTTCTATATCCCATGTGAGGCTTTTGCGTTAAAGACCTTGCAGCTGGGAACATGGAGAGGACAATAAGGCATAGTAGAACCACTACCTCTCCAAACATCTGGTTTGAACATCCCCAGATCCACATTGGTCCTTTTCAAAGAAAAACAAAAATTGGTGTGGAGACTTTTGTTTTCTGGTACCTCATCCATTTTCCCTAAATGACAACAAAGGCATTTTCGTTGTATCTTATTTCCTGATTCAAATGGATGCTGATATCACCTGGCAATTGTCCCAGCGAAGCAGGAGTAGTAGAGTTATGGTTTTCAGCCTGGTTCTCTGATTCTGAAATGCTAGTTGCACACATGAATTGTTCACATGCAAAAGATTTTTAAACGACTGAAGCTACCTGTACACTTGGGTTTTTTCCCATTATGGCTGAGCTTTTATTTAATCTGCTTTCTGGAGCCAATGCCTTCAATTGCCAACAATAGTCTGATATAGTCAGGTGATACTGTGTTGTTTTCCTCACCTGCAGCACTAAAGTTTTCCCACCTGCAAAGAGACACATCTGATTTTAACAAGAGATACATTGGAAAGTTGGATGTGTCTTTGAACCTTTTGGGAAAGTAAGCTCCAGAATGCGTACTAAAAATGCCTAATGCTTCTTTCTCTAATTATAGAGAAGATTATAGGAATAAGTGCTATATAATTATCACTGTATTACTTCCCAGAGATTCCTGATGTTCCAAAAAAATGTGGGAGGGATAGTTTTTGAAAAATTGAAGTACAAGCAGCTAAAATATTTTGGGAGTTGAACAGCTTACCAATGCTGAAAATGTAACTTAGATAAGCTACAGAATGTCAGAGTGCTTGAAAATAATCTAAATTGTTATTTTATCTATCACATTTAGAAACTCCCATCGCCCTCATATAGGGATTTCTTATATATTAATGAATCCTGAATTTGCATGTTTCCCTCTGACAGGAAAATAAATGCATCAGCCGAATACATGAGGAGTAGAAATAATAGCCAGATAATGCCTTGGAAGAAAATGTTTAAAAAATACATTATATTATATTATATTATATTATATTATATTATATTATATTATATTATATTATATTATATTATATTATAATAATATATTATTATTATATTATATTATATTTATTATATATTATTATATTATATTACATTATATTATATTTATTATATTATATTACATTATATTATATTTATTATATATTATTATATTATATTACATTATATTATATTATTATGTTATATTATATCAGTGACGTGCAGTCAGGGGAGGCAGGGGAGGCAGAGCCGCACCGCTCTCATCATGAAAATAAAAAAAAAATACTTCGGGAAGCCGTGAAAGTGGCTGGGAGAGGCGCGCGGCTTGGTTTAGCCTCCCTGGACATCTCAGCAGCAGCCCCAAGTGTGCCGATCTCGCCATTTTTTGCATCGGGCGAGCCCGGGATCCTTGCAAGGGGAATGGGACGTGTGCAGGAGGCTCCTCAGCTCCAGCCTCAATCAGTGCGGCCGCGGTCCCCTTCATGTTGGCTCAGGAAGGAGGGGAATGGGACCATGTGTGCAGGGGAAGGAGATCGCGGTTGTGCTAATCTGAGGCTGTGCAATGATGTTACCTAGGCATTTTTTGCATCGTGCAAGCCCAGGATCCTTGCAAGGGGAATGGGACAACATGTGCAGGCGGCTCTTCAGCGCACAGCCTCAGATTAGCCCAGCCGGGATCCCCTTCCCCTGCACACGTGGTCCCATTCCCCTCCTTCCCAAACCAACATGAAGGGGACCGCGGCTGCGCTTATTGAGGCTGTGCGCTGAGGAGCCACCTGCACACGTTTTCCCATTCCCCTTGCAAGGATCCCGGGCTCGCCCGATGCAAAAAATGCCTAGGTAACATCATCAGTGCTAGAAGTGGGGGGGGGGGAAGGAGGAGAAAGGAGAAGTTTCTCTTCTCAGAAATGTCTTCTCAGTGGAGCTGCGGCAGCCTGCCTGACTCTTTCTGACATTTCTGAGAAGAGAAACTTCTCCGTTTGGGCTGCGCCCGTGCGATCGGAGCAACCACGCGGTTTGATGACATCACCAGCCTCACCAGTCATAAACATCACCGCATGTCACTGTATTATATTATAATTTTATATTACTTTACTTTACTATACTATACTATACTATACTATACTATACTATACTATACTATGCTATACTATACTATACTAATTGTGTTGTGTTGGGTTGTGTTGGGTTGTGTTATGTTATGTTATGTTATACTAGCTGTATCCGGCCATGCATTGCTGTGGCCCAGTCTGGTTAAATGGAAAAGAAAGAAAAGAGAAAGCGCAAGTCCCCCAGCAGAGGCGGCCCCCACATGGAAGTGAGCCATGGTGGCCCCTGCAAGAGCTGCCACAGAGGGCGCTCCCACAGGCCCCGGCCTGACGGAGCTGAGGAGGAGGAGACGACCACTGTCCCTGACCCGGCTTCCCTCAGCGGTGGCGGCGAGAAGATTCAAAAATTCAAGCATTCACAGTATCATCTACATAAATAGTTACATATAAGTACTGCACCAGTGCTTTTCCTTTTGGGGCTAGCAACTTTATGCAGAACAAAGAAAATAAAACTGATGACAGGCCAAGTAATAAAAATACTGAAGTTATTTTCATGAACACCATTCACTATGCGTTCCTTCTATTCTTGCAAAATATGTTCCTTTCATCTTTATTTTGTGAGATAGACAAACACATAAATTCAACATTCATATTTCTGAAATGCCCATTACTACTTCATTCAATATACTTTAATACTAATATATCCAATGTACAATTCTACACAAGGTGGGCAGAAGCACAGTCTTATTGAGATATTTCACCTAATTTTTAAAAAAAACATTCCTTGTAACAGTCCATATGCTACCTATCATCTATCAGCATTTGCTTATTTTAAAATTTCTTCATCCATCTTTCCACCTTCCTAAGATACAAATATTCATCTATTCGCTCTAGTTTCCCACCATTTATGTATGAAGATTTATTTCATCTTTCTTGTCATATACAACTCCTTTGTTTTTGATATATTAATGTTCAGATCAATACCCTTTGTTCCCTCTTGACATTCACTGAAAATTAGTTAGACTTGATTCCAACATACCATAAATTGCATACAGAAATGTCTTTAAATTTACATTCCCATCTAACATATACTTAGTGCTACTATAAACACCCCCCATACACTTATACATAATTACATTAAACAATAAATGAAAGCATATCTTGGCTCGATGTATGAATTCATCCCCTAAGGCTACCTTGGCCTCAAAAATATTACATTATAGCTGAAATGGTGGACAGTTCTGAAGCAGGAGACTGATTCTACATTTCACTATATAATCTGCCCATCCAGCAGAGAAAGCATGTTATGCAAATGTTTCATATATAAATAAAGTATATGAAATATTTATGCAACAATAATATCAGATACTTTGGCCACCTAATGAGAAGGAAGGACTCACTGGAGAAGAGCCCAATGCTGGGAACGATTGAGGGCAAAAGAAGAAGGGGACAACAGAGAATGAGGTGGCTGGATGGAGTCATTGAAGCAGTCGGTGTGAGCTTAAATGGATTCTGGGGGATGGTAGAGGACAGGAAGGCCTGGAGGAACATTGTCCATGGGGTCACGATGGGTCAGACATGATTTTGCAACTAACAATAACAACAACATCAGATAGCATGGAAAGTATAGTTAATTTTGATATCAATGCACAGCACTTTACACAGCTGTTATAGTGGAAAGACTATTTTAAAAGTACAATCCTTTTGACTGTAGTACATAATGTTCATTTCAATAGTGAAGAAATTAAGAGAACAGTTTCAGTTTACATTGTTCATATCTTTGAAACATACTGCTATTCTTTACCTTTGGGCAGGAATCACTCATATGACTGCATTATGCTTTTATTTAGGATTTTTTCAGATAAAAGTCTTGCTAAAAGGAAAACTTAAACTAACCAACCAAACAACACATTGGAAATATATATCAAATGCAGCATCAAGGTATGCTGAATGTAGGTATTCCAAGAATAACGGAGTGTAATGCATGAATTGTGTAAGTAAGAGATAATGATGGAAATGGGTTTGCCTTTCATTAGAATTTGCTAATGTGCCCCGGTGGCACAGTGGTTAAAGTGCTGTGTTAAAGGCAAAGTTCAATCCTGATTGAACTCAAGGTTGAATCAGCCTTCTGTCCTCCCAAGGTTGGTAAAATGAGGATCCAGATTGTTGGGGGCAATACGTAAATAATGCTTACATTGTAAACTACCCAGAGAATTCTGTAAAGCATTACCAGTGATATATAAGTCTAAATGCTATTGCTATTAGTCTGACCTCCTAAGTTAGGGCTGTCAAACTCCTGGCACGTGGGCAGATGCATCATGTGCTGGCCATGCCCACACCTGGTTTAAAGGGTTTAAAAAGTCCTGATACGTCATGTGACACCACTGTGACAACATGAGTTGGACACCCTATTCTAAGTTGTCTTTTCAGGCAGATCTGATAAGTGATACTTCCAGATGTAAGGTGTTTGCTGCAATCAGAAAGCCTTAATAGTGGGGATATTCCCATATTGGGAATAACATTTCATAAAATCCAAACAACATTCTAGATGGCAACAAAGAGAATAAATAACTTTTTTTTCATCTAGATATTTGTGGTTCAAAATTAGTATGCCTCCCCAAACTTCTTTGACATTTGATTTCATATAAAGGTTAAGCTGGGCTCAGCTGATGCAAATTAGCTCTGAGAAGTTTGCAATTATGACGGCGTCAGTATACTCACCTGGGTACCACAAAAATTTAAGCCACAAACTCTTTTGTTGGTTTGGGTTTAGAAAGTTTCTCTCAGCCTGTATAGGCCAGACCTGGTACGAACAAAGGGAGACAGGACATGCATCCAAACGCAGCAAAACTTTGCTTTAATTCCCACCTACAGGCCAGGATCTCAGAGCGCGACAAGTAGGTAACAGGTTCCTTGTAAAGTCAGCGCTGTGAGCGTCTACTTCCCAGTCTTTTCAAGTCTTTGGGCCCCACCCCTGTCCATCTGGCTGCCCACAGCCCTGGTAACCACCATCCAGCGCCCATCAGTGTTAGGGCAGTGTATGTCCAGCCACCACAGAATCCGCCAGGGCCGACATCCAACTGGTGGCAAAGTCCTCCATGGTGCGTAGCCGCTGTAGCAGGCTGCAGAGACTGATCCGCTGGGCAGCGCAGGTTCACCAAGGAACATGGCAGCTGTTAGGTGTCATCAGCTGTGGGCCCGCCGCCGGCAAGCCACTGCCTGTCTTGGTGACTCATTCATTGCTCCCGCTGCATTACCACCACCAGTACTGTGAGCCCCAGGCAGGGGCTCGACAGTTCTAGCCAATAGTTATTTATTTTATAAAATCTGGTTGCAGAAATGATCACTTAATATAATATGTAAATTTTATCACAGTTGACCATGACAGTATCTTAAAGTCAAATGACAGTGAAAAAATTATTCAAAGTTAAAGCCAACTTTGAAACAAAAATAATGCTTCTTCAAAAAGAAGTCAGGAGAGATATTTCTCAAAGACAGATCCCTATTGTATTAGGGAAAAATGAATAAGATTGATTGCATAAATGGACTAGCTGTTAGATGTGGACTTCAGAGAGCAAACTATTTCCCAGTTCAACTATTAATTCAATGTGCAGACTTGGGCAAATTAATGTATCATATTCAATCATCTCTGATTCTTTATGGGAAGATGGCAGCCTAACTAATTTTAAGACTATTTGGCTAAGAATTCCTGCTAATTTTATATCTCATACTTGGCTGTCATCCATGCATTTCAACAGGCCACTAACAACTTTAATTCTCTTCTAAAAATTCTGATATATTGGCATAAGTGTGTAAAATAGGAGAACATCATATAAACTGACCTTTATATATGGGGAGCAAATCCTACCCTCACTTGCATTGATGATATTACCTAATGCAGGGGTGTCAAACTCATGGGCCACAGGCCAGATGCATCGCACACTGGCCACATCCACACCTAGTTTAGCAAAGGGGGAAAAAGTCACAATATGTCACATGACGACTCCATGATGACACAAGTTTGACACCCCTGACCTACAGATGCAAGCAAATAACCAACCATAGACAGCACCACAGACTCCCTAATCTCTGCAATGGCTATTTGTGAATAGTATCCAACAGCTTAATACAAATCAACTGGCATAGACTGATTCAGAATATACAGAATTAAATTACCATTACAAGTCAATTTCCTTAAGGTAATCTACAATTAAGTTGAGCAAAGGATAGAGTAAAGAAAGCTACTATTTAAACCAGTTGTATGTTTCTAGGCTGATTATAAACAATCAGCTAAGTGAAGGTGTATCACATACATAAGAGAATAATTTTGTTTTCCCTCACTTCAAAATGGTGGGTTAAAGTTATAATATGGGGGATTTTCACTGAACTTTCAAACAATTTCAATTGTTTAACAGTAGAATAGAATCTTTCAGACTAGGGAAAGCTTGATTCCCTCCAGAAATTTTGGATATGTCCTATGTTGCCTTGTTATTGCCGGTATTAAATGGTACTGGTGACGTTTGGTTCAAAATATCTGAATGGTTGCCTACAGTTTCCTTAGAATATGGTTATGTTTTCTTCCTTGGAAATTCTAAGCAGATGACCCACTTCAGTGTTGCACCTATGCTAGCAGAAAAGTGGATTAAATGCCTTTTGAGATCCCTCCAAAACATTTTACTTGTTTATTTGGTAATCCATCATTTCTACTGCTATTAGGATTTTTAGCCCTACATCAACATCTTCACGTCTCTTATTGGTGGGAGGGATAGGCATGTATATATTGTATATATGAATATTCCTTCATATTTTTCAGAATATTAACAATACAATGTTTGGACAAATATGCCAAGAAACAGATATTTAATTCAAAACAAATAAGGAGAAAGGGCTAATGGTCCATTCAGCACTTATGAGGAATTTAAGAATTAAGAGCATTGTAGTAATGATTCCACATTATGAATTCCTTATATTTAATGGATGTGACCTACCAAAAGAGTTGGTCTTGCTAATTTTACCTAAGGTTAGTATTAAGTTAGTAAAATGAGAATCAGTCCCGCTTTGTCTTTTGTCCCATTGCTGGTTTCACCCTTATTGCCTTTCATAACCCACTGCAGAGTCACCCACAGACATTTTTCGCATGGTTTATAATTCTGAATATTCAAGATTCTAATCGCACAGGAAGCCTAGAGATAAAGTAGGTTTGCATTGATGGCATTTGCTTTCTGATATATGCAGAAAATGAGAGCTTTGCCTGAATGGGTGCTGCCATTTCAGACATTCTTTTTCTTACTTGTGTACTTCTATCTATATGAGGAGTTAGAATCTTTAAATACATCTTTAAACCTTAGTTAAAATTAATGTTTCTCATTCTTGGCAACTTTAAGATGTATGGACTTCAACTCCCACAATTCCTTAGCCAGCATGGCTTTCATCATTTTTTCATAGCATAAGTCAAACAATGACTTTGCTCATTCTTCTTCCATGACTTGGTTCCATGACTTGGTTGCATGCCTAGAATCAAAATATGGAAACTAACAATGCTTAAGACACATCATTCTTTTCTCCTTAGTAATAGAAGAAATTATCTAACATTTATAGTGTTCATGATGTAATTCGTGCCCCATATAAAAGTGGTAATTTGTGTTCCTGTGTTATTATTTTTACTAATGGATTTGTTTGTGGTATCATTCTTTTTTGTGAGAAAAAAATTCTTTCAATATTATAATGCTTATATTTTTGGAGAAGCTCCTGAATGAGATCAAATGTAATCAAGTTGGCTGGTAGCAGCTTTGTTGCTATGTAAATCTTGGCTGCCTTAGATATAATCCCTGTCGAAAAAAAGGATTCAACTGATGATTTAAAATGGAATAGGATTACTTGGTTTTCATCTGAGACTAGAGATTGTGGCTTCTTGGCCATCTTCCCTTCTCTGAGGGTAACTGAATAGCACTTTGAACTTAATCCTCCTTAGAACACCAAAAATATATAACTGCTTGGGGAAGATGATTACAATTTTGGCACCACTGATATCTTGAATTCTATAGACTCAAGTTTATTCTAAAACACACACATTCCTAGTGCTAGATGTGTACATCACACCTCTAGAAGCTGTCACTATGTTTCCAGGTTCATTGCATTCATGTAACTGAGAATTCACAAATATAAGGATCAAGATGCTCAGTAGCAGCTTAAAGACGTACAGTATGCATAGCAAATATTTTATTTTTCCATATCCAAAATAATTCATTCTCATGCCTCTTTTCTGACCATAACAGCATCAATTTTCTTTGCTTTTGTGGAATAGTCCATCTTAGACATGAAGTACAGCTGTATGATCTCAACTTATTTTACTGAGTTATTATGGGGAAAATGGGACAAGAGAGCTTTATCGACATTGCCTTGAATTTCATGAAATAGAAATTGGAAATAAATTGAATTAGTAAATAAACAAAATACACATTTGAAAACCCCTGCAGAGACAGTTATATGAGCCATGTCCAATCCTCCAAATATGTAGGTGTCGACTGTCAATGAGCAGCTAGCTTGGAAATTAGAGGCTTGGTATCCACACAGCTCAACAGGGCAACAACTTAGGGGATGTTGATCTTGAAACTCATGGCCCGCGGGCCAGATGCATAATGCGCCGGCCACTCCCACGCCTGGTCTAATGAAGGAGAAAATGGTCCTGATACATCACGTGACACCACCATGACGATGTGAGTTTTACACCCCTGATCAAGGTAATATTGCTCCTAATCACTCCTGTCAGTTTTGTAATTGGCAATTCCTCTCCACAGTTTAAAAAAATATCACTGCAGTTCAATATACAAGATGTTTTAATGAAGTTCTTCTAATTAAAGCAAACCATAAACCATTAAGATTATATTATGAATATAATATGCAATTACTATCCCTCATTAATGATCAATCAGGAAACTGCAGTGAAAGTTTTGCAGGGATATGGCCTTTCCTCCTCTATTTGATCTACATGATCACATTGGAAGAGCCAACTTCAAACAATAGTTGGAAAATGAATGGGTTCTCTATTCTTGTATGGGAATTAAAAAGTTAAGTAAAAACAGAGCTTTTGAAGAAAGTACCTTATTTTTTGGAGCGTAAGATGCACCTTTTTCCCTCAAGAAAGAGGCTGAAAATCTGGGTGCATCTTATACACTGAATACAGCATTTTTTGCCTCCTGAAACTCCACCCCCTTCACCCAAATGGCCATGCATAGCTTTTAGAAGGCTTTTAGAGAGCTCCTGGGGGCTGGGGAGGGCAGAAATGAGCGAAAAATTGCCCATTTTTGCCCTCCAGGTCCCAGCAGCACTCTATAAGCTTCCTAAAGGCTATCCATGCCCTTTTTATGGACAAAAAATGGGCCCATTTTTGCAAAAACGGGCTGTTTTTGAGAGGTTTGCAGAGTGCAAAAATGTTTTTTTTTATTTTCCTCTTCAAAACCTTGCTGTGTCTTATACTCCAGTAGGTCTTATACTCCAAAAAATACGGTAACATCTTTCCTAACCAAAAAGAACAGAATGCCTTTAGTGAGTTCAAGTGAACTAGTTAAACTACAAATTATCGGATGTCAACAGGGTGGACCCTGCTCTCTCTCTCTCCCTCCCTCTTTCTCTCTCTCCCTCTCTCTCTCAAAACAGTCATCTCATACCACAGCAAGATGATTTAAAGTCTTGTATTGCTCTGACATCTTATGGAAAGTGCTCTGTGAAAGGCTGCAGAGCTTGCCTTCTTAGGCGACTCAGGGTATATTCCTCTGAGCACCCTCTTACAATAATGCATAAATGGAAATAGGTTTGCTGGCCTGTGGGAGAAGCTTTCAAATTCACCCCATAAGCTTATTAATGCTCACTAATTTACAGGCTAAAGCTGAACCTTTCTTGTTCAATGGAATAGTTAGTTATTGTATCAGCAGCAGTCGCTGAACTGCCAAAGTGGAAAATCCCTTAAAGCCATATCAGTGAAACAAAATTGGCTGCATCCTTTAGTTCTTTGGGACTGTGCCCTTCCTAATTAAAAATAATGGGAAGCAAGTGGGGCGGGTGAGGTTATATGCTCTATAAAGAGTGAGGACAAACAACTATGATTCATACCACACAAGTGTGAAACAGGGCCTTTAATTTGTATGTGCTACACAGTTATTTAGCTTTCTAAATAAAAAGTGCGTTCACATGAGCAAGGGTAAATCAGAAGCAGTTCTGTACTTGTCCAATCTCATGATGCTAGATGATTGGAAGTTAACTTATTTCTGGCTCTGTACAGTTTCCTTTAAAATATTTATTTTCTTTTAACTTGAAAATACTGGACAACCTTTTGTGTAAGTGATTTTCCCATAGTAGAAACACTTGCCTTAATCACCTTAACTCTTAGGATCAAGGAAAGCATTACTTGCCTCTGTCTATCCCAACTTTAGAGTCCTGTTGTTGGTGCCTAATTTAGAAAGCATTTCCTTCACTTTGAGTACTGCATCACCAACAACAGCTACTACTACTATAGCTATTGAGAACAGCAGCTGTTTCCAAAAAAAAGATGCTATCATACTCGGTGGTAAGGTTTTGTTTTTACATGCAACAAAATAATGATGTCATTGCAGCTAGGGTTCTCTCCAGAGCAAGCATTCTGCTTTAATTTAAGCAATCAATAACTAAATAACTGCAACAGCAAGCAATTATGCCAGCAATTTGTTTCATTTCTTTTCTGTGTAGAAGTAAAGTGAATGGATTTTGTTGCTTCTAGATCTAGGGCACGTCTATAGCAAGACACTGGCTTGATGAGACATTTTGCCTAGCTGTTGGTCAGCACTGGACAGCTCCCCAGTTATTCTTGGTATTTTGGATCAGCAGACCTGAGGACAATTGCAATTTTTCTCAAAAACTGTTTGGTGAGAGATTCAAAATAATGACTAAAACACTAATATTGGAAGGGGGCAATATTTCCTACTAGTTTCTTCTGGGAGAGAAGTGCAGTAATAAAAAAACAGTCCAATTGCCAAAATTGAGATTGCATAATTTAAACAAAATTTATAACTCATTCTTATCACATAAATGCATTTTCATTTCTTTCCTTTTTTTCTGCATGGCACATACATAAATGATTCATGCACTCCCAGCAACTTTGTTCTCTCATCTGACAACATAATAATCATTAGATATTTCAGAAGCCACTAGAAGCTTCAACTGAACTCCCAATATTGCCATAAATTAGAGCTAAATCCATGTTGATGGATTTTTTTTTCAAAGGAATGATAAATTCATCTTGCCACCCACTCCTAGCAGAGCTGGAACGTGGTTATATAACAGCTTTATATACATGTAATGCCACACAAGAGAGGCACAGAAATGAACAGAGGCCATACAAGCCAAATATTTAATTATGAAAACATAATCAAAGGCTCAAGCTCAGTAGTTCCCTTTCCTTCTATGAGATTAATTGTATTTTGTTACATTCTTTGAAACCTTTTCACCCAATCCTCCAGAAGAGGCCCTGTTATTCAGGGAATCTCAGTTTTTACATTGTGGAAAATGTACTTTCTTACTATCTCAAATAAAAATGTGAGGAAATTATGGATTTCCAGATGTTGGTGACTGACAAGTCCCAATAGTACCAATCATAATATCCAATGCTGGGAACTGTACTTTAGCAATGTATAGATTAGAAGGTCACACATTTCTCATTGCTATCCTGAAGAATAAACAAATGGTATAGACCTTGGAATCCCAGGTGGATGTAGCAATTAACTTGATGCAAAAATAACATCAATTGCTGGGTGTTTTAGCAACTCAGATTTTTAGTTATCATTTTAACAACTACAGTCTTGGGTCAACTTCAGTTTGCATTTTTCCTTCTCTCTCTGGAATTTTTCTTTTTCTTCCTGCTTCAAGAAACAAATTTGATGCTTTATCTTCCTTATCTCATCCCCAATGAGCTTTTCAAAGCTAATTTTGTAGTTCTATTTTCTAATGGCGCACAAAATGGCATTACTGTAGGAAGTATATGTTAGCCGGGACCCAGTAAGGCAGCAGGAGTCTCATAATGCAGATAAAAATACATACTAATGGAAAAAATATAATTAAAGTATTCCACTCTTGTTTGTAAGACTACTTGTGCATATGAAACATAGTTTTGTGTTTCTGCATATGACCATGCTTCTAGCTAGGATACTGGATTTTTGGTATGTATGTTACTTTTTGAATGTGAACATGAGCAAACTAAAAATCCTTCTTAAAGCAACATGAACTTGTTCCAGTATTGGTTTTTATTTTACAAATCCTCAAATATTGCCTTGTCTTGACTCTAGCTGTCAGGGAGGTAGCTTACAGACATCTTTAGCTCTTCCAGGTTTAAAATAATGCTTTAATCTTCTTGCAATGTATTTCTTCTTTGTACATGATTTCACCTACTTCCTCCAAGATGTAACTGATGATGCCAAAATATGCCAAGCTTCTTTTGGTTATTTTAGGCACACACTATCACATCTGACTGGGGGTTACTACAGTATGCCTTTCTTAAAGGTACTAATCTTCTATGGCCATTGTGGACTGGACTGCAGGAAAGACTCAATACCGTATTTTTCAGAGTATAACACACACCTTTTTCCCTCAAAAAAGAGGATGAAAATCTGGGTGCATCTTATACACTGAATTCAGCATTTTTTGCCTGCCAAAACTCTGCCCCCTTCAGCAAAATGGCTGTGCAGAGCCTGTAGAATGATTTCAGAGAGCTCCTGGGGGCTGGGGAAGGCAGAAATGAGTGAAAAATGGGCTGGTTTTTGCTCAATTTCCCCTCCCCAGCCCCCAGGAGTATTCTATAAACCTCCTAAAGGCTATGCATGCAATTTCTTTGACACAAAATGGGCCCATTTTTGCAAAAAAAAACAACAACAACAGGCCGTTTATTGCTCATTTGAAGGGGCACCCCCCAGGAGCACTCTTCAAGTTCCCTAAAGGCTATTCATGTCTTTTTTTTAAAAAAAAAAAAAGACGGGCCTCTTTTCACAAAAAACGGACCATTTTGGGGAGGTTTGCAGAGTGCAAAAACTTTTTTAAAAAGCTGACAGAGACATCTATTTGCATTATGTCTGGTGCTTTCCAAAGTGTCAGGCCTTATGTGAGCTTCACATATACACAAATTTTGCATTGTTTTGAACATTCATCAACATAGTTGAATGCGTTTTGAAATAGTGTTAGAATTTGTTAAGATGTTGAGACTCTGGAAATAGTGCAGAGAAGAGCGTCAAAAATGATTAGCGGGCAGGAGGCTAAAAAATAAGAAGAACGGTTACAGGAATTGGGTATATCTAGTCTAATGAAAAGAAGGAGTAGGGATGACATGATAGCATTGTTCTAATATGAGGGGCTCCTACAAAGAAGGAGTCAATCTATTCTCCAAAGCACCCGAAGACAGGACAAGAAACAATGGATGGAAACCAACCAAGGAAAAAAGCAACCTAGAACTAAGAAGAAATTTCGTGGCAGTTAGAACACTTCATCAGTAGAACAGCTTGCCTTCAGAAGTTGTGGGTGCTTCATTACTGGATGCTTTCAAATAGAGGCTAGAAGACCACTGAGGTCCCTTCCAACTCTAGTATTCTATGCTCAATTATGTAAGCTATGTTTTTCTGGTTCTGTTACCAATAAATGTATTTTAGGTTTGGTATTGCAATGGCACTGTGCCAAAAAGAAGTTTCACAGAGCCATATTTTTATTACTTTTAATAATTTGTGGGAAGAATATCAATTTTCCTATATTTACATTTTGATTTTTATGTGCTGCCAGTCACAGCCACACACTATGAGTACTGTTATTACTTTGCAGCACCAATCAAAGATAAGAGTTTGTATATTATTCATCATTTCCCGTCCTGTACCTTCTGTCCTTCTTCTGTTCCTCTTAGTACACTTGACAGTCCAAAGATAAAGAGGAATATAAGAAGCTAAAGAGGTATCTAGACACTTCCTATAATCCTTTAACTATATATGTGACCTGCGGCTGTTTATGAAAATAGACCCAGCACTCTTTCTAAAGAACGTTACATCTGTATGCAAAAATCATCTGGCAGGTTGAGGCCCAGAGGATGGATGCAAGGGGAAGCAAGAGTATATGTATACATGGGTTTAGCATTGTTTCAAAAGGGCACTAGATCCATATTTATAAATATCTCAGATGACCTCTTTTCCCCAGAAGGTGGAGGAAAGTGTACAGTTAAATGTAAGTTAAAACGTTAAGACCTGGGTGAAAGGGAAATAATTCCCAGTTTTAAAGGATTAGAGAAATAATTGTGTTGTTATTGCCTTGATTGCTAAGAAAATGGCAAAGCACACAGGATAAAAGAAGCTTTTGTAACTTTGCTAAGTCCTGTGATTTAAAGATATTGCATTATCACTTATAAATATATTGAGGATAAATAAGTTGAATATTACGGTTAACACTCTGTTGGTGTGTATTTTGTTTTTTAAAAGCTACCTTTATAAATACCAAAGGAAAAGCTTTCACTTTCCTGCTTTATATCATATCTTAATTCTAACCTTATCAGTCTTGCTGTTAATTTGCATAATACTGTGCTGGTACAAAATTGGTCAGGCTCATTGTAAAACATACATCTGTGAGACTATATATGTTTAAAACAAGGATTCTCAATCTTTTTTACTAGCCATTGCCCCTTCTGAGCCTGAGCCTCATATTCCTTTGCAAATGAAAGGTAAAGATAATGTAGAAATTTTACCAACCGTACTGTTATAGATGATAATCTAAAGTGTATTTATAAAGGAGAAACAGTTTGTGTCAGAGTTTTGGCAGCATGACTATTATTAAGAGATAAACACAGAGAAAATCACAGCACACAGAGCCTTTAGACAATTAATAGTGGTTTATATATACATATATACAGACATATACATGGAGATAAATCCCTTACCACACAGCTGTGGACACAAGGAGAGAAATGAGATACACAATGAGAGAGAGAAAAACACCCTCTAATGACCACCTATATATAGATACCCCTTAAAGAGATAAATGCCTTGTGTGGACCATCAGAGTTTTAAAGAGCCTATACCTAGATTGCTGAATCATCCTCATTGCATCAGTTTACAGATTATAATTTACAACCTTACATCAGATGGCAGCTATTAAATCCTCATTACCTGACAGTTCGATGCAGTGATTAAAGCACCAGGCAAAAAACCTGGAAGACCACAAGTTCTACTTCTGCCTTAGGCATAAATCTAGCCGTATGGCCATAGGCCATTCATTTGTACTCTCTCAGACTTAGCAAGTAGGCAATGAAAAACTACTTCTGAAAGACATTACCAAGAAAACTAGTCCCGGCAGTTTCCAGGAGTCACAAAACTGACCGGAAGGCATACAAAGATAAGAACAAAGTATCTAAATCAGCTAAAAAAACAATCCTATGCTAGACACAATTGTGTAATGGCAAACAGAATTTTTAAAGACATAAAATGTCTAGCAGCAGTACTAATACTAGCACTAGCTTAATTTAGGAAACAACAGCCAATGACTTAATAGCCAACCATCAGCACCCCAATCAACATTTAAAAAGCCACATACAACAGGGACCATGTAATACCACACACAGAATAGCCCAAAGCATATTCTCTGATAGAGAGAAGTTCCCTGGAAATGGGCTCCAGTATGAGTCACAAAGCTCCAATGACTAAAACTCTTGTCCATGTGACCGACCCAGATTGGATCCTGCAACAGTATCCTAGAACACATATATTTGCCTTCATTCGTTCCACTTTTCCCCCCAAATCTCTACATCAGGGATGTCAAACTCAAGGCCCACTGTGCTAAGATCTAGCCCATGGTGCTGCCCTGGAAACAGCAAAGAACCAGCCGGTGGTGCCTCTGCCAGCAAAAACAGAGCTCAGGAGGGCTATGCGCAGCCCACCTGGGCTCTGTTTTTAGCCACGATGGCATCCTGAAGCCTTCTGCCAGAGAAAACAGAGCCTGGCTGTGTGCCATCCCCTGGGCTCCGTTTCCACTGGCAGAGAGCTGCAGAAGGCTGCCACAGCCGAAAATGGAGTCTCAACGAGAAATGTCGACTTAGCCACACCTCCAGCCGCCATCACTCGGCCACCACCTCCTTGGCCACACACACACACACACACACCCAGCCCCCCCCCCCCAAGGTCAAGCATAACCTTAATGCGGCCCTCAATAAAATCAAGTTTGACACTCCTGGACCACATCAAGCAAGCCCTATGACTAAGGTAAACTAAATTAAGGTGAATTTAAATATGTACTACCTGAGCTCACAAATACCTGCATCCCTCAGCATTTCAGATTTTCTTTCACATTAGGAGGTTTTGCATGGATCAAGCCGAGACCTGCATAAACAATACTTGTCTCTCGAGCAGTTCTTACTTGTCCTCAGATTACTTTTTCCAGTTCATTTTGTACTTCCGGAAAGTTTTTTTGTTTCTGAAAGACAGAATGAACTTATACAGAATAAGATGCATATGCTGTTCATTTGGTTATGGTTATGAATTCCAATATATCAGTATCTTCTTAATTATTATTCCTTATTATCTCTACACGCATATATATACTAGTTCAGTGCCAAATCCAGACGCTACGAAAGGAATGACAAGTAGGACATAAAATCTGGAAAAGGTCACTACTTACAAATTACAAAGGGTTTGTATTGCTGAAATGCATGTTAAAATTAATTAGGATTTCTGGAAGATTAGATTAGTTTGATTGCAGGAAGAAGCATCTCCCCCCCCCCCCCCCCCAAGTATGCTGAAAAATTTCACTTGCAGGCATAAAACTTGATTTCACTTGCAGGCATAAAACACCCTTCCCCTATCTCATTGGCTTTATTAATTTTATGTAAAGAAAATGATAATCTTCTTATTGAACCCAAACAAGTACACTACTGAATTTTAATTTTTCAACATCTAGTCCAAATAGTATTCATTTAGTATAAAATAGAAGATTGAAGCACATACACTGAAATCCAGAGCTTACATTTCACATGATTGCTTAGAGAGATTTTCCTTGGATTAGTTTCCACACTGTTGCTTTTTTTTCACCCTACAATTACAAAGAATTTCAGAAAACTTCAGTATCTTGTTAACTTCCTAGCTGCTGCCTATTATTGTAACTCTATCACCTAGAATATTCCTTAGGAACCAAATGCAACATTAAGATCCTTGGCAAGCTGTGACAGAGCAAATGTTTCTTCAATCAAAAAAATCACAGATCATACAAATCATATTATTGGCCTTTCAGGACTGCCAGACAGCAGCCAAGGATATTATAATGACAATTATATCTGTCCTTATTCTATTACAGCAGGACTGTGGGTTGTTTTTTTTCCATTGCTGTCTGCATGGATCCAGTTCAACTGATATTTAAATATGCAGCAAGATGAAAAATGTATTTTGACACTTGTCATTGCATCTTTAGCTCTAAAAGAAGTGTTGTTTCTAATCGAAACTGACAAAAGTAGTGTACTATCTGATGAATATACAATTTCTAACGGGCACTGCATAGGGCATTCTAATAAGAGCACTTCTGGTCGTTTTGACAATGAGAGCTGCAAGAAAATCTTAACCAGGCAGCTCCAGGCATGTAGACAGTTAATTATGACTTCACTAGAAAGGAATTCGTGAGACTGAACAATTTCAACACAGTTAACTCTCTTGCTTTTCATTTCAAACATATCTGTGGTATTAAAATGTGCTTGGAGTCTGTGGGAGTTGCTTAACATTTTCGCCTTTTTAGTAATTCTCTGTGAATGTTCATAGAATCATCTTGGATATTGCAGGGGGAGGGAGAAGTACAGGGAATTGACACTATTGAAAAGATGATAGAACATTTTACTTCCAGATCAAAGCAACTCCATATCTCATCCTCTTTCCTCTTCCTGCTTGATGTAGTCCACACAAAGTATCATCTGTAAAATTCAGATTCCCATCTTAATATAATTACCTTGTGTTTATTCAATACCAACTATAAAACTATAATTGGTGGAAATACAGAATTAGTGGTAGTGCTATTAAAGCATATCAAGCCAGATGTTTATTGCAAAGCCAGAATAAAATGTTGCAGTACTGTTTGAAATAGTGTATAATAGCCAGAGTATAATAGCCCTTGGAGTAATACAACAGATAACTATAAGCTACATACAGTCATACAAAAAGAGCTGTGACTTTTTCACAGTTCTCAAAGGCTGGTCAGTAATTTCTTCAAACCAAAGGTGGAATTCATTGCTTAGTAACATTAAACATACCTGGGTTATCGTAACTGGTATACCAAGAAAGAAAAAGAAAAACAGTAATAGGAACTGATCTCAACACCTCTGGATTACTCCCAGGTTTATTTGGGGTGTCATTGGTGCTTGCTTCAGAGATGATATTCTGCCAGTTAGGACTGGTTCACCCGAACCAGTAGTGGAAATGGATGGGCCCACCCCTTCACCCTGGCTCTATGCAGTCCCATGTAGGCACTTTTTAAAGCCAAAGTGCATACACGAAAGGCTGAGCACATGTGTGGATAGGGCACATGCTCACCTTTGCAAACCGGTAGGGAAGGTAAGTGAAGACCACCCCTGGTTTGCTTTTTAGTCTACTGAAAGCTATTTTTCTTTTTTATGTTGTAGTGTTGTAATTTCCTTGTCCAAAAATTGTTTTATATTGTTCTGCTGTCATTTTAATTTCTTGCAAACGACAATGGGAAGGGTGTAGCCTGTTGAAGATTGTTCAGAAAACAAATATATACTTTCATATGCACTTATTTAATGTAAACATAAGCAGCCAGTTGTAACTCTTCATGGTATTCTGTGCACACTTATGTAGAAATTAAGCGACTGAACTTAAATGAAAGCTCTATTATGAAGTATAAACATATTCATCTAACCCAGAAAATCATCTAAAATGTAATTTATAAAACAAAATAGTTTTACACAACATTGATGCATTGGAATTTCATTTTAATGTGTGCCATTGTATATAAGGAAATGACAATAGAAGTTATTCATTCATGCATTCTTTCAAATGTTTCATTTATATGCAGTGGTTTTACCTCATTCCAATAAATTAATAAATATTTAATTGCCGTCTTCAAGAGATTTAATCAAAATTAAATTTGAAGCCATATTCTTATAGCACTTATGTTTTGGGAATAGAAAACAATGTAAAAACTGAACAACTTATTAAGAAAACAATGATTTATTTTGTCCTTCCTAAGGAAAATCACTAGAAAATGTTACATTGCAGGTTGGTTTCTCTACTGTTCCTGACAGCAAATTCGCCTGTGTTTTGTTTTAATCTTAACTCTGTTTTTATGCACATTTGCTGCAAGTGTTGTGAACAAAACAGATAAATGAATAAGAAAATATATGATGATAGATATATGATAGATAGATGTTTATGAATAATTCTTCTGATAGAAATAATTCTCATTTTACTTGGAGCCATATTTCAAAAACACATGATGCATAATCTTAGTTTTAAAGGAAGAATATATTAAAGAAAAGGAAAACCTTTCCTTAACACAGTACAAAGAAATTAAGAATCTCATTTTGTAAGCTAGAAACAGAATAGGAAATTATTTATTTGAAACACTTTTTGCCCATTTCTCTATGCCCAGCAATTTTATTTTACAAATGATTTAAAAGTCAGTTTTAAAACACATACATAATCATCAAAATCATCCAATAAATAGAATACAATATAATACAAACGTAGCATTATTTTAAAAGCAGTAACTTGATTTTTCTGTCTCTGTTTTTGGTGCCTTGATCATGTAAAATCATGAGAGATATGTGGTAGCTAGGCAGAAATAATTTTACAAATGAACAAGCCATGGCAATTTCTTGCATATCAGTAATCAGTTTCATGTGACATATCCAAGGAAGGAAACTTCTTCTAGTTTACTGCTACTATAATTGAACTCCTGGAAAAGAGGAGAGAGAGATTACACAGGATTACTGTATGACAATGCATATAGATTATGAGACTTGTTTTCCATTAAATGTTCTTTAAAGAATGAAATAGGATATTAGATAAGCAAGCCCTTATTTAATTTAACTTCTTAGAGCAGTTGAAAAAATAATTACAAATAACTTGCCATCTAATTCAGCCATGATGTGTTAAATCTACAAGAATATCCCCATGTTGTAATGCAAACTATTCTTTATTTGAATTTGTGATGTACCAGGTCCCAATTCCAATAGACTCTGCATCAGGGATATGGTAATTGATCTCCTATTATCTTATGGAGGGTCCTAAGCCTTTTTCCATTATCCAAACTGTTATTCTTGTTACTTGTGAAGTCGTGTCTGACCCATCGTGACCCCCATGGACAACGTTCCTCCAGGCCTTCCCCTGGAGTCCATTTAAGCTTACACCGACTGCTTCAGTGACTCCATCCTGCCACCTCATTCCCTGTCGTCCCCTTCTTCTTTTGTCCTCAATCTTTCCCAGCATTAGCTCTTCTCCAGTGAGTCCTTCTTTCTCATTAGGTGGCCAAATTATTTAAGTTACATCTTCAGGATCTGGCCTTCTAAAGAGCAGTCAGGATTGATCTCCTCTAGGACTGACCGGTTTGATTGTCTTGCAGTCCAAGGGACTTGCAGGAGTCTTCTCCAGCATCATAGTTCAAAGGCCTCAATTCTTTGGCACTCAGCCTTCCTTATGGTCCAACTTTCACAGCCATACATTGCAACTGGGAAAACCATATTATCCCAACTGTACCTTCTCGCAAACCAGGAAGAATCCATTTCGTTGCTGTTACTTTCCTTACTTTTATAAAAGGAATTCTTCTTCACACCTTTACTTAGGAGGAAGAGAAAGGAAAAACAAATCCTTCTGCTCTCAGATTTTTTTTGTCTCTATTGTAGCTAGCAGAGTAGCCAGGATGTATGAAAATATGGATTTCTCATCAGAAAGCATAAGGTTATAGCACTAACTAAGCGGCAAGGCAGAAAAGAGAAAAAGAAAGGGAAATACAGTAAAATGAACCTTGCAGACTTTAATTTGCAATAATCTTCCAAGCAGGAATATAATCCAGAAGCATGAATACACAAAGCAGGTAGTAAAAATAAAACTAAAGATACAGGTAATCCTCAACTTACAACTTTTCATAACCAGCTGAAGTTACAACAGCACTGAAAAAAGTGACTTATGATCATTTTTCACATTTACAAACATTGAAGCATCCCCATGGTCAAAATTCAGATGCTTGGCATCTGATGCTTATTTATGACGGTTGCAGTGTCCCGGAGTCATGTGATCACTCTTAACAACCTTCTGACAAGCAAAGTCCATGGGGAAGCCAGATTCACTTAACAACTGTGTTACTAAGTTAACAACTGCAGTGATTCATTTAACAACTGTGGCAAGAAAGTTCATTAAATGGGGCAAAATTCACTTAACAAATATCTCACTCAATTGGGCTCAATTGTGGTGGTAACTTGAGGATTAACTGTACAAAGAAATTGCTTAGATCAATTTGTAACTAAGTTACATCTGGTTCCACAGAGGGGGGCATTTTCCATCTGATTCACCAATGCTGCTCTGGGACAAGATGTTTTTTCTCTTACCTGATAGTAGGTAGACTCCAAAGAATCTCCTTAATCTCCCCTTTCAGAATGAAAGACAAGACAGCAAAAGGCTCTTCCCCTTTAAAACACTTGTATGAAACATTTCTGCTCCAGATAAAGGTAAACGTCCCCCGCACATGCATACTAGTCGTTCCTGACTCTAGGGGGTGGTGCTCATCTCCATTTCAAAGCCGAAGAGCCAGTGCTGTCCGAAGACGTCTCCGTGGTTATGTGGCCGGCATGACTCAATGCCAAAGGTGCACGGAACGCTGTTACCTTCCTACCAAAGTGATCCCTATTTTTCTACTTGCATTTTTTATGTGCGTTTGAACTGCTAGGTTGGCAGAAGCTGGGACAAGTAATGGTAGCTCACTCTGTTATGCAGCGCTAGGGATTTGGACCACTGAACTACCAACCTTCTGGTCGACAAGCTCAGTATCTTAGTATCTTAGCCACTGAGCCACTGCATCCTTATGCTCCAGATAGCTCAGCTGTGCTATTTCTTCTCATTTTCCTGATTGACAAGATTAACTTTTATTACTCTATCTGAATCTCTCGTGATTTTTTTTGTTTTGTTTTTCCCTTTATTATGTATGTTCACAAAACATGGTTATCCATGACTGTCAAGGATAACAGTGGTGGCATTTGCATAACAAGCTTGATTAGTTTTAACCTTGGACAGGTAATCATTGTTTAACATTCCAGTTGTCGATAATCAGGGTAAATGTGTTGTATGAATGGATCCAATGTAAAAAGAAATTCTGTATCCATCGCAAACTGAAACATGAAAATGGTTTCTTATAAGCATAGTTTTTCAAAATCAAGGATTATCTACAGTCAGTTATGAAAACTTTCCTGCCAAAAGAGGCAATTGATTTCCTTGCCTGGGGTGGGGACACTGAAATGTGAGGAATTTCGATAAGGTCCCCATGAACCTGCCACATAACTATTATTCTAATGTTTTAGAATAGAGTTTTCACTTTCCAGTTTTGCAGAAGTAGGGATAAACTACTTCCAGAACTAGTATGTACACCTGCTGATTACAACATCAAAGTGAAGTTGATGGAGTGACTGGATCATTCACATAATAAATATTAGACTGGTCTCTTTACTGTAGCATGGGCTCTATATTATAATCCTGCTCCCCAATGTTAGCATCTCTTCTATATTCTGGAACCAAATGAATACACTATCAGGATAAATTGTTTTTATCCCATTCCAAACACATATTTAGCTGAGAACAAGTTGTTTAGAGATTTAGGTAGAATGGGTAATACACATTGAAGGAACAGGCAGATGATTACATATACAGAACAATGAACAGAAAGCATTTCAGCAAGTGTGTCAGTGCATTGTCACAGACAGAGAAAATGTTTAATAAGAAAGGAAAACACCTTCTATTGAAACAATAATTTAGAATTTAGAGCAGTTGTGGGTTGCAGGCGGTACGCCCCAGTACAGGCGTACTGGAACCTGCCCGGAGCACAGGGTATCGTTCCGGTACCATGCTCCGGATGGCCCACCCACCCACCCGAGCTCCTTATCTGTCCATTAAAGCCTTCAGCGCTTCCGCGCACAAGCATTGCGCGTACAGCACCTGTGTGACGCTCCACTGAGCAGCTGGAATGTCACGGAGGCCTGCGGAGGCGTCGCTGGACTGTACGATGCAGGCACGCACTGCGTGCGTTCATGTGGAGGGTGCCACATTGCAACGGGATCTGGAACCCACCACTGATTTAGAGGTACCAATTGCTTTGGTACCTCTAGTTACCTGATGTCCATTATGTTCAAGTTCTCAGAGAGTGTTTTAGGGAGCTGGGATTCATAATTAAAAAGTTGTACAAGTGACACTCATTCTACTATGAAAGCTGTCCTTCAAGCACCCCAGGTGAAGGCAGTGCAACCTCGGGCCTGTTATGGATGAAAAGAAGACAATGTTCCTTTTCTGCACATTCCTTTCCACACCTAGAGTACAGGAGATCTTACACTTCCAAACACTTGGTGCAAAGTGCCCCATTCTGATAGATTCCTTCTTTCCAGGCCCTAAAAAAAGAGGGAATACTGTAAAACCTAAGCATAGCAAACTTCCTTTCCTCCCTTCGTGTATTTTGTTCTTCCACATAATGCCACATTCCTTCCCTCTCTCTTTTACCATATACTATTCCCTTCCCAGTCTGGATCAATGTGCTAAATGTATTTGGAGAGAATACAGTGACCCCACAATCCAATCAATAAACAGTAACAGAGTTGGAAGGGACCTTGGAGGACATCTACTCCAACCCCCTGCTCACGCAGGAGACCTGAACTAGGGATCTGAACCACCGAACTGTCGACCTTTCTGATCGACAAGTTCAGTGTCTTAGCCACTGAGCCACCTAGTCAATCTAGTGACAAATATTAGGCCAATTCTTGATTTTAAGCTAAAAGTTTATAATAAATAAATGTTTTGTTGAAGAACTTGAAAAATACAGATAAAGAGGGATTTAGAAAAAAATACAAACTTAACAGAATTTGTACTTTATGTTTAATACCTATTGATACATAAATATGTACACATAAATAAACAAAACAAAAGATTTGAACCTTGAAAACAAACACAGATTCTAAATTGTATTTTTATATTCTGTCCATAAATTCTGCAATTGCATGTATCTATAAAGTATAAAAAATGTTCATTCAGAAGAAATATAAATTAACCGCTAATCTGATAAAGTTCATTTGTTTTCCTTGTGCCTTACATCCTGAAATGAAATATAATATAAATTCTCTTTGACACAGCCCTTATTCATTTTTTTTCAGTTGAGAATGTACATCAGATTACTGAGTTTCAAAAATTGATGGGGGGGAAATTGGTAATGCATCATTCTAGTCTATCACTGAGCACAGAAAAAAGACATTTTAATTAAGCAACTTATAGAGTAGAAAACTAAAAAGAAAAAGAAAACTTGATATTGTTTAGAATTCTTTTTTGTTAATGTACGTGCAGTATCCATGACATCAATACATGCTATTTTGCACTGATTCTTCTCTGTATATGTTTAATAGGCTGGAAAATTATGTAGCTATGTTGGTCTGCAACTGGTTGAAAAACTGCGCCCAAATGTCAGCAATGATTCTGTACTACCCTGGAAGGAAAAAAGGGACTAGGCTGCACAAGACCAAGACTTAAAAACAAATGCATAGAAAGCCAGAATTGAGAAGTTAGGAACAGACAACAAATGCCATCTCTGTAAAGAAGCTGAAGAAACAGTGAACCACCTAGTTAGCTGCTGTAAGAAGATCGCACAGACTGATTACAAACAATAGAATGACAAGTGGATGGTGGAAACATCATTTCTCAACAAGCAAGAACTGATGGGATCACAAAATGGACAAAGTAACTGAACATGAAAAAGCTATAAGTGCTTTGGGACTTTAGAATTCAAACAGACAAGAATCTGCCACACAACATTCCAGACATGTGGAAAGTGGATGTTGCAGTACCTGAAGACAGCAGAAGAGAAGAGAAAAAAACTGGAGAACATAACAAAATACAAAGACCTGCAAATATAAAAACTGTGGCAAGAAAGTAAATATAGTACCAATGGTACTTGGATGCAAAACTTCTGGAATACCATTTGAACACCATTTTTCTTGTCCTTTGCATTATTTCCATCGCATCTCAAGGTCTGCAGCTTTGCATTTCACCCACCTCTTCATCTGGTCTGCAGCTTCAGCAAGACATATGTCTGCAGCAGTGCTGAGATTCAATTTTTTTTTTACTCCCTGTTCTTGGTGAACGTGGTGTGGCTTGATGGGCGTGGAAGGGGAAGGATACTGTGAAATCTCTATTCCCTCCCCACTCCGGGGGAAGGATACTGCAAAATCCCCATTTCCTTCCGATCAGCTGAGACTCAGGAGACAGAGAATAGAAATGAGTCCAGCACATTGACTGAGCACCAATTTCTGTGTACATAGGGCCAACTACAGATATGAAATATATATTTTTTTTAAAAAATCACCTACTATGTGTCAGCACTCCATTTTAGAAGCTCTGCACATCCACTGACTTAGCCACATGCTGCCTACAGCTCAGCTGCAGCTGTTGCTGGAGTGTGCTGGTCTTGATAGTTAACACAAGTATTTCTCAAGTGATTACTACCAGATTGTCTGACAGACTTAAATCAGTCCCCATTTACATGATCATTTCAGTGAATGCATACTAAATGAAAAAGCAGTACATTTTTTTAAAAAAACCACTGAAGTTATGTTGTGCTAAATAACTGAACAGATATCATTACTCCTGATGTATACGGTATGTTCTTTACTTGACTGCTTCTCTGATATACGTAGAAGGATGAGAAAAATAATCTTAGGAAATCGCATCATTACTGCTTCCCTGTATATCCAATATATGCAGAGAAGCTCTTTAGGAAATTATTGTCCCCAGCTGCCCAAACTTCACAGGGAGCAGCATCAACCTTAATCTTGTAAGATATCATTAGTAAGCCATTGACATGCTGTCACAAGTAGCACAGCATTGGATGAGGTCCATAAAGTCACTGGAAATGAAGCCCAACACAAAGTATTTTTTATCTTTTGTACATTATAACTATTACTGGATAGTTATACATTAGACAGAAACTTGTAGGCAGCTTCACTAAGAGGAAACCACTATGAGCCTCTCGAAAAACACTGAAACTTGGGATGAGTCAGATAATGAAAATATTTTATAAATTATATTATATTAATTATATTATCATACTGATATTTTATTGTAGTAGAGTAGGGTATGCTATGCTATGGTATGCTATGCTATGGTATGCTATGCTATTATAATTCCAGTTATTCTCCTGAATCTGTTCCAATAACTGGCATTGTGTTGGGAATATCTGCATAGCATATGGGTCAGAACCTCCAAAGTCCAGATGGGAGTTTTCATAGAAGTTTGTGGAGAATAACAGGGCTAGGATCCTGTGGGACATCCAGAAACCAAACAGAGAGGCAGTTCTACTACTTTTGTACTGGACAAGAGCCAAGAGACTAGTGGTGGTGGTGGTGGATGTAGTGGTATCAAGTGACACCACCATATTGCCTCCAGGAGTTGTGAATGCCCCAACACTGGAAGTCTTTAAGAAGATGTTGGATAGCTATTTGTCTGAAACGGTATAGGGTTTCCTGCCTAGGCAGGGGGTTGGACTAGAAGACCTCCAAGGTCCCTTCCAACTCTACTATTGTATTATTGTATATCAGAAAGAAGGAGTATGAGAAGCTGAAAAAGTACTACAGCCTGAAGGAGGAACTAGAGAGGTTGTGCAAGATAAAGGCCAAAATGATCCTATTGATGGTAGAAGCACTCAGGGCTGTGACCCCTAAATGGAGAAAATGGCTATAGCAGATCCCAAGGAACAACTTCAAAGCTCTCTTTCTAGAAGAGTGCAGTGTTAGGAACAGTTAAGATATTGTACAGAACCCTCAAATTCCCAGGCCCCTGGTAGAGGACCCCAAATTAAGGAAGATATTCAAGCCTGATTTTGAATAAAGGGAAGTCAATTGTCAGTATCAAACTCAATTATCTGTTACAGAAGGTTAAAGTAGTATCACCTATGTCTACGTTTGCACAAATAAGAAGATGGGGGAACCAATAACTTCTAATTCATTGCTAACTCTTAGAGCAAATGAGGACAAGCAATATAAATGGCTTGCAGAGAATTTGTATTATTTAGGTAATTAAGCTAGCAGATGGTTAATGCAATTTATTATAACAGAATGTTAAATAATTGGTTTGGGAAAATGTACCAAATGGAACAATATATAGTGCAATGAAAGGGTGACAGAGAGGGAGAGAGTTTTTATATTACTGAATAAGAAAATGAGAAACCATTCATAGATACATACAAAAACAGATTGTGATTTATTTTCAAAAGAACCGAATTTATAATGTGGGCATTGCAGCTGGATTACTGTTATTACTTTTGGTATATACAATAAAGGTAAATTAAATTGAACCTCTGGAACAATACTGTCCAGATTAAATATCACAATGTATAAATGAAAAGATACCCCATCCAAGAAAGATTTATAGCTTATTTTGACAAAGAGTAGAATTTTATTAGTCAATTTTCTCATGGGGTTTGGATATATTTGGTAAACAGAATTCCTGATTGTGTTTGTACCTATGAAGACTCTCTGCAATCTCATATCATTTTTCTGTCCCAGTGGATAACCACACAAAGGGCTTTCCATCAGCCCTTGTACTGACAGAAAAGTATGCTGTCCCAACTACCTTACTCTAATGTACCACAAAGATGGAGCTATCCTTACATCGTTAATCTGAGACAAATTAAAGGACGTGGTCACTGGATTCCTGATGCTTCATTTGTCCTGCCACCAAGAGTTGCTTGTAAGCAGGGAAACCACCAATCATTCTCTAACACAAGGTAGAGTGACATGGAGAGTGCTGGCAGATGTTTTAAATGGCTAGCTTAGCCAACTCTCAGACTACTCTACTAACAGGTTAATAGACTAGAGGATGAATAACCTGTGAATAATAATAAGGGATGCGGTGGCTCATTGGCTAAGATGCTTAGCTTGTCGATTAGAAGGTTGGCAGTTCAGCAGTTCGAATCCCTGGCACCGTGTAACGTTACTTGTCCCAGCTTCTGCCAACCTAGCAGTTCTAAAGTATGTAAAAATGCAAGTAGACAAATAGGGACAACTTTGGTGGGAACGTAACAGTGCTTCATGCACCTTCGGCATTTAGTCATGTCGGCCACATGATCACGGAGATGTCTTTGGACAATGCTGGCTCTTCAGCTTTGAAATGGAGATGAGCACTGCCCCCTAGAGTCGGGAATGACTAGCACATATGTGCAAGGGGAACCTTTACCTTTCAACCTGTGAATGTTCAAGCTTTTCTGAAGGCAAGTCTGGTCCTATTTAAATGTTCAACTACTATGCCAAAATAGTCTGACTGACAGGTTGCAGTTGCAGAGGAAGGACATGGCGTAAGAAAGTTATTGGTATTCTTTCCAGTTCGTGTGAGGTGCAGTCCATCCCTGGCCAGTACCCCTTCATGTAGATAATGCAGACCATGGTCTGGAAAGCTATTCTAAGCTATAATAGCAATAGCATGTAGACTTATATACCACTTCACAGTGCTTTACAGCCCTCTCCAAGCGGATTACAGAGTCAACATATTGCCCCCAACAATCTTGGTCCTCATTTTACTGACCTTGGAAGGCTGAGTCAACCTTCAGCCTGGTAAGATTTGAACTGCCAAACTGCAGGCAGCTGGCAGGCAGCAGAAGTAACCTGCAGTACTGCATTCAAACCACTGCACCACCATTGTTCATAATAATGAATAATGAGGAACCCTCTCTTCATGTAGCTAGCAGAATGCAGAAGTAGCCAATGCATGGCCCTGAAGCCACAATGTAGTATCCTGCTAAATTGTACAAATAGTAAAAAGTGGCCCTTTAGTAATTGGTGCACCCATTGATAACAGAAAATACAGTTGGCCAAACCCATATAATCAATAAAACATGCCAAACCCTATCCATGGCAAAAACCTATATACAGAAAGGAGGATTCTGCAGAAGTCTGGTCTCTTATAATTTGCAAGTCTTTGTTTGGAAAAGTGGACCAGCATTGGGAAATATAATTGAAACGATATACATATAATTCACTGATCAGATCTGAGACTAGGGATATTTTAGGGTTTATTAAACATTTCATTCAGCATGTTTTTTAGACCTCATTTGTATACAGTAGGGAACAAAATGGCAAACAAGGCATGGATTCAAAAAAGACTATGATGTAGTGCAGGGGCTACAAACTCAAGGGTCAAGGACCGGATCCAGCCGATGGGGTGCTTAGATCTGACCTGCAGGGCCACCCTGGGAACAGCCCATTTTCGCTGGCAGAGCTCTCGTGCCACTACAGACACCCCTGGCCACCCCTACCCCACCTCCTGAGGTCAAACACAACGCTGATGTGGACCTCAATGAAATCGAGTTTGACACCCCTGATGTAGTGAAATGGCTTCTCCCATAATATGCAAATAAGATGCAGATTTCACAATTTCAATATTAGCTATGGCCTTCTTCGCTTGAATGAACTGTTCACTCTTGAGGTAAGACAATGACTGATGAAGGAAATAATAAAAAGGGATAGAATTAAGCAAATCACACATAATAAAAGGCTCAACAATGCTTAGACTAGTATTTCAATTTTTGTATTATAATAGAAATGCCCATACTGAGTCATATCACTTTTCTATTTTATTTGGCTAATTGTATTTCCAGCTAATCATGTGTTTGTAAATAGTCTAAGCCTTTTTCTTCACCTGCAATAATGCATTTTGGTGAACTGTTATCTATTTTATCTTCATTTCAAACTCTTAACTTCTTTTTACCTAAAAAAATTATCCTGGAAAAATGGGAGGATTCAGTCTTTATCAGAAAATAACATTTCCTGAAAAAAAATTATGGAGGGATTGTAGTGTAAGTACAGATTTCTTGATAAATCATCTTTTTTCGAAGATCATTTACTGCTTCAGAGAGAGGGAAAAATACTGTGTGTATAGCAAGAATGCCAGTATTTCATTTTCTTGCTAACAAAGTTGTAAGAATTTATTAAACAAAATATAGCACTGTCATGGTTACATTATGTCCTTAGCAAATACAAGAAGTAAAAGAATTTCAGTGTGCTTAAAATAAAAGATGCATTCATTATATGTACACACACACACACACACACACACACTTACATGTACCATACATATACCATCAAACTATTCCCTTTGAAAGTAAGCAATATTATGCATAATAGAGAAAAACAGTGAGAACTTTAAAGAATAAAATTCAGTGTATGAATTGGGGTGAATGGAAATGAAACCAAAGTCGAAGCATAGAAGAGCAGATAGAAGTAAGATAGAACAAGGGGGAGGAGGAATATACCTAGATCTAAATCATACCAACATCATATTACTTCTATCTGCCATTCTATTCTTGGACCTTGCCAGTGGTGGGATTCAAATTTTTTTGCTACCGGTTCTGTGGGCATGGCTTGGTGGGCATGTCATGGCTTGGTGGGCGTGGCAGGTGAAGGTTACTGCAAAATCCCCATTCCCTCCCAATCAGCTTGGACTCGGGAGGCAGAGAATAGATGGGGGCAGGGGCAGTCAGAGGTGGTATTTACTGGTTCTCCAAACTACTCAAAATTTCTGCTACAAATTCTCCAGAACTGGTCAGAACCTGCTGAATATCACCTCTGGACCTTGCTTTCATTTCCATTCACCCCAATTCATACACTGAATTTTGTTCTTTAAAATGCTCACCTCTCTCTGAAGTTCTTCCTCTTGACCCGTGCACCCATTAATTCTTGACAAGGAAACCCTTTCCCATCATTCCTCATTTTGCATAGGACATTTGATACATATTCCAATTACAATGCATTCCATTTAGTTTTATTTTTCTCCCAACTTATCCATTTCTTAGTTTCATATAACCAAGTGGACAATCTAAATCTGGTTTCTCAACCAACAGTGCAGAGGTGGGTTCCTACCGGTTCGGATCAGTTCGGCCAGGTAGGTAGTAACTTGGCCTGCCACGCCCCGGAACCGGTTCTCTCTGCAGTGCCATAGGCGCCGCCATCTTGTTTTTTGCTTCTGTGCATGTGCAGAAGCAGTTTTTAGTACTGCACATGCACACGTAGTGCACACGGACAGCGCATCCCTGAGCAAACCGGCAGTAGCAGCAACTGGAACCCACCCCTGCAATCGTACTCTCATTATCTGCAATCAAAAGCAAATGTATACTCATGTCTTCAACCAACGCTCCTTTGCCAGCAATTTCAAATTCAAGAGGTCAGACTTAGACCTTGGGTTTTTGTGGCAGCTGTAAATCTATAGCTATAAGGCTTAGAAAATATAAACAAGCTTACTTCAAAGGGTGAGGCACCATGGAGATGAATCCAAGATGAGGAGCCAGAGCTGAGGATCGATTTATGCAAGTCCACAGGTCACTCCTGGAATCAGAGCAGCCCACATTCCAAAAGTTAGACCTAGGCTGGAATACAGTTTTGCCACAACCGATTCCTAAGTCATTTTTTATGCCACTGATTCAGACATGCCTTTCTTTTTTACTGAGTCATGCCTCTGCCTTTCAAACAGCCTCATTGATCATCTACTCCCTTGAGCTTTCTGTCTGTGGAGGTGCCGAGAGTCTTTTTCTGTTCAGGCTTCTACTTCAGCTGCCTTAGCCTGTGGTTGTGCATTTGCAAGAGAGGAGAGTTCATTGCCTGACCATTCCAGACTCACAAGCTTATCATCCAGCTGGTCCTGTTCTTCCTGAGCCTCAACCGCCTGTTAACTCTTGAGCTGTAAGGATAAAACCTGTCAACCCCTGCTTCAGTTCAGAGTGTGGCTAAGCAAGCAGGCCCATCACATAACAGGCCCATAATCTTTAATGTCACTACAAATATTCCATCAATGAACCGCTACATTTATCCATCAATGCATTAAACAACCAAAGAAAGTTCTCACATCCTCGTCTGAAGCTCTGCCCAGGGTTGGACCATTAGCTAAGCATTCTGTTTAGTCTCACGCAGGCTTTACAATTGATCCTCGGTTAATGACCACTCATTCAGTGATCAAACTTATGACCGCACCAAACAAGTGATATGTACAACCAGCCCTCACAGCATCTCAATGGTCAATGGATCGAAATCCAGAGGCTTGGCCACCAGCCCAGATTTCTGTCACAGTATCCAGCAGCTACATATGCAATTTGTGACTTTTCTTCAGCATAAAACTGCACTCCACTTCCCACATTTTGTTCATTGCCATTTCTTTCCAATCAGAATTCTTGAAGTTACATTTCCAGGCTTACTTAAACAATTGACCTCTCTGTCGTTTTTTGCATTCACTCTGATCACGCTTCCATTTGCAAGGCAACAATAGCGGCATTCTTTTCGTTGTTAGCAGAGATACAACAGGTTGCATAGCCATTTTGCACAAGCAAACTGCATAGCCAAATGTAGCATGTGCTAGGGCATAGAAATTGGGCCTGAGGTCAAGAGCCAATTCCCTCAGTGCTTAAGGAATGAACAATAATAATTGCAACTGTAATTTTGCTGAAATCCTTTAGAGTCTTTATGTTCTTTCAGGCAAGGTGCAATTCATCTAAACAGTCATTTAAGAAAACAACATTCAGTCTATTGCAATTCCATGTGATTATTACATCAATGAAACCTAGAATGGCATATGACGGGGGTCAGCAACCCGTGGCTCTGGAGCTACATGTGGCTCTTTCATCCCTCTGCTGCGGCTCCCTGTTGCTCAAAATATGTGTCACAACCACCAATGTGGGACACCCACCGGGATGTGATTTATTGAGTTTTTCGACCACCGGTAGGTTTTGTGGTTCCCGGTCTTTTCTTTTCTGTGGGAAATGGATCCAAATGGATATTTGAGTGTTTAAGGTTGCCAACCCCCTGGCATATGAAATGCCATTCAGACCTTTTATAGAGGAGCTCTATAGTCATGTTTTCAGATGTTTTGGGATAAATAATAATTCAGTTACAAATACATAATTAAACAAAGGTAGGTATTGATACTGCCATTTGACTAGCATAGATGAATTAACTCTTCTAGCTAAGTTCTATACATGTTTAAATGAGATGAAAAACCAACCAACAAACAAGTTATGTATATTAAAAATCACGTAAACCATCTCTATAGTAGAGATTTTTTTGGAGTATCAATATATTTGTACAATACAGCCTAGAAATCTAAAAATGTATCTAAAAATAATTTATCTTAAGCTAGTTCATTCACAAGACAAGGCAGAACCCTTTTAAAAAGTTAGCTTCTCTGTCCACCAAATCACACCTGTGGCATTTGAACTGACAAAAACTGACTGCCATATCAGAAGCTGGAAGGAATTTTTAAGCATTTCCAACAGTTTTCAAGGTGCTAGACTGACTCTTATCATGAAGCAAATACAGGTTGCCTTTCTGTATATTTTAGATCTGCAGAATTAGTGACATGTTAATTTAAATAACTATTAGATGGCAGCAAAGAGATCAGAAAATTCCACCCAGTGTCCTGTTTTTGTAGCCTACTCATTAAAACTAAGAACAATTGTAAACGAAGTAAGAAACTGTGATAAGTAGAGTTCACCCATTATGCTAAGCCAAAGCATAGTTTCATTTTGGTTTATTATCAGGGAAAATGACACACAACTGCATAAGGCATCAAAAGATGTTTGCAATCCTTTGAGCCCCCTCTAACCATAACTGCTAAGACATAATCTCCTGATATCTGCAGTTGAAAAACATGAAAATTGTAATATAAGGCCTAAAATAGGCAAAGTTTAGAAAAGCAAACAATTGCCTTTCCCATTAAGCTTCACATACATGTAAAATATGTTCCCATCCAGTTTGCAGCCTTCAACCCAAGAAACCTAGTAGGCCTTGATTACCAAAATGTTGCTTATCCCTGAGTGTTGTGCAAACCTACACACTGTGATTTTATAAACCAGTTTTTTGCTTAGTGTGTGGTGTGACTATAGCTTCAGAAAGTACAGAACATGCAAATACTAGGTGGGTCTGCATTTTTCATTTGGAATGCAATCATTGCTTCTTATCTTCAAACGTCTACTGGCAGGCCACTTTTACTGACTTTCTTCTAAACCCAGGGTGTCAAATTCGCATCGTCACGGTGTTGTCACGTGACGTATCATAACTTTTCTCCCCTTCTCTAAACCAGGCGTGGGCGTGGCCAGCGTGTGACGCATCCAGCCTGCAGGCCGTGAGTTTGACAGCCCTGTTTTAAACTTTTGATACTGGAGGGCTATCTGAGATAGATCTGGGTTAAAGTGTAAAACAGAAGGCTAGGTAAAATGTTCTTCAAGTCACTGGTGAAATTCAATTTTTTTTACTACCGTGGACATGGCTTGGTGGGCGTGGCAGGGAAAGATACTCCAAAATCTCCATTCCCACTACACACCTGGGAGAAGGATACTGCAAAATCCCCATTCCCATCCCACTCTAGGGGCAGCCAGAGGTGGTATTTGCTGGTTCTCCGAACTACTCAAACTTTCCACTACCGATTCTCCAGAACCTGCTGAATTTCACCCCTGCTTCAGATGCATTGAATAAGAGAGCCTTATCTTTGCAATATTTCAGCACACAAAACAAATTTTAGAATCTATTTATTAAGAGAAGGCAGTACAAATTACGCTTTATATATTGATTTTTTTTACAAGCTACTGAATGACTTATGAACAATTAATGTTAACTAATCTACCGTGATTGGTAATCCATGGGTGAACTCAGAGCAAATATTAATTTGAATTTCCTACAGATATGTATTATGATGCCCAACCTATGCCAGCGGCTGGTATGCTTCGGTTGCTGCTATACATACAAAACAGATTATTCAAATAAATAATAATATGTATTAAGACTGCTAATCAGTGTGGGAAATTAATATTTAGAGTAGAAATAGATTAGAGACTCAAAATGCCTGTAATCCCAATTTGGCAGACTCCCACAGCCAGGAAACCTAATAGCAATTGCAAATTGATAGCAGCATTGACAGATTGGCAGTCATGAAGGAAAGAAATTGAGCGAAGCAGAGCTATACACTGAAGAAGTTGGCTAATACACACAATAGTGGAGGTTAGAAAATTTGTTCTGAAATAGAAGACTACAGACTCCAATCCTATCTGTGGAACTGCAGTAGAGTTTCATGGAAATGCCTCTGTCCTCTATTTCTTATTGAAGCATCTTTAACAAATAAACATAGTGCCTTTTCTATGATTCGATGAAGTCTTAATCAACATGTTACTACTGGTAATGTGAAATACTTTGAAGTCTTAATCTGTCTGCCAATCCCTCCCGCTTCAAACTGGTAACTCTGGCACAATTACCATATAGACTTTTTTTCCCTCCTATGAGTCACAGTTTTGGTGTCCTCAAGCTGTGCAAGTTCCATAAAAAGGAGAATCACCAGCACACCCTGTGAGTAGAAAACAACTATTTTACACAACTATCTTATGTAAATAAATAGCAAGAAGTGTGCTGCACCACCAAGTGGTTGCCTTTCTGTTTCTTATGGCAATCACATTATAGGATTAGACTTTTGGTTCTGTGCTTCTGATAGAAACAGTCTGAGGAGAATTGCACAGAGAGGGAGAGAAAGAGAAAGAGAGAGCTTAGATGTTCTGACACTCCCCAGCAGCACGAAGCCGAGTCCTTGTCCTGATAAAGCCCTTTTATTTAATTTATGTGAATTCCTCTCAAGGAAAGTCTTTCCTCTCTCACAGTCTTTCAAGCTAGTTCACAATTACCGGTCTTTATCAGGCTTGGAGAGTGGCCAGGCCACTATCTTTCAGAGGCTGCAATACTTGGCAAGAATGCAAGAATGAGCTAATTGTCTCCTGAAAACACCCCTCCCCTTTCACTCCTCGTTTATTCCCTACGGAAGGGGCCATTCACCATCCACTTGTGGCTTTACTCACAAGTTGATCCTTGTTCCTTAGCTGTTCCCTTCGTCTGGCAACTCTGTGCATATGCACACTGGGCCTCTAGCTGTTCATCTGCGTCACTGATGTCTGACTCCGAAGGCAGATGACAACTGTCAAATGGCCCTGACTCCATCTCTGCTTCTGACGTAGAGCACTCATCAGAGCCTTCCCCAGACTCCAGGACTGGCCCATGTTCCTCCCCAACCTCCTCACTGTCTGAATCTGCTGCTAGCTCCGCTGGCCGCTGGTGGGCCACAACATTAGAAACCCTCACTGCACCTTCTGACATCTTGTGGCCAAAGATACTTTAATGTGGTTTGTTTCGAAATGCAAGATAGACCGGGGTTTAATGAGGAAGACATTTCAATGGCTGGTTCTACTAAGCTCGGTTTAAAAGCTGCATCAGAAAACAGGAAAGAGTGGGGCATTGTGAATAGCTGGGGGGGGCGGGAAACACTGAAATAATAATTATTAGCAGGGAGAGATAGTGAGAGACTGCAATTTGATAACTATAAAGTGTGCTGGCTTAAGAAAATATAGAACTCCTTGGCCACCATGACTGATGGGATCCCTTCTGGTCATTGAGAAAATTTGCATTTGGAAATTTGCAGAATTTGAAAATTTGCAGAATGGAAACAGGAGAGGCATTGGGGCTTCCTTAGCTTTAAACCATCCATGACTGTACTAGCTAACATTTCTTTCATAGATTTAATAATAATAAAAACAAATAAAAACAAAATAGCAGTTATAGTTATACAACATTAATATAATAAATATATACCATAAGATATTTACAGTTACATTAAAAATAATAATTATAAAATCCTACCTACTTTGCTAACAAAATTTATAGCACAATAGTGCTGCCTCTATTGGCAGCATCTGGACACAACCACTGCCACCAAATATCTATTTTACAAATAAATACATTTTCAATATTAAATGCATCCAAAGTTATGTGGATTAGGAAGGGAATGAGTATTCCATAAATAGGAGCCTAAATCCTGAATTATACAGCAACAAGTTAATGCAATGTACAAGAAGGGAATGGAAAGAAGGTTGATTGGATCAACCTTCTATTGAATGGATTGCATAGAAAATTTTGCATTGGTACGGGAACTGGGATAGGTAATGGATAATAGATAGTAGAATTATGGTATTTAAAGCCTAATTATGGGATTAGCTAACCAAATGTGTACAAGGGAAAACACAGGAAAAAAATAACAGAACCTTAGGTAACGTTTGTAGAAAGATGGAAACCTGTAAAATGCACTCAGTCTAGAATAACTGAAAAACAATAGCCAGGGAAACATAACTGATAGCAAGACAAAACATTGCTAGTGATGTCCAGAGATTATAGCCTCATCAGCATTATTTGATGGACAAGAACATCAAATGCTGCAGGCGGAAATAACAGCACTAGCTCTTAGAAAAAGTGCTGGCTCTTAGCCATCACAGTGTCATTCAATACCCAAGACAGTGCTGACTCAGTTGAATGATCTGCTTGGATGTTGACTGAGATGGATCAGCGAGACCATGGTTGATTAGATGAACAGCCCAATTATAAAAGGACAAACCTATGAAAGATTTTAGATAAAAAGAGAAGGAGTAAAACAGGGCACTAAGGAGTATATACTAAGGAATGTAAAAGAAGACTCCTCAATTTTGATGGATGAAATTTGTTTAAATACTCCTGGTGCTTTGGGGAAAAAATGCCCACTCAAAGAAGGACAAAATGCCCACTTAAATAAAGCATTTATATATTATGCAAGATAGATAAAACACAATATATTTTATTGGCATGCATAATTACAATAATCACTGGGGTCAAAATAATGCAAAAGAGCTCCGAATCCAGCAAGGTTACTGGTTATATACCTTCCAAATTGTTACATAAAGTGATAAAGAAAACAGTGTAAATCATACTGTGACAACCAAAATGTAGCATTTGATAATATTATGAGATGACCTTACTATGGCTATCCAAGCATTTGCACATTTCTCTCTGTAGAAGGTGAAAGGGACTTGGTTGCTAAGGATAGATGACAAACCCTAGTAGGTGGTGACACGTGATAAGGGCAGAATGGAGTAGAAAAAAGTAGGAACTAAACCTGATTTGATGTAAATCATCATTCAGATTAACATACTGAACAACTAAAGATGAATGAATATAAAAATTAGCCAATTCCCATGCATTATATGTTCTTACAAAATAGAATCCGCATGAAATGCAAACTGGAATTTCTATGGCAAACATTTGTTAGAAAATTCACTCCAAGAAGAATGGGGGAAAAGAAATAGGCAATTCTTCCTTCTGTACAATAATCAGAATAGAGCTGGAAGGGATCTTGGAAGTCTTCGAGTCCAGCCCTCTGCTCAAGCAGGAGATCCTACACCATTTCAGACAAATGGCTGACCAGTCTCTTCTTTAAAAACCTCCAGTGATGAAGCACCCACAACATCTGAAGCGAGGGTGTGTTCCTGCCAGCATTATTACCAGTTTGGCACCCAAAAAATTTTGTGCACACATGCACATTTGCACTTAAAAAGGTCTGCATATACGTACAACATTAACAAAGGGGAAAAAATTACATTTTTTCAATGAAAATTGTTCTGAGCGTGTGCAGAACAGAAAATCAAGATGGTGCCGCTGAGGATAGAACTGGTACAGTCACATGTCCGGCCGAGTTACTACCTATTCGGCTGAACCATTCTGAACCAGGAGGAACCCACCTCTGATCTGAAGGCAAGCTGTTCCACTGGTTAATTGTCCTCTCTGTTAGGAAGTTTCTGCTTAATTCCAGGTTGCTTCTCTCCTTGATTAGTTTCCATGCAGTATTTCTTATCCTGCCCTCTGGTGCTTTGGAAAATAAATTGACCCCTCCTCTTTGTGGCAGGCTCTCAAATACTGGAATATTGCTATCATGTTCCCCCCACAGTCCTTCTTTTCTCTAGACTATCCAAACTAAAATCCTGCGATCGTTCTTCATATGTTTTAGCCTCCAGGCCTTTAGTCATCTTAGTTGCTCCTCTTTGTACTTTTTCCAACATTTTTCCAACAGTCTCAACATTTTTTTTGTAATGTGGTGACCAAAACTGGTTGCAAAACTGGATGCAGTATTCCAAATGTGGTCTTACTAAGGAACAAGAGTCTTAATTGATCTTCACTGTAAGCCACCAGCAAGAGGTTTACTCAGCAATAGAAGATGGAGAGAGCAGACTATCTAAGAATCCTACTTACAGCACCAGGTCAGTTTCGAGTAAAACGTATACAGTACTATTAATAACCTAAACCCTGATGAAAACACTGGCTTAATATATTTCACAGAGACTACAGGAAAGTTCAACTACCCCATTGCTGTCTCCCAGGCTTCTTTATGTTTCAGAAGGCCAGAATTAATGTCCTGGGAGGTGGTGTTTCCTAGACCACAGACATTTTATCTTGCTAATCAGATGGTCCATGTGACAGTTTGATAACTTTGAGTGCACACTAGAGTATTTGAATAGCTGGAGTGGTATAGGGGAATGGTTATTGTACTATAACCTTTTCGTGAGCTTCCAACATTCACAAGGAGATTTGCCCACTCTCGAGCCATTCAGGATTTTATATCCTCACTGAGCTATCACAACTAATATCTAGTGTTTCTAACAACATATATGCAGCAGGAAGCACGCTGGGTTTCTGTTGGATAGAACTGATGGTCTGAAGGTTGGGGGCCTTGTCTGAATCCATTCAGATGGACAGATTGTTCTCTGGTCAGCTGTAGATCGGCAGCCAATACATTGTACATTAGGGATGTAGAACTGGCTAAGTGCACTGAGGCCTGTTTTTAGTCCTGCTGTACTATTGACATAAAGATGTAATCTTGTCAATTCCTTGTTGCATTTGGGGAATTATTTTGGGCTGATTTTGAAGATGTAGGTCTCAAGTTGATAAACCAAGGAAGTAAGAACAAATTTGAGAGAGTTATTTTTAAAGTTAGTCTTGGTAGAAATAAACAGATTTTCCTTTTTCTAAAATATAAAATAAGTTTTTGATTCTTTTTTTATAAGTAGACATTTTGATATTTTGAATCTAACATGATCTTTAAAAACTACAGCCATATTCTAGGTGTAACAGTCTTTGTTCCCTTGATAAAAAAAACCAAAACGAAACCACTGAAGATCATCGTAGATTTTAAGACTGAAGGATTGCCGTATTATAAATTTGTGACCAGAAACATACAGACTAGGAATTCTATTTAGAGTACTTCGGGATTTCCAGTAAGTATTGCATATCAGAATATTTGGGAAACCAACACATGGCCACAGGACTGGAAATGATCAGTGTTCCACTGCTGAAAAAGGCTGACTCTAAAGATCAATCCAATTATCACACAATTCTCTTGTACCTCACATTAGCGAGATTCTGCTTAAAGTTATACCACAATGTCTAGCACCAACCATCAAAAAGGAATTACAAGATGCCCAAGATCCTTCTGCAAGGTCATATTGCAAATCTATGCTAGATTGTAAAAGATCAAAGAGCATTTACATATGCTTCATCGACTACAAGAAAGCCTTTGAATCTCCTGATCGTGAGAAGCTATGGAGAGCCCTACAAGACCTGGGAGTACCAACATATCTGGTCAAGTTGGTGAAATCACTGTATACAAATCAGGAGACCACTGTGCGAACACCATATGGAGACATCAATTGTTTAAACTAAACGAATGCAACAAGGTTGTGTTCTCTCTTCTTTCTTATTCAACTTGTATGCCAAAATGATCATGGGGAAGGTAGATCTTGAAAATCAAAAATCAGTGTAAATTTTGGAGGAAGAAGTGTCAACCATCTTTGATATGCTGATGGTACAACTCATCTTTCTGAAATCAAAGAAGTCCTGGAACATCTGATCATGAAAATCAAAGAAGAAAGTGGAAAATTTTGGTCTCTTTCTGAACATCAAAAAGACCAAGTTCATTAGAATAGCAAAGAATGGAAACATCAGAATAGGAATTGATGGCGAAGAGATAGAATGCACAGAAAAATTCACTTTTCTAGGGTCACAGATCACTCAAAGTGGTGAATGCAGCACAGAAATGAAACAACAATCGCACTGGGTTGCACAGCAAAAAGGAACATGAATCTAACATGGAAAAGCAATGGTCATCAGCCTGACAACCAAATATCAATTAGTCTGCTGTATTGTATTCCCCGTAGTTACCCTTGATTGTGAAAGTTGGACCTTAAAGAAGCAAGACAGGAAGAAAATAGACTTATTTGAGTTGTGGTGCTGGAGAAGGATCCTGCGTGTTCCTTGGACAGCAAAGGTGACTAACAATGATGTACTGGAGTGCACAACACCAGATATGTCACTAGAAGGAAAAAATCACAAAACTGCATCCCATTCACTTTGGTCATATTGTGTGGGAGAATTCACTGGAGAAAGCAATTATATTTGGAAGAGTTAGCGGTGAAAAGAAACCAGGCGGTCAAAGAACACAAAAGCTGGATAGCATCAAAACTAACACCAGCAGTGCAAGATTGGAATATGTGGAGAGACCTGGCCCATAAAATCATCAAGAGTCAGACTTGACTGAATGGATAACTCTAATGAATGGAGACTCTAGAAAGAGTGCAGAGAAGAGCAACAAAGATGCTTAGGGGACTGGAGGCTAAAACATATGAAGAATGGTTGCAGGAACTGGGTATGTCTAGTTTAATGAAAAGAAGGACTAGGGGAGACATGATAGCAGTGTTCCAATATCTCAAGGGTTTCCACAAAGAAGAGGGAGTCAAACTATTCTCCAAGGCACCTGAGGGCAGAACAAGAAGCAATGGGTGGAAACTAATCAAGGAGAGAAGCAACTTAGAACTGAGGAGAAATTTCCTAACAGTTAGAACAATTAATCAGTGGAACAGATTGCTTCCAGAAGTTGTGAATGCCCCAACACTGGAAGTCTTTAAGAAGATGTTGAAAAGCCATTTGTCTGAAATGGTTTAGGTTTTTCCTGCCTAGGCAGGGGGTTGGACTAGAAGACCTCCAAGGTCTCTTCCAACTCTGCTATTGTATAGTATTGTATTATATTGATAACTTCATCATCAAGTAGAAAGGCTGGGATCAGATTTAAATAATAAATTTTAGCAAACTAATTTCAAATTTTAATTTTTAACAAAAAACATAAACTGAATTTCTCTACTTTGGCCCTTTACACTGCATATCCAATATGTAAACCATGCCTAATAATTTACTGCTCGACAGAGACAGCTCTGTATTTATTGATTAGAATTCATGTAGGATTAAAAAAAAACATTATCTCTTTCACTCTCCCTGACAGGTGAAAAATCAGCATGCATTAATATGGAAGAAAATTGTGGACATGCATGGAGAGATAAATCTGCTTTCATTCTACAAAATAAATGTTCTTCAGCTACATCCAATTCATCACAAAAGATCTGTTAGATATGAATCAATGAGTGTGTGTGTTTGTATGTGTATGGGTGTGTGTATACACATAACACACATAAAAACATGCTAGGATACATAAGTGAATGCTGCAAAGAATATAACATTACCATACAGGAGGAACACTATGGAAACACACTAGATGAGTAAATGAATGAAAACAAGGCAAAATTGAGATTTGTATATGTGTTTCTAATTAACAATAGCAATAGCCCTTAGACTTATATGCTGCTTCACATGGCTTTTCAGCCCTCTCTTAAGTGGTTTACAGAGTCAGCATATTGACCCCAACCATCTGGCTCTTCGTTTTACTGACCTCAGAAGAATGGAAGGCTGAGTCAAGCTTGAGCCACTCAGAATTGAATTCCTGGACTGAGCAGTGAGTTAGTCCTGCAATACTGCATTGTAACCACTGATCCACCACAACTCTATAATGTTAGTTTAAATAATTATCTACTCTTACTTTGAATTTTCATGTGCCCAGTGGATTATAAATCAATACTATCCCACCCAGTGCTCTGAATTTATTCAACTTCTAAATATGGTTTAGCCTATCCTTTTTTCATGTGACCTACTAAAATAAGTGTATGTTCATACACAACTGAGCATTCATAATTTCTTTTAAGTCTGTGATCTTCTTCTTCTTCTTTTTGTGCCATAATTGTCATCAGACGTTGGCAATCATGTTGGCAATCCTATTTTTGCCAACAGCCGCATGAAAAAATGCTGCTGAGTTTTGTCCAAACCAGTGTCTTAGGTTTTGAATCCATGATGTTCTTCTTCTGCCTGGACCTCCTTTGCCTTCAATTTTCCCTGGAGGATTAAGTGAAGGATGCCATATTTTTCTGGGTGTCACATCACATGTCCAAAATATTCTAACTTTCGCTTTTTAATGGTTTTGATGATTTCTCTTTGCTTTCCCAGGCAGTTTATCACCTACTCATTTGTGATTTTGTTAACCCAGCTTATACGTAACAGCCATCTATAAATCCACATTTTAAATGCTTCTAGTTTCTTCAAGGGGTTTTCTGTCAGAGACCAACTCTCTACTCTGTAGAGCAGGATAGAAAAGATGTAACATCTGACAAGTCTGATTTTCAGTCTTAGGCTTATGTCATGACTGCAGAAGTCTGTGATAGAGCTTATAAAAGAAGGCCTACATTCAGCCTTTGGATTCTGCAAATCAGGCTGGAAAAATTCCTTTATGAACCAATGGTCTCCATTGGAGTTGGGTGTTCATATTGGAATAAGCTGCAATGTAAGTTGTTTGCTTTTGATTTACTGTTATTTCTAAACCTACTCAGTTATGGCTTCTTCAGTCAACTATGATTCATCAAATAATGGCTTAGTGTAATATGTGAAACCCATTCATAATTTAAGACAGTTCAGTAAGTTTTTTGCTTGCTAGTTATTTATTCTTTACCTCAGAAATAAGCCGTTTGTTCCTGCTGTTACGTTTTATCACCAGAGACCATAAGAGACAAAGTCTACATCATGATATACAGTATTTAAGAGCATTTCATCACTCCTTATTCTTCCTGGGGACATTTATGTTTATTGTCCAGACTGCAATTAAAGTTGAGCACAATGTGTTGGTTTAGACGTCATGACAAGCAAATGTTGCGCAAACATGAAAACAAATACTTTTACATCTCTGGTTGATATACCCTAGAGAAGAAGATAGAAAGATATAAGCAATATTCTCACCACATTGATCAGTTTAATCTGTGGAGTTTGCATAGAAAGAAATAACTAGAACCAAATTTTCCTCACAACACTATGAGATTTGAATTAAGGAAAAAAGTAGGGTTAAGACATGAAAATCTCTCTTTTCTGATCCTTTCTTATATATCTTCACCTATGTCGGAAATATCTTAGACAAATTCCTTCAAGAAAATGAGAAACAGGTTGGTTCCCTATTTGTAACATCTACACTCTTTATATAATTAAGTGCAGATTTGACTCTTCTTCCAAGAAACATAACAAACATTCTTAAATATAGTACTGGGTAGAATTCCCCTCCCCCCCCCCAAGCTCTTGTTTATCAATACAACACTGAAAATATTTGCAGCTGAATTCTGCTAAATACTTCACAGGTATTTAGGTGCAGGTGGTAACATATCATTCTCATACTGAATATCATTCTCCAAATTGACCCATAGTTATCAATCTGCTTATGTCTTTCCTTAGGGTTGCCATTGGATTAACTCCCCACCTTCCAATAATAGTGCTAATCAAAGCAGAAAACTACAAACTAGCAAGAATTAAAAACAGAAAGCCATGCTATTTAAAACCTTCCATCTCCAGCCTCTTCGCTTGGAATGCACATCTTTTCTATTAGGCTTCTGTTGCTCACAATAGCTCCATAGCTTTTCTGAGATTTTGTCATTCAAAGGAAACTTGTTACATCCCTGCAGCCTGTAAGGTGCTCTTGGCTCAAGGCTGTCCTCAGTTTCTCCACGGTACTCTTCGCTAATCTCCACTCTTACTAAATTTGGTATTCTTGAAGTTGCTCAAATGAAGTTTATGAGAGTCGGTCTTGCCATCTTAAAATGTGTTAAGAATGCCATTTCAACATTTTGAGATTGGTTTAGTTTTTGTGGAAGCTAAAGCTTGGTTTTTACTTATGAACTTTTGGTTAAAATAAATTATCTATCCCATAAATCTTTCCTCTTTGGTTCCTAGAGACCACTTTAAATCAATGTGGCCTAAGAAAGCTATTCATGAAATCCATTTATTATATTTTGCAATGGGGAGCCTGTGCTTCTTAGGCTTTGAAAATGGCCGATGCACTCTCAGGCAATGAATCTAGGGCAGGGGTGTCAAACTCAAGGCCCAGGGACCAGATCTAGCCCATGGAGTCCTTAGATTTGACCTGTGGGGCCACCCTGGTAACAACAAAGGACCGGACTGCTATGCCTCTGCCAGTGAAAATGGAGCTCGGGAGGGCCGTGTGTAGCCCTCTGTTTTCACTGGCAGACATTTTCAGGTGGTTGCCGCAGCCGAAAATGGAGCTTGGGAGCCCATTTTTGCTGGCAAAGTGCTTGGGCCACCACAGGTGCCCCAACACAAGTGACATCAAGCTGGCCATGCCCCCCTGCCCCCCCTCCCAAGATCAACACAACCTTGATGTGACCCTCAATGAAATCGAGTCTGACACCCCTGATCTAGGACATGGATCTTCAATTTAATCTAAGTATAGCATGTAGTCCTATAATTTGGGAAATTCTTCCAAAAGGGCTTATGCCTATTTATCACCTATCAAATTTTGTAGAGTTTTTACCTTAGCCAGGCCAGACCCACTGTCCTTATCAGTCCTCTGTAAGAATTACAAAAATACTCTAATGGACCAGTGCCTATGCCCATGTGAGAATAGCTCAGTAGTGTATTTGAGCAATATGCTGCTTTCTTTATCTTAGCTCATTCACCGCATCCTGAAGACATTTCTGGGTAGAGACCACAATGTCTGTTTGTTACTCCTCTTATCTGATAAGAATCCAAGAATATCCTTCCAGGTTGCCCAGTTTTGTGCTATTCATTTTGCAGGCAGTCTTCAACCTACAACCACAACTGAGCCCAACATTTATGTTGCTAAGTGAGACATTTGTTTAGTGAATTTTGCCCAGTTTTGCGACCTGTCTTGCCACAGTTGTTAAATCAATCACTGCACTTGTTAAATTAGTAACACGGTTGTTAAATGAATCTGGATTCCCTTTTGTGGCGAGCCGGGACACGGTGCAGAGACAACACAAGCACTTGGCAGTTCAAATTTCCCCAAATGCTCCCATGTTTCTGGCAAGTCCCAGAGCAAAGTGATCACAAACACACACAAATAGCCTCTGGCTGCAAATAGACCAGCCCAATGCTGTGAGCACCCCGGCTGCAAAGCAAGAAATCCAGAAAGGATGCAAGGAATCCAGGAAAGTTCAAATGTCGGCACTAAACACTCTAGGAATTTACTGTATTTCCCAACAAATGCTCCTCCCCACAGCATCTCCTTAAGGCTCAGTCCCCAGGTGTGCCTTGTGAAGAGGGGAACTCCTGAGTAGTTGGGTCAGTTTGTGCTGTTCTCGCCTTCTCTCCATTCTCCGTGGTCAAGAATCAGGAGGGGGTGGTCCTTGCTCATCGCCTGAGTTCTGTCTTCATGTTCACTGCTTAGCCTCTCCTGGTCATCCTGCCCCCTTCTGCCAGGCCTACAAGCCCTCCTGAAAGGCCCTGGCCTGGTCCTCCCATTTTCCTCCCAAGCCAACGAAGCCGCCCCCTCGATCTCCTTCTACTCCGGCTCCAGCTCATCTTCGTCTGCTGATTCAGGCTCCGAACGGGGCATGACACCCTTTGACTTTGCTTGTGAAGTTTTAAAAGATGGTCATATGACCCTGGGACACTGCAACTGTCAAAAACATGAGCCAGTTGCCAAGCATCTGAATTTTGATCACATGAATAAGGGGATGCTGTAATGATCGTAGGTGTGAAAAATGGTCATAAAGTCAGTGAGATTGTAACTTTGAACCATGACTAAATGAACTGTTTTAAGTCTAGGAATACCTGCATTTGTGGTTGATGAGTCTGATTAATTTCCTTGCTTGTATTTTATTCTACTAGTTTTGTATTTTTATCTCTCTATTGTTATATTCAATTTTTCATTCTTATTCTGTGTTATAGAAGAGGGAGTCAAGCTATTCTCCAAGGCACCTGAGGACAGAACAAGAAGCAATGGGTGAAAACTAATCAAGGAGAGAAGCAACTTAGAACTGAGGAGAAACTTCCTGACAGTTAGAACAATTAATCAGTGGAACAGTTTGCCTCCAGAAGTTGTGAATGCCCCAACACTGGAAGTCTTTAAGAAGATGTTGGATAGCCATTTGTCTGGAACGGTATAGGGCTTCCTGCCTAGGCAGGGGGTTGGACTAGAAGACCTCCAAGGTCCCTTCCAACTCTACTATTGTATTATTGTATATTTATACATTTATACATAGATACAATGATATACCTATATTTATAATCACTTTCTTTTATATCATTTTTTCTGGCTATTTGATTTCTGTAAGGAGAGTTCTGTTACAACAGGGAAACCTGTTGTAACGTAAAGATTATCTAATTTATTATGGTTTCATGTTTTTTCATTTCATTATTTTTATTTCCCTCAAAGAAAACAAGAAAAAATGTCCACAACTTTTATTTCCTAAACTGTTAGTAAAGAGAGAAAAATATTTAGTTTCCACTCATAACATGAGAATATGTTTACTGTTACATGCTTAACGATGCCTGCAAAAACATAAAAGCAGAAAATTGCATTTTGTATTGTCTTAACCTTGATAGGAAGGAAGGACTAGCTCATGCTTTCCTCTCTGTGTGAACATTTGTGGCCCATATTGACTTTCAATATGCCTATGATCAAAATGTGAAGTGAATTGTATACAGATTCAGCCAGGGATAGTATCTATTACAACATCACTTTTTCCAGACTACTATAAAATGAAAGGTTATTTTTATCCTTGAGGAAGTTTCCGCTTTTATTGGAAGAAAGATTTCCGTCTAATCAAGCCAAATTGACATACAAGCTGGAGGTTTCACGTCTACCCCTTTAAATATCATAATAATCCTAATATATTACATTAATCCCATTCCTTTTGCAAAAACCTATTTCATTAGAAGACATTACTGTTTTGTCATGCATAGCTAATAAACGCTTCAGGCTTTGTAATTTTATATGTCAGGAAAGAAAGATTTCTCTTCACCAATTCTACAGTCCCAGACGAGCTTTTCCTCACTGTTTAGTCCAAGTAATTCTAAAAAAGCAAAATAATGCAGAGGTACCCACCATCATATCTTATGTCCTTTTTTCTTTGGTCCTTAGAAAGACTTTTCAAGTATTTTACAATCTAAAAATAAAGTCCTACTTGACAAGTTTTAACATTCCCTTTCTCTCCATTTCTGTCCTATGGGAATTATAGCTTCTTCCAATTTGTCATCTCATCATTCTAATTCTGTACTATAGAAAGGGCAACTGTTAGTAGTTGAGCTACAACAGGGAAGTGTGCCAGCACTCGCACTAGACTCAAGGCATTTTCAGGATGTCAATTCAGCTGCCTGGAGTGCTATTAGCCTTCATTAGCCAAAGATGGAAATATTGCAAATGCATACAGTAAAATGTTTCAGAGTGACTGCCAGAGGAGCCAGTCAAAATCCAGAAGTGTGTAAAACTTAAAGGTAATCTGATTCTGCCTAATAATAAAGAATGCAAATATCTTTTCTTCTCTTGAACCTGAAAAAAATATTCCGAAATCAAGCTCAGGAAAGATTAGCATTATACAAGCATCATTTCTTCTGAATGAAGAGAAGATGTCAGATGTCCCTTAAGCAAAATATTGTGTTACTGTGCCAACCCAAAGACTTAAGTAACAAGATTAAAGAAGAAAGACGTATTACTAATGGAAAATTTCAAAATAAGGAATGGCCACTCAGATGTAAATTTCAGTATAGAAAATAATTTCTTATGAGGATTAATACGTAACTTGCTAAACAGAAGTCCATAGAGTCACCCTTACACTTGCTTCTAAGTCTTATCTTTGATGGTGAGCTGCTGAGGATCATCTAGAGATTCCGATTCCTGAAGAATCATTTTAGTCAATGTTAGATACTAGCAACTGTTCTAATGGTTTCCACCAAGGTCCTATAAAAGGGCTGCTGTCAGACGGAACCTTTGCTGGATTGTACATACTTATTCTGTTACAATAACGAGCTGTTGTTGCCTTTAGCCTGAGTGTGCCTTTCCATTTCCCGATCTAACAGTCAATGCTTCCAATTGTTGCTAGATACCAAAGTGTATATGTATCATTGTTATATACTGAGCAAATCAGCATAAAATCTCACATGCAAGAATCAATACAGTATGTTGCTTAAAATGTTGGACTCGTGTTTTTTTATATGTGCTATATAAGGTTATACTCTAAGGTTCTTACATAGGCTAAAGAATGGGAGTTCCCTATATATGAGAAATCAGGATGGTTCTGATAGCAGCTTTTCCAACACACATTTTATAAAGAGGTATACGCTTTTGTGACCTGCACTATACTTCCTCAGGTCATCAATGAATTGTGTGAGTGAGTTACAGCTCACGAGAGCTTATGCCTCTTAATAAAATGCTCTAGTTAGAAAGGTGCTACCAAACTTCTCCTACCAAAAAAACCCCCCCGATTTTTTTGGCAGGGGGCACTATGAATCAATGTAGGTCTATTTCAACAGTACGTTCTCAGAAGGATTTATGGTATATAAATGCCAATAATTAATAATTGCTGCAACATACCTTTCCCAGTCATTTTGATAACATTTATTGTTATTGTCAATAAGTCTACACTTTTATTCCTTTCAACTCATTCAACCCTGATATTCTTCTCATATGAAAAGCTTGGGGTGTTATTACATTTCACAAACCCATACCGAGTTTTTGTTGTTCTCTTATATTTGGAATTAGAGAACCCTTGAAAAAAGCATTTGCTTTAGACATAGTTCAAATTTCCTCATGAATCTGATCATCTGATAATTCATTGCTACATTTCAAATGCCAAAAGCCATATGTAGTGCACATTCTTATACGGAACCGAGTTTCAAAAAAATGCTAGAAAGAAAGTAGAATTGAATTTGTTAAATAGAATTGAATGTGTTAAATCTTACATTAGCAATAAATAATTATTCAAGGATTTAGAATTATTCATATTTTGAAGTCCTTATTTTGGCTTTACTACCATGCATATAAACTTGTTTTTATATGTAAAAGATAACAAAATGCTATTTTGAAATAGCAACATTTATTTTCCCAATCTGAATAAAATTATGGAATAAAATAGGAAGATATATATCTAATCTGTGAAGCTAAATTTCATAGATACAGCTATGGAGTTATTTTGGCAACTGTGAAGGTTTCCCTCCTATTTTACAATATGTTTTTAGTTTCACAAGCTAACCTCTTGGAATTTCCTCGTGTTCTCCCGTTCAAACACCAACTAAATCTGAACCTGTTTAGCTTTTCAAGATCAGCTAAGGTTAGATAGATGCTGTCCGAGATAATCACAAATAAAAGAGATTTCTGTTTTCCATGATAAATTAATCTTTTAAACTTCTTTTAATATTTCTTTGGAATGTACATTATTGTCAGGTGGAAGATTAAGATATTTCTCATAAAATGGACTATTATCATTTCATATTTTTTTAACTTAAAAAGCTTTCAAGATTATCTCCATCCCTAGTAGATAGCTAAAAGTATATTTCTTCCTTTCAAAATTTCACCAAAATTCTTTTCCTGTTTGAAAGAATCAGAAGCAAATTCTATTTCATCAAACTGAATGAGAAAAGCATGTAGAAGATGAAAGGTTATGCAGGACTCATTAGGAACAGTCCGATTTGATTAAGCTTGTTAAAAGTTTAATAATAATAATAATAATAATTATTATTATAAAACCCCTGGTTTGTGTCTCCCATTAAAATTTATGACCCTTCAGTGAAGCCTTACTGGCTCACAGTTTCTGAAAGTTAAACTTGTTCTAGTTGTACTTATTTTGCTCTTTATTTTTATTTCTATGCTACTGCGTGTTATTTAAGGCGGATCCGAAAAATCGTTCAATTGACCTGTTTCTTGGTCTTTGCTGCTGTCATTGTCCCTGCTTTTATGGACATATTGGTTCACCATACTTATCCTGAAAATTTCCTGTTTCCAGTTTTATAGAAAAGAACCCTAATCCAGACATTACATTCATCAACTAAATAGTTTTTTTAAAAAAAATATTTAAATAATTTATGGCTCCTCATCAGGTTTGTGTATATAGGCATGAAGTTTCTTTTTCCCTACTTAAAGTCCATTAAAAATGATTTTCCCTTTGGGACCTTATGCAACCTGTATATGTGTATAGGTGGAGGGAAATTACAAATGAGAAGCTAAGAGAATGATTTGGAAAAGGACGCTTTATTGGATATTAAAAGAAACTGGCTGAAGTTTTAAAATTTAAAAGAGAAATACAAATGATAAAAAAATTCTAGCAATTTAAAGTGGCACAAGATTCTCAATTTCTTCTTCAGAAGCCCAACACAGGTTCCCATTTGGATATAACTACAATGAAAGAAAAGAGGATTGTTCTGAAATAATTTAGGAGTGGGTCATTTTATTGAATCCCTTTCAAATATTAAACATGTATTAGGACATTTCATAAAAGAGTAAACAGTGGTAACATTCTTCCTGTATACCTTTTTCTCTATCAAGAGTGATTGTTGGAGCAGTGGGGGATTTAGAGTATGAAAAATAAAATATCCCTAAAATTTGAAATGTGATGTTCATTTAACACAGATCCTCTAAAGATAGTTGTAGGAACATAGCGCTTCTCCCTCTCTGAATATTAGTCTATGATGGAAAAGCAGCCATTCAATAAATCTGTAAATTCATAACTTACTTATATATTAATTCTTGCCAAGCACTGGGACACAATCTTGCCTTATGTGTTAACAAAGAGCTTTTACCACTTCAACGTCTTTTTCCCTGCAATCTTAAAATCTTCAATAGCATTCTATCTATTAGAGTCGCGGTGGCTCAGTGGTTAGAATGCAGTACTGCAGGCTACTTCTGCTGATTGCCGGCTGACAGCAGTTCAGTAGTTCAATTCTCTCTGGCTCAAGATTGACTCAGCCTTCCATCCTTCCGAGATCAGTAAAATGAGGACCTAAACTGTTAGTAAAATGATGGAGAAATATCGGTAAAATGACCCAAATGTGTATGCGGACTCTGTAAACCACTTAGAGAGGGCTATAAAGCACTGTGAGACAGTTATATAAGTCAAAGAAACTGCTATTGCTATCTTTGCTTGATTATTTCAAATATGGTCTATTGAAGATTGTATTTCACTTTTTAATGGAGTCATTTCCTAATATATTCCTAATGGAGTATATTTGTTTTCTACAAATATTTCTAATATTATATAATTCCATTTATAAAGAAAACATAGTAGTATAGTATAGTACAGTAGTGTATAGTATAGTATAGTATAGTATAGTATAGTATAGTATTTTTAACCACAATTTCCTCTCTTCTGTGATTGTTATATATTCCTACAACTTTTTATGATTTCTCTGATCATCTTAGAAATCAAAAGAGATCATCTTTTTCCTTTTATAATGTATTCATATATTCTTCATTGAGATAGATATCATAATTTTTTGCTGGACATTAAAATACGCATTGATTCATAGTATATTTTTCTATTGCTCCATCTTCAGCTATCATGAAAGCTACTTGAATATTTTTCTTCTGGAAATATTGGCAATATTTTATGTTTTTATACATAATGTTATCTATCTCTTCTCAGAAGTTGTCAGATTCACTTTGACATAAATTAAGCATACTAAATCTGTTGCTTGCATTGATCTTACATTCTGACGGTATGCTCTCCAAATTAAATTTTATTGGCATACCTACCCTCTTAACTACATATTTTACACCTATAATTCATACAAACATCTACATTGTAAGATGATCTATATACAAACACCTTTAATACACCTACAAATATCTACATTGTAAGATGATACTGTTTGTTGAACGATATGGAGTCAATGATATAAGCATGTTTGTGCATGACCCCAAATGACCTGGCTTACCACAGTTAAACCAAACATGCTGTGCACAGATCTTTTTTAAAAAAAAATCATAACTATTAAATGAAGCAAGATGTATTAAAATTAACTGTGATTTATCAGGTATTCCTATTTCATTCAATGTCAGACTTTTATTAACACAGCAATACACACCCAATCACATGTATATATAATTGCCAAATTTAAAGAAGTATTTGTGAAATTGTAGCCATTCTTACCAGCTAATGTCAGAAGCAAGTTTCTAAAGAGACTCTTAGCTTATTCCAGCAGGACTTTTCTAATATGCATAATCCAACTCCTGTGAAGATGAAACTGATTCAGCCGAACATCTAATTTATGTGTTTGGCAATAGGAGCTCATTTACCTCCTCCTGTGGTGTTTTCCCGACAAACCTGGCATGCAACAGGTACTCCAACCTAAAAACAATTTTAGGCAGTTGGGGGGGGGGAGAGGCAGAGAAGCTACTATCATCAGTAGGGAACAAAGCAAGAAATTGCACTAAACAAATCTCAAGTTTCCCATAGAGATATAAAATCTGGGCAGAGATCAAAAGAAAACAGAGGTAATTAATTTTCTGAAAAGCAAATCAGTATAGTATGATCTGGACACTAAAAACAACCATTTTTGCTGGTGTTTGAGTAGAAGCATTCGTTTTTACAAGAATCGTAATGCTGGACCTAAATTGTACTATACTTAGCATTTTTCTGTTGTCCCAGTTATCTCATACATATGCTGTATGTGTTCTATATTTATTTTTATAATATCTCCTGAAAATATAGTATATTCATTTATAACCATCATACTAAGGTAAGGAGGAATTAACAATTTGGAAAAATTAGACAGTTATATTATTTAAAAAAGGAAACAACTACATCCAATTTACACCAATAACATTCTCTCTATTAGTCCATTACTTTATAGTTTTGCAAGCCATTGTTTATTTTACAATGTCCATTCACTGCATCATGCATTGCTTTTTCTTCTTTAAACCTCTCATTTTTCCTTTTTTTGAAGAATTTATCAACTCACTTCAACCACAACTTTCTTGTTGATCTTTCTCTTTCTTTTTGTTCTTGCTTTATAGTTTTGCATCCTTAATTAGCATTGATATTGTTGGGTGCAAAACCCTTAAGATACTAACAAACTACTTGGTGAGAGTAAGTACAAGAAATGAAAAAACCCTAAGAAATCTTTAAAGAGCTTTCACCCTGTTGCTATCTTGAATCACTCCCAATTCTTTTTGTTCCATTTCTCCACCTATTTCTCACTCTTCTGTCATGTATTTGTTTCATTGTTTAATCCCTTCATTCCAAATTCCCAAATCAACTTGACATACTGATAATTCTTCTATATTGCATTTGAGGACTTTTGGAAGATAACCCAATGCCAAAAACAAGAACTTTTTTCTTTTTAAATCTAAGTGTATTTTTCCAATGTATTGCTCTTCCCATGTATATCTTATGAGCTGTGGTGGCACAGGGGTCAGAATGCTCTATTACAGGCTACTTCTGCTGATCACTGGTTGCCAGCAGTTCGGCAGTGCAATTCTCACCGGCTCAAGGTTGACTGAGCCTTCCATCCTTCTGAGGTGGGTAAAATGAGGACCTGGATTGTTGGGGGCAATATGCTAACTCTGTAAACCACTTAGAGGGGGCTGTCATGCACCGTGAAGCAGTGTATAGGTCTAAGTGCTATTACTATTGCTAGTATGTTTTCTTCAAAGAGCTCATAGCTTACCCTTCAAATTAAAAATCTTACTATATATTAGACTTATTAGGTTATTGTATTTCATTTTTTAAAATATCAGATTTCTGGTAGCAGACTGGACTCACAACATTTAATCATAAAAGCAACACTCTCTAAATTCCAGTTTGTAAAATGTATTTAAACAATGATTAAAATACCAATGCAAGGATTCTGGTGAGCAGTCTGCGTTGAAATGAAAGACCTATAGATTATAGGTAGGCAAAAGAGCGAGGAGGTTTTGCTTCTTTCTTGCATGCTTTCTATGCAAAGGGGGGGAAAGTGTGACTCTTGTGAAAGGGAGCAACTTCACATGCTGCTTGTTTTAATAACAGCTATTCAAATTCGTATGAATCTGAGAACTGGCTTTTAAAAAACGCCCTGCTGCCGTTAGCTGTACTACTTTCTTAGATGACTCATAAAAACCATTAAAACAGTAAGATCAAGCATCACATTTGCAGCACAGCAGATCAAACAATAACACTGCCTGGCAGATAAAAGTAAATCCAACTGATTTTCTTAAGAAGTGGAAAAATAAAAACAATCCTGTTTAGTGTGAAAAGCCCCAGACAATCGCACCAGGTGAGCCTCCCTGTAGACAAGCATTCTGAATTCATGCTGCGCTGGAAACAGCTTTGCTAGAGGCAGCCAGAAGGTGCGTCAGGAGTTGATCTTTGCAGGTAAGCCAAGTTCACATGGGAGAAGGCAGTCCTTCAAGTACTCTCTCCAAAGCTGTTTAAGAATTTAAAGCCCTTTAATTTGATTCATGAACAGGCTGCGAAGCTATTTTAAACCAAAATTTTTCAGACCATGTCAACAATCTAGCTGCTGCATTTTGTATTGACTAAGTGCATACCCGACTACTGCACTGATTGCATTTTTTATTAGTTGTCAAAGACAATCCATTGCGCAATACCTGGCTTCCCACATCGCACTAAGCTGTAATGTGATTTATGTGGTTTTTGCTTGGCGTATTCTGTAAACGTGTCCGCTCTGTTTATAAACTACAATTTATGGCTTAGAAAGTTCTATAAGCCCAGCCAATTGTGGTTTATTTGTTAGTTGTAGTTAAGTAAGCAGATCGTAGCACAATACATAAAGTCAATTTTCATGTATGCTGTCAGATTTGCTGTAATACTGGGTGCTTGCACATGTTTGAAAAGATTATGGAATATATATATGCACTTCAGAATCATTTGTGAAATGCCATACAGTGCCTGCACTTCAGAATCATTTGTGAAATGCCATACAGTGCCTTGGAGTTAAATTCCAAATTATGATTTGGCATTCATTCAGCTGTGACCTTTCTTCCTTTCTTTCTGTAATCGTATTCCTTCTCTTTCACAACAAACCAAAGCTTGCAATTTTATTTAAATTTGAAAACCATAAAGACAGAATTCTGAAACAGAGAATCACAAAAACACTGCCAAAGAAAGATATGCAGGATGATACAAAGAAAAAAGCTTGAGGCTGCTTAGTATAAATAATCCTAAATCTTGTATAAATTTGACTATTTATCTGCCCTAGCAGAATAAAATCTCCCCCCGCCCCCCGCAAAAGAAAGAACTTTGCAAAAACAGAACTAAAAGAACAATGGTGTTTTTTTTTAATCAAAAAGATCTCAGAATTTATGTTTTTAAAAATATAGAGGTTACCTTCCAGTGAGTCTATATAGATTCACGGACAACTATAAGGTTGGTTTGTGATGATATAGGATTTACATACTGTTAGGTTGGCTTCAACTTCAATATCCATGTGCAAGAAGGAAGAGAGAAAATATCTCATTTGAAGCCCCATGGGCATATTCCCCATGCAGTAGCTGATGTACAATAACACTGATTAACCCTTTATTATGCCAACATTATTTGTTCACTTCAATAATGATTTTGTTCAAAGCCTGGCCTGTGGGCTTTATTAAGGCTGAAGCTAATGAAAACTGATGTTGCTAAATTGGACCTACATAAACCAGAATTTGTTCATCAGTTTAATATATTACTGTACTTAGGTTACTTGGAGGAGGGGATGAAATGCAAACCAAACATCTATTCAAATCCCAGGTATCCTATAATTTGTGTCATTCTTACATTTATTTATTTCATCAGTTTGTTAGCCTTAGTTGCCAAAGCAAGGAAAGAAGTATTGAAAACACAAATACAATCATATAAGAAACAGAGCAGCCCATGTTACAGTTTCTGAGCAGCCTACAAATCACTCTACCCCAGAGCCTGTGAAAAGAGTCAGATCTTCATGGCTTTATATTGAAACTTTTAGTGTGAATTAACCTTGTTGCATCAACCATTGCTCTTGACCTGAAAGACCAATGAAAATGAACCCAAAAATCTGGCAGTCTAGCTAGAGAAAATGACATTTTTCACTAAAGCTCCTAAGATTCTGGAGGTCTTAATCAGAGGTGGGTTGCTCCTGGATCGGCCTGGATCAGGCAAACCAGTAGTAGAGGTGGCGGGAGGCTCCACCCACCCACTTGGGTGCTTCTGCGCATGCACAGAAGCATTGCACGAGCGCGCGTGCCCAAACTGGTAGTAAAAAAAAGTGGCAACCCACCACTGGTCTTAATGTCTATAAATAAGGTGACCAACCGTCCTCCTTTAGGGAGGACAGTCCTTCTTTTGTAAGTTCTGTCCTCCCTCAAAAAGTGTCCTCCTACATGTCCTCCTTTTTGATATTTGAAGGCTAATCTGTTGTGCGTTATGTGACGTATTTTATTAAACAGTTTTTAATGGTGTTTTTTTTACTTCATCACAAGTATATTGAACAGATATTGAATCTTGTGTTGAATTTTTATCTAAAGAAATGCTAGACATTAAAATAGATGACAATTGTCTCTTTGAAGAAATTAGAAGACTGAATGTATATTTAAATTCTGAAAAATTAATACAATGGGAAAATCAACACGTTGAAATTGATAATAGATGGGTGGATATTTTCAGCCATTTCAAAAATGAACATATTCCATGTGAACATTTATTTATACTTGTTCAATTTACGTTGTGCTGCCCTGGAACTAATGCAGCAGTTGAAAGAGTTTTTTTCAATTGCCAATGATTTTTGGACAAGTGAGAAATCGAGACTGAATGTTGATACTCTAGCTGCAGCACTTGCCGTAAAATCCAATATGAAGGATATTTCTTGTTCAGGTATTTCCAATATATTGTTAGAAGATGATACATTGACCAAAAATATTAATTCAATGGAAAAGTACTCATTTAAATAATAATTAACAGGCATGTAAACATAATTACAATATAAAATGTTGCAAATGTTTTTATTATGCATATATCATATTTTAGTGTATTATTGTTGCAATGAATAAAATATTTCTTTTATTTACGATATATTTTTTCCAATTTATTTGTCCTCCTTTTCATTGTAAGAAAGTTGGTCACCTTAGCATTTTGGACAATAGAACGTGTTTTGTCCTCCTTTTCATTGTAAAAAAGTTGGTCACCTTACTATAAAAGGCCAGTTCTGAATCAAATCTGAAAGAGGAATATATAATTCCCTATCCAGGAAGGCCTACCAAGATATCTCCCAGTTGTAGCTGCTTTGACACTTTTAGGTGGCAACCATATAGACTTAGAAACAAGCCTCAGACCAAGCAATGGGGCTGTTTTGAACAGACAAAGGTAGGATTTTTATTTATTTATTTTTTATTTATTAAATTTGTTAGCCGCTCCCTCTCCACAAAGGGACTCGGGGCGGCGTACAATAAATAAAAACACATATTATAAAATTACACATTGTACGGAGGAGGTATAAAAACACAATACAATCATTATAATAACATAGAAATATTAAAATAAGTTAAATTAAAACCCCAATGGAAATTACAAGTTTAAAAATTGCCAGGAGGAATAAAATGGAGCTATGGTTGAGCCAGGCCTGCTAGTTGAAAAAGGTGGGTCTTGAGTTTTGAACGGAAGGAGCGGAGGTCGGTGGTAATCCTAATATCCGGGGGGAGGTCATTCCAGAGGGCTGGGCCCATCACAGAGAAGGCCCTACTCCTGGGCGCCGCCCTTTGGCACTGCTTAGTGGACGGCACCCGGAGAAGTCCCTCTCTGTGAGAGCGAGTTGGTCGTAGGGATGTATGGGGCAGGATGCGATCCCGCAGGTAGCTAGGTCCTGTGCCATGGAGAGCTTTGAAGATGGTAATCAACACCTTGAAACGCACCCGATAGACCACAGGGAGCCAGTGCAGCTCGCGCAGGAGAGGTGTTATATGGGAGTATCTCGTACTCCCCATAATCACCCGCGCGGCCGCGTTCTGGACCAGCTGCAGTCTTCGAGTGCATCTCAAGGGAAGCCCCATGTAGAGAGCATTACAGTAGTCTAGGCGGGACGTCACCAGCGCGTGAGTGACTGTGCGAAGGATTGCCCTAATTTGAATTTATTTCTGCCACCACAGGTCAGTACAATCATATATTTCCCCAATGCTTCTGTGGTATTCTTGGTCTCACTCCTCAATGAATGCCCTGAGTGCACTCAAAGAAGCAATCGGGCATTCTGAGGTACAAAATGCACATTTGTATTAGTTAAGTACAATCAAGAATTGCTTTACTCACATTGCAATCATGATTCCATACATGGACAACAAACTAAGGCTGAGATATGTGTAAATAGTAATGATTATTTAACTAACAAATTGCTGATTAATTAGTTAAATGTGTGTGCTGTGCTTTGAAACTGTGAAGAGCTATGGAGGTGTTTATACTGTATATAAGGGAATGTGTGATTAAACTGTGAAAGCTGAAACGGAAGGAGGAAGAGACCTGTGGCAGAACAAATGGATAAAATCTTCTCATCGTATAGCCAGTTCTTTCAATTGCTCACTTGCAATTGTATTTATATTGCATGGTTATGGTATCACCTGGGTGACCAACGTTAACAAAACCAGTTGTTCTTAGTTGGTATAACAGGTGTAAATAAGGAGATGCAGTCCCCAGTCATTTTTCTGGACAGGATTGAACTGGATGGACTCACATTTTATATGGGAATTGTTTAAATGACTTTGCCCGAGGCTCTCTAAATTACATAGATTGCACTCTGGATGGAATCTGTGGGTTAAATCTTCAGCTGCTGCAGAGCATTAAACTACCTTTTAGTCTCTAGGGTGTTAGTGGAATGGTTTGGGCTCAGTGTAACTTACAACCCAAAGGCTGTTCTATGTATTACCTTCCTGCACTAGCTCTTCTACGTGGTGTTCCACATCCAGAATGACTATGTAGTTCATGATAGACCAATATGTTTCCTCCCCACACAAGTTCTATGTATACAGGTGAAACTCGAAAAATCAGAATATCGTGCAAAAGTTCATTTATTTCAGTTATGCAACTTAAAAGGTAAAACTAATATACGAGATAGATTCATTACATGCAAAGCAAGATAGTTCAAGCCGTGATTTGTCATAATTGTGATGATTATGGCTTACAGCTCATGAAAACCCCTGTAAAATAACTGGGTATTGAATTTTCAGTTATATAGGAGATTTCCCCAGGGCAAGTTTGTGGTTTGTGTTCCAAAATAATAAATCACAGAATTTCAGGAAAGGAGATATAGTAAACCATACTATATGTCAGGCCTTTGGTATACTGAAAGTGAACACAGAGGGCCACAAACTGTCTTATCCTGTCTTGTCCCTGATTTATCCCAATATCCCATAAAAAAGGAATAGGGAGAATACGATAGTGGAAGAGACATAGCAGGTATATTAGTGGTAAAATAAGGGATATACTTTAAGATAGTCCAAAACAAAACATGATTGATCAGAACAAAAATGACATTTAAAGTTACATAAATACAATTAAATTTTAAATTCATTAAATACAATTAATATTCTTTTCCATAGGTCTAATAATGTATTTTATTTATTGTATTAAATATAATAAGGTAGCTTATGAAAGAGTTCTGCACCCTGCATCTAAGGTCTAATGCATGGTAGGAGGTTGAGCTGCTTGATGGCCCCAATTCCCAAATCACCTGTCTATTTTATTAAATCCACTTTGTTTATTCTATATTGTACCTATCTCCATGTAAGCCCATGTTAAACTACAGAAAGTAGAACAATAACTCATGGCAGAATTACAGCTCAGATTATATAATTGTGCATAAAAAGCTCCTATGAGTGCATGTCCAGAAACATTCCACTACTCAGTCCAAGATTCTTTAATTTAGTTAATAAACAATTTGTAACTTTTTGAAGAAAAGGGTAACGAGGAGAATATCCTAGTTTATTTTGGTATTTGTAGGGGTTAATAGAATTTATATTCTTCATTCAAGGTAGTAAAACTAATACATTTAAATTAAATCCAGTCTTTTATCATTTTGGTATCTTCCTCAGAATCCCACTTACTTCATTGGAAAAAAGAATTACATGGATAATTACTTCAATTTAATAATGTTCTGCTATCAAACCTCTGAAAAATCTTCAGAAGACTGTCCTAAATTCATTTAGAACAGGGGTGTCCAAACTTGGCAACTTTAAGACTTGTGGGAGTTCTGGGAGTTGAAGTCCACAAGTCTTAAAGTTGCCAAGTTTGGACACCCCTGATTTAGAAGATACAAATCCAGTGCTGTTACCATGCTGTCTTCTCACCAGCATTACTTTGATGGTTTTCTGCAGGAATTTTTATGTTGGCCATTTGTGCTGCTGTACAAGCAAAACCAATGTATGATTCTCCAAAGCACCTGAGGGTAGGACAAGAAGCAATGGGTGGAAATTAATCAAGGAGAGAAGCAACTTATAATTATGGAGTAATTTCCTGACAGTTAGAACAATTAATCAGGGGAACAGCTTGCCTCCAGAAGTTGTGAATGCTCCAACACTGGAAGTTTTTAAGAAGATGTTGGGTAACCATTTGCCTGAAGTGGTGTAGGGTTTCCTGTCCAAGCAGGGGGTTGGACTTGGAAGACCTCCAAAGTCCCTTCCAACTCCTATTTTATTCTATTCTATTCTCAGGTATCCATATATACACAAAATACATATATTTCACTTTCCTCCAGTCAGAATGTAGGTTGGGAGCTAGGCTTTGCCTAGCTCCATATTGTATTTCCTACAAATAAGTTTTTAACAAGAAACATTCTTCATTAAACTGTGCTAAGGCTAAATTTTTACTGTCATAAATGCTATATATACAGAATGTTCAGCACAAATCAGCTCCTTCAGTAGCACTGCAACTCCATTTGGAGTATTACAATTATTGTTCCTGAATGCGTATTGATAAAGACTAACTCAAACTTGAAAGTGTTCTATACAAACTTATTTTACCCCATTCAGAATCTGACAGTCTTCAGACACAGCTTCACGCTTTCCCCAATATCTTTAGCTGAAGATGGGGGTGGGGGTGGCTGAGATCATCAGTGTACTTACAACATTTCACCCAAAACAAGTGGATGACCTCTCCCAGAGGCTGCTGCACACAGATGTTAAATTGGATGAGAATTGCATTTCCCTCCATATGTTGCAACGGGTTTAATCTTCCACATCTGGCAAATACCTGAGGCAGTCTTCTTTAACTTTTATGTGTGATGTTTCAAATCCTTTATTTCCCATTCAGGTTCCCAAGGTTTATGGAATTCAGATCCAATACAACTTGGCAGCACAGATGGGAAAACTGATGCAGAGAGCTTGTTGTAATATTATTTATCCTATCTGCCGTGTTTTCAATTCTGAAGAAAAACATTAAGACATTCACTTCTTGATTTATGTATGGATATTATCTTGAAATTGTCATTCCATCTATGCAAGCAGGGGAGAGCATTCAATAGTATGTTCTAAATATACTATTGTCTGAGTTGTGGTGGTGCAATGGTTAGAATGCAGTACTGCAGGTTATTTCTACTGACTGCCAGCAGCCTGCAGTTTGGCACTTTGAATCCCACCAGGCTCAAGGTTGACTCAGCCTTCCATCCTTCTCAGGTGGGTAAAATGAGGACCCAGGTTGTTGGGGGCAATATGTTGACTCTGTAAACCGCTTAGAGGGGGCTGGAAAGCACTGTGAAGTGGTATATAAGTCTAAGTGCTATTGCTAAATGTGATATTTTTGAATAATTCAATTGAATGCAGCCTAGGAACTAGGGATACTATCTATTAGTTTTTGAAATGACTGAAAGATACAAACTTGTTACTTGTTGTCATTCAGAAGTAATGTTTAAAATCTTTTTACCAAGTTATTTTTCCATTAAGCTTTTCTATCATCATCATCATCATCATCATCATCATCATCATCATCATCAAACATTAACTTGGGGGCAATTAAAGAAGATATCTACCAGTTGTCATTCCATACCATTAATGGTGGTTGGGATTATTTGACATAAAATGTCTTGCAATATTCTGAGCTTCTATAGTACACTTTAGAGAGGTTTTCTTCTCCCAATTTATTAACAGATTAAATATAATTAATAGAACAGGGAGAGTTGAAGATGAAGTTGTGCAAACTCCAGGAGATAGGGGAGGACAGGGGAGCCTGGGTGTGGCCCATGGGATTACATAGAGTTGGACATGATTTAGCGACTGAACAACAAATTCCTGCCTTACTCGTTGAATAATAGAACAAGGATTTGAATTTAGAAGCATGTGTAATGTTGGTTTTGATGTTTATTATTGAAAATATGGGCAATTAACATTATTTAGATGACAACATTTCAATGTGTGGAAAATTTCTTTGGTCAAAAAAATTAAAGCGGCATTAAAAAGCTTTAATTTTTCCTTAACATTGCACAGATGCTTACCTCAAATTGTTGCTCTTGCTGCTTTTATTTATTTTTCAAAAGAACTATGTATATAATTTAAGATCTTGCCTTCATTCTAAGCTATTAATGGAGGCACAGATGGCTCAGTAGGGAGAAGGGCTTAAGTCTAGCTGGCACATTAGTCACAAGTTTTATCAGAAGAGGATTGCTGTGGTGGCACAGTGGTTAGAATGCACCGTTGGAAACTACTTCTGCTGACTGTAGTTCAGCAATTCAGTTCCAGGCTCAAGGTTGACTCAATCTTCCATCATTCTGAAGTGGGTAAAATGAGGACCCAGATTGTTGGGGGCAATATGCTGACTCTGTAAACTGCTTAGAGAGGGCTGTAAAACACTGTGAAGAGGTATATGTCTCAGTGCTATTGCTATAGTCTAGCTTTAGTTACAATACTTAGCCACACCAGATATCTGAATAGGCAATAGAGAACATGGATAATTGGGAAGGAAGAGAAATAGGGAGAAAAAGAGGACACCAATGGTATAACTTTATTGACATATGTGTCAAAAATTACAGCGAAAAATTACTCCCACCCCCAATATATGGCTAATAGTAAAGGTAGTAAAAGTAAAAGTAAAAGTAATAGGCAGTAATAGGCAGTAATAGTAAAAGTAAAAGTTCCCCTCGCACATATGTGCTAGTCATTCCTGACTCTAGGGGGTGGTGTTCATCTCTGTTTCAAAGCTGAAGAGCCAGCGCTGTCCGAAGACATCTCTGTAGTCATGTGGCCAGCATGACTAAATGCGGAAAGCACATGGAACACTGTTACTTTCCCACCAAAGGTAGTCCCCATTTTTCTACTTGTATTTTTACATGCTTTCGAACTGCTTGGTTGGCAGAAGCTGGGACAAATAACTGGAGCTCACTCCGTTACGCGGCGGTAGGATTCAAACCGCCAAACTGCAGAACTTTCTGATCAACAAGCTCAGTGTCTTAGCCACTGAGCCATCGTGTCCCTTTTATATGGCTAATATGTATATGTAATTATTTTTTCCAGCATCAAAAAAACTGTTTTTCAATCACAGGAATGTGTTAGAGCCCATTAGGAGGCAAAGGTCTTGTCAATTTCAGGCAGCAGGACAAGGGGAATGGAGGGTAATACTGTAATAAACTAAGATCACAAAGTGAAGCTTGTTAACTTTTGTTAGTACTTACTAGGAAAGAACTGTACTGCACTGCAGAGAAAAGGAAGAGAAAGCTTGTTATATACTCAAAAAGCAGACAACATTTGATTTTACGGCTATGGCTGCCAGATGGAGGATCTGTTCTCCTTTTGCCAGACACCTGGTAACTGTAGCCACACTGTAATCTTCATATTGAATTATTCAATATACATTGTATAACAGAATTCTGACATTGAAGAAGGAAATGCCTGTCAAATTCTTCTTCCTACTTCCCTATTAGCATTAATGATTCCCTTCTTTTGATCTTAAAAACCTCAAAACCTGTTATGGTTTGTCTAAAAGGTTGAAATTATGGACCTGAAATTTTCTTTACCCTATTTCCAAGTGGGTAAAAAGTTAAATTGATCTAATTTATTTTGTTTGCAACGAAGATAATGTTTTTAAAGAGGAAACAAAGGAAGAAGAAATAGATCAAGACTATTACGTTTCCTCATCTGTGAATACCACACAACCCAACTTCTTAGTATGATCACTCTGCTACATAAATATTGTTTTTCTCATTACTTTTTAAAGTATTTGATAAATCTGACCTTCTGTTAATAGCTCTGTGGGCAAAGAACATATTTTCATTCCGTTGTAATTTTGCTGTATTTTTTTTAAATCACTCTATACAAATCATTTCAGATTTTTAATCTGATGTTTTAGTATACACATCATCATCATCATCATCATCATTTTAGTCATTCTCTACCCAGTGCAGGATGAAGGCCTTTTCCCGTATGTTTCCAACCTATACGGATCCTGAGCTTTCTTTTGCCAATTGGGCCCGCAATACTTGCATATTATACATATATAATATGTATACACAAATAATAAATTATATATAATTTTACAAAGGAAGGAAGGAAGGTAGAAGAAGTTTATGATTTCCCTCCCAGAAAATATAATTCCAGTTTCAAAATTATTTCTTACCCTATATTTACAAAAGATAGGTCCCTTTTTCTAGTCTACTTGTTTTCTAGACATTAAAACTACAAATTATAAGTGATTTTTTCCCATTTTATAGAAAATGTCAATCACGTAAGACCATTACCATTTTTAGATCTTGCTAAAATTACTGGTATTGATTTGTGTCAGACTGCTTAATCATCATAATTCAAAGGTTGTTGCTTTTATTAGATTATTTCTACGCTATTTTGGAAGTTAAGCCGCTGTGTTGATTTGCAAAGGTGAGGTATTTTATTTGTTTGGTATTTTAGATGCGACCAATGAAAATGCTGGTGGAGCATTGCTAACAAATCATGGCATGTACTACACAGGAAGATAAACATCAGATGCTTATCCGGATGCTGTGGATATACTAATTAAAACCAAGAATAGGTAAAAGGCAATACTATTATAGGATTATAGCAACCCAACCCAAGATATAACAAAGCAAGGTTAATCAAACCTTTAGCTTCCTTTCACCTTGACAGACCTTTCATGCTTCCTTCTTAATAAGTAACAGAAAGATCTCCAAAGTGGATGACTGACATTTGTCTTGTCAAGGTAATTAAGGGTTACGGTGATGACGAATATTTCATTGCTTTAAGGAAGTAGTATTATTCTCATGTACCATAATTACTGGGAATGTTATAGAAAATAAATGTATTACAGATATTTGTTTAAATGGTTCTCAAACAACATCTTACTAATGTCTATTGGTTTTGGTGCATTTTTATGTGAATAGTGCAACATAATTTGATGGGTAATATACTTTTATTAGATTTTTGAGGAGCAATTGAGCTTGAACATTTTATGAAGAGTGATATTACTTGAATTAAATGGAAACAAAAATAGCAGCAAGCAAGTGCTCAATAAATAATAGGCCTTGGGTTTTCACTATTCATTAACTCTGTTCTACTTTCCAAGAGTGGGGTTGTAAGAAATGTGGCAACTCCCATTAAAATGGGTACATATTCTTCTCTTACGGTACATATTTAGATGAATATTGAAGCTATCTTATATGTTTTTATGTTTGAGACGTCTTTTCATAGGGAGTTCCAAAAAATATACATGATATTTAAACCTGTACCGAGGCCAGTAGTGAAATATAGTATAATCTTATTTCTTATAACAGAGTTGGAAAGGACCTTAGTCTTCTAGTCCAACCTCTTGCTCAGGCAGGAAGCCCTATACCATTTCAGACAAGTGGTTGTCCTTAAAAACTTCCTGTGTTGGAGCATCCACAACTTCTGGAGGCAAACTGTTCTATTGATTAATTTTTCTAACTGTCGAGAAATTTCTCCTTAGTTCTAGGTTGCTTTTCTCCTTTCAACTGCTTCTGGTCCTGCCTTCAGGTGCTTTGGAGAATAGGTTAACTCCCTCTTCTTTGTGGCAACCCCTTACATATTGGAACACTGCTATCATGTAAGGGGGCACCTTTACAGGGCAGAGCAGAGGAATTTGGGGAATATCTGCAGGACAAAGTCGCTCAGATCCGGAGCGGATGGGCCCACTCAGTGGACCAGACGAGCCGCCAACAGCGAGTCTTGTGAGACCATCCTGGGAGGAGTTTGATTCTGTTGCCCCCGAGGATTTAGATAGGTTGCGTGGACGGCTGCGACCCACCACATGTTTAATGGACCCGTGTCCCTCCTGGTTGGTACTGGCATCTTGGGAGGTGACACGAGGCTGGCTTCTGGGCCTGGTGAATGCCTCATTGGGTGAGGGATCCTTACCAACCGCCTTGAAAGAGGCGGTGGTGAGGCCCTTACTTAAGAGGCCCTCACTCGACCCAATGGAGCTAGCTAACTATCGTCCAGTCTCCAACCTTCCGTTTCTAGCGAAGGTTGTTGAGAATGTGGTGGCCCAGCAGTTTCCACGACACCTTGACGAATCCGAGTATCTAGACTCACGCCAGTCCGGCTTCCGACCTGGGCACAGCACAGAGACAGCCTTGGTCGCGTTGGTTGATGATCTCTGGAGGGCCAGAGATAGAGGTTGCTCCTCTATCCTGGTCCTATTAGACCTCTCGGCGGCTTTTGATACCATCGACCATGGTATCCTATTGCGCCGGTTGGAGGGGATGGGAGTCGGAGGTACCGTTTTGCGGTGGTTCGGCTCCTACCTCTCCGACAGGAGGCAATGTGTGTTGACAGGGGGACAGAGGTCGACCCCGAGGCCACTCACTTGTGGGGTGCCACAGGGGTCGGTCCTCTCGCCTCTCCTGTTCAACACATATGTAAAGCCGCTGGGTGAGATCATCCGTGGTTTTGGGGTTGAGTATCACCTCTACGCTGATGATACTCAGCTGTATATTTCAACTCCAAACCACCCCAACGAGGCTGTCGAAGTAATGTCCCGGTGTTTGGAGGCCGTCGGGGTCTGGATGGAGGACAACAGACTTAAACTCAACCCCTCCAAGACTGAGTGGCTGTGGCTACCGGCACCTCGATTCAGCCAGCTGATTCCATCGCTGGCCATAGGGGGCGAGCAGTTGCCCCCTGTGGAACGGGCGCGCAATTTGGGCGTCCTCCTTGATGCCCGGCTGTCAATGGATGACCATGTGGCGGCCGTGGCAAGGGGGGCGTTCCACCAGGTTCGCCTGGTGCGCCAATTGCGCCCCCTACTGGACCGGGATGCCCTACGCACGGTCACTCATGCGCTGGTGACGTCCCGCCTGGATTACTGCAACGCTCTCTACATGGGGCTGCCCTTGGGACGCGCCCGGAGACTGCAGTTAGTTCAGAATGCAGCCGCGCGGGCTGTGATGGGGAGTACGAGGTACTCCCACGTAACACCTCTCCTGCGCGAGCTGCATTGGCTACCTGTGGTTTTCCGGGTGCGTTTCAAGGTGCTGATTACCATCTTTAAAGCGCTCCATGGCACGGGACCTAGTTACTTGCGGGATCGCATCCTCCCACATACATCCCTGCGGCCAATACGCTCACACAGGGAGGGACTTCTCCTGGTGCCATCCACTGGACAATGCCGGCGGGCGACACCGAGGAGTAGGGCCTTCTCTGTGATGGGCCCAACCCTCTGGAATGACCTCCCCCCCGACATTAGAACCACTTCTGACCTCCGCTCCTTCCGGCAAAAACTGAAGACCCACCTGTTCCGATTAGCAGGCCTGGCATAATTCAACTGTCCCTCCTGGCAAACGCACTATATCTGGTTATTTTAGGGGTTTTTTAATTCACTGTATTTGTTTTTAGGGGTTTGAACTTATTTTAATCTGCTTTGTACAGTTCTTTTAATGTCATTCTTACCTCCTCCATGTCAACTGTCAATTGTACATACTTAATTTTATTGTATCTGATATATTTTGTATGAACTGTACACCGCCCCGAGTCCCTTTCGGGAGAGGGGGCGGTCTAGAAGCATTAAATTAAATTAAATTAAATTAAATTCACAAACTTAATTACTATAAATGAAGGACTAGTTTAGTTTGCCAGTTCCAGTCATCTGGAAAACTGAATATGCATTTCAGAACTCATATGAATGTCTTGACGAAGGAAACAGTCATTTATTCAGTCATTCACTGAATCAATTCAGATTGAGTTAACATCCATTTCAAGAGACTAGAAAGGAATTGGACATTTGATTAATTAGAAATGCTCAACTGGCAATTTGGTAAGATACTTAATTCATTTCAGAAGCAGTTCCAAGAGCCAGAGATGAGTTTTTGCCGGTTCAGCCCAGATCGGGCGAACTGGTAGTAGCGGTGGCAAGAGGCTCCACCCACCCACCTGGACACTTCTGCGCATGCGCGGGCACAAGCGAACCGGTAGTAAAATAAATGGAAACCCACCACTGCCAAGAGTTCTTCAAAAGTTATCATTCAAAGGTAATTGTTAATACGAGATCAGGAGATATTTATTAAATGAACAGTGATACTATCTGAATATATACAGTACTATCTGTTATGGACAGATATTTACATAAATAAGGAAGAACGTCTATTTGAAAAAACAAACAAGAACACCTCTAAATATCATTTAATGCTCTCATTTCCTTTCCACTTAGGCACATTTCTGCTTATTGGGTAACATACATTTATTATTTTTAGAGAGTTGATATTTGTCTAAACCAGGTACTGCTATACACCTCCTGTTAAAATGTTTGTTGTAAATGTAAGCCTGTAATGGCCAACCCTGTTTTCTCATTTAATATTCCTCTCAACTCTACTCTTTCCTTTTATGTAATAGCATAGACATTTTAACTAAAACTAGAATTGACTGTCCCAAATCTTAAAATTTTAATAGGAATTCCAGTATACTCCTTACACTTTCTCACAGATACCTCAAGCTTTCTGGATATTTTCTAGGTAATCCTCAGGATGAATATCTGTATTTTGAATGTCATGTGTACAGGTCTTCATGATGCTATAAGAACATAAATTACCTCTTATACATTTCATGAAATTTAAATGGAAAATCTCATATTCTTCCTATTGTGTACTTGAATCCTGTTCAACTAAGCTTGTCCATTTTATATCCTTTATCTATTTTTTGATAATAATTCTCCTGTAGTATTGGAAGTTACTTACTATTCTTAGAACGGACTATCACCTTTTATTATTTTATTATGCAAAACTCTAGTGATAATCCTGTTACAAATACGTATCTTTATTTAACCCCATTTAAATAATCTGGCAAATTAAGAGCTTTAATAATAGCAGCTGGTATCACAACATTTTAAGTCAGGTATTTAATAATTCTGTAGATATCGCAAGCACACAGAAGCAATTATTCTTACTTTAAGATCAGAGGTTTATTGTTTCTAATAATTTGGGACATTAGAAATGAATAGATATAAAAGATACAATGGCAGTAATAGAATTAATAAGTCATTGCAATGGGCCAATGAGAAATAGAAGTCCTACAAGGACTGCTATGAATCAAAGGGCTCCGAGCTGATCTTGAACCCTATCTTTCATACTGTTCCTCTAATCACATACATGCTTCACAGCTTCACTAACTGTTACTTTACGTGAACACCTGTGTACATTACTTTCAATTCCTCATTTCCAACAGTTTCATTCTTCCTGTTTTAAATGAATGCATACAAGTGCATATTTTGCAAAAAATATATACTTCACTGAAAACTTTGGTTCATATCTTTTTTTCTTCGGGGGCCTTCTAATCATCCATAGGACTTATTGAATCTAACAGATCAATAGGCTATATTCCTTTATTCTCACAATTGATGGTTATAATTATATGTTCACATATACGTAGTTCTTAAGACTACACTACAATCAATGGCACCAATAGTCCCATTGTAAAACATTAACCAAAATATTTTGGCATTAAAATGTCTAGTTTGATCATTCTTTAGAGCAGTGTTTCTCAACCTTGGCGACTTTAAGTCCTGTGGACTTCAACTCCCAGAATCCCCCAGCCAGCTCTGGGAGTTGAAGTCCACAGGACTTAAAGTCACCAAGGTTGAGAAACACTGCTTTAGAAGGAACAGTTAGTGACATCAGGAAAGCCTGGCTTTTACCACCTATCTTTTTAAATTCTTTAAGATAGTTCAAGGAGAGAATTAAAGTTACAGCTCTACAACACTGGACATTTTGACACATGCTCACACATTTCTTAATAGAAATAGTGTAACTGAATCAATTGTGACTTAACTCAAGAAAAGAAAAAAAGAATAAACACTTTGCAAAATACAATAAGTCCCCAAACATTTGAAAGCCATTTTCCCCAAAGTTTTCCCCTTATTATTGTTCATGGGATATAAAGCAATACAAAGATGGTATTTTCTGAAAAGTACATCTGTAGTGTAATTCTCTACAAATGATTTCAAACTGTCTAATTAAAACAGGATTTTATTCCACAAGAGTGAGGAATCTAAAGCCTCTAGAACCTAGATCCTATCGAATTACAACTGCCAGCAGTCTCAATAATGTAGCCTGAAGGGAGGGATGCTTGGAATTGTAGTTCAGCAATTTGGAAGGGTCACAATTTCCCCACCCATCATACATAGAATATTGAACCATCTGGCCAATATACTATGATCACTTAATACCATAGATTCAACATGTATTTTTAGAGCCCCACTTGAAAGTGCCAAGAACTTAATTTACAATTTTTCAGGCTAAGCATAAAGCAAAACTGATTCCATGCAGAACTTTTTAAAGATAAGCTTTATTATTATTTTTTCATTCTCTGTATAACCTCCTGTTTTGTGCTGTTATATAACATTTGGTTTCAGAGTTACTGCTGTTGTATTACCATGATCAATTTGAAAAGTAAGTTGAAGCTTTTCATTTTATACCATAAGGATGCTCTATTAAACCGTAATATGTATTCGTGAACAAATCCAATTGAAGTGAACATGATTGCTTGTGAATGAATATTATATATTCAGAAGCAATATATTCATATACATATATTCAATTACATATCGCTGTTTTACATTCATTGCACAACATGCTGCTAAATTCATGAACACAATAAAAATGAAAAATAAATGAAACAATATATTCCTCTTTACTGTAATAATCAGCCCAATAATAAATTGGATAGGATGATACCTGGTGCCTATATAGATATTCCCACTGCGCTGGAGCACAAAACTTTTTTACCGTTAATAATAAAAATGCCAGAAACTCTAATAAACCTTTCAAAGCTCTGCAAATGCATGTGATTTAAGATCTAAAATGGCCTTTATTCCTTCCTGAAGTGTCACAGAGGGATTGCCTCCAATTCCTTTATTGCTATTATAGAAGTTCAAATTCATCCTGAGCAGAAAGAGAGGAGAATTTGAGGAAACAAATATCAGCTTAAACCTGGATGGAACAGTGAAAAATAAACAAGTATTTGCTACATCTAGCTGCCAGCTCACCCAGGAACACCATTAATTATGGAAAAGTATAATTTGGCATGTACTGGTTAGGCAGCATCTGTAATGTAAAATGTTTCACCTTTCCAATGTTGTTTTCCATAAATCTTATTTCCATTGCATAGCTCATTGCTTTCATCCATACTAAATCCTTTATTATTGTTTCCATGTCATAATTATTTTGCCCCGAAGAAAACGGGCAATTTCTATACAATATTGTCGTCTTTCCTAAAGTAACTGACAGAGCTAATCTCTATTTCTGTAGGGATATGAAATACCGTCGAGGGCTTATGTACTCCACTGACCTCTACTGGATAAAAATTCAGCTGCTGACTCAACATGCCCATGACTCATCATCTTTTCAAAGAAGCCTCCTACAAGGATGACAAGAACATTTCAGTGAAGTTGTAGGAGCTCTGTATTGCAGAATACAGTTTTAAACCACTTAGAGTGCCGTAAAGCACTATGGAATGGTATAGAAGTGTAAATGCTTTGGCTATATGCCAATCCTTACAGTTGACTTATTATCTCGTGGGTTTTGTGAGATAAAGTTAATGTTCCAAGCCCAAGGGCCTAAGAATGTTCTGATCTGGACTGTATTGCAATTTTATTGGTAAATAGTGGAGTAGGATTATAGGGTGAGCTATAGCACTTAAAGGTCTTCCGTTGTATTGTTGAAAGTAATGTCCTTCTGGGTTCGGCTCTAAGTGGGGAAAAAGACACTGGAGACATGGAGGTTGCTTGGAAAGATGGTTTTAATGGTGGACAGGACCACATGGCTTGAGTCCTGAACAGAAAAGGTGATCACATGCTTCAATGTTGGTGGAGAAGAAGAGAAGGAAAGGGAAGGGGGTGAAGAAGGGCTTGCAGGGCTTTTTATAATCTGTTCGGCCCCACCTATCTGTTTCCTGTTCCTGTGTAAGAAATGTATTCTGATTGGGCCCATGGGCCCATGCAAGGGCAACCCTCTAGGCTGAGTTTTGAATCCAGGTTTGGTTGAGTTCAGATGCCATGTGGTCAGTTGAGTAAAGGCTTATATTATCATGCCTTTATTCCCATCCCCCTGGAGCTGAAGGGGAGAACTCTTTTATTATGTAAAGGGACTGGCTCAGGCTTTAATGGCTCATGGACAAAAGGTGGGGGCAGGAAGCTGCAGGGAGAGTTACCTTGTCTTTTTGAAACATGTTTCTTTTCACATCCAGATAAATATTCTGCCTTTTCAATATTTCCTAGGATATTTCATTTTTCTGGGAGAGGGCTGGGTGATAATTTCCTACAGTATTGTGTTCAATTTACCATAAGGGTTATGACTCTCCAAACTCAGTTGCTTATGGGCAAATTAGGCCTCATGGCTGTGCTCAAAAGTGAAGAAATCTCTTATGGCTATTATTTGCACTTCATTAAAAGGCCGTCAGAAATAAATTCAGGTGGTAAATGCTCAAGAACACAGCAGTATCAGAATATCTATACAGTAGCATTCTTCCATTTAACCACGAGAGGAATCTTAAAAATTCTTGTAGCGCAACCTGCAATGTTCTTCTTTTCAAGGGCAGACAAGCTATTCATTTTTAAGACGTTCCCATATCTAACTACATAGAAATGCAACTATTTATGCAAATAGGGAAATAAAAGAAGGCTTTTCCCTAATAGGAAATATCTATTAAAACATCACTGCTGCCATATAATAAAAGACCTATGAATGTCAGCATTCCTTAATTATTATTGCTCCATTTCTAGTGATTATGCATGCTTTGTTGCCATAAAATATAGAATCTAGTAACATTTTAACAAACAATGGCTTGGCCTTCAATTGTTTGGGTGCACACTGCTTTATAAAGTACCCTGAATAGCCTCAGTCCTAATGCAGAGGGATTCTCCATTACGAGAGAATGGAATTGATAATAAACAACAGAATTTTCCATTTTTCTAAGGAAAGCAGCCATTAATTACAGGCATGCTATTTGTTTAGTTAACATTTATTAAACAACTGCCACTATATGACTGCCTGAGCACCAAGAACAACGTCTTCTCCAGCTCTTTTTAATTGTTACCCATAGGCATCTAATGCTCTTCTGCCCACTCAATGAACGCGAATCACTGACTCATTTCCACCTAACTCGCATAAAAGTCCTGCAGCTCTTGCTCGCTTTTCCCTGCTAGTCTCCCAGTTTGAGCGGAGCAGCTCAGCGATGGAGCATCACGGGAAATGGAGGCTTTCGTTCCTCTCGCCATCCCCTTTTCTCTAAGCAAGCCCAGGACTGCATTTCCCAAGAGGACTTGCTATAAGAACGAGATCACCTGATGTTTCCCCAGCGCCGAACAAAATGGCGGCCCCCATGATGCGACGGTACCGCGCTTGGCTTCGAGCTGGCAAAGTTAGCTTTGCGAATGACACCGTACTTGGAGATTGGAAGAGACCGGTATCCACCAGCGTTCTCTGCTGGAATTCAAAAGGGATTACAACGAAAGAGAAACGGTATGACTGTGGATATTCCGGTTTGTGGCTCTTGGCTGATTAAAAAAATGAAAAAACTTTCCTCGCGTTTCACGTTTCCGCTCTTCTAGTGGCTTACTGGTACGGATTGAAACGCGAAAGGAATCTCGCAAAATTTCAAATGTCCTTCTATGTATAATGCTGTTTAATTTTAGTACTAGTGTATTGGATGAAAATATAATAAACTAGAGCACTAAAGGATAAGGGAAAAACCGCAATTTTTCTCCAATTTGAAATAGAACTGAAGATGCAGTTAAAGTATAGAATTCAAACTCTTATCTTTACCTGCTGGCAGATCTTAATGTGATGCTGCTTTGCTGCATAAATTCGTGGGCTGCTTCACAACTAGCACTTTTCCCTTGCAGCATGGAGAAGGAAAAACATTTACTACGGATAACATTGATGCATTTATAAATGGTTTGCATTATTGTATGAGACTGTAACACACACCATCTTGTAAACAGATTTCTATTTTTTAAAAATTAAATGATGTTATTAATATTCATATATGAAGGTTTTTCTTTCCAATAGTTAGTATAGCAACAGTTTTAAAACTCAATGTGGATTTAAAAATTACAAGATCACACAGCAAATATTTATACAGGATACCCATTTGGGAAGCCCCATTTACCTTACAATGATAATGCAAAGAGAGAAAAAATCTATTCTAAATTGTTTTCTAAATTAGCACTGACCTAAAATACATGCTTCAACATGCATTTAAATAAATATATCCTGTATTATCTGGTCTTAAGAACATTTTGAACACACTGTATGGACGGATATTATGTAGCAGAACAATTAATCAGTGGTATAGTAGTGTAACAACTTACCTCCAGAAGTTATGAATGTTCCAACAATGGAAATTGTTAAGAGATTGGACAGCTGTTTGTCTAAAATGGTATAGTTTTTCTTACGAGAGCAGTGGGTTGGATTAGAAGATCTCTAAGGCCCCTTCCAACTCTTCTATTTTATTCTATTCTATTCTATGTAAGAACCTTAGAGTATAGCTTGGATGTACATATAAAAAACATGAGTCCAACATTTTAATCAATATACTGTATTGGTTCTTGCATGTGAGATAATCAGTAACTTACATAAATACTGAAAAATTCTGAAAATCACTTTTATTAATAAATATGATTATATTGGCAGCCCCTCTTCATGGTTTCAATTATTTCACTTCAAAGAAATACAGAAACCTAAATTCTCATCTTCTTAAGAAAAGAAAACTTGTATCTATCTATATAATTCCTTTATGGATCTCAGATATTGATTTTAGTGCTATTATCATTGCAATGGCATAAGATTGACTTCACTAATCAAATGTATTTTTTATGTCATTGTGTAAGTCCAAATCATTGCTTTCAGATTCTGTAAAGCATTTACTGCAAAATTACTCATTCTCTCAGTCATCAAAATACAGGTGCATGAAGTGCAGTTACGTTTAGTGGCTATGTAGATTTTGTTCCATCTTTTTTCAAATGATAATTTTTGACACTTTCTCAATGAAAGTGACCCTTTGGAAAGGTATGTATAGGACAATAGGACAGTGTTGGTTATAAGAACTGGCATCTATCTAACAAATTTGGGCATTTTTGAGAAAAGTTTTTAATTTATTTAAGCTGTTCAGAATTTGAGTTTCTTTTAATGTCCTGTCATTTTGTTCCAGTATTAATTGTGCTTGATTTTCTTTCCCCTTTCCCAAGTGTTTTAAAATTTTAATTGCATTTATCTAATTACTGATTATACATGTTGGCTTTCTTTTAGTGATGTTTCCTGGGCAGCAGTTGTAGGCTTGGAAATCCATGCACAGATTTCATCCAACTCGAAGCTTTTTTCTGGTTCTCAAGTCCATTTTGCAGCTCCACCTAATTCTCTAGTATCATTCTTGGATGCTTCTCTTCCTGGCACTCTACCGGTAGGTTTTGTTCAGTCCTGAGTAGAAATATAACATGACCAACCGGTCTTTTTCTAAAGAAAGGAGCAAACTTTAATAAGGTCAAAGCAATATGGAGTATATAAAATACAAAATGCAGTTTTATTGAAGCATAGTTACAAGCACCTCTCAGAGCCCAAAACAGAACATAAAGTACATCAAGGAAATGTAAAATAACAGATGTAAAGACCTCAAATCAGATTCTGTCCCACAAGTTGAACTGAAACAGCACATTTGTGCTTCGTCAAAAGCTATACAGATACCAACTGCTTCTGAAATTCCATAGGGATAATTCCATGGTATCAGCTAAGCTCCACTGGAAGTTGAGCTATGTGTTGAAGCAAGAATGTTAACAAGTAAGTGTAGCTTGGCTACCACCAAATAGAACATCGTCAACTTAAGAATAACAGAATAAAGAGTTGGAAGGGACCTTTGAGGTCTTCTAGTCCAATCCCCTATTCAAGCAGGAAACCCCATATCATTTTAGATAAATGGTTGTCCAATATCTTCGGTTTACCTTCTATTTTTTATTTCTTGTCTGATTTATTGTAAATAAGAGGCCCCATCCAGGAGCTATAATAAAGATTTCAGTGTATATTTATCTCTTCTCTCATGTTTTGTGTGGTGGTATATATTATGTTCCTGTTGCTATTGGCATAGATTGGATGGAGTAATACATAAGGTGGTATAATATGTAGGCTGGAATGTTAAATTTATTCAGAGTTATTATGGATTTGTATTGTGTTCCTTGTGGGGTCTGCTCTCTTGTTCCAAGGAGCCTACCTACAGATACCTAAATAAATACCTGCTGTTTTTAAAATATTTTGTTATGGATACATTAGGGTCCATGATACCAGTTGCATCATGAATGCTAATTTAATGTGGTGTTCCATTTTAATATGTAGGTAGGCCCATAGATTGCAAAATAAATCAGTTAACTGGATAAATGAAGACAGGTAAATGGCACAGTGTGTGCTTTAGAGTTTTGCTAATACTGAAGAGGTTGAAAATGCCAAAACCATGATTATACTATTTTGGTGGATTACTGAACTTCATTGAGAGTTTTCATCTTGTGTGTTGTTTTTCTTTTGTCCTGTTAATGTTAAACTTCAATAAGTATTTAGAACTACATTTCGGTTTTTTATGGACTCTTCTGCAGTATAATATAACTTTGTTTTGGGTTTTGGTTTTGGTTTTGTTTGTTTGTTTGTTTTGCTCTTGTAAAAGTTTGTCTTGTTCATGCAAAATACAGTAAAGCAGCAATACCTTTTTTCCAGCTACATGTATTAATATTCATATAAGAATAATCTGTAATCTGAAAGGTAATAAATATTTTTGTCTGGTATTTTCCCCATAATATTTGTATTTTAGACTGCCCACTTTTAAACCTTACATATATAAATAGAAGATATAAGTCATTTAGAATTGGTTATAACTGGAGCAGTCTATAATCCTTAGAATTAATAAATAAACCAGCATTCTACTCACAAAACCCAATAGGCACAGCAGTCAGAAAAGGACTAACATGCCAATTTATCTTTGTTGGACCACTATGACCGAAGTCCTCATTTTTCATCAAACATATTTATAGAATATGTTATAAAAGTCCATTTTTCTGTAGGTTGGCTGACAGTTAGGGTGAGTCCACTGTTTCCTTTAAGGTTGTTTTTATTTTTAAAATAACCTTGGCTATTATCTTGATAGTTTGAGAAACAGTAACTATCAGGGTAGACTGCTACTTCCAAACATCCTTTTGATGATACAGCAAAAAAATATATCTGTTTTCTTGTGTATCTTATAGCCACAATATTTAAGCCCTCAACCTATGAAATCCTTCAGTTATTTTGAATTTTATTATTATTATTAAAAAACTACTTTTGAATGTTTCATAAGAGTCCTTTGTAGATAGGGTGTTTCATATTGACCTTATAACAAAATATATTCATATTTTGTGAATATAGCAGTTAGTTTCAGCTATGGGTTTAGCTTGTATGTACTGTGTACCCTGACAGTCTGAGAAGTGTAGTGTAGTGTTTGCTATATCTCTGACAATTTCCTTCAACAAAATGAGAAGAGCAGATTCGTATCTGCATATTCTGGCTGTGGGCAGATAACCTGGCTTCGGTGCATTTTAAGAGGACTTCTTTTTTTTTCAATTGCTCAGTAGTGGATTATTTTGACCCAAACTGGCTTTTTAAATGATAAATCCTCCTAATTTCTTGTTAACCCGTGAGAAAAACAATGGATCTGGTGATTTACAATTTCAGTTATAGCTTTTTGTCTAGGGCGGGGGGGGGGGTGTTCCTCTTTTTATTTATTCTTTTATTGCTTTTAAAATAATGACAGAGAATTATGGGGGGGGGGCTACACAGATAAAAATACATGTATTGTCAAAGAAAGCATAGTGCATTTTTATTTTTAAAAAGTGAAAGAAAAAAAGAAAAAAGGTATATTATTTTAGCTGTGAATTATTTATAATTCTATATATAGTTATCTAATGAAGCCTTTACTTAAGTACATGTATATTTCTAATTTATTTATATAACTATTATGTAATATATAATATAATGTTATATTATTATAACATGTATATTTCTAATACATTTATATAACTATTATATTTTTAACCTTAGAGTAGTTTGCATGAATCTCATATTTCATTATATTTACCTATACGTAGTCTATGTCTATAGGCAATTTGCTCATAGATCGTAAGTGCAATTAGATCTTCTATACTCTAGCTGAAGGGATGAGGGGTTGCTTTCTCACCAGTGATTGGTAGATATGTCCAAACTGTTTTGTATTATTTACTATACTAGGTAAGGCTGAAAAATATTTTTGAATGCAGTGGAATACTTTGCCAGATAACTTTTAGTAGTGAAATGTTTGAATTAATCAAGGTATAATTTGGCCCACTGACTCAATGGGGGAGTACCACAGTGAAGGTGGCTACTAGATTGATAGCAAACGTACACACACACACGGATTCCCTGCTTCAGTAATCATTTCAAATTACTGCATTAACATTGTTTATTTTATTGTTTCATTATTTTGCTACTGTTTATGTTTACATTTCTTTTCATTTCTCTGTTTTTATTGTTGTAAGTCAGGGGTGTCCAAACTTGGGAACTTTAAGACTTGTGGACTTCAACTCCCAGAGTTCCTCAGCCAGCTATGCTGGCTGGGGAATTCTGGGAGTTGAAGTCCACAAGTCTTAAAGTTCTCAAGTTTGGACACCCCTGTTGTAAGTCATCTAGAGTAGCCCCACGGCAAGACGGGTAGCAAATAAATTTAATAAACAAGCAAGGAAGCAAATAAGTTAATAGCTCTTTCTCTATCTAGCTATTTCCTGATTACCATTTCGGTTGTCTAGAGTAGTGGTCTCCAACCTTGGCAACTTTAAGACTTGTGGACTTCAACTCCCAGAGTTCCTCAGGTAGCAAAGTTGGCTGAGGAACTCTGGGAGTTGAAGTCCACAAGTCTTACAGTTGCCAAGGTTGGAGACCCCTGGTCTAGAGCAGTGGTTCTCAACCTGTGGTCCATGGACCCCTAGGGGGCTGTGATGTCATCACAGGGTTTCGGCAAAGGCTTGAAGAAATATTACGATTTAAATCTTGACTTAAGTCTTGGGGGTCCATGGTCAGAAAAGGGGGTCCGTGGTGAAGAAAGAGTTGAGAACCATTGGTTTAGAACATATTAGAATTGTTACATAGCAAAACATTTATATTCCATGTATCCATGTTAATTTAGGCCAGTCTTTTATTAGAGGTTAAAACTTAGCTCTGTGTCATCTTCCAATGAATGTAGTTAAGAGCACTAAAACAAAAGCACAAAACTTAAAAATACAGTGTGCAATATTAAAAACAATTGTGCTCTGCACAGTGGTGGAATTAAAAAAAATTTACTAGCAGTTTTGTAGGCGTGGCTTGGTGGGCGTGACATGGCTTGGTGGGCGTGACAGGGGAAGGATACTGTAAAATCTCCATTCCCTCCCCACTCCAGAGAAAGGTTACTGCAAAATCCCCGTTCCCTCCCCATCAACTGGGACTCGGGAGGCAGAGAATAGATGGGGGCGTTGCCAGTCTGACGTGATATTTACCGGTTCTCCGGATTACTCAAAATTTCCACTACCAATTCTCCAGGAGTGGTCAGAACCTGCTGAATACCACCTCTGGCTCTGCACCATAAAATGGAAAAATATTGTTTAAAACAAGTTTTCCCTTATTACCCCTTGTACTTCCCATTTGCAAGGAAACCATGGGTTTTTTAAAGCAATCAAAAAGGAATCACACACTGTTTAAAAGAGTACGAATTCAAGTTGTGTGTTGTGTCTCTCTAGGTTCTCAACAGACGATGCGTGGAAGCAGCAGTGTCAACAGGCCTTGCACTGAACTGCACCATAAACAAGAAGTCCTTGTTTGACAGGAAACACTATTTTTATGCAGATCTGCCTGTGAGTATATATCAGGCTTTGTCCTTGACAAATCGGAAGAGGAACATGCCTGAAGAACAGATTGTGGGGGGGGGGGGGGGGGGGCAAGCCAACAAAAGAGAAGCTTTGTTTTTTTCCAGCCACTGTTTACCCGTCCAAGCTGGATGCAGCCCTGAATTCAGATGAATGGGCAGCTGTAGCCAGGAGCTTGCAGATTGACGATGATTGTTCTGATGGCTGTGCCTCCTGTTTTCAGGGCTTTGGGAGTAATTGAACTGGGGAAGGTACTGCTAGGACAAGCCTTCCTTTATTCTCATTAATGGCCTGTTAAGATTAAGACAAACGGTATGAATCTTTTTAAATGAGTGTATTACAGATGCATATTGGTGCTTCAGTGACTTCACAAGCACTTATTGTCATTACGTTTGAGAATCTCAGAGACATCACTAAGTGTTGTATCTTATGATTCTTGGCGAACACATTTTCTTTTCTTTTTATGTACACTGAGAGCATATGCAAATTCCTTGTGTGTTCAATCACACTTGGCCAATAAAGAATTCTGTTCTGTTCTATTCAGTGTTTTGTTTTAAATTTGTTTAGATATCTAAAGCAAATCAATTGATGCCAGTGGTGAAAACCCCCAGTAAAATGAGGCAGTGCCTACCACACTTTAGGTCAGGGGTGTCCAAACTTGGCAACTTTAAGACTTGTGGACTTCAACTCCCAGAATTCCCCAGCCAGCAGAGCAGAGCTGGCTGGGGAATTCTGGGAGTTGAAGTCCACAAGTCTTAAAGTTGCCAAGTTTGGACACCCCTGCTTTAGGTGGTATTCAGACTAGTTCATGCAGCAAACTAGGCAAGTAGGAAGGGAGAGCTTAGCTTTTTTTTTTGCCAATTAGATCTCTCATACAAGTCTCTCCCTCCCTCCAGTTATTCTTTCCATATAGTTTTTTTGATAGTCTGAAGGCATTTAACATAACATTTGTGTATGATAACTTACATTGGAAGGCTAAATGTGAATATTTGAGCATTAATAGAAAATGAAATTTGGTTATTCACTGTCACTTTTATTTGTGTTTTAATTTTTTTAATGGAATATAATAGAATTCTTTATTGGCCAAGTGTGATTGGAATTTGTTTTTGGTGCATATGCTCTCAGTGCACATAAAGAAAAATAAAATGCATTCATCAAGAATCAAAAGATACAACACTGAGTGATACTCATAAGTTACTAATAAGCAATCAAATTGTACTAGGAAACAAAGTAATATAAATTGTAAAGATACAAGCAACATGGTTATAGTCATAAGTGGGAAGACATAAGTGGGAAGACATGCTAGGAAAGAAGAGAAGAGGAATAGTGATGCAGTCTTAGTAAATAATTTGTCAGTGTTGTGGGAATTAGTTGTTTAGCAGAGTGATGACTTTTGGGAAAAAGCTATCCTTGTGTCTAGTTGTTTTGGTGTGGAATGCCCTATGGTGTCATTTTGAGGGTAGAAGTTGAAACAATTTATGTCCAGGATATGAGGGGCCTGTAGATATTTTCACAGCCCTCTTTTTGACACGTGCAGTATACAGCTCCTCAATGGAAGGCAGGTTGGTAGCAGTTGTTTTTTCTGCAGTTCTAATTATACGTTGAAGTCTATGTCTGTCTTGCTTGGTTGCAGAGCCAAACCAGACAGTTATAAAAGTACAGATGACAGACACTATAATTCCGCATAATTCCGAATCAGCAGCTCTTTGGGCAGTTTGAGCTTTCTCAAGAGAAAGGAAAGAGTACATGCAGCCTACCATATGTACCATATTTTTCAGAGTATAATACGCACCGGAGTATAAGATGCACCAAGATTTTGAAGAGGCTAATTAAAAAAAAAAAGTTTTTGCACTCTGCAGACCTCCCAAAAACGGTCCATTCTTCGCAAAAATGGGCCTGCTTTTTGTCAAAGAAAAATGGCATACATAGCCTTTAGGAGGCTTGTAGAGTACTCCTGGGGGCTGGGGGGCAAAATGAGCAAAAAATGCCCCGTTTTTTTTTTGCAAAAACGGGCCTGTTTTTTGTCAAAAAAGGGCATGCATAGCCTTTAGGAGGCTTACAGAGTGCTGCTGGGTGGGGTGGGGGGTCAAAACGAACAAAAGAAGGCCCATTTTTTCCAGTAGAGTGGAGGGAGGGGTCACAGAAGGGTTATTACAGCCTGATTGGTCCATTTAACTGAGAGAAAACTTCTTAACCTTCGGCTTCTCCCATTGGTTCCCAGTTTCCTCTCAGTCAGGTCCAAGACTCAGGTTTGGTTCCTAGTTAGAGAGTTTTTTATAGCTATTTTAGTATTGGTTTAGTGAAAATTGAGCATTCTAAATTTGGAAATTTTTTATTGTTGGTCTGCCTTGCAGGGCTGTTGTTTACTGCCCTCGGAAGGCTGAGAGACAGGGGGGGGGCGTTCCGTGCCTTCCCTCCCCTAAGGGGATCGCCCAGACTGATGCCTGGAGTCTCGGGCGTGCTGGGCGATCCTATTACTTCTATTGCTTCCTCGTTTGCAGAGAACGGTTTAAATTGCTTGGAGTCGCAGCGCGCCGGGGTTTTTCGGCGCAAAAGCGGCAGATCGGCTTCTTTTCAAGTCGCCTTAATCCCGGGGCCGGTTGCAGCTCGCGGCAGAGGCGCGGGGGCGTTTTTCTTGCCTGAGGGAGTTTTTTTCGGCTGTCTCAGTGTGTGCCAGCTAGGATCGGGGCGGCGCGCTTGCGAGCGGTCGCCCAGAGGCTCAGGAAGCGAAAGGCAAGGTCGGCGGCCATTTTTGGGCGCGCTTGCTGGAGGACCGCCCAAAAGAAGCCGGCAGCCATTTTGACGCACGTGGCTGGGCCTGCAGCACGTAGAGGCCGAAGGAACGCGTTGGTGCGAGTGGCAGCGTTGTCTGGAGCCCGGAGCAGGCGATCCTCACCAGCTAAAGGGCTGCAGCTGCTTAATTTCTCTGCCTTTCGGACTTTTCAACCTGGAGCACGTGAGTGGGGCGATGGCGGAGAGATCAGAGTCCCAGCAGGCCGCGCCGTCTCAGGCTGGCGAAGATAGGGCGGATCCCACCCCCCCAGCTAGGCCTCGAGCTTCTAGGCCTTGCGCAGAGGAAAGGCCTTCAAGGGCTCTACAGAGAGATGAGCTCAGGCGATCCAGGGCCATTGAGAAAGTCATTGAAAGGGCTGAGAAGAGGCAGGCCCGGGATCCTAGGCCTAGATCCAGATCTCCACGTCCTTTGGCTTCCTGCCCTTCTCCTCCTGTGGCCAGGGGGTTTAGCCCTTCATCTTCTTCTGCCTCCTCCTGCAGATCTGATAGGAGTCAGGGGCGGGGGGATCCTCGCTCTCCTTCTCCTTCCCAGGGGCCTAGAGGGGCAGATAGGGAGGACCCACTGGAGGGTACCTCTGCAGGCCTGGGCAGGGGCAGAAAGCGTAGCAGGGCCCATGTGGCACCAGACTATGATTCAGAGGGCGATGAGGAGGATCTGGAACACCTCCCTGAGAACCTCAAAAGGCTTGTTTCTGTGGCCATCTCTAGGGGCATAGCCCAAAGGGACAGGCCGTACCATCATAGTAGGATTACTCCTTTTAGTAGATCTAGGTCCAGGGCTTCTTCCCCCTCCCTCATGAGTGAGGTCTCCTCAAGGGGGGAGGCAAGGAGGGATGATTGGGGGTTCTCTGAGGAGGAAGATGTGGCTCCTGAGCCGCCTCGTTCTTCCAACCTTTTCCTCCAGGCCATGTTCAAACCATTACTCAAGAAGGCTAGGAGGACCACCAAGGTGGGCACGGGGGACCCCACGGTCCCACCGCCCACGGATCCAGACATGGTCATATTCTCAGCGACGGCCACTAATAAGGAGGAGATTCCGGCTCCTCCTCTTTTCTTAGATGTGGCTAGTAGCCAATGGGCCCGTCCTTCTAATTTTTTCCCCCCCAGGCAGCAACGACCGTCGCGCCTACAACATGGAAAAATCTTTTGTGCAGGCTATTCAGCTTCCAGCTATAGATCAGGCCATAGCAGCCCTAGTCTCCTCTTCCCCAGTGGTCTCGGGGGACGCGGCAGACAAACTTAAGCCAGAGGACAAGAGGGCGGAGCTCACTTTACATAAGAATTATAAGGTCTCAGCGTGGGCGGTACGGGCGGCGGCTGCCGCCTCGTACTTTAACCGAACTACGGTCATGTGGCTCCGCCAGCTTCAGGATCGTATTCCGATCCAAGATGAGCGGGTTCACCAGGACTTAGCTAAAATTATGACAGCGTGTCAGTACTCGGCTGATGCGACCCTAGACGCTGTTAGGTTTGGTTCTAGTGCCTTGGCCACCTCTGTGGCCTCCCGTCGGCTCCTGTGGCTCAGGAACTGGCAGATGGACTATAAGGCCAAGTGGGACCTGGTGGCCGCCCCCTTTGCAGGTCCAAATTTGTTCGGGGCCTCCTTAGATCCGATTTTGGTGGAGAACAAAGATAAAAAGAAGGTTATGCCTACATCCACCAAGAAGGCGGAGTCCCGTAGTCACCCCTATCGCAGGGCCCAGTTCAAATCCTATGATAGGGATCAGGATCAGCGTTACCAACCTTACAGGCAGGACAGGCAGTTCAATAGGCAGAACTTTCAGGATCGTTCTAGGTACCAGCCGCAGTCCAAGCGGCCCTTTCGAGGGGGGGGCGGCCGTCCCTTCCGCAGGGGGAAATGACTCGAACCCGAGTCATCCCATCGGGGGCCGCCTGGCATTGTATGCGGACAAGTGGGATCAGATCACATCAGACGGTTGGGTCAGGGCGACCGTTCGCCACAGCCTAAGGTTAGAGTTCCTCTCCAAGCCTCCGAGTTTTTTCAAGGTTTTTCCCCCGGCTCGAGATCCGGGACGTCGTCGTCTCATGGACCTCGCTGTCGCCCATCTGCTAGACATCAGGGCGGTGGAGGTGGTTCCGGGGCCGGAAAGGGGTCAGGGCTACTACTCACATCTGTTCGTAGTCCCAAAATCCTCGGGGGGTTGGAGGGCAATCCTCAACCTGAAACGTCTCAACCGCTACCTAGTCTACAGGCGGTTCAAGATGGCGTCCCTGAAATCAATCCTGCAGGGCATTCGGAAGGGAGATTACATGGCCTCGGTAGACTTGACAGAGGCCTACCTCCACGTCCCCATTCTCCAGTCTCACCGGCGCTATCTCAGGTTTTCTCACCAGGGCAGGCATTACCAGTATCGGGCCCTCCCGTTTGGTCTGGCCTCTGCGCCGCGGACATTCACCAAGTTCTTGGCAGCGCTGGCGGCTTACCTACGTTCCATTCCGGTGAGACTTCAGTGCTACTTGGACGACGTCCTGGTCCAGGCGGAGTCCCTCCCCAGAGCCACGTCGGATCTTCGGCTGACGATCCGTTGGCTTCAGGAGTTAGGGTTTTCAGTGAACTTTCCCAAGAGCCACCTGTCCCCGTCCAAACAGATTCTCCACTTAGGGACAGTGATAAACTCCGAGTCAGGGAGGGTTCGCCTGTCCCCAGACCGCTTGACCAGCCTACGTCAACTGGTCTCCTCCGTAAGAAAAAGAAGGTCTGTTTCCATCCTGACCTTGTCTCAACTGCTGGGGAAGATGGTCTCTTGTATAGGGATTGTACCCTGGGCCCGGCTCCATCTGCGACCTCTCCAGTGGGCCTTGATTCCGGTCCAGAGAAGGATGATGAGCAACTCCTTGCGGCCAGTTCCTCTACCAGCGGAGGTGAGGCTCTCTCTTCAGTGGTGGATGTCCCCGGCGCTGCGACAGGGGGCTTGCTTTTGGGAGCCCGAGAGAGTCACCGTGACGACGGATGCCAGCCTCTTCGGCTGGGGGGCCGTGATGGACTCCGACATGAGCCAGGGACGTTGGTCTGCCTCGGATCTCCGCCACAACATCAATTGGCTGGAGCTGAAGGCCGCGAGACTTGCCCTCAGGACTTTTTGTCATCACCTGTGGGGGCGCCATGTCCTCCTGCTCACGGACAATGTAGCGACAAAGGTCCATGTCAATCGCCAGGGGGGCACTCACTCCCGCTCCCTTTGACGAGAGGCGCAGGCGCTGGGCTTGTGGGCAGAGAGACACTTGGCTTCGATAGTAGCGGAGCACATCTCGGGGGTGTCCAATCTTCAGGCGGATTGGTTGAGTCGCACGACCCTAGATGATGGCGAGTGGCAACTGGGGTCGGAGTTGTTTCGGAAGATATGCAGCAGATTCGGCACGCCCCTGGTGGACCTGTTTGCCTCCCCCGACAACGCCCAGCTGCCGCGTTTCTTCACCCGTTTCCAGTCTCCGTCAGCGGAAGGAGCGGATGCCCTCAGGAGCCGGTGGCCCCCGGGCCTTCTTTATGCCTTTCCTCCCCTTCCCCTCGTTCCCCGTACGATCAGGAAGGTAGTCTCAGAGAGGGCTCTCGTTATCCTGTTAGCCCCGTACTGGCCGAGGAGACCATGGTTCGCGGACCTGGTCCAGCTGTCGGTAGCAGACCCCTGGAGGATTCCCCCAGGGGAGGTCGTTCTGAGTCAAGGGGCTTTGCATCACCCAGGGCCTCAGTGGCTTCATCTGACCGCCTGGCTATTGAACGGGGGATCCTGAGGGGGAGGAGACTATCGTCGGGTGTTATAGCCACCTTAGAGGCGTCCAGGAGGCCGTCTACGGTTAGGATTTACAATGCCACTTGGAGGGCGTTTGCAAAGTGGTGTATTCCGTTGGGGTTGGATCCCGCTAGGGCTACCGTCCCAGACGTATTGGAGTTCCTTCAGAAGGGGTTAGAGGACGGTCTGTCGCATAATACGCTCCGGCGTCAGGTGGCGGCTTTGGCCACCATTCTGGGGGGGGAGGGTTCCCCCACCCTTTCTCGTTCTCCCTTGATTAAGCGTTTTCTTAAAGGGGCGGCTAACATCTGCCCACCCCCGGTTCATAGATTCCCGACCTGGGACCTCACTCTGGTCCTCAAGGCTCTGACAGGCTCCCCCTTCGAACCTCTTAGGACGGTACACATGCGCCTCCTCACCCTTAAGGTGGTGTTTTTAGTGGCCATTACATCAGCCAGGCGCATTTCGGAATTGGGGGCTCTTTCTTCTCGCAGTGATCTGTGTATAATCCACCAGGACAGGGTGGTCCTGCGTTTGGATCCTTCGTTTATTCCGAAGGTGAATTCTCAATTTCACAGGGCCCAAGAGATTGTGCTTCCTAATTTTTGTCCCAATCCAGCAAGAGAGCAGGAGTGCGTGTGGCACAGGCTGGACGTCCGCCGCGCCGTCCGCATATACCTGAAACGGACGGAGGGCGTTAGGAGGACCGAGGCGTTGTTCGTCTCTTTTCGGCCGGGCTCGTTGGGACGTAAGGTGTCCTCTTCCACTATCGGGAGATGGATTAGGTTGGCCATAGTTGAGGCCTACAGTGCTTCCGGGAAGACTCCCCCGTCAGGTATCACTGCCCACTCCACTCGCAGTGCCGCTACCACTGCGGCCTGGGCTACCAGAGCACCCTTCGAGGATATTTGCAGGGCGGCCACTTGGGCCTCTCCTACGCCTTTCATTAGGCACTACCGTTTGGATGCGTATGCCTCGGCTGAGGCATCTTTTGGGCGGCGGGTCCTCCAGAGGGTGGTGGCCGATCCTTCACCTGGGACCCAGTCTACCCGCCCGGGGACGTAGCTTGGGTATGTCCCTTCTGTGACCCCTCCCTCCACTCTACTGGAAAAAGAACGTTGGTCTTACCTGAACGTTTTTTTCAGGAGATGTGGAGGGAGGGGTCACATTCCCGCCCTAGTTAGATAGACAGGGTCCGGGAGGTGTAGGATCGGGTGGCCCGGGGGGGGCTTTCCCTTGTTTGTTTGTTGTTACAGATGCATGCACCGACATCGCGGAAACTGGGAACCAACGGGAGAAGCCGAAGGTTAAGAAGTTTTCTCTCAGTCAAATGGACCAATCAGGCTGTAATAAGCCTTCTGTGACCCCTCCCTCCACATCTCCTGAAAAAAACGTTCAGGTAAGACCAACGTTCTTTTCGTTCATTTCTGCCCTCCCCAGCCCCCAGGAGCACTCTACTAAAGGCTATGCATGACCATTTTGGTGAAGGGGGTGGGGTTTCATGAGGCCAAAAATGCTGTATTCAGTGTATGACGCACCCAGATTTTCAGCCTCTTTTTTGAGGGAAAAAGGTGCGTCTTATTCTCTGAAAAATACGGTATATCTTTCGGGGTCAATAGTTAACAAGAAGGAGGGGTCTGTGTGTTAAAAGGCAAAGATGATCAGCTTTCATTTGAAATGAGCTATCTGTTAACATTCTAAATGCAGGCTGGATATCAGATCACTCAGCACAGGGTTCCCATTGCGGTGAATGGCTGCTTACAATACTTTATGCCAGCCGATAAAAACCAGAATGAAATGGTAAGCAAGACTGTGAGGATCAAGCAAATACAGTTGGAGCAAGACAGTGGAAAGAGTCTTCATGATGATTTTAGAAGCCAAACACTCATTGACCTCAACAGAGCAGGTATGTTTGAAACATATTTCTGCATGCAACTGTTGCACGAGGTATTTATATGTTTTCAACGGAACGCATATTCTCAAATTAAAATAACTGGATTTGATGCCCAGTTAAAGTTTCAAAGTTCAAAGTTTCACAGAAAGACTTGACTGTATCATCTATACTGAAGGTGTCGAGCCTCAGCTATGAGCACGAGGCAGACCCAGACAAGCCAAGATAAGGTGTCTAAAGTGTCACCATTCACTTACGTCATGTAAAAAAAATTGGAAGCATAACCTCCCATTTCATTTTCTATTTATACACAAACACAGATGCTTTTCTGGGAGCCTGACGTTCCAGGCTGGAAAATAATGGAACCCAGAGGGAAAAATATTTTAACCATTTAAATTTAATTGAATAATTAAATGACCAAATAGAATTTTGGGTGGCATTTTCCAAATGAAAGCAGTTTCTTTAATCAGGCTGTCTTGGGTATCATCAGGTGGGAAAATCAGGTACCATCAAGATGTTTGAGCACAAGAATATTCACTTTTCTTCCTATACAGAGATCTCTTCGCAGTATCAGGTGTTCAGGAACCAGAAGATTTGCCAGAGACAGGATATTTCCCATAGATCTGTTTGTTGATGCTACATTTCAAAGTCAGAAACCACATTCCTCTGTTTGCTACCTAATTTGCAAAAGGACAGTCTTTTAGTTATAAGCATCCCACGGGACGTGGTAGCTCAATGGGACACAGTGGCTAAGATGCTGAGCTTGTCGATCAGAAAGGTCGGCAGTTCAGCAGTTCGAATCCCTAGTGCCCTGTAACAGAGTGAGCTCCCATTACTTGTCCCAGCTTCTGCCAACCTAGCAGTTCGAAAGCACGTAAAATGCAAGTAGAAAATATAGGAATCACCTTTGGTGAGAAGATAACAGTGTTCCATGCACCTTCGGTGTTTAGTCATACCGGCCACTCAAGACAAAATGACACTTCTACGGTTGTATGAATTTTGACAGGGATTAAATAATAAATGATCCTGAATCGCCTCGCATAAAAGCTAGAGCAGCTTCAAGTGTGCTCAACATTATTGACTGAACTGATACAATGAGACGAAAAAGCTGCTCTTGTTATCCTTCCTCTGCCTCTGGTAGGGATCGGCCTCATGGAGCTTGTCATGGAACCAGAAATGTCTTGTGGAGAAGAGGCGGCAGCCGCGGTGAGGGAACTTCAGCTCATCCTACAGGTTCTCGGGAGCAGCCAGGCAAACATGGCAGGTAGGAGAACTGCAGGGCTTATTTATCTTTCCTCAACTGTGATTTTCTATAAGGAAGGCCCTTTCTTTGCCGTGCAGCCACTAATCATTTAGCATTGTTGGGCTGCCTTTTGTTTTGAGTTTTTTTCTCTCCTTCATAAGATTTCTGATGCTGTATGTGGTACTCCTACCTTAGGTATCTTAGAGACATCAGTGCTTCTGACTCAGCTCAGATATTTCTAGACTGCTGACCTTTTTTTGAAACTGTGCATGATAAACCTAAGTGGGAACAGAATGATTGATGGCTCCTGGGTGGACTTTTCTTTTGCTTCCACATTAGCCTCCCCAAATGCAAATTCTTCGGGACAATACTAACTGCAACTTGTCTAATAATTGCTAGTTTTATACTGCTAGTTGCAAGAGATCCTGGGAATGTTGCAAAATGGAAATATTTTCGAGATTCAGCTTCAAGTAAATGTTTGATAGCAAGTCATATTTTTATTAAATATTATATTTTTATGAAACAAAGCCTTGGTTTTATCCAAATATTTTACCCTTATAATTGGCAGCACTTTCCTCCTCATTTCCTGCTATGTTGTTTCTTTGTGATGATGGTGGGAGCTGCTACTGTGGAAGGGATAAATAAGGATGATTAGGAATGTACATCAAAGTGCTATACTTCCATCAGGATAATGACAACTGCCCAGCTAAACACTTACGTGCTTATATCAGGCAGCAGGGATATAAGAATTCGCTATGTGTAGATTGTTGCTGTGTTGACAAAAGTAAAAGGATTATTCATGGTGTACATTGTATGAATGATTTAACAAGAATAAGCACCTCTGTATTTTACCAAACAAATCACATGGATAGACTTAATAGAGTAATTGTTGATATACTGTAGTGCCAGATGTTGGGCCCATCAAGTCAGATGCTGGCAGAGGAAGAAATGAAGATCTAATAGTGTTTATGATTAAAGTAGCTAAAATTGTCATGCTGGAAAAGACAGCCAAAAGCTTCAGAGAAGGGATTGCAGTGGAAATGTGAAACATAAGAAGGATGAACATACAAAAGGTTGTCACAGTAAAAGATGAAATGAATCAATTACCGATTGACATATTCAATATCGGCAAATTGAAATAGACTAGAATCGGACAGGCAGAAGATCAGACTGCTTACTACTGAGAGTCTGAAAAAAGAAGTGGATTAAACTAATGACAAGTACAACAATCTAAAAAATCCTTAGAATTGACAGTGAAGTGGTCAATAGCTTTTGTTGTTTAGGGTCGACTAAAAGAACAAGCATGCTGCAAAACTAGCATTTGATAGGATAGCCAGGAAAGCCTTGGAAAACGTAATTAGATGCTGCAAGATAGTCTGATAGCTTCAAAGCTCTGCAAAAATGATTTGAAAGCAGCATTTTGAAGAAGTGGGATAGAAAAATGTATTAATGCTTTTGAACACCAGTGTTGCAGAAGACTCTAGAGAATACCATGGATAGCCAAGAAAATAAATGAATTGCAGAAGAAAATACAGAGTTGTCCTTTGAAGCACAAAATGATCAGGCTCAAATTATCATATCTGAGCACAAGATGAGAAAACCCAGCTCCTTTTTAACAATCCATAATGCTGGCCAATATGGAAAGAAAAAGAAGAGCACAACCAGCAGCAAAGTAGATGGATTAAAGTAGTGAGAGGTGCGTTGCTGGGAAACCTGAAAAACGAGGCTTAGTGACAGGACATTCTGAAGAAGTCTATCTGAGTGGCCACTAAAAATAGTCACTGACTTAATAGCACATAATAATAGCTGGATCATTCTGGAACAGGGGTGTCAAACTCGATTTCTTTGAGGGGCGCATCAGAATTATGTTTGACCTTGGGGAGCAGGGGTGGGTGTGGCCAAGGTGGGCCTGGCCAACTCGATATCATGCCCGGGGCACTTGTGGTGGCCCAAACGCTCTGGCAATGAAAATGGGCTCCCGCGACAGCTTCCTGCAACCTTCTGCCAGCTGACGCCCTCCTGAGCTCCGTTTTGCTGGCAGAGGCACATGGGTTGGTCCTTTGCTATTTCTAGGGCGGCCCCATGGGCCGAATCTAAACACCCCGCAAGGTAGATCCAGCCCCCGGGCCTTGAGTTTGACACCCCTATTCTAGAATAATTGAGTGTATTGATAGAGGCAGAAAGTTTTTTCTACTAGACTTTGTATGCAGTTTAGTCTAATTTATTTATCAAATTTCTACACTCTCCATCTCACCTAAGTAACTCTGGGCAGTTTGCAAACAATTTTGGCCATTTTCTTGAATGTTATGCAAATAGTATAGTATTATCTATAATACTATAAGTATTCCCTATAATAATTCCCTATTAATTTACCTAAACCACATAGTTCAGCAAAAAGTACTCAGCCCCCACCACTTTCATTTTTCTAGCTGTATGGCAACTATAAAAATATCTCTACAACCACAGTACTTGTTTTCAAGGTTTCATGTGACTCTTGCTGAAATATAAAGGACGTCTGGGTGAACAAATAATGGACTGCTATGCTTGTTTCATTTATTTCATAGTAATCAAAGGTTCATTCTAAAATTCAAGCAAAACTGTTTTGAAAAGATAATTGACCTTTTTGAGTGAGTAGCTAATTACAAATGTTTTTTAACTGCAAAAACTAGAACCAAAGCTTTTCTGTAAACTTTGATATTCAAAGCAAATCAGGAAACAATAAAAAAAATGAAGCAGGTTATTTTATTTTTACAAACTGCATTGTTCAAAGTAGTCAAAATGTAGGCTTCTACCCAGTGTGCTGCTGGAGTTTTATGTGCTACCTACCCAGTGTTTTTCATTAAGATTTAAGAGAAAATCTTGCTTCACTTTATGTAATATAGTACAGGGGTGTCAAACTCAAGGCCCTCGGGCTGAATCCAGCCCCTGGGGTACTTAGATCCGGCCCATGGGACTGGCCTGGAAATAGCAAAGGACCAGCCTGCGGTGCCTCTGCTAGCGAAAACAGGCTGCGGGAGGGCCACAGGTGCACCCCCCTGCACCCTATTTTGGCTGGCAGGGTGTTGCAGGAGGGTATCCATCCCATCTCTTCCCCCTCCCGCCAGCCCCCGGAGGACAATTACAATGCTCGTCCGGCCCTCCAAAAAATCCAGTTTGACACCCCTCTAATAGTACCTTACAGCAAATAGGAAGAGTGGGAAAAGCCTTCCTCTCTTGCACCCCCATTATTGGTACAGAATTATTGAGGAGGTTTTATATTGCTTTATCAGTTTGACTTCTAGATTTTCACAGGCTTGATCAGGAAGTACTGTATCTGCAAAAACAAAGAAATATACACCTGGAAATAATTTTCTGCCTCAAATAGTTGTTTTAGTGCCTGATTGTTCTATCAGTTTATGTGGAAATCTGTATTAGCTTTTGGCTGTTTGAAAGGGTTTTCAGTTGTATTCATTGCAAAGATTCTAAGTCCTTGAAGGGGAAAAAATGGGCTTTTCTCACCTGTCCTTGTGCTATAAATTTTCAAGGACACTTGAGTAAATCTGTTTGGACTGCTGTTGGCTTTGTGATAGAATTCTACCAAGCCATCAAATGATAGTTTCATACAATCAAAACCCTTGACAAAGCCTTTTTTAGCTTAGTTGTTTCACTTTTTGTCTTCTGGATATTTGTTTAGAACTGTGTTGGTATTATAATTGTGTTATAATACCAACACAATGTTTGTATTATTATAAGATAGATAGATAGATAGATAGATAGATAGATAGATAGATAGATAGATAGATAGATAGATAGATAGATAGATAGATGATAGATAGATAGATGATAGGTAGATAGATAGATAGATAGATAGATAGATAGATAGATAGATAGATAGATAGATAGATAGATATAGATAAAAGCCAAATACCACTCACTCAACATGAAATCTCTAGAACTGTAGAGCCTCCAAACTTGAAATTCAGCACTTAGGTTCCTCTTGGCTTCTAGGTGCTTGCTAAGAAAGGATTTGTCAAAATCAGTTTTTCGAATACAGATCATCAATATTTCTTATACATTATTATATTAACACGCATTGATGCTAAGCAGTTAGACATTTTACTCCCTCTCCCCACCTGAAAGGAACTCAGTTCCAACTGCCAGTTGTCTTATATTAACATGCTCTGATGCTCACCCCATCACTAGACCGGGCATGGACGTGGCCAGCGTGTGACTCATCCAGACTGCGGGCTGGGAATTTAGACATTCTACTCCCCCTCCCCACCTGAAAAGAACTCTGTTCCAACTTCCAGTTCCCTTATATTAACACGCTCTGATGCTAAGGAGTTACACATTCCACATTAATGTTCAAACTTTAAGTATCAAACCCGATCACATAGTTTCGTAGCAAAGCATGGGTATCCAGCTAGTATTATAATATGTGTCAAATTATGTGTATTAATAAACTTACAACAAAAATGAAATAAGCATCCAAGGTAAACATGTAATATAAGTTTTACAGTAATATTTACAGCAATGTGTAGATGAAGATATAGAGGTGCAAAATATAGTAATTCTCCAGATAGCAATCAGGTAACTTATAACATAGACAGTAATCAAGCTCACTGCCTGGAACTCTTAGAATAGAATAAATCAGTGGGACAATGAATTCTTTTAAAATGGGCAATAAAACATTATATGAGTCAATTTGAACAATTCCTGTCCTGTACAGGGTAATAGGCTGTGTAAAATAAGCATGCTATAAAATCTGACATTGTCACAGGGGGCAACCTGTCCAACTTTGCCAAAGAAAAGCCCCATTGATTTTTCATAGTGGTTCTATTAGTAAGATAGGAAGCCGGTTACAGTTTATTGGATTGTTGATTAGGAGAGCATCTTCAGAGCAACATCTGAGAAAAATAGGTGCAAAATAGCTCAGTGCCTGCATGGCAATTTTCCTAATTTTTCCTTTCATGTAGTTTAGCCAGGAGCTTGCATCTATAAAACCTTAACAATTTTCAGTGTCGTTTTTTTAAATAACTGCACAAATCTTATACTACTGTCAAGCAAAATTAATTTTGTTCCATAAGTCACGAAGTTTTTTTCTCAACTGACTGTGGAGTCTTAAAAACGATGCAAAGGCTTGGTTTGTGCATAAATGCTGAACCTCTTGGGAGCATCAGTGCCTTAAGATGTGTACAGATGCCACACACAGAGGGATGCACATATTCCTGTTTGAAATAGGCCTCCAGGAAAGCTTCTGAAGTGTGTTTCATTTGATAAAAGTGTAGTAACCTCTTTAAGGTGTGTATCCATAGAATTTTAGACTAGACTTAGAAATGGAGAGCTTGTGGTCCTTGAGTTGTTTGTGAACTCTGATTAAATTGTCCAATGATGATTTATTTTGGGATTGTAGCTTCACAATAGCTGAAGGGCCATAGGTTCCTCTGGCGAGCGTAAGGCAGGGGTGTCCAAACTTGGGAACTTTAAGACTTGTGGACTTCAACTCCCAGAATTCCCCAGCCAGCATGGCTGGGGAATTCTGGGAGTTGAAGTCCACAAGTCTTAAAGTTCCCAAGTTTGGACACCCCTGGCCTAAGGAAATAAAAGCCTTGGATAATCATCATATAATCTTCTATGGCAATTTTGCATATATATATATATATATATATATATATATATTTGTAAGCGGTATGGGTTTATTCAACTGCTGATATTATTTTCAGAGGGCCAGTTGAGAGTAGATGCAAATGTATCTGTACATCATCCTGGCCAACTTTATGGAGTAAGGACCGAAGTGAAGAATATCAACAGTGCTCGGTTTCTCGCGAAGGCAATCGGTAAATAAAACTTTTCTTCCTAGCTAAAACCCTAGAAATGTGAAATTTCATATCCAACAAAACCTGTTTGTAGAAAACCTATTTGTAAAACCTGTAGTAGAATATTGATACACATCTATTAAGTCTTTAAACTACATATATGATTTTCCATCTCTGTCTTGTTGATGTAGAATGTACAAATAATTTACATTAAAAGGTAGTCCTTGACTTATGACCAATTGTTTAAAACCCTTCTGACCATCATAAAAATATTGTGCTGTCCTTCTCTGCACAGTCACATGATGACAACCTGGGTTATTGGCAACTTGGTCACGCTTACACTGGTTGCCAAACCCCCCACAATCATGGGATCGCCATTTGCAATTTTCTCTGCCAACTTCTCCAGAAAGTCAGTGGGGAAGCCAGCAAAGAACGTAGCAAGTTGCTCCTTCCTGCCAAAAGATTTCACCTCTCTTCTGTTCACAGGAGGAAAGGGGAAATTCTTCATCAGGCTGTAGAAACAAAGCTTGGATTTTCAGCATCTAAACTTTTCCAATCCACTGCAGGTGTTCCTTCTGTACATACCATGTTCCCCCCAAAATAAGAACAACTTTCTATAAGCATTCTAGATTCCTAATTTCTATGCTGCCCAGAATTGCTGGTTTGTGAGATGGACAGCACAGAACACAAACAAACAAATACAATTTCTGCTGGTTTTCATTGTTAGCCCCATCCCCACTGCCATTGGAACCCACTCTGGCTTTCTACCCGATTTCTCTCTTCTAAACAATGAAGACGCTCAATGCCAAGTTTATTTTCTTTAATTACAAAGTCCGCCACATCTTCCTTCAATAATGCTGCCTGCAATATCTTTCATTGCCAAAGTTCACTAACTGGTTGCATAATCATGCTTCAATACCTGCTAGTATTTCTGACTCTGTAGGAGAAGAGAATTGTTAGAGGAAGCAGAGGAACTGAGAAGCACAAATGTGTGGGAGAGCTCCCAACAAAGAGCATAGAAGATGCAGCACATAGAAAAAATGGGAATTCTTTTCTGTTGCCTGCTGTCTAGAGTCAGGAGAGAAGCTGTTCTGACCTAGGCTTCCCAAGAGCATGAAGCAAACTCCTTGTCCCGACAAAAAAACTCTTTTATTAATTTACTGTGAATTCTGCTCATTCATATCCAGCAAAGTCTTTCTAAGGAGGATTTACAGTTCCAGACCTTATCTGGCTTGGACAGCTGGCAGACCGATATCTGCAAAACTTGGCAAGGAGTCTCGGAGAGTCATGAACAAATTAAGCGAACTAATTGTCTCCTGCAAACTCCGCTCCCCTTTCGCTCCTCTTTTATTTCCTCTGGGAGGGGCCAGTCATCGTCCACCTGTGGCCTCACTCCCAAGTCAACCTCTGTTCTTTAGCTGTTCCCTTCGTCTGGCAACTCTGTGCATGTGCACACTGGGAACAGGCTCCAGCTGTTTGTCTGCTTCACTGATGTCTGACTCTGAAGGCAGCTGGTAACTGGCATACGGCTCTGGCCCCCTCTCTGCCTCTGACGTAGAGCCCTCATCAGAGCCTTCCCCAGACTCCAGGACTGGCCCATGTTCCTCCCCAACCTCCTCACTCTCCGAATGTGCTGCCCGCTCCGCTGTCCACTGGCAGACCACAACAGGAGCATATAGAGAAGCCAGAAAGAAAGAAGACATGTCCTCAGCTTCAGCCAAAGACAAGATAGAGATTCCTCCGTCCTAATTCCCCCGGTCAAAAAGAAAGAAAAAGATTGGATGGGGGAAGATTCAACTGACAATAAAATAAAAAGGGAGGAAGGGGCGAACTGACCTGTGGTGACCCAAAACAAGCAGGAGAGAGAGGTGGAAGTATCTTACACATAGACACACAGAATTGCCAAATAAAAGCCTAAGAAATAAATCCATACGATGGAGGAATTAAAGAATGGGGTTATAGTATATTCAAAATGAAATTCCCTAAATGTTGCTGATACATATATCTCACAGCATTTGGCTCTTAAAATATGCAGTATCTCTCTTGCTAATAATCAAGGCTTAAAGATCATTTCTGTTTGGGCTGATAGAGAAATAGAGAAAATGCGTATGCAACAGATGACCTAGACTGTTTGTTTATTTCTTCAAGACTATGAAATACACAGGCAGATTGAAGAGCTGGAGAATGGAGGGACCATTCTAAATGAAACTAGAGCCTTTGATTTTAAACTTGGGTAAGAGGTTTCCTTCCATTTTGGTTTTTGTGGGGATTATTTTTAATTTACCACAACCATCAATACATAGAAGAAACCAAAAGAAAATTACAATGTCATCTGAAAGCAGAAGCGTAATTATTAGCTACTCAGCACTGCTTCTTAAAAATGTGTACCTTTTGCCTGTTGATACAAATTTTGGACTTACGATCCTCTTGGGAAACCATTTTAAAGTACTCTATACGGTTTCATCATGTGGTAGCCTGTCTTTAGGCATATGCTGCACCTCTGGAGTTTGGCTGCTCACATATATTGCAAGTTTTGCCACAGCATTGAAAATTAAATATTCTACTACTTAAGCTAAGATGTTTCGTATTTAAATTAACATGCTATCTCAATGTTAGCGCTTTAAATTTGAGTTATGGTATACCAACGTTGTCTTTTACTCAGGTCATATGGCATACATTTGTCAGGGAGATCAACACTCTTACATTACAGAATAGTCCTGGCGATTGAATTGCTAGTTTGTTCAGTTTCGTGCTTGTACGCTTCTCCTCAGTGTGCCATGGGGGCGCGACCTGGCTTGCACCAGCTGGGTAGCAGCGGTTGGGTTGATGATACCTACCAGGGCCTCTCCTGCCAATCTCGTCTCAAGTCTGGGCAGGCTCAGCGCCGGCTCTCATTCTCCTTACACAGTTAACCTTTCCCACTGGTGTGGTACTCATTTATCTATTATCCCAATAATCCCGCTTTCAAATTGCTGGATGGATAGGGCAGAAGCCAGAGGTGAGTGACAGGAACTCACTCCATCCCACAGGGCTACCAGGGCTCAAACCGCCAGAGAGTTGACTATTTCTGGTCAGCAGATCCAGCATCCTTAAGCCGCTCCACCACCATGCCTTTATAGAAGAATTGTAAATGAATATGATGGTTTGTATCTTCTTCCATCTAGAGACAAAAGAAGATAGAAATCACAAAGTAAGCACAACATATTCATTTACAATTAGTTGCTGTGACCTTTAAAGAGTCAACTCATGACTTTTAGGATTATATGGTAAAATAAAACCATCCATTGGCAGATCTAGGTCACATGATATTAACCATTTTGATAAGAATATGTGAAAGCTCTTAACGTGAGGTAGAATCACTTAAGTAACTATTGGGTTTGCTAAATCCAGTTCTTATAATTGCCTCTTTCTTTTCTGCTTTTATAGATGCACTGTGCCAATGAGGGACAAAGAAGGAAAACAGGATTATCGGTAATTTCATTTAGGTTTTGTTGCATTCAGGAAAATATATGTGATGAGATTGATGAGTTATGATTTTCCCACCCATTCAATTCCTTTCTTCACCTTAAATACCTCCTGGGGATTGAATGTTTGAAGAAAAGGGTCAGATTTGAAAATAAGCAGCAGCTTCCTGCTTGCAAATATTCTTCTACTCAATTTTCTGAAGTCCCACTTTATTTTCCTGACATAACTTTCTAAACACTTTACAGATATCTATATATCTATATATATAGCAAAGTCCCTGCAAACAGTCTTTCAAGGGGGAATTTACCACAGACCTCATATATATATATATATATATATATATATATATATATATATATATATATATATATATATATATATATATATATATATATATATATATATATATATATATATATATATATATATATATATATATATATATATATATATATATATATATATATATATATATATTTGTTTTTACATTTAAAACAATGCAATGCCGCGGAGTCGGGGTGATCATATATTCACATTATGTACAGCTAGTTTCAACCATTAACAGTTATTCTACTTAATACATTGTCTGTCCTTCTGTTCGATCACAATATATACATTTGTTCCAGTCTTGTCATCTTAACTTATACCAGTCATGAAATCTATTCCATACCTCAAAATATTCTGATTCCCCTTTATTTTATGTTCCAAAGTGAGCCTATCTGCTTCTGCACAGGCCAACACTTTTCTGATTATATCTAGCTCTGATAGTGTATTTTCTTTTTTCCAATGCTGTGCATAGGTTATGCGCGCTGCAGTCAGTATATGTATAATTAGATAGAGTGTATCTTTCTTAAACCCCTCCGGTATTATGCCTAGGAGAAAAGTTTCTGGTTTAAACATAATTTGTTCTCCCACCATTTGTTCTAACCATAATTGGATCATTTTCCAATATTTTTTTGCCTCATTGCACGTCCACCACATATGGTAGAAAGTGCCTGGTGTTTTTTTACACTTCCAACAATTTGGGGCCAGATTTTTGAACATTTTAGAAAGCCGGGCTGGCGGGAGATGCCATCTGTAGAACATCTTGTAAAGGTTTTCTTTATACGCCGTAGCCAATGTTAGTTTCTGATTAAGCATTCAAAGTTTTTCCCACTTAGCCAATTCCACATTGTAACCAAAATTTTTCGCCCAGGCGACCCTGGTTTCTTTGACATGTTCTTCCTCTAGTTTATATTCCAACAAAAATCTATACAGCACTTTGATCAGTCTGTTTTCCTGTGCACCGCTTGGAGAGTCCAAGCAATGGGTTAATTCAGTCTGGTTGCCCTGGATACTGAGGAACTTTTTTTCTCCCTTTAACCACACCTCCTCGTGTGATTACTGCCAGAATTAATTTCCTCACTGCCCAGATCGGATGCATATTTGAGTTCAGGCTATTAATCCTTGGCTTGGACTCTCCTAAATTTTTGGAAAACCTTTTCCTCTTCAAAACGAACTTTTCTCCTTGCCTTTTATTCTTCTGCAATCAACATCAGCTATCTCGGAGGCCAGGAGGTAAGCGTGTGTGGGGGAGGTTTTTTCTCCACAGCCTCGCACTCGTGCAGGCTTGGAAACTTGCCGCTTGCTCCCAGAGCGCGGCAACAGCGGCGAGGGGTTTTTTTCTTTGTTTTTGGCTCGGTTCCCTCCCCGGTTGTTATTTTCCGGCCTAGTTTTTTCGTTTTTTTGACTCCCCTGCGTTTTTTTCCACCCCTCAGCCACCGCGGAGCCACGAGCGGCCCGGATTGATCCTGGCTGCCGCTCTCCTCTCCGCCCAGCTCCTCGCTGTTGCGGCGGCCATTTTTAGGCGCGAAAAGTTCAACGAATTTCGTACCAGACTTCATAGGATCTTCTAACACAAACACTAGATCGTCCGCAAAGGCCTGTAACTTAAATTGCTCCTTTTTAATTTCTAGTCCCTTTATCTGTATCTCCTTACGTATATTCCTGGCTAGTACTTCTAGGGTTAGTATAAACAACAGGGGGGATAGGGGGCAACCTTGTCTTGTTCCCTTCTGGATTACAATACTTTGTGTTAGTTCACCATTGATTATTACTTTGGCTTTTTGGTTTGTATAAATTGCTCTGATCGTGTTTATAAATTTATCCCCACAATCCATATATTCTAATTGTTGGTGCAAAAATTCCCAGTTGACATTATCAAATGCCTTTTGGGCATCGAGAAAGATTAGTGCAACCTGTTTATCATTGTGCACTTCATAATATTCAAGAATGTCCAACATAATTCTCATATTGTTTTTAATTTGTCTTTTGGGGAGGAATCTGTTTTGATCTGTATGGATGAACGATGTAAGAAATTTTTTCAGCCTTTCTGCTATTATTGAGGCAAAGATTTTGTAATCTGCCTTTAGCAGTGATATTGGTCTGTAGTTTTGTATAAGCACCTGGTCTGTGTCCGCCTTAGGTAATAGTACAATGTTAGCCTCCGTCCATGATAATGGTGTCTTCTCCTCTTTCAACACAGCGTTGTAGACTTCCAACAACGTTGGGACAAGTATATCCTGGAATTCTTTATAAATTTCCGCTGGCAACCCATCCGGCCCTGCAGCTTTATTATTCTTTTGTCTTTGTATGGCCTCGGTTATCTCTGATGTTTTAGTGTCTTCATTGAACATGTCCTTAATCTCCTCTGGTACCTTTGGCAGATCTGACTTTTCCAAATACTGTAATATTCCTTCCTTTGTATAGTCTCGGTTTTCTTTATATAATTGATCATAAAACTCTTGGATAATCTTTTTCTTTTCCTCTAGTTGGTAGCAGATCTCGCCTTTTTCAGTGTAGGCTCAGTGTAAACTGAGCCTACACTTATGATGTCATCGGGCCCTTGTGGCTCCTCCCCAGTTTCAGACTGGAACTGTTCTGGTGAGATCCCAGCTGTTCTTCTGCCCCATTGATCTCCGACCCTGAAGGCAGCTGATAGCTGTCAGACAACCCTTGCCCCATCCCTGCCTCTGATGCAGAGCCTTCATCAGAGTCTTCCCCAGACTCTAGGACTGGCCCATGTTCTTCCCCAACCTCCTCACTGTCTGAGTCTGCTACTAGCTCCCCTGGCCACTGGCAAACCACAATATCTGACTCTGAATGGCAGTCATTTAAAAGCTAATGACTTTCAGAAGACAATTACACCTTATAAATTGGGGTTTATGTGTCTCTGCTCAGAGGATTATTCTCAGCCTTGACTTCCTTGTGTGTGTGCTTGGTTGTATTGCCAGTTAGTTTTTATGTAGACCCTCAACCATGTGCTTTTGTATGTAGCACATTTAATTTTTTAAAAATCAAAATAAATGGTATTTGTTGTTGTTGTTGTTTTCTTCAAGGTTCATGCCCGAGCCAAATCTTCCTCCATTGATTCTTTATGACACTAAATCCTTGCCCACTCATATAAGTGACCAGCAAGTGATAAATATTGATTCGATTCATGAGACACTTCCAGACCTTCCCTGTGTCAAGAGAGCAAAGTTTATTGAACGTTATGGGATTCAGACTCAACACACCTTTATCTTACAGGTAACTCTATTGATCAAATGATTAAGTAAATTAAAGAGTGTAAGTTTTTTATATATATGTATGTATGTATGTATGTATGTATGTATGTCTTCTGTAATGAGCCGAAGGACACAAAGGGGGGAGTAGTGAGCTCCCTCCCATATTTGGGCATACCAGGGGTTGTAACACAAATACATACCTATTTCCCTGGCTTAGCTGATAAGGAGGTGAGCCTATGGCTTAGTGGCTAAGACTCCTGCCTAATATGTAATACAGCCCAGTTTCAAATCCCAGTAAAGGTATGGCTAGCTGATGAGAGCTAAATAGCTTGAAATAGATCTATACTAGTCTCCCTTTATTTATTTATCAGCACAAATACAACATTATATATATATATATATATATATATATACATACATTTTCATAACATATATTCACATATATATTATTACATAGACAACATCGTATTATATTATTCAATGTTTACATAAATTCATCTTACTATCTACTCCCAAAAACAATTATTGGCTCTTCTGCTCTCCATACACCATATTTGTACTTTATCCATCACTTTCTTTTCCTTCTCTCCTCCCCCTCCCTACTTCCTTTCTTCCCTCTGTCACCCTTCTCTGCTTCCCCTTCCTCTCTCCTTCTCCTCTCTCCCCTTTTCACTCCTCCTTTCTCTCCCCCCCCCCACTCTCTCTCCTATTCCTCTTGTCTTCCCTTACCCCTCTCCTCTACTTCACACAGAGTGTAAATTTTTCAGGGCTTCATAGCACATTTTTTAAATCTCATAATGTAAACCTGTCTCTGATAGGTTTCAGATTTCTTTTGAAATCTTATATTTATAATACAAAAAATAGGTCTTTGTCATCCATTCTGTCTACATTTAGGTATAAGAACGCCCCCACCCCCAATTGTCTTGATACACCGAGATATCCAGATAATCTAAATTCATCTGACTTGTGTGCTTTTCTAAACTCGCCATCTTCAGGCTGGTGTTTTCGGCTTAAAGGGTGGTCGGAGCTGCCATTTTTCTATAAATCTTGGTGGGGGTGTGTGGAGTGCTGGCTTTGTTTCAGTAAGTGGATTGATAGGCTGATGTGAGGTATCGTCCCAGCACAACATGAATAAACGTGATGATACCTCCCGCCTACCAGACATCTGGAAACCAGCCCTAGTCAACAAATGAGCCCCACCTACCACCCAGGCCATTACAACACAAAACAACGGACACACAGCCAGCACCAATCAGCACCAATCTACCAATCATGATACAACCACACAGCCTATCAATCCACTTACTGAATGAAAGCCAGCACTCCACACACACACACCAAGACTTATAGAAAGACGGCAGCTCTGACCACGCTTTAAGCCGAAAATACCAGCCTGAAGATGGCGAGTGAGACATCGCCGAAACGTTTGCCAAGACAATCTCAATCTTACACGGGAAAACACCCAAATACAACAAGACCAGCATATATGTGTGTGTGTGTGTGTGTGTGTTGTATTTGTGCTGATAAATAAAGGGAGACTAGTATAGATCCATTTCAAGCTATTTAGCTCTCATCAGCTAGCCATACCCTTACTGGGATTTGAGCCTGGGCTGTATTACATATTAGGCAGGAGTCTTAGCCACTACGCCACAGGCTCTCCTCCTTTTATGAGCTGAGCCAGGGAAATAGGTATGTATTTGTGTTACAACTTTATTTATTTATCAGCACAAATACAACACAAATATAAAAAGGCAACATTAAAAATAAAAATATGGGTTTCTGCCTGGATGGTTTTCTGTGATGAGCCGAAGGACAGAAAGAGGGAGTAGTGAGCTTCCTCCCATATTTGGGTATACCAAGGGTTGCAACACAAATACATACATACATACATACATACATACATATGCGCCCGCGCGTGAGCGCGCACACACACACACACACCCTTTGCTTATTACATTTGGTGCTGCATTCATGCTTTGATAGATTTCAAAGAATATAATATTAACATTCCACTAGATCACCCTAATTGCAATCAGCACAACGGGTCTTTCTTCCCCATCATGTCCCATGTTGTTTATAGCGTTTTTAAACATCAGCATAATTAGAAAAGTTAACAAGTCCTTGAAATTAGGGCAATACATAAATACTTGTGTTAATTAATTACGGTACATACTATATCCAGCAAGTCTATAATAAACGAAACGGTGGTGTAAACATAAGTGGTGTGCCCAGTTTTATGACCATTTTTGCCATGATTGTAAGCATATCATTGCAGTTGTTAAGTGAATCATACAATCATTAAGCGAATCTGGCTTCCCCAATTGACTTGGCTTGTTGGAAGCTGGCTGGGAAGGACACTGAAGCCATCATAAATACATGCTAGTTGCCAAGCACCCAAATTTTGACCACGTGATCAAAGGGATGCTGCTACAGTCGTATGTTTGAGGACTGTTTGTAAGTCACTTTTTTCAGTGCCACTGTTAAATGTTCATTAAGCTTGCCAGGAACTAATTGTAGGTAGATACGCTATATTGCCAAAAAAAGTATTCACTCACCCATCCAAATGATCAGAATCAGGTGTTCCAATCACTTCCATGGCCACAGGTGTATAAAATCAAGTACCTAGGCATGCAGACTGTTTTTACAAACATTTGTGAAAGAATGGGTCGCTCTCAGGAGCTCAATGAATTCCAGCGTGGAACTGTGATTGGATGCCACCTGTGCAACAAATCCAGTCGTGAAATTTCCTCGCTCCTAAATATTCCACAGTCAACTGTCAGCTGTATTATAAGAATATGGAAGTGTTTGGGAACGACAGCAACTCAGCCACGGAGTGATAGGCCACGTAAACTAGTCCAACATCAGTGTGTGACCTCACAAATGTGCTTCTGGAAAAATGGTCAAAAATTCCCATAAACACACTCCTAAACCTTGTGGACAGCCTTCCCAGAAGAGATGAAGCTGTTATAGCTGCAAAGGGTGGACCGACATCCTATTGAACCCTATGGATTAGGAATGGGATGTCACTTACAGCAAGTTCATATGTGAGTAAAGGCAGGTGAGCGAATACTTTTGGCAATATAGTGTAGGTTAGGTAGGTAGGTAGGTAGGAAGGAACGAATGAAGGAAGATAGATATGAGACAGAGAGAATGTGTGTGTGTATATATTTGTCAAGGGAATTAAGTGACCAGAGTAGATAGGTAAATATTGTCACTGCGTTAATTGTTTGCTAGCTGAACTGAATATTTACTGCGCAGGTCATAGGCCTTATCAGCAATGATTTACTGCTCATGCTTCTTAACACGTTTCTTAATACATCACACATTCCAGAGACTTCTGAACTTTTGTTCTTCTGTTCGTCTGCCAAGAAGGTGGGCGACAATTGCTCTTGCCAGAATGTAACAATTAGATAGATTTGTTTATTTTATTTTATTTATATTAAAGCTTGTTTTAATTAGAACATGTTATCGGGTCTTATTTTCGCTTTTTCTGAAGATATACTTTTTAGGAAAGCCGACAGTCCACACCTCATTAGCTCAGGGTGAAATTTCCCCTGACAAATATGTGTCCACACCAGCATAAATTTAGTGCATAATTTTCTTGATAGTAAAAAAAGATTTATATTTTGCCAGTTTACTGAACATAACATTTTTAAATAAAATTCATGTTTGAGAAGTATCCACAAGTTTCTACTTGCATCAGCCCACCTTCTTTAAATGTAAAAGAAAACGTGATTTGTACTAAAACATTACAAAATCCCAAAACGTGATTTGTCTTCAAAAATGTAATAAACCCAAAAGCAGATTTATACATTTGGCTTTTATTTTGGTCACTTTTATTTCTAAAATTATAAATGCCAAAGAAAAGTAGGTATTGAATGGCATAAATAAAATAAAAGTACATGCTGATAGTGAGATGATAGGGAGCAGACACACAAAGGAAAATAGAAATAAAATACTTAGTTCAGGAAATATTTACTCAATAAGTTATATTCATTCATATTTAATACATTGAAAGCATAATGTTAACATCTCCAAAAGTTAGAATACCCCATTGATAAATTATTATATCTATAAAATCCCTTAATGAAAATAATAGTTAAAACTAAAATAGTAGTCCAATGTACTAGAATTCTAAAATTTGAAATTCTAAAATATTTAAAGTCAGAACTTGTTCAATAATGAGATATTTTATTTGAGTTCCTTATTCAAATTTAAGAAGATGCCATTTTAGGCTTCAATGAATTTAATATGATATGGTATATATGAGATCCTTAAATATTTTTAAACTATATTTTCTAAAATGATCTTGATATTTGGCATGTTGTCAGACAGAATTCTGATAATTTCCTGGTGATTTTTGAAACCTTGCTGTAAATGTTTCAAATGAATACTATCTGGGACATTCAGAATTTTTCACATCAAGGAGTCTAGCAAAGTTGTATGGCTATCCATATACAGATAGCAATGCCTGTGTTTCTAATCCCTGTCCCCACATCAGAATATTTTATTATAAAGAATCTTGTAATATCTGCCTTTAAGAATTACTTTGTCTTGGAACTCCTAAGCACATCAAAATAAGAAAGGATAGGGCTAATTTTATCTTGTTCTAAAGGTAGATACCAAAAGTTTACGAGTTGGGTGCTATATCTCCCTTTCTATGTCTTTGTTTGAAAGTGTTTTTCACTCTCTTCCTATTATTGCTCGTTTTCTTTGTAATATCTTGTTGGGTGAGAATGGTAGGGTACCCTTTCGTTCTGCTTTCGGTCCCGTCCCCCGCACCGCTGGCTTCTGGGTTCCCCCCTAGCTGGCTGGGGAATTCTGGGAGAAATAAAATAATTTAAAAAAATAAGAAAGAATAAAAACTTCTGAAAATGAGGGGGAGTGTATGCTGAATGATGCTTGCAGGAATTCTATATTGGTCAACTGTCTGCACACATGAATTAGTCTTTATTTCTTGTATAGTCATATCCCGTTCCCAATATCAGTGGGGTCTTGTGACAGGAAATTAAGTTTTAACCAGACATTACATATGGTAGTTTCACCCAGGCCCTATTATCAACCTTTAATTTAAATATATATAAATGTACATATATTTATGTACTCTTTTTTATTATAAATATTTGCATATGGCTTAGTGTATTTTTATAACAGATATACCGTAAGCTCCAGCAAAGCTAATTGGCACATTATGTACTTTGTTGTTCTCTCTAGATAGATACAAGTGCATATTTTAATTCATAATGTATAACATTTAGAACATGGGAGTTTAATACTGAAATATAGTACAAGTAGTCTTTAACTTACGACCACAATTGAGTCCAAAATTTCTGTTGTTAAGTTAAACATTTGTTAAGTGAATTTTGCCCGATTTTATGACCATTCTTGCTACAGTTGTTAAGTGAATCATTGAAGTTGATAAGTTAGTAGCCTGGTTGTTAAGTGAATCTGGCTTCCCTATTGACTTTGCTTATCAGAAGGTCGCAAAAGGGGACCTTGGGACACTGCAACGATCATAAATATGAACCAGTTGCCAACCATCCAAAATTGACCATGTGATCAGGGGGATGCTGCAAAGATTGTAACTATGAAAAGTGGTCATAAGTCATTTTTTTCAGTACCGTGATAACTTTGAATGGCCACTTAGTGAACTGTTGTAAGTCGAGGACTACCTATACAGCAGTGATGGGTTCCGGATCTCGTTGCAACCAGTATGGTGCAATGGGGCCAGGCATCCACCACATGAACGCATGCAGCACGCGCACACACATGCACAGCGCATGCATGTGTACTTATTGCCCGTGACCCTCCGCAACGCCTCCGCAACTCTCCAGCTGGGCAACGGAGCATTGCGCAGGTGCCGTACGCTCCATGCGCAAAAGCTCCGAACAGCTCAAATACAGGTAAGAAGTGCTTCCTCTGGAGCACTGTACTGGAACAGTATCTGGTGCTCCCAGCAGGCACCGGTATGCCCATACCAGTCATATCCCACCACTGCTGTACAGGTTGCACTTGTTTGTGACTATTACTGGGGCTAGGAGGATGGTAGTATATCTATCCTGGCCTCCTTGATCTGTCAGCATTTTGGGGTATCTTTGCTTATGGTATTGTTCTGAAACAACTTCAGAAGTTTGCAGTGGGGGGTGGGAGGAAATCAATATTGAAAAAGTTCTTATTTTTTTTCAGTTCCAGTTACAATTGGGAGTAGGACTGATCTAATACCAAATCCCTACTTTGTTGGGTTTCTCAGGGCCCTAAATTCCACTCACTCCTGTTAACATCTACATGGTTTCAAGGAGGTAAATATCATTACTATGCTGATGATATTTAGCTATACATCTCTATCCTTTGCCAATTAAATGATGTCCTCGTGTTACTTTTCCCATGTTTGGAGGCTGTGGAGATCTTGATACAGTACCCATATAGCTTTTTCTTGTGGCTCTTTCCCTCAGAATGTACCAGAACTTACTGTATATTTTTCAGAGAAAGGAAATTTCTCTGGGCAGGAAACAATATTGATTGATTAGCTGCTCTTGTACTTCCCTGTTTCTACATTTTAGTCAGCTACTTGTAGAAATCTGCATCATGGAAGCCATAGAATTATAATCAATTCCATACCCGTGTTAATCATCTCCATTTAGAAGTGAATTAATGAAAATATTATCTAGATAACATCAGCATGATTGGCCCAGAATCTGATCTTTTCTAAACCAAACAGCTTCATCGAAGATTCCTGCCATGGCTTTTTTGGAACTAGTTAATACATAGTTTCTTGAACTGCTGGGAATTATGAAACAGTCAAAAGATTGAGTGTATCACACAACGGATGAGTTCAAATCTGAAGATACGGTTTGTTCATGGGAAAATTGATTCGCTTGCTATGTTTAAATACATTTTCTTTCTTAACAGAATGAAGATGGCTTAATGGATTTTTTTGAAAGCGTTGTGAATGCGACAGAAATGAATCCCAAAAAAGTGATTGGCTGGGTTATAAATAATTTTCTCTGTTACCTAAAATTATACAACATTACTGTAAAAGAAAGGTGAGGTTTTAGATTTTTCATTTTGGTCAAACAGATCTTCTATGCCAATAATTACTTTTTCAAACGAATAGCATCTTCTGCCATAACGGGCATATAAATAAAGGATTCTGTGAATGGGCTATTACAGCAATCTGCAGGATTCAGTTTTTCACCTGAATATTTGTTTTGTTAGAGTAGACTTATCCTAAACATTTGCTAAGGAAGAGAAGATCCACCCCCTAGGGAAGTACAATCTCTCATTATCAAGGTAGGAAGAAAAGAAAGGAACAAAATGTAAAATAAGGAATATCCATAAGAGCCTGTTCTCAATTTGGTGCTTTTCAGATGAGAAGAGCTCATTTTCCAATATCTGCAGCTAGCATGGCTGCTTGCCAACATGAGAGTTATAACTTGAACATCTGAAGAATATTGTTTTACGAACAGCTATCCATACGCACTTACAGTATATTAGAATGCAGGTATCAGTTATCAGTGCATTGTTTCAAATGAGATACACCACCAAACCTATTGCCAATGCTGACTTGTTAAATGCAAGACGAAAGCTGGATTAGGGCATGTTTGATAAAAGCTTAATGTGTAATATAAGCAAAGTACTTTGAATCTGAACTTGTATTTCTGAGACTTTCTATGGTCATGGATTTTCAGGACTAACTGTGGCCTTTTGTATGAAACTGTCAGGCCACTTTTCTTAAGGCAACTTATATGGCTACTCTCGATATTTTTTTGGGGGGGGGGTGAATGAGGGTAGAATTTGCATAAAGAAATGTTCAGACAAAAAAGAATACAGAAATAAATTGGCAGTTGAATTCTGGAAAAGTGAAGTTGAAAAAGTGGAACAAGGCAAACACATTCATTAGCCTTCTGGTAATTTACTTTTGGGAACTGCCACATCCCCTTCCAGCAGCAAGCACTCCATAGCAACAATACTTTTTGAGTGTGTGACGCAAAATATTTTATGAGCCCGCTGAATCAAGAAGGTTATATCATTTCTAATTTGTTTTATTTGCTTTATGGTTTAGTCCAGTCACTCCTGTTCTTTTGGCTGAACTGCTGGACCTGGTATCAAGTAGAAAAATTTCAACTTCAGCAGCCAAACAGGTATTTCTTTGGAATATTATTTTCCAATAGGGCTTCTTTATGTCAAAGTGTATTTCAATCAGTTGCATAATTTATAATTCTGACTCAACTTAAAACAACCCAAAAGGATAGGTTTCTGCTATTTCCACAAAACTTATATCAGAGGTGGTACTCTGCTGGTTCGACCTGGTTCAGGTGCATCAATAGTGGCGGTGGCGGGAGGCACCGCCCACTTGCCCAGACATCATCACAGACGCTCAGCGCATGTGCAGAAGGTTCTGCGTATGCGCACGCTCCTGTTCCGAACCGGTAGCAAAGGTAAGAGGATTTGATGCCTGCCTCATATGTACCTTAAAATATTAGGAATAGACAACCAGTATGGGGTGCTGGTATGAGAAATATTTACATATTATCACTTTAAAAGTCTTAAATTTTATTTAAACAATGGACATATGGTCTAGCTTCAAGTCCAAATGACAATAAATATACTTCTCTTGGTTTCAAAAATTTCTTTTGGAGATTGGAAGGGCAAAGATCAACTGACCTTCTTACTTGTTCTTCACCAATAAGCTGCCTGAATTATCTACCTTCCACCTATTGTCTTCAGATGATCAAAAGTGAAAATTTGCAGGAATGTGATGGTGTTAAATTGGCAATCAAGAAGTAATGAAGACTTATATGTCCACTTCTACTTTGGGTTAGTCCTCAATTAAAGAATGCATCTTCTGTGGAGTTTTCAAGTTTTTTAAAAAATGGAGCAAACTCTACATACTCATCACATAAAACTTTGGTTCCATCTAAGAGAATTTTTTTTTAAAAAAAACCCTGATGTTATAAATATGTATTTGGCCTTATCAGTTAATTTGTGAATATGATTAGCAAGGTTAATTTATTTGAATGTTTCATTGGCTGGATTCATTTACTTCTTTATATACAAATTAACAGATGAATAAATGTACATACCAATAGTAGATTCTTTCAACGTGGTAGAAGTTACAAGAAGAACACAAGCAGGAGAGAACAGTTAGTTTCATTCCAGAATTCAGAGTAGACAGAGTAGTTTCAGTTTCGATTCTCAGCACAGACTCAGACCTGTTCAAGCTCCCATTGGCTGACTTAATTGCTATACCTATTCATTGGCTGACCTTGTAACCATGTCTCTCCCAGTCATGAATATTCTAACAAATTTGATTTTTATGAATATTTCTGAAAGTCATAATGTGTGGGTGGTGATTGTGATATGTTTGGGTTTGTTTTATTCCTGTAAAAATTACCCACCCTGGATAACTTGTCCTACCAGCTCATATGGTTCAATCTGTATCTATTCATTGTGAGCTCCTTTGCCTGTGTTTTCAAAGTCACACATGCCTCCAAAGCCAAACTGTAATTTTTATAGGAAAAAATGACAAAAATCCTGGGATATTTGTAAAGCTATCCTCCTGAATATTTAAACCGTTTAACCTAAAATTAATTCAATTTCCCTAAATGTCATTAATTGAAAATCAGTGCCCAATGTAATAGTGCTGACTATAATTATACTACTGGGAAGTTGCTCAGCTCTTTTATCTTCCAAAACAAATGGGAAGACCTCTTACAATGAAGCAAGGCAATGTCCTATATAGTAAAATATTAAATGTCAATTTTAATGAACACAAGATCATTATCTTCAAATATTTCAGTCTCCGAAACATCTTTTCTCTGGTACAGCCCTGATTCTTAAGGCATCTATTATCCTTGCACTACAGTCTGGTTGTACTGTACTTATATTTCTTAGGAGTACAAAATTTTTGATCTTAATACTTTATTTAAATCAATAAATAAGTTACATTTGCTGACTATTTTATCACTTTATTTTGCCTTTAGGACATATTATTCTTTCCCAACCAAATGCAAATTTTGTACAGTGGTTACTCAGCTTTACATTGTTAGTAGGCTGTTGTGCTCCACAGCAGGACCAGGGCAGCTTAATAGAATTGAGTCAGCCACAGATCATTGCATTAAATGTACATCTATTATCAACCTATAGAAGATACCTTACTAAATTCTGGGACACTATTCTTACATGTTATAAGAAAACTGTACTGTATTATTATACTTAAGTATAACACAGTAAAACTTAATTCAGTTGTCTAATTTTGTTAAGTAATTGCTAATTATGTGTGAAATTGCTGCATTTGAAACATTTTTAGCACATATAAATTAATAATACAGAATTTCCAGCATGCCAATCATTTTGCATGAGCTGATTGCAATAATCCAAGCATTGTATTTTTTTTCCCCACCGGAAAATTGAGAAGAAACAGCTGTTTTAAAAGGGCACCTTCTGTCTCACAGCATGTATGTTTGAAACAGAAGCAAGCACAAGGTAGAAACCGTCCAAATAATGTTCCTCTTTTAAGTAGCTGTTTCTAGAGATTGTTACAATGTGTTGTAGCTTGACTACAAAAATGGAGAGCATTATAACATTAAGAAATAATTATTGCAGACTGATACATTGTTGCATACAGTTATGCTTTATAGAATGAATAAATTGGTTATAGGTGCTATAGATTTTGCATTACAGGTAGTCCTCATTTAGTGACAGCCTAGTTTACCCCCTATTCAAAGGTACGACAATAATGAAAATATAACTGACCAATTCTTGCATTTACTGCCTTCTGTAAAGCAAAGGACAGGTGATGTAACATGGTAAGTAAGTTGCAGTTTTGTTTAGTGACTGCTTCACTTAACAATGGAGGTACCAGTTGAAATTGTGGTCCCTAAACAAGGATTACCTGTATAATCTTCCACAGCTTTGTAATATGGTTTGGTTTAATTATATAACTCTATTCCTTTTTCTTGCACTGATCAGAAACTCTCTCCTGTGACTGTTTAGCCAACAATTCTGTGGGAATGAATTTTGCTATTTCATTTGATTGTGACCTATGCAAATATGTCATCTGTGTTATCCTCCCCAGTCCAAGCTTCACAATGTATTCATAATGATAATAATAATAATAATAAATAATAAATTTGGATTTATTAGCCGCTCCCTTTCCAAGTAGGACTCGGGGCGGCGTACAATGGAGCATATAACATAAAAAATATATGACAACACCCAACGTACATACATACACAACACACATACATACACGGAGGAGGAAACAAATTACATCTATAGACAGTTAAAAATCTGCTTTAAAATACCCCAATTGTAAAAACCCAATAAAATCAATATTTAAGAACAATTTAAAAAACAGTTTGGAGGAATGGGAAAATTACGATTGCGATTGAGCCAGGCCGGATAATTGAAAGAGGTGGGTCTTCAGCTGTACACGGAAGGAGCGGAGATCGGAAGTAATCCTGATGTCACGGGGGAGGTCATTCCATAGGGCTGGGCCCATCACAGAGAAGGCTCTGCTCCTGGGTGTCGCCCCCCGGCACTGTTTGGCGGACGGCACCCGGAGAAGTCCCTCTCTGTGTGAGCGAATTGGTCGTAGGGATGTGTGGGGCAGGATGCGATCCTGCATATAACTAGGCCCTGTGCCATGGAGCGCTTTAAAGATCATAATCAAAACCTTGAAACGCACTCGGTAGACCACAGGCAGCCAGTGCAGCTCGCGCAGGAGAGGTGTTACAGGGGAGTATCTAGTCCTCCCCATAATCACCCGCGCGGCCGCGTTCTGGACCAACTGTAGTCTCCGAGTGCATCTCAAGGGAAGCCCCATGTAGAGAGCATTGCAGTAATCCAGGCGAGACGTCACTAGCGCATGAGTGACTGTGCGTAGGGCATCCCGGTCCAATAAGGGGCGCAATTGGCGCATCAGGCGGACCTGATGGAACGCCCCCCTTGCCACGGCTGTTACATGGTTATCCATGGACAGCCGGGTATCCAGGAGGACGCCCAAATTGCGCACCTGTTCCATGGGGGCTAGTTGGACGCCCCCGATGGCCAGAGATGGAAGCACCTGGTTGAACCGGGAGGCCGGAAGCCACAGCCACTCCGTCTTGGAAGGGTTGAGTTTTAGTCGGTTGCCATCCATCCAGACCCGTACGGCCTCCAGACACCGGGACATCATTTCGACGGCCTCATTGGGGTGGTTCGGAGTGGAAATGTATAGCTGAGTATCATCAGCATACAGATGATATCCCACTCCAAAACCACGGATGATCTCGCCCAGCGGTTTCATATATGTGTTGAACAGGAGAGGCGAGAGCACCGATCCCTGTGGCACTCCACATGTGAGTGGCCTCCGGGTCGAACTCTGCTCCCCTGTCAACACACGTTGCGTCCGACCAGAGAGGTAGGAGCCAAACCACCGTAAAACGGTGCCTCTGACTCCCAGCCCCTCTAGCCGGTGCAACAGGATACCATGGTCGATGGTATCGAACGCCGCCGAGAGATCTAATAGGACCAGGATAGAGGAACAACCCCTATCTCTGGCCCTCCAGAGATCATCGACCAATGCGACCAAGGCCGTCTCCGTGCTGTGCCCGGGTCGGAAGCCGGACTGGCGCGGGTCTAGATAATCATTTTCCTCCAGGTGACGTGGGAACTGCTGTGCTACCACACTCTCTACAACCTTCGCTAAAAAAGGAAGGTTGGAGACTGGACGATAATTGACTAGGTCCGTTGGGTCCAGGGAAGGCTTCTTGAGCAGGGGCCTCACCACCGCCTCTTTCAAGGCGGCCGGTAGAGACCCCTCACCCAACGAGGCGTTCACCAGGCCCAGGAGCCAGTCGCGCGTAACCTCCCAGGATGCCAGTACAAGCCAGGAGGGACACGGGTCCAATAAACATGTGGTGGGTCGCAGACGTCCACGCAACCTGTCCAAATCCTCGATGGCAACCGAGTCAAACTCCTCCCAAAGCGGTCCCTCAAGACTCGCAACGGGCGTCTCTACTGAACCACTGAAAGGGGTCCATCCCATCCGGATTTGAGCGACTTTGTCCTGTAGATAATTCCCAAACTCCTCTGCTCTGCCCTGTAGAGGGGCTTCCCGTGGTCTCTCAAACAAGAGGGAACGGGTCACCCGAAACAGGGCGGCAGGGCGGTTATCTGCAGACGCAATAAGAGCGGCGCAATGTGATGATGAAGAGAGAATCCAAATAATCCTCTATTAAGCGCAAAATATGCTCTAAAGGTTAAAAGATTCACTTCACTATATTCAAACCATGATGTTGACTATATTCATGCACATTGGTTAGCATGTAATGTAGGATATGGCTCTTTTATTTCATTTAACCTCCTTTTCCAAGTAATTGGATAATCCTAATTTTTTGTAGAACTGACTGATGAGTTGATACTATTCTCTTTAATATTATCAAAAATGGGGGAGAAGGAAAATGATTGAATTGTAGAAAACCCAAACTAAGGAGTGTTTTCTTATATAAAGCCTCAGAACATTTGTGAGCCAAAGCAAAAGCCCATTCAAGCCAGGAAATATGTTTTCATTGATGGCAGGAATAGCTATGAATGCAGTTTTTGTTTTTGGTTTACCCTACAAGTCAGTGTTGATTGCTGGTGACCACCTGGACTGGACAAGTCCCTGCAGTTTTCTTAATAAGATTTCAGAAGTAGTTTGCCATTGCCTTCCTAGGGCTGAAAGAGACTGTGAATGGCTCAAAACCTCATGTCAGGATTAGAGCTCACAATCTTCCAGTTTCTAGCCTGTTGTCTTAACAACTACAACAAACTGACTGTCACTGAATGCTGTTAAAATGTAGGAAAACCTTTAAAACAGCTCAGGACAATAAAAATTTTTCCTAACTCTAAAGTAGAGGTATTGCTGCTGCTATTAGCTGTGTTTTAGCATGACTGAAAAGATGAAACAGGAGGGCCCTAGGCAAAACTAAAACAATCAAAACAATTTGGAATGAAAATAATAAATAGGACACAACTATAAAATTTCTAGTCTGCACAGAAGTCTCCTTATTTAAAGAAGTAGAATAGCATTTTAATTTAATTTAATTTAATTAATTAAATTAAATTTTAAATTAAACCAAACCATGAATTTTCTGCCCATCTAATCTTGGGTTTTTTTGGGGGGGGGTTGTTTTTGTTTTTTGAGTAACAAGGGGGAATTTTGAAGCCTTAACTGCTTGTCTTTTTTTTTTTACTTTCTTTGCCTTCTCAACTCGATCTTGCTTTCTGAAAGACAAGAGGCATGCTTCAACCATCAATTTTCTTTTATCTTGATGCTGCAGGTGTTGGAAGAGATGTGGAAGAGGGAGGAGAAGTCTCCAGCTCTGATTGTAAAAGAAAAGAAACTCGATCTAATCCTGGATTGGAATGAACTTGAGAGCATCTGTCAGACTGTGATGAGAGACCATCAAAAAGAGGTGATATTGATCACAGACGAGGGAAATTGGGAAGAAAGAGGTTTTGACACTTTAGGGTGGGAAGTGGAGATACAAAATGTAAACTGCCTTTACCATTCAGATTACTATGTTGTTTGGCAACTCTTGAGAGAGGGGAAAAATGGAACAAATTGCTTTGTGACACATGAAATGGCCACAAAAGACAGAAACTGACCTAACAACTAAGATCTGCTTGCTGGGGATGTCTCAGATTACATGACTTGAATGCTTTCTGGACAGCAAAGTGGCATTTCCCTTTTGTATAAGCGGTGTAAAAACAATCCTGCTTGTTCTTGAACATATAGCACAATGCTGGTTTTTCTGAAGCCTCTAAAATAAAAATTCTTCAAAGATGCAGCTATATTTCAGGAGAAGAGTACTCCACTCCTCTATTCACAACAGAATACCCTATGCCACCAGGCTTGAAATTTTGGGCTTGGAAAACCTAGAGCTACGAAGGGTACAGTCTGACCTAAACATAGTTCACAAAATTATCCGCTACAACGTCCTACCTGTCAACGATTACTTCGACTTCAACCACAATAATACATGAGTAAACAATAGATACAAACTCAAGGGAAACTGCTCTAAACTCGATTGCAGAAAATACGACTTTAGCAACAGAGTGGTCAATGCCTGGAATGCACTACCTGACTCTGTTGTTACGTCCCCAAACCCCCATAATTTTAACCTAAGACTGTCTACTGTTGACCTCACCCCATTCCTAAGAGGTCCATAAAGTGGGCGTGCATAAGCGCACCAGCGTGCCTAATGTTCCTGTCCTACTGTCCCCACTTATTCGTACCCACTTACTGTGTTCATACTTATGTTTATACTTATACCTGTTATTTTTTACATGTTTGACAAACTAAATAAAATAAATAAATAAAAATATGGAAATAATGTTCAGCGCAATCAATCATAACCCATCGTGTGTTAAATTTCTCTATTTAGGTGGCAGAGATAAAGAGTGGCAACCTGAAGGTCCTGAATTGCATAATTGGATACGTCCAAAAAACCACAAGAGGACGATCAGATCCTGTAACTGTGAAACAAATTCTAGAGAAGCTGCTATCATAGGGGACTAAAAATTATGTGTCTGATCTACTGTGTTTAACGTTCTGAATAGCATCAAACCATTGTGTAAGTTTTAATGCAGTGTTGAGACCAATTTATCATTTTTAGCCATTTTTCTGGGAGGGGAGCATGTTAGGTTATTATCTCTTATGTTCCTATAAATTCAGAATATAAATTCCACAAAGAAGGGAAAAGACTGCAGTGTGCATGAGTTTTCTGTTTAAAAACCTGCTTTTATAATATTGTGGCATATAGCAAAAATTATACATTTTGATAATATTAGCTATAGCCTTTTAATGTAGCTTCTTATAAATGAATCATTTCTAGTCTATCTTCAAAGAATTCAACAGAATTAGCAGATGAAGCAGGTAGATTCATTTTTTTAACTAGCATAATGAATCTTCTAGCTCCAACCATTGTTATTTCTTACAGACTCAATTCTGCAATTCTTTACTGCAGGGATGTCCAAACTTGGCAACTTTAAGACTTGTGGACTTCAACTCCCAGAATTCCCCAGCCAGCAGAAGTCCACAAGTCTTAAAGTTGCCAAGTTTGGACACCCCTGCTTTACTGACTTAAGCCTTGTGGCCCGTTTCCACACTATTCCAAAATTTTAAGTTTTTAAAGTTTATTTATTTTTATTTTTTTAATATTCCTTCCTATGTTCCCCACAACATTTCAAAGTCAAAAATAAACTGAACGTATGTTAACGGAAAATCTTCTTCATTTCCCCTAGAAGGGACCGTCTTCTGAATCTTTGTGTTGCCATCTGGTGGTCAGCCAGAAGAGGAATTTTTTAGGACTCTTAAGACAATAGGCTCAGACCAACTGAAATAGCAAAAAAATAATATTTTATTGAATAATAAGAGCACAATAAAAAAAGAAAGGTATACCAATTTGTATCTCGACAGCTTACCAAAAATGAAAAGAGAACCTGGAGCTCTGAGTTGCACAAAATTTATTTTCCCAGGACTTAATTCTCCTTTGATGTTTTAAACTGTTTGTAGGATTTCACAACATTTTTATACTTAAGATATAGGTCTAGGAAGTAGAAACAGCAGCACAAAAAGGAAACAGACCATCTGTACAATAATTTCAAACCAAATGGATACTCTTACAACTTTGTCAAAAATAATACTACTGTATTATTGTATTCTACTACGTGCATAAAGGCTATTTACTGTTTTTGCAAGATGATAATTGAGAGATGTGCAAAAGAATACATACACAAAACAAACTGAATTCAGGTAACCTGTGCTTGAAAGCCAAATACGCATTTTTGGTCTGGATGCAGAATGAAATCGGGCTATTATTGTTGGGTTGGGTTGATCAACAAATTGAGTTGGTTGTTGCAGGCGGAAGTGAGTTTTTGTTTGCTTTTGAAGTTGGATGCATAGAGAAAACTCAAACTGAGGGGCTTTCTTGATTTGGTTTGGGCGTATAATGCTAGTGGTGATGTATGCAATCAGTGAATGATGAAAAGATAGAGGCTAACCTTTTGCATGGCTGTTTTGACTTTACGGGGAAGCCATGCTTTTTCTTCCCTTCAGCCAAGTGGACAGCAACAGCAGTACCTGATAAGGAGCCAGAGAGAGATTGGGGCAGGTGAGCTCTGGGGAGCTTCTAAGACCAGGACAGTAAAAAAGCCATGCACAGGTGCAGAAGGCAGTAATCCAAATCTGCCCCTGGCCAATTTGTATAAGACATCTCAGGATCCCTCCAGGTGGGGCGACACAAAACTTTTCAACTTTGCTTAACTTAAAGTATGATGCTTCCAAAACAGTTTCTCAGAACTTGTGAGATGTGGTTGTTTGTCATTGGAAACAATTTCCATTTAAACCTAAGCTAGCAATAATTCTAGGAACAGCACTTACCGTATAAATCAGAGGGTTGCCATTAAAAAAAAATGCTACATTTAAAATATCCCATTTCACGTTAAGGAATGTGAAAATATGTTCTCTGACCAGTTTATTTTTTTTTAAAAAAAAACAAGCAATCACGTTGCATGCTTTCTGAACCTATCTATAATGAACTTGTTTTTCCCATAGTGCTGCTTTTGCATAACACTCAGTGCAAAAACATTGTTGTAATATTTTGAACTTATGAACACCATAATTGTATATTGTTATCAATAAAAACTTACCTCGAAGGGTAGGGTGCTCATCTTCATAAAAAAACATAATATATATAAAAATGTATACATTCAATTCAAATAGAGGCAAATAAATACCCAGACCCCCCAAAATTGCTGGAAGTACCCCGGGCTCCACCTGGATAGATGGAATTTAGTAAAATAGTTTATTTAAATTGTTAGAGAATGCTGTTAACGCAATACTAGTGAAAAAGTATTTCAGAGATTGCTTACTTCTTAAATGCCTTTTTTGGTATAGTACCCATCACTGAATTATCCCAAATAGCTTACTTATGCAAGCAATCCAGAGCCACATTAACCAAGATGCAATTTTCCCTTTCCCTGAGATGGCATTTATATCAGAATAATTACAACACTACAGCTTGAATTAGTGCTATAATCATGGCTGGGTAATTACAGCAGTACACTGCAGCACTCGATTTCAGAGCCTTCTGAAAGATTTGTGGGCTTTTGATGTGTGAAATGCAGCCCAGAATAGTTTTCCTAGGTCTTATATTCTCAGGGGTACATTGTCTGCTCACAGCATTTTTGTGACTGTAATATTTACTTTCCAATGTTCATCATTTCGCTGTTTTCTACTGTTAAAAGATTTTTCTGGTAACTCATAACAGTAGCTCTAGATAGTAAAAGGAAAATATAAATTGCTGAGGTCTCTTTGTTTATAGAGTCTTAGCTCCCTCACACCCTAAACTCAAAGCAGCCTCCATGCAAATCGAAATGGTTTCTCCATGCGGTTATTAGAGGGGCCCACACTCCTCTCAATGGCACCTAAATGACATAAAGGTCACCACAGAATCACAGTGAGTGTGGGGGAAAAATATTTAATCAACATTGCCCCATCACACAAGGCACCGTTTGAATTCAAACTAGAGGTCGTCTTCAACTTACAACCATTTATTTATTGGCCATTCAAAGCCACATTGATACTGAACAAAGCGACCTATGATTGTGTTTTACACAACCATTGCCGCATCCCCATGGTCACATGATCAAAATCCAGCTAAATGGCAACTGGCACGTACGTATGACAGTTGCACTGTCCCGAAGTCATGTGATCACCATTTAGTCATCTTCCCATCTGGCTTCCAACAAGCAAAGTCAGTGGGAATCCAGATTCATTTAACAACCGTATGATTTACTTAACTATTGCTTAATGATTCGTTTAACCATTGTGGCAAAAAAAATGGTAAAATGGGGCAAAACTCGCTTAGCTCGCTGTTTTGCTTAGCAACAGAAATTTTGGGCTCCGTTGTGGTTGTAGGTTGACGACTGCCTGTAACATGGTAAAATTATCATCTCCTAAGTGCACTATATAACCATTAAGGAAATTTACTCTGTCTTCACCCTGCCATTTTAAGGCTTATGAAAAATGCAAATGGAGAAAACATGTTTGTTTCTTGGGAAACTGCTAATACAAGTATATTGCAGTGCTACTGCGGTAATAGCTTACTTTTATTCAAAAGGACATTAAAAACAATACAGACTAGTTTCACAAATGTGATTTTTTTTGTTAGTGCTTCAGAAGGAAAATGCAGCAGCCCTTGTGTCTGTCAGACTTTGAGGAGCAAGGAAGGATGGTGATCTCTTTGCTTCACATTTTAGACTTCCCTTTTTGCTTTCTTTCCATTCCTAAACCATACCCGCTCTCAATCTGCATTCAATGTTCTTTTTTTTATTTGTGCTGGCAGGAGGAGGGAAAAATTATATATGTCTTTTTTGCATAATGGTTGGTATGTGCAGATTGAAGATAGGTGAAAGGCGCTTATTTTATATGCAATTCATTTTAATTAGTAGGGAATTCAATTACATTTAGTTTTGTTCTGCCTTTTTTTTAAAGTATGGCTTTTGGTACATAGAACCTTATCATATATATGCCTTCTGGCATATCTTCTACATAATCATATGTATATATAAACAAGTTTCACAAGCAGACATTCACTGGAGTGTGAAAAGAATCTACAGAATTGGTTACAGCTCGAGTTGTCAATCCTATTGACAAGGAGGGAAAAAGTAGGCATTACATGGGATTTATGTCTGTGTGTCTAAGGATTGCCCACCGTTTTCCCAGATGCTTTGATGCTAGGTCCGTGATGACGAACCTATCACACGGGTGTCACAGGTGGCACGCGGAGCCATTTGTTAGGGCATGTGAGGCATTGCCTTGTCAGCTGACTTTGGCCTTCACGTTCGGGAGTTTTTCGTCCGCCGGAGGCTTCAGGGAAGCCTCTGAAGGGCATCGGGGGGTGGAGGGGAGTTTGTTTTGCCCTCCCGGGCTCCTAGAAAGCTTCTGGAACCTGGGGAGGGCAAAAAATGGGTCCATAGCACGCCAAAAGCGAGGGGAGGGCAGGGGTCACACACATGCACGGGGGCCCGTGCGCATAAAATTATGGGTGTGGGAATGCCCACGCACGACCCCCCCTGCACTCCTCTTGCTTTTGGCAAGCGATGGCTAAAAGGTTGGCCATCACTGTGTTAGGTGCTTACTTTGCCAGCACAGAAACCTCCCCAATCTAGACCACTCAGTGTAGGCATCAGACAGCAGAGCGAACTACTCAGTCTACCATATACAGTAGTTCAACACCTTGTGCTCTGCAAGAGTGAACAACTGGCAAGCAGCAAGCATCCCTGTGGTTGGCTGCTCATCATCACAGCCAGCTGTGCTAAGGGAGATGCAGCTGTTACTGCTTAACGGGGGGATTTAAACCTGTCAGTTTTTGATTGCTGGATATACTTTTGGGATTTCCTTGTACATTCCCAGGTTTGGCTTGCTTCTGCTCATGTCTTGAGCTTTCAGACCTCCTGATGCTTTTCTGACCAGAGACTGCTAGAGTTGCTTTAAGTCTCTTCCTCATTTCTCAGCAAACTTGGCATGCAAACATAAATCCTGTATTCAATTTCCTGTTTTGTTGTCTTGGCATTCTTTGCACTATCTGCATATTTTTTTCACACCTTGCTTTTATCTAATTGCTAATCTCTTACCCAAGCACATTTTTAATGTATGCTTGCCTCTGGCACTTCAGAAACAGTTGTGCATGTACACATCGACAAACTCTCAAGCAGATTCCCTAAAATTCTAGATCATCTCTTCAAATATGTACCTTAGTTCCCCTGTCCTTGAATAAATTGGGAATTCTATAAATACAAATATGTTCTACTACAGTTTCGTTGCTAGTCAGTTAATCACATATGCATAGAAACTTTGGAGCTAGTGATAAGAGAACAGAAAATAACTCAAACTGTTTCTCTCTCTATATCGCCTTTGTTTGTTAGTAAGTTTCCCATAGGAAAAGATGGAACAGCTATGAACTTGTCCTAAAGGAAGATGCACTTAAAAGCTTCTAAGATGACATGTTAAAATCACAGAGGATTTTTGGGAGAAGTTGTTTATAAACAAACTGGCTGGCAGCTACAGATTCTACACTGAATAATGTGGATCAGACAGTTTTGGTGGCTACTGAAAATGGAATAATGAACCCTGTTGGTTTCTATTCAGAGAAAGCTTAGCTGGTAAACTCAAAGTGGGCTGAGCAGTTTTATATTTATTTATTCAATTTGTATATTCACCATCTCAACAAATGACTCTGGATTGTGAACAATATAAAATGGTTATTACTAATTATGATTTATAGATTAGATAAAACCATAACAAGACTTTCCAGAATGTTCAAGGGGACATTTCAGAAAGAAGATACTGAAGAGAACATGCATTTAGATGATCCTAGTATTTGGATAAGGTTGAAGATAGATGGAGGAAAGAGAAAATATTTGCTTTTTGGATAAATAACCAGTCAGTCACATATCATTTTCTCAATAGGTAGTGGGTGGTACAATGCCAATTACTTTCTTCAAAATAGATTTTATTAAAAGCTTTTACATAGATAATAAGAAATACATTCAAAGTAAAAATTAGTAAATGTGAAAAATAAAAAAAGGAAAGAGTAAAGAAAAAATAATAAAACAACAGAAAACAAAAGAAGTGACTCCCAATCTCCTCTGCAGTTATATAATTCTAATAAAGCCTCTCTCTGCTTACATAATCATCATTCCCTTTTTTCTATAACTTCTAATCTTCAAACCGTAAGCCACAGAATTATTTTCTATATTAAAAAATCAATAAGCCACCAACAATGTAGACATTATCCTTTTTCTAGTCAAAGAAGTGAGTCTGATCATCTGGGCAAGTTCCATCAATTTCTCCAACCATTACTCCATGATAGCAAATTGGTTCATTTTTGTGCATATAATAATCTTGCCACTCTAATAGTCCTCAGTTTAGGACCACAACTGAGCCCAAAATTTACATTGCTTAAGCAAGACAAGTGAGTTGGGCCTCACTTTACGAACTTTTTGCCATGGTTTGTAAATAATACAATACAATAGTAGAGTTGGAAGGGACCTTGGAGGTCTTCTAGTCCAACCCCCTGCCTAGGCAGGAAACCCTATACCGTTGAATGAATGAATCACTGTAGCTGTTAAGTGAATCATGTGGGTTGTTAAGTGAACCTGACTTTCCCCATTGACTTTGCTTTCTAAGTTGGTTGCAAATGATATCCCAGGACCCCGGAATGCTGCAACCATCATAAACATCTGCAGGCTGCCAACAACCAAAATTTGATGACGTAACGATGGAGATGTTGCAATGGTCATAAGTGTAAAAACTTATCACAAATCCCTTTTTTTCAGTGCCATTGTAACTTTGAACAGTTGCTAAACGAATGGTTGCAAATTGAGGAATACCTGTATATCAGAACAATGCTTATGTTGTTCTTTTTTTAACTGTTAACCCATCATTTCAAAAAGGAACCATTCTGGCTTCAATTGACTACTAATTGGCATAGCGCTTAAATTACTCAAGTTCTTTCCTTAGTCTGGAGTAATTATACACAAAAGAATTGCTAGGGGGAACAAATTCAGGTCTAAAGAAAAATGTAAGATGCCCAAGTCCTGCAGAGTTCTGCTTGCCAAAGAAAGGGCAAAGAGCTGAGATACGGTATGAACAAACATGGAACTTAGGACAGAATACAATGCTTAACACCTTTAAGATTTTTTACATCCTGCAATATTTTGATGAATAATCAAATACACTGGCAGATTGTCCTTTATTATCTATGCTTAAGAGATGCTATATTAACTCCTATCAAAGGAATTACAAATTCTCCCTGTAATTATTAGTTCTTCTAAATATAATTTAAAAACAGATGAAAAGATTTTTTTCCCTAGCTTGGTCTTTATGCCCATTTTTTCCACTTGTTCTAAAATAGCTTCTCCTTTTCACCAATGAAAAAGAAAATGAAGGCTTTCAATTGTTGGGCCACTTATTGCTCAGTTAGCTTCAGTACTGGAAGGACAATTACTCTTACTAGCGCAAACTAGAATGCAGCTATAATATACCAATTCATCATGTCTGAATTCTTCTAATGAGTCTCATTACTCAAAAAAGAAAATGTTCTTAAGGAATTCTACACCAATTGTAACAGGTTGCACTGTATTTATCCCAGAAAACAATCTCTTTTTTTTCTAATTTCAGTAGAGCAATATATTAAAGCCATGTCTATAAAGTGCCATCTTGCAACAGATCAGTGTGCATCAAAAAGATCTAACCAACGTACGAATGTATCACAAGGAATTTCTTAAACCTAAATAAAATTTCATTAAAAACAATTTGGAAATTTACCGTTTTCTTTTTTAACAAAATATACAATCACAATTTCTAGGCATAATGACATTCCTAAGACTATTAAAACCTTTGCTTTTTAGCTCGTCAACAGAAATTTCCAAACATATTCTGCAAAAAAAAAAAAAAGTTATAGCTTGCATAGAAATATTTCGCCCTGTGCAAATTTTATTAAGATAAGGCTTGAGGTTTTTTTTAGCAGCAATCTAATTTTTTTTTTAAAAAAATGCCAGGAAATGGCAAGAAAATATTCTGCAGTCTGCACTTAACATCCAGTTACTGTACTCATTCAACCTAAATGTCAAAGCTTAGAGCACAGGTGTCAAACTTTGGCCCATGGGGGTGCTTAGATCTTTGTCCATGGGGCTTCCCTGGAAACAGCAAAAGATCAGTCCACAGTGTCTCTGCCAGAGAAAATGGAGCTTGTGAGGGCTGTGCATAGCCCTTCCAGGCTCTGTTTTCAGCTGCGGCAGCCTCCTGCAACCCTCTGCCAGCAAAAACTGAGCCCTCTCGCTCCTGCCCCCCCCCAGGGTCAAACACAACCCTGATGCAGCCCTCTTATGAAATTGAGTTTGACCCACCCACCCCCGGCTTAGAGTACCAGACATATCCACAACATAAGGCAACATGGTATGTGTTCAGCACCACCATCTGCTTTCAGCAAATCCCAGGCTTAGAATGAATCCATTTGGATTCACAAGTCTAATCACTGTTAAGGTAGAAGATTGGAGAGAAGATTGCTAGCTTCCCTTTCAACAGTGATCGTCTTGTTGGATTGTCATGCTGGATTTTATGAATCTTTGCAAGAAAGAGAGAGATAAAAAGATTTTTACTTGTTTGTATAACTGTATCTTTCTAACCTGGAGGGTCACAACAGCCAAGTTTAAAAGAGAAAAACCTGAAAGTCAGCCAAATCAAGGACATAAATAAAGTATTGGCTTCATTACTAATTTCAATTTCTTATGAAAATGAGACACAACCCAAAAAGTAACCATTTCTCCTGAATCAAGTAATACCAGGAATGTGGAGTTCAAATTTGTTTCGTAAGTAGTTCCTCATTTAGAACATATTTTAAATGTTTTAGAGTGGGTAGTAATCCTCAAGATTACCCAATACTTTATAGGACAGAATCGAATGTTCCTGTGCAAGAGCTGCTAGTTCCTTGAGAAACTCTGGGAAGAGGGCGGCCGCAAGGATGGTGTTTGGAATGTGCAAGGGGACGTTGGGAAGGCCAGAGCCTTTTCTCGCTTTATTTCCCAAGTAAGTCTGGAGGAGAGCTTGGGATGCCTCTGAGAGGTTCTTAACCTTTTCTGTGACACTCTTCTGCTGTCCATTGTCTGAAAAATAAAAATAAATAAAAAATTACTTTAAATGCACATGCAATGTTAGAAGTTCTAATAAAAAGTATTGGGTTACATTTTACAAGGCATATATATTAGTGATGGGATTCAAAACTTTTTACTACCAGTTCTGTGGGCGTGGCAGGGGAAGGATACTGTAAAATCTCCATTTCCTCCCCACTCCAGGGGAAGGTTACTGCAAAATTCCCATTTCCTCCCGATTAGCTGGGACTTGGGAGGCAGAGGATAGATGGGGGTGTGGCCAGTCAGAGGTGATATTTACCGGTTTTTCAAACTACTCAAAATTTCTGCTACTGGTTCTCCAGAACTGGTCAGAAGATGCTGAATACCACTTCTGGTTTAAATGTGTTTTGAGCTCATTATCTTAGTTTCACAACCAGCCTCATAATACAGGTCATCAACACTCTTATTTTACTATTAGGAAAACTTCACTTATCTCTTGATAAATGGGCTTGTCAACCGACATTCTTAAATGTGGAACATCGCAACCTGCAGAGTTTATAACTGTAAGCAATGTGGCAGTATCAATAACATGAAGCAGCCATTCTAATTCTGGATATTATTTAGGGCTATGTAGTGGGAATTTTTTCAGTGTCCTAACAGGTGCATTTCATGTAGTTCTGCTCCTGTGTCCTGCAACTTAAATTAGTGGACATGAACGTGAAATATACATCTTTTATATTTGTATACAAAATTGATTCTTTGGGGAAGAAAATGTTCATTTTCCTGAAAAAAAAAGATCACCTAATGATAACTTTATGTCATTACAAACAGTCTTAACAAAATAAAGAGTTGGAAGGGACCTTGGAAGGTCTTCTAATCCAACCTCCTGCTCAAAGAGGAACACTATCAGACAAATGGTTGTTCAATTTCTAGGCATAGTCTTCTGACAAATTAATTCTACTTGTTCTCTCCTAATTGGTACCAACTGTGTTGGTGACATCTGGCTATAGATATTGTAAGCTGCAACTACCCTGTTTCCCCAAAAATAAGACGTCCCCGGATAATAAGACTAATCGGGCTTTTGAGCGCATGCACTAAAATAAGCCCTCCCAGAAAATATTGTAACAGCAGCAGCCATGAGGTGACCACACACGCTGCCTCTTGTACCTCAAAAATAATAATCCTTGAAAATAAAGTGAAATTTTGGAGGGTCAAAAGAAAATAAGGCCCTGTCTTATTTTCGGGGAAACATGGTATTAGGCATTAATCAGTGATTCCTAAAAAGCTGCTTTAAAATGAGAGTGTGAGCAAGATTCAGTGTGCAGATTGACCAGAAAAATCAGGGAAGATAAATGAGCAAGGCTACAATAAAAGTATACGCAGCTGGAATTAAAAATATGTTCCTGTTTAAAATAGCTGGAATATTTTAAAAGGAAAAATAATCCAAACTGCCTCATGAATTCACTGGATGTTGGGGGATGTTCATACTGCATGTGTTAAATATTTTGGAGATAGATGTAGCAGGGCTAAAAATATCAAAGCAAGCATTTGGTTCATGCCTTGGGGGACACATAAAAAGAGTGGCCACAATTCGAAGTAAGGCCATTAGGTATCCATTTTTCTCTGACAGAAGACTTTAGAAGTCTTGCAAAATAGTTCTGAAAACTATAACGTGATGTCAAAAATCTTCGAACTAACTCAGCCTACTGAAACCAGAATTATATGAATCCTAGTCTCCATATGTTGTGTTAGATACTGGCATCAACTACAGTGGTTTCCACCAAGGTCCTCTGTTCCGGCGGGAACAGAGGTTTAATCCTATTGGTCGAAGGGTCTGACAGCTCCCTATAAAAGGGCTGCTGTCAGACTCAACCTTCGCTGAATTGTTCTTACTTGTTGTACTTTAATAAAGAGCTGTTGTTGCCTTTAGCCCTTGTGTGCCTTTCCATTACCCGATGTAACATGTTGGGTTTTAAAATCAAACTCCAGGGAACAACAGCCACATCTCCTAGCAGCTAGTTACTTAATGCATATTTCACACGATTCACTAATTATGTGGATTAGACAATGGTTATAAAAGATACCAAAAGATATTAGGAGGGCAATCAGAAATGAAGAAGTATTTAAATTGGAAGGAAGGAAAGAACGAAGGTCCCAACTGCTTCTTATTAACACTGAAGCAAAGCTTACAATGAAATCAAGCAGCAAAAAAAGGTAGACTATTCTGGGGGAAAAAACAAAGAAACCTCTTTACCCGTTCTACTGTTAAGCAATTAGTCACTATGGTTACTGTTCTCATCAGATTCTGAAAAGTCCCCTTATCCCTGAACGCAGCCACTAATGAAAATTCCTATCTACAACAGCTATACAAGAACAATCCTCTGGCACAAGATTCTAACAGAATGCTAATCAAGGCTTGGTGAGGTTAAAAAGTTAATTCTGAAATCAGAACACATAAACTTCAGTCCACAGAATGCAAGTATGCTATTTTTCTAAAAGACTCCTCAGTATCAATCCCCTTGGAATGTATTTTAAGACCTTTTCAGATTCAGGGTAAAAAGGTTTTCCAATATTTGAGGAGCTGTCACAAAGAGGAGAGGGTCAAGCAATTTTGCAAAGCACCTGAAGGCCAGACAAGGAATAATGGATGGGAGCTGATCCAGGAGAGATTAAACCTAGAAATTTTCTGACAGTGAGAACAGTCAATCAGTGGAACAGTTTGCATTCAGAAGTTGTGGGAGCTTCGTCACTGAAGGCGTTCAAGAAGCAATTGGACTGCCATTTGTCAGAAATGATGTAGGGTCTCTTTCTTGAGAAGGGGGTTGGATTAGATGACCTACAAGGTCCCTTCCAACTCTGTTAATCTGTTAATATCCATGCCCCTGAACAGGGAACCTCCCTTTATTCACCCTGTCTTTTCATTTCATTAAAGGTAGCATATAATTACATTTTATGAAAGTAATTTCATCTGCACAGAATGCTACTGCAGTTGTTTATTCTTAACCTATAATGAGCCAAACAGCAGCAATGATAGGAAGTAAATCTAACTTTTAATTAACTCTTCCAGTCTTTGCAATTAGAATCATTTCTGTGTTTTTGTCTTCTAAATTAAAAATTCAGCTGAATTATATATTTCATATAGCCATTTACAACTTGGAACATGAGTTTTCAGAATAAGTGGGTTTGTTAAAAATTAAGGTCAAGTTAATACTAAGATATGCTCTATATGGAAGACTGTGAGGAAGATGTATGAGAGAGGCAATAGAACCTTCCTGACCTACTCTAATTTACAGATATAATTTACAAATACATTCAAAAGTGACAATTCCATTCATATAAATAATATGTGAATTGTATTCCATTTACTTCTTTCACATCTGTGCTAATTGGCCTTCTTTTAAACCAGGGGTGTCCAAACTTGGGAACTTTAAGACTTGTGGACTTCAACTCCCAGAATTCCCCAGCCAGCATGGCTGGCTGGGGAATTCTGGGAGTTGAAGTCCACAAGTCTTAAAGTTCCCAAGTTTGGACACCCCTGTTTTAAACTCATTCCATGGCCATTGAAGTATTAACATTTTATCACTAGAGGAGCCTACATAGTAAGCAGATGATCACATGTGCAGCAGCAACCACGTGTCTAGGTTTGCTGTGGGAATAAAATTAAAGCAGATATAAGACTCCACATGTAGATAGATATACTGTGAAGGGTTTTTCAGACCCTGAAAAAAAGTTTGTCAAACAGTACAAAACATGAAATGGAGCAACACTGCATCCCCTCCCAGTGTATTAAAGAGTGGTTAGCAAGAGGATCAGGAAAATGCTTAGAAAATAAGATAATCGTATAAAATGATTGCTAACTTTACATATGGCATCTCAATTTCAATTACAAATTATAAACCAGTCATTTGTCAAATAAACAAGGATGTGACAAAATCCTAAAGACCAAAGTTCAAAAAGCAGTTTGGGGAATTTGGTACAAGAGATCCTAAAATAAATAAGCCGCTAGCTTGTACGGAGATTTCTTTTTTCTTCCTGAACTGCTGTTAAACAACTCTTGAGCAATATTCACAATAGCGTTATTTACATAAAATTATCCAGTAATTTTATGCAAGCATCCCGGGTCAAAGTGGGGATGCGGAGAATGATGATTATCTTCTCCCTAGAGCGATGCATGTTTTGTTTTATTAGCCTACAAATTGTTGCAATAAAAGTTGACTAATATGCTAGAATTGACAACAGTATAATCAAAAGGCAGCTGCAATAGGAAAATGTCGTCTCATATGAAATAACCTAACCTTTCTGCCCTAAAGTGTTTATAGCTAGGCTTATTTTTATCACAGTCCATTCCACTTGACAAAGTGCATTCGTTAGGTGTTAGATTTGCTCATCTCTGACAACAATGCATAAACTGCATAACCTTTTACTACTAGAATTCCCAAATGAATGTTTGGAACTGCTCTGCCAATCATTTAGTCTTGTTAAAAATAAAGTGACTTAAAACAATATTTTAATAATGGCTGTTACACCTATAGATGGGAATTATTTTGAAAAAGCTGTGCCGTTTTAAAATAACAACAATAATAGTATGTTTAAGGTAGTCTTCCATAAATAAATAAAATTATAACTGTATAATTGTCTTACCTTCTTGAGAGAAAAGTGGGATGTCAGGAAAGGTAAGACTACAGCTAAGTTGCACATTTATTTTGCATACACAAAGTTTCAGCACTTTGTCGTCCATGAGGACTGAGAGTTAGGGTTTATTTCTGCTCTAGTTTCTTTGGGACATATGGGTATTGCAGTCAACATTCAACTATGTTAAACCTACTTCAGGGTTTATGATACAGGTTTTACGCAGCTCTACATAGTGCAGCTCAACAATGTTGGAAAATTATGCCACCATTTTTAAGCAGGTAGAAAATATTGAGGAACTCAAGAAAAAAGGATTATTCTCAATGGTTTTCCACCATTGAGATAAACTGATAGATCAAGCTCACATATGTCCTAGCTATCTCATTTACCTGCCAGCTCTGGTCAAGATGAATCCAACACTAGATTGGTGAACAGATGTCAACTATCCTTACCTAAAAAGAATGGTGGATAGGAAAATTTGCAAAATTTATCCTAACAATTATCTAGAATAACCTTGCACAGTATAAAAGATAGTTTACTTACCATTTATTCAATTCTTATTAAAGCCAGGAAAAAAATAAAATATGTTTAATTTATCAGGAAAGATTATTTACCTTTATTTAATGATTCTAAAGGAACATCCAGTGCATCTACTCGTAAAAGCAGGTACTTTTGTGCTTGTATCAAGAGAGCAGGGAAATCTTTTTCAATGGAAGCAAACTGCTCAATTTTATTCTTTATAGATGCCAGCACCTGCCCAAAAATAAAGTAAAGTAAATAAACAGCATCTATACAGCTACAAATACAGTTATTTACTAAATTATGACTGAATCATGTACTTTGTCCCTAACAACTCATCTTGCTGTGATATTTTATATTGTCTTGATTTAAACAATTACATTTTAACCAATCAATATTAAGATATCGCTCTGCAAAAACTGAAGCAAAAATTTAATTTTAAAAAATAATGATAGGTGGTGCTGCACTTTAAAGTGAGTTTTAAAAGATTTCTTTTTAGTATTAAAGCAGTACCTGGTACAGAGACCGCACACTAGGCTGAAATACCATATTTGTGTTGAGCAAAAAGGAACGAAGAAGAGGTTGTGGGTAACTGGCCAGATGAGTGATTATTCCAATCAACAGCAAATTCACATGCAAGGAGTTTTCCAACATGTTTTCCAGTTTTGATAGCACCACGCTGATAAATGGGCCTGCAGATTTAAAAAGCAAAACAAAACAAAACAAAATTTTGAGAAAGGAGAAGCAAAAGGAAAGGGATTCGTAAGATCTGATCCAACTCATAGCATCAACCTATTTTTATGATTTTATTTAAAATTAGCAGCATTAGGCCAGTTATTAGTTTCGTTTGCAGGCGTACACATTCAAACAAGTAATTACAGCAGGTCAGCAACCGTTAATCAGGCTGCATTCCTTTCTTTCAGCTCTCTTGCCTCTTCTTCTGCTAAGGAGCAGAACTGCAAGAAACAAGAGGCTTGATTTATTAACATCTGGCCAAGCATTTTTAAAATGAATTGCCTTTCCGCTGGATATGTGTGCAGCCCAGTGTGTTAACAAAATGTATGCATTGCTATTTCTAGATTCCTACTTGGTGTTAAAAAAGAAGAAGCATTGACTGGTGTTGGCTGGCATTGTCTCTCTCAAGTTGGCAGGATATGATTTCTCCCTTACCCCACTTCCCACAGAAGCCATTTGCAATGAGTAGACACATCCCAGATGTGGTATTCATCCGGTTCTCTCTGGTTCGGGTAAACTGATAGCGGCTGCTGCGGGGGACTCCACCCACCCACCCCAACATAATGTGCAAGCACTGCACATGCACAGATGCGGTGCGTGCAAGCAAAGCGAGCACACACGCCCACATTTGCGAACTGGTAAGGAAGGTAAGTGAATCCCACCACTGAAGCATCCCTCATTGTTACTTCACCTTCAGTACTTCCTTTAGCCTGGGTTCTCCTGAAACCAAGAATCCTTCAGCAGCCAATGTTGTCTAGAATTTCTTGGGGGGGGGGGGGGGCTTGGCAACCATTCCTCTGGGCTTTTCCAAAAAGCCTTATATTCCTGGTTCTCTCCTTCCTTTTGCCAGCACAGCAGCTGATCTTTTTCAGTGAGAAAACATGTTACCCAATGTATTTCTTTGGGTGAATGTACGACTGGATAACAGACAGCCCTGGGCTGCGACATGCTGTTCACAGGAGCTCTGATATTAAAAATTGGATTAAGAACCACAGCTATCGGGTATTCTGCATTTCTGTTTTCAACAAAGAGACAGGAACTGATGGCATTATAACTGGTACATTTAATGCTAATATGGAGTACATATGCCTGGGCACAAGACAGGGAACATATACTGAACAGTGTATGAGGCTTCCTGTCCCTGTGTACAAAAGAAGAATGACTTCGCAATAAGCACAGCTGTTCCAAAAAAGTAAAAAAAGAAAAGAAATATTTATAAAGAGACAGAGAATTCCAACGGTGTTGTAATTTCCCCTTTATTTTCCTCAAGATTTTAAATGGAGGGGGGGGCGGGAGGGAGAGAGAAATCCTCCTATCCTATTTCTCAGGGGTTGAAGTATCAGTGACATTCTGAATTTAGCAAGCCTCCAAATTGAGGTCTCTTCTCCTCTGTTGTCTTCCCACACATTCCAAGTAATTGTTGCCCCTGGAAAATATAGCTTTCAAAGAGATAAAGTAAATTACAGCTTGGCCTATATACTGATATTTTTCACAGAATGGAATGGGGCAAAGTAATCCCACTCTCCTTTTTATCTTCCTATAGTTTGCCATACTTCACAACTGTCACTCAGGGTTGGCATATTGCATAGATGGAACTATCCAAGATTGGTTTTGGGTTGCAGATGTTTTGCTACTATGCTACACAACATGACCAGTGGAGAAAGTTTGAGGAAGTGAGTGAGCTTGGCAGAGATTATATAGGCATCTGTCTTGCCTGGTTGCGTAGTGCTACAAGTGAATGTTTTTGACTTGCAAGGTGACATCTCTGTCTTATCTGTGAAATCAGCTTTTTGATGGGATGGATCACCAAGAGGCTATTTTCTTTCCCTGTGATTGTTGAATTTGTTTAGGTTTTCATTACTGATTCCATAAAATGGGTCTATCTGTTTATCTCAGAATTGGTTGATCACTTTGTGATATGGGGAAAATATTGAGGGCTGTTCATGCACTACTGGGGGTCTTTGGATATGTTTTTTTTTCCAAAGAATTATATTGGTTTTTTTAAACATTTATAGGGAAAAGGGTAGGTGGAATGGTGTACAAATTTTGGCAGTTGCAAGTGTGGCAGACGCCCCCTCCCTCCAAACTCATTAAGTACATCTAAATATAAAACATTAATACATGATCATATAAAATCAGCATATTAATTCTAGAAAAATTTTCAATCAATTTATATATTATAATATAAAGTCTACATATAATTTCATTATTACTTTCGGTCTGTTTATAACAATGTGGTTTTCTTATTCATTTTTGTGATCTGAGCTTTCTTGGTGTTGCCCCTTCTCCCCCCGCTGGCAGAGCTCCGGCCCCTTCCGTGTCCTGTATAACCGTTGTAGAGTCTTCTGTTTTTTCTAGGTTCGCTTTGTTTTTTTCCATAAAGGCCTGTGCCTCTATGGGTGTATTGATTCTAATTCTTGTCTCCTCCCAGAATATCAGCATACCTTCAGGCATCAACCATCTAAACCACACCCCCTTCTGGTATAATTTATTCACCAGTTGCGAATAATTTTTCCTTTTCTCCCTAACTTTTTTGGGGATCTGCTTCAAGATGGTTATCTCCCTGTCGTGATATGTCAATGCTTGCCCTCTTTGTACACCCAGAATTTCGTCTCTTGTGCTTTTCCTAAAGAATTTAATATGGACCTCCCTGGGTACATTGTGTGTTCTGGCATATGCTGAATTCACTCTATAGGCCAGATCTATCTCCCATTCCATCTGTTGTTTATCTTTATGTATGTATTCAGATAAAATATTAGTCATAATGTCCCTTATATTTTCCCCATCCGCTTCTATAACATTTTGAAATCTAAGATAAAAGGACATTCTCTCAAACTCTGTTTTCATTTGTTGGATATCAAGCTCTTTGTTTCCCTTCTGCAATGCTTCTACCCCCCCCCCTCACCTCCGCCACCCCACCCTCCACAAGGTCCAGTCTCTGTGAATTCTTATAAATTTGGACTTGATTCTCTTTGATTTCTTCCTTCATTTCCTTTAACTGTTTCTTAATTTCTTCCTGGCCCTGTATAAGTTGCTGAAGCATTTGTTGCAAATCCATCTCTGTACTCTTAGGTTGCATCAGTTCTGTAATCTTTGACTGTGTAGCAGGACTGGATGTTGCAGATGTCGGTGCAGAAGTAGCAAAGCCAGGTTTTCCAGGGGGTGGTCTTTTTGGAGACATAGTTTATACAGTAGAGAAATCAATCAGTATAGAGAATGGACAGCTGGGGAAGTAGAGCAGACAGATGAGTCCAGGAGGCAGAAGATCCAAGCAGATGGGAGTTCCTTTAGTCAGTCTAGCAATAGAGAGGAATTTTCCCCCCAGGAAGTTCAAGAAATAACAATCCACAAGAGAGTCTTCTGGGTGACACGGAGACAAAGACCGGAAGCCTGAATTTTAAAGGTGGAGTCAGGTTTCACAGTTCATGAAGACAACGGAAGTGTGCCATCTTGCCCTGCCAGCTTTGGGCTCAGAGGCATAGTAAAGTTTTTAAAAGTTCACAAAGTTCTCAGGTCATCAATAAGTCCTGGAGCTAAATCCAGTGAAAAACACTTTTACAGGGGTGAGGCATCATTGGTTGGCTCTCCCCCCTCCTCCTTCCCCTGGGGGCGAAAGCAAAATTTTCTCAAGCCGCTTGTCCAAGGGGGGGGAAATCCCCCTCCCTCCAGCCGCACCTCCAAGAAAATCCGAGAGTTTAACTTTAGATTTGCTGAAAAGTCCATCAGTTCAAAAGAAAGGGAATGAAGAGAGGAAGCATCTCACCACACCGCCGCTGCTTCATTCAATTTTGCATCGTCCGATCAGCCTGGAGCGAGACGCATGCGCGCCCTCCGAGACTGCTCCTCGATGCCTGGAGCAAAGCGGAGAAGCCCCCACCAGCCGCCGCCGATGCCAGGGTCCTCCCCGAGCCGCTCCTTCGGCAGGACGCCTCTCCGGGGCGTCCTGTGCCCCCCCAGAAGCGGGGGAAGCCCACCGGGGAGCGGGAGCGGGCAAGGAACTTGCCCGTCACCGTAGCCGCCGGAACCGGAAGTCCTTTGGATATGTTTTGAGATAGTTCTATAAATAAGTTTTGAGTCTTTATATCTATGGATCACTGTTTGGCTAGCCCAGTGTTTCCCAACCTTGGCAACTTGAAGATGTCCGGACTTCAACTCCCAGAATTCCCCAGCCAACATTGCTGGCTGGGGAATTCTGGGAATTGAAGTCCGGACATCTTCAAGTTGCCAAGGTTGGGAAACACTGGGCTAGACTGCCATTCTTTCTAAAAATGCTCTTGCATTTTTCGTATCTAATAACAGAAAAACATTACAATTGAACAATCACAAAAATGGAACAATATCCGGAGCAGGCAATGGGATGTGTGTGCGCGGCTGGCGAAAGAACAGGCGGCAACAGCAGCGGCTTTTTCACTGACCTCCGGTAGTTTCCGGCAGCCTCCAGCTTGCAGCCGCTGCCAGAAAACAGCTAGCAAAGAGGCAGCAACTGGGAGGCTTCTTGCAGTCACACCGAAAAGAGAGCAAGCTGCTGAGCCTTTGAGGATTGGTCATAACCACCATTCATTCAGTGCCGATGTAACTTTGGCCACTGAACGAATGGTTGCAGACAGAATGGGAATGCTTCTGAAGAAATTTACATGTAGTCCTCGTCTTAAGACCACAATTGAGCCCAAAATTTATGTTGTTAAGTGAGAAATTTGTTAACTGAGTTTTGCTCCATTTTACGACCACATTTGTTAAAGGAATCACTGCAATTGTTAAATTAGTAACACGGTTGTTAAGTGAATCTGGTTTCCTCTTGACTTTGCTTGTTCAGAAGGTCGCAAAAAGGGATCACGTGACTGCGGGACACTGCAACCGTCATAAATATGAGTCAGTTGTCAAGCATCCGAATTTTTATTCATGTGACCATAGGGGTGCTGCAATAGTTGTAAGTGTGAAAAACGGTCATAAGTCACTTTTTTCCAGTGCCTATTGAACAGTCACTAAAAAAACTATCGTAAATTGAGGACTACCTGTACTTTGATACATACAAATAGCCTATTAGTAAACTAATTTCCAGCAATTGTGACAAAAAGAGATTGATAGGTTTTGTACTTTTTGCAATAAAAAGTAAATTAGATTTTAAAATGTTACCGACAACTCACCATACAGTCTTAAAACTTATTTGGATCCTATTCTTAGTAAAAGTTGTATTTGTTAGATTACATTCCCACTTTACAATGATAATTGTGCCCTTGTTAATAGGTAAGTTAGCAGTGAGCGGTGAGCATTGCAAGCAGCAGATGTTATATTAGTCAAAGCATAGAAAGCATTTGTGTCCACTCAGTTCCATAGTTGCTGCTTATTCCCTGACAGACAAGTTCTGTTTCCACATTATACTCCTGTGGAAAAGGAATAATGAATTCTCTCCATTGTGCCTGTGCTCTGCCATAAAACTCGCAGGCAATTTTATTTTTATTCATATTTTATAGATGAATAGTCATTAGAAAATGACTTGCCTTATATTGCCAAAAAAAAAAGAGGATGAATAGAATAAATGCAGATTTTAAAACAACTATTAGAACACATCAAAGAAAGATAACAAACTTGTCATACAATACAAAGAAATATTTCCACATTATACTCTTGTCATAACTGAATTAAGATTTGTAAAATCAACCCATCTACTAACATTGAAAAAATTAAAATTACTGTTTGCTTTCTGTTTCCTCTAATGGGTGAAGATTAATAGAATCTATGAAAGTTGGAATAAAAATTCAGGTTGAATAGGTTATGGCAATCAACAAAAGTATATTCTTGCTTATAGCACTGTAATATAATACTGTACATCATTCCTTTTCTGTGTGTTTTTACTTCTCAATATTTTTTTAAAAAAAATTAAAGTGTGTCAATCTATTCCTGTTGGTAATTAGTTGGTTATAACATTCATACCTCGGGAAAAAATCAAGATTCAAGGATGCATTCAGATTTGTTTGTCCCTTTATCTTTTTGTCCTTGCAATAACATATAGTACAAGTTTGCTAGAAGAGCAATTAGAGCATTGCCATAAGTCATATTTCAAAACTACTATTGTGCACCTCAACAAACATCTCACAAACATCTGTGTCCCTCTTTCTATTACTTTCTATTATCTGTAACTATAGTAACTATAAACTTGTTTTTAAACAAAGGCAGACGGTATATTTGCTGAAATATTTTTAATCGACATACTGAAGCCCTTGGCCAGAGGTGTCAAATGTAAGACCCGCGGGCTGGATCTGGCCATTCTGGAAAATGTAAGGAGCCAGCTCATGTCGCTTTGGCCCAGGCTACCCAATGCGAAGAAGAAACATGCCAGCAATTTGGGGAGTATATCAAGCTGGCCATGCCCACCCAGTCGGCCACACCCACCCAGTTGGCCACACACCCCCTTCCCCCCCCCAAGGTCAACCACAGCCCTGGTGCTGCACTCAACAAAATTTAGTTTGACACCCCTGCTCTTGGCTCATATGGATGCAAGAATCCAGATTGCCTGGAATTCTCCCCAGTTGCGCTGGTTTCATTGGGTGAGCTTGAATCACAGATCTAAACTTTAGGATTTGAGGCATTCATATCAGAGTATTTTCAAGAACTTATAAAATATATTGAAAAAAGCTTCACCTTATGATGCTACAAAGTGATTTGCTGCATTATCATAGAAAGATACGTGTCACTTGAAAGCAGATGGAATTTTCTGCAATCCTACAGAACGGGTGCCAAACTCGATTTCATTGAGGGCCGCATCAGGGTTTTGTTTGACCTCGGGGGCCAGGGTGGGTGTGGCTAAGGTGGGCATGGCCAACTCGACATCACTCGTGTCGGGGGCGCCTAAGTATTCTGCCAGTGCAAACAGAGTGCGGACCTCCTGAGCTCTGTTTTCACTGGCAGAGACACCATAGGCCAGTCCCTTGCTGTTTCCAGGGTGGCCCTGTGGGCCATATCTAAGCATCCCATGGGCCAGATCTGCAAGCCTTGAGTTTGAAACCCCTGCTATAGAATATTCACACTGATAAAGCATAATCCCTATGGAGGTGACTGGGGAAAATGCTGACCACATGGCAATAGAGCTGCCATTTGGTGCTAAAACCTGAATGCAAAAACAATTTCTTGGTCATTCAATTTCTATTTAATACTTTGAGGAGTAATTAAGAATCTGTTTTTTTCTGTAGTAATTTTTCCTTATGAACACGTTAACGTATAATTTAACATTAATAGTTAAATGTGTCTTTCTTTTAAGGTACGTAGGCCTACAGCCCAAAATGATGTCACCACTAGAGATTTTCTATGCAGGAAATATAAATCCAAGCTGATTAAGTAGACTACAGGTAGTCCTCGATTTACAACAGTTCACTTAGTGACTGTTCAAAGTTACAATGGCACTAAAAAGTGACCCGTGATCATTTTTCACACTTAAGACCGTTACAGCATCCCCATGGTTATGTGATTTATATTTGGATGCTTGACAATTGACTCACAATTATGACGGTTGCAGTGTCCCAGGGTCATGTGATCACCTTTTGCAACCTTCTGACAAGCAAAGTCATTGGGAAACCAGTTTCACTTAGCAACTGTTACTAATTTAACAACTGCAGTGATTCACTTAACAAATGCAGCAAGAAAAGTCATAAAATGGGGCAAAACTCACTTAACAAATTTCTCACGTAGCAACATAACTTTTAGGTTCAATTGTGGTCATTAAATCGAGGACTATCTCTATTTTAAACAAAAAGAACAATAACATGTAAGCATGCAAAGTAATATAACACTTGCTATTCATATCTAGAATAGTGACATTTTAGAAAGCATGATTGCCTTAATAAATTAGAAAACTGTACCTGTAAATGGCATATTCTGGACTCTTGCACGGTTGCTGGGCCAGGCATCTTTTAACCCAAAGGGTGAGGGCACACTCTCTGCTGATGGAGTATCTGCTGAAAAGTTTTCAAAATCTTCTTCCTCTTCAATAGGGGATATTGGATCAGGAATCAGCAGTTTAAGTTCTACCAAGCCTGTAGGGTTTGAGTCCAATTCTTTCATGATGTTATCGCATTCGGAAATAAAATCTTCACTGTCAGGACTCAACAACTTCATGTTAGTGTCATGATCTCCTTCCGGGGAAGACAAGGTCTGTTCCAAATCAGGTTGCAGAGTCGTTTCGTCAACACTTCCTGGGGTTTCATCTTTTGCTTGTTGGATCAGATTTAAATTTTTCATATTGCGCTCCTCCAAATTTAAATCCGATGGGGGACTTTCTAGAGGACCATTGGTAAAGATGGCATCTGGATTGTCCATATCTGCTGATTCTGATATTAAAGGTTTCCCCTTTAAGCACTCTGCTTCCTGTGCATCTTTTTTAGCACATAGCCTGTAAACCATGACATCATCCTGAAAGTCTGATTCTTCTATGTACGATCCTTTGATCAACATGATGGCATTTTTCTTCATTTCTTGAATGTGCTTGGGTGGTTCTGCAGGAGGTTGGGTATTAAACTCGTCATCATGCTGGGGAGATCCTGTATCAGAATCTGGAGAGATCCCCGTATCATAACTATCATCCCATTCCAGCTCCAGTTGTGTCTTTTCTCTCAATGGTCTCGCCTGAGATGAGACATGATTCCTAGGTATTCTGGGTTGCAGTTGGAAACTAGGCTGATCTAGGTTTTTACCGTCTTCTTCAACCGAAGTTTGGATAAAGGTATATGGATTGGGATTTTCCCCATCATATGGAGCAGACCAAACTTCACAATCTTTCATACAGTGCAGGATGAGATTTTGAGCATCCCAAAGGTACTGCAGGTAACTGATATCAATAGCTTTCCCATATTTCACAATACATGCGGAATCTGCAATGCTCTTCCTGGAGGGCTCTTCGGTGGAATCTGCAATGCAGCAGCAAAAAGTTACAGGGAACTGAGGGGAAATACAAATCTTTATTCACTCATAATTATTAATCATCTGTTTACATGGGTATCACAGCTGTAAATCACATCAATAAATGATATAATTAAACATGATGCAGATTTCATGCTAAGCATTTGAATGAGCTCAAAGAGAGAATATTAACTACCACACGGTCTCTAAGTTAGCTAACCTCTCCCTATTTGTTTTGCACTGTGGTTATTATCTTTTTGCGTATTACTTATACTTGCAAATGTATCCTTTGCTATCACCTTACAAAATATGGTTTTCAACAAATTACTCCAATAGTTTGCATTGCCAGCAGATAAATTCCTGCATACCAAAATCCTTGTGGTTTATTAATATAAAATCCTGGTGTATATTTCTGCTAGAAAAACACATCCTACCCCTGGAAAATGAGGCATCTGCCTTTTTTTCTGAAAGAGAGACAAAAAAAAGAACCCAATTCTATTTTCTAAGGCTTATTATTATCTATCTAGGGATAAGCCGTTTAGGTCTCACCTGGACCTCTTCATATGAGACAATTTCTACTTTCAAAATTCTTGACAATGGGCATCTGATGGTGGGATTCTAATCTTTATTTATATAATAAATCTAATAAATCTAATCTTCTGGCAGGGGGCTAGTTTGGAAAACATTGTTATATAAATTACTGGATTTAGCATGATACAATATAGAAGAAATGCATGATAGAGCACTGCCCAAGGGGAACATCCATTTTTATGATCCTAACCTTAATCTTACTTAAGTGTAATGGCTCAATAAGTCTCAAAGTATAACAAGAACAATTGCTTTTGTTTTGTAGGGAACAAATGAAATGTAACAAAAATATAAATGATCACTAGATTTTGCACACTGGCAAAACACAATGTACTTCTATGGTGTGGAATGACTGGATAGCTCTAGAACATTTAGTTCACTGTTGACATTAAATAAACTCAGTGAATTATTTTTCATCATAAAGAAGTATTTCTTTTCCTTTTTTTTATCTCCACTAACATTGTGATGCTTCCTTTGTCTGACTGAATTGTCAACCATAAACACAAAACAATGACAAGTTAAAGATCATGCCACTGGTCACTATACAGGAAAGTTCCAACAAACTTCCATAAATTAGTTCAGCCAACCTATGACCAAGCTGTCCTGAGTTATTTATGATGCACTTGTAGAATAAATAAGAAAGCTTCAAGCAACTGGCTTAAGTTTTATTGGTTTGCATGGGTGAGATTTTTTTTGTCCTGGTGAAAAGGATGCACTTTTAAGTCAGAAAAGGAGATTTAATTCCTTCTGTTTAGGTGCCATTTTTCAACTTGAGAACCCATATATTTCTATATTCATTAACGATCATAATAAACCTAGACAGGAAAGTTAAACTGAATGGAAATGCTATCCATTCAGCTCTCCACAATGCTATCAGATGCTTGTGACAAAGAACTGAAACTATGGTGCCTCCATGGAAAAACAACAGATAATATAATGGGCCATTTATGGTTGTTCTTGTTTTCTGTATGTCCTGCAAAATGAAACAGCTTCCTTAATAATGTACTCCTTCCCATCCTCAGAGACATGTATTCTATAATCTATGCAGTGCCTCAAAAATCACACAAATATGCAGTAGCACAATTTGACATGATTCAGTCCAAATATTATTTGCCATTGAATCAATGCTGATTCTTAGCAACCACCCAGGTATACTTTCTCAAGGATGAACTCAAATGTTACATAAACTGTCATTCTTTTGTTCCAAAAGTCATTTTACTGGACTGTTGGCCTTTTCTGTATAGTTATAGGCAACCATGTTTATTAATATCGTATGTTTCAATGTGGTTATGAGTTCTTGTGCAAAGCTCAAAGTATTGAGGCAATACATCAATACTGAATTATTGGAAGTACAGAGCACTGGATCAAACATGACAGAACTCCTCACCCATTTTTTGGTATGCTTAATGTTATCAATTCTTGGCGAGTTTCTATTTCTGTAAAGTAATTATTAGTGTTGTGTGGCACAGAATCAAACATATATGGTAAGAAAGTATTTTTTAGCCCACATTAAATAGAATTTGGGACTGACAAGTTATTCTGCTCTATCTTATAGAACATGAAATGTTCTATAATTGTAAAAGCCAATCAAAAACAACAATGCCCACAAATATGTCTTCCTCTTCTTTACTAAAATAGGTTCTTTATTGTTCCTTTAGGCCCCCAGAAATAGTTGCTTGAGTTTTTCGTATTAAGTATCTAATAATGGGGCATGTTCTGGCCAATACTAATCCCAATCTAGGCATAAAACAACTAAGACTTAAAATCTTTACAGATTTGTGAATCATGTAAATGTATAATTACAACTGATTACCTAGCTATAGCATATATTTTAAGAGGAGTTTGATTACTACCTTTACTTAAATTTGTAAATCAAATTCCTTTGTAAAGATAAAGGTACAGGTTCCCCTCACACACATGTGCTAGTTGTTCCCAACTCTAGGGGGCAGTGCTCATCTCCATTTCAAAGCCAAAGAGCCAGCGCTGTCCGAGGATGTCTCCGTGATCATGTGACCGGCATGACTAAATGCCAAAAGCGCACGGAACACTGTTACCTTCCCACCAAATGTGGTTCCTATTTTTCTACTTGCATTTTTATATGCTTTCGAACTGCTAGGTTGGCAGAAACTGGGACAAGTAACAAGAGCTCACTCCGCTACGCGGCACAAGGGATTTGAACCGCCGAACTGCTGACCTTTCTGATTGACAAGCTCAGTGTCTTAGCCACTGAGTCACCCTTTCAAATTCCTTTGTAGACTAAACTTAATTTTCTACAACATTTCCAAATATGAATATTGGTGTGGGAAAAAATCAAATTCAACTTAATATAAGGACTGTGTTTTTAGAAAACAGATAAACGTTTACCTTCCCCATTATTATTTTTTTTCCAGAGAATATAATCTTTTTCTTGCTTTTCAAAAGTCAGAGTAATGCCACTTGAACAACAGACAGGAGTCAAGGCAAGCAGCTTAGCAGCAGATACAGAATACCAATCTCTCTCTCTCACAGCCCATCTCTGGCTGAACATGATGTGATTGCAGGGTATCAGGTACCTGGAACAACAAGAGGCTATTATTAAACTAAAATAGCAGAGAGAAAGAGAAAAAGTGTCAAGGGAGCCTTATTTCTTATTTAGATTAAAACACACCCCAAACCATTTTTACAGAATGACTGAAGATTAGGTTGTTGAGCAGATGCTATGCCTGTAATACATAAAAATAAAATAAAAGACTGCATTTTTAGTTGCAGACGTATCAGGATGATGTGATTTCCTGAGTCATTAATAGTGGCTAAGTGAAGCAGCAGTTCAAGACAGACTTTGGACACCAGTTCTAGAGAAGTTTCCATGAGTTCACAGCCAGGAAGATGAGCATAAAAAAAAACTTGTACAATCAGAATCCTGGAAGGCAGTGTTTTCATTGCAACAGGGGCATCACATTTCACTGGGCATTATGGTCATGAGAGGGTTACAAAGAAGAGAGGATTAACCTTATCCAGAGTAGTTACCTCATATTCCTCCATCTTTTCAGGAAAAGACTGAAAACTTGCAGATGTTTGCAAGAGTAAATATTATGCTAATTAATTAAGTAGTTTTAACATGGCCTGGGGGGGGGGGATAGATATATGGTGTCCATTTGACGGATCGTTTCCGAACTTCCGGTAGACCCATTGGGCCCGCTTTTCGCCCTCCCCAGGGCCCGGAGGCTTTCCTGAAGCCTGGGGAGGGGGAAAATGGCCTCCCCCTCCCCCTGGAGGCCCTCCGGAAACTGGAAATGGATCATTTCCGAACTTCCACTAGGCCCGTTGGGCCCATTTTTCACCCTCCCCAGGCTCTGGAGGCATTCCTGAAGCCTGGGGAGGGCGAAAACGACCTCCTCCGGCCCTCCGGAAGGCAGAAAAATAGCTGACTGGCACACCATGCGCGCTGGAGCTGACAGCTCACGTGCCGGCAGATATGGCTCCGCGTGCCACCTGTGACATGCTTGCCATATGTTCGCCATCACGGGTCTAGGTATTTCCCGGGCTGGAAAGCAAAAAGTATTAGGAGAAGAAGAGATTCCCAATCTCTTCTAAAATATGTTCATTCCATTAATCACCCCCGGCTTTCTGAAGTGTCTCCAATTGAAAAAACTGGCCAACTCTGGAGGAAAAACTGCATGGAGACTGGACGTAAATGATACCTCATTTTCCTTTTGGAAGACACAAGGACTAAAACATGGGATTACATGTTGCCTGTACATACAGAGGTGAATTGGGTCATTCAACAACTATGTGAATTTAGAAAAAAGTAACTCTTCCAACATTGTCACTTCATATATAACAATCCTTTCCTGCCCTTCTCTTAAATTTCTGATAAGCCTCTTTCAGCCAGTTAAGTGGTCCTGTTTTTAAATAAATTCCCCTTTTTTCTACATGCTGAATGGTATAATTGATCATTATTGCTGGTGCGAATTAAAAGGTAGGCCGTCTCTGCTGGAAACCCGTTTTGTGGAATATTCTCTCCTCAGAGTTTACGGTAGCCCCAACCCTGTCGGCCTTTAATAAGGCTTTAAAAACTGTGTACCCAGGCCTGGGGCATAGAATGTATTAAGTGCTTTATATATTAATTAAGGGCTTTACTGCTGCTTAGCTAACTACCTCAAATGTTATATGTATTTTTTGTTGTTGGTCTTATTATTTTAGTTTTTTTACATTGTTTTAACTCTTATTGCTTTAGAACTGTAAATCAAGTCATGTGGCTGAGATAGGTGGCTATAGAAAATGAATGAATGAATGAATGAATGAATGAATGAATGAATCAAACAATAAATAAATAAATAAATGTACCTATAAATACAAATACAATAGCAGAGTTGGAAGGGAGCTTGGAGGTCTTCTAGTCCAACCCCCTGCCTAGGCAGGAAACCCTATACCATTTCAGACAAATGGCTATCCAACATCTTCTTAAAGACTTCCAGTGTTGGGGCATTCACAACTTCTGGAGGCAAGCGGTTCCACTGATTATTTGTTCCAACTGTCAGGAAATTTCTCCTCAGTTCTAAATTGCTTCTCTCCTTGATTAGTTTCCACCCATTGCTTCTTGTTCTACACTCAGGTGCCTTGGAGAATAGTTTGACTCCCTCTTCTTTGTGGCAACCCCTGAGATATTGGAACAATGCTATCATGTCTCCCCTAGTCCTTCTTTCTCTTAAGCTAAACATACCCAGTTCCTGCAACCGTTCTTCATATGTTTTAGTCTCCAGTCCCCTAATCATCTTTGTTGCTCTTCTCTGCACTCTTTCTAGAGTCTCCACATCTTTTTTACATCGTGGCGACCAGAACTGAATGCAGTATTCCAAGTGTGGCCTTACCAAGGCATTATAAAGTGGTATTAACACTTCACGTGATCTTGATTCTATCCCTCTGTTGATGCAGCCTAGGACTGTGTTGGCTTTTTTGGCAGCTGCTGCACATTGCTGGCTCCTATTTAAATGGTCTCCAAGATCCCTCTCACAGTTACTACTATTGAGCAAGGTACCACCTATACGAGCGATGGCGAATCCTTTTTGGCTCGCGTGTAATAAGTGGAGGAAGCGCAGGGGGGTCGTTTGCCGGCATGCCGCACCCATAATGCAATGCACAACCCCCCAGTGTGCATGCGTGCACTACAGGTGCTCCCCCCCATTTTTGCATGCTTTTTTCGCCCTCCCCAGGCTCCAGAGGCTTTATAGGAGCATGGGGAGGGCAAAAACAGCCTCCCCTGCCCCCTCAGGGGGCTTCAAGGACCTTCAGGAGGTTTCCCTGAAGCCTCCAAAGCAGTCAAAATGACCCTCTGAGCAAACTGGAAGTCATTTCCGGTTTGCTCAGAGGGTCATTTTAAGCGCTCCGAAGGCTTCAGGGACCGCCAAGAATTTCCCTGAAGCCTCCGAAGCAGTCAAAATGACTCTCTGAGCAAACCGGAAGTCACTTCCGGTTTGCTCGGAGGGTCATTTTGACTGCTTCGGAGGCTTCAGGGACCGTCAAGAGGCTTCCCTGAAGCCTTCGGAGGACTCAAAACGACCCTCCGAGCAAACCGGAAGTGCGTTCCCAAAGTTCCGGTTTGCCTGTAAGGCCGGTTTTTTGTGCTCCGGAAGCTTCAGGGAAGTTCATGAAGCCTTCGGAGGGCCTCCAGGGAGAGCGGGGAGGCTCTTTTTTCTCACGTGCCCTGACAACAAATGGCTCCATGTGCCATCTGTGGCACACGTGCCATAGGTTCGCCATCACTGACCTATACTGTACCTGTGCATTTTATTTTTCTTGCCTAAATGTAGAACCTTACTCTTTTTACCATTGAATTTCATTTTATTAAATAGTGCCCAATGTTCAAGTTTGTCAAGATCCTTCTGTATCTTAAGCCTATCTTCTGGAGTGTTGGCTATTCCTGCCAGCTTGTTGTCATCTGCAAATATATGTATTAGGTAACCACACGATATCAATTTTCATGGAGTAATTTGCACTGTAAAATCAGAATGGAAAGTTTGACTTTACCTTAAAACTAGCTGTAACATCACATCTTCACAATGCAAACTGATAAGTGTTTTGAACAATGCCAAGGACACCACACAAAGCTGGGAAATGATAAACACAATATGAATGCATACTTTTTCATCCTTTCCAAGGTAAAAAGAAAAAAACCATATATGCAAATAGCACCCAAACTGAATTGCAGTACATTTTAAAGGAATTATATAAACGCTTTACTTTGTTACGTATCCCCAGAATAATTAAATTAGCACTCCTAAAAGCATAAACCAAAGATAAACAGAGATATATACTGGAATATGGGAAAAAGAGAAAGAAAAAGATAAGAACTATGACATGATTTGAAAGAGAATTAAACTGTAATTAAGTTCAATACACTCAAACACTTGCATGACAATTTTGCCATGTTTAAATATGGATCTTAAACTGAAAATGGTTGTTATTTCTAATATGAAAAACAATAATTTGCCAAAATAACTGAAACAACTTGATATGGCAAGTCTCCTAAAAACAAACACGACTGAATGGAAAAGATAAAAAAGGCCACCTTAGCCACAGCCATAATTCTGGATGAGACTCCATCTAATGTTTCCTGAAAGCCATCTAGTCAGGTAAGATTGGCCCAAGAGAGAGAAAGAGAAAATTACCACATAAATCAGCTTATCTGGCAATAGATGGGCATAATCCTGGGTATCTCTGTTGTCAACTATTTATAGAAATCAGTCCTGTTGTTAAGTTATACAACAAACAAGTCATTTAGCATCATTTATGCATTATAGCATGATTCCGAAGGACAATACTTCATAACACCCAAACTCTCTATTTATCAAACCGATACAGTTCAACAAAGACAACCCTGGCAATTTACAGTAGCTGTTGCAACAGTTTTCGAGTAAATCTCCTTTGGAATTGGAATCATTGCAGAATATGTATGTGCATACATACCTCCCTCAATCATATTTATTTGGCCCAAAATAAGGTGTCAGGCAAGGGGAGAGGCAGGAATGCAGACTGAAGCAAATGTTTTTATTTACTGCTTCAGAAGCCTATGCAACTGGAATCTGCTACCATGTTATTTGGGGGACATAAGTACCATACCACAATTATTCAGAAGAGGCAACCATTTAATATCTTGTATTTCTATTTATACTGGTAATCCAATGAAGTAATCAAGCTGGCCATGTGGATATTACTATTACTGATGACACTTGATCAAACAACATTATACTAAACATGTGTTTGGCTTCATGAAAATGGACCACTTAATTCTAATGTCAAGGTTCCAAGTAATATACCCATAGCAAGTAAAACTCAAAGGCAGGTATTCCTCAAAGAAGTTTTATTGGGTATATCATATTGGCATAGTTCTGGTGAAAACCAACTCTGAAGGTTCCCGCGGCTTTCATCTAATTAAAAGTAAAAGTTTTTTCCCCTTCCCCAAACAAGCACATGGTCCAATCAAGGTGCCATCCGGTTACCTGGTAACGTCATTCCTCCTCTCACGGACCAGGTGTGAGAAGTCCTTGGTTCCCAGGAGAAAGCATTTTGTTTTGGCTACAAAACCCCCGTTATCTCTATTCCCCCCTCCCTATCCCTAAGTTCCATTGTGGCAACACTGAAGCTTCAGTCAGGTCAGCTTCAGGTTGACATCTATTTCTCTAAAATTGGGTAGTGAAAAAAAGTATATAGATAATTTTAAACTATTAAAAATCAGTGTCATTAGTGTTTTATACAACCACATATATTCTGCTGTTATGTATTTAATAGCTATAAAAAAAACCCAAAATAGTCTAATGAAGTAACAAAAAGAATAAATCAGTTTTATACTGCTGGAAGGCTGGTTTTATTGCCAACTTGTGATTGTATTGTTGTTTGAATTAATTGTTTGATTGTTTTAATTATTTATACAATTAAAGTTTATTGTATTTCTATGGTTATTTTAATTGAAAGGAATCAGACTTTAGGATTTGATGTAAGTGAAATAATTGGACACAAAGCTAAATAAATAATAAAATAAACAGCATCTTAAAAATTTTACAAATAGAGGCAAAATGCCATGCCTGAGCATCCTAAACTAAATTCAGAATCAAAGTTAAACGGGTTTAAAGTTTCCCTTGAAATTAAGAACTTTTTAAAACACAGGGCTGCAGTATGTAGTCTAGAGGCAATAAACAGAAATCTCTCAGCAACCCCCCACCAGAATCAAAGACAAGAGGAAACTGAAGCAGGAAACACTTTGAATTTATGTAGCTGAAATATACTTGGGAAGAGGTGTAGAAAGACAGAAGAAAAATGAATAACATAATTTTGGATATGGTTCACATTCTTTTGTGGCCAATGGTGTAAATGATATTGTTTTATTGGCAGAACTGAATTTTGAGATGAGGAGAGCTGGAAGAATTTCAAGATTAGAAACAGGCACCAAACCTAACAGAAGCTTGATATATCCATATTTAGCCTATTAAATGCAAAAAGAAAACAAATACAAATCATAGCACTGAAAGGAACTGGTCTGACTGCCAAATTTTGATGGTGATTATTGATTACTATTTGTCAGGCCACAAAATGGGAAGCTGGAAATTTAACCTGTAGCCTGCTCTCCCGGTCTAAAGATATTCATTGTAAATCTGGAATTTTGAAAAATTTTGATGTCAGAGAAAAATAGTTTATAAACATTTTGTGTGGTTAGAATCAGATTAAACAGTCTATTCTATAATTACTCATTTATTTATTTCAGTTATATTCATGCAGGTCATATTCTTGTTATTCAAATTTCTTTTTCATGTATAAGTATTCTGAATTTCAAATCATTTCCAGCAGCAAAGTTATCAATATTTTTCTGGACGCCATAACTATGTTTACTCAAATGCTTTCATCATTCAGGGCCATTCTGGAAAAAAAAATATTGTAGAAGATGACCAGGCTAAGCTTGAGGGAGGGATCAAATGCACCATCAGTCTTGAGTCCCTTCGCACTCACAAGAGATCTAAGCCTAGCCAACCTTGAATTCTGTTGATTCTTGTCTACAGCCAATTTGCTTTGACTGTTAGAGAGCTTAAGCTTGCAATAAACTTTTATATTCATTTGAACTGCCTGGACTGCTGATTTCCTTGGCCTGACAAATACTATGCAACAGTCAGGATATATGGGGAGGGGGGAAATGACCACTGCCAAATGGCAGCCATCGAGAGCAGTATTTCTGAACCTCAGCAAATTTAAGATGCAAGCTGGGGAATTGGAAGTTCACACATCTTAAACTTGCTGAGTTTAAGAAATGATCTAGACCAGGGGTGTCAAAGTCACATCATCACGCCATCGTCACGTGTTATATTGGGAATAAACCGGGCATGGGCGTGGCCAGCATGTAATGCATCTGGCCTATGGACCGGGAGCTTGACAGCCCTGATGTAGACAATTTCCATGATTGCAAATGTACTACCACTTTATTGAATAAGTAAAAGAGCAGAAATAAAGAAGCGAACACTATGAAGAATGCCATTTTCTTAACTAAAATAAATTCATTTCACCAAAGGAAAACTAAACGAGGCAACTGAACTGCATAATATCTCATTATGTTTTTCAGTTCTTTCAAAATAAATACACATTCAAACTCAAAAAACTCTATGGCCTAACTGAAATTGAGAAGTGCTATATGTGAGTTTGTGTAAGGATTAACCTTTGTATGAAAGGCTGTTGGGACCTTTTCATAAGCCATTCAAGTTCTAAAAAGGAACCAGTATGCAAGGATTAACAAATAATATACACGGGAGTTATTTATCCACACTTTTGGTTCTGTTAAAACAAGACTATTTGCAGATCATAATACAGTAATAGTTGGCTATAAGAAACAAAATGCTGCACTAGTTATAAGTGTAGCTTCACAGAAGCCAGAGTACAAAGTGTGCTGTTAAACCTATATAAGGGGGGCACTAATAGAACAACTAGTGGATGGCAACAGAAAATAATAGGTACTTACTCAATTTCAATAAATGGCCTGTTATCTATATTAATACCAAATTTTATCTATATGGAACCAGAGTTACACTCATTATATAATTAAAAAGATTTCAATCTATTTTTTCCTTTTGCTTTCCTTTTTTCCTTGTGTAGCATTAGATTGTTGTCCTGAAAAGATGGGTTTGATTAGAGTTTTTCAAAAATGTCCTTTTCCCAAGTTTATAAGTTGCACATATATCTAAAACGATTTCACTAACAACAACGAGAAAGAGTGGGATAGACAACCCTCCCGCTCACCTGAAATGGAGTATTTATCCGGCTTGCAAGAGTATCCAAGATATGTACATTCTCATGACGGTGCAAAAGGATGAAACTAAGAAATATCTTGAGTAAAGCTGGCTCAGAAACGCTCCGCAAAAAGAGATCTAGATATGCAGTTGTAGCCATCACTTCTTCCACTGTCACCTAAAAATGAATAATTATTATAATCTATACCAAAATTCAAGTTTGTTTACAATTTTTAGAATATCCTGAATGCTTGACAAATTAGTTTAAAAAGTAGTATGGAAAACAAATCACAAAAACAATATAACACAAATAAACATAGGAACATCACAAAGATAAAAACAGCAGTAACACTCAACGCACTCATAACAATCTAACAACAGTATACAAACGATGTGCTTATATGAAAAGTTCAGAGATCAAGTCCTCAGATTCAAAAGGAACTATGGTCTCATGCAAATATTGCCAATTACAGACATTTTAAAACTTCTGTTTAAATCTTCTTTATAAGTAGATCTACCAAGATATAGAAGTTTAAAGTTTTTATCAGAGGAGCATTAACTGAAGTACTGCACAGTATGTTCTCTGCAGGAAATATATTATTTTAGACGATTACTTGTAGAGGCTCAGTGCCTAAAAATCTTGCTAATAGAGTAAATATGCAATAAGCATTCTAGCAGTGGAGCAACTGCTGAGGTATAGCACAGAATGTACTCAGCAGAAAAAAAAATGCTTTCTCTTCATTCTTGCAAAATTCCTTGAGAATGCATGGTGCTTGGATATGCATTTAAATTTAGCTTAGAGAATAAACTGTTATCTTTGCCAATGAAGTCTTATTAAAAATATGTAAAAATATTCCTCATGGAATATTCTGTATCTGCATAGTTGCAATTTGTATGAGGCTTTGAGATCTAGCAATACTGAAGGTTGTATGTTATATTACAAGCCAACAATTCAAATAGGAAGAACGTCATCTGAAAAATCTATTTCACAACAAAGATTACAAGGCCCTGATTATCATGAGATGAAAAGTCAAGAAATAAAAAACATGTAGAAATAATATACGAAAAATGAAAGGCAGAGATACCTTTCTAGAATATCTTTGAAAAACAATGGTCAAATATGTAAGATTCTTAAAGCAATATATAAAATTAATCAATAACAGGTGCTGCAAAAATGTGCTAAAATTGGGCCCTGACTTACAAATAAAAAAAATGTACGATCAGAAATCTGTCCCCAATTGCCGATTGCAAGTCCAGAACTACCTAGAAATATACTTTAACTGTAATAATTTACATCATTTCCATAATGATGTAAATACAGCAATAGTAACATTTGTATTAACTTATATAAATTGCATGTAAATACAGCAATAACATTTGTATCAATTTATATAATTTGCATAATAACATATTTACATAAATTCTATATACTAGTAGAAGAAGACATTTACATTTCTTTTTCTATTAAAGAATTCTTCTGTAAAGAAGAATTTATATTTACACAATGGTGAAAACAGAGATGAAGATGTAACTTCATACTTAACAAATAACTGGGAATAATGGACAGTTTGTCCTTTGAGTTAAACTGAGCTTGCACATTATCAGAAAAATGTTCTCATGAAACAAAAGTTCTAACAGAATGAAAAAAAGATTTCTATAATTAACAGTAATTTCTTGTTACATCATCACTTTCTGGGGCATATAATTCTATTCAAATTAGCACAATATTAAAGTGTTCTTTCATTTAAGTTAGTTGATATGACAGATAGACCAAAACAGAGAAATAAATCTTTAAAAATATACATATGTACAGAGACAACGGTGACTCAGCTTGGATTATTGATCAGAAATGCCTTTATAATAAAGTTTTGTAGCACATGGGGACAGGTTAGAAAGAAGCGATCTATCCCAAAAGTTGTCTTTCAGATGTCACTAGAATAATCTAGTCCAACTCCATGCTGAGTACAACATTGCACAGAAAGATGACTATTCTGATTCTATTTGAGACTCCTAACAAAAGAAGTCTCCTCACATCATATGACAGCCCTATTCAGGAGTGCCCAAACCAGAACGCACATGTGCACACGCGACCCAATAACTCAAAGAGCAGCTGACAGGTGCGCATGTGTGCACCGGCCACCTGGTCTTCTGGTTTCCAGCGCGCATGAAGGCCAGCTAGCTGGTGTGCATCTGCATGCCAGAAACCAGAAGAGCAGGTGGCGCATGCATGCTGGCCAGCTGAACTTCGCAAGTGCTGGAGCCCCGGAAACGAGAAGAGCAGCTGACAAGGCCGCCCATGCCCACAGAGAGGGAACTGTATGCCACCTCTGGCAAGCATGCCATAGGTTCATCATCACGGGTCTAGATCAATCCTGATTCTGACCCTCAGATATGTTCCCTCGTTCACTTCCCCTTCTTTACCTCAATCCTTGTTATAAGATATTTGAAGACTGCTATATCAACTTTTTTTTGTAGTCTTACTAGATAGAGATCCTTTAATTATTCCTTCAGATCTTGGATTTCTAATTTGGGAGCTATCCTTTAAACTTCCTACTACTGTCACTATCCTTTCTGAGCAGTAATAATCAGAAATTTGACCAGGACAGAGTAGATTTTAATTAATATGTGGGGGAGAGGGACTGAGCAAAAATGGAAGATCTATATTCTTACTTTAGTAAATATAATCTTAATCCTAGGGTTCAGGGCTGTATCATGGCTCTTCTTCAAATCCACTAGATGGCAGAAACTCGCCTTCTCTAGCTAATGTATTTAAAGATAAAATAATAAAAGCCAGTGTGCATTCAAAATTGTTCTGAGTGTGGAAATAATAAAGTGAGACCATTTTTTATTTTATTTAATTTAAATTAAATAAATTAGAGGTTAACAGCCCTGAAAATTGTATTATCTATTGGGGGGGGGGGGGGAATGTAAGATTGCAATCATATCATTTTTATTAAAATCTCTTAGTAGTAGCTACTCTGAGCACACTCTTTTCATCTACAAAACCCCGTTCACTTGCTACAAATCCTCTCTACCGATATCACTAAATCGGTACCATTGTTATGGGGGGAAACTGATAACAAGAGGCAGTTTGGTCTAGTGGTTACAGTATCTGGTTAGAAACCAGGAGATTGTGGGTTCTAGTCCTGCCTTAGGCACAAAAGCTGATTGGGTGATCTTAGGCCACTTGTTCTCTCTCAAGCCCAATCCCTCTCTCCCCTCTTCAGGGGAAAAGAAGAGGAGGATGGAGTAGTAGATATATTTACCACCTATCAGTAGTTCGCCACTTAATAAATGTGTGATACATACATACATACATACATACATACATACATACATACATACATACATACATCACTAATCTCTGGTTTGTTATATACTTCTACCCCATATGAAGACATTTTAAAGATGTGAAAATATTTCATACAGGGAACTTGAAAGTTTTATAATATTCTGAATTTAGAAAGTTTTATATGTAGAAAATGCTGGTATGTTTTTTTCTTTCTTGGTAATTTCACTTATAATTTGACTTTCCAAGAATGAAATGATCAACAAAATGTATTCTATCTACTGGAACCTATTCTTTCTTTATATATTATATATAAAATAAAAAATGTTCTACAAATATTTCTGAAATACTACTCATATATATTGATCCCTTTCTTGTTATTGGAGGAAAAAACCTAAGATTTTCCACTAATTAAATTTAACTTATTTGGTCAAGTGTGGCTATAAATTAAGTTTGGACAGCATGCATTTCAAAGTATTTTTAGGAGTCAGTGTTAGGAGGCACACAAACATGCAATGTATTTGGGTCCAATAGGATTACAATCACAATGGGAGATGATAATCTGAAAAATGACCACAAAAAAGTAGGTGCCATAACACATTTTGAGAATTAGAAGATAAGCAAAATTAAGATTTTTATTAATGTTCTGAATAGCAAGTTATCCTGAAATATTTTCATAAGTTGTTATAACATTCCATCATTTAATAGCTAAAGTGCTTATGCTACAAGAATACATTTTGAAATAGCAATCTACATTTGAGGTAACTGCTAGGTTCTAATTTAGATTTCCCGTCTAGCTTGTTATGTTTATGGGTTGCCATCTGGAGAACAACATGTTTATTTAGGCAATAGATTCAAAACATGTTGAGAAAAAAGATGAGAACAGAATTAACAATGAATTTTGTCAAGAACTCCTTTGTCAAGAAGATCCATAGATTTTCAAATTAATTATTCTGGTTATTAAAGGACTATTTCATTTATTTCAAGTTTTTTTTTAAAAAAAGTATACAAAAGATTTGCAATGCTCAAAGAGAGAAGGCAGAGAGAATTACTTACCCACATACCTTTTTCCAAAAATAAAAAAGGCTTTATTAGGAACAAAGAAAGGTTTCACTACCCTTATAGCGAATAAAAGAGTACACAATAATTAACAGCTAATGAAAGTTCTGCATATAAATGGAGACATTCAGCTAAAAGTGAATGCCTATTTTATTAAACTCTTCAGGTGAAAGAAACATTTGTCCTTAGTTCAACATATCAGGGAAATATCAGGATCAGAAGTAGAATTATGAACCTATGTATGAACAAACTTTTCATATTAGGTTCTTTTTTTTTTACTCCTTTAATCCAAGTTGTATTAGTCAAGCCTCTTGCATAATGAAATTACACATTACTGCTATAATGCAGTATACCTGCATTGTTGCCAAAACATATATTAAAAGCCTCTGTGTATTAGAAACATGGCAGCTTATGATTTGGAATATTATCTACTTGACATCTCATTCATCAAATTTTAAAAGAATACTTTGTTCTACTGAAGAGAAGTCACTTTTTGCTTTTGTTTCCCCCCCCCCCCTCCATTCAATTGCGTCAAGTTCTTGGAGACTGCCTGGGCAAGTCTCTGCAATTTTCTTAGCAAGGTTTTTCAGAAGTGGTTTTCCATTGTCTTCTTTCTATAACAGGGGTGTCAAACTCAAAGCCCGTGGGCCGGATCCACGGGGTGCTTCGATCTGGCCCATTGGTGCCCCTGCCAGCAAAAATGGAGCTTTGTTTTCAGCCACGATGGTCTCCTGCAGTCCTCTGCCAACGAAAAAGGAGCTTGGAGCCATACGCAGTCTCTCCCCCACCCTCCCAGCTTGTTTTCGCTGGTAGAGGGCTGCAGGAGGTTGTCGTGGCTGAAAACAGAGTTCGGGAGCCCGTTTTCGCTGGCAGAGTGCCATCATAGGCATCTCCGACATGAGTGACTTCAAGCTGACCAGTTTCCCCCTAGCCACACACACCCAGACCCCCCCCCCCCAAGGTCAAACACAACCTTGATGCAGCCATCAATGAAATTGAGTTTGACACCCCTGTTCTAGGGCTGAGAGAAAATGATAGACCCAACATCGCAGGCTTTGTGAACAAGGCAGGACTAAAACTCATAGTCTCCAGGTTTCCAACCTCATGCTTTAACCACTACATCAAACAGATTCTCTGCTTTTGTGTTCTCTACCAAATTCAATGCCCAAATATTGAATTTATATTAATTTAGCTTTATGATTTATATTACTTATCACTAACCTTATGGAGAGCTGGGGCCATAACTGGAACCAAAAATCCATTATAAATGTAATTCACAAGCTGGTTACGAATCAAAGAATGTGCCACCTAAAAATGGAAAGAGAAGGATATACCTGAAATAATAAATAAGCATTTACTTTCCCACTGTGCAATTTAAACATACATTTAAAGAAGCTGAAGTTGATGAGCAAACCACATCCATATTTTAAATTTTCTCTAGGTCCAACATCTGCACTTGCAAATTTAACATTTTCCTGAAATTTTACAGTATGTATATATCACATTTAGAAACTGCTTATCTCCCTCAGGGAGTGACTCCGATTAGTGTGCAAATATATATTAAAAATACGGTGTGTATATACTGTATTTTTTGGAGTATAAGGTACACCTTTTTCTCTCAAAAAAGGGGCTGAAAATCTGGGTGCATCTTATACACTGAATACAGCATTTTGTCTCCCGAAACCCTTCCCCCTTCACAAAAATGGCCTTACAGAGACTGTAGAAGGCTTTCAGAGAGCTCCTGGGGGCTGTGCAAGGCAGAAATGAGTGAAAAATGGCCCATTTTTTGCTCACTTTTGCCACTGCCCAGACCCCAGGAGTACTCTATAAGCCTCTTAAAGGCTATGCATGCAAATTTTTTGACAATAAACGGTCCCATTTTTGCAAAAAACGGGCCGTTTTTGCTTGTTTTTGGGGGGGGGCATTCCCCTGGAGCACTTTGCAAGCCCCCTAAAGGCTATTCATGCCTTTTTTTGGAAAAAAAACAGGCCCATTTTTGTGAAAAACAGGCCGTTTTGGGGAGGTTTGCCTCTTTAAAACCTTTAAATTTGCCTCTTCAAAACCTTGGTGCATCTTATACTCCGAAAAATACAGTAAACATTTTAATAAAAAGCAGTTAGAAACAAACATTATTCAAATTAAAAAAACGGGGGATGAATTTCAGGGCACTAACAAACCCCATAGCTGTGTGCCCCTCTGTGCCTATCTGTACACCCCAAGCAATTTTAAAATTATTTTTATTGGAAATAAATGCGTTTAGCAGGTTTTTAAATTCAAATCTCTTGTTTCCCTATACATCACTAAAGTATCCTTCCCAACATGTCTTATTTCAGTCTATTCCAAATTATTTAATGACTATCTTCATTATCTCTATTACAGGCTATGTCTTCAGCATTGACAAAATAAAAAATATATAAAACTTTTTTTAAAAAAATTAATCAAAATGATTTCAATTCAAGCAGTTTTGCATACATCATTATTAAAAACTATTACAATGAGCCACGGTGGCACAGTGGCACAATGGTTAGAGTGCAGTACTGCAGGCTACTTCTGCTGACTGCCAGCTGCCAGCAATTTGGCAGTTCAAATCTCACCAGGCTCAGGGTTGACTCTGATTATATAATAGTTGGGGGCAATATGCTGACTCTGTAAACCGCTTAGAGAGGGCTATAAAGCACTGTAAAGATGTAGATAAGTCTGAGTGCTATTGTTATTACTGCCTCTCACTATGAAGATGTAAGTTCAAGGCTAAGAAACATGCACATAAAACTGCCTACTAAATCTTAACTGGTTAATGTTACGAAAATCACTATAACATTCATGACCTCCAAATACTTAATGTAATATTTTACTGATAATGAATTGGATAAGCTTTGAAATAAGTATTTGTTGTATTTTTCTTTATCTCTGAATTTATCACAGAAGTTAAAAAAAGAAATCACCAATCTTGAATGTCAACATTGTTTTTTGTAAAGTGAATACATTTTAACTATTGAAAAGGTAGGTAAGACCAAACAGTTTCAGGTGCAAGAATCCAGAGTCGGGATAGAGTTCAAAAATACAAAAATACATGTTTATTTCATGCTACCTATATGTAAAAATCTGATCCATTAATGGTCAAGGCAAATTGGCCCTAGGTAAGACTCAACAGAATTCATGGGGGGCTGGACTTAGTTCTCTTGTGGGAGCATGGTAACTCTAAATTGATGGCCTATTTACTCCCATCCTTGGGCTTAGCCTGTTGATCCCCTATATCCAGATATGTATAAAACTACATGTGCTGTGGATAATTTAAATAAGAAAACATTTACTTCCATAATATGAGAATCCGGAACATCCCATTAATCCTAACAGCAAAAAATCAGCTATTTTTCTTACCAACATAAACTGTCAGTCACTAACTTGGAAGTTTAAAACAGGAATGTAAAACTTTTTTTGAACCAAGGAAGAAAGTTCTCCAAAAAAAGTTATCAGAGGCCAGATAAGAAATGAATTTAATTTAAACGTTAAGATTAAAGTTGATCAAATTAATTCTTAGCCATATAGTACTTTTTTGCACTTATGCCACCCAAAGCCATAATTTGATGACAAGTTATGAAGGCCTCTGATACTTCATATTTCATGAAACATAAAATTATTAATCACTACTAGAAATGGCATCTTATTTGTTTTGTCTATTGATATATGCCTTCAAATACCAATTATCAGCAACCATGACCTGGAGAGTATTATTTTATTTATTCTATTTTGGCCATTTCATACAGTGTTTTGGACTAGGTAAGCCTGAAGCATCAACATGTTGACATAAAATCTTGGATATGATCTTGCAGGACCTTATAAAGTACCAGGTTATATATTTAAGTTAAAAATAGCAAACAGCATTTAATACATGACTTCAAAGTAACAATAGCCTGTTTTATAATTAAAATAAAAATGAATGGACGTATCTGCTTTTTTTTAAGAGTGCTCCACTCAAAGGAAAACATAGCCTTTGGCTCATAAGAATGGGTTCCACATTCAGAAATTATTCTATATTTAGAATGTGCATGTATGCAGAATAAATACACAACCTTTTAAAAACATAACAGACAGATATTCCTTTGGCAAAAACTTCTCATACAAAGTCTTGTATTCTGGAAACACTGCCACACTGTATTTCTGTGACTAATAAAGCCTGCACAAATCAAATCAAAGGTGTAGATTAGAGGTGTCAAATTCGATTTCATTGATGGCCACATCGAGGTTGTGTTTTACTTTGGGGAGCGGGGCTGGGGGGCATGGCATCACTCCTGTTGGGGGGTACCTGTGGTGGCCGCGGGTGCTCTGCCAACAAAAACAGGCTCCCAAGCTCCATTTTCAGCTGTCACAACCCTCTGCCAGTGAAAATGGAGCTCAGGAGGGCAGTTTTCACTGGCAGAGGGTTGCAGGAGGCCATGGCAGCTGAAAACAGAGCTCAGGAGCCCATTTTCTCTGGCAGAAGCATCGCGGGCAGGTGCTTTGCTGTTTCCAGGGCGGCCCCGTGGGCTAGAGTTTGCGTAGATGCAATAAAATCCAGAATACAGCATCAAAGTGGTATAATGTATAATCTTATCATTAACAGATGAAGAACAAGAAGCAGAATGGACAAAAATCCCTAAGTACTAGCTAAAGCAACAAATATGAAAAGAGACAAATTTTAAATACTGAAAAAATCAAACTACATCTACATATACACAGTATGTTCTACTACCATAAAGCAAAATGTAATTACAGGTAATACTTTATTTATGATCATTCGTTTAATGACCTTTCGAAGTTATAATGATGCTGTAAAAAGAAATCACACTTACGACCTTTGCAGCATCCCCTCGGTTACATGATCAAAATTTGGACTCTTGGCAACTGGCATGTATTTACAGCAGTTGCACTGTCCTGGAATCACATGAGCACCATTTATGCCAAGTGGCTTCCACCAAGCAAAGTCAATGAGGGAATCTGGATTCACTTAATGGCTGTGGGATTTGCTTAATGACCATGGCAAAAAAAAGGTTGTAAAAAATGGCTGCAAGAGGAAGGGGTCAATTTATTTTCCAAAGCATCAGAGGGCAGGACAAGAAACAATGGATGGAAACTAATCAGGGAGAGAAGCAACCTGGAATTAAGGAGAAAGTTCCTAACAGCAAGGACAATTAATCAGTGGAACAGCTTGCCTTCAGATGTTGCGGTTGCTTCATCGCTGGACAGTCACTTGTCTGAAATGATATAAGATCTCTTTGCTTGAGCAGGCCGCTGGATTAGAACACCTCCAAGGTCCCTTCCAGCTCTATTCTGATTCCCTCAATGACCACATCATTTAGCAATGAAAGTTCCAGTCCCAATTAGGGTTCTAAATCACTACCTGTACCACAAATAAGCACAGATTCCCCCCTCCAAAACTAAATTAATTGGTTTGCAACAAAAGTTGCTTTACAAATACAAGTCAATTGTTAAATTTTGTAACCATCATACAATAACAATAGCACTCCGACTTATATATCACAATACTGCATTCTAACCACTGCTCCACCAGGACTCCTCTAAATAAACCTGTATTTCATTTATATGTTAGCAAAATATAACTTATGCTGATATTCATTTAAAAAACAGTATATCACACATATAAAATAAACAATTTTTTTTCTAAATATCCACAAAATTGTATACTACTATTTTAAAATACTACTTCCATTTGTAAATCTTTTCTCTGGCCCAGTACCTGAATTACTGCATTGCAGAATTCAAAAGAATTCATAAATTGTACAAGAGCTGGAGAAAGTAAACAGTCGTCTTTTAGAAGGCAGTGCCATTCTTCTCCATTATCTTCCAGCTTTGTAGGCAAAGATGAATATAGACCACTTAAGCCTGTTGCTAGCACCTGCAAGATGAAAGAGAAAGAAAAGAGAAGAAATACAGATTTTTTTTGTTTTAAAAAAGCATTGGCATTTTCTTATAAGGATAAAAACATGTTTTCAGTTTGTGGAAGTTAATTCCAGTAATCTAAAATATTTCCTCCCAATAATTGCTATTATGCTGTTGAATAGTATCTGAATTTAGGTTAATGGCAGATTTGTATGTACTTAATGTTATCACATAAAAAGTATTTCCAAACAAATTAATACAAAGAGAACTTTCCCAGTTGAAATATTTGCAAAATAAATAATCAACAGCTTGCAGTTTTTTTTATTAAAAACAGAAAAGTGGTAAGGCTCTATGTCAAGCAATAGGGCTTGGTGGCCATATCCTTTATGTTACAACATTTCTATAGTTTTGATAACTGGATTAAACACTTAAATGGCAAACAGAAACACAAATCTCTATGATGCAACTATGGCTCCCTGAATTATACATACTTACAGAAGTCTGTTGATCTGATTCATATTTCTCATTGTTTAGCTTTGTAAAGAAACATATTACCCAGGAAAGAGATCAGATATGGAAAGCATAGAATGTGGAAATCTTTTTTAAAAATTTTTTTGACAATTTTCTCCCACAATTTACATTTTTACGTATCTCTTTATTTCTAGATAATAGGCTACAGGTCCTTTAAAATGGGATTCACTCATCCAACAATCTGCCTATATTACAAAGATACCATCTTCATAGTAGCTAAAAAAAAATCTAGGGAAGACATGGCGTGGATTAAATTCACTTTAAATAGATATTTATAGATTTAGAACTAAATAACTGAAATGATTTAAACGGCATCAATGCAAGCAAAGCTTCATGAAAGAGTACTAGACATAGGCAGTCCTTGACTTATAACCCATGACTTAGTGATCATTCAAAGTTACCATAGGACACACACCCTAAAGGTACATACAACCTACTTCTACCTAAGTTCCACTGGCCGGAGACCTCCTGGGTTCACATTTGGGGCCCTTGGAAACTATCTATCATTTATAAACTTTTACAGCATCCTGCAATCATGTGACCATGATTTATAACCTTTTTGCTGAAAACTGGGTTTACTTCCATGTGTAAGACTGTTTAGCAAAAATGTCTCATAGCAAACAATAGGTCTGAATCACCACAGCATTTGCTTAACAACAAAGATTCACCTAACAACCATGGTCTTTTGCTTAATGACCACTACAAAAACTGCCATAAAATCAGGTCGCTCACATCATGACCAATTTTACAACTGTGCTGACATATGACTGCAATTGGGAGGCTTCATTACCAGTCGTGCATCAAGGACTACATGTACAGTTCTAAGACTTACAAATGCATATTTAAATTAAAATAATCTTGACAGGAGCGGTGAAAATAATTACTGGTTTTTTTTAAATACACAGACACACATATGCATATAAGTAAGAGAGAACAATTGCTATCTGTTAGTTATCTACCCATCCATAGGCATACAATTTTGGAAACAAAACAAAAATAGCTTTTATCCTTGGGCTGTCAAAATTCTGAATGCAAAATAACACCACAATCAGGTTTAATATGATAAGACTTGCAGGGCCAGGGTAACGTGTGACATGTTTATACCAGTGTAATATAATATTATACACATATACATATACCATATTTTTCAGAGTATAAGACGCACCTTTTCCCTCAAAAAAGAGGCTGAAAATCTGGGTACGTGTTATACACTGAATACAGCATTTGTGGCCTCCTGAAACTCCACCCCCTTCACCAAAATGACCATGCATAACTTGTAGGAGGCTTTCAGAGAGCTCCTGGGGGCTGGGGAGGGCAGAAATGATGTGTTTTTTGTTCAATTTTGCCCCCCCCCCAGCCCCCAGGAGCACTCTATAAACTTTCTAACGCCCCTTTTTCACAAAAAACGAGCCCGTTTTTCCAAAAAATGGGCCGTTTTTTGCTCATTTCCCCTACACGCCTGGAACACTCCACAAGCCTCCTAAGGGCTATTCATGCCTTTTTTTTTTTTTTTTGAAAAAACATTTTTGGGAGGTTCGCAAAGTGCAAAAACTTTTTTTTAATTTGCCTCTTCAAAACCTTGGTGCGTCTTATATTCTGGTGCGTCTTATGCTCCGAAAAATATGGTACACACACACACACACACACACACACACACACACACAAATGTGTGCTAGTTACTACTTATTTGGGTTTAGGGATTTCTTTTTTCTTTTATTTATTGAGCTATTGAAATGTATTCTGTGTTTTCAGGGGGGTTGCAACAAGGGAGGCTAATTCAATTTCATTGTACACATGTTGTATATTGGCAATAAAGGTTTGATTTGATTTGATTGGAAAAATAAAAACCATAACTCATAAAATTTCAGTTTTGTAAAAACTAGCTAAAATTCATTTGGAGTGGTTAAAAGAGCAGGTTTGTTTTTCCACAGACATCAAAATGAAATATTAATTCATTTAAAAACAAAATATCTTGCCAATTCTAAATTTTTGTGCATTTGCTTGGGAAAGTGCTTACAAACATATTCCAGTACCTAAGTTACAATTAACCAAACTGAGGAGGAAGGAAAATAAGTTCTAGCCTGTCAAGTTAATGTTTCAGAAATGTTAATTTGACAATATATCTCTAGGTTTGATGTATTCTAGTCACATAAATAAAGACATTAGCTTCCCACCCATTTATTTTGTGAATATGTTAATTTAGCAGCTACCTCTTTCCAGCAGGCAATTATTCCTGAAAGCTGTCCTTCCAATCATCTTTATTTCACTAAATAAAACTGAACAACAGAAGATTGTACAAAAGGAATGGTTTTTCCCACTTCATTATTTTTCTTTCCCACCCCTGATTGACATAGGGAACATTAAAAAGAAATGTACCTCCAGTCCTTCAACTCTATCCATTTTCATTTTTCTAGCTGCCACTAGTTCAAGGTAGCTCATCCATCTGAGAATTAATATGATTTGACTATATATTTGGTCTCCAAGCTCAATGGACATGGGTAACAACAGAACTGGGTCAGAAGAAGATTCCTTGTCGTATTTTAGGATATGGGAAGTGGGGGCAAAGTTTGCTCTTAAGGTTCAGTGAACACAATTCTTCTAATTCTACATAGCCACAATGGATGAAAATGACAACTGGGAAAATTCAGCTCAATGCAAATTGAATTTTGCTGAATGTTAGAAAGATTTCATGTGAGATCGTTGTTAGATTGGGTAATGGATAGGCACACACAGGCTTAACGGTAACAACAGCTCTTTATTAAGTACAGCAAGTGAGAACAATCCAGCGAAGGTTGAGTCTGACAGCAGCCCTTTTATAGGGAACAGTCAGACCCTTCGACCAATAGGATTAAATCTCTGTTCCCACTGGAACAGAGACCTTGGTGGAAACCACTATAGTTAGAACAAGTATCTAACAATCATCATCACTGATAAAGAACTCACGGTGGAAAAAGATTATCTACTAATATGCTGCCATGGGCCACAACAATTTTAAACAGGGTAAGAAGCTGCGATACTGCTGTATGTTCAGAAAATCTGCCAAAATATACTAAAATAATGCTATTGACTACTTTTAAAGTGCTACTATGCTTAGATATTGTATATTAAAATGATATAGTTTAATTAAAATCTTGAATTTACTGCCTTTGAGACAGGTCGTGCTTCGCTTCCAAGTCACTGAAGGCAATTCCCAATTCATCTATTGAAACCAGTACTGTTTAACTTTGCCAGCAGCAAAATAGATTTGGGAAGTATTTTGCATGCAAATCACAGCTATAAACTGTGCTTGTGGGAGGACAATTTACTATTTTAAACTTCCTTCTGGGGTGACATTTCCAAGGTCAATTCTCTAAACCCTAATTATAATATCTAGCATTGCTTCTTATATATGTGAGCATGGATCTTCATAATTGCTAACTGTTTCCAGAGGCAGAACATATTTATGAAGTCAGAGAACATTATAGCCAGGGCATGACATGTTTGCCAAATAGAAGTAAATCCCATAGAAACTTTATCGACAGAATTCAAATACTGTGCTGTGTCTGGTTTGATTAACCAGTTTATTAAATGAATCACAATTGCCTAGGTTCATACCAGTGACGTGCGGTGAGGTTTATGACTGGTGAGGCTGGTGACGTCATCAGGAAGGCGGGGAATGGGACGACGTGTGCTGGAGGCTGAGGCTGCCTCAGCCTCCAGCACATGTGATCCCATTCCCCGCCTTCCTGAGCGTGCTCCACCAGCTCGCGCTCCGCAGTCCTCGAAAGCGACTGGGGAACGACGAGAACCTTCCTGCCTCTGCTGGACTTTGCACGCTCCTCGCGACTGCAATAGACGTCCAGAAGTGGCAGGGGATGTTGGGCTGGAAGCCCAAACCCCATTAGCCACAAAAGCCGCTTCTGGACGTATATTGCAGTCGTGAGGAGCGCGCGAAGTCCAGCAGAGGCAGGAAGGTTCTCGTTGTTCCCCAGTCGCTTTCGTGGCTTCGTCATCCCGGAGCGCCGACAACATTTCTGCCTCCGCAGCTCCCGGGCGCGGCCAGACGGATGTATATAATATTATAATATTTGTTCTATTATTTCATGAAGAGAGGTGAGGCTCTGCCTCCCCTGCCTCCCCTGACCGCACGTCCCTGGTTCATACAATATGCTAAACTATAAACCACATTGTATAAATCACTGTAAATGGATTTACATAAACTACCACTTAAAAATTAAACTATTTTATTGGTCTGCAAACATCTTCCATGCAAATTTTTAAAAATGCATGCCTGTTTTGAGGAGAAAGTCTTCAACTTCTAAAATAGCATCCTAAATAAATTCCACCACACATGTTAAATATAACAGCATAATTTTAAGCTGAAGGATACAGTCGGGAACAATTTGCTCCATTCTGTATTTTTTTTAATAATAAGGAAATATTACATACAGTGTAACATTTAAATGGAATTACTTTAATTAGAATTAGATTATTCAATTGCATCCATTGAGAAATGATAAGAAACCCAAAATCTGAGGCATCATTCTGAGTTTTCTCAAGGGAAGACCAAAGCTTTCCAAACTGGAAAGATCATTCTTAAAAAGGCCGCATATTAGAGATATTTAACAATTAAACAGCCCTCAGGAATGGTCTGTGTTCTTTTTATTATAGCCTTGGGTTTGCTACCTTTATTGCTTGTCTCACTCCAACATCCTGAGACAATTATTCTAATTAGTAATGTATTTTGACGATAATGGCCCCTACTGTTTGAAGGTTAACAAACTAAACACGTTTAGTTTTAATCTTCTAAGTAAAAAGGTCTTCCTAAAAATTAATTGGCAAATGTAGGCATGTACGCAACAGCATAGATATAATAAATGTATTTATCTTGAAAATACCTTTTTAAAAATAAGTACTTTTTATATGTATTCATTTAAATGAACAACAAGATTTCTCTAGGCTGAAAATATCTTTATGGAGAAGGGCATTGGGGATTGGAGGGATAATGGTTCCATTTTATTCTGCATTCTATGACATTTTAGAACATGGATCAGAGAAAGGAAATAAGGATGTAAGGGGTACTACAAATTGAGTCCTATGCCTGAAGGAACTGGGATTGTTTAAGACGACTGAGGGAGATATATGATAGATATTTTTCAAATATCTAAAAGAAGGCAATATGGAATATAATCAACCTGTTCTCCATCATCTCAGAAGGCAAGAAATAAAAATAATTAATTTAAGTTATAGGAAGGCAGATTTGGTTTTGTAAGGAAAAAAAAACTACCACTAAGAGCAATTTGAAAGTGGAAAAATTTCCTGGAGACATCATCAACTCCCATTAGTTCAAGCAGAGACTAGGCAGCCATCTGTTGGCAATGCTTGATCTTCAATTGTTGCCCTTAATTTGGGGTTAGATTCAATGTATAAATGGTCCTATCTAACTACATGATTACATGCAAAGTCAACTTTACACAGGTAAAACTCAAAAAATTAGTATATCGTGCAAAAGTTCATTTATTTCAGTAATGCAACTTAAAAGGTGAAACATATGAGATACTCATTACATGCAAAGCAAGATAGTTCACGCCGTGATTTGTCATAATTGTGATGATTATGGCGTATAGTTCATGAAAACCCCAAATCCACAATCTCAGAAAATTAGAACATTACATGTAATCAATAAAACAAGGATTGTACATAGAACAATATCGGACCTCTGAAAAGTATAAGCATGCATATGTACTCAGTACTTGGTTTGGGCCCCTTTTGCAGCAATTACTGCCTCAATGCAATTACTGCCTCAAGACCAGGATGCTTCAATAGCGGCCTTCAGTTATTCTGCATTGTTCGGTCTCATCTTTCTCTTGGCAATGCCCCATAGATTCTCTATTGGGTTCAGGTCAGGCAAGTTGCTAGCCAATCAAGCACAGTAATCCCATGGTCATTGAACCAGGTTTTGGTGTTTTTGGCAGTGTGGGCAGGTGCCACGTCCTGCTGGAAAATGAAGTCAGCATCCCCATAAAGCTCGTCTGTGGAAGGAAACATGAAGTGCTCCAAAATCTCCTGGTAGACGGCTGCGTTGACCCTGGACTTAATGAAGCACAGTGGACCAACACCAGCAGATGACCTGGCTCCCCAAATCAACACAGTGGAAACTTCACACTGGACTTCAAGCATCTTGCAGTGTGTGCCTCTCCATTCTTCCTCAGTACTCTGGGTCCTTGATTTCCAAATGAGATGCAAAAGTTGCTCTCATCAGAAAAAAGGACCTCTGAGCAACAGACTAGATCTATTTTTCTTTAGTCCAGGTAAGACGCTTCTGACGTTGTTTGTTGTTCAGGAGCGGCTTGACAAGACGACATTTGAAGCCCATGTCCAGGATCCGTCTGTGTGTGGTGGCTTTTGATGCACTGACTCCAGCCTCAGTCCACTCCTTGTGAAAGTCCCCAACACTTTTGAATGGCCTTTTCCTGACAATCCTCTCCAGGCTGCGGTCATCTCTGCTGCTTGTGCACCTTTTTCTTCCACACTTTTCCCTTCCACATAACTTTCTATTAATGTGCTTTAATACAGCACCTTGGGAACATCCAACTTCTTTTGCAATTACCTTTTGAGGCTTTCCCTCTTTATGGAGGGTGTCAATGATGGTTTTCTGCACAACTGTCAGGTCAGCAGTCTTTCCCATGATTGTGATTCCTACTGAACCAGACTGAGAGACCATTTAAAGGCTCAGGAACCCTTTGCAGGTGTTATGGCTTAATTAGCTGATTAGAGTGGGACACTTTGAGCCTAGAATATTGCACCTTTTCACAACATTCTAATTTTCTGAGATTGTGGACTTGGGGTTTTCATGAGCTGTAAACCATAATCATAACAATTATGACAAATCACAGCTTGAACTATCTTGCTTTGCATGTAATGAGTCTATCTCATATATTAGTTTCACCTTTTAAATTTCATTACTGAAATAAATGAACTTTTGCACGATATTCCAATTTTTTGAGTTTCACTTGTACTAATGTTTAAAATTATGACATCTTTTATCAATAAAATTATTCTCAGCTTACTCTATTTCATTGTTCAAAACAAACTTGTGATGGGAAGATTAAAAAAGACAAGTTGATGTAAGTATAACATATAATATCCTGAATTTGGACCTATTTATATTGTCTGAAATATGTTCCTGGGGGGGGGGAGGACTGCTCCAAGTATCTTTTCTGCTCTCCAAGTTCTACTAAAATGAGTGCAAGTGTGTGATAGCCACCAATATACTAAAAAGACAACATAATTATTTCCTAATATTTATCATCTTTGTTCCATAAGATCGACTTTGTTCTCCAGGAAAAACATTATATCACGCTAAGAACACCAGTCACTTCATCCCGATTTGAAATAAATTTAATGTAAATACTCTGAGCATGTATAAGTGAAAGAGCATATATCAAAGTGTTGTGACAAGCCATCACAGAATTGTATCTCCTCCATCGAAGTAAGCTTCCCAGGAAGACATAGATTATTAGCAAGATCTTGCCAGAGGCATCTGGATATATTTCAATTTAGTGTTTTCTTCTGGCATTATCAACCACTTGGTGCAGTGGTTAAAATGCAGCCTTATCAAGCTAACCACATTCTGGAATTCAATCCTGACTAGCTCAAGGTTGACTCAGCCTTCCATTCTTTCAAGGTCGGTAAAATGAGGATCCAGATTACACCACAATTTAATATACAAGTTTAGCTTTTGATTTGCATTATTCTTAGAATGTTCAATATTGAATGTTTACGTTAAGGCAACAAATTCACTTCTCAATTCAACGTGGTGGGCTTTCTGAAGAAATTTCATTTTCCCCAATTATACCATTTAGAATTTCTACATAGCCATAACAAAATTACAACTCATCAGGTAAATTTAATTCTCCTTTGTGCAAAAACTCAACTTGAATATTCATTTACAAAGGAATCCATATTAGGAAGTTAGAATGAGTATCTAGAAAAAAAACTTACCGGGCAGAAATAAGTATTCTCTACTATGTGATGAGCAACCACACAGCTTTCTGAAGAAAGAGACATGATAAAAAGTAGTGCATCACGGGCCTGTTGGCCAACAGTCCCTTCTCGATGGATAAAAGGAATCAAGAGAGAAAATATTAGAAAGTTTGTAGCTCCTTGGTCCTCGCTGGTATGGAAAAAAAGTTCCAAGATGGACGGATCTTTGGCTAGGATTGAGCATAGCTGGTTGAGAAGAACCACTAGCTCTACTTCAACGGCTGGTGTGGTAGTTCCTGAGCAAGAACTCAGCAACATCATTAATGGTTTTAGGATGGGTTTGTGATGCAGCAGCTGCTGATGAGATTGTGTGACAAGCATTTCATACATTTTCAGTTGCTCAATTTTCATCTCATCCGTGAATTCCCTCCTGAGGCTCCAAAGAAAGAGCTTTTCCATGATATTTTCTGTCACCACAAACTCCAGGATAGGTCCCATGGCTGCATCTTTTGCCTGTTCTTCAATTAAAAGGAAGAGCATGTGCTCTACATAGTTCTGAACAGTGCTGGCCTCATCTGGAGAAATTGTCCCATATTTTGCTTGAATATTTTTTAAAGGGTCATGCTTCTCTAAAATTTTCACAACCTATGAAAAAATTAAATAATGCATATTCGATCATACAATAGGCATTAAAATATGGACTCAGTATTGCAACCTTTAATTATGAAAAATTGCATTTATGAACACATATCATAATAGTTCAGAACATTCCAAATGGATCCATAACAGGCAAGCTATGGATTAATGAGTAGAAACAGCCTATGCATTACGTAAATATATCTCGCCCCAAATGGCTAATCTAACCAATTGTGCTACTTAAGAAGAGCAACACACGATGACTCAGTTTACTCACCAAAATATGACCATGTTGAGCAACTAAGAATGTTCCTAGCTTCATTTATGGGCAAGTACATTTAAAGAGTAAAAGTTCAATCACTGAAATAGAAGCAGAGGTGGTATTCAGCAGGTTCTGACCAGTTCTGGAGAACTGGTAGTGGAAATTTTGAGTAGTTTGGAGAACCAATAAATACCATCTCTGAGTGGCCCCGTCCACACCTATTCTCTGCCTCCCCAGTCCCATCTGATCAGGACGAAAAGGGGATTTTGCAGTAACCTTCACCTGGAGTGGGGTGGGAATAGAGATTTTACAGTATCCTTCCCCTGCCACGCCCACCAGGCCATGCCCACAGAACAGGTAGTAAAAAAATTGAATCCCACCACTAAATAAAAGATACAGTATAAAAATACTAGATTGATACTAATGCCCACACTGAAAGGCGCTCTATTGGCAGATATATGTGGGCATTAGACACCACTAATTAAAAATGAACAATACAGGATTCAGAAATAATATATTGAATGCTCTAAATATAGTAATGCAGCCTTACAGCATAGGAAGTGTTTTGGTGGATTTAAGAAATATAACCTGGCAAAGAAGTGAACTGTCCATGAAGATTCAAAATGCAATTATTTTAAAAGGACTTTACTGCACTTACAACAGAACCTAGGAACCTTAATTAGAACATGAGTTTATTCAATTGGTTGTTATATTCCTAATATACCATATTTTTTTTCCTTTTTAAAAAACAGTAAATTATACAGTTCTTCAAAAGTCAATGAAGATATGCTTGGTGTCAGTATCATACGATATGGCTTGGACTCTGACAATTCAAGCAAATATCGGATGGTTCCAATGGGTTCCTAACAATTCAATCAATAATAAAGAGAAATAAAAGAAGAAAAGTTCTCAGAGCTCCATTACCTGTGCCCAGTGGGTTTTAAATACTATCATGCATGTTTCTGGGTCAACTCCTTCTAGGCTCACAGCCTGATGGGATTTTTTCCCACTTGTACCTGTGGACATCATAAGCTCTTCAATGGTCAATTCTACTAGGCCATATTAAATTTCCTTTTCAACATGAGTAGCATATCGCTGCATAACACGTGGATAGACATCTCTGATCTGCAAGGAATTCAGAATAATCCGGATAAAGCATGTGGACTGTAACACAGATAATAAAAGCAAAAAAACACGAATGGCTCTCAAAAATGCCTGGAATAACCTATAAACATGCTCTGCTTCCATAAACAAGTCTGTATTTCTCATATATTGTGCAATGTTTGTCACTATGAATGCTATATAACTCTGTGATCCCTTTGCTGTGCAGTACAATTGGGAAGATGTTACAGGAAAAGTTATCAATCATTCTCAAAAGAAGAATACTGTTTAGTTTGGGTGCAGCCCTTTTGATTCTTCTGATTCAAAGAGGTAAGAGCTTTTAATAAAATTCCACAGAATCTATTAACTGGAAGAATATACAATGGAACAAAAAATAATTTGGTAACTCTTCTTTTCACTGTAAGACAATACTGTTTATTTAGACAATGAGAGCAATTATATTCAAATGTGAAAAATATTTTTGGCAAAAACAGCTACTGCTTTAGAAATACTTAAAATTTTCTTTTCAGTAGTGGCAAAATGTGTGAAATTACACCATGTTAACTTACGCTGGCTGAAAGCATCACTGTACTGATAAGAAAATGTTATTATAAAAACAGAAGTTCTTGTACTTAATCAAAGTATCCATGTATGTTCATATAAATGCAACATGTTACAGACTTAATGTACTAGAGACAAAGTTTGCATAATCAAATTATTTATACAAGCTAAGTTCCCAACCTTCCTTCTTTTCCCATTTGTATAAGCTATTCATTACAGTTTGAAGGGTTGTTTAGCTACTGCTACTAGGACAGGGTGGCAAGAGAGGAGGGAACAGAAAACTTCCCCAACAAAGTGTTATTTGAAATTCAATTTAGTTTATTATAAATCTATATGCTTGAATACTATTTATACATAATAAATTGTCTTCATATAATATTCAAATAAAAGTATACTGTACTGTGAAAGTACTGGCCTCGCTCAAAAAAATAATCAAGAACTTGATATCTTAATGTATATTCATTTCCCAATTTCATCCCCCAGACATGCATTATTATTTAAATAACATGAAACAATGCATACAGCTATATATTGTTAGAAATTCATATTTCAATTATTAACAAAAACTCTTATCTCTCAATTACCATATCTGCCTGAAAGGAAAATAATCCTGAATTTATGGCAAACCCCCTCCCCCCCAAAAAAGGCGTAAGAGTTGCTTGAAAAAAATTCTAAACATTATTCCTCTCCAGTGCCAAGTTTCCGTATGTTGTTAACTAGGATTTTGACGGCAGGTGAAATTAATCTTAGTTTTCTTCATCCCACCATAAACTTGTGCATGTTTAGGAATGTATAGTACATGCAAGTGTTTTTTGTATATACATTTGTGGCGGTGTAAAAGTCTTAATTCTCCCCATCCGCCCAAAAAAGTCAAAGACAAAATAAAAATAAATATCATTTGAATTAGATACCAGGCTAGAAACAGGAAGCTCTGGTCCTGCCTTAGGCACAGCCAGTTGAGTAACTTTGTACTCCTTGCCTTCTTTCAGCCTTGGGAAGAAAATAATGATAACCCACTTCTGAAAACATTTTCAAGAAAACTGTGCGGACTTGCTCTGGAAATCACTTAACACTCTCCATCTGCATAAACTATTCCCTCATGCTCAGGAGAAGAACAAAAATGGAGGAGCAAAACAGGTTGCAGGTAAGAAGAAGTACAGTGGGTAAATTGAGAAAGAAAGGAAAAATAACTGGATGGAGATGGACAAAGGAAACGATAAAGAAGGAAAGGAAAGAGAAAAAAATTTTCTTTAAGAAGTACAAACACTGGCTGGAAAATATCTCTGTAAAAAAATGATAATCAAAGGACAGACCCTATAGGGAAGGCTTAACTCCATACCTTCTAATTAAAAGGCTTAACACTTAAGGATTAACATTTCTTCCTGTGACTTGGAGGAAATGCTTTGTTTCAGTCACCTGCACCAACTCTAACTAAGTGTAGCTTATGTTTACTGAATGATATACCTGACTGTTAAAAACTCTGCTGGAGGCAAGGAGTTCAAGAGATGTTTCCATTCAATTTCCAGGTTGCAAGACTTAGCTGGTCAAGGCATTTTGTGAGACATTATATGAGCATCTCAGTTTTCTCCACTTGGTTGGAGAACTAGACTCTTTTGAGGCAGAACTGGACAACTGAAACAAACTGTCCCCTTAAAATCATCACTTTGTGTATGATACTTTATATAATGCTAGCATTGTCCAAAGCACACAGCAGTCTTTCCAACTACAGAAGATTGTCAATTGCTTCTTTGTTCAGAAACTGGAAGATATACTTCTGAGAACTGTCCACTGTCCCAGGGTGACTAAAGGACCTACCCATCTTGCTGAATATCAGAACAACTGGGTTGGAAGGGAACTTGGAGGGCATCTAGTCCAGCCCCCTTCTCAAGCAGGAAATCCTATACGATTTCAGACAAATGGTTGCCTGAATGAGATCTAGGGATATTCAGAATGAATCATTCTTTCAAGCTTTTCATTTTAGTCAGTTGTGATGTTCACTGCTTCTTCTGTGTTCTTTACTAACGTCAGGCCCAAAGAACCAAAGAACCAAGAATGACATGTGGAGTTCCTTCTGAGCAGTTCTTTACTGTTTGCCTATTAACAGAAATCAGGCTGCCTATTAACCAGACTATAACACTTACCTGCATAACGGTTAACTGTACTTTCTGATTGGGGGGGGGGTCTGCCTTTTCTCTCTATCTGCCCCTCCCTTCCTGCAACTGCAGACTCCATTCCACCACAGCTAATTAACAGGGTTGTTGTGGTGGTGGTGGGAAAAACAGGAGCATTAGATGTGTTCTCTGCTTTGAATTATTTGCAAAAATAATAAAAGTGTGATAAACAAGCAAACAAAATGCAGAGAACACATCTAATACACCTATTTTCCCCACGAAAACGTGTGACTTATGACACAATTGAGTCTGGGGTCATTGTTGAATGAAATATAGTCATTAAATAAGATGCCATGTGACTACTTACGAGACCATTTTGCTCAATGATTATAATCCCAGAACTCCTGGCTGTGGTTGTTAGGCAATTGTGTAGGTTGTTAAGTTGATGGGAGTCCCAGTAACAAGCGCAGTGTGCTTTGGACGGGAGCGTGGGGGAGTCTTTGGGAGGCTCTCCGCAGGAACCAAAAATCCTCCCTGCTAAATCCAAGCAGGAGTGAGAAAGGCACATGCCTAAGGCACCCCATGCTGCTTTATCTTATTGTACTGCCTCGCTCCTTGCTGACTGGATTTTGGCTCACTCTTGTCTCTACAGACTGGCTGAAAGAGCTGCTGCGTGCTGAAGGATGTCATCTCTCCTCCATTCATAGAACTTCTTCAGCGGGAACCACATGTGGAAGGCAACTCCTTTCACGAGGTGTAAGAATGGAGCTCAAATTGTCAGGGTCTGAGCTCCATCTCTGCGTCCCGCAGAAGATGCAATCTCTCCTCCACACACAGAAGGAAATGCCTTCAGTAGGGTGCAAAATCAATTCAAACCATCAGGATCTGAGCTCTTTCAGTCAACTCCCAGAGACAAGGGAAAGCCCTCTCGGCAAGCAGCAGCAACTTGCTACCTTCCCTGCTAGTTTCCCAATTGGCTTTCTGGGAAATATGGCAGAGAAGATTGCAAATGGTGACCACATGATTACAGGGACTCTTGCAACTGGTCATAAGTCTGAACAGATTGCCAAGGACCAGATTTCAATCAGGGACAGCACAGTGTTCTACAACAGCTTGAGGTGCCGTAACACACCCTTTCTGAGACCGCTCTATTTTCAAATCGTCATTAAACAACAATTGTAAATTGGGGACTACCTGTAGTTTCTCCATTATAATTAATTGTATAGCCTCTTTCTGAAGACACTGTTCTGGATTCACCTTCAGCCTTAGTTATGAACATCCCTGCTGCTATCTCTTTGATATGGAGGGCCATCTAAAATGGAAGCGCTGAACGGAAACAGGTTGTTTATTTATTAATTATTTGTTATTTATTCAGACATTCAAATATGAAAAGCTTTCTGACCTTTAAAAACTTCTTGCTTCCTTCAGCCTGAGTGGCTTCTTCTTGTTTTGGGATATGGGGAGATTATAGGAATTAATCAGGTGGTTTTCTTGTTATAGAAACATATCCTTCTGTTTCCAAAACACATTGGTATGTGTGTTTCCACTTGCACCAAACGTTTTGCCACCTGGCAGATACTGGCATCTGAGGGGCATTCTCCTTGGTGCTTGTTTCTTCCACCTTGTTGGTTAGTGCTATCTGTGTTGACAGGCTTGGTAACTCCAGTGGCTGATTCTCTTTTTTTCATCCAAAAAAAAAGGTGTATGGAATCAAATGATAAATGTGGTTTTCTTATGCACAAACTCTTATTTATTTTTATTTTTGTTTTCTACAAGGAATGAGTCAACTCCTCAAATAGCTACTTCTCTCTGAAAGGAATGACCATGAGGTTGAGCTCTAATTTGGAGTTCCATCTTCCAGCGTTTGAGTAACAAGCCTCAACATGTGATCGTTAACAGAACAGGGGTGCCCAAATCCCACTATTGGGCCTTGAGCCCTTCATAACTGGGCCGTGTAAGTAGTGGGCAACATGTGTGGGTGTACATGCTCCATTTGCGCAAGTGGTGGGCGTGCATGCCTGCCACTTGCACAAATGGATTTGTACATGCTTGCCCACTGCTTGTGTGGAACCATCCCCTCTCCCCCCCCCCCCCCCCGTTCCAGGACTGGTTCATAAAGCTGAAAAGGTTGGGAAACCCTTTCTAGAAAAATCCAGATACAACTGTAAACAATCAATAAACATGTCTGTACGGCTTCTCCTGTTCTGAATACTTTGTTGATATTCTCTCTTTATGTTTGGCTTCTGGAAAGTCAGATTTCCAGATCACTGATCTCTGGCAATGACAGATGAAACAGCTGTAACCCAGCTTCCCAATGCTTCTGCTTCATTTCAGCAGTATGCCCAATATAAGCTACATAGGATCAGTAAGTGTCTCTCCTCCCTGTCTTGGAATAATAATTTATGAGAAATTAATACTGACTCATCAGTGCTAATCCACCACTGTATGATCTTCTTATCTAAAAAAAAGATGTAGCTGTGTACCTCTTGCTAGTGTAGAGGAGGCCCTAATTTTGTTTGTTGTTTCTATTCCTCCTTACCTCTACCTTTGAAGAAGTCTGGAAACAATATATCTCAAGCTACCATTTTAAATCTTACTAGATTGAGTTATGTTTCTCCTGATTTATCAGAACTCATCCACATTCATCCAACATTCCTCTACATCCATAGCTTCTCAGTTCTCCCTCCACATTCTGTTGTGGGGACAAGACAGATTTAACAGAAGTGACCTAGTTGTGGCCTGGAAACCTGACAGCTACCAAGCTTTACCTCTGCAATTATTCACCCAAGAAATGAGTCTTTCTAATGCTGTGAAATGTTGCCACTCTTGCAACCACCAAGCGTCTTTGGTCAAATTAATGGAAAGGGCGAGGAAGAATGCCTTGCTATTCAAATCTTAAAAGTTATACTTCCCTTACTGTACAGTATAGTCTTTGTGAATTATCTTGATATTAGACCATCTTAATTACTGTGCTGTTTGACAGGTATGTTAACAAAGATAGTATATGCTGATCTAACATTATGAAGAACAGACATCCAAGAAAATATGTACTCCCATTCTGCCAACATACAGATTAACCTTTTAGAGAAGCGTTGCAGACATTCTGGATTCTGGAACACACATAATAAAATCTTTTTACAACTAATTCTGTATTAATTATACAGAAATTGTAAGTCTAGAAACCTGAACTTCCAGATATTCTCCAAGCATATAAACAATTATTAAAATAGCAATAGCACTTAGACTTATATACCACTTTACAGTGTTTTATAGCCCTCTCTAAGCGGTTCTATAGCATATTGCCCCCAACAATTTGGGTCCTCGTTTTACCCACCTTGGAAGGATGGAAGACTGAGTCAACCTTGAGCCTGGTGAGAGTCAAACTGCCAAATTGCAGGCAGCCGGCAGTCAGCAGAAATAGCCTGCAGTACTGCACTCTAACCACTGCAGCACAGCTGCTCATAAATAGCTTGTGAATGTGGTATTTTTAAATGGTTTCCATTGGTTTCATGGTCAATTGATTTTAAAATGTGATTTTTTTTAAAAAAAAGTGAATGCTCTTAATTTTATTATCTTTTAGGATATTCCTGTTAAGATTTGCAAAGATCCCAATTGAAAGGGGGGAAATGTGATTTGAACCATTTCTGAGTATGCAAGTAAGACTTGTGGGAAATCCATAAATCAGTTGGCACATGACCCAAGGAAATATGCATTTGGTTTCATATGTTTCAGTATCCACACCCACATGCATACTAAATTACATTTTGCCCTTTGAATCCAGATCACCATAGCCCTAATTGCTATGGTTATCTAGGGAGGAAGAGTGATTTTCCTTTCTATCTTTTCTGCAACAGAAAACAGAACTTCCTCCCTGCCCCCAATTATTTTATAAGACACACCAATGGGGCACAGATTTTGAACAGTGTAATAGCCTGTGTGTATTGTGCATGTATCAGGCTCTGTTAATCCTGAGAAATGAGACTTGAGGATTATCTGACAAATAAAATCCCCAAGAATCAGACCCTTTCAGCTTGAATCAACATGATACAGGCAGGGAATCCCTTTTTTCCCCAGTGTCCCTGAAGAACTGCTCAATGAATGAAGAAAATACTAAAATAAAAATATGCAGGGATTGTAGAGTAGCAAGGCAAAAAAAAAAAAGAGTTCCTCACTTAGAATTGTGAAAAAACTCATACAGCCTTGGCCTTATTGTAAGGAAGGATGTAGTAACAAATAACACACTGAGAGAGGTGAAAATAGATTGGCATGTTTATAAAAAATAAACAGTAAATATTTCTTAGCACGGGTTAATTGCTTTGTGTATACAACATAAAATCATTTGCAATTACTGCATCTGAATATTTAGGTACTGTATAGTGATCTCAGTGGCACTCTAACTGATTTCCGGCTGCTGGAAGGCCGGGTGCTGGAAGACTCTCTGTCCGGAAGACTCTCTGTTTGGCAGCCGGCCCACCATAGAGAGCACTCCTAGAGCAGCCGATGCTGGAAGACTTGGCAGCAGAGTTTTGGAGTTTGGAAGTTATGCTTGGAGTGTGGCGGTGGCGGCAGGCAGCAGCGGTGCCCTGGGAGAGCTGCGCAAGGGTTTGGTGAGGCTGGAAGGCATGCTCGCTGGGGGCGGAACAGGGGCTCACGCAACCCCCCTCTCCAGCCGGGCAGAACTCCATGCACTGACCTAGGGGGTATCCCGAATGTGCCAAGCCGCAGGAGCTGGGGGGTGGGCAGAGCGCCATGTGGCTTTGCGCCTTAGTGATACCCCCTAGGTCAGTGAATGGAGCTTTGCCCGGCTGGAGAGGGAATTTGCTGGATGGCTGCTCGTGAGCATGGTTACCTCATGGCTGCTTCACACCTGAGGCTGTGCCTGGCTCTTCGGCAGTCCACTCGCAAGGGAGCAGCCACCTAGGAACCCCAAAACAATAAGCCCTCCCTGATAATAAGCCCAAGGCCATATTTCGTGGGCTAAAGAAAATAAGACTCTGGCGTATTTTCTGGGAAACATGGTATGTCGCCTGGCACACACGGCATCACTTGTTCCTCTTCCGGGTTTCTGGTGCGCATGCACACACGTCAATCAGCTATCCTTTGCACGTGCCACAGTGCCAGAAACCGGAACAGTTGGGCTTCTGGTTTCCAGCGTGCGCATGCATGCCGGCCAGCTGATCATCACACTTGCATGCATGCCAGAAACCCAGAAGAGGAACGGGCTACGCTGCAGATGTGCATGCTGGAAACCGGAAGTTCATTTCCCAGTGCACACATGCCCCCTGAGCAGCTCCTCTTCCGGGTTGCGGCCCCAACAAACACATACATGCTCCCTTTTAGGCACTCAGTGCTGAAAAGGTTTGCCATCACTGTTATATAGCAACTTGAATCCTGCTTTATACATTTATAAATATATTTATATGCTAAATATAACTGCATTATTGTAACAACTATGGGCTACCAAAGTGTAAGCTTCCCTTTCCTATTTCTGATATTTATATATGAATTTATATAGAAGTTTACCTTTTTCCTTGTTTGACAGAGTCATAAAAAATATAATTATGATCTAACAGTCCTTGTGTTTGATATGTATGGCACCTGCAACACTCTTTTACTATCATTTCTGTAATGCCTCTACAGTACTGAGCAATTTCCTTTTCATATTGCATTGAGATCATGCCTATCTCAAAGTTTCTGTTGCTAAGCAAGACAATTGTTAAGTGATTTTTGCCTCATTTTATGACTTTTCTTGCCACACTTGTTAAGTGAATCACTGCAATTGTTACGTTAGTGGCACAGTTCTTAAGTGACTCTGGTTTCCCCATTGACTTGGCTGTCAGAAGGTCACAAAAGATAATTATATGACCGGGGAAACTACAGCCATCATAAATATGAGTCAATTGCCAACCACCTGAAGTTTGAGTTAAGTCTAACTACTGTTGCTAAGCAGCGTGGTCATGTGATACTTCGCCTAATCACTCATTTGCTTAGTGATGGAAATTATAGCCCCAATTTGGTTCATTAAGTGAGGATACCTATACAGGTAGTCCTCAACTCACGACACAATTGAGGCCCAGTTTATGTTAAGTGAGAAATTTTGTTAAGTGACTTTTGCCCCATTTTACGACTTTTCTCACTACATTTGTTAAGGGAATCACTGCAGTTCTTAACTTAGTAACAGGGCTGTTAAGTGAATTTGTTTTCCCCATTGATTTTGCTTATCAGAAGGCCGCAAAAAGGGATCACAGACTCTAGCGCAGGGATCTCCAAACTTGGCCACTTTAAGACTTGTGGACTTCAACACCCAGAATTCCTCAGCCAGTCCACAAGTCTTAAAGTGGACAGGTTTAGAGACCCCTGCTCTAGGGCACTGTAACCATCATAAATGTGGGTCAATTGTCAAGCATCCAAATGTAAAGCGCATGACCATGGGAATGCTACAACAGTCATAAGTGTGAAAAATGGTCATGTCACTTTCTTCAGTGCCATTGTAACTTCAACAGTTCACTAAATAAACTGTTGTAAGTCAAGAACTATTTGTATATTATTTGCTTAACCATGATTAAATTCCCATTGATTCATGCTATATCACTAAGCCAAAACCATATTTTATAAACCATAATTGTCTGCACATTGCTGAGTTCCCAATAATTCATGATTGTGTAAGCCAAGGCTTCAGAACAAAATATGTACCTGAGAGAGGTGTTTCTTTACTGCATTTTATTACTGCCCTATATAGAAGGTTAAAATACATTTTAACATCTAAAATATAATGACAGAGGTGAAATACATGTAATCTTTGTTTTGTGGTCAATTGTGACCGGACATGAAATGAAGTGGCTACTAAGGAAAACCATGACTGTCCTTATGACCTTCCAAGATTGCAATTCTGAAGACTGATCATAAAGTTCCATCCCCATCGTAATTATGAACAGTCTAAATGAGACAGTCATTAAATGAGGATCAGCTCAAGATTTAATAATGCATTATTTTTGTTGCTTCTGTTTTAGACAGGTTTTTTTTTCCTTACAAACATACTATTGGTCTAGGAATTAGTAACAGTGATAAATCTGTGCGCGATAAAGGAATTTATAGCTGACCTTTGGGAAGCTATGCAAGAACTGTTAGGGAAGGGCTAGGCTAAGAGTTTACACAGTTGAGAGATGGAAGGAAGTTTGAGAAAGAAATTCAAACACCACCACTCCGATTTCGAAATAAAATGAGACAGAGATAAAGTTGAATAGATTTTTAAAATTCTGCTACCTGAAAACAATAAAATGGCTTTCCTGATATCACTAGAGGGTAGTTGTTGTTTTAATTGATCTACCTGACTGCAACTGTTGATTTTATTTTGAATTCTGTTTTTGGGGGATTGTTGTACAATGTTGTTGTTGTTGTTTTGTTAGAAACTGTTTTTTTCTAAACACTTGGTTTCATTGGGTTAAAAATGGAATTCATTTTTTTTAAACTACATGTAAGATTGAATCATTACACTGCTACATCTTATGTTCCAGAAAAGACACAACATTTGTTGTATATTTATGGGCTTTAGGCAAGAACACGAAACATTTCCTTTCTATGTTTCTTAGGGCAGATCTGAGTCGAAAAGAGTTCTTGTTAGAAGAGCTAAGAACAGTCCAGCCAGACAACTGGATGGAGGTCAGCAAGTTCAGTCTGAATAGCAACAGCCTACCTTAATTAAGTATCCATGACTGCAGAGTCTTCAGAAGATGGTTTGTAACAAACATCCCAATCAATTTCAGACACCATTAGTTAACAACCCTGTAATAGTGCCCTTTGTAAAAAAGAAGAAAAATGATAGCTATAAAAATATACTGTATAACATTTTATGCTATCCTGAGTACCTTCCATCGTCTGACAAAATACCTCACAAAAATGATTACCATGAATAGAATTAATGACAAACAAAAGCATCAAAAGATTAGGGAAAATAGAAGTTTGTGCAGCTGTGACAAAGTGGCTTCTGGGAATGAAAAGCATCAAAGTTGTAGGTAACCCAGCACTGGAAGATTTTAAGAAGAGATTGGACAACCATTTGTCTGAAATGGTTCAGGGCTTCTTGCCTGAGCAGAGGGTTGGATTAGAAGACCTCCACAGTCCCTTCCAAATCTGTTATTCTGGTATTCTGAATACAGTCCAATTGTGTGTTTTGTGGATATTAAATCCAACCCACAAGGATCAGACCAATCACCATATAAGCATGGAAAATGAACTGCTCTAGGCAGAATCCTGCTTCCTTACTGATACGTTTCCCAGATCTAGAGAAACACATGGTTATAATGACTAATATTTGCATTAAGCAAATATATTGCCATAGTAACAAGGACAGTACACAGCTATCTACCTGCCACAGTCTTCTAAATTATTCAGCATGCCAATACTGCAGTGACACTGTGTAAATGATCACATTCATTAATAGAACCCTCTGCAATGAAAACAGTAATCACATGTCATCTAGATTGATCGTTATTTATTAAAATAGGGAGGAAGGATTTGCAGTGATAATTGCAGCAATAAGTCTAAGCAAAACATATAGAGATAGGATGAAGAAAATAGTAATATGTTAAAAGATTGAAAGATTTGTAAATCCTTCTGTACTTAACCAGAAGTTCTAAAAATTACAAAAAAAATTCAGCGTTTTTGCCAACACGCATCAAAAATAGAACAAGTGCTTTAAAAACCTATGATCATTCTTTCTAACAGAAAATTCAGAGGGTAAATGTTGTACAGTTTCAATTCTGCAGAATTTAGCAATTTTGAAATTTAGCTCCAGGAAATCAAATTATGCAGATACACATTATGGTTAAACTGAAAACATGCACTGGAAAAAAAAATATCCGGAAGGTCTGGAAGTTATAAAATGATATCCAAATACTACTAAAAGTTGATGAAAAATGGGAAAGCAAAACCGAGAAGATCAAAAGACTTGCCTGAATACAGGGGACATTTATCTGGCTGGCTGGACTCTTGAAAACCCAAACTTCCATTAAGATACAAAGACACACTAGAACAATGACTCAGAAGTTGCACATTTTCAAAGCTAACTAGATTATCGTTTGACCAGGCATTCTCCATTTCCATTTCTTATACTAATCAGGAAAGTTGAAATAAGAAATGTACTTGGAATATTTTTAATCCATTTCCCCAAAAAATAAATATTTGGAACCCTGGGAGAATTAACTTTACCAGCATTAAAATTTGCTTTTTCCCCAAGCATGACTCTTAAAGAATTTTCTTTAGCAATATTGATTCAAATGAGAGCAGTAGTGGTATAAGCATCCCAACAAACAAATCCCTTTCCATTTAACCCTAATCTATGCATATATTAGTTTGGGGAATTTATGAATCTGTGCTTTATACAACTGCTTGAATTCTTGTAACTCTGAGAAACAATTCTTACGCATGTGCCTTATTCAGCATTTGTTAAACAAGTTACGCAGTGCTACTATATGCAAACCACACCTATATTTTAAAAATTCTCCAGTTATGCAATTATCATTTGCAGCTCAGCCACTTTTTTCAACATTCTCATAGTATATATTATTTCCTTTTCATAATTTTTCTTAAACTCTTAGTTTCATAGTACATGTTTCAACCTTACTTTGACATGTTAGTGCAAATCTCTAAACTTACCCCCAGCAAACCCTACATTTAGCTTGTTCAAAATCATTTCACATCTTTATCTTTACTTTGCTGGAAGTTTCTGCTTTACTCTTCTTTCTCCATTTCTGTAACATTTTCTAATATCCATCGAAATCATGTTTTCCACTCCTTTTAATTAACTATTACTTGCACTTTGTTCTGCATTTTTCTCCCTATATACTTTATACAGCATATCTGTCTTTTTTTTTCTTTCAGTATCATTTTCTTAATGATTTTTCCTTATCCATAGCCTCTTTCTCTTCATCATTTTGTCAAGCATCCATCTTCATATTTTCCATTTTTATAACTTAAGAGTTAACACACTTCTGTGACACTGCACAATATAATAATTTTCATTTTGTTCCAGGTGCTTTACCCAGCCTTTTTCATTACTTTCATTTTCCATTAATTCTTTTGGTACATTAATTTATTTGCTAATACCTTTTGTTAATGCTTGGGCCATACATAATTCATATTTTGTTTTCTACCCATCAGTCTACATTCATTCTGAACAACATAAGTATCTATATACAAGTTTTTCATTTGAAGAAACCAAATTTCTTTCCCCAAATTTCTCGCAAATGTTTTCCTATCCAACTACATTTTTCTATTCTTAAGCAAGAGCCCAATTGTTATTCTACAACAGTGTCAAACTCAAGGTCTGCGGGCCGGATTCAGTCTACCCAGTGCAAAGACGAAAGATCAGGCCAGCGTGGCTTCAGCCCAGTGTACCCAGTGTGAAGAGGAAAGATCAGGCCAGCATAGCTTTGGCCCGGTCTACGCAAAGCAAAGAGGAAACATGACATCTGTTTGGGGAGTGGTACCAAGCTGGCCACACCCACCCAGTTGGCCACAGTTACCCAGTTGGCCACGCACCCACCTATCCCACCCAAGGTCAACCACAGCCCTGAAGAGGCCCCAAATGAAATTGCATTTGACACCCCTGTTCTACAACATGCATTACTATACTAATGCTCCAACCATTATATCTAGAACAAAACTTGGAATTTTTTAAACTGCAACATTGAAAACAACTTCCTATATTCCTCCTTATTCTTTATTAATCCTTATGTTAGATCGTGTGAGCTAGTGGTTAACATGCTGGATTAGGAGAAAGGAAACTTGGATTCTAGTCCTCCCTTAGACATGGAAGATAGTTGGGTAACTTTGGGTCAGTCGCTATCTGTCAGCCCAAAACTGGATAATAAAGTCATAGAGGGGAAGTTGTTTTTGCAGTTATTAAGCAAACTGCATGAGCCTGTCTGAGAAGTCACCAGGAACTTTAACTCAAAGGCATCATCCTGTGCCACAAAGATTGCTACTTAATCTTTGTTCAGCTGTTTTGTAAGATTTATAGCCATACAAATTTAATATCAAACCTCTCATAGAATAAAGATCACTTTTATGCAGAAAAATGCAAAAACCAAGAGTCCTTAGTTACTTAATAAGCCATCTTGACTACAAAGCTGGTAACATATATAAAAGAATTAGTATTTTAGACTATTTTCTCAGCAATAATTTCTTCATGTTCTTTACACTCTATCATTACAAACATATGTTAAAATGGTAGTAGAATCCAAATCAAAAGGTAAGTATTTCTCTAATCAAAATTACATTTTGCACCTCAACCTACTTATCTTGTGGAATATAAAGGGTATTGCATTAGAACTTTTTTTATCTGTCAGCATAGTTTGTAATATTTCCCAATAACCTGAAAATACTTTATTTATCTGTCCAAGACTGAAATTCTATTATTGAAGGAAGATTGCTATCTATTATTAGAATGTAAGACTTTACCTACTTCTTCCCATCCAACCAGCCAATTTGTCTACTATTAAGAATTTGTTTGTTTTTAATTTGTACTTTGATTTGTAAGGCAAAATAAATCTCAAGCCTCAGTAATATAAACAATATGTTTCCTTTACTTTTTTTTTCCTGCAGAGAAAGAATCTGTGTGCTTCAAATAAAAATGAAGAAGAAACATGAACAAAAGCTAACACAGCCTGATTTCATGCTTATATTCTGATTTCAATTCTGCCAGTGTTCACCCTATTCACCTCTCTTTTTATTAAATCTATTCTCATGAAGTTGGAAATCTCAAAACGCTACACATAATTTGGTGCCTCCTGATCTATATACCACTGTAATTTGAACATGAATTTTCTTTAGGCATCGCTCATTTCTTCACATTTAAAAGGACATTTTACATTTAACCAACAAGCATGAAAATACTTTTTTTTAAAAAATACAAATTCTAGCCTAACAAATAATATTTCCTAAAAAGCTTCATTTGTAATCAATGAGTAAAAAGTAAGAGAGTAATCTGCGAATTTTGGTTAGTCAATCCATGTCAGAACAACACAGGAACAGCTCAGCTTTTCGCAAGAACGGTTCTCCTTTTTTTTCCTTGTTTGAAAATGAGCATCTGTATAATAAAATACCACATTCATCTATATATTGGAGTTCATATGCAAACTAATATACTTAAACTGCATACTAATCATAGTTGTCCATGGAGGACAAGAGGTGGGTGACTAAATACCTATTGTGACATAAAGCTTGCTCCCTACATTTTTGTATGATGATTTTCATTTCTATTTATTCTTTTAAAATGTATATAGTCACCTTCTATCAGAGGGGCTGTGGGCACAAGGCAAATATAAAAACAGAATCCAAATGTACAAACAATTAAAAGAATTCAGATTAAGACACCTAAATCTCTATGCTGACATACTGTTTCCAGACACATCCACACTCACACCAGAGCACCATTAATATCATGGCCCCAAGTCTTGGGGGTGAGGGGAAGCCAACCCTTCATCTTCTGAGAAGGAGGCAAGATCAGGGCTTCTGTATTTTGGAGAGAGGCTCATAGCAGACACCATGACAGAGAAGGCATTCCTCCTCTTAGGATGCAATTCTAATTCATGTCATAGACATGTGTCACTTTAGTTCATGTCATGGTCATAAAAGCTTTATTACTTCGGTATTATTATGGTTAAGAAAGGACTTTTATGGTAAAGTTAAAAGGAAAAGAAGAAAGATGTATGCATTATTATTTGCCCATGGTAACCTGTATGCATCAATGATTATTTTCAGATAATAATTTACAATTACTGATGTCCTTCATGCTAAATAATGAAAACTACAATACAAACATCAAGCAAGAATTCTAGTTGAAGAATAAAATCTCAAAAATTATCATATAAAGACTTCAATAACAAATTTATTTATATAATAAAAAATATGCTACAGAATAATCTGTTCTGGTTAGTTCTTATAGCCCATCTGCAAATATTCCCATAAGCCTTGAGCAATTTAATCTAGTGTACAGATGGTTTAAATCTCACCAAACTGCTTAGCTTTTTGAAAACAAAATATGAAATTCTATGCTATCAGGGTAGCATACGTGTATACTGAACTATCATGTGTAGAATTGTATAACTATGAACCATGCCAATTTTTGATGGCATCTATATAACTATCACTGAGATAGTACTTTAAAAATATGAGCAGTAACATCCAAAGTGCAACAAATGTTTTAATGAAGACCTGAAAGAAGAATCCTAGAAAATAATTCTATCCTTAGAAATAAAATACAATATTTATAGTTAATAATTTTGTATAAAAGGTAAATGTTAGATCGGGTGAATGAAGGCACACTCAGGCTTCAGAGTAACGAACAGCTCTTTATTAGTACAAGTCAACTATGTACAATCCAGCGAAGGTTCAGTCTGACCGCAGCCCTTTTATAGGGAGCTGTCAGACCCTTCGACCAATCAGATTGAATCTCTGTTCCCGCCAGAACAGAGGACCTTGGTGAAAACCATTAGTACTGTTTCTGATATCTAACGGTAAAGGTTCGCCCGTACATGTGTGCTAGCTGTTTCTGGCTCTAGGAGTGGTGCTCATCTCTGTTTCTAAGCCAAAGAGCCAGCGCTGCCCAAAGACATCTCCATGGTCATGTAGCCAGCATGACTAAACACTGAAGATGCATGGAATGCTGTTACCTTCCCACCAAAGGTGGTTTCTATTTTTCTACTTGCATTTTTTATGTGCTTTCAAACTGCTAGGTTGGCAGAAGCTGGGACAAGTAACGGGAACTCACTCTGTTACACAGTGCTAGGGATTCGAACTGCCAACCTTCTGATCGACACGTTCAGCATCTTAGCCACTGAGCCACCGCATCCCTTTTTGTAAAGTATCCATCAATAAAATTGTTAGCATTTACATATTTCTTAAATTATGCATACCTAATAAATACAATGATAAAAAGCAGAATAAGACAATTATCTTAAAACTTAGGGCTGAGAAAGAAAGGGGGAAAGCAAATTTCACCAACACAATATCATAAGAAAAGGCTGTAGGTAATATTTTAAACTAAATCTCAGGCAACATATCTCTCTGCTCCATCATCATATGATAAATATGTAATATTGCAGCCTTTTTCTAAACCACTCCTATATTTAGCAGTATTGCACTTCTGCATTTGCTGCTGAATTGTCTTTAAAATGATTTATGGGCTTTTTAGTGTCTCATTCGTTGCTACAATTGGGAACTATTAACCAAATGCTCCCATGTGACAGCACATCAATTTGCAGTGATTTCTGCTTTTTGACATTTTTTACCAGATCAGAATGACTCATTTAAAACGCTGTTCATTTCTCTTTGGAAGAAGATAACAACGCTTTTCTTTCCTTTCTTATGCATAATTGTAATCAAGTTTCAATTAAGCTGTATTCCTAAAACAGCAGCAGTCATGCTGTATGTGCTGTGAAATCAGTTTATCGTTGCCTTGAAAAATCAATAAAAACTGTAGTTAGAATAGGTAAGATATGGTTTACATACAAAGCATTACACAATATAACATTTACTGATTATATATAAGAGTGATGGCTTGTTGATAAACCATAGCTAAATTTTGGTTTGTCTATAAACCATAGCTAATTAGCACAAGATGTGAATTCATAGAAAATGTAAAAATAATCGATAACTTTTTGATTTATCTCAGTAAAGATGAGTAACAGCATAATATTTTAATGGAAAATGTAGGAATAGTTAGAGCTACATTTGCACATCATATCATAAAACAAGAACGACTTTGCTAGAGAGTAAAATCTCAAAACAAGTTGCTAGAAATGCATGCTATGCAACCTTGTGTATGACTACAGAGATCATGAGCAAGAAGGACCAGCCACTACCAAGGCAATGGCGTTTGAGCCAATGAAGAAACAGCTTGAGAAATCAAAATGTCTCATCAAGCCCCACCCTAGTTCACATGAAGACAAAGGGAGGGGGGCGCACATTCAGACTTGTTACTATTCTGCTACTATAACTTTGACATTGTTTCTTAGTATAGTCCACTTTGTAGGGCTGAAAGTGGTTGCCTCATTTTGCCAATAGCCTTTTCATTTTGTTTAGAAGCAAATTAAGAAAACTATTTTTCCATAAGCTAGTATACAATTTAGGCTCAGAACTTCTGTGTTATAAATACAGTTTAGTAAGTTTTGCATTCACCTACAGTAATATCAATTCCTATAAGGGGAAAAAAATACAGTTTTTTAAAAAATCTATCTATCTACACTATATTGCCAAAAGTATTCGCTCACCCATCCACATAATCAGACTCAGTTGTGAGCGAATACTTTTGGCAATATAGTGTATCTATCATCTATCTATCTATCTATCTATCTATCTATCTATCTATCTATCTATCATCTATCTATCTATCTATCTATCTATCTATCTATCTATCTATCATCTATCTACTTACCTACCTACCTACCTACCTACCTACCTACCTACCTACCTACCTACCTACCTACCTATCTATCTATCTATCTATCTATCTATCTATCTATCTATCTATCTATCTAATAGTTTCTGCTTATTTTAATAGTACAAAACATATCACAAACTTCAAATTCAATTTTGATGGGAAGGGAGGAACTGAATACAACTTTGTGCTTAATTAAGAACCAGTTTGCTGTAGTGGTTAAGATGCTAGCCTAGACAACTGTGAGTTCTAGTCTCGCCTTAGGCCCAACCATTTTCTCTCAGCCCAACCCAATAGTCACAGGGTTATTGTTATGGGAAAAATAGGAGGATAAAGAAGTGTTAAGTACGTAAGTTAAGTGAGTTACTTAAAAGTAATAAAGGCGGTATAAAAAAAGGAATAAAATAATACACACAGTAACAGCCATAGTTCAAAAATAACAATAAATTTAGATATATAATTAAAGCAAAACAGTGCAAGTGGCAGTGTTCAATGCATAGCAACAACATGGTCTAAGTACAGTAAGTTGAAACTGGTAGAGAATAAAGAATGTATAATTACCAACTGTGATTGACGGAAAAAATTTACTAGGTGATTCTGAAGATCAAAGCTCCAGGTGTGATCTACCTGCCTGCTACAAGGGAGGGAGGGAGGGAAGCAAGGAAGGGAGGGAGGATCTCCCATACTTATTGCAAGCTTTCCGTAAGTAAATTCAATAGGCAAGCCAATAGGAAAACAGAAGTCAGTCACACTACCACTGACTTGTTCGCGCACCTCTGATAATTCTGTTTCTCTGTTTCAGTAAGGAAATGTCTCTAAAACAATGAGGAACAGATCACAGGTTGTCTAGTAGTTTCCTACAGGATAGTAAGGAATGTGAGTCTGATCTCCACTGAGTGTCAGCGTTCCAAATATCATGCAGAATTAAATCAGAGTCCTGACACTGAGAAGCCAACACTACTGTAGAGAATTTAGTTTCAGCACCCCTCACTTGTCGAAGCATGGAATCACTAGTACTTCTTCCTTAGAGATGAGGAGGAGGAGCTTCCTGGAGCAATGGTGGTCTGCCTGAGAGCTCCTTAGATCCACGAGCTCTTTTAAGGGAGCAGGAGTGCTGCCGGCCCCCTTTTTACATCATGGGGGCCAGGTGTCCAATAAACAGCCACCCTGGGTCTTTTTATGACCCAAGGGGGTCTCCCAGGGTGGCTTGAAGACCTGGAAATAGCTCGGAGAGTGGACCGGTGAGCTGCCGATGAGAGATGCCGCCCAGAAACGCCGTTTTTGAGACCGGAGGAGTTGAGTTCGCCGTTCTGGGAGCGGAGAGGTTTGGAGGAGCTCGGAAGAATGGTGAAAGGCAAAGAAACGGCGCCTGGAGCGTGCGGGGGCGTGCTGTGGTCGTTTTTGGAGGCTTGTGGCTTGGAGCAAGCCAGGGACTGGAGCAGGAAGGACTGGAGGCCGGTAGGAGCGGCGTTGGGGCTTGTAATGGTTTGGCTGGAGTGCTTAGAACTTGGATGCAGGCCTAGGCAAGACCTAAATGCCGAAGGCCTGGTAGGAGAAGGGCTGCGTTCCAGGAGGCTGCTTGGAGGCCGGGGGGGAGGCTTGCTGGGAACTGGCAGGCTTGTTGGGAACTGGCAGGAGGTTTAACATCAGACTTGGCAGGGGAGTTTTTTACCTCCTGCCAGCCACCTCCTTGACTGTTCCGTTTACCCCCCCCCCCCCTGCTGGCTTTTGGACTAAAACCTGCCCCTATTTTTCATCCGTGCGCGCCCTGGAGGTTTTTTACCTCCCTATCTTCATCTGACTGACCATCTGCCCCTGCCCATTATCAAGCAAAAATCCATCTACCCCTTGCCATCCACCATTGACCACCCACTAGCCCCCACTTACTGACCGGCACCTGACCAGCTTATTATCATCACTACCCCCCCTCATCTTGGACTGGATGATTCTCTTTGCACCGGAACCCGGCTTTTTCAATTTTATTGGACTATGGCGTATTGACCACACCATCTGCAGCACAGAGCCTAGGCCCTGATGAATTTTTAACAGCATATGTACTCTAGGCTAGACCTAATCCTACTGCGGGAGTGCCCCCTCTCGCAGGTGTGGCCCTCCACCCTTTCAAGGGCCCACCTTGATGACGGATTCATTAATCCCGAGAGGTGGAGGAAGCGGAGACTTAGGGGTTTTTTAGTTAAATGTTTTTTAAATTCTTTTAGGGGTTTAGGGGTTGAGGGGTGGGTGGGTCAGATCAGGAGCGATGACAGAGCCAGGTCACCAGGTGGGGTCTTGAGCAGAAGGAGCAGAGAGGAGGAGGGGGGAGAGGATATCATTCCTATACAGGGCTTCTTCATTCCAACAGTCGTAGGGAGGGGCAGATACGAGGACAGATTAACAACTCGCAGTCGGTTGGGAGACCATGGGTGCTGGTTACACCCGGTCGCTTGTACCAACCCCCGCATTCTAGGTGGTCAGGATCTGCAGGCCCAGGGCCTGAGGCTGTTGTTATGCAATGCGAGGTCCGTTGTCAATAAGGCCCCCCTCATTCATGATCTAATTTTGGAGGGGGAGCCGGACCTCGCGGGAATAACGGAAACCTGGTTGGGCCACGAGGGAGGGTTACCCCTCGTGGAAATGTGCCCACCAGGTTACCAAGCATTTCACCAGCCCCGGGCCCGGGGAAGGGGCGGTGGGGTAGCAGTGATTATCCGGGAGGACTTAGAGCCGAGGGAGTCCACTGTGCCACAGACGTCCAGATGTGAATCCCTTGTTGTGAAATGGGGCCCTGGGAGGCAGTTGGGCCTGCTGATAGTATACCTGGCTCCCCGCCATACATCAGCGACCCTGCCTGAGCTCCTCGAGCTGATCTCATCGGTGGCGGTTGAGACCCCCAAACTTCTAGTGATGGGGGATTTTAACCTGCCGTCGGTGGGAGAAGCATCAGAGGGGGTTCGGGAGTTCATGGCTTCCATGATAGCCATGGACCTGACTCAAATGATTCAAGGCCCGACACACGAGGGAGGTCACACCTTGGACCTTGTTTTTGTCTCTCGCCAGTGGTTGAGTGATCTGGGAGGAGTGAATTTAACCATCACTCCTCTGTCATGGTCAGATCACTCACTCCTCCGACTTGACTTCCCTGGTGCTACCCCTCGCTGCGGGGAGGCGGAACCGGAAAACACTAGATGGTTCCGCCCCAGGCGCTTGATGGAACCAGACAGGTTCCAGACAGAGATTGGGCCACCTCCTGCAGCCCTGACCCGCCCTCGGGTAGAGGACCTGGTGGCCGCGTGGAATAATGCGACTACCGGGGCCTTGAACCAGGTGGCGTCTTTGCGGCCTCTCCGGCGGCAACGATCCACCCTGGCTCCTTGGTTTACCGAGGAGGTAAGGGCGATGAAGCGCCGCAAGAGATGCCTAGAGAGTCGTTGGAGATCCTCCCGATCCGAATTTGACCGAGCACAGGTACGAGCCCATTTAAGGACGTACCTAGTGGCATTGAGAACGGCCAAACGTCAATATTGTGCCGCTCTCATTGCATCTGCAGAGAACCGCCCTGCCGCCCTGTTTCGGGTGTCCCGCTCCCTTCTGTTTCAGAGGCCGCGGGAGGCCCCTCTACAGGGTAGGGCAGAGGAGTTTGGGAAATATCTGCAGGATAAAGTCGCTCAAATCCGGAAGGATTGGGTCCTCTTCAGTGGCCCAGTCGAGACGCCAGTGGCGAGTCTTGAGAAACCTTTTTGGGAGGAGTTTGACTTGGTTGTCATCGAGGATTTGGACAGATTGCGTGGACGTCTGCGACCCACCACATGTTTACTGGACCCGTGTCCGTCCTGGCTTGTACTGGCATCCTGGGAGGTTACACGCGACTGGCTCCTGGGCCTAGTGAACGCTTCGTTGGGTGAGGGGTCTCTCCCGGCCGCCTTGAAAGAGGCGGTGGTGAGACCCTTGCTCAAGAAGCCTTCCCTGGACCCTACGGAGCTGGCCAATTATCGTCCTGTCTCCAACCTTCCCTTTTTGGCGAAGGTTGTAGAGAGTGTGGTGGCTTCTCAGTTTCCACGACATCTGGAGGAGAATGATTATCTAGACCCGCGCCAGTCCGGCTTTCGCCCTGGGCACAGCACAGAGACGGCCTTGGTCGCGTTGGTAGATGATCTCTGGAGGGCCAGAGATAGGGGCTGTTCCTCTATCCTGGTCCTATTAGACCTCTCGGCAGCTTTTGATACCATCGACCATGGTATCCTGTTGCGCCGACTGGAGGGGTTGGGGTCCGGGGCACCGTTTTACGGTGGTTCGGCTCCTACCTCTCTGGCCGGACGCAACGTGTGTTGGCAGGGGAGCAGAGGTCGACCCTATGCCCCCTTACTTGTGGGGTGCCACAGGGGTCGGTCCTCTCGCCACTCCTGTTCAACACATACATGAAGCCGCTGGGTGAGATCATCCGTGGTTTCGGGGTGGGATATCATCTGTACGCTGATGATACTCAGCTGTACATTTCCACCCCGAACCACCCCAACGAGGCCGTCGAAGTGATGTCCCGGTGTGTGGAAGCCGTACGGATCTGGATGGATGACAACCGACTCAGGCTCAACCCTTCCAAGACGGAGTGGCTGTGGGTTCCGGCTCCCCGGTTCAACCAGATAATTCCATCTCTGGCCATTGGGGGCATTCAACTCGCCCCCGTGGAGCGGGCGCGCAATTTGGGCGTCCTCCTGGATGCCCGGCTGTCCATGGATGAACATGTGACAGCCGTGGCCAGGGGGGCGTTCCACCAGGTTCGTCTGGTGCTCCAATTGCGCCCCCTATTGGACCGGGACGCCCTACGCACAGTCACCCATGCGCTGGTGACGTCTCGCCTGGACTACTGTAACGCTCTCTACATGGGGCTTCCCTTGAAATGCACTCGGAGACTGCAGTTGGTCCAGAATGCGGCCGCGCGGGTGATTATGGGGAGTACCAAGTACTCCCATGTGACACCTCTCCTGCGCGAGCTGCACTGGCTTCCTGTGGTCTATCGAGTGCGTTTCAAGGTCTTGATTACGATCTTTAAAGCGCTCCATGGCTCAGGACCTAGTTACCTGCGGGATCGTATTCTGCCCCATACATCCCTACGACCCATCCGCTCGCACAGAGAGGGACTTCTCCAGGTGCCGTCCACCAGACAGTGCCATGGGGCGGCGCCTAGGAGCAGAGCCTTCTCTGTGGCGGGCCCAGCCCTGTGGAATGACCTCCCCCCGGATATTAGGACCACTACTGACCTCCGCTCCTTCCGTGTCAAGCTCAAGACCCACCTTTTCCAAATAGCTGGCCTGGCTCAACCATAACTTCGTATCGCTCCTGATGGGTTTTTTAATTTAGTAATTTTATTTAAGGGGATTTTAAATTGTGTTTTTAATTGCCTTTCACTTATAAGTCAACTCTCCTCCATGCACATATGTATATGTCTCTGTTCTTTTTGTATATATGTTTGTCTTATGTGTATTTTTATTTGTTTTGATTGTACGCCGCCCCGAGCCCTTCGGGAGAGGGTTGCGGCTAATCAAATAAAAATTATTATTATTATTATTATTATTATTATTATTATAGTATTTGGTAAATAGGGCTGATGTAATTGAAAGAAGGCAGTCCTACAGTCCTATCCAAGAGCCAATCCAAGAAGAGCTTTACAAATCATTTTACTAGCATTTTATTTATTTAAGAAAATTTATATGGACGCCCAACTCACTCTCTGTTACTCCAGGCAGCTTACAAGGATAAGTAAACTTACCAGTCATCAATGCAGGGTCCACATAATTGGTGTTAAATGCTTCCAATGTCAGGAAATTGTAAGTAAGCGAGTCATATTCTGGAACCAGTTGTAATTCCCAAATATTCTTCAAGGGCAGTCACCTGTAAAGTAGGTCACAGTAATCCAAACATATAATGAGGGCATGAATCACTATAGCTAAGTCTTCCCATACCAGCTGGACCAGGTGAAGTCAAGCAAAGTTCTCTTTGGCCTTGGCTTCCTTCTGCTATTTGAGGAGGAGCTATGCTATGAGTCCAAGAGGACGCCCCAGATCAAAGTGCCTGGCCTCTCAGAAATAACCCGGAGTTAACAGCGAATCTTAGCGTATAAACAGTAATTCATCTTATTAGGTTCAGCTTTAGTCTGTTCTCCCTCAACCCGTCTCACAGTCTCTAGTACCTGAACAGCTAATTGACAGCATCCCACCTATACTATTGTTCAAAGTGGGGATATAGTGTCATTACTTTATTAATGATATTGTACCCTGGTACCGTAAATGACTGTGTATGTTATAATTAGAATTATATAAGCTATTGTTCTTTAGAAATATAATACAATGCTTAATGCACTTTCAATTGCATGTTAACTTTTTTGACAGTTATGTTCTTATCCTTATTAATACAATCCAATGAAAACTAATTCTTTCCAGTGCAATCTACTAATCTGGTTACAGCATAAGACTTTGGGTAGTTTCATACACTCTAAAGTGCCCCCTAAGAACACAAATTAAAATTTTATACATAGAATATACACAACAAAGTATTATTTTGCTGGTGTCTCTGACACCAGTTCCAGAAATTTAACATAGACAAACTTTTTGTTCCTTTAAATCTAAACCAGGAAGAATTATATATTAAATATATATTAAATACATATTTTAAATATATAAAAAATTCCATAACTACAATATCAGATGGTCATTTTAATTTAGCACATTAGATATCCAAGCTTAATTTTGTTAAATGATCCACCATTTCCCTTTTAATTTAAAGATTTCTGTCTTCAAGCCAAATAGGTTAATAATAACAGCTATCAAAGGAAGCAACACAGATATGGAGATGAAAAAGTAGTAATCCACTGTGAAAGGTTAAGTACCTTGAGGGCAAATGGCAGAGTAATGCACTCCACATTATGTAGCTATGTTTTATCACCTTCTGTGAAATATTTTACTTTAATATCACTGCAAATTATTAATTTAGCACCCATATAAAAAGAAATGTAACTTCTGTATTTACTTTTAACATCAACATTTTCATCCAGAAAACTGTGAACATTTGGAATCACAGCTTTTGATGCACTCATTGGAAATTACATTAAGTAGAATACCTCTTCTCAGTAGTAGTCCGCCTACTGTCCCCAACAATCTGGGCCTTCATTTTACCCACCTCAGATGATGGCAGGCTGAGTCAATCTTGAGCCTGGTGAGATTTGAACTGCCAAGTTGCAGGCAGCCGGCAGTCCGCAGAAGTAGCCTGCAGTACTGCGTTCTAACCATTGCACCACCGTAGCTCATATAACTCCCATTACTTTCAAGAAGCATGACCAACTGATCATGATGGAAGCTACAGTATATCTCAGCTTTTTCCAAGTATTGTATTCCACCTTCCCTACTGATCATACCTGTATACAAATAGATAGTCCTTAACTTAAAACCACAATTATGGACTACCTGTAATGTAGTATTAGTCCATCTGGTCATATTTCTTGTCTGGTTAATTGGCAAGGTTGACACTCAACTAGGGAAGGAAAAAGCTCATTCAAACTTGCAACATTCTGTTACTATAGCTTTCCAATAAAAGTAGTACCATAAGACCTACATGTTTTCCTAGTCTGGTCTCCTTAAAGGACAGCCATCCAGAAGAAAGAATGAATTAGCAGTTGTCCTGCTTTATCCAGTCCGATACCAACGACTAAAATACATTTATCTAGAAATCATCTGTAGCATTGACACATAAGACAACGATCATATCTCTTAACATTCCTAATAACTCAATCAGCATATGTGACCATATTTATATATGTTTGGTGAGAGGCAGTTTTGTACAGTGGTTAAGGTACTGGCCTATAAACCAGGAGACTGTGAGTTCTAGCCCACTTTAGACATAAAAGCTGGCTGGATGACATTGGACCAATCACACTCTTTCAGCCAAACCTACCTCATAGGATTATTGCTGTGAGAAAAATAGGAAGGAGTATTACATATGTTCACTATAAGGTAATAAAGATGAAATAAAACTGTAATAAATAAATAAATCTGTCAGGAGGTATGAAACAAATATGAAAAAAAAATAGATGGGAATAGCTAGCTTTCCAATATGACAGAATTTTGCTATACATAATTTTATTGAAGAAGTCAGTTTCACAAACATAGTTTAAAATAAAACCAATCACATTATGGCCTATGATCCTATGAGACCAAAATGCAGGTGGTCCTCTACTTCCAACCACTTGTTTACTGATCGTTTGACATTATAACACCACGAAAAAGAGTAATTTATGACCATAAGAGATGCGGTGGTGCAGTGGTTAGAATGTAGTATTGCAGGCTACTTCTGCTGATTGCTGGCTGCCTGCAATTTGAAGTTCGAATCTCAACAGGCTCAAGGTTGACTCAGCCTTCCATCCTTTAGAAGTCTGTAAACTGAGGACCCAGATTGTTGGGGGGCAATATGCTGGCTCTGTAAAATTGCTTAGAGAGGGCTGTGAAGCGGTATGTAATTCTAAATGCTATTGCTATTTTTCACATTGCTCTAGCATGAATCCCCATCATGGTCACATGATCAAATTCAGATGCTTGGCAACTGGCATGTATTATGACAGTTGCAGTGTCCCAGCTTCATGTGCTCACCTTTTGTGACCTTCTGACAAGCAAACTCAATGGGGAAGCCAGATTCACTTAACAATCATGTTACTAAGGCAGGGGTGTCCAAACTTGGCAACTTTAAGACTTGTGGACTTCAACTCCCAGAATTCCCCAGCCAGCAGAGCTGGCTGGGGAATTCTGGGAGTTGAAGTCCACAAGTCTTAAAGTTGCCAAGTTTGGACACCCCTGTACTAAGGTAACAACTGCAGCAATTCATTTAACTGTGGCAAGAAAGGTCATAAAATGGGGCAAAACTCATTTATTGTTTTGCTTACCAAAAGCAATTTTGGGTTCAATGATGGTCATATGTTGGAGGACTATTTGTTTACAACTAATATTGCCTAAAATTACCTTTCTGCTCCATTGCACCAAGCATATAAATATCGGATATAAATATTGGGAGTCAAATCTCAGGTACCATTTTGTCCTATTTTGTTATAAAAATGCTTCTGTGAAAAACTCTCCAGTGTTACATCAGAAATCCATTAAAAAAAAACAGATGGCTAGCAACGAAGTATTTTAAATGTTTTGTAGCTATGGATAATAAAACACTGTTGTTTAGGCCCAGTAAGTAGATGCAGTAGTATTCCCAACAGCACTGGCCTAATTATAAAAAATGTAAATAGAACAGAGGTTGAACTATCTTAACTCACCTGTTTATACTTCATATCATGACAAGAATCAGACTATATTTGTGCTCAATTTATCCTGGAATTTTACTTCTATCTAGCACTTTTCTATTCTGAAAATTAATGTGGCTGATCATATTGATCAAGTAACTCTGGGGAGCTAACAAGTTATACGACCAAAAACAAACAAGCAAGCAAGCAAGCAAGCATACATACATATTACATATATTACATATATTATATATACACATAAACATACACACAGACACACACATATTTATGTTTTCATAGATTTTCACAGGTGTAGGTATGCTGGTCTTATTGTATTCAGGTCTTTTCCCGTGTAAGATTGAGATTGTCTTGGCAACGTTTCGGCAGGTCTCACTCACCATCTTCAGGCTGGGTTTTGGGCTTAAAGTGTGGTCGGAGCTGCCATCTTTCTATAAATCTTGGTGGGGGTGTGTGGAGTGCTGGCTTTGTTTCAGTAAGTGGAATGATTGGTTATGTGGTTGTATCATGATTGGTAGATTGGTGCTGGCTGTGTGTCCGTTGTTGTTTTGTGTTGTATCGGCCTGAGTGGTGGGTGGGGCTCGTTTGTGGACTAGGGCTGGTTTCCAGATGTCTGGTAGGCGGGAGGTATCATCACATTTATTCATGTTCTGGGGGTGTTTCTCTATTTCGATAGCTTCCATAATTATTCTCTTGTTGAAGTCTTCAGTTTTGGAGATTAACCTGGTTCCTTCAAAATTAATTTCATGTCCTGTAGCTTTAAGGTGCTGGAAAAGGGAGGAAGTTTTTTCTTTTTTTCTTACTGCGTTCTTGTGTTCTGTGATGCGTGCATTTATTCTCCTGTTCGTTTGTCCTATGTATGTTGCAGGGCAGATTTTGCATGGTATTTCGTAGACTCATTGGTTTTCTAGCTGGATTTTGTCTTTGGGGTTTCTTAAGATGTTGGCTATTTTTTGGTCAGTGTTGAAGGCTGTCTTGATATTGTGTTTGTGAAGAATTTTGCTGATTTTATCTGTGGCGCCTTTGATGTAAGGGAGGAGGGCGTTGCTGTTGTCCTGTTCTGTGTCTCGGTTTTTGGGGGGAGTCTCCCTTTGGATTAGGCTGGTAATTGTTTTTCTTTGGAATCCGTTAGAGATTAATACGTTTGTGAGTGTGTGTAATTCAATTTTCAGGTGGTCTTTGTTCGGCTAGGCATTTAGTTCTGGAGATGAGGGTCTTGGCTACAGAGTTGATCTGTGCAGGGTGGTGATAGGATTGTGCATTTAAGTAGCGGTTGGTGTGTGTTTTTTCCCGGTAGATGGTGTGTCCTAGGGAGCCATTGGGTTTTTTGTAGATTAGGACATCCAGAAAGGGAAGTTGTTTGTTTGCTTCTATTTCCATAGTGAATTGTATTTTGGGGTGTAGGCTGTTGAGATGTGTGAGGAAGTTGTCCAGTTTTTCTTTCCCGTGTGGCCAAATCACGAAAGTGTCATCAACATGTCTAAGCCAGAGTTTGGATTTGTGTTCAGATTTATCTAAGGCATTAGTTTCAAAATGTTCCATGTATAAGTTTGCGATGACGGGTGAGAGGGGTGATCCCATGGGAAGAATTACCAACCTAATCCAAAGGGAGATTTCATAGATTTTCATGGGTGTAGGTAAACTGGTCTTGTTGTATTCGGGTCTTTTCCCATGTAAGATTGAGATTGTCTTGGCAACGTTTCGGCGAGGTCCCACTCGCCATCTTCAGGCTGGTGTTTTCGGTTTTGTGCTTGTGCGAGTATTTATAGAAAGACGACAGCTCCGACCACACCTTACTCGCACAAGCACGAAGCTGAAAACAACAGCCGGAAGATGGCGAGTAGGACATCGCCGAAACGTTGCCAAGACAATCTCAATCTTATACGGGAAAAGACCCGAATATATATATATATAAGGGAGACTTTATTTATCAGCACAAATACAACACAAATATAAAAAAGGCAACATTAAAAATAAAAATATGGTTTTTTGCCTGGATGGTCTTCTGTAATGAGCCGAATGACAGAAAAGGGGAGTTGTAACACAAACACATACTTATTTCCCTGGCTTAGCTGATAAAGGAGGAGAACCGGTGGTGCAGTGGCTAGCAAGTCTGCCTAATATACAACACATCCCAGGTTCAAATCCCAGTAAGGGTATGGCTAGCTGATGAGAGCTAAACAGCTTGAAATGGATCCATACTAGTCTCCCTTTATTTATTTATCAGCACAAATACAACACAAATATAAAAAGGCAACATTAAAAATAAAAATATGGGTTTCTGCCTGCATGGTTTTCTGTGATGAGCCGAAGGACAGAAAGAGGGAGGAATGAGCTCCCTCCCATATTTGGGCATACCAGGGGTTGTAACACAAAGACACACACACACACACACGTGTGTGTGTGTGTGTGTGTATGTATGTATGATTTAGGGAAAGGAAGTATGGTATGTTAAATATATTCCTAACACATTCACTTTTAAATGTCTTCATCTTAACTCCTTCTTGCAGTCAAGTATCAATCTTTGTATTTAATTTCAATTTAACAGACAATGACATTCTGTCATTGAGCTATACCTGCTCAATAGAAAATAGTATTACAATAAATCATGTATACCAAGATTGACTCAGCCTTCCATCCTTCCAAGGTGAGTAACATGAGGATCCAATTGTTGGGGGCAATATGCTGATTCTGTAAACTGCTTAGAGGGCTATAAAGCACTGTAAAGTGGTATATAAGTCTAAGTGCTATTGCTATATTGCTGTTGTTCCAGGTTGCAATAGCACAATGTCCACGTTAGGCCATCCTAACATTACACAGCGTGGTAGCATCATAAGGCTGTGTTCAGTAACTCTTTACCTTCCAGAAGTCTCAGTCCAGGCAAAGAATGTTGAGTTTTGAGTAATCCCATATAGCAGGGGTGTCCAAACTTGGGAACTTTAAGACTTGTGGACTTCAACTCCCAGAATTCCCCAGCCAGCATGGACACCCCTGCCATATAGGGAGCACCTGATTGAATAAGGTTAGTATGACAGACAAAAGAAGCTGGACAAGTTTTGGAATATGGAGGAAGAAAGATGTGCTTGGTTCATGTGTTCCTCCCACAACACTTGGCAATATTTTACCTACCATAAAACTAAGCTAGCATAAGTAGCTGATGCAGGACAATACATGCCCAGAGGAGTAAACAGGATACCTAAAAACTGCCTCACCCGCCCAGTGTTATCCTCAACCACAATAGAGATAAATTTACAATATAGAGAAAGAATGTTCACTCAAATGTCCTACTGAGTTCAGTGTGACTATTATGTAAGAGGCTTCAGCTTCAGTTACAAGACAAAGTGCTAAATCATATGACAGTATTTGGTGCATTTTTTTCAACAAGGAATTTGCTAAAGGTTAATGCTACCAACAGATAAAAGGGAACAAAACTTGTCTTCTCAGAATCCAAAGGACAGTTATTTTCTATCCAGAGCTTCATTGCTATAAAGATGGACATGTGACAAAACCTGAGGAAGCAGCTTACTAATATAGTAAGAACCACAAAATCTTATAATCCCTTCCCCATTTACCCCCAGACTGCCAACAGGCAAGTATAGTACTTTTATATTTTTTCATTACACTTGATCTTAGCCCAAAGGACAAGAAGCCTTCTAATTTATTATAGTATTGAGTTGGTATGTCAGCTTTTGTGTATTTATTAGATTTTTATCCCAGCTTTATTACTGTATAAGTAACTCATGAAAGAAAATATACATAATACTCCTTCATCCTTCCTTTTTCCTACAACAATAACTCAGAGAGTATGACTGGCCCAAAGTCATTCCGCTGGCTTTAATGCCGAAGGTGGAACTAGAACTCACAATCTCCTGGTTTCTAAACCAGGACGTTAACCACTACATTAAACTACTGTAGCTCTCTTTTAGACACCTCACAGATTCCAGAGTTATTACTAAAATGGTTGTAATTCTTAATGATGTTGTTAATTTATACTGCCCTATGACCAAAAATGAAAGAGATGCATTTATACTCTTAAACTGCCTTTAGAAAAAACTAACAATGTATCTAAGAAGTACCATGTCAGAGGAAATAGAGTTATGGTGTGGTTTACAGAATTTCCTTACAAAATAAAAATTCTAATAACAGATGCCTACATTAAAAAAAACTTCAAAACAGGTAAATTGAAAACATAATTAAAAGCACCTTAAAAATTATGCAAGTCAGATGGAGAAGATAGCTGTGACCATTTGGGAAGCCCAATATTACATCTTTCAAGGCCAGTATTCCCCCTATTGGCCTATATCTACCAAGGAAGAAAATGTATATTGTCTGCAGGTATTTTACCCGAAAGACGTAAGGTAGTTGTTATATCCAAAGCCAGAGATATTTTTTCATTGATTTGAAATGAGTGCTGTAAATTTAGAAAAAAATGCATCACCTATCAAATGTGTTCATTTGTCTCAATGACCTAATCTTATATGTTTTACTTTATTTTCCAGGTCCACACAATATATTTAGTTTAGTTTAATTTAGTTTATTGTCATTGCACATGGTACAACAAAACTAAATGCCGTCTTCAGTGTACATTATAACTATAAAAATAAAAACACAAACATACATCTTTTACTTTCTATATAATTGAAATTGAAAACCCGATATTGCACTATACCATAGAATTCAATATGGTTACTGCCCTGGGATAGATGCTGTTTTTCAGCCTATTTGTCCTTGTTTTTATTATCCTGTACCGTCTGCCAGATGGTAATAGTTCAAAAAAAATACTCTCTATGGTGCAGCGATAGGAGGTCACCTGCAGTTTTTCATTCAGTTGTTGTTTCCTGAGAAGTCTCAGGTAGTATAATATCTGCTGGGCCCCTTTGACCAGTGCTGCAATGTTAACGCCCCATGTCAGGTCCTCTTTTATGAAACACCCAGAAACTTAAAAGTGACCACATGCTCCAGTCAATCTCCATTGATAAGCAAGGGCTGGATGTCTGATCGATTCTTTCTGTAGTCTACTATAAACTCCTTGGTCTTATTTGTGTTAAGGATCAAGTTATTGTCCCCACACCATGAATCAATAGGCAGACTCATCACTCTCTCTCTCTCTCTCTCTCTCTCTCACACACACACACACACACACACACACACACACAGCATTACTGCTACATTAAAGTAGCTTTGGCTAATTCACAGTCCAATACATCATGGTTCAAGAATATGATCTTCCAATAAGGATTTTATGCAGATTAAAAAACACTATTATTTCCAAATATGGCCTTGATAAAAGAGAAAGACAAGCACCAGTATAAAAGGACATTCTTTTCTCTCTCTAAAGATAAAGAGCCTTACATTCGAATTATTGGCTGGTGACCTAAATAATGTACGAATCGAGCAGTTGCGGGTGGCATGAGCTTTCGAGAAATGAAATCGCTAAAGAGCTCAGCCAACTCTTAACTCTTTTAAAGCGCAACGGGAAGAGGTCAGTCCAACGTATTTGCAAGTGTAACAGTGCGTTCAAGGTGGGTAGTCATCTGTATAAATCAGGCTAGCTTTATAATATGCGGCTGCCTCCATAACGAAGGAGGAGCTCATTTCCGCGTTCGCCTCTTTTCCAAAGCAGCGCGACGCCATCCGTCTTCCAAATGAGAGCGGATTAAGCTCATTGTTTTCCGGCCTTGTTTCGGGAGAACGAGACACTCACGGAGGGAGGGAGGCAAAGGAAACAGGGAAGAGGATGCTTTGAACCAGCTATTGCCGAGATCGGCCCAAGGGGGGGAAAAACCACCACCCAATCCAGTTGTAACGCTTATTGCGTTCACGCCTCCGCTTCCCAAGTTTGCTGGCAATTTACAAAGGAGGACGGGAGGAGTACTTCTAGTTAAGCAACAAGTCTCAGAAATACTTTTATGACCGAGGTCTCCAACCTTGGTAACTTTTAAGACATGTGGGCTTCAACTCCCTGAATTCCCCAACCAGGAAATCCAATTCTGGGAATTCAAGCCCAAGGTTGGATACTCCGGCTTTATGGCACCTGGGTAGAGGAAGATGACCATGGAAAACTCGGACAAAACTCACAAAATGTTTTAAACCCAGCGCCGCGTAGATTCCCCTTCCTATATAGGAGACTATTGCGTAATAGTTTTTCAATTACTGCGCCTTTCACTTTCGAATGAATAGGAATGAACATTCCATCAACTTTGGAATAATAAAAAAGGCGAAATGAACCCAGTCCGGCTCTTTTTAGGCCCACGCCCGTTGCCTCTGGTCAGAGTGCGATCGCCCGATTAAGACTCAGCCGTCAGGCGAGTTACGTCGAGCTCCATCAGACGACTCCGACTGCCTTTTCTCCCGGTTTCCTCCATAGCCCTGACAGCCCCTTATACAGCACATACGCTACTTATCGTCTTAGCGATCTCCTCCAACCTTGGCAACTTTTAAGACTTGTGGACTTCAATGCCCAGAATTCCCCAGCCAGCAAAATTTGTGGACTGGGGAATTCTGGGAGTTGAAGTCCACATCTCTTTAAGTTGCCAAGGTTGGGGACCCCTGGTCTACGAGAGAAGTCCCCCCCCCGAACCACGTGGTTGCGAAAAGCGAGGAATATGCTGGCTCCCACCCATTCGCTCTGGGAAGGACCAAAATGGGATACCTGGCGGTTTGAGGCGACTCCGCTCTTCTTACCGTGGTGTCGTCGCCGCCAGACCCCACCCTCGACGCGTCTCTCAGCTGACTTGATAGTAATAATCCGCGTGTTTGGACAGCTGAAAAGTTTTCCTTCCAGGCGCAAAAAAGAAGCCCCCTCTCGACTGGGTCGCTTAGATGGATTCCAGGATGCGCAATTCGGAGCGGCCTTCGGGAAAGAGAGAGAGGCGGCGGGAGGGGGAAGCTCCGTTCCCGACAACAGCCGCAGCAGGTAAGTCCCTCCCTGTGCCTGCTCGAGCGTCAGCGGCCCGCTCTGAGCCATAATCCTCCAGGCGCGGAGGGGAAGGGCGGGGAGCCGGAGTAAGTCTTGGGTTCCCGGCTCTTGGAGCCTCCAGGAGGAGTTAAGGCGACCACGTGGCGGATTTACTAGTCCTGGAGAGGAAAGGAAGCAGCGCCCAGCAGTACTCAGACGGCGGGACGCGGCATGCGAACTTGGACTTTACAGAAGAACAGAGTTGGACGGGACCTTGGAGGTCTTCTAGTCCAACCCCCTGCTCAGACAGGAAGCCGTATAACATTTCATACAAATGGTTGTGCAATCTCTTCTTTAAAACTTCCAGTGCTGGAGCATTCATAACTTCTCAAGGCAACTCGTTCCACGGATTGTTCTGTCAGGAAATTTCTTCTTAATTCCAGATTGCTTCTCCCCTTGATTGGTTCCCATCCATTGCTTCTTGTTCTGCCTTTAGGTGCTTTTTGAAAAATGGGTTGAAAATGGGGTCTTTGTGGCAGCCCCTTTGATATTGGAGCACTGCTATCATGTACCTCCCTATCTTCCTTGTCATTAAACCTTGAAATTTGGGAGAAGGCTGAGCAGAAGCCTGCTGATGGTCTGTCATCTTCATGCTAAAAATCACTCTGTGCCCTTTGCTGGGACAAAAAGTCTGTTTAGACTTTATGAGGCTATTGAATAAAACACGTTCAGCTTGTAAATTTACCTTGGTTAGTACAGAGGCTCCCTGGAGTTCCGCCTTCTTGGCCTTTCGCTCTAGAAAGCAGCTTAATTCTCTCTGAGATTCCGTGCAAACCTTTCCTTGGCTGCCAGGCAACCAGTGGCACTTCTAATACCCGTTAGTACTGTTGCCCCATTTAGTTTTGCTGTTTTTATTTGCCAAAACTCAAAAAAATGCTTCTAGTGGGAGATTAGAAAGAGAAATGAATAATCCTGTCTTGCTACAGCCAGGAATGATAGTAACAATTAATGCACATTCACAGTAACTCTTAAAAAGAAATTGCCCTATTTCAATAGATGGCAGCGCTTGCTTGAGCTGGAAACTTGAGAAAAATCAGCCTACTCCGGAGCTAAAAGCCACGGAGATGATCCTTTGCTTCCAGTTTTAACAGAGCACCAACTTAGCACTATATGTTGTGACTCACTTCCACAGTTGAGGGTGTTGTGACTCACTTCTATGGTTGAGTGTGGACTTCAATCTAATTCTAATACAATATCTTAACCACTGCCCCACTGTGGTTACACGCTGAGAGATAATCATACATACAAGCATATACTTCCTAATTTCTGTAAATCAGGCTTCTAGATGTCATCAGAAAACCTATTTTTTTCTGCTTGGAAACTAATTCTATTTTTGAGAAAAGTGAATCACTCAATCTTTTATGAAGTGCAATTTTTAAAAAATGCAAAATTCAAGTATATACATGCTGGCAAGTAATTCATCCCATGTTACATTTATCTGCTGTATTTTTTATAATAAAAAACACATTTATTCAACGAACCATGATGCTGTTATATATTTCTTAGACATACTATTTTGAGAATGCTTTATCTTTAATGCTTAAATCTCTTGCTGTTAGAGATTTAATGCTTAAATCTTCCTGTTAGCAACAACCAATTTTTGAGCCTTGTCCACTTGATAGAGAAAACAGCTGGATAAAGTGATTTAGATGATTAAAAACAGGATTAAACACCAGCAATAAAAAATATAACCACCACCCCCTTCTATAGTACTGTGCAAAAGTTTTGGGCAGGTGTGAAAAAATGCTGTAAACAAAGAATGCTTTCAGAAATATAAATAATGATTGCTTATTTTTGTCAATTTTCAAAATGCAAAGTGAGCAAACAAAATAAAAATCTAAATCAAATCAATATTTGGTGTTACTACCTTTTCCTTCAAACCAGCATCCATTCTCATAGGTTCACTTGCACAAAGTCAGGGATTTTTTAGGATTATAGTCAGGTCAGATCAACTAATTATACCAAAAAGGTGCTAATGATCATCAATGTCACACATAGGTTGAAACCCAGTCATGAACTGAAACAGAAACAGCTGTGTAGGAGGCATAAAACTGGGTGAAGAACAGCCAAACTCTGCTACCAAGGTGAGGTTGTAAAAGACAGTTTCATGTCATGGCAAGATTGAGCACAGCAACAAGACACAAGGTAGTTATGCTACATCAACAAGGTCTCTCCCAGACAAAGATTTCAAAGCAGACTGGGGTTTCAAGATGTGCTGTTCAAGCTCTTTTGAAGAAGCACAAAGAAACAGGCAACATTGAGGATCGTAGACGCAGTGGTCGGCCAAGGTAACTTAGTGCAGCAGTTGAAAGACACATCAAGCTTATTACCCTTCGAAATTGGAAGATGTCTAGCAGTGCCATCAGCTCAGAACTGGCAGAAACCAGTGGGACCCAGGTACACCAATCTACTGTCTGGAGAAATCTGGCCAGAAGTGGTCTTCATGGAAGAGTTGCAGCCAAAAAGCCATATCTCCGACATGGGAACAAGGCCAAGCGACTAAAGTATGCACGAAAACATAGGAACTGGGGTGCAGAAAAATGGCAGCAGGTGCTCTGCACTGATGAGTCAAAATTTGAAATATTTGGCTGTAGCAGAAGGCAGTGTGTTCATCGAAGGGCTGGAGAGCGGTATAGTAATGAGTGTCTGCAGGCAACAATGAAGCATGGTGGAGGTTCCTTGAACGTTTGGGGCTGCATTTCTGCAAATGGAGTTGGAGATTTGGTCAGGATTAAAGATGTTCTCAATGCTGAGAAATACAGGCAGATACTTATCCATCATCCACCTCTCCGACCGGAAGCAATGTGTGTTGACAGGGAGGCAGAGGTCGTCCCTGAGGCCACTCACTTGTGGGGTGCCACAGGGGTCGGTCCTCTCGCCTCTCCTGTTCAACGCATATGTGAAGCCGCTGGGTGAGATCATCCGTGGTTTTGGGGTTGAGTACCACCTGTACGCTGATGACACTCAGCTGTACATTTCAACCCCAAACCACCCCAACGAGGCTGTCGAAGTGATGTCCCGGTGTTTGGAAGCCGTTGGGGTCTGGATGGGGGACAACAGACTCAAGCTCAACCCCTCCAAGACCGAGTGGCTGTGGGTACCGGCACCTCGGTTCAGCCAGCTGACACCATCGCTGGCCATAGGGGGCGAACAACTGTCCCCTGTGGAGCGGGCGCGCAATTTGGGAGTCCTCCTTGATGCCCGGCTGTCAATGGAGGACCATGTGGCAGCCGTGGCAAGGGGGGCGTTCCACCAGGTTCGCCTGGTGCGCCAATTGCGCTCCCTACTGGACCGGAGTGCCCTGCGCACGGTCACTCATGCGCTGGTGACGTCTCGCCTCGACTACTGCAATGCCCTCTACATGGGGCTTCCCTTGGGACGCATCCGGAGACTGCAGCTAGTTCAGAACGCAGCCGCGCGGGTTATCATGGGGAGTACACGTTACTCCCACGTAACACCTCTCCTGCGCGAGCTGCACTGGCTACCTGTGGCCTTTCGGGTGCGTTTCAAGGTATTGATTACCATCTTTAAAGCACTCCATGGCATAGGACCTAGTTATCTGCAGGATCGCATCCTACCACACACGTCCCTGCGACCTATCCGCTCACACAGGGAGGGACTGCTCCTGGTGCCGTCCGCTAGGCAATGCCAGCGGGCGACACCTAGGAGTAGGTCCTTCTCTGTGATGGGCCCAACCCTCTGGAATGACCTCCCCCCCGACATTCGAACTACCACCGACCTCCGTTCCTTCCGTCAAAAGTTAAAGACTCACCTATTTCAATCAGCTGGCCTGGCACTCTCTTAGTTTTATCTCCCGGGGATTTATTTTAATGGGGTTTGGGTTTTTAATTGGGGATGTTTTTTAGGGTTTTAGAATATATTTATTTCTTGTACAGCCTATCTCCTCCATCCAAATGTATTTAAGTGTTTTATGATTGTATTTTTATCTGCATTGACTGTACACCGCCCCGAGTCCCTTCTTGGGAGAGGGGGCGGTCTAGAAATCCAAGAAATAAATAAAAAAAATAAATAAATCATGCAATACCATCAGGGAGGTGTATGATTGGCCCCAAATTTATTTTGCAGCAGGACAACGACCCCAAACATATGGCCAAAGTCATTAAGAACTATCTTCAGCGTAAAGAAGAACAAGAAGTATTGGAAGTGGTGGCATGGCCCCCACAGAGCCCTGATCTCAACAACATTGAGTGTGTCTGGATTACATGAAGAGACAGAAGGATGTGAGAAAGCCTACAACCACAGAAGATCTGTGGTTAGTTCTCCAAGATGTTTGGAACAACCTACCAGCCGAGTTCCTTCAAAAACTGTGTGCAAGTGTACCTAGAAGAATTGCTGCTGTGTTGAAGGCAAAGGGTGGTCACACTAAATATTGATTTGATTTAGATTTCTGTTTTGTTCATTCACTGCTTTTTGTTCATTTATGAACATAAATGTTTACCACTTCCATTTTTGAAAGCATTCTTTGTTTACAGCATTTTTTCACACCTGCCTAAAAACTTTTGCACAGTACTGTATATCTATGTTATTAGAAATTGCACAAAAGGATCGACTGGTGTATAACCATTTCAGCAGTGCTAGTGACATATCTGTCATCAAGGAAAAAGGGTGATAAATCTCTAATCATTACCATCCCGAAAATGGCAAGGAATAAAATGTGCATTTCTGATTATTTTTTTATATTTTCAGCCACAGTCCCATTCTTCGATAGATGTATATCTCACAATTCTATATTATATGTGTAGTTAACTACAACCAAGTCCACCCTCAATCAGGGATGGGATCCTACCAGTTTGACAACTGGTTCGCTGCGCACGCATGCGCAATTTAGAGAATACTTACCTTCCTGCTGCATGGGAAGGAAAACAGCTGAGGCGCAGCAATCCACTCTGTCACACGACTCAGCTGAGAAGATAAAGGTAGGTAAAGCGCAGGGGCAGGCGGGCCCCTTGCTAGTGAGAGCAGACTGGTTCTTCGGAGCTACCAGTTCACCTGAACTGGTCCGAACTGGTATAATCCCACCCCTGTCCCCAACCATGTGTCTCATTGGATGACTTTGACTTACTTACTGTCTCTTAGGCCAATCTTTCCCACATCTTTTCTGTAGCTGTGCCTGCCTTCTGGACACCATAGCACCAAAGGTTAGCTTGTCCCAGTTCTGCTTACCTTTCTAAAAGCTTTGAAGACATGGACTTGGGAGGATAATTGGGAATAACTCTTGCTGTACGGTATGGTGGCAACTATTTGGTGTTTTAGTTGGTTGTGAAATGTGCTTTATATTGTATTAACGTGTTTAACTTCAGCACTGACTATGTATAGCACAAAATCAGATACATGGAACAAATAGCTATTCCTTATAACTGTGGATACAGTCCAAGCTAAAAATATTCAATATCTAAAGAGAAGATAAAGTTAGTTCCACCTGAGGATAAATCATTTCCAACAGATCAGATGCAATGCACATGCAAGTGCAGACACCTATGTACATTTTTGAAGACTTAAGAAGTTAAAATTTGGCATCACTTTTTCCAATATAATATTTTATTTCATCTATGATATTAATACAATAATACACCAATTGCTTTCGCTGTAACCATTCTATATTATTTCAATTATAAAGTGACACAAATGCCAATATCCACTATTGGGAATTGAATTCATATACTCTTCTAATGCTAGTGCTACATACTATAGCACTATAACTGTAATATAATTTGGGATTTCTTTTACCTTTATATTTTCTAAAAGGCTGAATTTTCCAGCAGAATAGCTGACTAGTTCCATTGTACCAGTATCAAAAATTTTGAAAATCTGTTATTCAGCAACTTGACTTGGCTGTTCCTTTTCAGTTATTTCCTAACCTGTATTCAGACAGTTCTTGCTTAATGGTGCTAGCTGGGATCGAATTTTTTGTCACTAAGCAAGACTAGGCAAAACACATGATTGGTACACTTATAAATGGCAGTTCTGATTGTGGTTCTTAGGCGAGAACTACATCATAATCAGATGCTACTGTCCTACACAAACTACTCCACTGCTCCTCCCTGGTCAGGCCTGGCAAGCTCCCTGCTACACTCACTGCATGGATCTTGGGATTGGGCAGTCATCTGGCCAGGGGCCCAGACCCGCAAATAGGAGGAAGAAAATGTGGCAGGAGTGAAATGCAGTGTGGCCAGAGATGGGGGAAATAGTTTGGCAAATTGAATTGCATGCTGTGATTGTAAAAAAGGCAGTTGCCAAGTGCCTGAATTTTGATCACATGACCACAATGACAATAACTTTGAGGTGTGGTCATAATTACTATTCATTCAGCATTGTTGTAACTTCAAATTACAAATGCTGAATAAATAACCATTAAGCAAGGACTAGCTCTGATGCAATGAATGGGATCAAATATGTCACTAAGCCCTTATTTGTAAAAAATATCTTTGAAAATTGACATAGTTTGGCTGCTAACAACTACATCACATTATGGTTTAATATGTGAAGCCCAGCCTGTGTGTCTAAGAAATATTTATTCCTTTACATGTATAAAAACTGTTCCCTCTACAAAAAAAGTATGGTTTCTTATTAGCTACAAAGTTATACTATATAAAAGATACAAATATATGGATCAGTTCTGCAGCAAGCACTGCTAATTATTTTGCCATGCTATCATGACACGAATAGGGAGCTTTTCATTGACTTTTAATGCTTTGTAAAGATAAGGTGCTGTCAAATCAAGCATGACTCTTGATGGCTTCAGGGGTATATCCATGCAGATTTTTAGCAGTAGTGAAGAAACTATCAAGTTCTCAGATAGGCAAGCAGAACACAACAAAAAACTATACCTTCATTGCATTCAAATAAAATTTTACAGGTGTCAAACTGACGACCCTTAGGCCGGATGTGTCACACACAGGCCACACCCACCCCAGCTCCACAAAGGGAAAAAATGTTGCTACATCACATGACGGGAACATGTCGCCACGAGTTTGACACCCATGAAATAAATGGTACCCATTAACACTAGCTGGTTTATTTTATTCTCAAAATTTGAACACTGATTCATAAAGTCTAAAACAATATTATTAATTTAAATTTGTTATAGCTGTCTACTTCCAGTACACTCTGAGAAGCATACAAAACTACACAAACAGCTCAGACTAAAATAATCATAAAAGCAAGAACATTGGCCCCACCCGATACATACAGGAATCAACGCCAGGTTTTAAGCGGTTCCTGGAATCACAAGGGACTGGGTGCTGTTCCAGATGGCATGAGATGAAGACACGTTTCCTCAGTCCTGATTTGCTGAAACTTGCCATGCAGGCAATTGGAGACAGGTGACTTCTCAAATGTCCAAGTCCTATTCCATGTAGAGTTTTATAGGTAATTAGTGCTGATAACCCGGTGTTGCCTGGGTATTTATTTATAGGGGGAAAATGTCCAGACCAAACATAATTTCTAATGTTGGATTTTCCCCCTTACCAGAGGGAGCCCCTTGTGGAGTACTGTGAAGCCATTACCATGGAAACTCCACTGCCCTGAACAGTAGAAGCCATTTTAAGGCATAACAGGCTGTATCATAACAGAATGCACACCCCAAGGAGTGTTAGGGGGATCTTACCCCCCACAGTATTTGTTTCCAGAGGTAAATCATCTGTTTGATTGAAATTGATCGAGGCGTTCCAGAGTTATGCTGGAACATACACACATACAGCCATTTTTATATATATAGATAAAAGATAGATGATAGATGATAGATAGATAGATAGATAGATGATAGATAGATAGATAGATAGATAGATAGATAGATGATAGATAGATAGATAGATAGATAGATGATAGATAGATATAGATAGATAGTTAGATAGATAGATAGATAGATGATAGATAGATAGATAGATAGATAGATAGATAGATAGATAGATAGATAGATAGATAGATAGATAGATGATAGATAGATAGATAGATAATGATGAAGAAGAAGAGGAAGAAGATGATAATCAGCATCTTGAATTGCACTTGGAAGCTGGAAAGCAATGCAACTCACCTAAGCAGAGGTGACTCATGGGAATATTGAAAAGTGCCCGTTACTGTTCATACCATTTCATCTAAAGCAGCTGTAGCTTCTGGGTGGTCTTCAATGTGAAGTGTATGAGGAGGGCATTAATAACTGTATGAAGAGCGAGGGTGAAGGTTCATTCTCCAAGCTTGTGGGTTGGTTTTCAAGCGTTTCATTACCAGGCTAGGTAACATCTTCAGCGGAGTTTAGGGGATGTATGAAGAGCCTTTGGATTGAGGGAAGGGCACAACCAGTACACAACATAAAATTAGGTAGATGGTCCTCTTGGCCATACCTGCCTTATGCTGTTTGAGCAGTAACTGTTAGTTCAAAAGGACCTCCAAATTGCACACCAGTCTCAAATTGGGAAATGATGCTCCAGCCAAGATCAACAATGGCTATGTCTTCAACCCCAGGGTGTCAAATAATCATAATCTTGGTAGTCTGGCATTAAGAACCAATCAAATTTAAAACATTCCATGTTCTTTTGCAGACTTTTACACCTGGAAGATTTCAGCTCATTAGCCGACATAGATCAATGATGGGTCCTTGTGAAGTTTTGAGCAATGACACCTTCAGTCATAAAATTGTTTAATGACAGGGGTGAAATGCTACTGGTTTGGACCAGTTCGCCCGAACCGGTAGTAAAAATGCTACCCATTCGCCCAAACCAGTAGTAAAATAAATGCTACCGGTTCAGGCAAACCAGTTTTTCCAATAAACAGCTGTGACGCGCAATTTCTATTAGCAGGATTTCCTGCTTTCAAGCTAATGTAAATCGCGTGGCGCAGCAGATCCCCCCCCCCCACTGTTCGCTTACCTTTGCTGGCATACTCTGTGCATGCGTGGAAGGTCCTGCACAATCATGGAGGTGGCGCGTGCGAGCAAAGCAGTGCACATGTGTTCACATTGCTACCAAACCGGTAGCAAAAGCAAGTGGATTTCACCCTGCTTGATGATTTCCTTGCTTTATTTTTGAGTGCAGTTTCACTTCCGTCACTCTAATGCAAGAGCTTGTGGGGATTTTGCACATTTAAATTGGGAGACCAGAGCAGTCAACATGTTATCAATACAACAGCAAGACTATTTTAAGATCTAAGAATATCATACACAATGTTAGAGGTTCATATTATTCTCCTTTTCCAGTGCAGAGTATGTCATAATTTCCAACAATTCTCTGTAGGAGACTATACTGTATGCAGAAGTATAAATTGACAGAATTTGATATCAGAAACTGAAGTTGGATAGCACCATATAATATTAAAAAGCACACAGCTCACAGTAGCATCTAAACATTAATGTGTATTTGTTTGTTGCAATTTAATAACTTCAATAAACAACATGACTCTTAGCATGTTAAGGGCTTTCCGCCTGTCACAGAGAAACAGGTAAATGCTTGCAATATTTTATTTAAACAACCAAAATGTAACTCAGTCTTCCCAACTAAGAAGGCTTCTATAAATCAATAGGAAGTTCCTTTTTTAAGGAAGATCTGCTTAATGTTAATTACAATACATTAAAAGTGGCCATCATCCAGAATCAAGGAACCATCTGCATCTAATGTTTAGATTATTAAATTATTGAACAAATATGATATTCAGGGGAAATTATTACCTAACACTGAAAGAGTATCAACCTAATAATTGAATGCCAGTAGAAGTTTTTAATTTTTGCCCTATAAATTGAGATGTGAAGCTTCTTTCAGTTCATAAAATTATTATAGTCCAAGTTTGTTGCTAGAGGAAATTAGGAAGCATATGTTTTCTAAAAGTCAATGTAGTATGACTAAAACAGTGCTAGGAACAAGATAGAATAAAATGTTCAGTTATGTTTTTTTCATAGTAGACACGTGCATCGATCTAGTTCTGAGGCTGCGTGTATACATGTACTTCATTTTTTAAATCGAGATTTGTGTTTTTTGTTCTGAATTTCTAGGGTTTTTTATTTTTAAATTGAATGAAACCTTAAGTTTTATCATTTTTTGTGTTTTTTATTTTTTGTTTTGTTTTGTTTATTTGCGTTGTTTATTTTTATTTATTGTCTGGGTTTATTTGAACATGAAATTTTGGTAGAAAACCTCACAGAATGAGCAATCCTATAGTGAATGTTGATGAAAAATGGTTTTGTCTGATGGCAAGGGTACATCTGCAATTGCCCTAAAGCATGGGTGTCAAACTTGCTGTGTTACATTGATGTCACATGATGTACTGCAATGTTGCTGCCTGTGCAGAGCTGGGGTGGGCATGGCCGGCATGTTACGCATCCGGCCCGCGAACCGCCAGTTTAACATCCCTGCCCTAAAGGCACTCTTGTGTGCATGCTCAGAGACTTACCTGTACCCAGAGAAGGGCCACCAATTTTGAGAAGTCTGGAGCCAAAAGAGATAAAATACAAGATTATTTGAAATAACATGTTATGGGTACCGTAGTTATTCTATTTGAAAATATCTGGGATAAGTTAATACTAGTAAATAGCTCAGTTTTATTAATCTTACTATTGTTCATTACTGAGCATATCCTCTATTTATTTTTGAGTATTCAAAGCATTGTAGAATTCAGAGTAGATTACAGAAAGGGATGGAGGTTTGTAAGAGCTGGATAAATTGTTTTTACTGTTATCATTCTGCCACTCTCTGGTGTTAGTTAGAACTACAGGTTTTTTGCTAAAACATTCTTCTTTCTATAGGGCTTGGACAAATTCTATGCCATAGAAAGGGGAGAAAAGGAGGAGGAGGAAGAGCAGGAGGAGGAACAGATTAGGCTTTATATTGTATAAGAAAAGACCTTGCACAGAAGCTTTATGGTGCTAAAAATCATTTTATCTCTTTAAATTGTGCTCAGTTTTCATCCAGAATTGTAAATCAAGTTTACTAGACTCCACAAGAATAAAACCTTAACGCTGCCCACAGGTGATATTTCCAAAGTTCTTCATACTTGGACAGATTCTAATTTTGAGGAATATAATTCAGTAATCCTTTTATACTCCTTTTTCTTTTTCTATCAACCTATTTATAATTTTATGAATAATGAACTAAAATGGTATCAGCATAGAACAAGGCCAAACATAATACAATTCCAACATACCAAAGTAAAATCAAACCTTTGCTACATATTTTCTGAAACAAATTCAATAATAATCTTAAGAACCTGCAATATTCATAATATATAAAACCCCAGATCATTGATTTGCTAAAATGGGATATTACTAGTTCAGATTAATTGCAGGTTTTCTATATCAATCTTACTACAGCTTTGCAATTGCATATAGTTGATTGCAAATTTTGAAAAATTGAAACCTTTTAAAATTATATTGTCATGAAATAAAATACAGCTTATAAAACCATTTTACCATAACAAACTTTCCTCCTGGCAAAGATAGAATGACTTACATTTCTTTCAAAGATTGACCTTTCCAGTCAAATAGCTAAGAAAGTGCAATTCAGCTACTACATATAAATAGTTAGTTGTTTTCTTGCAGATGTTTTATTAGCTGACTAGATAACTAAGCTCAGAGAACACCAAGGATTCCACAGCTCAACCCTGAGTTACATATATTCTCTTTTATCGGTAACATAGATAGATAGATAGATAGATAGATAGATAGATAGATAGATAGATAGATAGATAGACAGATAGATAGATAGATATAGATAGATTTAGGATCCTTTCCATTTTGAATCCTGTCCATTCCTAGCTTCAATTTCCAGGACAATTTTTCATCACCTAATTGTTGCACCATTCAAAGATTATCTATCTCCAAGACAGCAATATCTCAGTAAAGAAAGGGAATGTCTGTTCTAAAATTCTGTGGTTACTAAATTCCCCAAAAAGATAATTGAGGCCTCTGATTAAAATTTGCCTACTTTTCATGATTACTAAAGCTTGAAACATATTGGATCCACTTTTTTCTTGAATATTCACCAAGTAGAACATTCCACACTGCATCTTACCAAGATTTCCTCTTCCCGATTAAAACTGCCGGTCCCATCAAGTCTGGTAGAAGATTATGTTGCTTCTTTCATTCCCCACCCCTGCCATTGAACCCACCCTGTGGAATATTCTGTGGCCTCGTCCTTGCTATCCTTCTAGAAGTTCCTCAAAACATGGCAGTGTCAACAGTTTGGGGATCACAGGGATATGGAGAAGTTAAGATGACTACATTGAACATAACAACAAAGATGCTCTCTTCTAGTTTTTTAAAATAACATTAATATTTTAATCATAGAATAGTTATTAATGTTTGACTCTTTTTAATGTTTTTTTTATTATAAGCCACCCAAATTTGTGAAATGGACACACATACAAATTCCTTACTGATAGTCTTGAATCATTCCTAGTTTTTATGTCTCAGTAGCAGAGGCTGCCTAATTCTAATACACAAACATGTGTATTAGACTTCCTCTGTCTGTGAAAAACCTTCTCTCCCCCTCCCCTCATGTCAAACTACCCTTAGTATAGCTAGGAGATCATGTAATACATTAGCAGATGGTGTTTAGCTCCTCCATTCCATGATATTCATAATTTATGAGCCAAGATCACCGGGTATTACAGTTATCACAAGTAATAAAATCAAGAGGTGTTTAACAAAACATATTTAAAAGATACGTTTAAAAAAATGCTGTTCAGCAATCTTAAGAAATGATTTTTGCAACACTTTAAATGTTTTAAAAGTAATTAGCAGAAAGCTTGTGGTAAGTATTGATGCCTTTTTTCCCCATGGAAAGTAGAAAAGGATTTACTTGCAAACTTCAGGCTTGGATTATCTCAATAAGCCATTTATAATGAACCACTGGGAGAAAGGAAGAAAATTGATTATTTACTAGTGCCCCCCCCCCCCCCAATTTCTAGTTTTTCCTCATTTCTCCACTCCGGGTTGCTAATGTTTAGTTTACAGGCTAGTTTTCCATTCCAGCAACTACAGTAAAATTCACTGGTTTCCATCCGTGGAAAGCAGATGCAGAAAAGATTAGCTTCTGTTTAACAGCAAACATGGTCAAGATCAGTATCAGAGGTGGGTTCCTACCAGTTCAGACCGGTTAGGCCGAATAGGTAGTACCTTGTCACACTGGGTCGCTGAAACTGGTAGCGATCCAGACCTGCCACACCCCCGAACCAGTTCTTCTACGGTGGCGCCATCTTGATTTTCAGTTCTGCACATGCAAACCTTTTGCACGCCGAACCGGCAGTAACGCCAGCAGTAATCCACTCCTGATCAGTATGATGATACAAAGAAGGAAAATTATATGTGATATGCATGGTAGGTATAATGTAGTGTATGTCTATGGTGCTTAGCTTTCTAAAATGGTAGTTCTTGGTCCTGATCCTCCTGATTTGTCAACAAAAATCACTTTAAATAATTAAAAACACTTTAAAATCTAAAAGTGGATGTGATACCCATGATAGGTCATTGGTATATCTTTTAAACTAGCAATATTAATGATGATGATATTATCCATTTAGTCCAGTGTTTCTCAACCCATGGGTCGGGACCCCTTTGGGGGTCGAATGACCCTTTCACAGGGGTCGCCTAAGACCATCGGAAAATACATATTTTCGATGGTCTTAGGAACCGAGACACCAATTTTATGATTGGGGGTCACCACAAAATGAGGAACTATATTAAAGGGTCGTGGCATTGGGAAGGTTGAGAACCACTGATTTAGTCGATCTCACCACATCCTTTGATCTTGCACTGTTTCTTTGAATTTTTGTATGTCTGGTGTCAGCTTTGATAGTGTCCAGCCACTATGTTCTTTGATGGCCTGCTTTCCTTTTACCACTAACTCTTCCAAATACAACTGCTTTCTCCAGTGAATTACCCCACATGACAGTGACCAGAGTAAGTGAGATGCAGTTTTGTGATTTTACCTTCTAGCGCCATATCTGGTGTTATGCACTCCACTACTAGCTTTTTAACCACTTGCTATCCAAAGTATACGCAGGAGTCTTCTTCAGCGTCACAGCTCAAATGAATTGATTTTCTTCTTCTCTTGATTATTTTAAGTCCAACTTTAACAGCCATATGTACCTACGGGGAACACAATAGAACACACTAACCTATATTTGGTTGCCAGGCTGATACCCTCCCCACCCCTTCCAAGAGTGGCAACTTTGCACTGCCGCCGCTGCTGCTCCTTGCCTCTCCTGCTCCCTATGTGGAACCAGGAGCCATTTCTCCCCCAGCCTGACACCTCTAACCTTGGAGGGAGAGAACCCCTCTCTGGAGACTGGCGGTGGCCAATCCGCTCCCCCCAAGACTGGCTTCTCCACCGCCCCCTCCACAGCACCCACCTGCCTCATCTGCCTGCCTGCCTCCCTTGCAGAGTCTGGGGGTGGAGGATGAGAGAGGGTCCCCCTGCAGCTGCCTCGGAGTCCTGCAAGGGCTCAGAGCTCCAGCAACTGCCGCCTCCCCCCCACATGTCTTCAGGCCACTCTCCTTGGCGGGGGAGAGCCTCTTGAGCCAGAGCTCCAACGTGACCCAGGAGGGAAGAGGCACCCGCCCCCACCTGCCATCCCTGCAGCTCATCTGCACCTCCACTCCTCTCCAACCCACTTTGCTTGGCATGAGAAAAGGCAGTGGGAGGGGGATCAGGCAGGCAGCCTGCCGGGTTGGCACTGCCCAACCTGGGTGCGAGGAAGCAGGGCAGGACAGGGGCTTGAGTGACAGCTGTCTTTTGGGGCAAAGGAGGAGGGGAGCTGGGATGCACAGCTTCAGAAGGAAACTTTTGTGCTTTGGGGAGGGGGAGGACCATATGGTAGGAATCAAAGCCAGCTGAAGAACTTTCTGCCAATCACTGGAGATTCAATGTCACCTTCAATATAAAAACCAAATGGGGGTCTGGCTTGTCTGGGGTGGTGGTGGCTCCCTTCCTGTTTGCAGGGGTGTGCAGGAAGGATTCCCCATTCAGCCTCGAGAGAAAAAAAGTGTGCACTTGCTCACTTTGGAAGCTTCCACCAAATGGAAAAATGCCAGGAGCAAGGGCACACTTCTTTTCTCTTGAGGCTGAATGGGGAATCCTTCCCACCAACCCCTGCAAACAGGAAGGAAGCCACTCCCCCAGACAAACTGGGGAAGACCCCAAGGAGGAGCTAAAGAGCTGGTGAATCAACCCTGCCAAAGTTTTAAAAAAAAGGTTCTGACAATCGCACAATGTTGTCACAGCTGATTGTCAGAACCTTTTTTTTACTACTGGTTCAGGCAAACCATACAATGGTTTTGCTACCAGTTTGGGAGAACTGGTCCAAACCGGCAACATTTCACCCCTGGGCTTAACATATGTACATTCTATTTTAATTTTAGTCCTGTATGTTCCTCCTTATTCTAGCGTTAAAGGCTTACAGATATTTTTCCTCTTTTTTTTTCCTCAGTCAAATAAATTGGCAACTAGTCTTGATCTACCTGATGATCCTTTGACTATTAAAACTTCTGATCTTCCTTCCATCATCCCTGCTCGAGCTCCTCTGCCATGAATAGATCAAGTCTCACATCATTCATTTTCTTCCTTAAATTGCACCCTAGAATGTTTTGTCAACTTTGAACTGCTGACAAATTAATGTGTTCAGCTGTGCAAACACTGACATTCCTTTTTTTCTATGGAATGAAACTAAGAGTCTGCCTTTGAAAGCCACTCAAGCTTACTACATTCATGTTGGCCATTTTAGGCAAACCAAAGCTTTCCAAGCTTTTCCTCTCACATTTCTTCTGGGAAATTCCTCCCTTTCTACCACTTCATATCTAACACTCTTCCCTCCTTTGAGAATGATTTCTTATCAGGTTCTAAAACAGGTTCTAAATGAAACTTGATCGACCGCATAAGGGTTGTGTATGATCTGGGGGGGGGGATGGGGGTGTGGCAGCTCAACATCATTTGTGTCCGGGGCTCCTGTGGTGGCCCGAGTGGGCTGTCAGTGAAAACGGGCTCCCAAGCTCCATTTTTGGCTGCAACAGCCTCCTGCAACCCTCTGCCAGCGAAAACGGGGCTCACAAGGGCCACATGTGGCCCTTACGACCTCCGGTTTCGCTGGCAGAGGCACCATGGGCCAGTCCTTCGCTGTTTCCAGGGTGGCCCCACAGCATAAGTGGTATTCAGCAGGTTCTGAGCAGTTCTGAAGAACCGTTAGCAGAAATGTTGAGTAGAACTGGTAAATACCACCACTGCCTGGTCCCACCCCCATCTATTCTCTGCTTCCCTAGTCCCAGCTGATTGGGAGGGAATGGTGATTTTGCAGTATCCTTGTCCTGGAGGTGGGAGGGAATGGACATTTTACAGAATCCTTCCCTTGCCACGGCCACCAAGCCATGCCCACAGAACTGACAGTAAAAAAAATTTTAATCCCACCACTGCCCCACGAGCCAGATCTAAGTACTTCATGGGCCTGATCCAGCCCCTGGGCCTTGAGTTTGACACCCTTGTTCTAAACTAATACATAGCCTGAGTTTCTTTCAGCAAAGCAAGTATAATCGGTTTTGTTGGGGTGTCTGCATGAGTACTGTACATGAAGACTCAGTGAGAAGCTAGGGATAAGCATAGACTTTTCACAGGATTTATAGGCAACAGGCAGCTTTGAGGCTTCAGGATGCCTCCCCGGATTTAGTATAATGCGTGAACCAAATTACCAATATTTGCTCTTTTATAAGAACCCAACCTTATACATCTGCCTGGAGCTGTTTGTGTGAACTGTGTTTTACTACTAACCCCACATCAATTTAACTGAACTGAACTCTCCTTGGAACAAAATTATTAACATACATGATTTCTACCGAAAGACCGTATGCCAGATAAAACTAGACTTCTGTGATTCCACGACACTGGCTGCATTGAAGAAGTGAGTTGCAATACTAATCGTTTCTTTGAAACACTGGATCTGGGTGTATGTCGCTGTTTATTTATAGGAACATTTGTTTCACTTGATTTCCTGGTTCCAGATCTTCCACTGCCCTATACCATCTTTTAAGAAGAAAGGGGTTTTATATATGAATGGCTTCTGTTTTCTGTGACATGACAAATGCATACAACACAAGTAAGAATACAGATGGGCAGGATAAAATAATTTGATTTCCCATATGCTTGGAGTAAGGCAGTCCAGTGGCTCGGTGGTTAAGATGCTGGGCTTGTCGGCTGAAAAGTCAGTAGCCCAAGCTTGAGACCTGAGTGTCACACACAACAGCGTTAGCTCCTGTCCTCACCCCAGTTCCTGCTAACCTAGTAGTTTGAAAGTCTGTAGAGATTCTCAGTTATTCTCAGGTTGTCCCAAAGGTACTTTTTTGCAGGAGACAACTGGACCTTTTTGTTTTTACTTTTGAAGACATTCTTCTTCAGTTTTTGGGATGATAAACGAAACATCTTCAAAAGAAAAAACAAAGTCCAGTTGCCTCCTGAAAAAAAGTACCTTGGGACATAGTCGTTTGAAAGCATGCAAATGTGAATAGATAAATAGGTACCACTTTGGTAGAAAGGTAACAGCTCTCGTGACATTATGCTGGCCACATGACCATGGAAATGTTTTTGGGCAATGCTGGCTCAATGGCCTTGAAATGGAGATGAGCACCACACTGTACAATCAGCAATGATTACCAGAGTAAAATCTGCAACGGCTCCTTTTTTTTTAACCTTATGCATGGAGTTCAGAGTGGAATACTTGTTGCTACTCTAGTACCTGACATATTGGGATGGAGCAGTTATCCTGTATGTTTCTTATTTTCAGTGTTGCAAGGTTATCAGAAAAGAAGATTGATAGCCTTCAAATTGCTTTGGCATACTAAAAACAGTGACTGGATAGAAATCAGATAGGTAACTATTTTAAAATCCTCTTCCTGTTACAATCACTGGAAGATAATTATTTTACTCTAAGCGTGACATGATTTGGTGTATTATTTAAAACAGGTCATTGTGTATTTCTTCTCTGTGTTGACATATTCCACCAATACCTTTACTCTTTTTAGTTATTCTTCTGCATACCATTGCAATAGTATGTGAACTTGTTTAGTCATGGCAGAAAGAAATTAGGTGATTAGCTGGTATGGAGACCTTCTGGTAAATCCTGTTTCCCTAAAGCAAATCTGTATATAGGATTATGCCCCAAAGTATTCTTTTGTATTATATGGATGTGTTTGGGCTTGTCATATGCAGTTCTCTGCACAAAACTGCATTAAGTCAGTTTTTTTCCCTTTGAATCTGGTTTCTAAAAATGTGACTTTTCTGTAATTCCAGATTCTTTGAATATTTTTATCTATTAGGCTTAAGTTTAGGCTTCTTAGTATTATTTTGGGAATGTAGCCAAAACTTGTCCACATTTTTTGCTTTACCTATCGTAGTGTCTTGGGCTTGACAACTCTTATATAAAACAGTGTATTATAATGACACTAATGTGATGCATTTCCTGTGTTTTTTTCTAATTAGCTTTAAATGTTATTTAGTGCAGATGAGTAAATCTATTGCCTCTTTATACAGTTTAAGAAAGACAGTATAGTACATTGGATAACATATTGGACTAGGACTGCAGAGTCCACATTCAGCCATGGCTTTGGATCAGTTATGTTCTCTCTCAGCCGAATCTAAAATAGCTGTTGTAAGCAACTGGAGGGAGGAGTGCTATATTCACTATCTTGAGCTTCCGATAAAAGGCAGGCTATAAAGTCAGTCAATATTTGCTACCAAAATTGCAAAGGTAGAAATCACATATTGCCTTCTCTCGTGCCAGTGTCTACACACTGCATTAAGCCAATATTTTTAAACTATGTTTTGTTAAACAAAGTATATATTACTCTTGGCTGGGTTCACTCTACATAAGGCATAATTTACTTAGCCACAGGGCAGTCAAATTGATTTGGTTGAATTCAGAGGTGGGTTGCTGCCAGTTCGGCCCGGACCAATAGCAAACCAATAGTAGCGGCGGCGGGAAACTCTGCCCACCTGCCTGGACCGCAACATGCGTGGGAGCACACCCAAACCAGTAGCAAAAAAAATGGCAACCCACCACTGGTTGAATTCATACAACACATCAGTTGCATCTGATTCCTTATTCTTCAGAGGAATTATTGAGTCTGTCATCTGCACCTCTATAACTGTCTGGTTTGGTTCTGCAACCCAACAAGACAGACATAGACTTCAGAGGATAATTAGAACTGCAGAAAAAACAATTACTACCAACTTGCCTTCCATTGAGGACCTGTATTATACTGCACGAGTCAAAAAGAGGGCCTATTTACTGACTCTTCACATCCTGGACATAAATTGTTTCAACTCCTACCCTCAAAACGATGCTATGGAGCACTGCATACCAAGACAACTAGACACAAGAAGTTTTTTCCCAAATGTCATCACTCTGCTAAACAAATAATTCCCTCACCAATGTCAAACTATTCACTAAGGCTGCATTACTATTACTATTAGGCTTCTCACTGTTCCTACAGTATCTCCACTTATGACTGCAGAACTGTAACTTTGTCGCTTGTATCCTTATGATTAATATTGATATTGTTTCCTGATTGCTTATTTGCACCCTATGACTATCATTAAGTGTGGTGCCTTATGATTCTGGGCGAATGTATCTTGTGTTTTTATGTACACTGAACCCAAAAACAAATTCCAGTCACACTTGGACAATAAAGAATTCTGTTCTATTCTATTCTATTCTATCCTATCCTATTCTTTTTCTATTTCTATTTCTATTCTATAGTTATTCAGAGATTAATACAATGCGTGATGTTACTAAGCTCACTTTATTGTGATGCTTTCCTCAAACTAGCAAGATGTTTGCTTTTGTATGAATGCTAGATAGTTGTGTTCAGGAAGCAAGCCCCAATATTTTTCTACTTGGCATCTTAATAGATTTTCAAATGTTTAACATAAGAATCTCTTAGAAGCAGGAATCCTAATATTCTTCCAGAACTTTTTTCAAGTATATTGGGATTCTGGGATTCTGCCAGTTCGTACCACTTCGGGAGAACCGGTTGTTAACTTTCTGAGCAGTTTGGTGAACTGGTTGTTGGAAGAAATCACTAGGGTAAAGAACCGGTTGTTAAATTATTTGAATCCCACCACTGACTTGACCCTTGCATTCAAGTATCTTTTTTCAGTTGGGTTCTTCCACTCTCTTTTGCCATTGCCCACCACCTCCATGAGGAGTCCTCGGTGATGTCTGAGCTTGTTTGTTTTCTTGAAGACATTTCATTACCCAAAACTAGGTAACATGCTAGTTCAGATGGGTGTAATGATGTATGTATGTATGTATGTATGTATGTATGTATGTATGTATGTATGTGTGTTACAACCCCTGGTATGCTTAAATATGGGAGGAAGGTCACTACTCCCTCTTTCTGTCCTTCGGCTCATCACAGAAGACCATGCAGGCAGAAAACCATAGTTTTATTTTTAATGTTGCCTTTTTATATTTGTAGTAGTATAGATCTATTTCGAGCTAATCCCAGTAAGGGTATGGCTAGCTGATGAGAGCTAATTAGATCGAAATAGATCTATACTAGTCTCCCTTTATTTATTTATCAGTACAACACACACACACACACATATATATAACACAGCAGGCCTGAACCAGAAGATTAATAATAATAATAATAATAATAATAATAATAATAATAATAATAATAATAATAATAATAATAATAATAATAATAATAATAATAATAATACCGTAGAGGGCCAAAGTGTACAGTTTATTGATATCGTTGTTCCAGGAGATGCCAGAGTCGAAGAAAAAGAACTAGAAAAAATAATGAAATATCACGACCTGGCCATCGAAACTATGGATGAAGCACGTAATGGGTGATACCCATTGTCATCGGGGCACTTGGCACCATGTCCAAGAATTTTACAAGATACATCAACAAATTGCAGCTTCCTGCTATAACACCAGCGGAACTGCAAAAAACTGCGCTACTCAGAACATCTTATATTTTAAGAAGGTACTTGGTTGATACCTAGGACGCTGGCAGCAAACCGTATCAACCATTAGCACCAGTCACTGGTATTTGTAATGCATTTTTGAATGTTCAGTTGGCTGAGTTTCATGTTTAATGAATAAAGTAAATAACAACAACAACAACAATAATAATAAATGGTGCAGTGCAAAACGCAGAGAGGCACACTGGCTTCTCCACGAAATCTGCGTCGTTGCAAAAGCTCGAAAGTGTGAGGGAACTGCTCCTGGCAGAGCGAAAGAAATAGCAAGCGCTGGAGTCCAAGGAATGGGTCTCTCGGGCTTACAAGAAAGCACCTCTCACTCGCTGCGCCCACCCCATTTTCTTGAGACAAGCGTCCGTTGGCACCCGCCCTTTGGCTTCCCACGGCAGTCGGAGGTCGCTTCATCCCCTCGCATTCCTCAGCCGCGATTGCTCTTTGCTGTTCCAGTTACCCCCCCCCCCCCTCTCCGTTCTCCTTTTGTTTTACTATCAGGCGAGAGTCCGGCTTCCTGTTGATACCGGAATGTTGTGAACGGGCAAGGGAACCGCCACCTTCGCCCACTTCTCCCTTTATCTTTATCCCTTCCACCGTAGTGGAAGGAGTCGCCCCTCGTTTTCCTGGACGGACGGTCCCGGAGCTGGTTCGGCCCGGAACCCTTAAAAGGCCTGGACTTGTAGCTTGGCGAGACGGAAGGGAGGGAGGAGAAAGCAAAAGCGGGGGGGGGAGGGCAGCGTCGAAACCGGGACTCCCCGCCCTCTCCGGCGGGAAGCGTCAGGTGCAGGTGCGGACAAAGGGGAGCCGAGAGCCCGCCTGGACGCAATGGTGGACGCCGCTGCCTGAAGGCCGCCTTTGTCCCCGGCGCCGATGGCTGAAGCCTGGCGACTAGAAGACGACGAGGAGGAGCGGAAAGAGGTGGCCAGAAGGCACCGCAGGGCGCTTTTGAACCCGGCGACAGGTAAGCCGAGGAGGTGAGAGGGCCATGCCGGCGGCGTTGGGCGGGCGAAGAGGGAACTTAGCCGAAGGCGGGGGCGAGTGCCCGGGGAAACCGAGTGCCGCTGCATTGGGGACCAAGACTACAACCCACAAGGAGAGCGCGCTCTGTGTATCCACTCGGCGTTGGTGTGTGTATGTGTGTAAGAAAGCCCTGCAAATCGAAGAGAGCTTCTTGGGGGCTTAATGAATCTAACTTGACTCCACAAGATATCTACCTACCTACTTACCTACCTACCTACCTACCTACCTACCTACCTACCTACCTACATCTTTGGCTCTCTTTACCTACCTACATCTCTCCCTCCCTCCCTCCCTCCCTCCCCCTCTCTCTCTATCCATCCATCCATCCATCCATCCATCCATCTATCATCTATCTATCATCTATCTATCTATCTATCTATCTATCTATCTATCTATCTATCTATCTATCATCTATCTATCTACCCCTCCCCCCTCTCTACCTACCTACCTACCTATCTATCTATCTTTAAAGGAAATGTGGAGGTCTTTAGATTTTTTTTTCCTTGATAAAGCAATTTTACCAGTTCCTGTTTAAATAAGAAAAGGATGGGTTTCTGGATGGATTGAAAAGTTACCATTGCATCATTGTAATGCTGTGGTAACAGCTGGGAGTTGTCATGTATCTTTGGTATTGTTGGGGTTTAAATTTTGGACCTGCTCAGAGTTGGTTGGAAACTTAACTTTATAGTGATTTCTATAAATCTTGGCTAAAGAAACCATGGCTTAGTATGACGTATAAACCCAGATTATGGGTTAGTGAAAAAAGCAAACAGCTGCCTTACACCCTTTCTTATCTCACAATGAATTATAAGAGCCCCTTCACACAACTTATGGTTGGGTAAAAGGAAGTAAGGTTCAATGTTTAATATTTAACATGATAATGAAGTGATTATACACACACACACAATACACACTAGTGATGGAACATTTTATAAAAGCTTTTTTCTTCTAAAAAGGGGAGTGACGTGAAATTTTGTGCAACAAGTGTCATGATTTAATTCCTCGGTGATCTGGGAGGATTGGGAAATACTCAATTTGAATTGCTGAAAGCATTGCCAGTTCATATAAAATGGTTAATAATGAACACAATAAATCAATGCTTTAGCTTAGTTTCAGGAAGCTTTTTTAAATTCCTGAGGTACACGATACTTATCAAGTCTTTATAAAAAGGGAGGGAACACTGAATGACCATCTCCTCTGAGACTTGGCATACTTTAAACTTGAGTTGGACTGCTTACTTTGCAAACTTCCTGAATTATCAACCAACCACGTCATTATGTTTGCAAAGCACTAAAATGTTCAGTGTTAAAGTGCTATTTTCCCTCCTCACCCTTTGGTTGAAAGTTTACTAATCCCTTAGCCTCACATTATCTACTGGCCATTTTTCATGCATTTCAGTTGTATAGAACCTGTGGAGTTTCACAAGCATTCCGTAAAGTTATTGCATGCAACTTAATCGTCATATATACAATTGCATTTGAGGCACTTCATTTTGTTTTATACATATTACACCATCCTTGCAGATAGGTATGCAGTACAGGAAGATGTCAGTTATAATCCATTCATTTGGCAACTATTAATGTTACAGAGGTGCTGAATGAGGGGTACTTATTTAGGGTCCTCATAGTTTTGGCTTTTGCAGTGCCACACAGTCTCATGATCACCATTTGTAACCTCCATTGCTGACTAACAAGCAAAGACATTGGGGAAGCTGGCAGGAGGTCACAACAGTGATAACATAATCGGGGGGATGCTGCAATCACATGGAATTCAATTAACAATGGCAGCTGGAACTGCCAGAATGTATCTGGAGAATATCAGGAATCAAATAAGATACTAGGTGGCATTATGTTATTGTAGGATGGACTTTGTCTATATTTGGGACCTGGTTGTATTTAAGTAGTCATATATTAACTGGAGTAATATTTACTTTTGATAAAATAGAAAAATAGAAGAGGAGATTGGATAGAGAAAAAGGCTATTGGCAGTTTGTGGCGCTCATTTCTCCATTTAAGATCATCTTCTCTGGTAATCTTGCTGTTGGGTCTCAATTTGCTGTTAATCAGTGCCAGTTCTGGATATGGAATTGAAGTCATACTTATTGTTTTCATGCACAACCATGGTATCCTTCTAAACCAGGGGTGTCAAGCTTGTGTCATCATGGCGACATCACGTGACTTATTGTGACTTTTTTCCCCTTCGCATGACGTATCCAGCCCACAGGCCGCGAGTTTACACCCCTGTTCTAAACTATCTAAGAGGGTTACGAATTAAATACATTGGATTACAGTGTTGCACTTCATCCAGAGTGGGTAATTCAAAATAATATTAGCCAGGGCAGAGTATATCATATTCCATTTGTGTAGTCTGTACTTTCCCCATATTACATAAATGGTACCTCTGGAATGCATCAGTTTGTTAGTTCAGATGAGGCAGTATCAATATATGGATGACATGTAATTGTAGATTACGACTATGAGTTGGACAGGTGATGCAGTTGATGTTGATTGTAAGGATCTGGATAGCGTGAGCAAGATGAATCCCAGCTAGTCTTGATGTTAATCTAGAAGCCTTTGGGCTTTCTGACACCTTATTTTATTTATGAGGGAGAAGGTCCCATTAAGAAATAGGTCAGTGACTTGATGTCATTACAGTTACTTTTAGAATCACAGTTACTGTTAGCGTCACAGATGGAGTTACGAGGGAATGGTCTTTCTCTGCTGCCACTGGTGTAGCAGTTGTGGTCCCAAGTAGAGGTGGATATTTTAGTAATCATAACACACGTATTCTTTATTTGCCAGTTAAACCAGGGCGACCCACTTCATCCAAGACCATCCCTGAAGACAACTTGAAAGCTTCATGCACTGGTCCATGTGCTATGGAACAGTGTATTACCTAAATTGGATGCTCCATTAGCTAGCAGTATATTTCGGATAAAGATGTTGATCATTATCTTATAAAGCCCTAAGTGACTGCTTCAAAGTTTGTGACTCTTTTTGAATTTTCAATATCCTTGCATAAGTATGATGTAAATCATAGTCTATACCAGGGGTGTCCAAACTTGGCAACTTTAAGACTTATGGACTTCAACTCCCAGAATTCCCCAGCCAGCAGAGCTGGCTGGGGAATTCTAAGAGTTGAAGTCCACAAGTCTTAAAGTTGCCAAGTTTGATCACCCCTGGTATAGACTATATACAAGTAAAAAAAAAACTAGGTAAAGAGAACCCAATTAAACAAATGAATAAAATATTAGATTTATTTATTTATTGAGGAAAATGAAACATTGAACATTCAAAAGGGTTGACAAAATTTTAAGCATCACTGTATATTATTTATGTCCAAGAAACCCAAGGCCGTCTCTTTCAAAGGGAATCTACTTGTCATGTTCAATTAGCCCAGGAGCCATGGCACCTTCCAGGAAATTTAAAGAGTGGAAACAAGCCTAGAAGCAAGTTTTTTTGCCGCAGTGCCCCCGCCGTCCCGGTCCCACTTAATGGAATATGCTTGCCCAGTTTGGAAACCCATGAAATCACAATACGTGGAGTGTAGAGGTACAGCATAAGCCATCTTACACCTAAGGTGTTTTAATGATGGGGTTTAGTTCATGCTATACTTGTACTATTTTACCATGTAACCCTTATTACATGGGCTACAAAATTTAGTATATCAAATTATAGGATCAAACTACTTGTATGAATTTGTGTAACAAGCAGCTATCTTCATTGTTTTTGTGCAACTATCTTCATTGTCTTGCTACAACACACATGCTTTTTTTTTTAATGTCAGAAACATGTGTTTTGATATGTGACAAGAGAGCTGGGTAGACAGTTTTACATTTTAGTAGACATTTACATTCATTGTTCCTTATTTTCCCATGTCACTACTTTGAATTTACAATTGACCATATTCCCCCGTAGTCCGTGAGCATGTATGCGTTGAATAAATCCAAAGCAAAAGATTATCCCTATGACTTTTCTTTAGGCAAAAGAAGTCAGTAGGAAGAATCTGCTCAAGTCAGCTGGTTCTCGCTCACGTACTGTTGGAATAAATTAGGGATGGTAACAGAGGCTCTTTGACTATTATCTATCGCTGCTTGTCCTTGGAAATGAACCAGCACCACTAAGCACAATGCTGTTTTAATTTTACAGAAAAGTACTTGTCTGTTGGTATTTGTACCAAAGGACACATGGAGCTACAAAGAAGTTGCAGTTTTTCACTAACTGTAAAAACATGATCTGTAAAAAATATAACTCTTAATACAGAATGAAAAAATATTTTTTTAAAAAAATCCAAAGGTAAAGAGTAAAAAGCAGTTCCTTTCTCTGGAATAGTCAAATGAATGAAATTGAAGTAGACAAATTGAAGCTAGAAATTCAAGTTGTTGTTTTAAGTATATGATGCTTTTCCCGATGAACTTGGACATTCATATTTATCTAGATATTTATGTCAGAAAGCCACTCCAAGGATAAAAGCAAATAAATGCATAAAACATTTAGCAAAAGTTTAGCAAAAATATTGTATAAATACTGTAAATTCCTTATGTCGCTTTCTGTAACCTTGCACGAATAAGGTGATAGTCATGAACTTAACACAGGCTGTTAAGAACTTAACACAGGTTAATAAAACTGTTATTACAATTAAGATCTTAATATAACACCCTAATGTACACCGAATAATATCTGTTTCATTATAAATTTCAATTTAATTTAAAATAGTTTAGAGTAGACAGATAAAATAGTCGGGAAATTCTAAACCTTTGGCTAATAAGCACATTTGGAATTTAGAGATATAATATAATCATCAAGAAAAGTGACTCTTATGGTGGGATTACATGACTACTCGTTTCAGAAAAATGCATACAGGCGAAAAAAATGTATTCTCCGAGTCCACTTAGTTGAACAGGTTTTTTTTTCTTTCATTCACATCTCTTCATCTATGTTGTTTTTCTTGCCACATTTTTAGAATGCAAAACCCATGCATATTTTACCCTTCGTACATAGATGAAACCCAGTCACTCCAACAGTTTCTCCCAGCATTCAGACAAGAAAAGTTGAGAGAAATGAGTATGGACAATGTAGTTTATTCCTAGCTAAACGATTTGGGAGTGCCCAGTTTATAGGCTCTGAGTGGATTGATGCAACATATTAAGTAATTGTGGCTTATAAAATTTGTCATAGATTGGATGTAGTCATACAACACCCTTAGCCATAAACATTATTAGCTTAATTCAGTGGATAAAATCTAGAGACTATATTAAGGCTTATTACAGTGTGGGATTTGTGCTCTCACCCTTAATGGTATAAGTTATTTTCAGTTAGATGGGCAGCTATATATTTGATTAATAAAATAAATAAACAAGAATGTAAGTGCTTCAAATCACATTGAATGTGTATCAGATATGTGTTTGAATGACTTAGTTTACATAGTGCTAAATTACAATTAGATGATGTGTTCCTTTGCTTGCCTTTGTGGCAATTCAAACTATTTTTAATTTGATGAATCAGGATTTATTTATGAAATTTATAAGTGACTGAAAAGTGACTATACTATATTTAAGGTTACATGCAAATCTGCCAGTAAATTGACCATATCTTCTGATAATAAATCATGTGGAAGACCAAGTCTGACATTAGATTAAAAAAGTACTGAAAGAAGATGACTAGATGACTAGAAACAATTATTTACATAAGAAGAGAGTATATGTGTTTGGAAACTATAAGGAAAATAAATAAATCTTGTGTTTGAATTATGCATAAATAATATATTTTACCTAGACAAATTGTTGGTACTACGAATACCAGTGTTGTCTAAAGGTTTATTGGGTTATAATTGAACTCAAAGATAATAGATTAAATAAGTTATTTAGTTTCTTCTATTTTTGTGAGCTAATTTTTGGTGACCAGTGACTGCATTTAGGAAAGTTATGGTCACTGTGGGTGGGATGCAAATCAAATTAAGGCACTTACAAAATGATACAAAACATGCTAACATCAGAAATATTAAAGGAGATCTTAAAGAAGAGTGAAGCCAGAAATTAGTAACTACAATATCAGCCATCAGTAATAATACCTTCTATGAAAAGTTTTAAAAAAATAAAGAAAAATAGTAAGAAAGAAAATAGCAAAAAGAATGTAAAGAAGAAAAATTATAAATAATTGCTTATTTACAGCAAAACCATTTTTTCTTTATATTCTCCTATGTACATAATGTTAGATTGGGAGCTGCTATTAACCTGTTTATACTATACATTGAATATGTGATCTAATGACAGAGTAGTTGAGTTTATATTTGTGCTAAAGCCAGAGGTGAGTTCCTACTGGTTCTGCCCAGTTTGGCCCAGTTCAGCCTGGTTTGGCCGAACCGGTAGTGCCACGCCAGCCTGGGTTGCAGAACCAGCAGTGACCCAGGCTGAACATGCCTCCAAACCGGTTCCCCGGTTGCCGTCACCGCCAATTTTTTTTAGTTCTGCGCATGTGCAGAACAATTTCTACGGTATTGAACTGTGCATGCACACACAAAACACACGCATGAGTGAACTGGCAGTAATGCTGGCCAGAATCCACCCCTAGCTAAAGCAGAATGTGGCTTGTTGTTTTTCTACAAAAACAAGGAAGATATACTGTATCGGTGGGTTGCAGGCGGTACGCCCCAATACGGGCGTACCGGAGCATGCCTGTACCACCGGATACCGTTCCAGTACGGTGCTCCGGAGGGCCTGCCCACCCACCCGTGCTCCTTACCTGTCCTTTAAAGCCTTCAGCGCTTCCACGCATGCGCATGGCAGGTACAGCGCCTATGCGATGCTGCGCTGAACAGCTGGAGCGTTGCGGAGGCGTCGCTGGAAGGTAAGAGGCATGTGCGTGCTGCGTGCATACATGTGGAGGACGCTGGGCCTCGTTGCAACCGGAACACAACACTGTACCGTATGTAGGCTTAAGTGTAAAACTGTGACTAGATTTATACTTTGTGTCATAGAATGAGTATGGTTTGTTGAATAAGACACAGTCAAATATAATTCCAGATAGTCTTCAACTTACAATTGGGAGCAGGACATCCATTGCTAAGCAAGGCGGTTATAAAGAGAATCATGCTTGATTTTACAACCTTTTTTGCCACGGCTGTTAAGTAAATCACTGCAGTTGTTAAGAGAATCACAGTCATTAAATGAATCCAGTTTCTCCAATTGACTTTGCAGTCGGAAGTTAGCTAGGAGGGTTGCAAATGGTGATCAGAGGATCCCAGGATGCTGCAACCATATACATGCTGGTTGCCAAGCATCTGAATTTTGATCATATTGACTAGGGCTGTGATCGTTGTTAAATGCAAGGACTGGTCACTTTTCTCAGTGCTTTTGTAACTTGGAACCATGACTAAATGAATGTTTGTAAGTTGAGGACCACCTGTATTCAATATGCTGTAACTGAGTAAAACAAAATCTATTATGGCTTAGTACTGGGGTCCTTAAATATGATGCTTATGGTTCATGGTGTGGTTCACTTTCCCTATCCTTGGAACATCCTATCCCAGGGGTGTCCAAACTTGGCAACTTTAAGACTTGTGGACTTCAACTCCCAGAATTCCCCAGCCAGCTCTGCTGGCTGGGGAATTCTGGGAGTTGAAGTCCACAAGTCTTAAAGTTGCCAAGTTTGGACACCCCTGTCCTATCCCCTCCAACTTTTTTTGTTTTTTTGTTCAGACTATGGCAGTCATTTTGTGAAGAGCAAGCATCCTTCACAATAGGTGCTATAAGCATCCATACTAAACTTTTCAGATTAGCTCCTTGGCCAGAAAAGTTGGAGACTCAGGACTTAGCATGAGATCAATTTCTAGACACTGTTGCTTAACAACATGTTTCTAATACAGGTAGTCTTCGACTTACAACCATAATTTCTATTGGTAAGTGACATGTTTGTTAAGTGAGTTTTGCCCTGTTTTCCAGTAGAGTGGAGGGAGGGGTCACAGCAGGGTTAACACAGCCTGATTGGTCCATTTGACTGAGAGAAAACTTCTTAACCTTCGCCTTCTCCCGTTGGTTCCCAGTTTCCTCTCAGTCAAGGTCCAAGACTCAGGTTTGGTTCCTAGTAGGTTTCTAGTTAGTCAGTGTATGTTAATTGATCTTGATTAAATTTAGAATTTTTAATTTGGTTACCTTTAGAAAATGTATTTTTTGTAGTGGGTCTGCCTTGCAGGGCTGTTGTTGGCTGCCCTTAGAAGGCTCAGAGATTCTGCAGGGGGGGGCGCTGGCTTCCTCCCCCCGCTTAGAAGGTCGCTCCGGTCTGATGCCTGGTGTCTCGGGCGTGCCGGGCGACCCTACGGCTATACACACATGCTTTTTAGTGAAAGTCGCAGCGCGCCGGGGCTTTTCAGCGCGAAAGCGACAGATCGGCTTCATTTTGAATTTCGCACAGTCCGGGGCCGGTTACAGCCCGCGGCGACGGCGCGGGGCCGTTTTTTCTTGGATTTGGAGGTCTCCCGGTGAGTAGGAGCTCCAGTGTCTTGCTTTGGTGCCGCTGGGGGCGGCGAGCGTGCAAACGGCCGCCCGCAGCCAGAGGAAGCGAAGGGCGAGGTCGGCGGCCATTTTTAGGCGCGCTTTGACCAGGGACCGCCCAAAGAAGCCGGCAGCCATTTTGAATCACGTGTCTGGGCATTGCAGCACGGAGAGGCTGAATACAACGTGGCCGTGCTGTTTGTAGTCTACCGGAGGCCCGGAGCAGGCGATTCCCACCAGCTGAAGGGCTGTTCCTGTCTCAAATTTATTTGGTGCACGTGAGTGGGGCGATGGCGGATAGAACAGAGGCTCAGCAGGCCTTACCATCTCAGGCAGGCGATGATAAGGCTGAGCCCACTCCCCCTGTTAGGCCTCGGGCTTCTAGGCCTTCAGCAGAGGAAAGACCTTCCAGAGCTCTGCAAAGGGATGAGCTCAGGCGATCCAGGGCTATAGAGAAGGTCATCGAAAGAGCGGAGAAAAGACAGGCCCGGGATCCTGGGCCTAGATCCAGATCTCCACGCCCCGTGGCTTCCTGCCCTTCCCCACCTGTGGCCAGGGGGTTCAGCCCTTCCTCTTCTTCCTCTGCTTCCTCAGATAGATCGGATAGGAGTCAGCAGCGGGGGGGCCCTCGCTCTCCTTCTGTTTCCCTGGGGACTAGAGAGGCAGATAGGGGGGACCCATTGGAAGGCACCTCTGCAGGTCCCATTAGGGGTAGGAAATCCAGCAGGGCCTATGTGGCTCCAGATTATGATACTGAAGGTGATGAGGAGGATCTAGAACACCTCCCTGAGAATCTCAAAAGGATCATTTCTGCAGCCATCTCTAGGGGCATTGCTCAAAGGGACAGGCCTTCCCATCACAGTCGAGTTACTCCCTTTAGTAGGTCCAGATCTAGGGCTTCCTCTCCTTCCCTCATGAGTGAGGTTTCCTCTAGGGGGGAAGCACGGAGGGATGATTGGGGGTTCTCTGAGGAGGAAGATGCGGCCCCTGAGCCGCCTCGCTCTTCTAACCTTTTTCTCCAGGCCATGTTCAAGCCATTACTCAAGAAGGCTAGGAGGACCACCAAGGTGGGCACGGGGGACCCTATGGTCCCACCGCCCACGGATCCAGACATGGTCATGTTCTCAGCGACGGCCACCAATAAGGAGGAGATTCCTGCCCCTCCTCTTTTCTTAGAGGTAGCTACTAGCCAATGGGCCCGTCCTTCTAATTTTTCCCCACCTGGCAGCAACGACCGTCGCGCCTATAACATGGAAAAGTCTTTTGTGCAGGCTATTCAGCTCCCAGTTGTAGATCAGCCCATAGCAGCTTTAGTCTCCTCTTCCCCAGTGGTCTCGGGGGACGCAGCTGACAAACTTAAGCCAGAAGAAAAGAGGGCGGAGCTCACCTTACGTAAAAATTTTAAGGCCTCAGCTTGGGAGTTGCGGGCAGCGGCTGCTGCCTCGTACTTCAACCGCACCACAGTCATGTGGCTCCGCCAGCTTCAGGATCGAATTCCGATCCAGGATGAGCGCGTACACCAGGATTTAGCTAAAATAATGGCAGCGTGTCAGTATTCGGCTGATGCGACCCTAGACGCTGTTAGATTTGGTTCTAGTGCTTTGGCCACCTCGGTGGCCTCTCGTAGGCTCCTATGGCTCAGGAACTGGCAGATAGACTATAAAGCCAAGTGGGATCTAGTAGCGGCTCCCTTTGAGGGTCCAAACTTGTTTGGAGCTTCCTTGGATCCGATTTTGGTGGAGAATAAAGATAAAAAGAAAGTCATGCCTACATCCACCAAGAAGGCAGAGTCACGTAGTCACCCCTATCGCAGGCCCCAGTTCAAGTCTTATGACAGGGATCAGGACCAGCGATACCAACCGTACAGGCAGGACAGGTCATTCAACAGACAGGGGTTTCAGGACCGTTCTAGATTTCAGCCGCAGTCCAAGCGGCCCTTTCGTGGGGGGGGCGGCCGCCCCTTCCGCAGAGGGAAATGACTCAAACCCGAGTCATCCCATCGGAGGCCGCCTGGCACTGTATGCGGACGAGTGGGATCGGATCACGTCAGACGGTTGGGTCAGGGCGACCGTTCGCCACGGCCTAAGGTTAGAATTCCTCTCCAATCCCCCAAGTTTTTTCAAGGTTTTTCCCCCGGCCCGGGATCCGAAGCGACGTCTCCTCATGGACCTCGCGGTCGCCCATCTTCTAGAAATCAGGGCAGTGGAGGTCGTTCCGGAGCAGGAGAGGGGTCTGGGCTACTACTCCCACCTGTTCGTAGTTCCAAAATCCTCGGGGGGTTGGAGGGCGATTCTCAACCTGAAACGCCTGAACCGCTACTTAGTATACAGGCGGTTCAAGATGGCGTCCCTGAAATCGATTCTGCAGGGCATTCGGAGGGGGGATTACATGGCCTCAGTAGATTTGACGGAGGCCTATCTCCACGTTCCCATCCTTCAGTCTCACCGGCGTTATCTCAGGTTTTCTCACCGGGGCAGGCATTACCAATACCGGGCTCTCCCGTTCGGTTTGGCCTCAGCTCCGCGGACATTCACCAAGGTCCTGGCAGCACTGGCGGCTTACCTGCGTTCCATTCCGGTGAGACTTCAGTGCTACTTGGACGACGTTCTCGTTCAGGCGGGGTCCCTATCCAGAGCCAAGTCGGATCTTCGGCTGACGATCCGTTGGCTTCAGGCGTTGGGGTTTTCCGTGAACTTTCCCAAGAGCCACCTATCCCCATTCCGGCAGATCCTACACTTAGGGACAGTGATAGATTCCGAGTCAGGGAGGGTCCGCCTGTCTCCAGAACGCTTGTCCAGCCTGCGCCAGCTGGTCTCCTCCGTACAAAAAAGAAGGTCTGTTTCCATCCTGACCTTGTCTCAACTTCTGGGGAAGATGGTCTCTTGCATAGGGATAGTGCCCTGGGCCCGGCTCCATCTGCGGCCTCTCCAGTGGGCCTTGATCCCGGTCCAGAGAAGGATGATGAGCAACTCCTTGCGGCCAGTTCCTCTACCAGCGGAGGTGAGACTATCTCTTCAGTGGTGGATGTCCCCGGCGCTGCAACAGGGGGCTTGCTTTTGGGAGCCCGAGAGAGTCACCGTGACGACGGATGCCAGCCTCTTCGGCTGGGGGGCCGTGATGGACTCCGACATGACCCAGGGACGTTGGTCTGCCTCGGATCTCCGCCACAACATCAATTGGCTGGAGCTGAAAGCCGCGAGACTTGCCCTACGGACTTTTCGTCATCACCTGCGGGGGCACCATGTCCTCCTGCTTACGGACAATGTGGCGACGAAGGCCCATGTCAATCGCCAGGGGGGCACCCGCTCACGTTCTCTCTGGCGAGAGGCGCAGTTGTTGGGCTTGTGGGCGGAGAGACACTTAGCCTCCATAGTGGCGGAGCACATCTCAGGAGTGTCCAATCTTCAGGCGGATTGGCTGAGTCGCACAACCCTAGACGATGGCGAGTGGCAACTGGGCCCGGAGTTGTTTCAGAAGATATGCAGCAGGTTCGGCACGCCTCTGGTGGATCTGTTCGCCTCTCCCGACAACGCTCAGCTGCCCCGGTTTTTTACCCGGTTCCAGTCCCCGTCGGCGGAAGGAGCGGATGCTCTCAGGAGCCGGTGGCCCCCGGGCCTTCTTTATGCTTTTCCTCCCCTTCCCCTCGTTCCCCGTACGATAGGGAAGATAGTCACAGAGAGGGCTCTCGTTATCCTGTTAGCCCCTTACTGGCCGAGGAGACCCTGGTTCGCGGACCTGGTCCAGCTGTCGGTAGCAGACCCCTGGAGGATTCCCCCGGGGGAGGTCGTTCTGAGTCAGGGGGCTTTACATCACCCAGGGCCTCAGTGGCTCCATCTGACCGCCTGGCTCTTGAACGGAGGGTCCTGAGGGGGCAGAGGCTGTCATCGGGAGTTATAGCCACCTTAGAGGCGTCTAGGAGGCCGTCCACGGTTAGGATTTACAATGCCACATGGAAAGCGTTTGCGAAGTGGTGTATCCCTTTGGGGTTGGATCCTTCTAGAGCTACCGTCCCAAACGTGTTGGAGTTCCTCCAGAAGGGGTTGGAGGACGGCTTGTCGCATAATACGCTCCGGCGTCAGGTGGCGGCCTTGGCCACCATTCTGGGGGGGAGGGTTCCCTCACCCTTTCCCGTTCTCCTCTGATTAAGCGTTTCCTGAAGGGGGCGGCTAACATCCGTCCACCTCCGGTCCATAGGTTTCCGACCTGGGATCTGACCCTGGTTCTCCAGGCTCTGACGAGCTCCCCGTTCGAGCCACTTAGGACGGTACACATGCGTCTGCTTACCCTTAAGGTGGTGTTTTTAGTGGCCATTACATCGGCCAGGCGCATTTCAGAGTTGGGGGCCCTTTCTTCACGCAGTGACTTGTGTGTTATACACCAGGACAGGGTGGTCCTTCGTTTGGATCCTTCGTTCATTCCGAAGGTGAATTCACAGTTTCACAGGGCCCAGGAGGTCGTACTCCCGAATTTTTGTCCCAATCCCTCAAGGGAGCGGGAGTTAGTGTGGCATAAGCTGGATGTTCGCCGGGCTGTTCGCATTTACCTTAAGCGAACGGAGGGCATTAGGAGGACGGAGGCATTATTTGTTTCCTTTCGCCCAGGCTCGTTAGGATGCAAGGTTTCTTCTTCCACCATCGGACGATGGATTAGGTTGGCCATACTTGAGGCTTACGGAGCTTCTGGGAAGACTCCCCCATCGGGGATCACTGCGCACTCCACCCGCAGTGCCGCTACTTCGGCGGCCTGGGCCACCAGGGCACCCTTCGAGGATATTTGTAGGGCGGCCGCTTGGGCCTCCCCCACTCCTTTTATTAGGCACTATCGTTTGGATACTTATGCCTCGGCTGAGGCATCTTTTGGCCGGAGGGTCCTTCAGAGGGTGGTGGCCGATTCCTCACCTGGGACCCAGTCTGCCCGCCCGGGGACGTAGCGTGGGTATGTCCCTGCTGTGACCCCTCCCTCCACTCTACTGGAAAAAGAACGTTGGTCTTACCTGAACGTTTTTTTCTGGAGTAGTGGAGGGAGGGGTCACATTTCCCGCCCTAGTTAGTTAGACAGGGTCCGGGAGGTGTAGAATCGGGAGGCCCCGGGGGGGCTTGTCCTTGTTTTGTGTTTGCTTGCAGATGCTGGCCGTGACATCGCGGAAACTGGGAACCAACGGGAGAAGGCGAAGGTTAAGAAGTTTTCTCTCAGTCAAATGGACCAATCAGGCTGTGTTAACCCTGCTGTGACCCCTCCCTCCACTACTCCAGAAAAAAACGTTCAGGTAAGACCAACGTTCTTTTTATGATCTTGTCACATGAATCACTGCAGTTCTTAATTTAGTAACATGGTTGTTAAGTGAATCTGGCTTCATCATAGACTTTGCTTGTCAGAAGGTTGCAAAAGGTGACCACATGACTCCAGGACATTGCAACTGCCATAGATATGAGTCAGTTGCCAAGCATCTGGATTTTGATCACGGAGCCATGGGATGCTGCAATGGTTGTAAGGATGAAAATGGGTCACAAGTAACTTTTTTCAGTGCCATTGTAACTTTTAATTGTAACTGAATGAACTGTAAGTCGAGGACTACCTGTAATGGCAGGCATGTTGTAGGCGTATACAGGTGAAACTTGAAAAATTAGAATATCCTGCAAAAGTTCATTTATTTCAGTAATGCAACTTAAAAGGTGAAACTAATATATGAGATAGACCCATTACATGCAAAGCAAGATAGTTCAAGCTGTGATTTGTCATAATTGTGATGATTATGGCTTACAGCTCATGAAAACCTCAAATCCACAATCTCAGAAAATTAGAATATTGTGAAAAGGTGCAATATTCTAGGCTCAAAGTGTCCCACTCTAATCAGCTAATTAAGCCATAACACCTGCAAAGGTTCCTGAGCCTTTAAATGGTCTCTCAGTCTGGTTCAGTAGGAATCACAATCATGGGAAAGACTGCTGACCTGACAGTTGTGCAGAAAACCATCATTTACACCCTCCATAAGGAGGGAAAGCCTCAAAAGGTAATTGCAAAAGAAGTTGGATGTTCCCAAAGTGCTGTATCAAAGCACATTAATAGAAAGTTATGTGGAAGGGAAAAGTGTGGAAGAAAAAGGTGCACAAGCAGCAGGGATGACCGCAGCCTGGAGAGGATTGTCAGGAAAAGGCCATTCAAAAGTGTTGGGGACTTTCACAAGGAGTGGACTAAGGCTGGAGTCAGTGCATCAAAAGCCACCACGCACAGACGGATCCTGGACATGGGCTTCAAATGTCGTATTCCTCTTATCAAGCCGCTCCTGAACAACAAACAACGTCAGAAGCATCTTACCTGGACTAAAGAAAAGCAGACCTAGTCTGTTGCTCAGAGGTCCTTTTTTCTGATGAGAGCAACTTTTGCATCTCATTTGGAAACCAAGGACCCAGAGCATGGAGGAAGAATGGAGAGGCACACACTGCAAGTTGCTTGAAGTCCAGTGTGAAGTTTCCACAGTCTGTGTTGATTTGGGAAGCCATGTCATCTGCTGGTGTTGGTCCACTGTGCTTCATTAAGTCCAGGGTCAATGTAGCCTCTACCAGGAGATTTTGGAGCACTTCATGCTTCCTTCCGCAGACGAGCTGTATGGGGATGCTGACTTCATTTTCCAGCATGACTTGGTACCTGCCCACACTGCCAAAAGCACCAAAACCTGGTTCAATGACTGTGGGATTACTGTGCTTAATTGGTCAGCAAACTCGCCTGACCTGAACCCAATAGAGAATCTATGGGGCATTGCCAAGAGATAGATGAGAGACATGAGACTGAACAATGCAGAAGAGCTGAAGGCCGCTATTGAAGCATCCTGGTCTTCCATAACACCTCAGCAGTGCCACAGGCTGATAGCTTCCATGCCACGCCGCATTGAGGCAGTAATTGCTGCAAAAGGGGCCCAAACCAAGTACTGAGTACATATGCATGCTTATACTTTTCAAAGGTCCAATATTGTTCTATGTACAATCCTTGTTTTATTGATTGCATGTAATATTCTAATTTTCTGAGATTGTGGATTTGGGGTTTTCATGAGCTGTAAGCCATAATCATCACAATTATGACAAATCACAGCTTGAACTATCTTGCTTTGCATGTAATGAGTCTATCCCATATATTAGTTTCACCTTTTAAGTTGCATTACTGAAATAAATGAACTTTTGCATGATATTCTAATTTTTCAAGTTTCACCTGTATATGTATTCTACTTTCTCTTCCCTGTGTTGAAAGTGTGGGAGGCAATGCATTCTTGAAAGAATGTTGGATTTAAAATGTCCTATATTTGAAACAAAAACTTACGCAAATATCTCATAGCAAAAGTACATTGACACAGCATGATGTCAAGAGCAATAAGGAAGCACATTATAAAGTTCCCTACAGGGAAAATTTTGTGCAGGGTTGCCAAGTAACTTATCCTTGATATATTGTTCATATTCTGACTTTCAAAAATCCAAGGTACTTAATAGTTTAAAATAGCTTTGATCCTGTTAGATACAGAGATTCAGCATTCTTTCATATACAGCAGTGGTTCCCAATGTGAGGCAATTTGATTTTTAATGGAGGCAATCTGAACCTTGTTTAAACCAAGTTAATGGCCTTTTAGGCTTCCTCCGCCTGAGTAGAGTTCACTTTTTGAGTCAAGTAAAAATTATATGTCACAAGGGGGGCTTCAGGATTTTAGAGAAGCTTAGGTGGGGCATGGCCAAAAAAAAAGGTTGGGAACCACTGATATACAGTAGTTGTAATAACTTGTTATATTTGATCATCATAAAAATACCATGTAGACAAATGATAAATAAAAATGCACTTCATCCTTGTTAATATTGTATGGAATCTTTAATATTTAAGTTCTGTCATTATTGTACCGTTGCCATTTCTTATATTTAGGTTCATTCATTTGCATAATTTTAAAACTGCATTAGGCCAATAAGATAACTGAGGTCCATTTTCTTTCCAGGAACTAAATAAATTAACTCTACTTTCGATGAGTAAATTAATTAGTTTCTGTTCACTCTTTGTGTATCGTTTAATGCAGAAAACTAATGAACAATAATTTGAGAATTTGTGGTATATTATTTTTAATAATGGAACATATATCAAGAACTGAATAGTTATAGAAGAAATATGTTGTGTTCCTTTTTCTTCACTTTTACAATTAATCCAATTAAAAACATTAATTGGAATAGTTTTCTTATCCTTTTCAGATCAAAGAGCTTGGTTGGTTTAAAAAAGAAAAGAAAATTATTGGACCTCTTGATCAAAAGTAGAGTTTTAGTGATAGAAAATTGACTGTGTTCAAGGGAATTCTGACCTCCCCTATAGTCTCTCCTAGAACCTCACACTGAAGTTCTTACGAACCTGAAGTTCTGTAGGAGACAGTATGAAAAATTGTAGAGAAGCAAAGTTGACCTTGGTGAGGTATGTGGGGAGTGCTAGCAAATCATGAGCTGGATCTGCAAAATAAGAAAGCATGTGAAAAAAACTTAAAATTGCCCTGCCTTGAATCTCTTTGGTATAAAAGGGAAAGAAAAAATGATTCATGATTATTGTGGCCTATATCGATGTAATAAGGTTCTAATATATTTTTGTGTCTGTTTCCTGAATTGGCCTATCTTGAGGAGTTGGCAAAAGCCATAGCATGGAAGATTATCATAAACACCATGACATAGGTATAAGCCTGGTAGATTTAATTGATACAAATTAAATACAAGTAGTCCTTTACTTATGACCACATTTGGAATTGAAACATATGGTACTAAGCAATGCAGTTGTTAAGTGAGTCGTACCTAATTTTACAGCCTTTTTTTATCGGTCGTTAAGCAAATTACTACAGTAGTAATTACTACACTGAATCAGGCAGTCATTAAGAAAAATTGGCTTCTCTCATTGACTTTGCCTGTTGAAAGCGCTCTGAGAAGATTGAAAATGGCGATCTTGGGACTTTGGTATGCTGCAACCATCATAAATACATGTTGATTGCCAAAGACCCACATTTTGATCACATGACTACACAGACACTGCAACAGTTGTTAAGTACGGGGACTGGTTATAAGTCCCTTTTTTTTTTTAGTATTGTTGTAATTCTGAAAAGTGTTTAAATGAATGGTTGTAAGTCAAGGACTACCGGTAAAGGCATAATGATAATGAAGGCGCTAAATCTGAGAGCATGGAAACCAATGGTTCTGAGGATAAACAGAACCAATACGAAAACACTTGAGTGGATCATTCTTGATTTCAAGGCTGGTAAGAGAATGCCCAAAAAGTTTTCACCTAAAAGTTCAGGACTAAAATTTAAACCTTTACTCCAATTTACATATAAAGATTAATTTCTAAATTGTTCAATTGTCAGATCCTCTGTGCATATGTGGCTTCTGTCTTGTCTGCAGTAAACTTGGCTAGCGTGTTATGCCTCTGATCTTCCACTATAAGCAAGTTTTTGAATATGTTGTGAAACATCTGGAAAGACGAGATTGAATGTCATGCATTTTGAACTTCAACCAGTATAGAACAGGAAGGGACCTCGTAAGTCTTCTAGTCCAACCCCCTGCATAAGCAGGAGATCCTATACCATTTCAGACAAGCGATTGTCCAGTTTCTTCTTTTACCTTCTGGAGGCTTTTACCCCCAATGATGAAGCACCCACAACTTTGCCATCAAGCTGTTCCACTGGTTAATTGTCCTCATTGTTAGGAAGTTTTTCTTAATTCCAGGGTGGTTCTCTCCTTGATTAGTTTCCATCCATTGTTTCTTGCCTAATGATGGCAACTGCTGGAATTGTTTATGTAACATCACATCTTACAACTGTACTACTTTGTGGCAGAGTTTCCATTTCCAATTACCATTGGTAAATGAGATGATATGTATCTGGCTTCTCAAAAAAATCTGAAATCCTAGATCTGAACGGCCACATGCTTTTCCAATGTCCCACTATCTAACTGTGAAAGTATTTAATTATTGAATAGTAGCTTGGAAAATTCCTAACTTTGGAGAGCTCTGCCAAAATGTATTAATATATTACTAAGTGCAGTTGTGCTATCTAAAATCACATATCCATTGTCAGGGAATTGCGTAGCCAGTGTCCAAAGGGAGTCATTGACGCTGACAAGAACTTGTGGTTTTTATATAAATAAATATATTTACAGTAAATAAGAGAAGAAAACAGGAGCATAGTCAGGTAAGTAAGTAGGAACATCATCGGGGTAAAACACAGAGAGCACCTAGTGCAGCGATGTTGAACCTTTTTTGGCTTGCGTGCCATAAGTGGGGGGAGCGCAAGAGGGTTGTGCGTGAGCGTGCCGCACTCATAATGCAACACGTGCCCTCCCAGTGCGCATGCGTGCATGAGAGGCGCTCCCCCCCAATTTATGCATGCGTTTTTCACCCTCCCCAGGCTCCAGAGGCTTTATAGGAGCCTGGGGAGGGCGAAAACAGCCTCCCCCCCAGAGGCCCTCCGGAGGCTTCTGGGATCTTCAGGGGTTTCCCTGAAGCCTCTGGAGGGCAAAAAATGACCCTACAAGCAAACAGGAAGTGACTTCCGGTTTGCTCGTAGGGTCGGTTTAAGCCCTCCGGAGGCTTCAGGGAAGCCCCTGAAGGGTCGTTTTTAGTCCTCCGCAGACTTCAGGGAAGCCTCCTGAAAGTCCCTGAAGCCTCTGGAGGGCTTAAACCGACCCTATGAGCAAAGCGGAAGTCCGTTCCCAAACTTCCAGTTTGCCCATAGGGCTGTTTTTTTGTGCTTCGGAGGCTTCAGGGAAGCTCCTGAAGCCTCTGGAGGGCCTTTGGCAGGGGGAAACTCTTTTCGCCCTCTCCAGGCTCCTATAAAGCCTCTGGAGCCTGGGGAGGGTGAAAAATGGGTTTAAAAAAGGCTGAACTCAGCTGGCCAGTGCACGCATGCATGCTGATCAGCTGACAGGGCAACGCCTCGCCTGCCCTGATGAATGGCTCCGCGTGCCACCTGTGGCAAGTGTGCCATAGATTCGCCATCCCGGACCTAGAGGAAAAAAGACAAAGAAACTCCCCCTTTCTATTCACAACAACTAATAAGAGCTCAGGTTGCCTCGTGAAGTGGCCAGCTGTCTTTAACTAATTAGCTATGATTGTGTATTCTTACGCATTGTCCAACACTTCATTACTCCAGCTATTAAATTTTAAATAACATCAATGTGTATTTATTATAATCTGCATACATTACTGTTTTAAAAGCTGGATTTGGATACTAACATTCTTGCAAATATTATTACCGTTAATGTAGTTCTTTGACAAACAAAATCTGAAAAAAACATTTTAAATGCCTAATACGTTTCATATTTTGAGTCTCTTTTTTCTAAATTTTTCCTAATAACTCCTCCCATGTATGTAGTACCAAGTTGTAGGACTAAGAATGCTAACAGACTTCACTTTCACTGACTAATAATCCTATTTAATCTAGAATAAAATGGTTCTTTAAAAAAATAAGTGCCTCTTTTTATTGAAAATAAGTTTAGTACATAACAGTCTTTTTTTTAAAAAAATTGCTATCATTTTGGGATGATTTTTTTAAGCAGTAAATTATGCCAGTTCAGCTAAACTATTTCCTGTTTAAACAAAGAAAGAAAGGGGGAAAATGGAATAACATTCACTTCCTGAATGACAACATTCCAATTCTGAGATTGGCTACAGTATAACTGCCAATCAGAATCCTCCTTAGAGGGATAATTTCGAATGCTTGTTTACATATTTTGTGATTTCTCATTCTTGGTGTTGTACCACTTGAAAAATGTCTTGATTTGTTCTGCTGGACAGCTGTATGAATGACCATAAAAGTTTATTTTCTACACAGGATAGCAACATGAAGGGAAAGGATTGTATGCTCCTCTGTAATTTCAGGTATGGTAATTACCAGGTTGTGAAGGCAGAAAAGGACATCTTTTCTTATGTTTCCCTGTGGAAAGCTTTTTTTTAAAAAACTAATTTTATTAAAGCTTACTAATAGATTAAAGGAACTAAGAAAAATATAAAAAGTTTTTAAAAAGAATAGTAAAGAAAAGAAAACAGGAAATAGATATATAGATATATAGATTCATAGATTTTCACGGGTGTAGATATGCTAGTCTTGTTGTATTCGGGTCTTTTCCCATGTACAACAAGACCAATATATAAATATATAAATATATATGATGACTGCTTAAGATATCTTGAATGTTGACTTTGTTTTTCAAATGTAGTTGGTGCTAATTATTTATGTTGCTATGTTGGCATGCATCAGTTGCTAGGAATAGATGGCAGTAAATACTCTTGCTTGCAAAATAGAAAAATGAAGTACAAATTAAAAACTACTGCGCCGTTTGAGAAAATAGCAGTACAAGAAATGATATAGATGAGGGTATTCTGTTTACCAAGCATCATGTTAAAATATAAGATATTGTATTAAAAGTATTTTAATCTAGTTTGGTGGCTTATAAAATGAAATGAGACTTTTATATGGTTCCAGATATTGTAACTTAAAGTACTCTTTTTGAAAAATCTTTATATACAGAAAAGGGACTATATAATTATTTATATTGCAGTTATAAAGTTAGAAAGCAATACATAGTTTACATATGCTATAAAAAGCAAAAAGAAAGTTAAACAGAATTCTTGGGAGGGTAATGAAAATACGGGTAATAAGATTTAGCACAGCAGAATACTATGCAACTCTTTAGTAATATTATTGTATTTTTATATTTGAATAGCTGTATTTGTAAATTTCCTGTGAGAGCCAGTTTGATGTGGTGGTTAAGGCATCAGGCGGCAAACAAGGAAACAGAAAGCCAGCTGAGTGACCTTGGGCCAATAATTTTCTCTCAGCCATAGAAGGAGACAATGGTACTTCTGAAAAACCTTGCCAGGAAAATTGCTTAGACTTGTTCAGGCAGCCTCCAAAAATTGGACAGAAGTTTGTGGAAGAAAAAAAAAATCTGTGAAAAATGTAGCATAGAATATTTTGCAGAGCTGTCTTGGGGAACTGTTTATATTTTGGTTATATATACAATACATTCATTGTAGTTTTAAAACTCCAAAGCGTTTTCTAATATAGTATGATTTATAATTATAACTAATGTTCAAGTCATCTTGCCCCAGTACATGCAATCTTCACCCACTGATTAAAAAGAAAACCAGTCTAGTAGTAATAACACTTCTCTGGAAAAAGAACACAGAAAGGCTTAAATGCCTGCAATTGTAGAAGATCATGGAGGAAGGCATAATAGAAATATAGTCTGTATTTGCACGAACTGTTGCTGCCACTGAATGTTTCTCCCATCCTTTCCTAGAGTCTGCCAGCTGTGATTCATGAAATGATTCTTAGGCGCTGACTAATTCTGTGGTTTTCTTTTCCACTCCTCTCCTACATTCTTTGGAAAACTGTTGGGTTTTTTAAAAAGGACAGCATCTGTTAAACATAAAAAACAAACTTACCAAGCATAAAGAACATTATATTTCTCAGTGATATGCTTAAATATTCTCTGCAGATGTTTTTATTTCTTTCAGGCAAAGAATTCTCTACAAAGTAAAATCTAGCTTTTAAAAACATCATTTTAAAAAGTTCATATCTGTAGGATAGTGAACTAAATTAACATCTTTTGTGGACGTGTTTTTTTTTATTCTAGATCGTTCAGAAAGAAATAAGCCAGACCACCGTTCATCAGGGTGAGATTGTTTTTCTGTTTTTGTTCTTTTTATATTCTTCTATATTGTACTAAAAAAAATTAAGAAACTGTAATTGAATGAAAATATTAAAAACATTAATTTTGCAGTTTAGATTTGCTCTGGTAATTAAAATATATAAAGGATCACATTGAGTCCTTTCAAATTTTCAAATAGGGTAAATATTTTATTGGCTCCATATGTACTCTCTATTTCTTGCATTTATAATATTCTTTACGTAGGACCAAAAAACAAAAAAGTGCTCTACAATATGCATGGGTTTAATAATTGAGAAAATGAAAAGAATTCTAATTTTTTTGTAACACAGTGGGCAAATGTGCCCTTCAGCCCAGAAAATTTCTGTATCTCTGACTCTGTACATTTTATAAACTATGATTAAAAATAATTAATACTATATCATAAACTGTGAAGGTAGCCATTGAAAGATGTAGGGACATTATGGAACTTAAAATGACTAGAATGTATTATTTTGTAGATTTCTTTTTGTGTGTAATTAAGCATCCACATGTCCTTGTAGAATAGAATAGTTATTAATTTATTAGTCTTATGATCTTACCAATAAAATAAAAATACATAATTTTATTCTGGGATAAAATAATTAAAAGGAACTATAGTGATAAAATACATATGTGGTAATATAAGGAATGCAGGTCCTTGTAGTTAAATGCATATCCCTCATGTGAGACTGTCTTTTTTTATGTCTACAACTTTACAGAATATTAGTCTCTGCTCCATTTTAAGATACCTCTTGAAGATATTAGCACCCAGTCTGTAAATGTAAACAGTTCATAAATAAGGAAGACAGAGATATGGTTCACTTGAAAATGGTTACAGTAATATATGGGTGATTGCAAATTGTATTTCATAAATTGATATTTCTATATATTGATAAGTGTGTTTACCCATGGGTATCACTAATCAATTAATTGGCAAATGGAAAATGTTACTTTTTTATAATTATAAAGAAATATGAAAGGAGTATAATCTGATTTGATTGCTGAGACAATGTTTTCTACCCACCAAGTATTTTGTTTACTTTAAACTACTGAATGCTAAGCCCTTTAAGATATAATTGCTAAAACCTGTTGCAGTTTTCTTACATTTCAAGCTTGGAAATGTTTTTGACTGGGACAAGGTCATATGTAATTTAACTAAGGGCAATATGTGGCTTTAGGGCCATAGGTTGCTAAATTCTATGTCTAATTTAATGTGCTGTAAGCATTGTTAGTATTTTTTTTTAACACAAATATGCAGCAAGGAATTTAGTAATTACTTTACTTGATTCTTTTAGTTCATACCTTTAGGTAACATGAAAGTTTTAATTGGCCTGCTTCTCATGTAAGATATTTTATAATTGCTCAAACTTAGTTGAAAATGTGCAGTAGGAAATTATCAAAGTTGAATTAAGCTTATAAAAATATACTACACTGAAGAATATTGTGTTTATCAGGATATTCATATCAGTGGTGGGATTCAAAAAATTTTACTACCGTTTTTTGGGCGTGGTTTGGTAGGCGTGGCATGGCTTGGTGGGCGTGGCAGAGGAAGGATACTGTAAAATCTCCATTCCCACCCCACTCCAGGGGAAGGATACTGTAAAATCTCCATTTCCTCCTGATCAGCTGGGACTCGGGAGGCAGAGAATAGATGGGGGCAGGGGCAATCAGAGATGGTATTTACCGGTTCTCTGAACTACTCAAAAGTTTCTGCTACTGGTTCTCCAGAACTGGTCGGAACCTGCTGAATACCACCTCTGATTCATACCCCTAACAGGTATGAAATGAGACAGCCCTGTGTCATATACTTTAGAACAGTGGTCCCCAACCTTTCCAGCTTGGAGGCTTGGTCGTGGGAGGGAAGGAATGGTTGTTTGTGTGTGGCAGGCGCATGCAAGCAGGCACAGCTCCTTTTGCGCAAATGGTGGGAGCAGGCACCCACTGCTCATATGAATGGAGCTTCGCACACAAGCATGAGTGCCTACCGTTTGCACAAGTGGAGTGGCACGCGCTAATACCCACTCACACAGCCTGGTTCTGAATGGGCCAAGGCCTGGTAGTGGGCCCCAGCCCTGGAGTTGGGGGGCCCTGCTTTACATGTCCGTCCTGTAATTTACAACAATTTATAAACTTCAGGTAAAAGACACTTGAATATTCAGAGCTAAGAAATGCCACCGTAGAAAAAAAAGTTTTATGTGGATAAGTCAACTCTTTTCACTAGATTTTATATTTTATCAGTTCTAATTTCTAGTATAGCAGGTTTATTAAAGTAGCCAGTGCACTTAGTGCAACTTAGTTGGTTAAATCTATCAGGAATCTTAATCTTTGAGGACATTTAGTGAGCAGTTTCTAACACATCATACATAAATACAATTACTGTATTTTTCGGAGTATAAGATGGATCTTTTTTCCTCAAAAATAAGGCTGAAAATCTGGGTGTGTCTTATACACTGAATACAGCATTTCTTGTCTCCCGAAGCCCCCCCCCCTTCACCAAAACGGCCATGCATACCCTTATGGAGGCTTTCAGAGAGCTCCTGGGAGCTGGGGAGGGCAGAAATGAGCAAACCCCCCCCCCCTCAGCCCCTAGCAGCACTCCATAAGCCTCCATAAGGCTATGCATGCAATTTTTTTGACAAAAAGCGGGCCCATTTTCACGAAAAACAGGCAGTTTTTTGCTCATTTTTGTCCCCCCCCCGCAGCACTCTGCAAGCCCCCCCAAGGCTATTCATGCCTTTTTTTAAAAAAACGGGCTCGTTTTTGTGAAACGGGCTCATTTTTGTTTTGGTGCAAAAACTTTTTTTTTCCTTTTGGAAAGCTCTTTAACTGATTGATGAGAATTACATTGATCAAGTGCTGTGTCAGCAGAAACACCTACCTATCTACTGTATTTCTATCTCTCTCTATTTCTCTCTCTCTATCCCTCTACCTACCTACCTACACACACACACTCTCTCCCTACCTACCTACTGTATTTCTCTCTCTCTTTCTCTCTCTCTCTCTCTCTACCTACCTACCTACCTACCTACCAACCAACACACACACTCTCTCTCTATTTCCCTCTCTCTCTCTATCCCTTTATCTACCTACCTACCCAACTACTCTCTCTCTCTCCCTACCTACTTCTCTGTCTTTCTCTCCCTCTATCTATCTACCTACCTACTTTTTTTTTAATTTGCCTCTTCAAAACCTTGGTGCGTCTTATACTCCAGTATGTCTTATACTCCGAAAAATACAGTAATAATCTTGGGTAATTTGATCAGGTATTTTTCAAGCGAATCTTTCAGTATCTGAGCTATTAGTAAAAGTTTCCAATATTCTGAACCATGAAAGTAAAAGTTTCCTAAATTATGTTTATTTGATTGTTCTTATATTATTAAAAGTCAGGCTGTTAGAAACAAAAGAATCATTTTGAACAATGATAATTTGAACTCATACCACTCTCTGAATGTTCAAATAATTCTACTCAGGTTATTCTGGCAAGTCACTAAGGCATGTAATTGTAAAGGTAGAGTAGCTCTTTAAAACAGGTTTGGATAATGTTTCTCATAGGGTTTGACACACCCTTAAAAATGGTTTCTACCCCCTGAAAGTTACATACATGTTCAATGACAGTTATACTACTGGGAGTAAGACAAATAGTCCAGCCTTTCTGGAGTGGGTTGCAAGAGAGTTTGAAGAGCCATTTCTTAACACACATCTAAAGTATTTTAAAGGATAATGAGAATTGCCATAATTTCCCTTTTCTCAAGGGGAGTAAAATAATGTAGCATCATTTTAGTCTAAAAGGTTTCTGAATGCCTTAAATATTGCCCTGTACGTACTGGAGGTGACTTTGGGCTAGTCATTCTTTCTCAGCCCAACCTATCTCACGGGGTGTTAGGATATAAACAAGTATTGTTTTCTTCAATGTAATGTATTAGAAATTTAATTAGAGACAGAATAACATTAAACATTTTGTTACCATATCTGTGCACACTATATTACTGCATTTGGAAAGACACGTTTAGAAGAGGTGTGGTTGTATCACACCAGAATGTCTGCACACTGCACATTCATAAATGGCCACTCTTACAAGTTTGTACTTCAAAATGTATAGAGGGTGTAACTCAGTTGAGTCATGGAGACTTTGGAACAAGCTGTTACTCAGCAGAAAGATAATGTTTTTGTAGATGAGATTCTTACTTTTATAAAGATTTGATCATCTTAAAATTATCTGTAGAATTATCTGTAGTACAAAATATTTTAAAAAAACCAGTGGGAATGAGTTCTCTGGATCTTAAACGCTTAAAGTATAAAGTCTTAAGTATTAAAATTGTTTAGATTCTGATCCACAAATGTGTTTATTTCCAAACATATTTGTTTTATAGCATTAATGCTTTAACAATAAATCTGTTGCTATCCACTTTTGTTGTATTGGACCTGTTGTGGCCCAGCAGCGGCCGGCTGAGCTGTTGGTGGACTCTGACAGCTCAGATTATTATGGGACTGCTCTTGAGGATGAGGAAGACTCTGGAGGGTGTTTGGAGTCAGAGCAGGAACTAGAGAGGCCTGTTGGCCACCAGGTGGCATCTGAGTCAGGGAGCAGTGAAGAGGAACAGAGGGAGGTTGTGTAGAGCTGAGAAAAGAAAGGAACAGCTGTGGAGAAGACATAGAAGGAAGTAGGGACAGCTGGCTAAGGTTGTGGCCCCTCCCAAAGAGTTTATAGGTGGAGCGACGGGAGGGGAATCTTTGCAGGAAACAACAGTCCATTTTACTAGCCGTTGAGGAAGCATTCCGTAAGTTTAATCTTGGTTTCTTGAAGATAGCTTTCTAGACTCCTAGCCAAGGGGTGGCTTTATCTATGTAATTAGTCATGGCAGACAGTCAAGCCTGTGTCTGCATATTCATTGGAATCACGGGAAAGAACAGGACCTCACAATGATTTGATTTAATTTAATTTAATGTTTTTATCCTACTGCTATACAATGTTGAAATATACGATGTTGTGCCTTAGTTTTATGTTGAAACCCCAAACTAATTTGTCCATTTGGGAGAGCTACCATTTAAGAACAAAACTCAGGTGAAGGATAATTCATCATTAATATTATCATAGTAATGGTTTGAAATGGGAAATAGCTGAAGATCCAGAAAACAAGTCAGTGATTCACTCTTATGTGAGATAATAGACTCATAGGATTTTGAACCTCCTCTGTTATTACACAGCAACTCCAGATGCTTTCATGATGTTTTTTTTTCCTCCTGTATTCTGGTTTGTACTTGGGAATTAAGAGCTTAGATAATTGCAACAGTGATGAACATGCGTTGTTGTTGACAGCAGGTGACAAAAAATTACAGGTCCTTTTGTAAGCCCCTTTTTAGAAACAACCTCTATCACATTTGATAGATTTTATAATGCCTATAAAAATTATTTTTCTCATTTTAGAAGTTTCTACAAAAATATTCTTTCTTCTCAGTTCTCTGTATTTTCTTTAAGAAGAGGATGGGTTGTTTGTTCCCACTCAGAGCAGGAATCTTCAAAATTATAGCAGAAAACACACCCAATCCACGAGGGATACTCTATTGTTTGCCTTCACTTCTGGAGT